>NC_050097.1:145723981-146973981 GCF_902167145.1 Zea mays
TAGCTTTATGCTATTGCTTTACTTGAATCAATAAACATGATGTGAATATTATGATACGATGATGTTATCCCGATGATGTTCTTGTGATACTTTAGGGGACTCAGGCTGTTTCCTGAGTACCTCTCCGTAAGGATCTGTTTGGGGAGTGACAACCCGGGATAACAGTGCAACCATGAGGGTGGAATGGGACGCCCTTAGCTGATTAATTAGAGGAACCGGAGGAGTAGTTCGCTTCTCCGTAGGGCCGTCAATGGGGTCTGGGCACAATACTTGCTCTACCAAGGATGGTTACAGAGGTTCTCGATTTGGTTTTGTTAGTCACCCTTCCTTTGGGGAGATGTACTGTGTTTATCAAACTGGAGAAACCTAACGGGCGACTATGACAGCTGGGAAATCTTTGTAAAGGCTACGTAGTGAGACCCTGCTAGGTCACCTTGGTAGTGATCAATGGGGAGGCTAGAACCCCAGGTAGAAAAGGGCATCACGACTTGTGGGTAAAGTGTGTGACCTCTGCAGAGTGTTAGAAACTGGTATATCAGTCGTGCTCACGGTTATGAGCGGCCTTGGGATCCTCTTTGATTAGAAGAACTTTGGTTACTTTTATGATGATGGTTAGCAATGATGGTTATATTTTTGATCTCTGGTATTTCCTCTTGGAGGGAGTACTTCTGGGTAATAACTGAGTTTATTACTAAAATTTGATAGTATTTTGATAGTAATAAAACTTGAGCAACTCAAAGCAACTGCTTAACCTTAACTCCACATACAGCTAGTCCACTTTAGCCAAACGGGACATTTGCTGAGTACGTTGATGTGTACTCACCCATGCTTTACAAACCACCCACTCCCTAGGTTGTCCCCACTGTACTCAGTGCTCAGGAGGAGATGCTGGCAACATGGAGGACTTTGAGGAGTTTCAGGACTACGATGAGTTCTAGTTTATCTTAATGGCAAACCCCCAGTCAGCTACCTGTGTAGGCTTATCTTCTACGTTTTGTTTTTCCGCATTTTGATATTAATGTTGAAGACTATGGCTATGTATTAGACTCTATGGATGTCTTGGACATCTTGATGTAATTAAAGTACCTTTCCGCTATTTACTTTGAGCATTGTGTGATGATGTCCAATTATGTAATCGATGTGTACGTGAGTTCTGATCCTGGCACGTACATGGTTCGCATTCGGTTGCCTTCCAAAACTGGGTGTGACATAAGTTGTATCAAAGCCTTGCTGACTGTAGGACCGCTAACCTAGACTAGAATGGTCGCCCTAAGGACTATAGACCTCTACCCTTACCTTGACCTTAGTGTCCTTTCAAAAGTTGGTCATCTTGACCAATTCTATGTTATCTACTTATCTCACCAAAATTTTGTCTCACTTTTCTTTCTGTTTACTTTCTAGTCTTATAGTTCTACTCTCACTCTTGTGCTTACGATGTTTTTTGTAGATGGCCCATATTCGATGCAATGCACATAAGTCAGTGATCCCCTTTTTGCCTTTTCGCCTGGCGGAGCATCCACTGCGTCACATGGTGCCAGGTCAGTCCAGTCACCTAGAGAGACTGCATCGTCGCCTGCACGAGGAGCAGGAGCACCGATGCTAGGAGCAGGAGCAGGAGCAGCAGGACTCTTCCCCCTCGCCTCAGTAGGAGGTGGAGTCTGGGAGGCCGCTTTCCCTTGCACCTCAGCCAGAGATGCCCCCTGCACCACCATAGGGCATCCCGGCTGCTGGAGGAGACCCTAACGGAGATGGAGACAATGATGACGTCGGTGGCAGTTCAAGCCACGACACGGAGCTCTCGGAGGAGCCAGAGCTGGAGGGATGGATCGCTAGACCCATCACATGCGACGCCGCTCGTGGGTGTCACTTCCACGATGCTCTCGACACCTTGCTGCGTCGAGCCTTCGACCGACACACTTGGTCCATCAAGTGTTGTTGTGTAGTCTACCAGCATCGTCGCGGGTTATACCCGAACCAGTGGGAGGCTACTTGCTTGGTGCGCTGCTCGGATGATGATCTCTGGGATGCAGAGGCCTTCTCAGAGCACTATTCTATCACTGAGAGGGATACTGCTGAGGTAGCCATGCAAGATGTAGCACGACGTGCACTTTCTCAGTATTGCTCGTTGTTCAGCGGGGTAGCTGATGGCCTTGATCTGAAATACTACCCTCGTCATTCGACCGACAGTGCTGAAGGTGTGATTGTCTCGCCAGTTGGTGAAGGCAATCCCAGGCTGAACAGCATGGTCAACATGGCCGTCGTGCTCAACACCGAGCTGCACCACGCCCTTGATGAGTTGGGCAAGGTTCGGGTGGAGGTTGCAGAATTGTGTGCTGAGTGCGCAGTATGCCACTATCTGGATGGTGGTTCTCCCGCCCCTGTCAGGATTTAGGACCCTTACCGCTCACCGCCCCATGGTCGCTTCGACTATGGTACCCCAGACTGCAGGACCCAGATAGATTTGGATCCATAGATCGACGGAGTCAGTGTCTGTAATAATGATTAGTTTAGCATCTTAGTCTTGGTCAGTTTTAGTTAGAGTTAGTTTGCCTATCATATGTTTGATGCTTGTCATGATGAACATGTAATGAAGTTGGCTCTTTGTAATGATTGTCATCAAGGTGTGGCTATCCCCTGCAACTTGGTGTAGTTATCAATAAAGTCAATTATTTAGTTGGGTAATCCCTTTATTTCCACTTTTCTCTTTATTTGAGAGGCTGTCAGTGAAGATGATCATTTGTTCAGTGCTATGAAGATTTCTGTATATCTTTTCTTATGCTGAAAGACTGCAGAGTCAGATTTGATGTGTGTGCTTTCTACAGATATCTGAGAACAGGCGCAGAGGTGCAAGGCGTGCTCAGCCGGAACAACAAGCACCCCAGGAAGAGGCAGCTCAGCAGCAGCAGTTGCCACCACCACCCCTGATGACAGTTGAGCAGATGTTCATGATTCAAACTCAAGCAGTCCAAGCAATTGGTCAGACCCTAGTAGCAATGCAGCAGGTGCAGCAGCAGCCACCCTCACCTTAACCTCAAGTGCAAGTTCAGATGCCACAAGTGCCTAGAGACAAGCAGACAGAATTCATAGGGGCCATCCCCCTGTCTTTGCCCACTCTGCTGATCCCATGGATGCTGAAGATTGGTTGCGTACTGTGGAGCGCGAGTTGCACACTGCCCAGTGCAACGATCGCGAGAAGGTTCTGTATGGTCCCCGTCAGCTAAGGGGAGCAGCACAGTCCTGGTGGGAGTCTTACCTCGCCACTCACGTCGACCCTAAAGCCATCACTTGGGAGGAGTTCAGGGATAACTTCTATCTCTACCATGTGCCAGAAGGACTAATGATAGTAAGGAAGGAGGAGTTTCTGGCATTGAAGCAAGGTCCCCTGTGTAACACCCCAGGTGTTACCATGGCTAGAGCACATCTTGGTACTGAGGACTGAGAATTTTATGTGGTAAAGGCTTAGGGCAACACATAGGAACTTTGGAGATCATGTACCAATCAAGTTGCCAATGACCTAAGAAGCATTACCCTAATCCCTGCTCACTTACTACCTTGGATAAGAGGGGAGAAGAACCCTAGACCTCTTTTTAAACCCTATCTTCCAAAACCCTAAGTAAGGGGGGGGGGGAAGGGTGAACAAATGTGCAAACATGGGTAATCTTTACCCAAACCCTAAGCAACCTTATAACCAGCAATTAGGGGAGAGAAATAATGCAAAAAGACCCCTGGAGAAACCCCATTTCAAATCTCCAAGTGGAGAGAGAGCTAGAGCCCTTTATTTCTCTCTAAGTCCATTTTTAACCCTAGTTTAAGGATCAAACGTGTTCACCTTGAAGATGGCACCAAAACCACTTGGGTTCTATACCAAAAATGTGGTATACCACCTAAGGCACCCCCTGGAAAAAGTGGAGACCGAGACTTGGACGTTTGACAGGGATTGGCATCAGTTTTGTCGCGGGGTGGGCAGTGAGACAAGCCAGATTTGGCGCCCGTCTATCTCCTGATCTAGGGCGTATCCTCCTTTGGAAAGATTCGCACGTGAGATAGCCCTAGGTGCCAGGAGGAGGTCTGCGCCGGATTCATGGCAAGATTCGCACGTTTGCGATCTCTGGAGACGTTTGAACAATGGAAGAAACTCACCTCCACGTGTTCGACGCCTTCTGCCCGCGCCAGAGCACGCCCGCGCGCGCTCCCGCATGCCCAGCGCCGCGCCCGAGCCAAACCAGCGCCGTGGCCCGCGCCCGAGCCTATAAAGCCCTCCCAGGCTTCGGCTACACTCTTCCGCGCACCCTCAAAACCTCACCGGAGTTTAGCTCGTCGCCGTTTGCCCGTGCGCAGCGAGTCCGCGGCCGCCCAATCCCCCTGTCACCGTAGACCGGCCAGCAGAGCCATTCCCAACCTCGTCCAGCCCTCGGGGAAGACTGTGCACACCTCCGTTAAGCTCCCCGAGCGAGGAATCGGAGTTTGCTTCGCCGGAGAGGCCAGTCCACGCTCGTCGGAGCTCTCAACCCCGCCGGAGTACGTGGACCGGGTAAACCACTCAACCATCCTTCGATTCCTTGAGCACACAGTCGCTACGTTACCCCGTGAAGCTCACCGTGCCCTTGGATTGAACCAGTTCGCCGTAGTTTGGCCGGTACACTCGCCGCCGACGAGCACACCCGCCTGCGCTCGTGGACCGGGCGATTCCGGCCATCCCCGACGTCAAGCCGTACCTCGACGTGACCGCTAGAGTCTCCCCGAGCCAACCCCACCCTTCGCCGGACCTCCCTCGCCGCCGGTAAGCCGCGACACCCTTTTCTTTCCCGCTGTTACTGTTTCAGTTGGGGGAAGGACAGCGGGTGAGAGGGAAAGAAGGTCGGGGGGTTTTGTGAAATGTCAGAGACACGGGGGAACAGTGGCGCGAGGGTAGATTTGCGAGGGTTGATTTGGTTTAAACCCAGGGACCCCGGTGTAAACTGTTTTTCCAGGAAACCCTTATTTAAATCTGTTTTAAAATTGAACAGAGACTTTAAAAAAATTCATAACTTCTGTTTAGTTCATCCAAATTTGATCAAACCAATTTTGTCAGACCCTAAATAATGTAGCCTACTTAAGAAAAATATAAAACCCCCTATGTACTATAGAAAACTTTAAAGCTCTGATTTAATTATAGTTTTGGCCAAAAGCTCAATAATAGAAAGAAAAATAGTTGTGCTATTTAACTAGGGTTAGGAAAATTTGGAAAAGCTTATATCTACCTACTGACCTGTTTAAAAATGTTGAACCTCTCTGTCCACTCTATTAAGTTAGTTTTTACCCCTTATTCCATAATATGCTTTAAGATAAGAAAAATAGAAAAAGTAATTTAAACCATGAACCAGAAAGCACCCCTATTTTTGTTAGGATACTTATTTAATGTAGTTCACTGGAAAAATATATCATACCCTGGTTTAGTATAAAATAAGTAGGATACCTTTTAAATTAATAAAATAAGGATAACTTAGAAAAACCCTACAAAAATAACCCTAAGGCAAAGACACCCCAAACCTTGGGATAACTAATGTTTGGTTATTATGAAAAGAGGAAAAATACAAAATCTGTTGTTTGATATTTTTCAAATGACAAGTTAGTTATAATCACCTTTTGGGCATAAAACTTTAGAAAATCACAACTAAATAACCACCAGTTAACTTTCTATGGATTTTGGCACAGAGGTTTAGTATTACTGTTAGATCCCAACAAAAATGACCCTTAGGAAGAACCTCAACTCTAATAGTGAGGTGTAGTGTAAAGTGGCCCATTTTACACCACCCTTGTTATTTTTGTCTAAAGCATAGCCTTTATAGTTTAAGCCTCAAATTCCTAAAACCAGCTAGGATAGCCAATGGCAACCCACTGCAATTTTTTTACAGAATTTTTTTGGAAATTATTAACCCACTGTCATAGTTCAAACCTACACTAAAAACCGTAAGTAGAAATTAAAGAAAGGAAAATAAATACTGGTAATTAGTGTCCTCCTAAAACCCTTATAGCATTTCCCATTGAAATGTGTAAGGACAATACAAATCCACTATGTTATCCTCAACAAAAATCTAAACCTAGGAGTGATAAGCCTAAACCACTAAAAGCCCCGTATGACCCAGAAACCCTAAGTTATTCCTTAACTTAGTTTTCTTTTTGCATAATGTTATTAATCCTGCATAATCATAACATACATGTTCATTGCATTCGATAGACTGTAATCTTGCTGACGGAGAGTACATCCTCGTGCCGGAGCAAGGAGCTGCTCAGGAGGTAGTCCCAGATCCAGCACCAGAGCCTGCACCAGAGGACCTGCCTGCCACTGCTTTGGAAGGCAAGCCCCGGTTTTATGCATAACCGTTTATATATGCTATTTTACTACACTTAATGTTTGTAGGCTTGTACTGTGCACTTAAGTGTAGGAGTTGTTTGGAACCATAGTTGCATGAACTCAGGACTCCTTTTTGAGATGAATACTAGTATACTAGGTCGAGTAGCTGCTTTATTAATTAGGATCTCGGTAGAAGACGAGTGATTTTTCTAGCACTCGCGCGAGGTCAGGAATTGGTTGTACCCACTTTTATATCATCATGATTCTAGTTGTGGACAACAATCCATGGGGATTGGTTGTCCACGGGATAAAAATTGGAATAAGGATTAAGGTGTGGTACCGTGAGTCAAGCGTTTGAACGTACTAAGCACATGCCGAGAAATATGGTAAATCGATAAGCCTAGTACCTGATTGAACCTGCCAGCGGACATATCCCCTCACGCGAACTGAGACGTGGTCTCCCATTCCGGTTATGGTGGGTACAAGTGCGGTCACTGCACGACGGCCAGTCGGGGTCAGTGAGGCATTGTACGCCAAGGCGGTGAGCCCTGATCTGCTGCCAGGCAATCGATGGGGACGGTTGATGTGTGTGGGGACGGAGTACCTCGCCACGTCGTGTGTTTAGGTTTACCTTGCAAGGTTTTAAAAACTCGATTCGAATCGTCTGCTTCTCGCAGCTAATGAGACTGCTTGATCCATGCTGCTACATTGAGTAACAAGTGGAACTGTGTTGAGATGATACAAAATGTTGATTGCTAAAAATGCTTGCTACTATGTATGAGTAGATAGTACACTTTTAGCCTTAAGAGAGTCACACTTAATTTTGACAAAGTTAAAATCTTGATTGAGAAACTCAGCTAGTGCTTTTGGCAACCAAACCCCACAGCCAAACAGCTGCATGTCTAGAGGTAGAGGAGTAGACTCCTCACACCGGGTAAGTCTAGCTGAGTATTAGTATACTCAGCCTTGCTTGTGGCATAATTTTACAGGTTCTCTGGAGGACATGGTTGCTGGAGTGACTTGGCCGTCCACCTTACCACCGGGTTGGACTGTCGAGTGGGACCCCGCCTCGATTGAGGAGGAGCATGAGGAGTGATGGGACAGGCTTCCCCATCTCTCTGTTTATTTACCGTAGTTTATTTCCGCTGCACTTCGAACAATGATGGTTACTTTTGCAAAAACTCCGATGATGATGATGTAATAATCTAATACTCTCACATGCATGGTTTTATGCTTATTGTATTTGCTCTGTGACTCACCATCGAGTGAGATTGTGGTACTTGATCCTGTCAGTGGCCGTGTCGGACTAGATCCGAGGGATTGACGGGTTATTCCCATTTAAGTGTGATCTAGCCTCTAAGGCGGGGCTTAGGCACTTAAGTCGGAATAATTCGGGCAGTTCCGCCACAGCTGGTATCGGAGCTTGTACCACCACAGAGGAATTAATAAAACATGAATGCCATCCTTTCTAAAGTAAAACTTGATAGAAACAATGTTGGATAGATAGTAGGACGAGCAGGATAGACCTAGGACGTGAAGCCTTAGGATGATAAAGGGTAGCTAGGTGGCTATGTAACTAGGCCCTACAGGCCACATTTACAGGATGGGAGCTCTTGCCTATTCCTTTTATCTTGTTGTGAGGTCGTTCAGGACGAGCATGCATGCATTCTTAATTAACCAAATGGATAACTAAGTAAAGACTTAAAAACAAGATAACAACCCACTGCCTTTTTTTAACTAGAGACAGGCTGAGTTTTATTTTCCTTGTTCTTTTTTTTGTAATTCTTTTTCTTTTACTTACGCTTAACCGTGCACAGATGACTTCCCACGGATCCTCCGATGACGGAAATGCACTGACCCACACTGACGGACTTGCACGAGAGGGCTTTCCCCGCATTTTGTGGGAGGTACTTCAGGGGGCCGGATACGCGACACCCCCTCAGTACGCGGTGCAGCAGTTCGAGAAGCACCGAGTGCCCCGCTGTAGGGTGAGGATGACTCTGGAGCCTCATCCCCTGCAGCCAGGCTGGCGCTCCTTGGACTCCGAGTCTTTTGGATACCGGGCGGAGGACACGATCGAGGCAATCGCTCTGCACGGGTTGACGACTTTTTGTGGGTTCCATCCCTTGGAGCTCTCTACCCACCCCATTGGGTTGTTCCCCGCGGAAAAGGAGGACGACCCGATGTGGAAGGATCAGGTGGAGCATGCCAAGGACATCTGGGCTCTCTACCCAGGCCACACGGCTCACTTGTCGGTGCGATGCATGAACGCCCTGTATCGTCTGCAAGTGATGCGTGGAGAGGCAATGTCTCATTTGATGGCACTATTGGAGGCAACCAAGATCACCTTGGACAACAGAGGAACTCGTGGTTGACTTGTCCCAGGAGCTGGTAGAAAAAGATTTACAAGTGGAGCAGCTGTCTGATGAGATTCATGAGTTGGAGGAGCTAGTGGGCACCCGGGAGAACACCATCGAGGTTTTAGAGGATCAGCTCATTAACACTCAGCAGCAGCTTGCTGAGGCTAACGAGCACCTGGACATGCATCACCAGGAGATCCAGGACCAGGAGGCCAACGAGGACGTCGACATCGAGGGAGGAAGATGAGCCTGCCTCCAGTGTGGACACTGCTGGCTCGGGAAGACCACCTTCCCTCGAGTCGAGTGTGGCCTCATTCGCTCACTAGATGTCCAGAGTAGAGTTAGACGTTGGTGATGGTAGGACTCCTCGCGGCTAGCTTAGCTTT
The DNA here is from genome assembly GCF_902167145.1 of Zea mays. Classification (NCBI taxonomy): domain Eukaryota; kingdom Viridiplantae; phylum Streptophyta; class Magnoliopsida; order Poales; family Poaceae; genus Zea; species Zea mays. The sequence continues at coordinate 145,733,062 of NC_050097.1, forward strand.
TGCGCCCTTGGGGTACTAGGCTAGATAGAGTTGAGTCATTTTGGGACAAATCGATGTAATCGTGCTAAACTCTCTTGAAAGCCTGTTTGATGGATGCTATTATCAGTTTAAATTTGGAAAGAGGAATTTATGTCTTTAAAAAAACCTTATGTTGAAGTTGGAGTCTATCATGTTGATTTTAACTTTTTCTCCGCGATAAAATCTTGAACTTGGAGATATGGTGTTAAACATGTATGTGGTTTTTCAGATGGCCGGGAGGCAGCGTCGTGGCCAGAATGAGCATGTTCCTCCACCGCCACCGCCTCCCACTCTTCAGGAGCTCATGGCTCAGCAGAATGAGATCTTGAGGCAGCTGGCTCAGCGTCAGCCACCACCTCAGCACTATGGTGGTGGAGACCATCAGCGTCACCCCGCGGTGGCTACCTATCAGGAGTTCCTCAGCACCCAGCCCCCATTGTTCACAAGGGCAGAGGATCCCCTTGATGCAGATGTGTGGTTGCGAGTAGTGGAATCCAAATTCCCACTACTCCATGGAGCTTGCTCAGAAGTCACTAAGGTCCGGTTCGCTACTCAGCAGCTTCGCGGACCCGCGCGGACATGGTGGGACCACTATCTTGCTATGCAACCGGCTGACCATGAAGTGGAATGGAGAGAGTTTAAGGCGGCTTTCAGGGGACACCATATACCAGCCGGGATCATGGACCGAAAGCTCAACGAGTTTCTGGCACTCACTCAGGGCAACAGGACAGTGTTGCAGTATGCCCAGGCCTTTAATGACTTGTGCCAGTATGCTGGGTACCATGCAGACACGGACGAGAAGAAGAGGGACAGGTTCAGACGGGGGCTCAGCACTAAGCTCCGTGATCGTCTCAACACCGTCCGGGCCAACAGCTACAATGAGTTGGTCAACATGGCTATCTCCCAGGAGGACTGCATTACAGCCCGACAGGCAGAGAAGAAGAGGAAGACCCTTGTGGCAGGACCCTCAGCTCAGCCACAACGCTTCAGGATTGTGTCCGACACACAGAACAGGGGACCCCGGCAGCAGCAAGGGAGATGGGTGATCAGACCACCACAGCAGCAGCAGCAGCAGGCACCCAACCGCGCCGAGTTTCCAGCTCAGAGGAACAATCAGCAGCAGCAGTACCGCCAAGCTAATGACAACAGGTGTTTCACCTGTGGCAACACCGGGCATTACGCCAAGAATTGCCCCAGGAACCAGCAGAGGCAGGGGCAGAATGTTAATCAGAACCAAGGGAAGAGGTAGAAGGTGCAAGTGAGGCAGGGCAGGCTGAACTTCACCACCATGGCTGATATTCCAGAGGGAGCACCCGTCATGACTGGTATCTTTACAATTTTGAATTATCCTGCTATTATTCTATTTGATTCTGGTGCATCGCATAGTTTTATCAGTGCCAAATTTAGTGCCAAGTGCCAATTACCTTTTCACCACACCCATGGAGGTATCACAATTTCAACACCAGGAGGCAGGGTTGCCACTTACCAAATTAACAAGAATGTGCCTATAAAGTTTGGTAGTCTGATAATTAAAACCAACCTCCTCATTTTGGGGTTGGACAGTGTGGATATCATATTGGGAACTGACTGGTTGACCAAACATCAGGCTGTGATTGATATTGCAGCCAGGGCCATTGAGGTGCACTCACCAACTTGTGGTGAAACTACACTATATCTGCCTGACCAGGGTTGTACCCGATCTTGTGCCTTTGTTATGTTAGAATCCCCAGTGGAAAAGATCCCAGTGATCTGTGATTACCCAGATGTTTTCCCAGATGAATTGCCAGGGATGCCACCTGACCGAGACATTGAGTTCGCAATTGAGTTGCAACCCGGGACTGCTCCTATCTCCAAAAGACCCTATAGGATGCCTCCCGCGGAATTGGCAGAATTGAAGAAGCAATTGCAAGAGTTGTTGGACAAGGGGTTTATTCGTCCAAGTACTTCACCATGGGGATGTCCAGCTTTATTTGTAAAGAAAAAGGATGAGAGTTTGAGGATGTGTGTTGACTACCGCCTTCTCAATGCGGTAACTATCAAGAACAAATATCCACTGCCCCGTATTGATGTTCTGTTTGATCAGTTGGTAGGAGCCAAGGTATTCTCCAAGATAGACCTTCGCTCAGGTTACCATCAAATCAAGATCCGTGCCAGTGATATTCCCAAGACGGCCTTTTCTACCAGATATGGGCTGTATGAGTTTTTGGTGATGTCTTTCGGGCTGACCAATGCCCCGGCTTATTTCATGTACTTGATGAACTCAGTATTCATGCCAGAGTTAGACAAGTTTGTGGTCGTTTTCATTGATGACATTCTGGTTTATTCCAAGAATGAAGCTGAGCACACTAAACATTTGCATACTGTACTTCAGAGACTCCGTGACCATCAGTTGTATGCTAAGTTGTCTAAGTGTGAGTTCTGGCTGAAGGAAATCAAATTCTTGGGTCACACAATTTCTCAGGATGGGATATCAGTTGATCCTGAAAAGGTGCAGGAGGTAATGAATTGGAAACCCCCGACTACAGTGAGGCAAATTTGAAGTTTTCTGGGTTTGGCAGGGTATTATCGATGATTTATTCCGGATTTCTCCAGGATTGCCAAACCAATGACTGAACTGTTGAAGAAGGGAGTCAAATTTGAGTGGAGCCAAAAGTGTGAAGATGCCTTTCACACTTTGAGACAACATTTGACAACAGCCCTAGTGCTGGCTCAACCAGATAACACCAAGCCGTTTGAAGTTTATTGTGATGCTTCTGGTACGGGATTGGGGTGTGTCTTGATGCAAGAGAACAGAGTGATTGCTTATGCTTCCCGAGCACTCAGGCCCCATGAGCAGAACTACCCTACGCATGATCTGGAGTTGGCAGCTGTGGTTCATGCTCTCAAGATATGGAGACACTACCTGATGGGAGCTCACTGTAACATCTACACGGATCACAAGAGTCTCAAATACATCTTCACTCAGGCAGATCTGAACATGAGGCAAAGGAGATGGCTAGAGTTAATCAAGGACTACGATTTGGAAGTGCATTACCATCCGGGCAAAGCAAATGTTGTGGCAGATGCCTTGAGCAGAAAGGCCCAGTGCAATTGTATGAACATGGATGCAAGAGTCACCACCCTGTGCGATGAGTTGTGCAAGCTGAACCTGGAAGTTGTTCCTTCCGGTGGATTAAGTTATATCTCGGTGGAACCCACGTTGCAAGAGCAAATAGTAAGGGCAAAGATTGAGGATAAGGGTGTTCAAATAATTAAGGAAATGGTCAAACAAAAGGCAAAGAAATACAAGTGTTTCCATCAGGACAGCAAGGGAATTCTATGGTTTGAAGATCGATTGGTTGTTCCCAAGGACCCTGAGCTCAGAAAGAAGATACTGGATGAAGCTCACCTTTCCAAATTCTCCATGCACCCTGGTAGTAACAAAATGTACCATGACCTCAGATCTTTATATTGGTGGACCAGAATGAAGAGGGAAATTGCCAAGTACATATCCGAGTGCGATACCTGTCAGAGAATCAAGGCTAGTCATTTGAAGGCAGCAGGCCCTTTGCAGCCCCTTCCCATACCATCTTGGAAATGGGAGGACATTTGCATGGACTTCATAGTGGGATTGCCCAATACCTCCAGGCACCATGATTCGATTTGGGTTATTGTGGACAGATTGACCAAGACCGCTCATTTCTTGCCCGTACATACCACCCACAGGACGGAGAAGTATGCGGAAATCTACATTGACCAGATAATTCGTTTGCATGGAATACCAAGGACTATAGTGTCAGACAGAGGAGCACCGTCTGTGGCACGATTTTTGGAGCAATTGCAGGAATCACTTGGGACCCAGGTTATACGAAGCTCAGCATACCATCCCCAAACAGATGGTCAGACAGAAAGGGTAAATCAGATTTTGGAAGACATGTTGCGAGCATGTGCACTACACTATGGGAAGGATTGGGACAAGTGTCTTTCCTTGGCTGAGTTTTCCTATAATAACAGCTATCAGTCCAGTCTGAAGATGGCACCTTTTGAATCTTTATATGGGAGAAGGTGTAGGACCCCATTGAATTGGTCTCAAGCAGGAGAGAGGGAAATTTTTGGGCCCGATTTGGTACTTGAAGCAGAAGCAAAGGTCAGAATTATCAAGAAGAACCTAGAAGCTGCTCAGGCCAGGCAAAAGAGCTATCATGACAAGAGGCGGAAGCCTCTACAGTTTGAGGTGGGAGATCATGTCTATCTTAAGGTATCACCAACCAAGGGTGTCCAGAGATTCGGGATCAAGGGCAAGTTAGCCCCTCGCTACATTGGACCCTATGAGATCAAGGCAAGTTGTGGACCCGTAGCTTACCAATTGGAATTGCCACCCCACATGTCAGCAGTTCACAATGTGTTCCATGTATCTCAGCTGCGGAAATGTGTTCGTCTACCCACTGAAGTGCTACCGGAACCGGACATTGAGATAGAACCAGACTTGTCCTACCAAGAGTACCCCGTCAAGGTATTGGATCAGAAGGAGAGATCAACTCTGGCAAGATCAATCAGAATGTATAAGGTTCAGTGGAGTCACCATTCAGCAAAAGAAGCTACATGGGAGACGGAGGATTTTCTACGCTCTCGCTTCCCCGACTTTCTGCCCAAAGGAGTCGGTATGTAACCCCAAAAACCCAACCCCCACCTGCCCTTTGAATTCCATTATAAGAAAAACTTAGATAACAAGGATAGTCTAAGTTGTGGATTTAACTTAAGAAGGGCTTCCTTCTGAAGTTGCAAAGAGGATTACATTCGAAGAGCAGTTAATAAGTGAAACTTGAGCGTAAAGGAAGAGTAGCACTAACACACCTTCAAGCACCCCCAAGGGATTCTACCTGAAATCTCGGGACGAGATTCCTTTAAGGGGGGGAGGGCTGTAACACCCCAGGTGTTACCATGGCTAGAGCACATCTTGGTACTGAGGACTGAGAATTTTATGTGGTAAAGGCTTAGGGCAACACATAGGAACTTTGGAGATCATGTACCAATCAAGTTGCCAATGACCTAAGAAGCATTACCCTAATCCCTGCTCACTTACTACCTTGGATAAGAGGGGAGAAGAACCCTAGACCTCTTTTTAAACCCTATCTTCCAAAACCCTAAGTAAGGGGGGGGAAGGGTGAACAAATGTGCAAACATGGGTAATCTTTACCCAAACCCTAAGCAACCTTATAACCAGCAATTAGGGGAGAGAAATAATGCAAAAAGACCCCTGGAGAAACCCCATTTCAAATCTCCAAGTGGAGAGAGAGCTAGAGCCCTTTATTTCTCTCTAAGTCCATTTTTAACCCTAGTTTAAGGATCAAACGTGTTCACCTTGAAGATGGCACCAAAACCACTTGGGTTCTATACCAAAAATGTGGTATACCACCTAAGGCACCCCCTGGAAAAAGTGGAGACCGAGACTTGGACGTTTGACAGGGATTGGCATCAGTTTTGTCGCGGGGTGGGCAGTGAGACAAGCCAGATTTGGCGCCCGTCTATCTCCTGATCTAGGGCGTATCCTCCTTTGGAACTCACACATGTGAGATAGCCCTAGGTGCCAGGAGGAGGTCTGCGCCGGATTCATGGCAAGATTCGCACGTTTGCGATCTCTGGAGACGTTTGAACAATGGAAGAAACTCACCTCCACGTGTTCGACGCCTTCTGCCCGCGCCAGAGCACGCCCGCGCGCGCTCCCGCATGCCCAGCGCCGCGCCCGAGCCAAACCAGCGCCGTGGCCCGCGCCCGAGCCTATAAAGCCCTCCCAGGCTTCGGCTACACTCTTCCGCGCACCCTCAAAACCTCACCGGAGTTTAGCTCGTCGCCGTTTGCCCGTGCGCAGCGAGTCCGCGGCCGCCCAATCCCCCTGTCACCGTAGACCGGCCAGCAGAGCCATTCCCAACCTCTTCCAGCCCTCGGGGAAGACTGTGCACACCTCCGTGAAGCTCCCCGAGCGAGGAATCGGAGTTTGCTTCGCCGGAGAGGCCAGTCCACGCTCGTCGGAGCTCTCAACCCCGCCGGAGTACGTGGACCGGGTAAACCACTCAACCATCCTTCGATTCCTTGAGCACACAGTCGCTACGTTACCCCGTGAAGCTCACCGTGCCCTTGGATTGAACCAGTTCGCCGTAGTTTGGCCGGTACACTCGCCGCCGACGAGCACACCCGCCTGCGCTCGTGGACCGGGCGATTCCGGCCATCCCCGACGTCAAGCCGTACCTCGACGTGACCGCCAGAGTCTCCCCGAGCCAACCCCACCCTTCGCCGGACCTCCCTCGCCGCCGGTAAGCCGCGGCACCCTTTTCTTTCCCGCTATTACTGTTTCAGTTGGGGGAAGGACTGCGGGTGAGAGGGAAAGAAGGTCGGGGGGTTTTGTGAAATGTCAAAGACACGGGGGAACAGTGGCGCGAGGGTAGATTTGCGAGGGTTGATTTGGTTTAAACCCAGGGACCCCGGTGTAAACTGTTTTTCCAGGAAACCCTTATTTAATTCTGTTTTAAAATTGAACAGAGACTTTAAAAAAATTCATAACTTCTGTTTAGTTCATCCAAATTTGGTCAAACCAATTTTGTCAGACCCTAAATAATGTAGCCTACTTAAGAAAAATATAAAACCCCCTATGTACTATAGAAAACTTTAAAGCTCTGATTTAATTATAGTTTTGGCCAAAAGCTCAATAATAGAAAGAAAAATAGTTGTGCTATTTGACTAGGGTTAGGAAAATTTGGAAAAGCTTATATCTACCTACTGACCTGTTTAAAAATGTTGAACCTCTCTGTCCACTCTATTAAGTTAGTTTTTACCCCTTATTCCATAATATGCTTTAAGATAAGAAAAATAGAAAAAGTAATTTAAACCATGAACCAGAAAGCACCCCTATTTTTGTTAGGATACTTATTTAATGTAGTTCACTGGAAAAATATATCATACCCTGGTTTAGTATAAAATAAGTAGGATACCTTTTAAATTAATAAAATAAGGATAACTTAGAAAAACCCAACAAAAATAACCCTAAGGCAAAGACACCCCAAACCTTGGGATAACTAATGTTTGGTTATTATGAATAGAGGAAAAATACAAAATCTGTTGTTTGATATTTTTCAAATGACAAGTTAGTTATAAGCACCTTTTGGGCATAAAACTTTAGAAAATCACAACTAAATAACCACCAGTTAACTTTCTATGGATTTTGGCACAGAGGTTTAGTATTACTGTTAGATCCCAACAAAAATGACCCTTAGGAAGAACCTCAACTCTAATAGTGAGGTGTAGTGTAAAGTGGCCCATTTTACACCACCCTTGTTATTTTTGTCTAAAGCATAGCCTTTATAGTTTAAGCCTCAAATTCCTAAAACCAGCTAGGATAGCCAATGGCAACCCACTGCAATTTTTTTACAGATTTTTTTTGGAAATTATTAACCCACTGTCATAGTTCAAACCTACACTAAAAACCGTAAGTAGAAATTAAAGAAAGGAAAATAAATACTGGTAATTAGTGTCCTCCTAAAACCCTTATAGCATTTCCCATTGAAATGTGTAAGGACAATACAAATCCACTATGTTATCCTCAACAAAAATCTAAACCTAGGAGTGATAAGCCTAAACCACTAAAAGCCCCGTATGACCCAGAAACCCTAAGTTATTCCTTAACTTAGTTTTCTTTTTGCATAATGTTATTAATCCTGCATAATCATAACATACATGTTCATTGCATTCGATAGACTGTAATCTTGCTGACGGAGAGTACATCCTCGTGCCGGAGCAAGGAGCTGCTCAGGAGGTAGTCCCAAATCCAGCACCAGAGCCTGCACCAGAGGACCTGCCTGCCACTGCTTTGGAAGGCAAGCCCCGGTTTTATGCATAACCGTTTATATATGCTATTTTACTACACTTAATGTTTGTAGGCTTGTACTGTGCACTTAAGTGTAGGAGTTGTTTGGAACCCTAGTTGCATGAACTCAGGACTCCTTTTTGAGATGAATACTAGTATACTAGGTCGAGTAGCTGCTTTATTAATTAGGATCTCGGTAGAAGACTAGTGATTTTTCTAGCACTCGCGCGAGGTCAGGAATTGGTTGTACCCACTTTTATATCATCATGATTCTAGTTGTGGACAACAATCCATGGGGATTGGTTGTCCACGGGATAAAAATTGGAATAAGGATTAAGGTGTGGTACCGTGAGTCAAGCGTTTGAACGTACTAAGCACATGCCGAGAAATATGGTAAATCGGTAAGCCTAGTACCTGATTGAACCTGCCAGCGGACATATCCCCTCACGCGACCTGAGACGTGGTCTCCCATTCCGGTTATGGTGGGTACAAGTGCGGTCACTGCACGACGGCCAGTCGGGGTCAGTGAGGCATTGTACGCCAAGGCGGTGAGCCCTGATCTGCTGCTAGGGAATCGATGGAGACGGTTGATGTGTGTGGGGACGGAGTACCTCGCCACGTCGTGTGTTTAGGTTTACCTTGCAAGGTTTTAAAAACTCGATTCGAATCGTCTGCTTCTCGCAGCTAATGAGACTGCTTGATCCATGCTGCTACATTGAGTAACAAGTGGAACTGTGTTGAGATGATACAAAATGTTGATTGCTAAAAATGCTTGCTACTATGTATGAGTAGATAGTACACTTTTAGCCTTAAGAGAGTCACACTTAATTTTGACAAAGTTAAAATCTTGATTGAGAAACTCAGCTAGTGCTTTTGGCAACCAAACCCCACAGCCAAACAGCTGCATGTCTAGAGGTAGAGGAGTAGACTCCTCACGCCGGGTAAGTCTAGCTGAGTATTAGTATACTCAGCCTTGCTTGTGGCATAATTTTACAGGTTCTCTGGAGGACATGGTTGCTGGAGTGACTTGGCCGTCCACCTTACCACCGGGTTGGACTGTCGAGTGGGACCCCGCCTCGTTTGAGGAGGAGCATGAGGAGTGATGGGACAGGCTTCCCCATCTCTCTGTTTATTTACCATAGTTTATTTCCGCTGCACTTCGAACAATGATGGTTACTTTTGCAAAAACTCCGATGATGATGATGTAATAATCTAATACTCTCACATGCATGGTTTTATGCTTTATTGTATTTGCTCTGTGACTCACCATCGAGTGAGATTGTGGTACTTGATCCTGTCAGTGGCCGTGTCGGACTAGATCCGAGGGATTGACGGGTTATTCCCATTTAAGTGTGGTCTAGCCTCTAAGGCGGGGCTTAGGCACTTAAGTCGGAATAATTCGGGCAGTTCCGCCACACCCTGTCTGTTAGCGAGTACAGGGACAAATTTCTGCAGCTGTCACGTTACGCCCCATAAGATGTCAACACGGATGCTATGAGGCAGTACCATTTTCTAAGAGGATTGGTTGACCCCCTTCATTACCAGCTGATGAATCACACTTTCCCCACCTTCTAGCACTTGATCGACAGTGCAATCATGACTGAAAGGAAGCACCGAGAGATGGAGGACTGGAAACACAAGATTGGTGGATCTCAGGCCGAGAGTAGCAGTCGTCCCCGCTACTCAGGCAACCCACCCCAGCAATTCAAGCAAGGTCACCAGCATCAGCATCAGCGCTAGCACTAGTACCAAAGGCAGTTTCCTCAGCAGCCGCAGCAGTACTGTCAGAACACCCAACCTGGAGGAAATCAGTACCAGCGTCAGAATAACCAGGCAGCTTGCTTTCCTACCCCAGCAACTAACAAGAATGGCCAAGCAGCTCTAGTGCATGTAGGAGGTCGTGCATGCTTCTACTATGGAGAACAAAACCACTAGGCGAAGAACTGTCCAAAGAAAGCAGCTCAGCAGCCGCCAACAGTCAATACCCCAGCAAGACAAGGAGCACCACATCAAGCACCAGGAGGCCGTGATCAGGCCTACAACCGTGGAAAGGTGAACCACCAGGAGGCCGAAGCAATCCAAGATGCTCAGGACGTGGCAGTAGGTATGTTTCCAGTCGAATCCTACCCAGCAAAAGTATTATTTGATACTGGTGCCACACATTCTTTTGTTTCTACATCTTGGGTAGAAGCACATAACATCCCCATAGAACCAATGATTCCACCTTTAAGAGTTAATTCAGTTGGGGGAAAAGTTCAATTCGATAGGATTTGTCTGAATTTAAGGATTGAAATAAGGGGGATAGACTTCCCTGCTAACCTAGTAGTAATGGGAACTCAAGGGTTAGATGTAATCCTAGGGATGAATTGGCTACACATAAATCAAGCCACTGTCAGTTGTGACCAGAGAATAGTTAAGTTGGTGTCCCCATCCGGAAAGGAAGTAGTAACTAAGCTGTACTTGCCTGAACTAGAAGAAGGAGCCTGTCACCATTTATCAGTAGATGACAAAGAGTCTAGTCCGATTGAGGCACTTAGAATTATGTCGGAATTCCTCGACGTGTTCCCTGAAGAGTTACCAGGTATGCCACCAGAAAGGAAGGTTGAATTTGCCATAGAGCTTATCCCAGGCAGCGCCCCTATCTCCAAGAGAGCCTATCGAGTGTCTGGACCAGAGTTGGTGGAACTCAAGAAGCAAATTGATGAGTTGTTAGAAAGGCTACATCAGACCAAGTACCTTACCTTGGGCAGCCCCAGTTCTATTTGTGGAGAAGAAGGATGGTACGAAGAGGATGTGCATTGATTATAGAGCTTTGAATGAAGTCACTGTCAAGAACAAGTACCCTCTGCCCCGAATCGAGGACCTATTTGATCAGCTGAAGGTCGCCAATGTGTTCTCAAAGATAGATATGAGGTTAGGTTACCATCAGCTCATGATCCGACCTACAGATATACCGAAGACATCATTCATCACCAAGTATGGACTATATGAGTTCATGGTTATGTCGTTCGGTTTGACGAATGTGCCAGCTTACTTCATGTACCTGATGAACAATGTGTTCATGGACTACCTCGACACGTTCATAGTGGTGTTAATTGATGATATTCTTGTATATTACCAGAATGAGCAAGAGCATGAGGAACATTTGAGGAAAGTACTTCAGAGGCTACAAGATTGCCAGTTGTACACCAAACTTAGCAAGTGCAAGTTCTGGATCAGCGAAGTTCTGTTCTTGGGTCATATTATAAACCGAGATGGACTAGCTGTGGATCCAAAGAAGGTAGCACTGATTCTAGACTGGGAAGCACCAAAAGATGTCCGAGGAATTAAGAGTTTCATTGGAATGGCCGGTTACTATAGACGTTTCATTGAAGGTTTCTCCAAGATTGCCAGGCCAATGACAACCTTGCTAGAAAAGAAGGTTGAGCTCAAGTGAACCCCAGCGTGCCAAGAATCATTTGAGATGTTGAAGCAGAAGTTGACAACAGCGCCGGTATTGGTTCTGCCAGATGTTCACAAGCCATTCTCAGTATATTGTGATGCTTCGTACACCAGACTAGGATGTGTGTTAATGCAGGAAGGGAGAGTAGTCGCATACTCGTCTCGCCAGTTGAAAGTTCACGAGAAAATTACCCCACTCATGATCTAGAGTTAGCAGCAGTGGTTCATGCACTGAAGACCTGTAGGCACTATATGGGCAGAAGTGTGATATCTACATGGATCACAAGAGCCTCAAGTACATATTCACTTAGTCAGAGTTAAACATGAGGCAGCGAAGATGGTTAAAATTGATCAAAGACTATGAGCTGGAGATCCATTATTGCCCAGGCAAAGCAAATGTGGTTGCAGATGCTCTTAGCAGAAAGAGTCAAGTTAATATGTTAGACGCTCACCCGATGCCATTCGAGCTAGCAAAGGAATTCGACAGGCTGAGTCTCGGATTTCTGAACAACACTCAAGGAGTGATAGTCGAGTTGGAACCCACTCTGAAGCAAGATATTAGGAAGGGAAAAAAGGATGATGAGAAGATCAACGAGATCCAGCAATGAATCATAGATGGGAAAGGTCCAGATTTCCGTGAAGATGTAGAAGGAGTGATATGGTTCAAGGATAGGTTGTGCGTTCCCGACATCAAATTGATTCAGGAACTGATTCTCAAGGAAGCTCATGAGACAGCATATTCTATACACCTTGGTAGCGAGAAAATGTACCAAGACCTAAAGAATATATTCTGGTGGTACGGTATGAAAAGAGAGATAGCAGAGTATGTGGCCAGATGCGATAGTTGTCAGAGGATCAAGGCAGAACATCAGAGGCCCACAGGTTTGTTGCAGCCATTACAGATTCCTCAGTAGAAATGGGATGAGATTGAGATGGACTTTATAGTCGGTCTGCCCCGCACTCGAGCTGGTTATGACTCCATCTGGGTAGTAGAGGACCATTTAACGAAGACGACCCATTTCAAACCAGTCAAGACCACCTATAACGTGTAGTGTTGGTAGAATTATACATGTCTCGGATTGTGTGCTTGCATGGCATTCTAAAGAAGATAGTATCGGACAGAGGCACCTAGTTTACTTCTCATTTTTGGCAGCAGTTGCATGAAGCTTTGGGCACACACTTGAAGTTCAGTTCAACTTATCACCCATAGACAGATGGTCAGACTGAGAGAACCAACCAGATTCTTGAGGATATGTTGAGAGCTGGTACTTTACAAGACAAGTTAGGTTGGGACAAGAGGATACCATATGCAGAATTCTCCTACAACAACAGCTATCAAGCCATTCTGAAGATGTCACCATTCCAAGCACTGTATGGGAGGAATTGGAGAACCCCGTTGCATTGGGACCAACCATGAGAAAGGCAGGTGTTCAGCCCAGATATTCTACTTGAAGCTGAAGAGAATATCAGAATGGTCCGAGAGAATCTGAAGACAACGCAGTCAAGATAGCGAAGCCATGCTGACACCCGAAGGAGAGAACTGAGTTTTGAAGTGGGAGACCATGTCTACTTGAAAGTGTCACCCATCAGAGGAATCAAAAGGTTTGGAGTCAAAGGCAAGCTAGGACCCCGATATATCGGGTCGTACCAGATTCAAGCAAGACGTGGAGAAGTGGCATATCAACTCGGCTTACGAGAGAATCTGTCCACCATGCACGATGTGTTTAACGTGTCTCAGTTAAAGAAATGCTTGCGAGTACCAGAAGAGCAGTTGCCAATGGAAGACCTCGAAGTTCAAGAAGATCTGACGTATATTGAGAAGCCAACTCAAATTCTGGACAACAGATCGGGTCACACGAAGGAGCACTATCCGGATGTGCAAAGTCAAGTGGGGTCACCACTCAGAAGAAGAAGCAACCTGGGAAAAAGAAGACGATCTGAGAGCCAAATACCCTGAACTCTTTGCTAGCCAGCCCTGAATCTCAAGGGCGATATTCTTTTAAGGGGTATAGGTCTGTAACACCCTGAATTTGAGGGTATAAAATTTCTTGCTAATTACCAACCAAATTTAGGTGTTACTCTTCTATCTATCTCTCTAGTCTCACTATCCCCTTTTCTTTTTGTAGAATTAGTTTAATTAGGGAGGGATTATTTATTTTATTTTGTCCAAACCATATGAGTCATGAAATGTTGCATCATATTGAGCTCCAAATATTCTTTGAATTGTTGCACATGTTTGATTTGGTTTGAATTTGGAACTTGATTTGAATTTGAATTGAAAACCCGAGGCAAATCAAATGACACGTAGATTGACATTAACAATTATGGGAAGAGAATTTGGAGCTACTGCTATAATATTAGAGGCAAGCAATATAGATCTGATCCTTGGTATGTCATGGTTGAGAAAGGCAAAGGCCACTATAGCATGTGGTAGGGGTACCGTAGAACTCACTAGCCCTAAAGGAGAAAGATTTCAAGTTCAAATTGTAGTAACCACCTCTTCCAAACGGGCTATATACTTTATACCTGAAGAGTTTGTTGGTGACAACATCCGTGTGGTTAGGGATTTTCCGGATGTCTTTCCAGAGGAGATACCAGGGATGCTACCAAATAGGGAAGTTGAGTTTGTCATTGATCTCTTACCTAGGACTACTCCTATTTCTAAGCGACCATACAGGTTGTCTGTAGAAGAAATAAAGGAACTTAAGAAGCAGCAAACAGAGTTACAAGTAGGGTGGGTACATTCGTCCGAGTTCCTCACCTTGGGGAGCGCTGGTTCTGTTTGTAAAGAAGAAGGATGGATCACAACGGATGTGTGTGGATTATAGATCTCTTAATGATGTTACTGTGAAGAACTAGTATCCATTACCCCGTATTGAGGATTTATTTGATCAGATGAGAGGTGCTAGGGTATTCTCGAAGATTGATCTCCGGTCGGGATGCCATCAAATGAAGATTAGACCTTCGGATATTCCTAAGACAGCTTTCTCAACCCGATATGGATTATATGAGTTCACTGTTATGTCGTTTGGATTAACCAATGCACTAGCTTATTTTATGAATTTGATGAATAAGGTAGATCTGGGCATAAAACCCGGGCCCGAAGCCCAAAACCCAAAATACCCGAACCCGTACCCATTTAGCCCAAAGCCCGGTACTCAAATTATTTATGCGGGTAATGAAATTGAAAACCCGAATTTAGTTCGGGCCTAATCGGGTAACGGGTCGCGGTACCCGAAGTACCCATAATACCCGAAGTTAATTTTGTTGTGCGTCTTGTAGCTTTTCTATAGGCTTTCAGCCAAAAGAAGTCTAGTTGCCAAGCCCACTAATGCCCCACCCTGGAGCCACGCAGCCACTACCCATGAACATCCAGGCTCCAAACATCACCCAAACTAGCCCACGCGCAGCACCCAAACTAGCCAGGCCGCCCACTGTCCCAGCTCCCAACCAAGCACCAGGCGCTCCTAGGGCTAGGAACCCTAGCCGCCGCAGCGCCGTCGATAGCCGGTCTCCAACGCTCCTCGGCTCCGATGGTTGATGCTTCCTCCGCTCTCGTCCTCGTTCGACACTCCGACTGACCGCCGGTGTGGATCGTGCTGTGCTAATGCCTCCTCTCCTTCATTCATCTGCCATGGTCCTTGACCAGCTAGAAGTTCCCCGTGCTCCTTCATTCATCTGCCATGGTCCTTGACTAGCTAGAAGTTCCCTGTGCCTCCTCTCCTTCATTCATCTGTCGTTTGGTGCCTCCTCCCCACTCCTCCAGTCATCCAGTACAACGACGAAACAGGAGCAACATCACCAAGGTCCTTGACTAGCTAGAAGTTCCAAACCGGGTACAATGGGCTACCCATACCCGAACCCGAAAATTTCGGGTACCCAATATATCGGGTATAGAGTATAGTAAACCTGTTTTCGGGTATAGTTTCTAGATACCCGAAATTTTAAAAGCCCAAAAAACCCGACCCGAATTTTCGGGCTAACCCGAATGCCCACAGCTAGAATAAGGTGTTTATGGAGTATTTGGACAGATTCGTCGTGGTGTTCATTGATGATATTCTTATCTATTCTAAGAGTGAAAAAGATCATGAAGAACATCTAAGGTTGGTGCTACAGAAGCTATGAGATAATCAACTCTACGCCAAGTTTAGCAAATGCGAGTTTTGGATTGACAAGGTGCCATTCCTTGGACATATCATTTCTAATGGAGGAATAGCAGTGAATCCTGCTAAGGTCAAGGAGATAATGGAGCGGAGAGTGCCTACTACAGTTACTGAGATTCAAAGTTTCTTAGGACTTGCAGGATATTATCGGAGATTTATTGAAGGATTCCCTAAGATTGCCAAGCCTATGACCTCGCTTCTGGAGAAAGGAAGAGAATTTAAGTGGGATGAGAAATGCCAAGAAAGCTTTGATCAGTTGAAGAAGAGATTGATGTCACCACCAATGTTGGTTATGCCAGATTTACAGAAGGGATTTTACATTTATTATGACGCATGTAGCCAAGGCTTAGGATGTGTGCTCATGCAAGAAGGACATGTGATTGCCTACGCGTCTTGTCAGTTGCGGAAACATGAGTTGAACTACCCCACTCATGACTTGGAATTGGCAGCCGTTGTGCACGCGCTTAAGATTTGGAGACATTATATTATGGGAACCAAGTGTCAATTATACATGGATCATAAGAGTTTGAAGTATATATTCACTCAGAAGGATCTCAACCTTAGGCAACGTCATTGGTTGGAGCTTATTAAGGATTATGATTTGGAGATTCACTATCACCCGGGCAAGGCGAATTTGGTTGCAGATGCCTTGAGTCGGAAGGAGCACATTCACTCCGCTATTGTTGTCCAGCTACCTGATGAATTAGCAAAAGATTTTAAGAGACTCAACCTAGGAATTGTTACTCATATGGAAGGAGTCACCATCGAATTAGAACCTACCTTGGAGCAAGAAATTCGTAAAGGCCAAGTGGGTGATGCTAAAATTCAAGAGATTAAGAATCTGATTACAGAAGGTAGAGTTCTGGAATTCACGGAGGATGAGTAGGGTACTATATGGTTCAAGGATCGGATATGTGTTCCGAAGATTGATAGCCTTCGTGAGACTATATTGAAAGAAGCCCATGATTCTGATTACTCTATCCACCCTGGTAGCACTAAGATGTATCAGGATTTGAAGCAGAAGTATTGGTGGTATGGACTGAAAAGAGATGTTGCTGCACATGTGGCTAAGTGTGATGTGTGTCAAAGAGTTAAGGCCGAACATCAAAGACCAGCTGGACTATTGAACTCGCTTAAGATTCCCGAGTGGAAATGTGAAGAAATTGGTATGGATTTTATTGTTGGACTACCCTGCACTCCTGCTGGGTATGACTCTATTTGGGTGATTGTGGACAGATTGACAAAAGTGGCTCATTTCATACCAGTGAGAACTAACTACACGGGAGCCAAGTTAGCTGAATTGTATATGACTCGAATAGTTTGTCTACATGGGGTGCCTAAGAAGATCGTATCTGATCGAGGATCACAGTTTACTTCTCGGTTTTGGAAGAAGTTGCATGAGAGCTTGGATACAAAGTTGAATTTTAGTTCAGCCTACCATCCTCAGACTGATGGGCAGACAGAGAGGACTAACCAAGTACTGGAGGATATGTTAAGAGCTTGTGCTCTTAAACATGGTGGAAGTTGGGATAAGAGCTTACCATATGCAGAGTTCTCTTATAATAATAGCTACCAGGCCAGTTTGAAGATGTCACCGTTTTAGGCTTTATATGGCAGGAAATGCAGGACTCCTCTATATTGGGATCAGACTGGAGAAAGACAATTCTTTGGGCCTGAACTTATACAAGAGGCAGAAGAACAAGTGCGAATGATAAGAGAGAATTTGAGAATTGCACAATCAAGACAGAAGAGCTATGCTGATACCAGAAGAAGACTACTGGAGTTTAAGGAGGGTGATCACGTGTATCTGAAGGTGTCACCGATCCGGGGTATGAGGAGATTTAAAGTTAAAGGAAAATTATCCACTCGCTTCATTGGACCTTTCTTGATTTTAAAGCGAGTGGGTGAAGTTGCATATCAACTAGAACTACCCGATCATCTGGCAGATGTACATGATGTATTCCACATGTCACAACTGAAGAAGTGCCTCAGGGTACCTGAGGAGCAGCTACCGATGGAGGATCTTAGTGTTCAAGATGACCTGACTTATGCTGAGTACCCTATCAAGATTCTTGACACTTTGACTCGAGTTACAAGAAATAAGGTGATAAAGATGTGTAAAGTGCAATGGAGTCACCACGGAAAAGATGAAGCTACTTGGGAGAAAGAAGAAGAGCTTCGCATAGATTTTCCCCATCTTTTTCCTAGTACATCCTGAATCTCGAGGGCGAGTTTCTTGTTAAGGGGGGTAGGATTTGTAATACTCAAAAGTGTAATAAAAGAGGATAGAGATAATCTCAATAGTTTGTGGCCTCTACTATTCATTACATGTGATCAACACTATTTAAAAGTGGATAATTAGAACCAAGAACACATAAATAACCTGTGCATCATGCTGGATCTTACTTTGTGTGCATTTTGTGATGATATAAAAAATATAGTAAACAAAAAATAATAATAATTATGTTAATACCCCAATGGGAAATTAAATCCTAAAAGAAATTCTAGAGTTTGGAAAAGAAGAAAGGAAATTCTAGAATTGAAACCAAAAAGAGAAAAGATATAAAAATAATATATATAATAATATATCTTCAAAGTAGTACTATTTATGTCGCAATATCATCTGAGAATAATTGGTCACAAGAGTTTGAATTAGATTTGAATACAACTTGAATTTGAAAAGAGAGAGAAAAGAAAATAGAAAAGAAAAAGGAAAGAGAATAGAAACTTGCGCCTGGGCTGAATTAGCTGCTCGGCCCAGTGCACCCTTAAGCCTGCGCGGCCCATGCGTGAAGTGGGGCGCTGACGGATGGGCCATCGTGGTCAGGGGAGCGCTACTGGGCGGAGTCCACAGGACTGTCTCACGCCGCGCCATCGGCCCATGACCGGTGGGGCCGGCAGGTCAGGACTCCTCCGCAGGAAGCGCGCGCACGTTTCAGCTCCCTATCCGCGCAGCGCCATTGTCGGGCGATTGAAAATGGCTGGCGGTCTGTGTGGAGTCGGCAGGCGGGGCTCCCTGCATCCGTAAATTGAGGTGGGCCTCTGTAGCCTGCGCGTTTGCCTCGCCTAGGATCCGCCCCATCGACAAGCGCCACCGCCGCCACCTAGGGAGCGTGAGCCGGGCAGCCACCATGTCGGGATCTCGGGCAGCCGTCTCCCAAACCTCGTCTGCGGTCTGGGTAGCACCTGGGCGCGCCTGGGAATCAAGGTGGTGCTTGCACGCGTACAGGGGAGACCACAGTGCTGCGAAACTCTCACCGGCGCCGCACGGTGTTGAGAAGCGGGCTCTGGATCTGCGCGTCGACCTCGCCTTCGTCTGGTTGGCGGTAAGAGCCGGTTCCTCCTCTATAGCGTGACAGGTGGCGTGAAAGGTTTTGGTTAGGCGTGGGCTGGGTGCGGCTTAGGTTGTTCACCATCACGGTAGCGAGCTCGCCTTCGGCTGGTGGGCTCGGTCACCCGCGCGTCACGGTGAGGAAGAAGGACTAGCGCCGTTGGATCGTTTCCCTGCGGCTAGGATTAGATCTTGTGGCCTCCGATCAGCCTAATCAATCGCAGCCATTGATCAATGATCGTGCGGCCGGGGTGGGAAAGAATAGGTAGTGTGCCGCGGATCGTAGGATTGGGATCCGACATTTGACGTCGATCTCAGGTTCATGTGTATCTCGGTCTAATCTAGACCGACGGTTGCGGATCTAACGACTGAAAGCACTGCATACCCCTTCGTGGGCTGTGTTTTGCAAATGAGTCCTCAGTCTTTTTGGTAATAAACCCGCAGTCCTGCGCGGGTTGAGTTTGAGTCACAAGAATTTTTGTAGATTAACCCCTATTGTCTCTGGAATTCGAGGAGCAGTCCAGACAGCAAATAAAACCAAAGAAATTCCTTATAAATTCATTTTTAATACAAAAACAATGGTAGAAACTTGTATAAATCATATAAAATTCATATTAAATCCTTTTTAACCCATTCCAGTTCATGTAATTTTGTAATATTATTCTCTATCAAATAGTACCACTGTTTTTACATGAAAGACACTAAAATTTATTTCTCACTTAACCCTATATTAAATACATAAAACCTTTGGAAATTCATAACTTAAAATCTATAACTCCAAATTTAATGATTCCAGTTCCTATGATCTCATTTTAATGTCTAGATTATTATTGTGTATTTTGCTTATATGTTTGGTGTGATGTTAATTTTTGCTATACCATGTATGTATTGTGTTGATGCGAGTAGACGAGCAAGTCACTGAGGATCCTGGGGTTCAGCTGGTAGAGACTGCTGAGCAGGAGCTCGTTGAAGGCAAGTTGTGCCCTTGATCACTTCTTTTACCCATTCATGTTCTTATTAATCATAATGATCTGTATAGGTTAATTTTGCTAGGACCCAATAGGTTACCCTAGATTTGACTATCTTTATACCTTGTTTCACCACTGATTTTACTACTAAATTTTTGGGTAGTACATGCTATTGCTTTATGTGGATTTGGGTATAGAGATATTTATTACTCATGATTACACTTTTTATTATCTGTTCATTGTTTACTGTTCATGATAAGATCATTATGTTAATGGGAACATGGAGAACCACCCGGGAAAACAGTGCTACCACAAGGGTTTAATGGGACGCCCTTGGCTGATTAACTAGGAAAGCTAGTGGATGACTACCTTACCCGAAAGGGGCAAGGGCAGTAGGGGAGTGGTCAGTGTAGGGAGGTCCTTGGGTTGATTTTGCTGCGATGGCGGTCAGGCGAGGGATTCATTGCACTGGAGCTTCCTATAAACTGTAGCGGGTTTTCTGAAGCTAGTGAAACTTTGTAAAGGCCTCGTAGTGGTACCCTGCCTTGCTTCCTTGGTAGAGGTGTATAGGGTTTGATCAACTCCGTGGCAAATGGGTAACACGACTTGTGGGTAAAGATGCGCAACCTCTACAGAGTGTAAAACTGGTATACTAGCCGTGCTCATGGTCATGAGCGGCTCGGACACTCACATGATTAATTTATGGAAATTAAACTTAATTTGTCATTTTATTGCATCTGGGATTATTTTATTATTACTTTTATTTATTATTACTATGGTTTGGTATTTACTTACACTTAGCAACTGCTAATAAAATTTTGACCAACTTATAAAAGCAATGCTCAGCTTCAGCCTTTATTTCATTGATCAACCTTACACTTCATGAACTCCCACCTATGGTGAGTTCATGCACATTATTCCCCACAACTTGTTGAGCGATGAACATGTGTGAGCTCACTCTTGCTGTCTCACACCCCCCACAGAAGAAGAATAGGTGGTCGAAGAGGAGCCGCCTAACACTGAGGCTTTTGACTTGATCTAGGTGGCGTCTCCCAGTCAGCTTTGTGGCGCCAGGGAATAATATTTAAGTTCACTTTATTTTATCATTTATTTTTGTAAGACTTCCGCTATGTAATAAGTACATTTATGATATTTGTGACATTTATCTCTATACACTGTTATTATATATGTTGTCTTCTTTGGCGCATGTATGAGATGCACCCGACTTTGTTCCTTAAAACCGAGTGTGACACTAAATCACCAAGAACACCTCGATTTCCCCTCGGGTTTTGCCGTCGTCGTAGACAGAAAGGCTCCGGGCCGGAATTGTGCAATTGATGGTCAGATTAGAGTCGCCAGGGGTAGAAATAGGTGTTGACCAAGTTAGGACATCAGTCGTTGCGTATCCTGGCCGGTCGCCGTCGGGGACCTGGGTCTACGAAGAAACAGAAGTGCAGGGGCTTATGTGTGAATGTCAATGTGACA
The DNA here is from genome assembly GCF_902167145.1 of Zea mays. Taxonomy (NCBI): domain Eukaryota; kingdom Viridiplantae; phylum Streptophyta; class Magnoliopsida; order Poales; family Poaceae; genus Zea; species Zea mays. The sequence goes on from NC_050097.1 coordinate 145,754,305, forward strand.
GATGAATAGTGTTTAGGGACTTTTAATCAGTTATTCGAATAGCCGGGGTCCTCTGTGCAAAGCCACGCGTGCGGGGGCGTTTCCCCGTTCATGGGCCGGCTCAGGCTGGTTTGAGCCTGTAACTATTTATTCCTTTCTTTTTTCTTTTTCTGCCAGACTTAGGAAATTTATAGGAAATTCTAGAAAAATGATAAAATCATGAGACCAATTTTACTAGACTCCTAAATTCGTCTAGTATTTAATAAATATAGTTCTAAGATTTTTAGTCCCAACCATGAATTATTTAGCAATTAATAGTGCCTAAATCTAGTCTTTTAGAATTTTAGAATTAAATTGGTAACTCCAAAAATCATAAAACTTTTTGGGTAAGCTTAATATCATAGTCAAAGCCCTTGGGTAACGTTTGGTATGTTTTGGACATTGTTTGATCCCAAAACCCCAAAATTTGACTTTTAAGAATCAGGTAATAACTTAACCTGATCATAAAATTTGACTTTTAAGGATCCACTATTAGTAAGCATTTCTGCAAACAGAGTCTTTGATTCTTGATCAGGCTATACCTTGATTCCCTCAAGCCAGCATATCCTTGAGAGTCTTTTCCTTTGTCGGGTAAGACTTGCGAAAGTACACTCCGTACTTTGGGTTTTCGAACCCATGTTGTAGGTGAGGAAACAGCGGTGTTTTTCTGTTTCTGTTCAAAGGTGGTACCAAAGAAGGAGCCAGATCAGTGATCGCGTAGGCGGGAGGATGTTTGCCTCCCATTTTAAAAACAATGAACTTTTTTGTGGGAGGGTGTTTTGCCTCCATGGTTTGTAATAATACTTTATGCACTCTTAACACCCGTATTGTAATATACTCTCTCTCCATATATTTTATGAATGTAAATTAAGTTATTGTAATCTGCTTCCACTTAATCTTTCCTCCGATGTGGTGTAATATTTGCATGATGGGTAAAACGCTCTTGGGCGATGTAAGGAAGATACAGAGGACCGAACTTGTCGAGTGATTATGCACATCTATAGGATTGTCCGAGGTCCTTAGGACAAGGATAACTATAGGTGGGCCTAATACCTTGGGAGGTTTCGTGACAATTATGACTACTACTGTGAGTTATTATTGGTGAAAATATGCGTAAGTGACTATGACACTAGTTTTATCTAGTAAAATATAGATAAACATATATTAACAATCTTTATGCAAAATAATTGCTAATTATTTATTACTAATAATAGACTTTTGAGTTTTATCCCTTTTATTTCTAAATAGAATTTATGCGTATAGCTAAAAATCGTTTATTTATAATTCTTCTAACATTAATATCCTAAGAATTAATTATAAATTACTAATCGGACCTTTAATAACATAATCATGGTTATTATGATATAAATAAGTATTTTACTAATTCTAAGTAATTAAGTGCTATACTTATGAATACCTTTATCATGGCTAGTAAAATCTATATTTTCATCTGGCCGAGAATACATGTCCTAGTATTTCTTCTACTTTCTTATATCAATAAAATTATACTTAAAACACTACCAACAATTATCGTTCATGTGCTAAAGCAAGATCAATCGTAATCGTCTCTAGTATAAAAATCACCAAGTTAGTGACTAGTGACGTAATTTATTTTTGAAATATAAATACACGTGTCAAAATATTGTTGTGAGGCTTGTTTACGATTACACGTATACGTCGGAGTCTCTTTTCGGTAATTTCTAAACTGAAAATCTTGGAATTAATTTAATTTACAAAACCAGGGACTAAAACGTAAAATGTGCTTCTTCTACCTTGAGCTAGAGCTCAAGAGCGGGGATGGAGATCGACAGGGAGGGAGTTCGGTCGGGCAGGGGAGCAGGGGCTCGGTCGTGGGGCACAGATGGGGGAACGGGCGCGGACGGACGACGAACGACGGCGTGGGGCACGGTCGACGGTGAGCTCGGGAATGGGGAGAGCGCGAGAGAGAGAGAGAAAGCTCGGGGAAGGAGAGAGGGAAGGGGCTCGACCTTTTATAAAGAGAGGGGAGGAGAGGGAGAGTCGCCGAGGGGAGGGAGAGCGGCCGGCCATCAATGGCGGCATTTTGGAGAGAACGTGGGGGAGGAGGGAGAGAGAGGGTCACGACGGTTGCCGGTGCGGGATCCGAACGGGCGCGGTCGGGGTCGGGCGCGGACGCTGAGGACGTGGGGCGCGCGGGGTGCGCGGGCGCGGCGCGGGGCGCGCAGGCGCCTGGCGACGGTGGCGGCTGTAAGGAAGGAGGGAGGGAGAGAGGAGGGTGGCCCGGTTGGGACCCACCTGTAAGGGAGAGAGGGGAGGGGTGAGGGGCGCGTGCTTGGGCCCCTAATGGGCCGGTTTCGGCCGATTAGGTTTCTAGGGTTTTCATTTTTTCATTTTTTTCTTTTCTTTCCTATTTAAAAATATATTTTTAAATAATTCAAAAATCATAATAATTATACCTAAATTATTTATAACTAAAATATTTATTTTTGGACAAATATTTCTATATTAATTACTTGGATTTTCAATATAAAGAAATTCTACTAAACATCCAAAAATAAAATATGAGTAAACAAAATTACTTTAAATGCAAATAAAAATCAAATACTTGAAAAAAATTCATTACCATATTTACCATTAATAAACTAAATGCATTATTTTTAGTTGATGGTTTTTATATTGTTACAAATCTACCCCCCTTAAAAGAATCTCGTCCTCGAGATTAAGGAACTTCTGAGAATAACTGGGGAAATTGTGCTCTGAGTTCATCTTCTCTTTCCCAAGTGGCCTCATCTTCCGGATGATGACTCCACTAAACTTTACACATGTTGATAACTTTACTCCGTGTAATTCTACGAGGTGTTTCCAAAATTCTGATAGGGTACTCTGAATAAGTCAAATCCTCCATAACATTGAGTTCTTCCATAGGTAATTGTTCTTCAGGTACTCTTAAGCATTTCTTAAGTTGTGACACATGAAATACGTCATGCACAGCCGACAAACTATTCGGTAGCTCTAACTGGTACGCTACTTCACCTTTCCTTTCCAAAATCTTGAACAGGCCAATGTAGCGAGGAGATAGTTTACCCTTAACCTTAAATCTTTTCATGCCTCTCATCGGTGAAACTTTAAGGTATATGAAGTCTCCTACTTCGAATATCAACTCTCTTCTTCTATTGTCAGCATAGCTTTTCTGTCTCGACTGTGCTGTTTTTAAATTCTCTCTGATAATCTGTACTTGCTTTTCTGCTTCTTGGAGATTTTTTGGACCAAATACTTGACTTTCTCCGGTCTGATTCCAATAAAGCGGTGTTCTACACTTTCGTCCATAAAGTGCTTCAAATGGTGCCATTTTTAGACTTGCCTGGTAACTATTGTTATACGAGAATTCTGCATAAGGCAAAATTTTATCCCAGCTTCTACCATGCTTTAGAGCACAAGCTCTTAGCATATCTTCCAACACTTGGTTTGTTCTTTCCGTTTGCCCATCTGTTTGCAGATGATAAGCTAAACTAAAGTTTAGCTTGGTATACATGGACTCATGTAGTCTTATCCAAAAGCGCGAGGTAAATTGGGTTCCTCGATCCGATACGATCTTCTTTGGTACTCCTTGCAGACAAACAATTCTTGACATGTATAACTCTGCTAACTGGGCTCCTGAGTAAGTTGTTTTTACAGGTATAAAGTGTGCCACTTTAGTCAATCTACCACTATAACCCATATTGAATCATAGCCATCCCGAGTACGGGGTAGTTCAACTATGAAATCCATACTGATTTCTTCCCATTTCCATTCCGACACTTTGAGAGGTTGTACCAATCCTGCTGGTCTTTGATGTTTGGCTTTAACTCATTGACACACGTCACATAGTGCAACATGAGTAGCCACATCTCTTTTCAAATTGTACCACCAATACTTTTACTTAAGATCCTGGTACATCTTAGTACTTCCAGGGTGAATAGAATAAGCTGAATCATGGGCTTCTCTTAAGATACGTTGGCGTAGGTGCTCGATTTCTGGTACACAGATTCTCTTTTTAAACCATATTGTGCCTTGATCATCTTCTGTGAAATCTGGGGCTTGTCCCAAACTAATTTGTGTCTTAATTTCCTTGATTTTCTCATCAGTCTCCTATCCTTTACGAATCGCTTCTTCTAAAGTAGATTCAACTTCCATAATTGTTGCTTCCATATTATTGAGCATACCAAGGTTGAGTTGTTCCATCTCCCAGCGCAATTCTTGTGACATCAAATGAGTAGTGATGCTGTTCACTAGACCTTTACGGCTCAAAGCATCAGCCACTACATTTGCTTTTTCTAGGTGATATTGTATTTCCAAATCATAGTCCTTGATTAACTCAAGCCATCTTCTTTGTCTTAGGTTGAGTTCTTTCTGCGTGAAGATGTATTTCAAGCTTTTATGATCTGTGAAGATTTTACACTTGCTTCCAATCATGTAGTGCATCCAAATCTTCAAAGCGTGCACTACGACAGCCGATTCCAAGTCATGTGTAGGGTAATTCTTTTCATGTTTCCGTAACTACCTTGAAGCATAGGCAATCACTTTTCCTCTTGCATTAACACACATCCAAGTCCTAGATGTGATGCATCGCAATACACATCAAATCCTTTATGAATATCAGGCATGATTAACACTGGTGCAGTGGTTAGCCTTTCCTTTAATTCCTCGAAACATTTCTGACATGCTTCATCCCACTTGAACTCTTTACCTTTCTCCAATAGTGAAGTAAGGGGTTTCACTATTTTGGAGAAGCCTTCGAAAAATGTTCTGTAGTATCCTGCTAATCCGAGAAAACTTCTGATCTTGGACACATCTGTGGGTTGTTTCCAATTTGGTATCTCACTTATTTTACTAGGGTCTACTTTGATTCCTCCATGATTATAATATGACCTAGGAAAGCAACTTCCTTTAGCCAAAAATCACACATCGAAAATTTCGCATACAACTGGTTGTCGCGAAGCTTCTGTAGAACTAATCTTAGATGATCTTCATGTGTTTCTTCATCCTGAGAGTATACTAGTATGTCGTCGATGAATACCACTACAAACTGGTCAAGGTATTCCATGAATACTTTATTCATCAAGTTCATAAAGTACGATGGTGCATTAGTTAGTCCAAAAGACATGACTAAAAACTCATATAATCCATATCTTGTGGTGAAAGTTGTTTTAGGTATATCTTCAGTCTGTATCTTCAACTGATGATAGCCTGATCTTAGATCTATCTTTGAAAATAATGTAGCTCCTCTCATCTGATCAAACAGATCTTCAGTCCGAGGTAACAGATACTTATTCTTAATCGTTACTTCGTTCAAACTTCTATAGTCCACACACATTCTTCTTGAACCATCTTTCTTGTTCACAAGTAGAACTAGGGCTCCCCATGGTGATGAACTGGGGTGAATAAAACCTTTTTCTAGTAATTCTTCTATTTGTTTCTTTAGTTCAATTAAATCTTTGACATCCATTCGGTAAGCTCTTTCCGAAATTGGTGCGATTCTGGCTAATAGTTCAATAGAAAACTCTATATCACGATCAGGTGGCACACCTGGTAATTCTTCCAGAAATACGTCTGGGTATTCGCACACTATCCTGATGTGCTCCAAAGATTTCTCTTCCAACTAATTTACCATTGTCTCTGCTGTTGCTGGCATAATGACATTGACTTCAATTCTTTCTCCTTGTGGACTGGTTAATGTAACCATCCTCTTACCACAAGATATCACTCCATCATACTTGGTCAAGTAGTCTATTCCAAGTATCACATCGATTCCACTTGATTCCAAAATTATCATCTCTACTAGAAAACTTAGGCCTCTAATTTCAATCTTAGTCTGAGGGCATGAGTGAGTGGCTCTAAGTTCACCTCCTGGTGATCGAATTAATAGTTTCTTCTTCAAAGGATAGTTTGGTATATTATGTTTTTCCATGAATGACTTTGTTATGAAGGAATGAGATGCTCCAGAATCAAATAAAACTGAGGCAGGTATGGAGTTGTTAAGAAACATACCATACACCATGTCGGCATCCTCAGGAACTGATTCCGCTGTCATGTGGTTGACTCTTCCTCTACTCTGGTTTTGCGGAGTCTTGTTCTGTCTAGATCCACGAGTAGGTGTGTTCTGGTCAGTCCTCTGGTTGCTGTTCTTCTGGGGTGTCTATGGATTATGCCTAGGGCAGTTGTTGGCATAGTGGCCAAGTTCGCCACACTTGAAATAGCCATTGGGTTTGCATTGTTGTTCTTGGCCGGTGTGTTCACTGCGCTTCCCTGACGGATCTGCTGTTGCCCACCAGACCTTTGACCGGTCTGGGTGTTGCTTCTCTACTGGTTCTGGTATTGATTGTTCCTCTGACTTTATTATCCAGAGCGCTGTGCTTGATAGTTGTTGTTCCCACTCTGGTTTCCAGAGCAGAACTGAGAACTTGGGAGTTGTTTTGTTGGGTGTTTCTGCTAGTCTGCCCTTGGTACTTCCTTTTGTGATCGGACAGTTCTTTCCATTTATTTTCAAGGCCAATTGCCTTGTTCAGCAAAGTCTGAAAGTTGGGGAAGCTATGGCTCTGTAATTGGTAGTTCAAGGGTCCAATCAAGCCTTCCAAGAAACGTTCTTGGCACTTCTCGTCAGTGTCCACTTCCTCTACGGCGTAACGTGAAAGTTGGGTGAAACGATCATAGTACTCACTAACGGTCATGTTCCCTTGAGTGAGGGAAAGGAACTCCTTCTTCTTAAGCTTCATAATTCCCGAGGGAATGTGATGAGCGTGGAAGTTCACTTGGAACTCCTGCCAAGTTATGGCACCAGCATTGGTGTGTGCCGCTGTGAAGGCATCCCACCAATCGGATGCGGCTCCTTCGAGTCTTCCTGAGGCGTACAAGACCTTCTCTCGATCATTGCACTGGGTGATGTCCAACTTCTTTCCAAAGACCTTAAGCCAGTCATTGGCATCCAAAGGGTCTACAACATGAGAGAAAGCAGGCGGGTGATGACTCATGAAGTCCCGATGCTTGTCTCTAGCTTGGGGTGCATGCTGCTGTTGTTGTTAGTATTGTTGGTTATGTTGATTTTGTTGAATTTGCTGTACAGAAGTTGTGAGTCCTTCCAGAAGTTGCATCTGCGCTACGATGAACTGATCCATCGTGGGATTGGGTGGTGGTGGTGGTAACTGTTGTCCACGCTGGTTCTAATGGTTATTGGGACCTGATCGAGTGTTCATCATCTGTTTGGTTAGAAAGGTCACTCTCGGGGAAAGTGAGGAGTAGAGAAGATTCTAAGGGGAATAGCTTATTATTAATGTTAAGTTTATTGTTATATATTTTTTATGCTCTTATGGCCATCATTCCATAAGACCATTGCACTCAAGCAAAAATCCAAATCAAACATTTCAAACAACACCATCACATGGTTATTATTATCAATATTGTAATAATATAATGGTGTTTCTCGTCTAACGCGAACACTAACTTATTACAATATAAATTTAAAATCTAAAGTAGCCTAGTGATGGATCCTAGTTGATAACACCATAGCGGGGACTTGAACTTCCGGGGGATTCCTTCCATCAAGCTGAGCTTCCAGGGCTATGATCCTTGCATGTGCATCCTCCAGCTCCAAGTGTACCCTAGAGAGGTCCAGGGTAGCACTATCTAGGTCGGTGTTAAGACCTGCCACCACACCAGCTAAGGTGGTGAGGCGATCTTCATTTGCTCCACCTGGAACAATGCTGGTCTGGTTCTCTCCATGAATACGTAGAGGAAGATGCCTGTACTTCATATTGTGCAGCAGCTGCTGGTAGGTGTGGCTGAGAGACCACAGAGTTCACCTAGCAACGTCGCTGATCGAAGCAGCGTAGGTGGATAGCGGCGTCAGAGACTCATGTGCTGACAGAGTCCTGAACCCTCTATCACCTGCATCCATTACCCTGACATGAATGCGAGTGATGTAGTAGCAAGCCAGAGGAGGCTCGTACACTCTCCTAGTCTCGTACAGGGGTCGGACGTAGGTTCCCAACGCGTGCAGAACATCCTGCAGCAGGTTAGGGAAGTGCCTTGTCTTGAACATTGAGGCATAATGTTCAGTGACAGGCCATAACCCCACGTAGTGGTCCTGCTGTTCTTCGTTGGCTTCATCGTTGAGGTTTTCCTCATCTTCTTCTTCCTCGTCGTCTTCATCATCATCACCAGAATCGTTTGGATCGTCGCCTCCAGGAGTAGGGGCTTGGATTGCTGGTGCTGGGAATGCTGAAGCTGATGATCCAACTGCGAAGGCTAGTGATTCTGCCAACAGGGTGAGTGTAGGCAGAGACTCCTCTGAGCTATCTTCCAGAATGACTCTATTCTCCACACAAATGCGAGGGAGATCCACAAGGATTTCCTCGACTACCACTAGGTAGACGGGAACTTGCCGTGCTGGAGGGATGAAGTTGGTGTTGATCCGAGTGGTTTGAATGGTACAGACCATCTATAAGAGAAAATGTCAACTAGTTGATGTTTAAAGAGGTAAGATTAATAAAATAATTTTGTAAGAACAAAATTAACATGTTTTGAGCAGACTAGGCTTTCAGTTTCTAACTAATCTAACGACCTAGAGTCAGCATAGCTTTGATACCACTTCTGTCACACCCGGTTCTAGGGACGAAACCGAATGCATAGCATATGTGGGCCAGGATCCATTTCCCACACATATGTTGATGTCATAATTGTAATATATCAAAATACAATGAAATAAAGGCATAAAGAGAGTAGAGTAACTTTATTACATCATCTGAATAATTGTATCTTTAACAAGTATCAAAATCAGAGTAGGGCAGAATTAAATAAGGGCACTCTTCCACAGGAAGGTGACTATTGCATCGTTAGACTTAAAACTCATCATCGTCATCAGTGAAGTCTCTAGCATCACCCTCTTATCAAAATATTAGTAAGGGTGAGCTCAATTATGGTCGGGGCTCAGCAAGTGCGGGAAAAATTAATGCAAGTTAACAAGGCGGGCTATGGATAAGCGGTAAGCATTTTAGTTGGTCAATATTTTATTAGCAACACCTGTATTACTAATCAGTGTGTATCCCAAGTATCCCAATTAATCAAAGATATAAGAGTATATCAAAACACTTAAGTGAAACCACTTAAGCAAACCATTCATAGATCATCATATCTCGATTTATTGTCCATCTTTAAGTTCAATTATCATGTGAGGGTCCAGGTTGCTCTTAACCGTGGCACGGCTGACATATTAGTTTTACACTCTGCAGAGGTGATACAACTTTACCCATAAGCCATATATCCCATCTAGCTTGGGTTGATCGGACCCATAAACACTGCCGAGGTGAATGGCTAGGGATCCATTATGAGGCTTCACAAAATATCCTTAGTACAAAGCCACCTGCTAAGGTTTCCATGTCAGTATTGATGGCCCTCTAAGTGAGGTAACTTAGCCAAGACTACCACCCCATGTTAACATGAGCTGCCATCAAACCACTATCGCCCCCTCTTTCCCATCTTTCAGGTAGGGATGCTAAGCACTAAGTCTATAGAGCTAATTACCAAAGCCAGAGCCATTATAGCACTCGTGGTTACACTGTTATCCTGGGTGGTCACTCCATGTTCCATTTAACACAAAATGTTCGTGTTTAACCATCGGGTTAACAACATAATAAAACTTTTCTAGAACATAGTATCATTAAAAGAGTGACATCATATTCATCAAGTTGAGCAATAGCAAAAATTGCTAAGCATAGCATTTATCCCACGGTAATTCAAGAAATAGGGTTGGTAATTCTAGGAAATCCTTATTTAGGCAAATCCCATAAAATTATGCAATATATCCAAAAAGTAAACATTATTATATGTATTACTTGGGTACAAATAGAATATGCAGAGGGAGAATCCACTTGCCTTGCTCGAAAGTGTCCAGTGGGTCGTCCTCGAACGAGTTTGGTTCGTCTACCTCACAGTCAACTTCTAGCATCGATTTGTGTAATTAAGTGTTATACTTATGAATACCTTTATCACGGCTAGTAAAATCTATATTTTCATCTGACCAAGAATACGTGGCCTAGTATTTCTTCTACTTCCTTATATCAATAAAATTACACTTAAAACACTACTAACAATTATCGTTCATGTGCTAAAGCGAGATCAATCGTAATCGTCTCTAGTATAAAAATCACCAAGTTAGTGACTAGTGACGTAATTTATTTTTGAAATATAAATTCATATACCTGTCAAAATATTGTTGCGAGGCTTGTTTATGATTACACGTATACGTTGGACTCTCTTTTCGGTAATTTCTAAACTGAAAATCTCGGAATTAATTTAATTTACAAAACCAGGGACTAAAATGTAAAATGTGCTTCTTCTACCTTGATCTAGAGTTCACGAGCGGGGATGGAGATTGACGGGGAGGGAGTTCGGCCGGGCAGGGGAGCAGGGGCTCGGTCGTGGGGCATGGACGGCGAGCTCGAACGGCGGGGCATGGGCAGAGCTCCAGCGACGACGAACGGCGGCGCAGAGCACGGTCGACGGCGAGCTCGGGAATGGGGAGAGCGAGAGAGAGAGGGAAAGCTCGGAGAGGGAGAGAGGGAAGGGGCTCGGCCTTTTATAAAGAGAGTGGAGGAGAGGGAGAGTCGCCGGGGGGGAGGGAGAGCGGCCGGCCATCAATGGCGACCATCAATGGCGCCATTAGGGAGAGAACATGGGGGAGGAGGGAGAGAGAGGGTCGCGGCGGTTTCCAGTGCGGGATCCGAACGGGCGTGGTCGGGGTCGGGCGCGGACGCCAAGGACGCGGGGCGCGCGGGCGCGGTGTGGGGCGCGCGGGCGCGGTGTGGGGCGCGCAGGCACCTGGTGGCGGCAGCGGCTGGAAGGAGGGAGGGAGAGAGGAGGGTGGCCCAGGTGGGGCCCACCTGTAAGGGGGAGAGGGGAGGGGTGAGGGGCGTGCGTTTGGGCCCCTAATGGGCCGGTTAGGTTTCTAGGGTTTTCATTTTTTTCATTTTTTTCTTTTCTTTCCTATTTAAAAGTATAAATAAATATGTTTTTAAATAATTCAAAATTCATAATAATTATACCAGAATTATTTATAACTAAAATATTTATTTTTGGACCAATATTTCTATATTAATTACTTGGATTTTCAATATAAAAGAAATTCTACTAAACATCCAAAAATCAAATATGAGCAAACAAAATTATTCTAAATGCAAATAAAAATCAAATACTTGAAAGAAAAATTCATTACCATATTTACCATTAATAAACTAAATGTATTATTTTTAGTTGATGGTTTTTATAGTGTTACACTTGGGCTCGCGGTAGCTCAGCTCGACGCTTAGAACGAGCCCGAGCCAAACCAGTTTTTTGGCTCGTAAAAAGAGCGAGCTAGCTCGGCTTGGCTCGCTGCATCTCGCGAGCTAGCTCGTGGCTCGACCCAACAACAATTTGTTACATAAAATAATAATTAGCATATAATTTTAGTGCTGAGTAAACAATTAATTTATGTTATTTGACATTACTATACAAAATTTATCTATTTTCTATATTATATTAGTGATAAATATATTTTACTAATTTAAATATTTTATATAAAATATTTTTAAGATTTTATATTATAATTTAGAGAGCAGATCTACGTTTATGGGTAGGCTCCTTGGCTCGGCGAGCTGGCTCGCGAGTTAGGAGCGAGCCGAGCCGAGCCGCTCTTTCAAGCTCGCCAGATGGGCGAGCCGAGCTCGGCTCATTGCATGAACGAGCCGCAGCGAGCCGAGCCAAGTCGAGCTCAGCTCGGCTCGTTTCCACCCCTAGTCAGGCTGCTGCGCTCAAGTTAGAGAGAATAGTACCGTCGCAAGACTGCTGCTTTTTTAGTTCACTGCTCTACGCAAAAAAAAGACCGCCAGGCTGCCTGCTCTCGACACAAAAAGAGACGCTACGAGACTGCCCAACCACAATAAAAAAAGCACCTCACACCGCTTGCTGCGACACTGATGAGGCTACTTTCGGTCCAGGTTCTGAAGGTGAAGGGGTTCATCGGCAACCGAAAACTCTCAATCAAGCATCCCTCTCTAAGACATACCTTAGAGAAAAACTAGTCCAGAAACCTCAAGGGCATACCCTTGAGGAAGATCGTGTCACCTAGTCATACACAGTCTTAAGGGATACCCTTAAGAAAGATCATGTTGCACGGTCATATACGTCGTTGTGGCCCGTCGGAGATAAGAAAAGCCTCTCATGTCGCTGCACTGTTCCTTGTCTTTTTTGCCACACTGGAAGAACTATGGGCCTGTTTGGTTCAGCTTTTTTCTGACCAGCTTTTCTGAAAATCTGGCTATGGGAAGAATCTGGCTGTGGGGAGAATCTGAGTATAATTACGATTACGTGTGGAGGAAGATAAAGTTGTTCATAGGGCTCAGAATCTAGAAAGTGACGGATTCCTACTATTACAACGACTCAACCGATTATGTGTTTATGTTGATTTTGGATGGTTTTTGCCCCAACGAATTTTATAGAAGCTGGCTGAAAAGTTGCGCGTTTGACAGTCTGCAGCAGCTTTTGGTGGCCAGAAGCTGAAACAAACAGGACCTATGTTCTTCGACTCATATTGTTGATACAAAATTAGGAACAAGTGCTAAAGTCCATATCATGCTCCTCAAATGTCCAAATTATTACGGATATATGCAAGAGTTGTATGGCAGAAATCGAAATTCTATGTCAAAATGTTGTACAAATATATATATATATATATATATATATATATATATATAATTGTGCACTCCATCGACAAGAAGAATCTCTGTCAAGCATCCCTCTCTAAGGTATACTGTCGGGGACCATAATTAGGGGTACCCTCAAGACGCCTAATTCTCAGCTGGTAACCCCCATCAGCATAAAGCTGCAAAGGCCTGATGGGTACGATTAAGTCAGGGATCAGTCCACACGAGTGACTCGATCATGCTTCACCCGAGCCTAGCCTCGGCCAAGGGCGGCCGACCTCGAGAGACTTCCGTCTCGCCCGAGGCCCCCTTTTTATGGCGGACACATCACCGGCTCGCCCGAGGCCTTGGCTTCGCTCAGAAGCAACCTTGACTAAATCGCCACACCGACTGACCAAATTGCAGGGGCATTTGACGCAAAGGTGGCCTGACACCTTTATCCAGACACGCGCCCCCGGCAGAGCCGAAGTGACCACCGTCACTCCACCGCTCCACTAACCAGTCTGACAGAGGGACAGCGCCGCCTGCGCCACTCCGACTGCAGCACCACTCGACAGAGTGAGTCTGACCGGCAGTCAGGTCTTGACAAAGGCGCCACGGTGAACTCCGCTCCGCCCGACCCCAGGGCTCGGACTCGGGCTAAGACCCGGAAGACGGCGAACTCCGCTCCGCCCGACCCCAGGGCTCGGACTCGGGCTAAGACCCGGAAGACGACGAACTCCGCTCCGCCCGACCCCAGGGCTCGGACTCGGGCTAAGACCCGGAAGACGGCGAACTCCGCTCCGCCCGACCCCAGGGCTCGGACTCGGGCTAAGACCCGGAAGACGGCGAACTCCGCTCCGCCCGACCCCAGGGCTCGGACTCGGGCTAAGACCCGAAAGACGACGAAACTCCGCCTCGCCCGACCCCAGGGCTCGGGCTTCGCCTCGGCCGAACGACTTCCGCCTCGCCCGACCCCATGGCTCGGGCTCGGCCACGGCAACAGAAGACGGACTCGACCTCGGCTTCGGAGGAACCCCCACGTCGCCCTGCCTAGGGCACAGACCGCCACGTCAACAGGAAGCGCCATCATCATCCTACCCCGAATCGACTCGGGTCACGGAGAACAAGACCGGCGTCCCATCCGGCCAGCTCCGCCAGAGGGGCAATGATGGCGCTCCACAAGCTCTATGACGACGGCGGCCCCCAGCTCTCTTACGGAAGCAGAACGACGTCAGCAGGGACTCGACCGCTCCAACAGCTGTCCCTCCGCCAGGCTCCGCCGCACCTCCGACAGCCACGACATCACACCAGCAGGGTGCCCAGATCTCTCCGGCTGCCACATTGGCATGTACCTAGGGCGCTAGCTCTCCCTTCGCTAGACACGTAGCGCTCTGCTACACCCCCCATTGTACACCTGGATCCTCTCCTTACGACTATAAAAGGAAGGACCAGGGCCTTCTCAGAGAAGGTTGGCCGCGCGGGACCGAGGACGGGACAGGCGCTCTCTTGAGGCCGCTCGCTTCCCTCACCCGCGTGGACGCTTGTAACCCCCCTACTGCAAGCGCACCCGACCTGGGCGCGGGACGAACACGAAGGCCGCAGGACTTCCACCTCTCTCACGCTCGACTCCGGCTGCCTCGCCTCTCCCCCCTTCGCGCTCGCCCACGCGCTCGACCCATCTGGGCTGGGGCACGCAGCACACTCACTCGTCGGCTTGGGGACCCCCCTGTCTCGAAACGCCGACAGTTGGCGCGCCAGGTAGGGGCATGCTGCGTGCTGACGAACAGCTCCCCGTCAAGCTCCAGATGGGCAGTCTCCAGCAACCTCTCCGCCCCGGGACGGTGCTTCGTTTCGGGACTCTTGAGTTCATGTCCTTCGACGGCAGCTACGACATGATACTCCTTCCACCGCCGTGCGACTACGACAATGGCGGCCGACAACCCGCCAGCCGGCGGCGGAATCGACGACGTCTTCCCCGCGTGGTGGAAGGGCAACATTCGGTCTCGCTCCGTTCTCTCCCCCGCCAACGGAGGAGGAGATGGGGCCGTCAAGGCCAGGTGGGAGGCCGCGCTTCGTCGGCCGTCGAGCAAATCGACGCCCCCGACACCCCGACGGAAGGCACGCCGGACGTCGACCTCGCGTTCAAGACGGAGGCAAGCGCCTTCCCCCCACGGCACGCTGACCCCGAGCAAGAAGACGGCGCCGGCGCGCTCGCGGAAAGCCTGCAGGACGTCGCCCTCGGACCGGAGATGATGGTGCAACCAGTCCCCGATGTGACTACGTCGCTCCTCGTCGACCAAAAGGTAACGACTAACTCCCATCTTGCGTCATTTCGACTCGGCCTCAACCCGCCAAACGACCTCGTTTTGGCGGGCGCTCTCATTGAGGCGAGTGCAACCCCACTGAGGTTCCGTATGCGGTCGCCTTGGGACCGACTGACGGACGTCTCGACCTACGGGCCCTCTGGGTCCGAGGAAGATGACGATCCCAGCATCGGTTGGGATTTCTCCGAACTTGGCAACCCCAGTGCCGTGCGGGACTTCATGACCGCATGTGACTACTGCCTATCCGACCGTTCCGATGGAAGCCGCAGCCTTGGCGACGAGAGCTGCGGCCCAAGCCGCAAATGTTTCCACATCGAGCTAGGGAATCCCTCCGAAGGCAACCATCTTGGCATGCCGGAGGACGGTGATCTCCCTAGGTCAGCGCCTCGCGCCGACATCCCACGGGAGCTAGCTGTGGTCCCCGCTCCGGCGGGGGGTTACGACCCACAACTCGAGCAAGTCCGCGAGGCGCAGGCCAGGCTCAACGAGGGAACGGGAGCGCTTGAGCCGATCCGTCGGGACGTCGGACAGGCATGGGTGGGCCAACCCCTGGCCGGAGAAATACGTCACCTGCCCCGAGGTCTCCAGCACCGCGTCGCCGACGATGTCAGGATCAGGCCGCCGCCCGCATCCAGCGGGGTTGGTCAGAACCTGGCAGCCGCAGCAATGCTCATCCGCGCGATGCCGGAGCCGTCAACCACCGAGGGTCGGCGAATCCAGGGAGAACTCAAGAATCTCCTGGAAGGCGCTGCGGCCCGGCGGGCCGAGAGCACTGCCTCCCGAAGGCAAGGTTGTCCCTCGGAACCTCATGCCGTGACTTCCCGATTCATGCGGGAAGCCTCGGTCTACACCGGGCGCACGCGCAACACCACGCCTGCGGCCCCGGGCCACCTCGGCAACGAGCACCATCGACGCGACCGTCGGGCTCACCTCGACGAAAGGGTGCGCCGAGGCTACCACCCCAGGCGTGGGGGGCGCTACGACAGCGGGGAGGATCGGAGTCCCTCGCCCGAACCACCCGGTCCGCAGGCCTTCAGTCGGGCCATCCGACGGGCGCCATTCCCGACCCGGTTCCGACCCCCGACTACTATCACAAAGTACTCGGGGGAAACGAGACCGGAACTGTGGCTCGCGGACTACCGCCTTGCCTGCCAACTAGGTGGAACGGACGACGACAACCTCATCATCCGTAACCTCCCCCTGTTCCTCTCCGACACTGCTCGCGCCTGGTTGGAGCACCTGCCTCCGGGGCAGATCTCCAACTGGGACGGCTTGGTCCAAGCCTTCGCTGGCAATTTCCAGGGCACATACGTGCGCCCCGGGAATTCCTGGGACCTTCTAAGCTGCCGGCAACAGCCGGGAGAGTCGCTCCGGGACTATATCCGGCGATTCTCGAAGCAGCGCACCGAGCTGCCCAACATCACCGACTCGGATGTCATCGGCGCGTTCCTCGCCGGCACCACTTGCTGCGACCTGGTGAGCAAGCTGGGTCGCAAAACCCCCACCAAGGCGAGCGAGCTGATGGACATCGCCACCAAGTTCGCCTCTGGCCAGGAGGCGGTCGAGGCTATCTTCCGAAAAGACAAGCAGCCCCAGGGCCGCCCATCGGAAGAGGCTCCCGAGGCGTCTGCTCCGCGCGGCGCCAAGAAGAAAGGCAAGAAGAAGTCGCAATCGAAACGCGATGCCACTGACGCGGACCTTGTCGCCGCCGCCGAGTATAAGAACCCTCGGAAGCCCCCCGGAGGTGCGAACCTCTTCGACAAGATGCTCAAGGAGCCGTGCCCCTACCATCAGGGTCCCGTCAAGCACACCCTCGAGGAGTGCGTTATGCTTCGGCGTCACTTCCACAGGGCCGGGCCACCCGCCGAGGGTGGTAGGGCCCGCGACGACGACAAGAACGAAGAACACCTAGCAGGAGAATTCCCCGAGGTCCGCGACTGCTTCATGATCTATGGAGGGCATGCGGCGAATACCTCGGCTCGGCAACGCAAGCAAGAGCGCCGGGAGGTCTGCTCGGTAAAGGTGGCGGCGCCAGTCTACCTAGACTGGTCCGACAAGCCCATCACTTTCGACCAGGCCGACCACCCCGATCATGTGCCGAGCCCGGGGAAATACCCGCTCGTCGTCGACCCCGTTGTCGGCGATGTCAGGCTCACCAAGGTCCTGATGGATGGGGGCAGCTGCCTCAACATCATCTACGCCGAGACCCTCAAGCTCCTGCGCGTCGATCTGTCCTCCGTCCGAGCAGGCGCTGCGCCCTTCCACGGGATCATCCCTGGGAAGCGCGTCCAGCCCCTCGGGCGACTCGACCTCCCCGTCTGCTTCGGGACGCCCTCCAACTTCCGAAGGGAGACCCTGACGTTCGAGGTGGTCGGGTTCCGAGGAACCTACCACGCCGTGCTAGGGAGGCCATGCTACGCGAAGTTCATGGCCGTCCCCAACTACACCTACCTGAAGGTCAAGATGCCGGGCCCCAACGGGGTCATCACCGTCGGCCCCACGTACAAACACGCGTTCGAATGCGACGTGGAGTGCGTGGAGTACGCCGAGGCCCTCGCCGAGTCCGAGGCCCTCATCGCCGACCTGGAGAACCTCTCCAAGGAGGTGCCAGACGTGAAGCGCCACGCCGGCAACTTCGAGCCAGCGGAGACGGTCAAGGCCGTCCCTCTCGACCCCAGTGGCGACACCACCAAGCAGGTCCGGATCGGTTCCGGGCTCGACCCCAAATAGGAAGCAGTGCTCGTCGACTTTCTCCGCGCAAACGCCGACGTCTTTGCGTGGAGTCCCTCGGACATGCCCAGCATACCGAGGGATGTCGCCGAGCACTCGCTGGATATTCGGGCCGGAGCCCGACCCGTCAGGCAGCCTCTGCGCCGATTCGACGAGGAGAAGCGCAGAGCGATTGGCGAAGAGATCCACAAGCTGATGTCAGCAGGGTTCATCAAAGAGGTATTCCATCTCGAATGGCTTGCCAACCCTGTGCTTGTGAGGAAGAAAGGGGGAAATGGCGGATGTGTGTAGACTACACTGGTCTCAACAAAGCATGCCCGAAGGTTCCCTACCCTCTGCCTCGCATCGACCAAATCGTGGATTCCACCGCTGGGTGCGAAACCCTGTCCTTCCTCAATGCCTACTCAGGGTATCACCAGATCCGGATGAAAGAGTCCGACCAGCTCGCGACTTCTTTCATCACGCCGTTCGGCATGTACTGCTATGTCACCATGCCGTTCGGATTGAGGAATGCGGGCGCGACGTACCAGCGGTGCATGAACCATGTGTTCGGCGAACACATCGGTCGCACAGTCGAGGCCTACGTCGATGACATCGTAGTCAAGACAAGGAAGGCTTCCGACCTCCTCTCCGACCTTGAAGTGACATTCCGGTGTCTCAAGGCGAAAGGAGTCAAGCTTAATCCTGAGAAGTGTGTCTTCGGGGTCCCCCGAGGCATGCTCCTAGGGTTCATCGTCTCCGAGCGAGGCATCGAAGCCAACCCGGAGAAGATCGCAGCCATCACCAGCATGGGACCCATCAAGGACTTAAAAGGGGTACAGAGGGTCATGGGATGCCTCGCGGCCTTGAGCCGCTTCATCTCATGCCTCGGCGAAAGAGGTCTGCCTCTGCACCACCTCTTAAGGAAGGCCGAGTGTTTCGCTTGGACCCCTGAGGCCGAGGAAGCCCTCGGCAACCTGAAGGCGCTCCTTACGAAGGCGCCTGTCTTGGTGCCCCCGGCGGACGGAGAAGCCCTCTTGGTCTACGTCGCCGCGACCACTCAGGTGGTTAGCGCCGCGATTGTGGTCGAAAGGCAAGAGGAAGGGCATGCATTGCCCGTTCAGAGGCCGGTCTACTTCATCAGCGAAGTGCTGTCCGAGACTAAGATCCGCTACCCACAAGTTCAAAAGCTGCTGTATGCTGTGATCCTGACAAGGCGGAAGCTGCGACACTACTTCGAGTCTCATCCGGTAACTGTGGTGTCATCCTTCCCCCTGGGGGAGATCATCCAGTGCCGAGAGGCCTCGGGCAGGATCGCAAAGTGGGCGGTGGAAATCATGGGTGAAACGATCTCGTTCGCCCCTCGGAAGGCCATCAAGTCCCAGGTGTTGGCAGATTTCGTGGCCGAATGGGTCGACACCCAGCTGCCAACGACTCCGATCCAACCGGAGCTCTGGACCATGTTTTTCGACGGGTCGCTGATGAAGACGGGGGCCGGCGCGGGCCTGCTCTTCGTCTCGCCCCTCGGAAAGCACTTGCGCTACGTGCTGCGCCTCCATTTCCCGGCGTCCAACAATGTGGCCGAGTACGAAGCTCTGGTCAACGGATTGTGGATCGCCATCGAGCTAGGGGTCAGACGCCTCGACGCCCGCGGTGATTCGCAGCTCGTCATCGACCAAGTCATGAAGAACTCCCACTGCCGCGACCCGAAGATGGAGGCCTACTGCGACGAGGTTCGGCGCCTGGAAGACAAGTTCTTCGGGCTCGAGCTCAACCACATCGCTCGGCGCTACAACGAAACCGCAGACGAGCTGGCTAAGATAGCCTCGGGGCGAATGACAGTCCCCCCGGACGTCTTCTCCCGGGATCTGCATCGACCCTCCGTCAAGCTCGACGACGCGCCCGAGCCCGAGGTACCCTCGGCTCAGCCCGAGGTACCCTCGGCACAGCCCGAGGTACCCTCGGCCCCCGAGGGCGGGGCACTGAACATCGAGGAAGGGCAGAGCGGGGCCACGCCAGATCAAGATTGGCAGGCCCCGTACCTGCAATATCTCCGCCGAGGAAAGCTACCCCTCGACCAAGCCGAGGCTCGGCGGGTAGCGCGACGTGCCAAGTCATTCGTCTTGCTGGGCGACGAAGAGGAGCTCTACCATCGCAGCCCCTCGGGCATCCTCCAGCGATGCATCTCCATCGCCGAAGGTCGGGAACTGCTGCAAGAAATACACTCGGGGGCTTGCGGCCACCACGCAGCGCCCCGAGCCCTTGTCGGAAATGCTTTCCGGCAAGGCTTCTGCTGGCCAACGGCGGTGGCTGACGCCACTAGAATTGTCCGCACCTGCGAAGGGTGCCAATTCTACGCGAAGCGGACACACCTGCCCGCTCAGGCTCTGCAGACAATACCCATCACCTGGCCCTTTGCTGTATGGGGTCTGGACCTCGTCGGCCCCTTGCAGAAGGCGCCCGGGGGCTACACGCACCTGCTGGTCGCCATCGACAAATTCTCCAAGTGGATCGAGGTCCGACCTCTGAACAGCATCAGGTCCGAGCAGGCGGTGGCATTCTTCACCAACATCATCCATCGCTTCGGGGTTCCGAACTCCATCATCACCGACAACGGCACCCAGTTCACCGGCAAAAAATTCTTGGATTTTTGCGAGGATCACCATATCCGGGTGGACTGGGCCGCCGTGGCTCATCCCATGTCGAATGGGCAAGTAGAGCGTGCCAACGGCATGATTCTACAAGGGCTCAAGCCTCGGATCTACAACGACCTCAACAAGTTCGGCAAGCGATGGATGAAGGAACTCCCCTCGGTGGTCTGGAGCCTAAGGACGACGCCGAGTCGTGCCACGGGCTTCACGCCGTTCTTCCTGGTCTACGGGGCTGAAGCTATCTTGCCCACTGACCTGGAATACGGCTCCCCGAGGGCGAGGGCCTACACCGAACAAAGCAACCAAGCTAGCCGAGAGGAATCGCTGGACCAGCAGGAGGAAGCTCGGGACAGGGCCTTACTACACTCGGCGTGGTACCAACAGTCCCTGCGACGCTACCACGCCCGAGGGGTCCGGTCCCGAGAACTCCTGGTGGGCGATCCGGTGCTCCGGCTGCAGCAAGACGCCCGAGGGAGGCACAAGCTCACGCCCCCCTGGGAAGGGCCATTCGTCATCGCCAAAGTTCTGAAGCCCGGAACATACAAGCTGGCCAACAATCAAGGCGAAATCTACGGCAACGCTTGGAACATCAAACAGCTACGTCGCTTCTACCCTTAAGATGTTTTCAAGTTGTTCATATACCTCGCACCTACGCAAAGTTTAGTCGTCAAGGAAGGGTCGGCCTAGCCTCGGCAAAGCCCGACCCTCCCTCGGGGGCTAAAAGGGGGGAGACCCCCTCTGCGTCGAATTTTTCCTCGAAAAAGGACCTCTTTTTAGCAGGATTTCTTTCGTGCTTCTTGATTACTTCAAAAAGCGGATCCTGGAAACGACGGAGTACACGTAAGCAGCCAAGGCTGACCGAGCCGAGGGACTCCTACGCCTCCGGGATACGGATACCTCACTCATCACCTTCTGCGATAAGTAACTTGCGCTCGGATAAAGCGACCCCGTGGACCGAACAAGTCTTCACGTTCGGAAGTTCTCCTGCCGAAGCAGTCCTTCAAGCTTTCTCGTCTGAGTCGGGGACAGGGCCTCATGGACGGGTGAAAGTACACGTAAGCGGCAAGGCCGACCGAGCCGAGGGATTCCCACGCCTCTGGGATACGGATACCTCACTCGTCCCTTCCGCGAAAAACAACTCTCGCTCACACAAACATCCCTGTTACCGACAGAGTCCAGATGCTCGAAACAAGAGGAAAAAAGGCGCAGCTTCGCAAGCGCGGCGAGGGTGTGTTTTTTTTGGCCTCGGCGGCCGCAGAAAGCACACGCTACAAGATGATCTGATCCTGCAGGCTCGGGTCTTCACGCTGAAGGGAGCCATAGCACCCTCGGCACCGACGACGTCTTCAGCAAAGTCCGACCCAGCCTCGGGCGGCGACGCGATCCAGGGACTCCTCCGGGAATCCGGTCCGAGCAGGTGGCTCAACCGGTTACCCCCGGGGCCTCGGTCAACCGGCTTCCAAGGGCGCCGGCCCGACCCGAGGCCTCAACTGATCGACTTTGGCGTCGGCTCCGCTGACGGACAACACGACTAAGCTCCGACCAACCAGGTTCCCATTCTCGAGCCAACTCCGCCTCTGTTCATACTGATATCGCTACCCCTGGCCTCGGTCCACCGAAGGGCGGCCGAGGGGTCTCTTTAACTAAGCTAGAGGAGCCCCAGACAACAAGGCCAAATGGGCCGAGGGATTCCTACGCCTCCGGGATACGGATACCTCACCCGTCACCTTAACACGGGGCGACTCATGCTTGGTAAAGCGGTTCAGATAATCAACCGGCGAGACTTAGTGCTCGAAAATGAGGAAAAAACACGGCTCCGTGCCGAAACTACATACATGTTCAGGCCCCGACAGCCACAATGAACAGAGAACACTGGCATTCGAGATGCCATTACGAACGGAACTCCGGTTCCCCTCTCCGCAGGTACGAACGACCCCATTCCATGGGGAAGGCCTGCGGAGCAACAGAAGACCGACGGCCGGCTCGCCGCCGCCCATCCTGACTACGGCGACAGTGGGTCGGCGCTGCCGCGATCTTGCCCTCGCCCCCGCCGACGCTCGAGGGGCGAGGACAAGCACGCCGGCGCGGTGGCTCGGGGCGCGGGTGGTGGCAGTGATCCCGTCGGTGACGGGGACTTCTCGAGCCGCCTCCGCCTCGGCGCCGATGGCCGGGACACCAGCCCCCCGGCAGATCCCCACTCAAATCCTCCCAAACGAGTGGGGCGCCGGCCTCCGCGCAAGGGCGCCGTCCCGATGCAAAAGCAGGACCACCCCAGAACACGAACGCCGCCCTAACGGCGCGCGGAATCGTGGGTGGTCCTCCCGTGCACACGATGCGGCGGTCACCCTCCGGCAGGAGGGGCCGCCGGAAGCCCGGCCAACGACTCCGACACGCTGGAGGTGACGACGCCCGCCGTCGATCAGCCCCACGTTGTCTAAGTCCACGCCGTCCGCAGAGCCAGCGAGCGCCTCCACCCCCAAACGCCGCGGGAAAGGGCGACCCGCGGACCCTCGCGGAAGGAAGAGCGCCGGCTCAGCGTGGCTCCCGCCCCAGCGGGGATGATGAACATCCTTGAAGCTGAGGGTGGGACCAAGATCGCAGCCCGGCTTGCTCTTCCCCACCCAGAAACCGGTGGTCACCGTCCTGGGTGATCGACGGCATGGGGGTACGGCCGGGCCGGCTGATGAAAATCCTTGAAGCCGAACGATGGCTGAGAGGTACCAACTCCCATGGAGTTGCGTTCCTCCAACGAGGAGGCGGAAAGGCGGCGGATACCCCCCATCCGGGGGCTTAGAAGATGGGAAGACACGACGCTTAAGGGAGGAAGAAGACATGGTTGCCTTCCGAAAGGAGTCTCCCTCCTTTTAAAGGCAACTCTCCCTACGTGCGCCCCCAGGCGCCACAGGCTGAGTCTTCTCCAACACACTCCAAGGCCCTCCCCTGTGACTCGGGGGCTGGGTCCCGCATGTCATGCAAGCCGGCTCAGGGCAGAAGAAGCCAAACCGCCGCGCGTGATGCGCACGACCGTCCAGCGGTTACAAGCGACCCCCCATTTTCGCCCAGACCAACGGGCAGAAGGGGCGGGCAGCCATGCAGGCGGCATGCAACCGCGCCAGGCGGACGCGCTTCTCCAACTTCTGACACGTCAGCTTGGGAACCCAGGCCCACGCGTCGAGCAACCGGCGCGCCAGTTGCTGCATGCAAGCAACCGCACCGCCACTTGTGCCACCATCGCGCCTCTTCGGTTGCGGAGCCAATGCCGCGACTCGAGGCAACCCAACAGCGCCAGCCTGGCGCGTCGGTCAAAGCGACCGAAAGTGGACCGGCAGTAATAGCGGTGGCAGGCGGGCGGGCGCAGCGGTCACGTCGTCAGCCAGGCTCACGTCCCATCCCGGGACAGCAAGAGAGCCTCCTCTCACGGCGTGGAAGCGGTGTACCCGTGACCCGTTCCTTGAACGGATCGCACACGCGCAACGACCGCCCCGCCAACCACTCGCCCCGTCGCATTTACTCCGCGGCGGGACAGGCGGCGTCTCTGACGGGAGGAGCGCGCGACGCTTCACCTTCGCCATAATAACCGCGTCAGAAAAGGTACGCCACGTCGTCCGATTTCGTATCCTTTTCCGTTTTCCTCTTTCTCTATCTCTTGCAACAGGGACCGGGAAAGGGGGATGCCCCGAAAGGGATCCTTCTCCGCGAAGGAACCGGGCTCCGAGCCCCCCACTACTGATCAGGGGTTCGAAGGCTGGCCCTCCGAAGGGTTCAACAGCCGCCTCAGATCGCGTGGGCCCGACACCCACTACTGTCAGGGGTTCGAAGGCCAGCCCCCCGAAGGGTTCCATGGCCGCCTCAGGCTACTCGGGCTCCGCGCCCATTACTGATCAGGGGTTCGAAGGCTGGCCCCCGAAGGGTTCACAGTCGCCTCAGACACCGAGCGAGGGATGACCAGGGGTACGTTCGATACATAACCGAGGCTCGGGCTACGCTCCCGAGGTACCCTAGGACATTTCCGAGACCAGCGGGAACGATCTTGTAACGGAATCCCATCGGAGGGAGGCATCGAGCCCTCGGACCCCGTCGCCAGGGGACCGGGTCCGGCAAATCACCCGCAGGTACTTTTGGTCGTGCCTCTGGGCCCCTAGCCGACCCCCAACGAACGGGGCACGGACGTCCACTCGGATTACCCGCTTGCAGCTCACCAGAGACACCATGTTCGGTGCCCATCGAGGGTAACATGGCGCACTCCCCCCCTCCTCCTTGCGGAAAGGCGACGTAGGGGCGTATGTAAAAAGTCAAGTCTGTCCCTGATCGTCCTCTCGCCCTGTGCGGAGGCTCGGGGGCTGCTCTCGCAAAAACCGGCTCCGGCCAAATCGTTGACAGCGTCAACATACCAGCCCGAGAGCTTGGGCCCCGACCGTGCACCCGGGCTACGGCCAGTTCGCATGAGGGAACGACCAGGCCAGCCGAAGCGTTACGCGAGGTATTAAGACCTCGAAGGAGTGTAACCACTCCTCCGAGGCCTCGGGGGCTACACCCGGCGGGTGCGCTCGCGCGCACCCGCCGGAACGAAAGGCAACCGAGAAAGGCTGGTCCCCTTGCAAAAAAGTGCGACAAAAGCCTCCAAGCGAGTGCTAACACTCCCTTCGAGGCTCGGGGGCTACTGTCGGGGACCATAATTAGGGGTACCCTCAAGACGCCTAATTCTCAGCTGGTAACCCCCATCAGCATAAAGCTGCAAAGGCCTGATGGGTACGATTAAGTCAGGGATCAGTCCACACGAGTGACTCGATCATGCTTCACCCGAGCCTAGCCTCGGCCAAGGGCGGCCGACCTCGAGAGACTTCCGTCTCGCCCGAGGCCCCCTTTTTATGGCGGACACATCACCGGCTCGCCCGAGGCCTTGGCTTCGCTCAGAAGCAACCTTGACTAAATCGCCACACCGACTGACCAAATTGCAGGGGCATTTGACGCAAAGGTGGCCTGACACCTTTATCCAGACACGCGCCCCCGGCAGAGCCGAAGTGACCACCGTCACTCCACCGCTCCACTAACCAGTCTGACAGAGGGACAGCGCCGCCTGCGCCACTCCGATTGCAGCACCACTCGACAGAGTGAGTCTGACCGGCAGTCAGGTCTTGACAAAGGCGCCACGGCGAACTCCGCTCCGCCCGACCCTAGGGCTCGGACTCGGGCTAAGACCCGGAAGACGGCGAACTCCGCTCCGCCCGACCCCAGGGCTCGGACTCGGGCTAAGACCCGGAAGACGACGAACTCCGCTCCGCCCGACCCCAGGGCTCGGACTCGGGCTAAGACCCGGAAGACGGCGAACTCCGCTCCGCCCGACCCCAGGGCTCGGACTCGGGCTAAGACCCGGAAGACGGCGAACTCCGCTCCGCCCGACCCCAGGGCTCGGACTCGGGCTAAGACCCGAAAGACGACGAAACTCCGCCTCGCCCGACCCCAGGGCTCGGGCTTCGCCTCGGCCGAACGACTTCCGCCTCGCCCGACCCCATGGCTCGGGCTCGGCCACGGCAACAGAAGACGGACTCGACCTCGGCTTCGGAGGAACCCCCACGTCGCCCTGCCTAGGGCACAGACCGCCACGTCAACAGGAAGCGCCATCATCATCCTACCCCGAATCGACTCGGGTCACGGAGAACAAGACCGGCGTCCCATCCGGCCAGCTCCGCCAGAGGGGCAATGATGGCGCTCCACAAGCTCTATGACGACGGCGGCCCCCAGCTCTCTTACGGAAGCAGAACGACGTCAGCAGGGACTCGACCGCTCCAACAGCTGTCCCTCCGCCAGGCTCCGCCGCACCTCCGACAGCCACGACATCACACCAGTAGGGTGCCCAGATCTCTCCGGCTGCCACATTGGCATATACCTAGGGCGCTAGCTCTCCCTCCGCTAGACACGTAGCGCTCTGCTACACCCCCCATTGTACACCTGGATCCTCTCCTTACGACTATAAAAGGAAGGACCAGGGCCTTCTCAGAGAAGGTTGGCCGCGCGGGACCGAGGACGGGACAGGCGCTCTCTTGAGGCCGCTCGCTTCCCTCACCCGCGTGGACGCTTGTAACCCCCCTACTGCAAGCGCACCCGACCTGGGCGCGGGACGAACACGAAGGCCGCGGGACTTCCACCTCTCTCACGCTCGACTCCGGCCGCCTCGCCTCTCCCCTCTTCGCGCTCGCCCACGCGCTCGACCCATCTGGGCTGGGGCACGCAGCACACTCACTCATCGGCTTGGGGACCCCCCTGTCTCGAAACGCCGACATATACCTTAGAGAGAAACTGGTTCTAAAAATTCAAGGGCATACCCCTGAGGAAGGCCACGCCACACGGTGATATACGCCGTTGTAGCTCATCAAAAAATATTTAGTGCAAGGAATGGTGGCCGATCAGACTGCCAAGATAAGAAGCGAAAATAATCTTTTGTCTCCGCCCTTCATAAGATCAACATGTGCATTGCCTGTTAGGGTATTCATGCCAATTCTAATCATAACCGCTTATACTAATTAGCCTGCTACAACATCATAAAAAATAATAGTCGAAATGCCACAAACAAAATAAAAGAAGAGAGTCGCCTCGGCTCAAACTAAATTAAACTAAATAATATACAATAAAATAAAATAGTGAATCATGTAGGCTACGATCTAGGCTAGTCTTAGACTTGTCTGATTAAAGAAAGAGTAAATAAAGATTGAAAAATCAATTCTCCATAGCCACGAAAAGTTGTCAATATTAGAATAGTTACAAAATAAAATGAATTCTTTTTACGGCAAGGTTTGTTCCAACAAAATATTATTGCTTGCCATATCTTGAAAAATAAACATGTGTGATAAAATACTTGTCGCTCTTATTTCAATATATGTTATTCACACAATCAATAACAAAACAATCTAATAAAAAATATCCAAAAAAGCATACTGAAGTCTGAAATATGCCATATTTATGTATACTTGAAATACGCACTATGTTATATCAATAAAAAGTTATGCCTAACTAAGTCCTCAAATTAAATTAAATAGAATCATATATAAGTCGTGGTCAAATACCACATTATAAGCATATATGTCCATCTTGGTAATGTAAATTGTGTGCATATGTGATACAATGCATTGTCAAAAAAAGTGATAAACATCAAAGCGAATAATTCCTTCTCATATATCCACAGTGGCACAAAAAGATACATATACTCAAATAATTAGACAAAGGCCATGTGCTGAATTATTAAAAACTTAGCGCCATGACATAGCTTCGACAAATATCAAGATACTCACAAAAACTATGCATGAATTAAAATATATGTATATCATGGCTCGACAGAGAGCTGACCAAGCTGACAATAAAGAGATATTTGTTAGCCCGTCAACAATGAAATCATGTCGTATGTGACGTACGCATGCATCCATCCACAACTACATGAGGCAAAGACTTTTGTTTTCTTTTGTAGTTTGTAATAGTCAGCCATATGATGTAATTTTATTTTTCTTTTATGTATTCATGTTGGAACTCTTAATCAGGGTTTTCTCTACGGAGACGTAATTAACATAATTTTTATGCAAATATAAGAATTATGGAAGTATGAGCCTGGAATACCTGTATTATTTACTCTATTATATCTAAATTAAAATTTGTATTTGTTGTGGAGACGATGTTTTTGTCGCCCGTTTTCCCAACATCAATGTGCAACATCCGTCATCACCTTATTACCCCCGTTATTTATATTTCGACAAATCTCGATTGTCCACATTGTAGGCATTTTTTCTCTTCCACATGCTCCTTCATAAAAACCATTTCTTAATTCATGCCGAGACCTTTGATAATTGTCTTTGAATGTTACATGTCTTTAGGCAATTATGGGGCTTTGGCCGTGCATCCTCGAAGAATTTTAAAATATCATTGTAACAATTGTTCAACAAAAAGTACTTGGACATAATGGCCATGAGTCGGTTCACAAAAGTGAGTATACTCACACCTGTGTGTTCATGCAACAGCTCTTCAGAATCTTTTAAAAGCTTAAAAAATCTCAAAACCCCTAGTGTGGGAGGATCCTCAAGGCTAAGGTTTAACTTAGGACGCGTAGCAAATCTAGCATCTCATGCATCGCATCATCGCTTTCCTAACCTTTATTATCATCCTCTTCTACAATCAAATTGGAAACTACCTCACCATGATGTTCCCACACCTCATATCCAGACATAAATACAAATTGATAGACATCTAGACTAACTGTTTCTTTATTAAGAAATATATTGTTTTTGCCGCTGGAAGGGCATCTAACAATGTCAGTTAATAACAAGGAGAACGTACGGTCCACAAACTCTTTTGTCTTGGCTACTCACTCAACAGAATGTCGTCCATTTCTTAGTCCGACCATTGTACATCCATTTACAATTTTCAACCATACATGAGGCTGTTAAACCAAACCATGTCATAAAAACAGCATTCAACTTTCTTAGGTGTTGTCCACCCAAGAGTATTGGTACTACATCTATAGGCAAGCATAGATCCTAAACCCACGCAAGATTGGTCGACAAAACACAGATTTATGACAAGCTTATAGGATCCAAAGAAAATTTCAGCAACATAACCTCAGTGTTATCCAGCTGCACACCGAATATGGTGAATTGGAGAACAACATGGTTATACTGCTGAATCTCCCTCGGACCCGTAGGCCCGTCATAAAATTTCATGTTTTATCCACCACTCTGTGGTTGTCCATAATAGGGGACAAGTACGTCTCACATGTGAGACGAGTCTGTCTGTAGCGGGTGACACATAGGTTTTGTTACTAAAACAATACTACAACACATGCTAATAAGATAGCAAATGAATAAAAAAATACTATAACACACTTTTCAAACTAAATAATAATGCATGTTAATATGAAATTAAATTAAAATATCTCGAACCACTAAATACAAAAACATCCGTTATTAATGAAATAAAAAACAAAATACATGTTAATATGAAATTGAAGTTAAACGTTATATTAATTAATGGAATGACATTGTACATCCATTAAGATCATTAGTTATGCTTGAGGCTATTAAAGTGAGTCATGTCTTAAAAACACCATTCATCTTCATCAGCTGTATCGGTCCAACATCTATATGTAAGGATTGGTCCTAAACCCACCCAAGAGTGGCCGATAGAACATGGATTTATGAAAAGCCTATAGAATCCAAATGAAATTTCGATAGCATAACCTCGTTGTTTTCTAGCTGAAGGCCAAATATGGTGCAGTGGAGAACAACAAGATTATGCACACAAAATCTTCCTTGGACCCTGAGGCCCATCATAAATACCATGTTTTATCAGCAACTCCGAGGCTATCCATAATTAGGACAATTCTAGACAGGTACGTCTCAAATGTGTCGAGCATGTGAGACTAGACTGTCTGAAACGAGTGACACATAGATTATGTTACTAAAAAAATACTATAACACATGTTAAGATTAAAATGTAAAGTATAAAAAAATACTATAACACACTTCTAAAACTAAACAATAATGCATGTTAATATGAAATTAAAGTAAAATATCCCAAACCACTAAATACAAAAAAACATGTGCTAATAATGGAATCAAAGTAAACAATAATACATGTTAATTAATGGAATCAAACTACTATTTCAATGCATCATTGACGGAACATGTGATTAATTATATTGACCTCTCCACATAGTCGGAGCTGGGATGTGCAAAAGGTCGTGGTGGCAGCCAGGTCGCTGCCGAGATGATGGAGGACGCGTCTGTGATACCCCAATTTTCTGAAAAGAAGTTAAATTTCTTTTTCTCTTTTCTTTCATGTTCTGTGGCATTGGGGTTTGGAGTTTCATGAGGCATTCCTCAGGGAAACAGTAGATCTTTTGGCATTTTTTTCTGCTGGGGTCGGGAGCTCAGATGTGAGAGCGAGTTTGGGTCATTGATCTCGATCCGATGGATGGGAGCCCCCCTCTCCTCCCCAACCCTAGCCGACCCCCTCTCCCTCTCCCCAATTGTTGCAGCCGCCCCCTACCTCTTCCTCTCCTCCCCATTTGCAGCCACCCTCTACCCTCTCCACGACTTCCTCCTCCCTCTAGATCTCCCCCCACGCAGCAAGGAACGAGAAGAGGAGGAGCAAGTTGAATTGAAGAGGAAGAGAGGATCAAGGAGATGTTCTACCCCATCTCTTCTTGCAGTTTTCTTGGGGAAACCCTAGGTAAGGATAAGATCCATGTTCCTCCCTATAATTATGTGTTTTTGGAGGTTGTGAATCATGGGGATTGAAGGATTAGAGGTTGGATTAGATGGGGGGTTAGTTTTTGATCTCGAAATTAGTTTCTGCAGAATGGCAGATTCGACAGTTTCTGTTCATACCAGTTTTCTGTGCTCTTAGTGGCCTCAAAAAAATAAAAAGTCTATCTATGAGTCATAGATAATTTGTAGATCTTTCCGTGACCATGAAGAAAACTCCAATCGGACATCAGATCAAAAAGTTATTGCAGTTTGATTATAACAGTTTTTCAGTCTCACAATTCTATGTAGAATCTGTTCTCTTAAGATTTAGGCAATTTTATCAACAGAATTAAACTTTAGGTTAGTAAAAGAAGTTGTAGATAATTATATAATCTTTCTAGATTGTTAAAGAGTGCATTCATATGAATTTTGAAACTCAAGTTATGTTTGTTTTACTGTGGCTGTTCCTGTTTGCCTGACAAAAATGAGCGGGTCTGTTCACTGGTAGGTTTCATCTAGTATATGGCCGAATTGGCTCTTTCAACTATGGAGACTTTTGTAGAGGGATAAAAGATATTACTGCCAGAAGAATTTCATAATTTTTGGTTGAGTAGTTTGGGAGATAACGAATTTTGAAGTTAACTATGTTGCTGTCTAAAACAGATTCAGTCAGTTATCTTGTTAGATGTTTTAGAACTTATAGATGGCTGAATTTAATTATCTATTGAATACCGAAGTTGTAGAGTATTTTGTGTAGATACTCCTAGAGTATTTATTTGATATCACCACTGTCATAATTTTAAAGATACAAAATTAACAAACAGCGCTGCTGCTGTATGGCATGTGGTTCAGGGTGAGAGTCTTTCCACCAGGTCTTGGTTTTCAGTGTAGGAGCAAATTGTTGATTGTTAGCAAATGTTTGTGAAATATTTGTACTAAGTTTTATGGATGCTAGCAGGTGGCTACACTCCAGATCATGCCCAGTAAATTTTTCTTCTTCGATGAAGGCAAGTGAATGTAGCGGTGGTTGCTACCGTTTTGACCTGTTACTTCTATCGCCAACACTCTAATATTCAGAATTATTGGATTCTTTCATAATTGAACTATATGATGATGTTTTACTTGATTGTATTATATGGATGCTCTATCATATATTGATGATGATTATGGTTCGAGTATGACCCATGAGATTAATTCACTCCCCTGTAGGTAGATGAAGCATTATTTGAGGTTGGTATTGTATCTGAAGGCAGATGAAGTATTATTTGAGGTTTGTATTGTATCTGAAGGCAGATGAAGTATTAATTGAGGTTTGTATTGTATCTGAAGGAAGTGTAGTTTATTGGTAAATGCAGCATGCCATATACATTGCATGACTCATTTGCATCTGAATTTTTGTTGTGACCTATGGTCCAACCGTACCGGTACAACTTAGCATCGTACGTTGCCCGAGGAGGGGTACGATGCGGCTTCATACCCTTAGAGGTATGAAGGCAGAGGACATATGCTTTGCATTCATATGAATTCATTGAAGTGATATTTGCAGATGATGTGGTTTTATACCCTCAGAGGTATGAAGACACAGGACCTACACATTGAATTCATGTGCATACATTGAGTGATATTTGCAGGTATTGTTGACGCAGAAAAGTGTTATACAACCTATCATGGTTGTTCGAGGAAATGAGATGGTATTGGTTATATTGGGACTACTGAGTCCTATATCTACAAGTATTTCTGATCTTATTTGTGATTCTTTTAGAATGTTGATTAATTCAATTTGTGGTTTAAATATCTCGTCAAAACAATTTGCTTGCTGAGATGTTTCATCTCACTCTTGCATTACTCAATGCAGGTGTTTGTTACTCATCAAGGGGAGTGGGAAGTAGCAGCACATCCACCTTCACTCTCATAATAATGCTGCCTAGGCGCAGTCATGATTTAATTAGAAACTTCTTGTCAAAGGATGTTTGTTTTTAACTAGTCGTGCGCACTGGTTAATTCAGTTCATGTCGTTATGGTTGTGTTCCCATTGCTAGCAGATTATTAATGTCTATTATGTTTTCTTATCATGATATCTATTTATACTTTGTTGCTTCCCTGTTTATGCAATTTTCAAAGGAGATGCTGTCGAAATTTTATATATGAATGTTAGATGTGTAGTTTAGTAGCATTCTAGGGTGTTTGTGGATCCCGGGGTGTTACAGCGTCGTGGCGGCGTGAGGTGTATCGAGCGAGCGTCCGTGACAAGAATGTGTGTTTTGAGAAAGACAGGCCATATGACTATGCCAAGCATAGAAGCGAGTTGGATGAAATCATCCATTACAGAATATCATGACAACATCAAGACCATTGGCACTACTATACATAGCTCAATAGCGACGGTTGTGAACCTATTTACACTGTCTTTTTTAGAACTGCCAGTGTTAGGGGCCAGTAGAAATCATTATTTTTACAAGCGGGTAACCGCTAGTGGAAATCGATTTCCACTAACGATCGGCATAATAAAACCGCAGTAAAAATTATTTCCACGAAACATAAAATGGGTTTTAAAAATAGCAAAATAATTTTAATATTTAAAGAGAGGCATCGGACCATCCCACATGTCTGTGTCGAAGTTGCAGGTCACGACATTTTTCGCGGTTCCTAGGAATCGGACCCCCAACATTACCCCTCGTGTGAACCCTCCTCTACCACGCCGCCTATGATGTCCTTTGTGTTTAGTTTATAGTTTTATTGCCCAAATATTACAACCAAATGAGTGTAAATTGTTTGTTTGATACTTTGAAGTTCTACAAGTTTTACTTTGACACTTTTCTCATCTGAGGTCATTTGCAAAATTTCAATTTTAAATCTTATAAATTTATATGGAATTTTTTAGAGACAAAATAATTTCAAATAAAAAGTTGTCAACTACAAACTTTCATAATTTTTAGAGATGTACAACTTTATATTGCTGACTTTTTTATATGAGGGCATTTGAAAAACTAAAAAAATTAAGGGTAAAAATGATTCAAAGTCAACTCAAGAAAGTCGTGGACAACCTATGAACCAACCTTGTTTTCTTGCTAACTTCTTCTTGAATCTCGGGGGCGAGATTCCTGTTAAGGGGGTTAGATCTGTAACACCCTGAATTTGGGGGTATAAAATTTCTTTCCTAATATCCACCAAATTTAGGTGTTACTCTCTCAGTTCTTCGCATTCCTTTCTCTTTTTCCTAAAAAGGGAGAATTATTTTGTTTTATATTACCGTAAACCTAGTGGAATGAGCCCTAGAGGCACTTTGGGTGTTGCATTCATGCCGTAGCATGGCGTTTCTAAGTGCAAAATGTGTTTGAAACATGTTAACATATGTTATAAAAGCGCTCGGTAAATTTTCATATTTTTCAGAATATTTTTCTATTTTCTGGAAACCAAAATCTATTTATTTGAGGAACTTAAATATGTTTTTAGAAACTCTAATTATGTGTTTTGAGTTCATTAGGAGGCAAAACGTTTATAGGAATTTTCTGGAATTTTTGGAAGTATCTATAATATTTTGAGCACAAAATATGGATTTCTAGGCTTTTTCGAATTTTAAAAATGGTAAAATTCGAATTTTAACCGAATTTTCATTTCGTCCGAACCCTAGATATATATACATGTCCGGCTTCATCTCGTCAAGCCCGTTCCAGAACACGAAACAGTTTCTCCAAATTCAATCCCTAGCTCCCGGTATTACTTGCCGAAGTTCGGAGCGGTTCCACCTCCGGCGAGCAATTACTCCTGATCCGTGCATCGTCTGGTGAATCCGAGGGTACCGTTGCGTTCGTCTCGTCGAGGGCTTTGTCGGCGCGCGTTCGGTTCGTCGATCGGACACCCGAATCTCCGGTAATCGTTGGATTTCTCATTGGCTCCAGCGAGGGTCTTCTTCCCCAGTGAGAAACCTCCATTATTGTACCTAGGGTTTCTTCGTGTTCTTCGTTTCCCCTCCGTGCAGGGCCTCCCTCACTCTCCCCTCAACATCCCCAACGGCGGCGCCCCTCCCCCTCCGTTTCTCCTCCCGGCGGTGCCCCTTTCCCCTCCCCGGCGGCGGCGATGGTTGGCGGCCGGCGACGACGGCCGTGCTCCCGCGCGCCCCTCCCCGGCGGCGGTGGCCGTGCCCCGTGCTCCCGCACCCACACCCGGCCGTCCGGACCCGACCTCCCCTGCGCAGCCCCCTCCCTTTCCTCTCCTCTCTCTTCCATGGATGGGAGGAAGAAGATGAAGAGAGGAAGAAGACGATAACAATTCTGTAAATTTAGTTCGCGCGAATTACAGTATGGTTTAAAATAAACATAACTTTTGCGTTTTAAATCCGATTCGATCCATTCAAAATGCGTTAGATTTGTATTAAATTTATCTTAATTTAGCAATATTTATCACCACTGTTGCGCATTTTATTTAATTTATTTAAATGTTTGTTTAACCAATGGCTACTAGAGCGACATTTCAATTTTAAAATCTAATTTCAGAATTCGATTTGCGTATTTATAATTAGTCACCAACATGATTAATCTTAACTAAAATATTTCTCATTAATAATTGTTTAGTTTAATCACGTTGTTTATTTGTTAGTTTCGCATGTCGGTCCGCGCGTACTGTGCGCGTGCCGCGGTGCTGATTCGCGCGCGTCGTCGCGTGTCGTTCGCGAGTGTCGTGCGTGTTGTTCGCACGCGTTGTCGCACGCCATTCGCGTGTGTCGCACGCCTTGCCGCACGTCGTTCGCGCGTATCTCGCGTGTTGATCGCGCGTGTCGCACGGTGTCTGCGCGTGATAATAAATTGATTTCACTTATAAACACTCATGTTAACGATATTAATACGTGAGGTTACATATTTTAGATAATTAACTTAAAGTTTGCTCGACTAATATTTATTAGATTAATATCCCAATTAGAGTAAAATGTTAGTGTTCAACTTGCGCTTTTATAATAAACATTAATATGGCTAATATCAACTTAACTACCTTTTATTTATTTAATATTTGTTTAGTATAAACGTGTCATCTATTTAATGTTAGTGTATCCGCGCGTCGTTTGCACGCTGTCGTGTTGGGTTCGCCATCGTCACATTGTATGCGCGTGTCGCACGTGGTGCGCGCGCTAGATCGCATGCGGTCGTGCTGTTTCACGCGTTACGTAATTCGTCTCGCTCCGCTAATTCGTCCCGTTTAGAGTCGTTGATGTTATTTAAATTACTGGTTCAACTAAGAATTGTTAGTGTGGTCAGCTAATTAGAATTGTGCGATAGCTCTAGTTTTATTCTAAATAAATATTGATTAATATAATCAGATCAAACTAAATATTATGATTAATACTCGTTTAGTGTGGACGCGATAACTCCTCGACTGTAGCCTCGACCGTCGAGTTTCTTTCCCTCGCGTGACCATAGAATCGAACTCTATTTTATGCTGCAAGTTTTTATAACATTTTATCTTGTATGGTGTAATGTTCTTATGCATATATATATGTTTGTTTTGCTTGTGCCTGTTTGTCGTCGCTTCGCGTTGCGATTAGATCGCGATTTGTTTCCGCGCTCCGAGGAATCAACGATCAAGCGTTGGCGACCAAGAGATCAAAACTCTTCGAGTTCTACGAGATTGAAGACCCTGAGCATTTGTTTGGTAAAGGCAAGTGTCCTCTGACCCATTATGTCATATCTACTTATAATTCATTGTCCCGCATTACTTAATTGAAACATAAGGATTGACTAGCTTTCTATTTACCTTGTTCTTGATTACCTTTTGGGTTATTATGGTTAGCTTCATGCTATTTCTCTACTTTAATAAATGAACATCATATTGTGATATTTTAGGGGGCTCGGGCCATTTTCCCTGAGTACCTCTCCATAAGGACCTGTTCGTGGAGTGACCACCCGGGATAACAGTGCAGCCATGAGGGTGGAATGGGACGCCCTTAGCTGATTAATTAGATGAACCTGGGGGTATAGTTGGCTTTACCGGAGGGCCGTCAATAGGGGTCGGTGCGTAGTGCTCGCTTTGCCAAGGTGGGGTGCAGAGGTTCATTCGATTTGGTTTTGTTAGTCACCTACCTTGCGGATGTGTACTGCGTTTGTACGACTGGCGAAACCTAACGAGCAGTTATGCACCAGGGAGTCTTTGTAAAGGCTATGTAGTGATACCCTGCCAGGCCACCTAGGTAGTGGTAAATGGGGATTAGCTCTCCCCGGGCAGAAAGGGAATCATGACTCGTGGGTAAAGTGTGTGACCTATGCAGAGGATTAGAAACTGATATATCAGTCATGGTCACGGTTATGAGCGGCCTTGGGATCCTCTTTGATTAGAGATACAGATGGTTCGATATACAATGGTTCTATTTATTATTTTGGTTCGATGATGATAATGTTTTCCTCGATGAGGAAATGATTCGTGGGTTGGTTATATTATATAACTTGGCTTCCACTAATAATAAATATCTCACCAACTAAAAGCAACTGCTTTGACCTTAACCCCACATAAAGCTAGTCCACTTCAGCCAAACGGGACATTTGCTGAGTACGTTGATGTGTACTCACTATTGCTTTCACAAAACACTAGGTTTCCTCTGGT
Organism: Zea mays; assembly: GCF_902167145.1. NCBI lineage: Eukaryota > Viridiplantae > Streptophyta > Magnoliopsida > Poales > Poaceae > Zea > Zea mays. The sequence goes on from NC_050097.1 coordinate 145,791,498, forward strand.
GCAATCTATGCTCAGGTAAAGAAGGAGAAGAAGGCGTCGAGGCGGATCTCCAGGAGTTCCAGGACTTTGACAAGTTCGAGGATTAGGCTAGCGACCTGTGGTGGGTTTATTTATGTTGGCTATGTTTCTATTATGTGCACTTTGAATCATATTATGTAAATGACTCTAGTCTTTAATATTATTACTTACTCTTTATTGTAGTTCGAAGCATTATGCTATGATGAGTCATTTATGTAATCACTGTGTACATGAATTTCTGATCCTGGCACGTACATGGTTCGCATTCGGTTTGCCTTCCAAAACTGGGAGTGACATTATATTGCAGTTTGGTTGCCCACATATTAGAATATATTGAGTATAAATTGACTGTTCGAGGTTGTAAACGAATTCAAATGAAAAAGTTATCAACTACAAACTTTCATAACTATTGAAGTTCTAAAACTTTTATTTGGTACTTTTCGCATCCGAGGTCGTTTGCAAAATTTGCAATTTAAATTTGACAAATTTTGATGCAATTTTTGAGAGCCAAAATTATTTCAAATAAAAAAGCTATCAACTCTAAAGTTTCATGACTGTTAGAGATCTACAACTTTTATGTTGGTAATTTTTCAAATGAGGTCATTTGAAAAAGTCAAAAAATTTCAGCATACAAATGATTTTTAGTGGCGGTTTCTTAAGAAAACCTCATGTCGAAATCGATTTTTACAGGTGGTTTCTTAAGAAAATTCCTGTAGAAATCATGGATTTATAGTGGTGATTTTCTTAAGGAACCGCCTGCAGAAATATGATTTCTATAGTCAGTTTTCTTCAGAAACCACCACTAGAAATAACACTGGCGCTTGACAACCCAAACCACCTGTAAAAATTAAACCCCACCGCAGGCTTAGAGCTCTTTTCTACTAGTGGAGGAAAGAGAAAGAGAAAGGTGTGGAGGTAAGTAGTCTATTAGCCATTATTTTTAGCTATTAGTGGTGGAGCCATAGAAATTAAATATTATTTTTGTCGGTTAGAGGTAACCGACGGAAATAAAGGATTATATTCGATGGCCAGGACGGAGCCACCGAAAATGCCTACAATTCCTATTGTGATGAGACCCGCTTGTACAACAGTCGCTCTCCCCGATATGTCTAACACTATATAGATTTAACAGTGACGCTGCGTTTGAGGTTCGTTGCTAAGACAATGCTAAGACAAGAACAAAGATTCCCAAGATGCTATTACATTTGGGGATGGGAGTCAAGGTAAGGTAAATGGTCTAGATAAAATCGTAATCACCACCAAACATTTCATTTCAAATGTATTTTTGGTGGATTCCCTAGACTACAATTTGTGTTCCGTATCACAATTATGTTTCATTAGTTACAATTGCTTATTTACCATTGTTTGTTATATCGTCTATAGAAGGAGTGATGATTTCGTTGCTTTTAAGGGCGTGTTAAAGTGAAAACTTTATCTAGTAGATTTTTTGAATGATAAAGCCAAACTTGACACATGCTTAATAGCTAAAACTAATATGGTTTGGCTATGGCATCAATGGATCGTCCATGTTGGGATGAAGAATCTTCATAAGCTTCTAAAGGGGAACACATTTTAGGACTAACGAATGTGTGTTTTGAGAAAGACAGGCCATATGACCTATGCCAAACATAGAAGCGAGTGGGATGAAATCATCCATTACAGAATATCATGATAGCATCAGGACCATTGGAACTCCTACACATAGCTCAATAGTGGCGGTTGTGAACCTATTTACACTGTCGTTTTTTAGAACCGCTAGTGTTAGGGGCCAGTAGAAATCATTATTTTTACAGGCGGGTAACCGTCAGTGGAAATCGATTTCCATTGACGGTCGGCGTAATAAAATCGCCAGTAAAAATTATTTCCACGAAACATAAAACGGGTTTTAAAAACAACAAAATAGTTTTAATATTTAAAGAGAGGCATCGAACCATCCCACATGTCTCTGTCGAAGTTGCAGGGCACGGCATTTTCGCGGTTCGTAGGAATAAGACCCCAACATTACCCTCGTGCGTACCCTCCTCTACCACTCCGCCTATGATGTCCTTTGTGTTTAGTATATAGTTTTGTTGCCCAAATATTACAACCAAATGAGTGTAAATTGTTTGTTTGATACTTTGAAGTTTTACAAGTTTTACTTTGACACTTTTCTCATCTGAGGTCATTTGCAAAATTTCAATTTTAAATCTTATAAATTTATATGGAATTTTTGAGAGACAAAATAATTTCAAATAAAAAAGTTGTCAACTACAAAGTTTCATAACTATTAGAGATGTACAACTTTTATATTGCTGATTTTTTATATGAGGGCATTTGAAAAACTAAAAAAATTAAGGGTAAAAATGATTTTAAGTCTGTAGAAATAGAAGGTTTTGAGCTTTTTTCTACTAAGTGTAGCTTGTATAATTGCCTAACAAACATGGGAGATGTCTTGTAATCCGTGATCTATTTTTTTTATTTCTTTTGTTTTGTAACGTGGTATGGTATTTCTATGAAACCAGACACATAGCATATGTGACTTGAGCTGACTATATATTGTGGAGCTATTTAACAGGATCGAAAAATAGACAAGTATTTTGCATGCTAGATTTTGATTTTGATTTCAATTTTAAACCTTACAAATTTATATGTCTAATTAATTAGGTTCGGATGTGTAGAATTTGACGTCATGAATATTCTTTAGGGTATGTAAATGCGTTATGACCAGGAGACGATATTTTATTAAGTGGATATTCTTTAGGGTTCGCATGCTTCCTATTTTGTTAATGACATGCGTTATGACGTCATGAATATTCTGTGGGACTCGGCTGACAAGACAAGGGAGCTACGCATGCATATGCATGGCTAGCTGCTCGCAGGCTGCTGGAATGGAATAAAATGAAGATTTAACAGTGGCGGTGCATGGCTGCTCGGAGGCAATACTCGGATATATCCGATCGACGGCCATGCATTCCTAGATAGATTGCGGGCCGTGATCCCCAGCTAGGATCGATCGGAATCGGAACCCCAGAGGCATCGTTATCAGCTGTCCTCCTCGTCTATATATGCGACTAGTTGAGATCGAAACCCCATCAGCTGGCCTCCTGCTTTTGCTTATCGAAACCTCGCTCCTAAATATCCCATCGTCGTCGTTTGCCATCCGCCGCCGGCCCGCCGCCACCACTGCACCGCCCACTAGCTAGTAGCTAGACGACCGGCCGGAGATGGATCCAGTTCCGGTGTGGTTAGAGTGGTTCGACAGGGACGGGGCGGAGCTCGCCAACCGCGGCCGTCGGCCGGATCATCTTGATGATGAGGACGATCTCTACGTAGCCTTGGCCTTGGCTCCCTACGTTGATCGCCACCGGCCTCGAACCCGTCCCCGATCCCCATCCCCATCCCCGCCCTCACACGAGGACGCCGGGGACGACACTGCTGCTCGCAACAACAAGCGTCCTTGCATCCCCGCGTACAGCGAAGCCATCCTGGGGCTCAAGGAGGTGGTGCCAACCGCTAAGCACGACGACGACTGTGCCATCTGCCTCAACCCATTGGCCGATATCGCTGGTCCTGATCACAAGAAGGACGACGCGGCAGCTACGTCGATGCTTCGGGCCATGCCCTGCTCCCATATCTTCCACCAGCACTGCATCTTCCAGTGGCTCCATCGCAACGCCGTCTGTCCTCTCTGTCGCTACCAGCTGCCCACCACTTTCGACGACGAGGACACCGAAGTCGAGGAGGACGAGGAGGAGATGGACAACTCAAATTCTCGATTGAATCAGATCAGACGACGACTGCAGATCTTGTACAACTAAAAAATTCAGCCAAATTATTTACCGAGTGTTGTGTTTTTAGGTACACCAGTACAAAAAAATACTATAGCAAATTGATTTATATTGCCAATTCAGTTAAGAGAACCACTAGTACAAATCCTTTGTATGAAACATAAACTAGGGTTTAAAAACAGCAAAATCTTGTTTCAGTTGTGTTTAGATTGCAATTTTGTTGCCCACATATTAGAACGTACAAACCGAGTATAAATTGTTTGTTTGAAGTTGTAAATCTATTCAAACAAAATAGTTGTCGACTACAAAGTTAAATAACTTTATAAGTTTTACAATTATTATTTTGGTACATTTTTCATCCGAGGACGTTTGCAAAATTTGCATTATAAAGTTTGTCATATTCAGATGCAATTTTCATAGCCCAAATGATTTCAAATGAAAAAGTTGTCAACTACAAATTTCACTACTTTTAGAGATCTACAATTTTTATTTTGGTGGTTTTTTCTAACGAGGTCATTTGAAAAGCTCAAAAAAAAATATTTCAAATGATTTTTACATGTGGTTTTCTTAAGAAACGCTGGTAGAAATCGTCAGTACAAATATTATTACTAGCGGTTTCCTTAAGAAAATAGTCAGTAGAAATGGCACGATTTGTACTAGAGGTTTTCTTAAGGAATCGTCAGTACAAATATGATTACTACTGGCAGTTTCTCAAGTCGGGATGGCCAATTTATTTTCATTGGTGCTTGATAACCAAAACCTCTTATAAAAATTATACCTCAGCGTAGGCATGGAGTTTTTTACTAGTGTCAGTCTTAAAGAAGCTCTTTGTCGAGTCCAAACAAAAAATGCATGGCAAAAAAAATACTCGGCAAATACCTTCTTTGCCGAGTATCTTTTTTTACACTAGGCAAAGAGTATTAGTACTACACCGAAGAGTAACTACTGTCTTAGGTGTTCTCCACCCAAGAGTATTAGTACTACATCTATAGGCAAGCATAGGTCCTAAACCCACACAAGATTGGCCAACAAAACACAGATTTATGACAAGCATGTAGGATCCAAAGCAAATTTTAGCAACATAACCTCAAAGTTATCTAGCTGCACACCAAATATGGTGAAGTAAAGAACAACATGGTTATGTTGCTGAATTTCCCTAGGACCCCTAGGCCCGTCATAAGATGCTATGTTTTATCACCACTGTGTGGCCGTCCATAATAGGGACAATTTCAGACAGGTACGTCTCACATATGAGACGAGTCTGTCTGAAACGGGTGACACATAGGTTTTGTTACTAAAACAATACTACAACACATGCTAATAAGATAGCAAATGGATAAAAAATACTATAACACACTTTCAAACTAAATAATAATGCATATTAATATGAAATTAAATTAAAATACCTCGAACCACTAAATACAAAAACATGTGCTATCAATGAAATAAAAAACAAAAATCCACGTTAATATGCAATTGAAGTTAAACATTATATTAATTAATGGAATGACATAGTACATCCATTAACGATCATTAGTCATGCTTGAGGCTATTAAAACGAGTCATGTCTTAAAAACACCATTCAACTTCATTAGCTGTATCGATGCAACATCTAAAGGAAGGTTTGGTCCTAAACCTACCCAAGAGTGGCCGATAGAACCGATAGAACATTGATTTATGACAAGCCTATAGAATCCAAATAAAATTTTGATAGCATAACCTCGTTGTTTTATAGCTGCACGCCAAAATATGGTGCAGTGGAGAACAACAAGGTTATGCCGTGAAAATCTTCCTTGGACCCTGAGGCCCATCATAAATACCACGTTTTATCAGCAACTCCGAGGCTATCCATAATTGGGACAATTCTAGACAGGTACGTCTCAAATGTGTTGATCATGTAAGACCATACTACTTGGAACGAGTGACACATAGGTTATGTTACTAAAAAATGCTATAACAAATGTTAAAATTAAAATGTAAAGTACTAAAAATTACTATAACACACTTCTATAACTAAACAAGAATGCATGTTAAAATGATTAAAGTAAAATATCCCAAACCAATAAATACAAAAAAACATGTGCTATTAATGGAATCAAAGTAAACAGTAATACATGTTAATATGAATTTTAAGTTAAACATTATTTTAATTAATGTAATCAAACTACTATTTCAAAGCATCATTGACTGAACATGTGGTTAATTATATTTTAAAAATACACAAACAAATAAATAATCAGAAGTAACAAAAAACAACCTAATCAAATAAATATTAAAACAAACAATTTCCCCTAAACACTGATTACATAAACTATTAATCATTAATTTTGGCGGTTAATTAAAAACAGACACCGAAAATAAATAATAAAATAAGCAAAATATTCACCTCTCTAGATAGCCGGAGCTGGGATGTGCAAAGGTCACATCCGAGACGATGGACTACACATCGTGGCGGCGCGACGTGTATCGAGCGAGCGTCCGTGACAAAATAGAAGAAAGAGAAAGGGATCCAGGTACATAAGCTGCTTGTTTTCGGTGGGCAAGGGGAGGACCGCCAAAAATAACTTTAATTTCAGAAATAAGCTTTAATTTTTGTCGATCGTCAAAGCTATCGAAAGTAAACGTCAGTTTTCGATGGCCATAGTGAGGCCACCAAAATTAACGTTGGCTACCGGAAATGGTTTGAAATGTTCTTGTCCTTGATATGTCTAACCCTATAGATTTAACAGTAGCGCGGCGTTTGAGGTTAGTTGCTATGGCATTCTAACTAACAAAAAGATGTAGGATCGAAGCGCGATGTCGGTGCATGGCTGCATGGAGGTAGGTTGTTGCATTGTGATGTTCTACTCGGACAAAAAGATAGCGATTGGGCTAACAAAACTACTAGTGGAAATCGATTTTCACTTGTGGTCGAGGTAATAAAATTGCCAGTGCAAATCTTTTCCAGGTGGAAACATAAAATGGGTTTTAAAATAGCAAAAAAATTTTTAATTTCGATGTCGTGACACTTTTAGCGCAGAATTCACGTGCTATGGGTCAATGGAAACCAAACCCTTGACCTCACCCTCACACATAGCACTTTCTACCACTTCACCTATCACTTACATCATGTTTATATTGCAGTTTTGTTGTCCACATATTAGAATATATTGAGTATAAATTGATTATTCGAGGTTGTAAATGAATTCAAACGAAAAAGTTATCAACTACAAACTTTCATAACTGTTGAAGTTCTACAACTTTTATTTGGTACTTTTCCCATCCGAGATCGTTTGCAAAATTTGCATTTTAAATTTGACAAATTTAGATGCAATTTTTGTGAGACAAAATAATTTCAAATAAAAAAGTTAGCAACTACAATGTTTCATGACTGTTAGAGATCTACAACTTTTATGTTGGTAGTTTTTTCATATGAGGACATTTGAAAAAGTCAAAAAATTTCAGCATACAAATGATTTTTAGTGGTGGTTTCTTAAGAAAACCTTAGGTCGAAATCAATTTTTACAGGTGATTTCTTAAAAAAAATTGCCTGTAGAAATCATGGATTTCTAGTGGTGGTTTTCTTAAGGAACCACCTGTAGAAATATGATTTCTATAGTCAGTTTTCTTCAGAAACCGCCACTAGAAATAACACTAGCGCTTGACAACCCAAACCACCTGTAAAAATTAAACCCCACCGGAGACTTATATCTCTTTTCTACTACTGGAGGAAAGAGAAAGAGAAACATGTGGAGGTAAGTAGTCTATTAGCCATTATTTTTAGCTATTAGTGATGGAGCCATAGAAATTAAATATTATTTTTGTCGGTTAGAGGTAACCGACGGAAATAAATGATTACTTTCGATGGACAGGACGGAGCCACCAAAAATTCCTAATTCCTATTGTGATAAGACCCACTTGTACAACAGTCGCTCCCCCGATATGTCTAACACTATATAGATTTAACAGTGGCACTGCGTTTGAGGTTCGTTGCTAAGACAAGAACAAAGATTCCCAAGATGCTATTACCTTTGGGGATGGGAGTTAAGGTAAGGTAAATGGTCTAGGTAAAATCGTAATCACCACCAAACATTTCATTTCAAATATATTTTTGGTGGATTCCCTAGACTACAATTTGTGTTCCGTATCACAATTATGTTTCATTGGTTACAATTTTTGATTTATCAATGTTTGTTACACCGTCTATAGAAGGAGTGATGATTTCGTTGCTTTTAAGGTTGTGTTAAAGTGAAAATTTTATCTAGCAGATTTTTCGAGTGATAAAGCCAAACTTGACACATGCTTAATAGCTAAAACTAATATGGGTTGGCTATGGCATCAATGGCTCGCCCATGTTGGAATGAAGAATCTTCATAAGCTTATAAAGGGGAACACGTTTTAAGTCTAACGAATGTGTGTTTTGAGAAAGACAGGCCATATGACCTATGCCAAGCATAGAAGCGAGTGGGATGAAATCATCCATTATAGAATATCATGACAATATCAGGACCATTGGAACTCCTACACATAGCACAATAGTGGCGGTTGTGAACCTATTTACATTATCGTTTTTTAGAACCGCCAGTGTTAGGGTCCAGAAGAAATCATTATTTTTACAGACGAGTAACCGTCAGTGGAAATCGATTTCCACTGACGGTCGGCGTAATAAAACTGCCAGTAAAAATTATTTCCACGAAACATAAAACAGGTTTTAAAAACAGCAAAATAGTTTTAATATTTAAAGAGAGACATCGGACCATCCCACATGTCTCTGTCGAAGTTGCAGGCCACGACATTTTTCGCGGTTCCTAGGAATCGGACCCCCAACATTACCGCTCGTGCGTACGCTCCTCTACCACTCCGTCTATGATGTCTTTTGTGTTTAGTTTATAGTTTTGTTGCCCAAATATTACAACCAAATGAGTATAAATTGTTTGTTTGATACTTTAATTTGAAGTTCTACAAGTTTTACTTTGACACTTTTCTCATCTGAGGTCATTTGCAAAATTTCAATTTTAAATCTTATAAATTTATATGGAATTTTTGAGAGACAAAATAATTTCAAATAAAAAAGTTGTCAACAACAAAGTTTCATAACTTTTAGAGATGTACAACTTTTATATTGCTGATTTTTTATATGAGGGCATTTGAAAAACTAAAAAAATTAAGGGTAAAAATGATTTTAAGTCTGTAGAAATAGAAGGTTTTGAGCTTTTTTCTACTAAGTGTAGCTTGTATAATTGCCTAACAAACATGGGAGATGTCTTGTAATCCGTGATCTATTTTTTTTTATTTCTTTTGTTTTGTAACGTGGTATGGTATTTCTATGAAACCAGACACATAGCATATGTGACTTGAGCTGACTATATATTGTGGAGCTATTTAACAGGATCGAAAAATAGACAAGTATTTTGCATGCTAGATTTTGATTTTGATTTCAATTTTAAACCTTACAAATTTATATGTCTAATTAATTAGGTTCGGATGTGTAGAATTTGACGTCATGAATATTCTTTAGGGTATGTAAATGCGTTATGACCAGGAGACGATATTTTATTAAGTGGATATTCTTTAGGGTTCGCATGCTTCCTATTTTGTTAATGACATGCGTTATGACGTCATGAATATTCTGTGGGACTCGGCTGACAAGACAAGGGAGCTACGCATGCATATGCATGGCTAGCTGCTCGCAGGCTGCTGGAATGGAATAAAATGAAGATTTAACAGTGGCGGTGCATGGCTGCTCGGAGGCAATACTCGGATATATCCGATCGACGGCCATGCATTCCTAGATAGATTGCGGGCCGTGATCCCCAGCTAGGATCGATCGGAATCGGAACCCCAGAGGCATCGTTATCAGCTGTCCTCCTCGTCTATATATGCGACTAGTTGAGATCGAAACCCCATCAGCTGGCCTCCTGCTTTTGCTTATCGAAACCTCGCTCCTAAATATCCCATCGTCGTCGTTTGCCATCCGCCGCCGGCCCGCCGCCACCACTGCACCGCCCACTAGCTAGTAGCTAGACGACCGGCCGGAGATGGATCCAGTTCCGGTGTGGTTAGAGTGGTTCGACAGGGACGGGGCGGAGCTCGCCAACCGCGGCCGTCGGCCGGATCATCTTGATGATGAGGACGATCTCTACGTAGCCTTGGCCTTGGCTCCCTACGTTGATCGCCACCGGCCTCGAACCCGTCCCCGATCCCCATCCCCATCCCCGCCCTCACACGAGGACGCCGGGGACGACACTGCTGCTCGCAACAACAAGCGTCCTTGCATCCCCGCGTACAGCGAAGCCATCCTGGGGCTCAAGGAGGTGGTGCCAACCGCTAAGCACGACGACGACTGTGCCATCTGCCTCAACCCATTGGCCGATATCGCTGGTCCTGATCACAAGAAGGACGACGCGGCAGCTACGTCGATGCTTCGGGCCATGCCCTGCTCCCATATCTTCCACCAGCACTGCATCTTCCAGTGGCTCCATCGCAACGCCGTCTGTCCTCTCTGTCGCTACCAGCTGCCCACCACTTTCGACGACGAGGACACCGAAGTCGAGGAGGACGAGGAGGAGATGGACAACTCAAATTCTCGATTGAATCAGATCAGACGACGACTGCAGATCTTGTACAACTAAAAAATTCAGCCAAATTATTTACCGAGTGTTGTGTTTTTAGGTACACCAGTACAAAAAAATACTATAGCAAATTGATTTATATTGCCAATTCAGTTAAGAGAACCACTAGTACAAATCCTTTGTATGAAACATAAACTAGGGTTTAAAAACAGCAAAATCTTGTTTCAGTTGTGTTTAGATTGCAATTTTGTTGCCCACATATTAGAACGTACAAACCGAGTATAAATTGTTTGTTTGAAGTTGTAAATCTATTCAAACAAAATAGTTGTCGACTACAAAGTTAAATAACTTTATAAGTTTTACAATTATTATTTTGGTACATTTTTCATCCGAGGACGTTTGCAAAATTTGCATTATAAAGTTTGTCATATTCAGATGCAATTTTCATAGCCCAAATGATTTCAAATGAAAAAGTTGTCAACTACAAATTTCACTACTTTTAGAGATCTACAATTTTTATTTTGGTGGTTTTTTCTAACGAGGTCATTTGAAAAGCTCAAAAAAAATATTTCAAATGATTTTTACATGTGGTTTTCTTAAGAAACGCTGGTAGAAATCGTCAGTACAAATATTATTACTAGCGGTTTCCTTAAGAAAATAGTCAGTAGAAATGGCACGATTTGTACTAGAGGTTTTCTTAAGGAATCGTCAGTACAAATATGATTACTACTGGCAGTTTCTCAAGTCGGGATGGCCAATTTATTTTCATTGGTGCTTGATAACCAAAACCTCTTATAAAAATTATACCTCAGCGTAGGCATGGAGTTTTTTTACTAGTGTCAGTCTTAAAGAAGCTCTTTGTCGAGTCCAAACAAAAAATGCATGGCAAAAAAAATACTCGGCAAATACCTTCTTTGCCGAGTATCTTTTTTTACACTAGGCAAAGAGTATTAGTACTACACCGAAGAGTAACTACTGTCTTAGGTGTTCTCCACCAAAGAGTATTAGTACTACATCTATAGGCAAGCATAGGTCCTAAACCCACACAAGATTGGCCAACAAAACACAGATTTATGACAAGCATGTAGGATCCAAAGCAAATTTTAGCAACATAACCTCAAAGTTATCTAGCTGCACACCAAATATGGTGAAGTAAAGAACAACATGGTTATGTTGCTGAATTTCCCTAGGACCCCTAGGCCCGTCATAAGATGCTATGTTTTATCACCACTGTGTGGCCGTCCATAATAGGGACAATTTCAGACAGGTACGTCTCACATATGAGACGAGTCTGTCTGAAACGGGTGACACATAGGTTTTGTTACTAAAACAATACTACAACACATGCTAATAAGATAGCAAATGGATAAAAAATACTATAACACACTTTCAAACTAAATAATAAGGCATATTAATATGAAATTAAATTAAAATACCTCGAACCACTAAATACAAAAACATGTGCTATCAATGAAATAAAAAACAAAAATCCACGTTAATATGCAATTGAAGTTAAACATTATATTAATTAATGGAATGACATAGTACATCCATTAACGATCATTAGTCATGCTTGAGGCTATTAAAACGAGTCATGTCTTAAAAACACCATTCAACTTCATTAGCTGTATCGATGCAACATCTAAAGGAAGGTTTGGTCCTAAACCCACCCAAGAGTGGCCGATAGAACCGATAGAACATGGATTTATGACAAGCCTATAGAATCCAAATAAAATTTTGATAGCATAACCTCATTGTTTTATAGCTGAGAGCACCTAGAGGGGGGGGGGTGAATAGGTGATCCTGTAAAAACTTAACTTATAGCCACAAAAACTTGTTAGAGGTTAGCACAATAATTGCCAAATGGCTAAAGAGAAGATCTTGCACAATACGACAATCACAGAGAATTCAACACAGAGGAGACACGGTGATTTATCCCGTGGTTCGGCCAAGTACAAAACTTGCCTACTCCACGTTGTGGCGTCCCAACGGACGAGGGTTGCAATCAACCCCTCTCAAGCGGTCCAAAGACCCACTTGAATACCACAGTATTTTGCCTTGCTTATCTTTATCCCACTTGCGAGGAATCTCCACAAATTGGAGTCTCTCGCCCTTACACTTAAGATTCACAAAGAAGCACGGAGTAAGGGAGGGAAGCAACACACACAAATCCACAGCGAAACGCGCACACACACGGCCAAGATTCGAGCTCAAAGACTATCTCACAGTTTCTCACAAGAACAGAGCTCGAATCACTTAGAATCACAAATGGATGCGCAAAGACTAAGTGTGGATGATCAAGAATGCTCAAGAGTTGCTTGGTGTTGTCCTCCATGCGCCTAGGGGTCCCTTTTATAGCCCCAAGGCAGCTAGGAGCCGTTGAGAACAAATCTGGAAGGCCATCTTTGCCTTCTGTCGTCGGGCGCACCGGACAGTCCGGTGCACACCGGACAGTGTCCGGTGCCCGATTCCTTTCCTTAAATGGCGAAGCCGACCGTTGCAGATGCGGGAGCCGTTGGCGCACCGGACATGTCCGGTGCACACCGGACAGTCCGGTGCCCCCTTCCGACCGTTGGCTCGGCCACGTGTCCTGCGCTGATCGCGCGGCCGACCGTTGGCCCTGGCCGACCGTTGGCTCACCGGACAGTCCGGTGCACACCGGACAGTCCGGTGAATTTTAGCCGTACGCCGTCAGCAAATTCCCGAGAGCGGGCTCTTCGGCCGAGGGAGCCTGGCGCACCGGACACTGTCCGGTGCACCACCGGACACTGTCCAGTGCACCACCGGACAGTCCGGTGCCCCAGACCGAAACAGTCCCTTGGTTGTACACAGCCAAGTCTTCTCTTCTCTTCTTCTATCTGTTTCTAACACTTAGACAAATATAATAGTACACAAAACCAATGTACTAAGACTTAGAAACATACCTTTGTTATAGATTTGCACTTGTTCATCCATGGGCATTGATTCACATTGAAGCACTTGTGTTGACATTCAATCACCAAAATACTTAGAAATGGCCCAAGGGCACATTTCCCTTTCAATCTCCCCCTTTTTGGTGATTTATGCCAACACAACATAAAGCAACTAGAACAAGTGCAAAATCACTTCAAATAAAAACTCAAATTGGTTTTGATTCAATTTTGGCATATATGGATCATCCTTTGCCACCACTTGGTTTGTTTTTGCAAATCAAACTCAAATCTCTATTTCTATGTCAAACACACATGTTGAGGCATAAAGAGAGTCATTCCAAAAGAGATTGATCAAAGATTTCAAAAAACTCCCCCTATTTCCCATAATCAACACTTCTCCCCACAAGAAGCCAACTTTTGACAATAGAGACAATACGAGATAATAAAAGCCTTTTGACACAACAAAAACTCTATTCTACTATTTTCAAAATCTCTCAAGTGGTAGCTGATCCATTTATCACTTTGGCCTTTATTTTCTCCCCCTTTGGCATCAAGCACCAAAACGGGATCAATCTTGGCCTCTTAACCCCATTGCCTCACCAAAGTCTTCAATTAAGAGCAAATGGCAATAAGATTTCATGAGATGAACTTGGAATTAGTTACCCTCTCATCGGAGTGCAGTGGAAGTCTTTCATGGTCCAAGTCCACCTTTTCCCTTTCAATCCTCCTTCGAGACTAAATTATCAAACTCAAGCACATGGTTAGTCGCAAAGGGTCAAGTTGTAACACATCTCCCCCTAAACATGTGCATCACTTTGCAACGGACTTGTGAGGTCCAGGGAGTGTTTGTACAACTTGAGCACCATAATAAGCAACAAAATGCAAAAAGGAACATGATCAAAAGCATAAGTACATGTATGCTACAATTCAATCCAGGTTCTGCGAATCTATGACATTTAGCTCACTACGCAACCTGCAAAAGGTCTTCTCATCTAGAGGCTTAGTGAAGATATCGGCTAGCTGGTTCTCGGTGCTAACATGAAACACTTCGATATCTCCCTTTTGCTGGTGGTCTCTCAAAAAGTGATGCCGGATGTCTATGTGCTTTGTGCGGCTGTGCTCAACAGGATTCTCCGCCATGCGGATAGCACTCTCATTGTCACATAGGAGTGGGACTTTGCTCAGATTGTAGCCAAAGTCCCAGAGGGTTTGCCTCATCCAAAGTAGTTGCGCGCAACACTGACCTGCGGCAACGTACTCGGCCTCAGCGGTGGATAGGGCAACGGATGTTTGTTTCTTAGAGTTCCATGACACCAGGGACCTTCCTAAGAATTGGCACGTCCCCGATGTACTCTTCCTATCGACCTTACATCCAGCATAGTCGGAATCTGAGTATCCAACTAAGTCAAAGGTAGACCCCTTTGGATACCAGAGCCCGAAGCAAGGCGTAGCAACCAAATATCTAAGAATTCGCTTCACCGCCACTAAGTGACACTCCTTAGGATCGGATTGAAATCTGGCACACATGCATACGCTAAGCATAATATCCGGTCTACTAGCACATAAGTAAAGCAAAGAACCTATCATTGACCGGTATGCTTTTTGATCAACGGACTTACCTCCTTTGTTGAGGTCGGTGTGTCCGTCGGTCCCCATCGGAGTCTTTGCGGGCTTGGCGTCCTTCATCCCAAACCGCTTTAGCAGATCTTGCGTGTACTTCGTTTGGGAGATGAAGGTGCCGTCCTTGAGTTGCTTCACTTGGAACCCAAGGAAGTAGTTCAACTCGCCCATCATCGACATCTCGAATTTCTGCGTCATCACCCTGCTAAACTCTTCACAAGACTTTTGGTTAGTAGAACCAAATATTATGTCATCGACATAAATTTGGCACACAAACAAATCACCATCACATGTCTTTGTAAAAAGAGTTGGATCGGCTTTCCCAACCTTGAAAGCATTAGCAATTAAAAAGTCTCTGAGGCATTCATACCATGCTCTTGGGGCTTGCTTAAGTCCATAGAGCGCCTTAGAGAGCTTACACACGTGGTCGGGGTACCGTTCATCCTCGAAGCCAGGGGGTTGCTCCACGTACACTTCCTCCTTGATTGGCCCGTTGAGGAAAGCGCTCTTCACATCCATTTGGTACAACCTGAAAGAATGGTGAGCGGCATATGCTAGCAAGATACGAATGGACTCTAGCCTAGCCACAGGAGCGAAAGTCTCCTCAAAGTCCAAACCTGCGACTTGGGCATAACCTTTTGCCACAAGTCGAGCCTTGTTCCTCGTCACCACCCCGTGCTCGTCCTGTTTGTTGCGGAACACCCACTTGGTTCCCACAACATTTTGCTTCGGACGAGGCACCAGTGTCCAAACTTCATTGCGCTTGAAGTTGTTGAGCTCCTCCTGCATGGCCAATACCCAATCCGGATCTAGCAAGGCCTCCTCTACCCTGAAAGGCTCAATAGAAGAGACAAAGGAGTAATGCTCACAAAAATTAACTAATCGAGATCGAGTAGTTACTCCCTTGCTAATGTCACCCAGAATTTGATCGACGGGATGATCCCTTTGAATCATCGCTCGAACTTGGGTTGGAGGTGCCGGTTGCGCTTCTTCCTCCATCACTTGATCATCTTGTGCTCCCCCTTGATCAAGCGCCTCCACTTGAGGTACCTGTTCGTCATCTTCGGTTGGGAGTTGCACCATAGTTGAGGAAGAAGGTTGATCTCGTTCATCTTGTTCCTGTGGCCGTACTTCTCCAATCGCCATGGTCCGTATAGCTGCCGTCGGAACATCTTCTTCATCTACATCATCACAATCAACAACTTGCTCTCTTGGAGAGCCATTAGTCTCATCAAATACAACGTCGCTAGAGACTTCAACCAAACCCGATGATTTGTTGAAGACTCTATACGCCTTTGTATTTGAGTCATAACCTAACAAAAACCCTTCTACAGCTTTGGGAGCAAACTTAGAATTTCTACCTTTCTTCACTAGAATGTAGCACTTGCTCCCAAATACACGAAAGTAAGATACATTGGGTTTGTTACCGGTTAGAAGCTCATACGAAGTCTTCTTGAGGAGGCGATGAAGGTAGACCCTGTTGATGGCGTGGCAAGCCGTGTTCACGGCTTCCGACCAGAAACACTCGGGGGTCTTGAATTCTCCAAGCATTGTCCTCGCCATATCGATTAGCGTCCTGTTCTTCCTCTCTACCACACCATTTTGCTGTGGTGTGTAGGGAGCGGAGAACTCGTGCTTGATCCCTTCCTCCTCAAGGAATTCCTCTACTTGAAGGTTCTTGAATTCGGACCCGTTGTCGCTCCTTATCTTCTTCACCTTGAGCTCAAACTCATTTTGAGCTCTCCTGAGGAAGCGCTTGAGGGTCCCTTGGGTTTCAGACTTATCCTGCAAAAAGAACACCCAAGTGAAGCGGGAAAAATCATCAACAATAACTAAACCATACTTACTCCCTCCTATGCTCAGATAGGCGACAGGTCCGAAGAGGTCCATATGCAGCAGCTCCAGGGGTCTTGAAGTGGTCATCACGTTCTTGCTGTGATGCGCTCCTCCCACTTGTTTACCTGCTTGACAAGCTGCACAAGGTCTATCTTTTTCGAAATGCACGTTAGTCAAACCTATCACGTGTTCTCCCTTTAGAAGCTTGTGAAGGTTCTTCATCCCCACATGTACTAAGCGGCGATGCCACAGCCAGCCCATGCTAGTCTTAGCTATTAATCATGCATCTAGACCGGCCTCTTCTTTTGCAAAATCAACTAAATAAAGTTTGCCGTCTAATACACCCTTAAAAGCTAGTGAACCATCACTTCTTCTAAAGACAGACACATCTACATTTGTAAATAGACAGTTATACCCCATATGACATAATTGACTAACAAATAGCAAATTATATCCAAGACTCTCTACTAAAAATACATTAGAGATAGAATGCTCATTAGAAATCGCAATTTTACCTAACCCTTTTACCTTGCCTTGATTCCCATCACCGAATATAATTGAATCTTGGGAATCCTTATTCTTGACGTAGGAGGTGAACATCTTCTTCTCCCCCGTCATATGGTTTGTGCATCCGCTATCAATAATCCAGCTTGAACCCCCGGATGCATAAACCTGCAAGGCAAATTTAGGCTTGGGACTTAGGTACCCAACTCATGTTGGGTCCTACAAGGTTAGCACAAATATTCTTAGGAACCCAAATGCAAGTTTTATCTCCCTTGCATCTTGCCCCTAACTTTCTAGCAACAATTTTCTTATCCTTTCTACAAATAGCAAAGGAAGCATTTAGAGCACAATAAATTTCGGAAGGTTCATTCACTACTTTCCTAGGAGCATTATGAACTACATTTCTCCTAGGCATTTGGTGAACAACATTTCTTCTAAACACATTTCTACCATGCATAACATGAGAACTAGAAGCAGTCATAGCATAAGAGTCATAAGCATGTGAATCAAAAACATCATTACTTCTAAAAGCATTTCTAGAGTATCTCCTATCATAGTACATGAAAGCATGATTCTTCTTAACACTATTAGCCATAGGAGCCTTCCCTTTCTCCTTGGTGGAGATAGGAGTCTTATGGCTTGTTAAGTTCTTGGCTTCTCTCTTGAAGCCAAGACCATCCTTAATTGAGGGGTGTCTACCCACTGTGTAGGCATCCCTTGCAAATTTTATTTTATCAACTTCACTCTTGCTAGTCTTAAGTTGAGCATTAAGACTAGCCACTTCATCATTTAGTTTTGAAATTGAAACTAAGTGTTCACTACAAGCATTAACATCAAAATCCTTACACCTAGTGCAAATTGTAATATTTTCAACATACGAGTTACTTGCTACTTCTAGTTTAGCAGTTAAATCGTTAATTTCACCTTTTAAAGAAGAAATGGTTTCATTACAAGTAGAAAGTTCACAAGAAAGTATTCCATTTCTTTTAACTTCTAGAGCAAGTGAATTTTGTGCACTAACAAATTTATCATGTTCTTCATATAAGAGGTCTTCTTGTTTCTCTAAGGTTCTATCCTTTTCATTTATGGCATCGATCAACTCATTAATCTTAGCTATCTTAGTTCTATCCAATCCCTTGAATAAACTAGAGTAATCAATTTCATCCTCACTAGATTCATCATCACTAGAAGAATCATAAGTATTAGCATTACGAGTGATTACCTTCTTTTCCCTTGCCATGAGGCAAGTGTGATGCTCGTTGGGGAAGAGAGCCGATTTGTTGAAGGCAGTGGCGGCGAGTCCTTCGTCGTCGGAGTCGGACGAAGAGCAATCCGAATCCCACTCCTTTCCAAGGTGTGCTTCGCCTTTGGCCTTCTTGTAAACCTTCTTGTTCTCTCTCTTCCCATTTTTCCCTTGCTCCTGGTCACTATCATTTTCGGGACAGTTAGCAATAAAATGACCAAGCTTACCGCATTTGAAGCATGATCGCTTTCCCTTGGTCTTGGCCTTGCTTAGCTGTCCCTTTCGACCTTTTTGCGCCGTCTTGAATCTCTTGATGATGAGAGCCATCTCTTCATCATTGAGCCCGGCCGCCTCAACTTGCGCCACCTTGCTAGGTAGCAACTCCTTGCTCCTCGTTGCCTTTAGAGCAATGGGTTGAGGCTCGTGGAGTGGACCGTTCAACGCGTCGTCGACGTATCTTGCCTCCTTGATCATCATCCGCCCGCTCACGAATTTTCCAAGTACTTCCTCGGGCGTCATCATCGTGTACCTGGGATTCTCACGAATATTGTTCACGAGATGAGGATCAAGAACGGTAAAGGACCTGAGCATTAGGCGGACGACGTCGTGATCCGTCCAACGCGTGCTTCCGTAGCTCCTTATTTTGTTGATAAGGGTCTTGAGCCGGTTGTAGGTTTGAGTTGGCTCCTCTCCCCTTATCATGGCGAATCGTCCAAGCTCGCCCTCCACCAACTCCATTTTGGTGAGCATGGTGATGTCGTTCCCCTCGTGAGAGATCTTGAGGGTGTCCCATATCTGCTTGGCATTGTCCAAGCCGCTCACCTTATTGTACTCTTCCCTGCACAAAGATGCTAAGAGAACAGTAGTAGCTTGTGCATTTCTATGAATTTGTTCATTTATAAGCATAGGGCTATCCGAGCTATCAAACTTCATTCCATTTTCCACAATCTCCCATATGCTTGGATGGAGAGAGAATAAGTGACTACGCATTTTGTGACTCCAAAATCCGTAGTCCTCCCCATCGAAGTGTGGAGGTTTGCCAAGAGGAATGGAAAGTAAATGCGAATTCGAACTATGTTGAATACGAGAATAATCAAATGAAAAGTTCGAATTGACCGTCTTTTTGTAGTCGTTGTCATCATCCTTTTGGGAAGAAGTAGACTCATCACTATCGTCGTAGTAGATGATCTCCTTGATGCGCCTTGTCTTCTTCTTCTTCCCTTCCTTCCGTTTATGCCCCGAGCCGGAGTCGTTGGATTTGTCATCTTTTGGGTCGTTGACGAAGAACTCCTTTTCCTTGTCGTTGATCACTATTCCCTTCCCCTTAGGATCCATCTCTTCGGGCGGTAAGTCCCTTTGTGAAGAGAACGACTCTGATACCAATTGAGAGCACCTAGAGGGGGGGTGAATAGGTGATCCTGTAAAAACTTAACTTATAGCCACAAAAACTTGTTAGAGGTTAGCACAATAATTGCCAAGTGGCTAAAGAGAAGATCTTGCACAATACGACAATCACAGAGAATTCAACACAGAGGAGACACGGTGATTTATCCCGTGGTTCGACCAAGTACAAAACTTGCCTACTCCACGTTGTGGCGTCCCAACGGACGAGGGTTGCAATCAACCCCTCTCAAGCGGTCCAAAGACCCACTTGAATACCACAGTATTTTGCCTTGCTTATCTTTATCCCACTTGCGAGGAATCTCCACAAATTGGAGTCTCTCGCCCTTACACTTAAGATTCACAAAGAAGCACGGAGTAAGGGAGGGAAGCAACACACACAAATCCACAGCGAAACGCGCACACACACGGCCAAGATTCGAGCTCAAAGACTATCTCACAGTTTCTCACAAGAACAGAGCTCGAATCACTTAGAATCACAAATGGATGCGCAAAGACTGAGTGTGGATGATCAAGAATGCTCAAGAGTTGCTTGGTGTTGTCCTCCATGCGCCTAGGGGTCCCTTTTATAGCCCCAAGGCAGCTAGGAGCCGTTGAGAACAAATCTGGAAGGCCATCTTTGCCTTCTGTCGTCGGGCGCACCGGACAGTCCGGTGCACACCGGACAGTGTCCGGTGCCCGATTCCTTTCCTTAAATGGCGAAGCCGACCGTTGCAGATGCAGGAGCCGTTGGCGCACCGGACATGTCCGGTGCACACCGGACAGTCCGGTGCCCCCTTCCGACCGTTGGCTCGGCCACGTGTCCTGCGCTGATCGCGCGGCCGACCGTTGGCCCTGGCCGACCGTTGGCTCACCGGACAGTCCGGTGAATTTTAGCCGTACGCCGTCAGCAAATTCCCGAGAGCGGGCTCTTCGGCCGAGGGAGCCTGGCGCACCGGACACTGTCCGGTGCACCACCGGACAGTCCGGTGCCCCAG
This sequence comes from Zea mays, assembly GCF_902167145.1. NCBI lineage: Eukaryota > Viridiplantae > Streptophyta > Magnoliopsida > Poales > Poaceae > Zea > Zea mays. The sequence goes on from NC_050097.1 coordinate 145,812,327, forward strand.
ACCGAAACAGTCCCTTGGTTGTACACAGCCAAGTCTTCTCTTCTCTTCTTCTATCTGTTTCTAACACTTAGACAAATATATTAGTACACAAAACCAATGTACTAAGACTTAGAAACATACCTTTGTTGTAGATTTGCACTTGTTCATCCATGGGCATTGATTCACATTGAAGCACTTGTGTTGACATTCAATCACCAAAATACTTAGAAATGGCCCAAGGGCACATTTCCCTTTCAATAGCTGCACGCCAAAATATGGTGCAGTGGAGAACAACAAGGTTATGCCGTGAAAATCTTCCTTGGACCCTGAGGCCCATCATAAATACCACGTTTTATCAGCAACTCCGAGGCTATCCATAATTGGGACAATTCTAGACAGGTACGTCTCAAATGTGTTGATCATGTAAGACCAGACTACTTGGAACGAGTGACACATAGGTTATGTTACTAAAAAAATACTATAACAAATGTTAAAATTAAAATGTAAAGTACTAAAAAATACTATAACACACTTCTAAAACTAAACAAGAATGCATGTTAAAATGATTAAAGTAAAATATCCCAAACCAATAAATACAAAAAAACATGTGCTATTAATGGAATCAAAGTAAACAGTAATACATGTTAATATGAATTTTAAGTTAAACATTATTTTAATTAATGTAATCAAACTACTATTTCAAAGCATCATTGACAGAACATGTGGTTAATTATATTTTAAAAATACACAAACAAATAAATAATCAGAAGTAACGAAAAACAACCTAATCAAATAAATATTAAAACAAACAATTTCCCCTAAACACTGATTACATAAACTATTAATCATTAATTTTGGCGGTTAATTAAAAACAGACACCGAAAATAAATAATAAAATAAGCAAAATATTCACCTCTCTAGATAGCCGGAGCAGGGATGTGCAAAGGTCACAGCCGAGATGATGGACTACACATCGTGGCGGCGCGACGTGTATCGAGCGAGCGTCCGTGACAAAATAGAAGAAAGAGAAAGGGATCCAGGTACATAAGCTGTTTGTTTTCGGTGGGCAAGGGGAGGACCGCCAAAAATAACTTTAATTTCAGAAATAAGCTTTATTTTTTGTCGATCGTCAAAGCTATCGAAAGTAAACGTCAGTTTTCGATGGCCATAGTGAGGCCACCAAAATTAACGTTGGCTACCGGAAATGGTTTGAAATGTTCTTGTCCTTGATATGTCTAACCCTATAGATTTAACAGTAGCGCGGCGTTTGAGGTTAGTTGCTATGGCATTCTAACTAACAAAAAGATGTAGGATCGAAGCGCGATGTCGGTGCATGGCTGCATGGAGGTAGGTTGTTGCATTGTGATGTTCTACTCGGACAAAAAGATAGCGATTGGGCTAACAAAACTACTAGTGGAAATCGATTTTCACTTGTGGTCGAGGTAATAAAATTGGCAGTGCAAATCTTTTCCAGGTGGAAACATAAAATGGGTTTTAAATTAGCAAAAAATATTTTAATTTCGATGTCGTGACACTTTTAGCGCAGAATTCACGTGCTATGGGTCAATGGAAACCAAACCCTTGACCTCACCCTCACACATAGCACTTTCTACCACTTCACCTATCACTTACATCATGTTTATATTGCAGTTTTGTTGTCCACATATTAGAATATATTGAGTAAAAATTGATTATTCGAGGTTGTAAATGAATTCAAACGAAAAAGTTATCAACTACAAACTTTCATAACTGTTGAAGTTCTACAACTTTTATTTGGTACTTTTCCCATCCGAGATCGTTTGCAAAATTTGCATTTTAAATTTGACAAATTTAGATGCAATTTTTGTGAGACAAAATAATTTCAAATAAAAAAGTTAGCAACTACAATGTTTCATGACTCTTAGAGATCTACAACTTTCTTAAGAAAACCTCAGGTCAAAATCGATTTTTACAGGTGATTTCTTAAAAAATTGCTTGTAGAAATCATGGATTTCTAGTGGTGGTTTTCTTAAGGAACCACCTGTAGAAATATGATTTCTATAGTCAGTTTTCTTCAGAAACCGCCACTAGAAATAACACTAGCGCTTGACAACCCAAACCACCTGTAAAAATTAAACCCCACCGGAGACTTAGATCTCTTTTCTACTAGTGGAGGAAAGAGAAAGAGAAACGTGTGGAGGTAAGTAGTCTATTAGCCATTATTTTTAGCTATTAGTGATGGAGCCATAGAAATTAAATATTATTTTTGTCGGTTAGAGGTAACTGACGGAAATAAATGATTACTTTCGATGGCCAGGACGGAGCCACCAAAAATTCCTAATTCCTATTGTGATAAGACCCGCTTGTACAACAGTCGCTCCCCCGATATGTCTAACACTATATAGATTTAACAGTGGCGCTGCGTTTGAGGTTCGTTGCTAAGACAAGAACAAAGATTCCCAAGATTCTATTACCTTTGGGGATGGGAGTTAAGGTAAGGTAAATGGTCTAGGTAAAATCGTAATCACCACCAAACATTTCATTTCAAATATATTTTTGGTGGATTCCCTAGACTACAATTTGCGTTCCGTATCACAATTATGTTTCATTGGTTACAATTTTTGATTTATCAATGTTTGTTACACCGTCTATAGAAGGAGTGATGATTTCGTTGCTTTTAAGGTTGTGTTAAAGTGAAAATTTTATCTAGCAGATTTTTCGAGTGATAAAGCCAAACTTGACACATGCTTAATAGCTAAAACTAATATGGGTTGGCTATAGCATCAATGGCTCGCCCATGTTGGGATGAAGAATCTTCATAAGCTTATAAAGGGGAACACGTTTTAGGTCTAACGAATGTGTGTTTTGAGAAAGACAGGCCATATGACCTATGCCAAGCATAGAAGCGAGTGGGATGAAATCATCCATTATAGAATATCATGACAACATCAGGACCATTGGAACTCCTACACATAGCACAATAGTGGCAGTTGTGAACCTATTTACATTATCCTTTTTTAGAACCGCCAGTGTTAGGGTCCAGAAGAAATCATTATTTTTACAGACGAGTAACCGTCAGTGGAAATCGATTTCCACTGACGGTCGGCGTAATAAAACTGCCAGTAAAAATTATTTCCACGAAACATAAAACGGGTTTTAAAAACAGCAAAATAGTTTTAATATTTAAAGAGAGACATTGGACCATCCCACATGTCTCTGTCGAAGTTGCAGGCCACGACATTTTTCGCGGTTCCTAGGAATCGGACCCCCAACATTACCTCTCGTGCGTACGCTCCTCTACCACTCCGCCTATGATGTCTTTTGTGTTTAGTTTATAGTTTTGTTGCCCAAATATTACAACCAAATGAGTATAAATTGTTTGTTTGATACTTTAATTTGAAGTTCTACAAGTTTTACTTTGACACTTTTCTCATCTGAGGTCATTTGCAAAATTTCAATTTTAAATCTTATAAATTTATATGGAATTTTTGAGAGACAAAATAATTTCAAATAAAAAAGTTGTCAACAACAAAGTTTCATAACTTTTAGAGATGTACAACTTTTATATTGCTGATTTTTTATATGAGGGCATTTGAAAAACTAAAAAAATTAAGGGTAAAAATGATTTTAAGTCTGTAGAAATAGAAGGTTTTGAGCTTTTTTCTACTAAGTGTAGCTTGTATAATTGCCTAACAAACATGGGAGATGTCTTGTAATCCGTGATCTATTTTTTTTTATTTCTTTTGTTTTGTAACGTGGTATGGTATTTCTATGAAACCAGACACATAGCATATGTGACTTGAGCTGACTATATATTGTGGAGCTATTTAACAGGATCGAAAAATAGACAAGTATTTTGCATGCTAGATTTTGATTTTGATTTCAATTTTAAACCTTACAAATTTATATGTCTAATTAATTAGGTTCGGATGTGTAGAATTTGACGTCATGAATATTCTTTAGGGTATGTAAATGCGTTATGACCAGGAGACGATATTTTATTAAGTGGATATTCTTTAGGGTTCGCATGCTTCCTATTTTGTTAATGACATGCGTTATGACGTCATGAATATTCTGTGGGACTCGGCTGACAAGACAAGGGAGCTACGCATGCATATGCATGGCTAGCTGCTCGCAGGCTGCTGGAATGGAATAAAATGAAGATTTAACAGTGGCGGTGCATGGCTGCTCGGAGGCAATACTCGGATATATCCGATCGACGGCCATGCATTCCTAGATAGATTGCGGGCCGTGATCCCCAGCTAGGATCGATCGGAATCGGAACCCCAGAGGCATCGTTATCAGCTGTCCTCCTCGTCTATATATGCGACTAGTTGAGATCGAAACCCCATCAGCTGGCCTCCTGCTTTTGCTTATCGAAACCTCGCTCCTAAATATCCCATCGTCGTCGTTTGCCATCCGCCGCCGGCCCGCCGCCACCACTGCACCGCCCACTAGCTAGTAGCTAGACGACCGGCCGGAGATGGATCCAGTTCCGGTGTGGTTAGAGTGGTTCGACAGGGACGGGGCGGAGCTCGCCAACCGCGGCCGTCGGCCGGATCATCTTGATGATGAGGACGATCTCTACGTAGCCTTGGCCTTGGCTCCCTACGTTGATCGCCACCGGCCTCGAACCCGTCCCCGATCCCCATCCCCATCCCCGCCCTCACACGAGGACGCCGGGGACGACACTGCTGCTCGCAACAACAAGCGTCCTTGCATCCCCGCGTACAGCGAAGCCATCCTGGGGCTCAAGGAGGTGGTGCCAACCGCTAAGCACGACGACGACTGTGCCATCTGCCTCAACCCATTGGCCGATATCGCTGGTCCTGATCACAAGAAGGACGACGCGGCAGCTACGTCGATGCTTCGGGCCATGCCCTGCTCCCATATCTTCCACCAGCACTGCATCTTCCAGTGGCTCCATCGCAACGCCGTCTGTCCTCTCTGTCGCTACCAGCTGCCCACCACTTTCGACGACGAGGACACCGAAGTCGAGGAGGACGAGGAGGAGATGGACAACTCAAATTCTCGATTGAATCAGATCAGACGACGACTGCAGATCTTGTACAACTAAAAAATTCAGCCAAATTATTTACCGAGTGTTGTGTTTTTAGGTACACCAGTACAAAAAAATACTATAGCAAATTGATTTATATTGCCAATTCAGTTAAGAGAACCACTAGTACAAATCCTTTGTATGAAACATAAACTAGGGTTTAAAAACAGCAAAATCTTGTTTCAGTTGTGTTTAGATTGCAATTTTGTTGCCCACATATTAGAACGTACAAACCGAGTATAAATTGTTTGTTTGAAGTTGTAAATCTATTCAAACAAAATAGTTGTCGACTACAAAGTTAAATAACTTTATAAGTTTTACAATTATTATTTTGGTACATTTTTCATCCGAGGACGTTTGCAAAATTTGCATTATAAAGTTTGTCATATTCAGATGCAATTTTCATAGCCCAAATGATTTCAAATGAAAAAGTTGTCAACTACAAATTTCACTACTTTTAGAGATCTACAATTTTTATTTTGGTGGTTTTTTCTAACGAGGTCATTTGAAAAGCTCAAAAAAATATTTTAAATGATTTTTACATGTGGTTTTCTTAAGAAACGCTGGTAGAAATCGTCAGTACAAATATTATTACTAGCGGTTTCCTTAAGAAAATAGTCAGTAGAAATGGCACGATTTGTACTAGAGGTTTTCTTAAGGAATCGTCAGTACAAATATGATTACTACTGGCAGTTTCTCAAGTCGGGATGGCCAATTTATTTTCATTGGTGCTTGATAACCAAAACCTCTTATAAAAATTATACCTCAGTGTAGGCATGGAGTTTTTTACTAGTGTCAGTCTTAAAGAAGCTCTTTGTCGAGTCCAAACAAAACATGCATGGCAAAAAAAATACTCGGCAAATACCTTCTTGCCGAGTATCTTTTTTTACACTAGGCAAAGAGTATTAGTACTACACCCAAGAGTAACTACTGTCTTAGGTGTTCTCCACCCAAGAGTATTAGTACTACATCTATAGGCAAGCATAGGTCCTAAACCCACACAAGATTGGCCAACAAAACACAGATTTATGACAAGCATGTAGGATCCAAAGCAAATTTTAGCAACATAACCTCAAAGTTATCTAGCTGCACACCAAATATGGTGAAGTAAAGAACAACATGGTTATGTTGCTGAATTTCCCTAGGACCCCTAGGCCCGTCATAAGATGCTATGTTTTATCACCACTGTGTGGCCGTCCATAATAGGGACAATTTCAGACAGGTACGTCTCACATATGAGACGAGTCTGTCTGAAATGGGTGACACATAGGTTTTGTTACTAAAACAATACTACAACACATGCTAATAAGATAGCAAATGGATAAAAAATACTATAACACACTTTCAAACTAAATAATAATGCATATTAATATGAAATTAAATTAAAATACCTCGAACCACTAAATACAAAAACATGTGCTATCAATGAAATAAAAAACTAAAATCCACGTTAATATGCAATTGAAGTTAAACATTATATTAATTAATGGAATGACATAGTACATCCATTAACGATCATTAGTCATGCTTGAGGCTATTAAAACGAGTCATGTCTTAAAAACACCATTCAACTTCATTAGCTGTATCGATGCAACATCTAAAGGAAGGTTTGGTCCTAAACCCACCCAAGAGTGGCCGATAGAACCGATAGAACATGGATTTATGACAAGCCTATAGAATCCAAATAAAATTTTGATAGCATAACCTCGTTGTTTTATAGCTGCACGCCAAAATATGGTGCAGTGGAGAACAACAAGGTTATGCCGTGAAAATCTTCCTTGGACCCTGAGGCCCATCATAAATACCACGTTTTATCAGCAACTCCGAGGCTATCCATAATTGGGACAATTCTAGACAGGTACGTCTCAAATGTGTTGATCATGTAAGACCAGACTACTTGGAACGAGTGACACATAGGTTATGTTACTAAAAAAATACTATAACAAATGTTAAAATTAAAATGTAAAGTACTAAAAAATACTATAACACACTTCTAAAACTAAACAAGAATGCATGTTAAAATGATTAAAGTAAAATATCCCAAACCAATAAATACAAAAAAACATGTGCTATTAATGGAATCAAAGTAAACAGTAATACATGTTATTAATATGAATTTTAAGTTAAACATTATTTTAATTAATGTAATCAAACTACTATTTCAAAGCATCATTGACTGAACATGTGGTTAATTATATTTTAAAAATACACAAACAAATAAATAATCAGAAGTAACGAAAAACAACCTCATCAAATAAATAGTAAAACAAACAATTTCCCCTAAACACTGATTACATAAACTATTAATCATTAATTTTGGCGGTTAATTAAAAACAGACACCGAAAATAAATAATAAAAGAAGCAAAATATTCACCTCTCTAGATAGCCGGAGCAGGGATGTGCAAAGGTCACAGCCGAGATGATGGACTACACATCGTGGCGGCGCGACGTGTATCGAGCGAGCGTCCGTGACAAAATAGAAGAAAGAGAAAGGGATCCAGGTACATAAGCTGTTTGTTTTCGGTGGGCAAGGGGAGGACCGCCAAAAATAACTTTAATTTCAGAAATAAGCTTTAATTTTTGTCGATCGTCAAAGCTATCGAAAGTAAACGTCAGTTTTCGATGGCCATAGTGAGGCCACCAAAATTAACGTTGGCTACCGGAAATGGTTTGAAATGTTCTTGTCCTTGATATGTCTAACCCTATAGATTTAACAGTAGCGCGGTGTTTGAGGTTAGTTGCTATGGCATTCTAACTAACAAAAAGATGTAGGATCGAAGCGCGATGTCGGTGCATGGCTGCATGGAGGTAGGTTGTTGCATTGTGATGTTCTACTCGGACAAAAAGATAGCGATTGGGCTAACAAAACTACTAGTGGAAATCGATTTTCACTTGTGGTCGAGGTAATAAAATTGCCAGTGCAAATCTTTTCCAGGTGGAAACATAAAATGGGTTTTAAAATAGCAAAAAATATTTTAATTTCGATGTCGTGACACTTTTAGCGCAGAATTCACGTGCTATGGGTCAATGGAAACCAAACCCTTGACCTCACCCTCACACATAGCACTTTCTACCACTTCACCTATCACTTACATCATGTTTATATTGCAGTTTTGTTGTCCACATATTAGAATATATTGAGTAAAAATTGATTATTCGAGGTTGTAAATGAATTAAAACGAAAAAGTTATCAACTACAAACTTTCATAACTGTTGAAGTTCTACAACTTTTATTTGGTACTTTTCCCATCCGAGATCGTTTGCAAAATTTGCATTTTAAATTTGACAAATTTAGATGCAATTTTTGTGAGACAAAATAATTTCAAATAAAAAAGTTAGCAACTACAATGTTTCATGACTCTTAGAGATCTACAACTTTTATGTTGGTAGTTTTTTCATATGAGGACATTTGAAAAAGTCAAAAAATTTCAGCATACAAATGATTTTTAGTGCTGGTTTCTTAAGAAAACCTCAGGTCAAAATCGATTTTTACAGGTGATTTCTTAAAAAAATTGCCTGTAGAAATCATGGATTTCTAGTGGTGGTTTTCTTAAGGAACCACCTGTAGAAATATGATTTCTATAGTCAGTTTTCTTCAGAAACCGCCACTAGAAATAACACTAGCGCTTGACAACCCAAACCACCTGTAAAAATTAAACCCCACCGGAGACTTAGATCTCTTTTCTACTAGTGGAGGAAAGAGAAAGAGAAACGTGTGGAGGTAAGTAGTCTATTAGCCATTATTTTTAGCTATTAGTGATGGAGCCATAGAAATTAAATATTATTTTTGTCGGTTAGAGGTAACTGACGAAAATAAATGATTACTTTCGATGGCCAGGACGGAGCCACCAAAAATTCCTAATTCCTATTGTGATAAGACCCGCTTGTACAACAGTCGCTCCCCCGATATGTCTAACACTATATAGATTTAACAGTGGCACTGCGTTTGAGGTTCGTTGCTAAGACAAGAACAAAGATTCCCAAGATGCTATTACCTTTGGGGATGGGAGTTAAGGTAAGGTAAATGGTCTAGGTAAAATCGTAATCACCACCAAACATTTCATTTCAAATATATTTTTGGTGGATTCCCTAGACTACAATTTGTGTTCCGTATCACAATTATGTTTCATTGGTTACAATTTTTGATTTATCAATGTTTGTTACACCGTCTATAGAAGGAGTGATGATTTCGTTGCTTTTAAGGTTGTGTTAAAGTGAAAATTTTATCTAGCAGATTTTTCGAGTGATAAAGCCAAACTTGACACATGCTTAATAGCTAAAACTAATATGGGTTGGCTATGGCATCAATGGCTCGCCCATGTTGGGATGAAGAATCTTCATAAGCTTATAAAGGGGAACACGTTTTAGGTCTAACGAATGTGTGTTTTGAGAAAGACAGGCCATATGACCTATGCCAAGCATAGAAGCGAGTGGGATGAAATCATCCATTATAGAATATCATGACAACATCAGGACCATTGGAACTCCTACACATAGCACAATAGTGGCGGTTGTGAACCTATTTACATTATCGTTTTTTAGAACCGCCAGTGTTAGGGTCCAGAAGAAATCATTATTTTTACAGACGAGTAACCGTCAGTGGAAATCGATTTCCACTGACGGTCGGCGTAATAAAACTGCCAGTAAAAATTATTTCCACGAAACATAAAACAGGTTTTAAAAACAGCAAAATAGTTTTAATATTTAAAGAGAGACATCGGACCATCCCACATGTCTCTGTCGAAGTTGCAGGCCACGACATTTTTCGCGGTTCCTAGGAATCGGACCCCCAACATTACCGCTCGTGCGTACGCTCCTCTACCACTCCGTCTATGATGTCTTTTGTGTTTAGTTTATAGTTTTGTTGCCCAAATATTACAACCAAATGAGTATAAATTGTTTGTTTGATACTTTAATTTGAAGTTCTACAAGTTTTACTTTGACACTTTTCTCATCTGAGGTCATTTGCAAAATTTCAATTTTAAATCTTATAAATTTATATGGAATTTTTGAGAGACAAAATAATTTCAAATAAAAAAGTTGTCAACAACAAAGTTTCATAACTTTTAGAGATGTACAACTTTTATATTGCTGATTTTTTATATGAGGGCATTTGAAAAACTAAAAAAATTAAGGGTAAAAATGATTTTAAGTCTGTAGAAATAGAAGGTTTTGAGCTTTTTTCTACTAAGTGTAGCTTGTATAATTGCCTAACAAACATGGGAGATGTCTTGTAATCCGTGATCTATTTTTTTTTATTTCTTTTGTTTTGTAACGTGGTATGGTATTTCTATGAAACCAGACACATAGCATATGTGACTTGAGCTGACTATATATTGTGGAGCTATTTAACAGGATCGAAAAATAGACAAGTATTTTGCATGCTAGATTTTGATTTTGATTTCAATTTTAAACCTTACAAATTTATATGTCTAATTAATTGGGTTCGGATGTGTAGAATTTGACGTCATGAATATTCTTTAGGGTATGTAAATGCGTTATGACCAGGAGACGATATTTTATTAAGTGGATATTCTTTAGGGTTCGCATGCTTCCTATTTTGTTAATGACATGCGTTATGACGTCATGAATATTCTGTGGGACTCGGCTGACAAGACAAGGGAGCTACGCATGCATATGCATGGCTAGCTGCTCGCAGGCTGCTGGAATGGAATAAAATGAAGATTTAACAGTGGCGGTGCATGGCTGCTCGGAGGCAATACTCGGATATATCCGATCGACGGCCATGCATTCCTAGATAGATTGCGGGCCGTGATCCCCAGCTAGGATCGATCGGAATCGGAACCCCAGAGGCATCGTTATCAGCTGTCCTCCTCGTCTATATATGCGACTAGTTGAGATCGAAACCCCATCAGCTGGCCTCCTGCTTTTGCTTATCGAAACCTCGCTCCTAAATATCCCATCGTCGTCGTTTGCCATCCGCCGCCGGCCCGCCGCCACCACTGCACCGCCCACTAGCTAGTAGCTAGACGACCGGCCGGAGATGGATCCAGTTCCGGTGTGGTTAGAGTGGTTCGACAGGGACGGGGCGGAGCTCGCCAACCGCGGCCGTCGGCCGGATCATCTTGATGATGAGGACGATCTCTACGTAGCCTTGGCCTTGGCTCCCTACGTTGATCGCCACCGGCCTCGAACCCGTCCCCGATCCCCATCCCCATCCCCGCCCTCACACGAGGACGCCGGGGACGACACTGCTGCTCGCAACAACAAGCGTCCTTGCATCCCCGCGTACAGCGAAGCCATCCTGGGGCTCAAGGAGGTGGTGCCAACCGCTAAGCACGACGACGACTGTGCCATCTGCCTCAACCCATTGGCCGATATCGCTGGTCCTGATCACAAGAAGGACGACGCGGCAGCTACGTCGATGCTTCGGGCCATGCCCTGCTCCCATATCTTCCACCAGCACTGCATCTTCCAGTGGCTCCATCGCAACGCCGTCTGTCCTCTCTGTCGCTACCAGCTGCCCACCACTTTCGACGACGAGGACACCGAAGTCGAGGAGGACGAGGAGGAGATGGACAACTCAAATTCTCGATTGAATCAGATCAGACGACGACTGCAGATCTTGTACAACTAAAAAATTCAAACCGAGTATAAATTGATTGTTGGAGGCTGTAAACAAAACAATTATCAACTACAAAATTAAATAACTTTTTAAATTCTACAACTTTTATTTTGGTACTTTTTCATCCGAGATCGTTTACAAAATTTATATTTTAAAGTTTGTCAAATTCATATGCAATTTTGATAGTACAAATGATTTCAAATGAAAAGGTTGTCAATTACAAAGTTTCACGACTTTTATAGATATAAAACTTTCATTTTGGTGGTTTTTTCATATAAGGTCATTGAAAAACTAAAAAAATTGATTTCAAATGATTTCTACATGCATTTTTCTTAAGAAACGTCAGCTGAAATCATATTTATACCGGCGGTTCCATAAGAAAACCGCTGGTACAAATGGCACGATTTCTACCGGGCGTGTGGACCTGTGGCATGGTCGTGCATAGAGGTTGTCACACCCGGTTTTAAGGGACAAAGCCGGGTGCACCTCATACATGCGCCAAAGAAGACAACACATATAATTACAGAGTGTATAGAGATAAATGTCACAATAATCAGAGTATTTATTACATAGCGGAAGACTTACAAAAATAAAAGATAAATATAACATGAACTAAGGATCGTTGGCGCCAATGTCAACTGAGAAACGCCACCTAGATCAGATCGAACTCCTCGCCTTGTGGCTCCTCCTGAACCACCTGTACTTGTCCTGTGGGGGGGTGTGAGACAGCAAGAGTGAGCTCACACATGATCATCGCTCAACAAGTTGTGGGGAATAATGTGACATGAACTCACCAAAGGTGGGAGCTCATGGAGTGTAAGGCTTATCAAAGAGAATGGTTAAAGCTGAGCATTGCTTTTAATGTTGGTCAAACTTTTATTAGCAATTACTAGATGTAAGTAAATACCAAACCTTAAATAAAGTAATAGAACAAATTAATAATAAACCCATGCATATGCAAATGACAAAATTGAATTTAAGTTCCATAATTTAAACATCAGAGAGTCCTGAGCTGCTCATGACCGTGAGCTCGGCTAGTATACCAGTTTTACACTCTGCAGAGGTTGTACCCTTTACCCACAAGTCATGCTACCCATCTGCCAAGGGGTCGCGAATCCCATACACCTCTACCTAGGAAGCGCGGCAGGGCAACACTACGAGGCCTTTACAAAGTTCCACTAGCTTCCGAAAACCCGCTACAGTTTATAGGAAGTTCCAATGCAGGGTTCCTGGCTGACTGCCATCGCAGCAAAATCAACCAGGGACCTCCCTACACTGACCACTCCCCTACTGCCCTTGCCCCTTTCGGGTAAGGTAGTCTTCCACTAGCTTTCCTAATTAATCAGCCAAGGGCGTCCCATTAAACCCTTATGGTGGCACGTGGTTCTCAAGTTAAGCTCTATGTTCCAATTAACATTAATGATCTCAACATGAACATAAACAGAATAACAAGAATAATTGGAACATAGATATAATAAATGATTATTCCAAAACCATGTAAAGCAATAGCAAACTACCCAAGTGATTCAGGGGTAAACAAGGTAATGAGATAAACAAATCTAGGGTGACCTATTGGGTCCCATCAAAATTAACCTATGCATGGATAAATGATATTAAAGAACATTATTGGGTAAAATGTGGTCAAGGGCACAACTTGCCTTCAATGAGCTCCTGCTCAACTACTTCAACCTGCTGCTCACCAGGATCCTCGGTCACGTGCTCTTCTACTCGCCACAATACAAACAAGCATAGTGCATATAGAGAAATTAACATTACACCAAACATATATACAAAATACACAGTAATAATCTATACATTAAAATAAAATTCTAGGAACAGGAATCATAATTTTTGGAGTTATAGAATTTAAGTTATGGATTTTCAAAGGTTTTATGTGTTTAAAATAGATTAAGTGAGAAATTATTTTTCTTACTATTTTTATGTCAAAACAGAGGATCTAGGTGTTAGAGAATAAAATTACAAAATTTTAGGAACTGGAATGGAGTAATTTGGAGTTCATATGCATTTTCTATGAATTATTGAAGTTCTAGCAATTATTTTCCTATTAAAAATCTATTTTCTATTTCATTTATTCAATTTAAACGATCTCTGGACTAGGCCTCATTTTCCCGAAAACCCAGGGGCTTCTGCGCATAATTTTCTAAGACTCAGAATACTATGTAGTGGACGGCGAGTTTATTATGTGAAAATAGAGGGTCTCTTATACGAAATTGCCTGGCCCAAAAGGGTATGGGGACACTACGGCCGCCAGATCTTAAATGTGCGGTCCCGATTATATCAGTCGACGACAACTCTCTTATAACCCTGCGCCGCCCGATCGAGTTTCGACGGTCAGGATTCAAAATCTACCAACTCTGATCCAAACCGGTTACTGTTAATCCAACGGCTCCGATCCCCCTTCCAGACTCGGTGCGAACAGGGCCGTAGATCCGCGCATCTACCGTCCGCGAACCGTCTTCCCTACGCGATCGCCACAAATCACCCCGAGGCGGCGCTCTGCCACGGCAGAGGACCACCGGCTGCCCGCGACTTCACGCTCCTGCACACCAATCTCGAATCCGAGACATTCTACTCGCGACAACGGAAAATCCGATTGCTATGAACGTACTTACAAGGAAAGAAGTGGGCGATGGACTCCCATTCACGGCGCAGGGCGGATTCGAAGCTTGGTCATAGTCTGGCGGTGAATTCCCCGCCAGTCCAAGACGCCGCAGCACCGAGAATTGCCCCTATTGCTCCGCGGTGCACTAGTAGATCACGGCACACCCCACGATTCGCCAACAATGGCGCCGAGTCACAGGGCACACGGCGGCGGGTCTGTCAGATCTCTCAACTCCCAAATCCTGGTTCCCCTTCGGCTAAAATCGAGGCAAGTAGTGGAGCAGACGATAGGAGGGGACGAACAGGTCCCGCCGGCGCGATGCCGCACCTATATGACGAGTTTGGGCTTAGGACGTTAACCGGGCGGCGCTAGAATCCTGGGGCTTCGGCAGAGGCCGTTGCGGGAGTAGCGGCGGGCAGGTGCGCCGCCAGCGCTGTACGCGGGGTCGGGGCACGGGGGTTGTTGCGCTAGGGGTCCGCGATTTCCGTGAATCGGGCACGAGCTCACCAGCGCCACCGGTTTTGCGCACGAAGCGGAGGAAAGGTAGGGAGGGAGAAGAAGACCACTGCCGGCTGGGTGGATAAGTTAGCTGGGTGACCCTGGAATGTGGGGCCTGCCTGGCGGCGACGCGAAGGCCACACGAGCGGGTGAAGGGCGTTGGGCCGTGCGGTATCGGAAAAAAAGAATGGGCCAAAAGTGAGGACTCGGCCCAAGTAGTGTTTTATTGTTTTTCTTTTTCTTATTTTTTTTTCAAATTCAACTTTAAATTCCCATTTAAATTCAAATTTAGTGGTGGATCTATCTTCACATTAATTGCCCAACTTAAACATGGCATAGGTGAACTTTTTTATTTTCAATATTTATTTTATTAAAACTAGTGCTATGTTTCTCCAAATTAGAGTTTAAATGCTAAGTGTCCCTTAATATATTAATATATGGGTAGTAACACATTTATTTTACTATCCACAAATGCACAATCAAGTAAAAACTCAGCATGATGCATAATTTATTTGAGTGTCTTCTATTAATTATTTATTGTATAGATGAGGTGTCCACATGAAATGTTAAATAGGGATAACCCACACACATGTAAAGGAATATAATCTCTCCTTTTAGATTTTTCTTACAAAGTGGGTGTTACAAATCCTACCCCCCTTAAAATAATCTCGTCCTCGAGATTTAAGAAGAACTAGAGAAAAGGTGGGGAAAATTTATACGAAGCTCTTCTTCTCTTTCCCAAGTTGCTTCATCTTCACCGTGGTGACTCCGTTGTACTTTACACATCTTTATCACCTTATTTCTCGTAACCCGAGTCAAAGTATCCAAAATCTTGATCGGGTACTCCATGTAAGTCAAATCACCCTGAACACTGAGCTCTTCCATTGGTAACTGTTCCTCAGGAACACGGAGACACTTCTTTAGTTGAGATACGTGGAACACGTTATGCACATCCGATAGACTATCCGGTAACTCAAGTTGGTATGCCATCTCTCCAACTCTCCTAAAGATCAAGAATGGTCCAATATAGCGAGGGGATAATTTGCCCTTAACTTTGAATCTCCTCATTCCACAAAGGGGTGACACCTTGAGGTACACATAATCTCCTTCTTCAAATTCCAATGGCCTCCTTCTATTATCAGCATAACTCTTTTGCCTGGTTTGAGCCACCCTCAAATTCTCTCGAATTATACGGACTTGTTCTTCTGCTTCTCGAATCAATTCAGGCCCAAAGAATTGTCTTTCTCCAGTCTGATCCCAATACAAAGGAGTTCTGCACTTTCTCCCGTATAAAGCTTCAAAAGGTGACATCTTCAGACTGGCCTGATAACTATTATTATATGAGAACTCAGCATATGGTAGACTTTTATCCCAACTCCATCCATGCTGAAGGGCACATGCTCTCAACATATCTTCCAATACCTGATTAGTCCTTTCAGTCTGTCCATCAGTCTGAGGGTGATAAGCTGTACTAAAATTCAACTTCGTACTCATGTTCTCATGAAAGCTTCTCCAAAATCTTGAGGTAAACTACGAACCTCGATCAGACACGATCTTCTTTGGTACTCCATGTAAACACACAATCCGAGCCATATATAACTCTGCTAGCTGAGAACCTTTATAAGTAGTCTTGACAGGAATAAAGTGAGCTACTTTAGTCAATCTATCCACAATCACCCATATAACATCATATCCTCTCTGGGTGCGAGGCAATCCAGTAATAAAATCCATACCAATCTCTTCCACTCCCATTCGGGTATCTTTAATGGGTATAATAGTCCAGTTGGTCTTTGGTGTTCTTGTCTTAAATTTTTTTTTTACACACAGCGTACATAGCCACATGTGCAGCCACATATCTCTTCAATCCATACCACCAATACTTCCGCTTCAAATCCTGATACATCTTGGTACTACCAGGATAAATAGAATAATCCAAGTCATGGGCCTCCTTCAATATAGTCTCTCGAAGGCTCTCAATATCAGGAACACACATCCTGTCCTTGAACCATACAGTGCCTTGCTCATCTTCCGTGAATTCCGGACCTCGACCTTCAGTAATCAGATCCTTAATCTCTTTTATTTTAGCATCATCAAGTTGACCTTTGCGGATTTCTTGCTCCAAAGTAGGTTCCACATCAATAGTAACTCCTTCAGTATGAGAAACTATCCCCAGGTTAAGTCTCCTGAAATCCTCAACAATCTCATCGGGTAGCTGGGCAACAATAGCTGAATGAACATGTTCCTTTCGACTCAAGGCATCTGCAACCAAATTTGCCTTGCCCGGGTGATAGTGAATCTCCAAATCATAATCCTTAATAAGCTCCAACCAACGGCGTTGCCTAAGGTTGAGATCCTTCTGAGTGAATATATACTTCAAACTCTTATGATCCGTGTACACTTGGCACTTGGTCCCCATGATATAATGTCTCCAAATCTTAAGCGCATGCACAACGGCTGCCAATTTCAAGTCATGAGTGGGGTAGTTCAATTCATGTCTCCGTAATTGTCGAGAAGCATAGGCAATCACATGTCCTTCTTGCATGAGCACACATCCTAAGCCTTGGCCACATGCCTCACAATAGATATCAAATCCTTTCTGTAAGTCTGGCATAATCAATACTGGTGGCGACATCAACCTCTTCTTCAATTGATCAAAGCTGTCTTGACACTTCTCATCCCACTTAAATTCTCTTCCTTTCTCCAAAAGCGAAGTCATAGGCTTAGCAATCTTAGAAAATCCCTCAATAAATCTCCGATAATATCCTGCTAATCCCAAGAAACTCCGAATCTCAGTAACTGTAGTGGGTGCTCTCCACTCCATTATCTCCTTAACCTTAGCAGGATCCACTGCTATTCCTCCATTAGAAATAATATGCCCAAGAAATGGCACTTCGCCAATCCAAAACTCGCATTTACTGTACTTGGTGTAGAGTTGATTATCTCGCAACTTCCGTAGTACCAATCACAGATGTTCCTCATGATCACTATCACTCTTGGAATAAATAAGAATATCGTCGATGAACACTATGACGAATCTGTCCATATTATGAACACCTTATTCTTCAGATCCATAAAATAGTTGGTGCATTAGTTAATCCAAACGACATAACAGTGAACTCATATAATCCATATCGAGTCGAGAATGCTGTCTTGGGATTATCCGATGGTCTAATCTTCATTTGATGGTAACCCCAATCGGAGATCAATCTTCGAGAATACCCTAGCATCTCTCATCCGATCAAATAAATCCTCAATGCGGGGTAACGAGTACTTGTTCTTCACGATAACATCATTAAGGGACATATAATCCACACACATCCGCTGTGATCCGTCCTTCTTTTGTACAAATAGAACCGTTGCTCCCTAAGGTGAGGAACTCGGACGAATGTAACCAGCCTCTTGTAATTCCGTTAATTGCTTCTTAAGTTCCTTTAGTTCTTCTACAGACCTCCTGTATGGCCGTTTGAAAGTAGGGGTAGTCCCAGGTAAGGGATCAATGACAAACTCAACTTCCCTATATGGTGGCATCCCTGGTAACTCTTTTGGAAAGACATCCGAAAAATCTCTAACCACACGGATGTTGACACCAACAAACTTCCCATCTACTAAGAATGTCGCTACTCTGATGGTGGTAGTTACTGCAACCTCAACTTCAAATCTTTCTCCTTTGGACTGGTGAGTTCTATGGTCCCTTTAGCACAGTGTATAACCTGCCTTTGCCTTTCTTAACCATGACATACCAAGAATCACGTCTATAGTGCTCTCTTCTAACACTATAGGGGTAGCCCATCTGGGTTAGAAATACAGGGTAAGAAAGGAAGAATTGTAGACAAGGCGAGTAATTACGAGAAATGTTACTACGGGGGATTTATTAGCTAAGTAGATTAGTGTGTTATCTACTAAAGCTAATACATTACCTTATGGTGGTACATGCTAAGATGTCCATATATAATATTTCACTCAATCAAAGAAGCAAATCAGGCATTGATCATCAGAACAATCAACCAACATTTTTAATAGAGAAAATAATTTAAATTTCGTCTTAGGTTCCCTACCTCTGAAAAGGTTCATAGTTGTAGGATTCCAAGGTGTGAAATCCATCTTGTATTAGAGTAGAAAAGGTAAGAATGATCAGAGTAGAATAGCAAAAGGGGAGACAGGATCAAGATAAGGTAAGTATAGAATGAATCAGAGTAAGGTAAGTAGGAGAGGGTTTTGTCCATTTCTATCTAGGTTTCGTCCTACAGTCAACATTTCCTCTGATACCACTTCTGTCACACCCGGTTTTAAGGGACAAAGCCGGGTGCACCTCATACATGCGCCAAAGAAGACAACACATATAATTACAGAGTGTATAGAGATAAATGTCACAATAATCAGAGTATTTATTACATAGCGGAAGACTTACAAAAATAAAAGATAAATATAACATGAACTAAGGATCGTTGGCGCCAATGTCAACTGAGAAACGCCACCTAGATCAGATCGAACTCCTCGCCTTGTGGCTCCTCCTGAACCACCTGTACTTGTCCTGTGGGGGGGTGTGAGACAGCAAGAGTGAGCTCACACATGATCATCGCTCAACAAGTTGTGGGGAATAATGTGACATGAACTCACCAAAGGTGGGAGCTCATGGAGTGTAAGGCTTATCAAAGAGAATGGTTAAAGCTGAGCATTGCTTTTAATGTTGGTCAAACTTTTATTAGCAATTACTAGATGTAAGTAAATACCAAACCTTAAATAAAGTAATAGAACAAATTAATAATAAACCCATGCATATGCAAATGACAAAATTGAATTTAAGTTCCATAATTTAAACATCAGAGAGTCCTGAGCTGCTCATGACCGTGAGCTCGGCTAGTATACCAGTTTTACACTCTGCAGAGGTTGTACCCTTTACCCACAAGTCATGCTACCCATCTGCCAAGGGGTCGCGAATCCCATACACCTCTACCTAGGAAGCGCGGCAGGGCAACACTACGAGGCCTTTACAAAGTTCCACTAGCTTCCGAAAACCCGCTACAGTTTATAGGAAGTTCCAATGCAGGGTTCCTGGCTGACTGCCATCGCAGCAAAATCAACCAGGGACCTCCCTACACTGACCACTCCCCTACTGCCCTTGCCCCTTTCGGGTAAGGTAGTCTTCCACTAGCTTTCCTAATTAATCAGCCAAGGGCGTCCCATTAAACCCTTATGGTGGCACGTGGTTCTCAAGTTAAGCTCTATGTTCCAATTAACATTAATGATCTCAACATGAACATAAACAGAATAACAAGAATAATTGGAACATAGATATAATAAATGATTATTCCAAAACCATGTAAAGCAATAGCAAACTACCCAAGTGATTCAGGGGTAAACAAGGTAATGAGATAAACAAATCTAGGGTGACCTATTGGGTCCCATCAAAATTAACCTATGCATGGATAAATGATATTAAAGAATATTATTGGGTAAAATGTGGTCAAGGGCACAACTTGCCTTCAATGAGCTCCTGCTCAACTACTTCAACCTGCTGCTCACCAGGATCCTCGGTCACGTGCTCTTCTACTCGCCACAATACAAACAAGCACAGTGCATATAGAGAAATTAACATTACACCAAACATATATACAAAATACACAGTAATAATCTATACATTAAAATAAAATTCTAGGAACAGGAATCATAATTTTTGGAGTTATAGAATTTAAGTTATGGATTTTCAAAGGTTTTATGTGTTTAAAATAGATTAAGTGAGAAATTATTTTTCTTACTATTTTTATGTCAAAACAGAGGATCTAGGTGTTAGAGAATAAAATTACAAAATTTTAGGAACTGGAATGGAGTAATTTGGAGTTCATATGCATTTTCTATGAATTATTGAAGTTCTAGCAATTATTTTCCTATTAAAAATCTATTTTCTATTTCATTTATTCAATTTAAACGATCTCTGGACTAGGCCTCATTTTCCCGAAAACCCAGGGGCTTCTGCGCATAATTTTCTAAGACTCAGAATACTATGTAGTGGACGGCGGGTTTATTATGTGAAAATAGAGGGTCTCTTATACAAAATTGCCTGGCCCAAAAGGGTATGGGGACACTACGGCCGCCAGATCTTAAATGTGCGGTCCCGATTATATCAGTCGACGACAACTCTCTTATAACCCTGCGCCGCTCGATCGAGTTTCGACGGTCAGGATTCAAAATCTACCAACTCTGATCCAAACCGGTTACTGTTAATCCAACGGCTCCGATCCCCCTTCCAGACTCGGTGCAAACAGGGCCGTAGATCCGCGCATCTACCGTCCGCGAACCGTCTTCCCTACGCGATCGCCACAAATCACCCCGAGGCGGCGCTCTGCCACGGCAGAGGACCACCGGCTGCCCGCGACTTCACGCTCCTGCACACCAATCTCGAATCCGAGACATTCTACTCGCGACAACGGAAAATCCGATTGCTATGAACGTACTTACAAGGAAAGAAGTGGGCGATGGACTCCCATTCACGGCGCAGGGCGGATTCGAAGCTTGGTCATAGTCTGGCGGTGAATTCCCCGCCAGTCCAAGACGCCGCAGCACCGAGAATTGCCCCTATTGCTCCGCGGTGCACTAGTAGATCACGGCACACCCCACGATTCGCCAACAATGGCGCCGAGTCACAGGGCACACGGCGTCGGGTCTGTCAGATCTCTCAACTCCCAAATCCTGGTTCCCCTTCGGCTAAAATCGAGGCAAGTAGTGGAGCAGACGATAGGAGGGGACGAACAGGTCCCGCCGGCGCGATGCCGCACCTATATGACGAGTTCGGGCTGAGGACGTTAACCGGGCGGCGCTAGAATCCTGGGGCTTCGGCAGAGGCCGTTGCGGGAGTAGCGGCGGGCAGGTGCGCCGCCAGCGCTGTACGCGGGGTCGGGGCACGGGGGTTGTTGTGCTAGGGGTCCGCGATTTCCGTGAATCGGGCACGAGCTCACCAGCGCCACCGGTTTTGCGCACGAAGCGGAGGAAAGGTAGGGAGGGAGAAGAAGACCACTGCCGGCTGGGTGGATAAGTTAGCTGGGTGACCCTGGAATGTGGGGCCCGCCTGGCGGCGACGCGAAGGCCACACGAGCGGGTGAAGGGCGTTGGGCCGTGCGGTATCGGAAAAAAAAAGAATGGGCCAAAAGTGAGGACTCGGCCCAAGTAGTGTTTTATTGTTTTTCTTTTTCTTATTTTTTTTTCAAATTCAACTTTAAATTCCCATTTAAATTCAAATTTAGTGGTGGATCTATCTTCACATTAATTGCCCAACTTAAACATGGCATAGGTGAACTTATTTATTTTCAATATTTATTTTATTAAAACTAGTGCTATGTTTCTCCAAATTAGAGTTTAAATGCTAAGTGTCCCTTAATATATTAATATATGGGTAGTAACACATTTATTTTACTATCCACAAATGCACAATCAAGTAAAAACTCAGCATGATGCATAATTTATTTGAGTGTCTTCTATTAATTATTTATTGTATAGATGAGGTGTCCACATGAAATGTTAAATAGGGATAACCCACACACATGTAAAGGAATATAATCTCTCCTTTTATATTTTTCTTACAAAGTGGGTGTTACAGAGGTTTCACGTCCGTCGAAAGCGAGGATTCGCGTCTGTGTGTGTCGAACCCATGGTGGACGCGTGTCGCACGACGGATGGTGTGTAGCCCGCCGAACACGGACATGCGTTCAAAACGGGTGAGGTTTTAATATCTCCGATTGTGGCAACATATATAATCATGCTCAGCACACACATACCTTTAAGATGTAGAGGTTCTAGGTTTAGATGGACAGTTACTGCTATATGGTGTTTCTTGAGACTTGGTTGTGCCAACATCCTTCCCTTTTCCTTTGCCTCCACCACCAAATTCTTCAATTAATCAACAAATTCCCCAATACTGCTGTTATTGATGTGCCAAATTCCCCAATACTTATCGTATTTCTCTTCCATTCTCTTTCCCATCTCTGCTGCAAAGTATCTTCACTATCCATCCAAGATTTAATCAACAAATGGATTTCACCAATCTCATGAAAGAGCGTATTACAAGTGACATGAGAGTAGATGAGACACAAACAGTAAGATTGTGGAAATGCTCTAGAAGTTCAGCCATCTACTTTACATTCTCCCAATCATAGTCATTGGGATGACCGCATCCTTGCCTCTCTTCAGATAGCTCAATTACATAGTTAAGTTCCTATTTAGCCATTCTCATGAACACCTCATACACAATTGTGGCCTTCAACATTTGATATGTGTAATTCCATCTTGTTGGGACATCAAGCTTCAATAATGCTTTGCAATCCACTTTCTCTTCCTCTACAATTTCCTTGAACTTGATCAATCTTGAAGACCCACTTTTTATATACCGAACTGCATCCCTAACACGCTGCATAGAAAGATCCAATTCTTTCAATCCATCTAGCACAATTAAGTTCACAATATGTGTTGCACACCTGATGTGTAAGTATTTGCCATCTGCAATATTGGTATTCTGCAATTGCCTTCCCAAGTAAGCAACACCACTATCATTGGCACTTGCATTATCAACCATTATAGTCATTATTTTTGTCTAAACGTCATACAATCAAGCTTTTCCCAATGTTGTCCCCCTTGTGTCCCTTTGCCTTGAAAAAACTAATGACTTTCTTGTGTAGAGTCCAATTCTGATCAATAAAACTTGTTGTGTAAGAAACCTTATGATGTGTAAGAAACTAAAAATGCATGCATGCATGGTGTCATATATGTCGTTACTCCTTATTTCTTTAACACATGTGCACTCATTGATCGGACACGTATGAAGAATGAGTTCTAACTAAACCTTCTACTTTCCTCTCAATAGGAACGATAATGATGTGCAAGAGCAAGACAAACCAAACCAAGCGACGATCAATTATTACTATCATATCACACTACCGAGAACCAGCTCTTTGACAAAGTGCCAAATTATTTATCGAGTGTTTTTTAGGCATACCGATACAAAAAATACTGTAGCAAATTGATTTGTATTGGCAGTTCAGTTAAGACAACCGCCAGTAAAATCAATTTCCCCTAATGGTTGACCTAAGAAAACCACTAGTACAAATCCATTGTATGAAACATAAACTAGGATTTGAAAACAGCAAAAAATTATTTCAGTTGTGTCTAGATTGCCCACATCTTAGAACGTACAAACCGAGTATAAGTTGTTTGTTTGAAGTTATAAATCTATTCAAACAAAATAGTTGTCGACTACAAAGTTAAATAACTTCATAAGTTTTACAACTATTATTTTGGTACATTTTTCATCCGAGGACGTTTGCAAAATTTGCATTATAAAGTTTGTCATATTCAGATGCAATTTTCATAGCCCAAATGATTTCAAATAAAAAAGTTGTCATCTACAAATTTCACAACTTTTAGAGATCTACAAATTTTATTTTGGTGGTTTTTTCTTATGAGGTCATTTGAAAAGCTCAAAAAATTATTTCAAATGATTTTTACATGTGGTTTTCTTAAGAAATGCTGGTAGAAATCGTGAGTACAAATATGATTACTAGCGGTTTCCATAAGAAAATCGTCAGAAGAAATGGGACGATTTGTACTAGCGGTTTTCTTCAGGAATCGCCCAGTACAAATATGATTACTACTGGCAGTTTCTCGAGTTAGGATGGCCAATTTATTTTTATTGGTGCTCGATAACCAAAACCTCTTGTAAAAATTATACCTCAACGCAGGCATAGAGTTTGTTTACTAGTGGCAGTCTCAAAGAAGCTCTTTGTCGAGCCCAGACAAAAAATGCTTGGTAAAAAAAATATTCGGCAAATAGCTTCTTTGCCGAGTATCTTTTTTTACACTTGGCAAAGAGTTTCTTTGTCTGTGTCTTTTTTAAACTAGACAAAGACAATTTTCAAATCACATTTTGACATATTAAATGAATTCAAATGAAAAGTTATCAACTACATCGTCGTATAACTCATTAAGATGTACAATTTTTTATTTTGGTCATTTCTTCATATGACAAAATAATAGTAAATTGGTTCACAAATCGTATACATCTCTCTTATAGTCTATGAAACTACAAGGGGATTTATAAAATTTCTAAACAATGTTTGAACCACCTTGTTGGATGAATAAATGACCAAACAACCAGAATAACTTTAAATTTTGTAGTTCGTAACCTTTTGATTTGAAGTCATCTTGTCAACGAAAACTATGTCTGGATTCAAAAAAATAAATTTTGTATTTTTAAAACAATTTCGGATGGAAAAACCAACAAAATGAAAGTTGTGGATCTCGAAAAGTTATGAAACTTTATAGTTGACAACGTTTTGATTTAAAATCATCTTGTCATGTAAAACTATGTTTAAAAATTTGAATTTTCAAATGACCTCAGATGGAAAAAATACCAAAATGAAAGTTGTAGGTCTCATTAAAGTTGTAGGCCTCGTAAAGTTATTTAACTTTGTAGTTGATAACTTTTAAATTTGAAATTATCTCATCATAGAAAAAATAAGTTTGAAGTTTTCAAATTTGAAATTTAAATTTTGTAAACTACCAAAATGAAAGTTGTGGATCTCGAAAAGTTATGGAACTTTGTAGTTAACAACTTTTTCATTTGAATTTATTTAGTTCTTCAAACAATCAATTTATTTAGTGCCTCATATAATCAATTTACAATCAATTTATAATTACAAGTGAGATAGGGGAAGGAAAAGTAATATAAATACAATCAATTTGTTTAGTGCCTCAAACAATCAATTTACACTCGAAAGCCTGCTCTCACAATGAGGACGCCTCACGACCTTGGCATTTTGAAGACCAGGTATGAGTATTGTGCAATGGCCATTAACATTGCCAGCCCAGGTCATCTGATGATGGCGTTGTAGGCACATTCGAAGTTGGCCACCTCGAAGCGGAGGAACTCGGTGCAGAAGTGATCAGGCATGTTGTAGGTACATGTGCCCTAGTGAGTACTCTCCCTGACCCGTTATGATGCCAAATAAGGGATTGTTTGACTCTTGAAGTTATGCAATGGAGATCCCAAGTTCCTAAAGTGTCTTCAGGAAAGTGATGGTGACACTCCTTCCATCGTCGATCAGCACCCTCGTGACTCGGCTCCTGTAGACCACTAGGCTAACAAGTAATGGATACTTGCCTAGGTGATCGAACTTGAGCCATTGGTCAACTCAGCTGAAGGAGATTGGAATCTCAGACTAGCGGTACGGCGTTGGTGGGTCAGTCATAGCTACCAGGACTTAAGCGGCCAGACAACTTCTGTTGCCTTTTGTTCTCTTTGGAGTCGTGCTCTCTAAACATTAAGTTGACCACTCTATCGATCTTAGGGAACATTTAGCTATTGTCTTCCCATAGTGGTGGTTGTGGTGGTGGGTTATGGTTCTGCCTTGCAGGTGGCGGTGGTAGCTCTGGGAATGGTCGGCCATGGCTGATTGAGTTCTTGAACTCCCTATAGTTACATAGGTTATGGCGCATCTCCTTATGGTAGGTACACGAGGAATCGAGGATCTTGTCTAGTGATCTCATGTTGTTGTTGTTGCCATGAGGGGGACCATGCTGCCATGGTGGTGGCAGTCTCATGGCATTGACTTCTTCCCTTAGCCTCTTGTCCCATCGTCGGTCTTGCCGTAGGGCATCTTATTTATTCATGGACATGTCTTTTTCGCTAGTCGATGAGGTCGTGGGCTCGTTTGTTGGCGGTGATGTATCTGTCGGCGTCATGGAAGTGTTGCTCGGATGTTGCCAAAGCCCTTTGGAGGATGGCCTGTACGAAAGCCTCATCACGAGACTCCGGTAGAAGTCCTCACTCACTGCCTCGGTGATGTTGGGGATGCGGTACCTCATCGACTGAAAACACTTCCGGAATGAGCAGAAAGAATTTTCCTCCTTGCGCTTGATGGATTTGAGGTCCCATGGGTGTATCAGCTTGTCGGAGAGTGACTAAAAGTTGGCAATGAACCTATCACAAAAGTCAGCTTGTCGTTGATGCAGTGATGATGAAGGTGAGGAAGCCACTAGGGCACATCTTGCCCTAGCATGATTGGGTAGTAGGCTGTCATCACATCCTTCATTGCCTCAGCAGCTCGGGCAGCCGTGAAATAAATGGCCAACCAATCGCTCGGGCCCTGTTTTGCATCATACGTATTGACATTGGAGATCTTGAAGTTTGGTAGCCAGTGCACTGCGTGTAGTCGGCTGGTGAAGCCTTCATGCCCATGTCTTTGAGTTCCAAATCATCCTCTAGTCGGAGCTGGCTGATTAGTCCACGAAGCCCATTTGTCCGAGCCATTGAGGTCCTTTAATCGGCCCATAGTCTAAATTTGTGTCAAGGGGACCTAGCGGATATCTATCCCCCACACCAAAGAACTTGAGCAGAACATGATAACGAATTTATATTATTAGTTTGCTCAATTGAATAGCTTTATAACTTTGGATCAAATCATCATGAGATCACTTTAACTCCTCATGTTCTTTGGTCACCTTCTCTGAGCTTTCATCTCTTTTGATGAGGGTCTCTTCTAGCTTGAGAAGAGTTTCACTTTGTTCACCCACTCTTATCAACATATTCATTAGTATTGCCTTATCTTCCTTGTTAAGATGAGCGTCGAGTCAACGAATATCATCTTTATCCACATACTCAATCTCACTTTCCCTAACATTCTAATTAGCGGTAAGATATGCATGATAAGCGGAACAACAAGACAAACCTTTTGGAGAGGTCGATTCATCATTTGGTCTCCATCGCTTTTCTTCTTCTTCTTTCAAAGGGTTAGTACTAAATAAGATTTGCACTATCGGTTCTCTTAGCTTGACCACTAGTGGAAATCACTAGCGGATGTCTTAATAGAACCACCAATAGAAAAATGATTTTCACTAGTGGTTAACCGCTTGTGGAAATAAATATTTCTACTAGCCCTTGCCACTAGCGGTTCTAAAAAATGCTAGTAAAAATAGTTTAAGAACCGTGTCACACCCGGTTTTGGAAGGTAAACCGAATGCGAACCATGTACGTGCCAGGATTAGAAATTCACGTACACATCGATTACATAAATGACTCATCATAGCACATTGCTTCGAATAACAATAAAGATTAATTAATAATATAAAGACTAGAGTCATTTACATAATATAAATCAAAGTGCACATAATTGAAACGTAGCCAACGTAAATAAACCCACCACAGACAATTGACTAGGGGAGGTCGCTAGCCTAATCCTCGAACTCGTCGAAGTCCTGGAACTCCTAGAGATCCGCCACGACACTTTCTTCTTCATCTTTACCTGAGCATAGACTGCACCGACGATAACCTGGTGTTTTGTGAAAGCAAGGGTGAGTACACATCAACATACTCAACAAATATCCCGTTTGGCTGAGGTGGACTATCTTTATGTGGGGTTAGGGTCAAAGCAGTTGCTTTTAGTTTGTCAGGTATTCATTATTAGTAGAAGCCAAGTTTTAGCAATAACGAACCCGTGAATCATTTCCTCATCAAGGAACATCATTATCATCAACGAACCAAAAACCATTAATAGAATCATTGCATCTCAAACCATCTGTATCTCTAATCAAAGAGGATCCCAAGGCCGCTCATAACCGTGAGCAAGACTGATGTACCAGTTTCGAACACTCTGCAGAGGTTGCACACTTTACCCACGAGCTGTGATCCCTTTTTGCCTCGGGTCCATCAAACCCTCAAACACTACTAAGGTGAGTCGGCAAGGTTTCACTGCGTAGCCTTTACAAAGACTCCCTGGTGCATAGCTGCTCATTAGGTTTCACCAAATCGAATGAACCTCGACGCCCACCCTAAGGTGGGTGACTAACAAAACCAAATCGAATGAACCTCGGTGCCTACCCTTAATAGAGCGAGCACTATGTCCCGACCCCCATTGATGGCCCTCCGGCAAAGCCTACTACACCTCTAAGTTCATCTAATTATTAGCTAAGGGCGTCCCATTCCACCCTCATGGTTGCACTGTTGTCCCGGGTGGTCACTCAACGAACAGGTCATTACGGAGAGGTACTCAGGAAAACAGCTAGAGTCCCCTAAAATATCACAAGATCATCATCGGGGTAACATCTTCGTATCATAAATATTCACATCATGTTCGTTGATTAAGTTAAAGCCATAGCATAGGCTAGCCATGATAACCCAAAAAGGTAAACAAGGATAAGATAAATACAGACTAGTCAATCCTTAGGTTTCCATAAAGTAATGCGGGACGACGAATTATAAAGTAAGTAGGACATAATATGTTAGATGACACTTGTCTTCACCAAACAGATGCTCAGGGTCTTCCACTTTGCAGAACTCGAGATCACTTGGTCGCCAACGCTTGACCGTTGACTCCTTGAAGCTCGGAAACGAATCACGATCTAATCGCAACGCGAAGCGAAAACGAACAGGCACAAGCAAACGAATATATATATATATATATATATATATATATATATATATATATATATATATATATATATATATATATATATATATATATATAAAACATTATAAAAACGTGTAGTATAAAATAGAGCTCGCTTCTACGGTCACACGAGGAAAAGAAACGTCGAACTCGAAGCTACGATCAAGAAGTTAACGGGTTTACGCTAAACCAATATTAACTATAACATTTAATTCAACATTATCAAATATAAATATTATCTACCATTTGTTTCGATTAATCTGCTACGCTAACAGCTGTCAGTTAATAAGTATTTTAATTAACACGAGAGATTCTAAGTGAGTCGAATTTACGACACATGAAACAACACGACAGAGTGCAGAACGACGCGCGGACACACACGACATGTGCGAACAACTCACGGCAAAGCGCACTACACGCAAAAACAACGCGTGCGTCACGCGTGGTGACACGCGACAAGGTGCTGACGTGCAGAACCATGCGCGAATGATGCACGACCACACACGACTTAGCGCGCGGATGACGCGTGGGGCAGCACGCCACCGCGCACGGAACAACATGCGAGACAGGCGAGAAAAACTAAACGGGTGACGCGTTTATACTAAACAAATATTAAATAAATAAAAAGTAGTTAAGTTAATATTAGTCGTGTTAATGTTTATTATAAAAGCGCAAGTTGAACACTACACATTTAATCTAATTGGAATATTAATCTAATAAATATTAGTCAAGCAAACCTTAAGTTAATTATCTAAAATATGTGACCTGACGATTTAACGTTATTAACATGAGTGTTTATAAGCGAAAACAATTTATTATCACGCGTAGCCGCCGCACGACACACGTGATCGACACGCGAGATTCGTAGAAACGGGCCCAAACGTTTAAGATTGGGTATTCAAAAATTAAAAACATTAAAGAAATTAGTACTCTAACGCTATTTTGTGTAATACATTATTGACAAATTACTATAGATCACCAAAAACTTGGCTATTCAAGAGGCCCGCCTCTGGAGATTCGTGCTAACGACGCATGGCAAGGCGAGCGACACGTGTAAATGGCACACACGACACACGCAACGACGTGCGACAACGCGCGTGACACGTGCGAACGACACGAGACAACACATGAAGAACGCACGAACCAGACACACAAACAACACGACGACGACGACAGCCACACGTGCAAACGGCGCGCGCGAACAACGCGTGACCCACGCGAATGACGCGTGACGCCACACGACACTGGGCGAAACAGAGCACGGACAGCATGCAAAACAACATGCATGACAGCGTGCGACACGCGCGAGTCAACACGACTACGTGCGCGAACAGGATGACGCGCAAACGATGCCACGCACGAACAACAACAAACAAATAAATAAAAGTATTTAAGCTGGTATTAATCAAGTTAACATATTATTTATAAAAGCACAACTTAAAACCATAAACTAGTTTTGACTAAATTGGTACGTTAATAACCAACAAACAAACTGACAATTAAGTAAATAAAACACACATACGTCATGACAAAATAATATGTTTAACGTGTGCACGACATTATTACAAAGCTAACGCGATAGAAACAGAATAATTCAGATGTCTAACGCAAAAGTTAATATGTAATTAGTAACACTACAAGAGACACATGCATTTTCGGCGGCCAGAAGCCGCCGAAAATAAGGCCTTTGCCGCCGAAAATAAGCTATTTTCGGCGGTTTTAGGCTTATTTTCGGTGGTTTCTAGCCACCAAAAAAAATCAGCCGAAAATAAGCCTTTATTTTCGGCGGCCAGGTGCCAGCCGCCGAAAATAGCTTATTTTCGGCGGCCAGGCTGCGCCGCCGAAAACAACGGCCGCCGAAAACAGTAGCCGCTTATTTTTGGCGGTCTCAGTTGGCCGCCGAAAATTAACATTTTCAGAGAAATTTTTTTTGAAAAAATGCAAAAAAACAGCAATTTTATCAACAATATAATCACAATAAAATGACATAAACATTAGACCATATTGTATCACACTTCTTCACAACCACATTGTAGTTTACCAACATTAAGTTCACAAATGGTTCACCACATCAAAGTTCACAAATACAACATCACAGTTCACAAATAGTTCATTACAACATAATAACTCCCTCCAGAAGCGAAAAACTCAAACCATCACATATCGGGGTTGTTGAAGTTGTGACCACTACCTCCATAAGCAAAAAACTCGTTGACGAAGTCGTGTAACGGGTTTGGATTCTAAAGAAAAAAGAAGACATTAATAACGGCAGTGTTTACATGACCACTATTCAAACAAATTATTTTTAAAACTAACCTCTCCTGTAGTAGCTCCCTCCCCTGCATAAGCTCCTCCTGGTGATGGTATCACCGGTGGTGGCGTGTTGTGGCCCATGACCCCGGATCCCTACAAAATCAAGTTTAGTCAAGATTTAAAAGGTTAATACAAACGACAAGTCTTAACTAAATTGAAGCACCTGAGGTGGAGGTGGCGGAGCATGTAATCCCCACTGTGGCATCGACGACTAAAATTGAGGGAAAACAAATGATTGCTGTTGTGCCTGCTCTGCAAACCAAAACCATTGCAAATACAATATATTAGTTATAAGACCAATATCGACCGTGTTGAGAATAAATAAGACACTCACGTTCATTGCTTGTTGCGCCTGTGCGTTGTAAGCAGCCATGTACTCTAATTGCTGTTGGAGAAATGTTATTTGTTGTTGCCGCAGCTCTTCACGAAACCTTTCTTGCTGCTCCCTCATAGCGTCCTCCATGCTAGTACATAGCTCCGACTATGGCTGCTACTACCACAACCCGCCTGCGACGAAGAGCCGCCACGAGAACGCAATTCTGTCGAATCGATCACACCGGTAAACATAGAATATCTTGAAAATAAGAAAATTAGCTATTCGGTCATAGTTCCAATATTATTGAAAAAATTCACAAGTTAATATCGTCCATGCGCCTTTCCTCCAATAGAATGAACAACTTCAGCGTCGATGGTACCACATATTCATATGAAATTAATGCCTAAATACAATATACCCATAATCCCTAAACCACATATACCACTAATACATTAATGAAATCGAACTAAACAATAATAATAATCACACACACTAATCAAACAAACACAATTACAAATACATACTAATTTCGGTGGCAATTAAATAACAGCCGCCGAAAATATGGAATAAAAAACGCAAAAAATACCTTTCGATGGGGAAGAGCTTGGCGACGACGGCGGAGTGGTTGCACGAGGAGGGCTTGGCCACGGCTGGTCGACGGAAGCTTAGAACGGCGGCGGACGACGGTGGCGGCTCGTGGCGGCACGGGCGGCCGGCGCTGGGCGAGGGCGGGCGGGCGACGCTGGGGCGCTGGGCGGCGCAGGGGTGGCCGGGGAGCAGCGGCGTGGGTGCTCCGCGCGGCTGGCGGCGCGGGAGCTGGGCGGCCCAGGGAGCGGCGGCGCGGTTGCTGCGGGCGGCGGTCGGTCGCGTGAGACAGAGAAAAAGGAAGAAACAGAGAAAGAAGGATTCAGGCGGCTGTGTCAGTGGCCGCCGAAAATAACCTTATTTTCGGCGGCTGTGTCAGTGACCGCCGAAAATAACCTTATTTTCGGGGGCTAGCGTCAGCCGCCGAAAATAGCACCTTATTTTCGGCGGCCAAGCCCTGGCCCCCGAAAATAAGCTTGGCCGCCGAAAATGGTGCATAATGCTGTTGTGTAAACCCCGGATTTAAAGGACGTGGCACATTTCTATTAGTTGGAGCATGGCCACACGGAGGGCTATGGAGTCACCGCCACAGAAAATCCATATCAACATATCGGATCCCGTATGATGGCCAAACCTGAAACGGCATCACACGAGCCAACCAGATCCTAACACGTGGGCACGAGAGTAGTTTTCCCACCTCTCACATGTTGCATGCGTGGACTAGAGACCGTGTGGGAGCTGCACATGCAAGGGGCCCCACAAGGCGGTTTCGCTGGTGCAGATCGCGCACAGGCATGCAGTATTGATGTCCAAATGGGCGAGCCGTGCTGGGCGGACCCGAGCATGGCTAAGCCCGGCACGGATTAGGACCGTGCTGGCCCGGCCCAGATTGGCTAGCGGGTCATGCCGTGTCGGCGCACGAGCCCCAAGCGAGGACCAGACATGGCCCGCTAGGTTAATATTCATGTCGGGCTGGCCCATGGCCCGACGGGCCTAACGTGCCCATAACAACATATGACATTTAAATGATAGAAATATCTTAAAAGTATGCATTTTTAGGGTTTAAACCATATTTATTAGCTCTAAACATTTATTTACGCCCACATAACCAACAAAAACACTTGTTTCTTGTGTTTTATACTCTATATTCAAGTATAATATATGTATTTATATGAAAAAATAGAAAAAAATAAAATCGGGCCGTGCCGGGCCTAGCCCGCCGTGCCACGCCTTTGGCCCAAGTTCGTGCCCGGTTTCGGGCTGCCCGGCAAGCCCGGTCCGTTTGGACATCTCTACCATGCAGTGCAGTTTTTTTCTCTTCCTTCTCCATTTTCTCCATGCTGCAACCGCACGGATGGCTCACTGGTCGGGGCAGCACACGGCTCGCCGGAGCCGAGGCCGGGGCGGGCAGCGCCGGCGCAGCAGGCATGCACTAGCAAGCAGTGCGTGGCCAAGGATAGCAGGGCGGACGCGGTGCATGCAGGAATAGGCCGAGGCGGTCCCAGGTCGGGAGCTCACCGGAGTGGTGGCTCGGAGCTAGACGGCGTGGTGCTACCTCGCGCATGGAGGCTGGGCGACGGGGTTAGTGTTGCCGGGTCTACTAGCCGACGGAGGGGAGAAGAGGTGCTGTGGAGAACTCGTGCAGGGGCTTGCATTGGAATGGATAGGACACCATGGTGCTGGTGCTTAGGCGCCCGACCTGCAGGGACAAGGACGACGCGCGTCTAGCATCGCGACACGACAAAGCTCCTCGGCTAACGCAGCGGATCGAAAGAGAGCGACCGAAGCAGCTGCATAAATGACACGAACAGAAATCGAAAACACGAGAGAAGAAGAAGGCCTCACCGGGGGCAGAGAAGATGGCGAAAGCGGGCACGAGAGGCGATGCAGCAGTTCCGTGGCGCAGGGGCTGCTGCGGTTTCGTGGGAGAAGAGAGGGGGAGGGGGTTAGCGACACCGAGATGTGTGTATATATTGAAAGGAGAAGGCGTGGGAGGCGGTTGCTGATTTTGCCATGGCTCGTATCCTAACCGAGCGAGTGAGACGATTGTGTACACAACATGGTTGATGTTGCGCGACGAGGCAAGACAAGAAGATAGATGGGGGTAGACGAGGTTAGCGGACGTGAGCAGCATGCCGTTCGCAAGAAGAAGCCGATCGGTGATTTCCCGAAAAAGGGCACGAGATCTGAAGCAGGCTCGACGATATATATATATATATATATATATATATATATATATATATATATATATATATATATATATATATATATATATATATATATATATATAATCGAGATTTCAGATTTTTCATAGGTTTTCGCAAATGCTAAATTTTTAGGAATTTATATAATATATGAAAAAACTGAAATTCATATTTAATATCCGAAGAAACATTCCGAAGATTCCAACCAATCTTTGGAACGTCCTCGAGATATTTTTAACATGTTTTTTTATTACATTTTACACTCATAAACACTATGCATCGGCATGAATGCAACACTCAAGCTCCTCTAAGTTTTTATTTTACTAGGCTTACACCTAGATATAAAATAAAATAATTCTCCACTTTTAGGAAAAAGAGAAGGAAAGCAAAGAAATGAGGGAGTAACACCTGAATTTGATGGATATTAGAAAAGAAATTTTATACCCCCAAATTCAGGGTGTTACAACCGTCTTTATTGATCTTCTTTGTACTCGTGCTTTCCATAGATATAGTTACTCATCTTAGAAGCTAGTGGAATTTATAAGATAAGGTGAAAGATTACCATTGATTACTTGAGATCATGATCCAACTGTAGATGTTGTAATCGAAGTTTGTTAGAGTGTTTTTTTGATAAAGCTATGTGAGTTGGTGGTGAGGGGTTTAAGTGCTAAATATAGGTCTAGAAGACTCACTTGCCAAAAATAAGGATTGTTAATTTTGGCGGCCACACTTCTGGCCGCCTTAGCAACTAGAATGTTAAGTTCACCACTATTCAAATGAATTATTTGTCAAACTAACCTCATGTCTAGAACCTCCCACCTATCAAGAAGCTCCAAGTGCTAGTATCACCAGTGGTGGAGTACCATAATTGCTGTGGTCCATAACCCCTGATTCCTGCAAAAGCAAGGTAAATTTCAAGGTTTCAACAATATTTGTGAAAGATTACAATAAAAGAGACATAATGAGCTTATTTACCTAGAAAGATCTACTTTTAGCAAGTTAATCCAAGATTCAAAAGGTTTGATAGAAATGCCATGTCTAAACTAAATTCAACTAGAATGACACACTGGAGCTAGTTCATACTAAGTTTAGTTCATAATAAATTCAAGTATAGATACTTATCGATGCACCTAAGCTGGAGGTTCCTCATGGACATTATATCACATTGTAGGAGCATAGACACTGTGTTCCTTAGCGAAATACGCACTCATGAAGTACGAAACCTCCTTTAGCAAATAAGCTTCAATGAAGCATCCTCCTACTCTTGCATTATTTTCATCCATGGCTCGCAAGTATTTGAGTGCTCATTCAATGTGATACATCCACCTATATTTTATACGGCCACCAATCTTTGGCTCATGTGGAATCTAAATAAGTAGATGCTGCATCAGGTTGAAGAATCCTGGTGGAAATATTTTTTCTAGCTTGCATAATAACACTAGTATTTCTTCTCCAACTTCTCCATCATATTTTTACTAATTTCTTTAGCATGATGTGCCTATATAAATAGCTTGGCTTATCTATTGCTTGCCACATGGCGTCAGGCTTGTAACCACAAAACATTACAGGGACGCCACTCCACAAGTATATGGTAGTCATGGCTCTTCAACCCAGTTATTTTTCTCATTTCAAATTCACAGCTCACTTTAAGCCCGTAGCATAACCATCTGGAAATTTGAGTTTTTCATCCATCTCATCACCTCGATCTGTCCTTAGGGGTATAGCAACCGAGGAGGAGTTGGAGCTGTTCCTGCTACGCTGCGCCTCGCTCCGTCCTCAACCGCGCCGCCCCGACCATCTTCTTCATATTTGGTGAGTTTTTCAATCCTCATTCTCTGTTTGTGTTCTTTCTTCACCCGAGGTCGTAGATCTCTCCTCCCTATGCCATGGCTGAACAAGCCGCCCAGTGTGTGCTTCCGAGGCCCCAGCGCGTGTCACACCTAGATTTTAAGGGGCAAACCCGGGCGTGACTCACATGTGTGCTAGGATCAAGTCTCACACATATGATGACTCATGGTACAGAAATGAATGTCACATCATTAATATATAATGGAGTTCTGTACAAAATAGATAAATAATTACATCATACGAAGACAACGATCCAGCAACCATAGTTGACTAGGAGACGACGGCCTAGACGTCTCATGAATCTCATCGTGACATCCTTCATGCTCCTCCTCTTGTGGTACCTGTTCCTGACTTGGGGGATGTGAGTACAGCAAGGGTGAGCTCACATACGTTCATTGTTCAACAAGTTGTGGAGAATAATGTGCATGAACTTACCAAAGGTGGGAGCTCATGTCAAGTGTAAGGCTTACCAAAGGAGATGGTTAAAGCTGAGCATTGCTTTTAAAGTTGGTCAAAATTTTATTAGCAGTTACTAAGTATAAGTAGATACCAACCCAATTAAATAAGATATCACAATTGATAATAACACCCGCGATGCAATGAATATGACAAATTAAGTTTAGTTCCATAAATTAATCATGCGGGAGTCCTGAGTCGCTCTTGACTGTGAGCACAACTTGATAGGAACAGGGTGCCCGATCTTCTGTCAGGTGTAGGTAACTATCGATTTGATGGAGATGTCACACAGACGATCCGACTCCCAATCAACACGATTAGAACCCCGCAATTGTAGCACCACTTCTCCTATGGTTATCAACCGTGCGCTGCACGATTGACCTCGCCACGAGGGCTAATCCTTGCCTGCGAATCAAAGACACAAGCAAGAACAAGAAAGAACACAATCTGGAATATTGCGGATGAATGATTAAGCTCACAAGTTGGGGTCTCACAAACTAATATATGGTGGCTGTTCTCGACAGATCTAACTTAAGCAAAACCCGCCTCTAACAAGGATGTGGCGGCTATTAATAAAGACTCTAGGGTTATGCAAAACTCTGGACGTGCCCCTAATGGGCTCAATGAAGATACACGGCCCAAAAGCCCAAAAGACAGCATCGCAGCGCCGGAACAGATTCTGAACGTCAACTTGGGCCTCCATCTTGATCCCGACGTCCTAGCTAGTCCTCCCCTTCATTCCTAAGTACAATTAAATCATTAGGTAGCATACTACTCTCAAATGCACAAGAATAATTACTTAGGAACGAGATCACCTGTAAATTCAATTGTCGAGCGCGTGCGCGAGTAATTGGGTAGTCAACTTGAGGAGTGTTGTTTGTATCCATGGGAGTGATGTCCTCAGCATCCTCCCCCTCTTGAAGTGGAGTCGTCCTCGACTCAAGCTCATCTTCTTCTCCCAAATATGGCTTTAAATATGAAATATTAAAGGTGGGACTAATCCCAAACTCAGGGGGCAACTCAAGTTTATATACATTGTCATTAATCTTCTCCAAAATTTTAAATGGTCCAGCAGCATGGGGCAAGTTCGCTCAAGGAATCAAATCAATCTGGTGCTCAATCCCATGAATGGGAGGAAGTCCTGGAGGTAACTCAGGAAAAAAACATCTCGGAACTGCTGCAAAAGGTTAGTCACAGATGTAGGCAAAGTGCTAGCAATATCATCAATAGAAAAGAAAGCATCTTTGCAAACCAAGGCATAGCAACAAGCATCAGTAGCATGAGTTTCAAAAAGATCAAGCAATCATGACAGGAGCTTTCAATTTAATTTGTTGCTGAATTTCTATCTCATTAGTTGGTTACTTATGGGTACTTGCAGCTCTATCTTTATCAGCTTGTACAATTTTAGCAAGAGTCAAAGGTAGCAAAGTAATGTTTTTATCTTTATGCATAAAAGTGTATGTATTACTCCTACCATGGTGACGTGCATCAGTATCATATTCCCAAGGTCTACCCAACAAAAGAGAACAAGCTTCCATTGGTACTACATCGCAATCCGCATAATCAGAATACATACCAATGGATAAATGCACTCGTACCATGTGTGTTACCTTAACCTTGCCTGAATCATTGATCCACTGAATGTGGTATGGATGTGGCCGTGGACGTGTGGTCAGGCCAAGCTCCTTGACCAAATCTGAACTCACCAAATTATTGCAGCTTCCACCATCAATAATAACACGTGCACGTCGATTCTCGATGGCGAAGAAAGTCTGGAATAAATTATGGCGTTGCTGCGTCTTTGATGATTCAGGCTAAGAACTAAGAACACGCTGCACTATGATGCTTCGAAGGTTCACCGTAGCATCAGCACCAAGCATGGCATCATCATTAGTAGCAACATCACTGGAGTCATCATCATCACCCTCACTGTCGGAAGCACTAATGTAGCCATCATCCGTAGCAATGTATGTTCGCTGACTCGGGCAATCCTTCTTCACGTGACCAATCCCATGACATCGGTGGCAAACAATACCCGAAGAACGACCACAGGAAGGTGCTGTAGGTGCTGGTGAATCCTGTTTCTTGGCGGGCACCTGCAAAGGAAGGTTACCAACATGTGCAGCAGGTGTCGAGGGAGGTCGCGTGGACGCTGGAGTGGTCGAAGTTGTATGACTCGAGGCGCCAAAAGTAGCCCTAGGTCGATGTTGGCGTCCCTGCAATTCCTTCTCTACAAGCATAGCAAACTGGAACAACTTGTTGACAGTGTTAAATTCTTTGTAATCCACAATGTCCTGAATATCATGCCGCAAACCTGAATAAAAACGGCAAAGAGCATCCTCATGTCCCTCTACTATCGCACAATGCTGCAATCCCTTCTGAAGCTCAGCATAATAATCTTGAACAGATTTATCCCCTTGCTCTAAACACATCAATTTCTTACGCAATTCTCTATGATAAGATGGGGGAACAAATCTATCGCGCATAGCTACTTTAAGATCTTCCCAAGTCATAGGTGCTCTACCATCCCCAACTAGAGCAGTCCACTAGACAATAGAAAAATCTTTAAATTCACTAGTGGCTTGTCTAACTTGATGTCGTTCAGGTACAAGATGGGCAGCAAATTTATGTTCTATCGTCATCTCCCAATCAAGATATCCCTCAGCATCATAATGACCCGAAAAAGATGGTATAGAAAATTTAATCTTAGCATAAGGGTCGTCAGGAGCACGATTGTTATTACCTTGCTGGCGGTGTGGCATACCTTCTGTGTTTTGATGAAGACGGCGACATAGGCACAAATCCCTGGTGGCCGCTTCATCATAATTACCTTCTTCATCAAACACCGCATCATCGGGAAGACATGGATGAGGTGGTGGTGGTGCTTGTTGTTGCGTCTCCAACACAGCAAGTCTGTCGACGATCTGGGACAATCGTCGATCCAGCCTCTCGTAAGTCTTGTCAAGGTTCATGTTAATGAAGGAATCATGCACTGACTTGTGGACCGTCTCCTCCATTTGCTCCTTCAGGAGCTTGTTGTTTGCCTCAAGATCTTGATGGCTAACACATTCATCGAAGTCTATAGGGATCCTTGCTTCTTCGTCGCCTGCCATCGAAACATAAAAACAGGAAACAAATGGTGAAGGTTATCCCTAATAATTTAACTACACGCTCCTCTCAGGTGGAACACAGGAACACGCTCTAATGTATCTTACCAAGCTCTTACAAGTGTATGATGAAATACAAGCAAAGGATGGTACAATCGGAGGCTGGTTCGTGATACTTACCAAGAGGGAGTGAAACCGCGATTGCAAGGTCACAACTGTATTGATCAGAAGAAAGTATGTGGAGCTTGGGAGGCCAAAAACTAATATCAAGGATTAGCAAAATTCGAGTGTAGATTAGCGAAGTTCAATAAGTGTCCAAAGCACAAGTCACAATTGTTGGCTAAGACGTGTCCTATCGAAGCACAACAAGGTAAAAGTAACAAACCACCAGAATGGCAGTTCTGTAAATAGAGCAGATTTTTCAGCACTAGTAGAAATCAAAGACGCGTTTCCAAAGGAGTACTAGCAAAAGAGCTCGAAATATTCTGAATTTTTTAGCACTCATCCAAAATCACAAAGGATGGAAGCACACAAAATTTCACTTGAAACAGAGTTGTATTGTGGCCTAGAGAAAATCACAAAGGATCTCTGAAATTCCTAAAAACACTTAAACAATTTTTTTAATTATCTTCCCGATTTTTTTGAATTTTTGACCGAACCAAACACTTAACAATTTTTTGAATGGAGTTAGGAATTTTTTGTAAAAAATTGAGCTCAAACGGAGCACCGAGCGAAAAGTTATGCCCGTTTTATGGAAGGTACCTCAAGTTATGGTTTTCAAAGCCACAAATTGGCAGGAACCCTAGCGGTGGCTCTGGAGCACAGGGGCACAAACCTCCCTGGTATAAGCAATAGGTAAGCGCCAGATGATGAAACAAGGAGGGGCTGTGATGCAAGGCGGCTTGCAATCTAATCTAGGGCTAGCGTGGCGAGAGTTCACACAAGGCGGCTAGCGAGGGCAAATCGAGTAATGTGGTGTCTCGACTTGTAATCTGGGAAAGGTGGATGGGATAGCGGCGGAAACAAATAACAGCGACGGAGCGGTGGAACTACAATGATGACACGACCTAAACCAGCAACAAGACTCGAACATGGACACAAATTCAACAAATCAATCTAAAACGAAATTGCAAGGCTAAACAGGGTTGTAGGACAGTAGAAATTTTTTTTGTATGGCAATTATCTGGAGTTATAGGATGAAAAAAACCTAAACTAAACTAGGGTAAGCCTGACAGTAATACCTGAGTCTTTGAATACCACTTGATAGGAACGGGGGTGCCCGATCTTCCGTCAGGTGTAGATAACTATCGATTTGGTGGAGATGTCACACAGACGATCCGACTCCCAATCTACACGACTAGAACCCTGCAATCGTAGCACCACTTCTCCTCTGGTTATCAACCGTGCGCTGCGCGATTGACCTCGCCATGAGGGCTAATCCTTGCCTGCGAATCGAAGACACAAGCAAGAACAAGAAAGAACACAATCTGGAATATTGCGGATGAATGATTAAGCTCACAAGTTGGGGTCTCACAAACCGATCTATGGCGGTTGTTCTCGACAGATCTAACTTAAACAAAACCCGCGTCTAACAAGAAGGGGTGGCTACTAATATAGACTCTAGGGTTATGCAAAACCCTGGACACGCCCCTAATGGGCTCAACGAAGATACAGTTTGTCCTCCATCTTGATCCGAACGTCCTTGCTGGCCTTCCACGCCTCCAAGTCCTTCACCATGTCCTTGCTGGTCCTTTCCTTCATTCCTAAGTACAATTAATTCATTAGGTAGCACACTATTCTCAAATGCACAAGAATAAGTACATAGGAACGAGCTCACCTGCAAATTCAATTGTCTTGCGCGTGCGCGAGTAATCGGACCTTGAACAT
Source organism: Zea mays (assembly GCF_902167145.1). Lineage (NCBI taxonomy): Eukaryota > Viridiplantae > Streptophyta > Magnoliopsida > Poales > Poaceae > Zea > Zea mays. The sequence continues at coordinate 145,854,197 of NC_050097.1, forward strand.
CAACTAGGGGAGTGTTGTTTGTATCCATGGTAGTGATGTCCTCATCACAACTGATATACCAGTTTTACACTCTGCAAAGGTTTCTCCCTTTACCCACAAGTCGTGTATCCCGTCTAACTAAGGTTTGCAAGGCCTTAGACACTTTCGAGGTGAATGGCTAGGGATCCACTACGAGGCCTTTACAAAGTTCCACTAGCTTCAGAAAACCTGCTACGGTTATGAGAAGGGCAATATAGGACTCCCTCATCCAAAAAGCCATCGCAGCATGATCGACCCGAGAACCTCCCTATACGCAGCTCCTCTACCGCCCTTGCACCTTTTGGGTAAGGTAGTCCTCCACTAGCTTTCCTAATTAGTCAGCCAAGGGCGTCCCATTCCACCCTTGTGGTAGCACGGATATCTCAAGTTAAGCTCCATGTTCTAATTAACACAATGATCTTGTCATGAACAATAATTAAAACAACAACATAACCGAAACATGATCATAATGTAACGTTAATTTCTCAAAACCAAGTAGAGCAATAGCACATACTACCCAAGAGTTCAGTGGTAAACAAGGTGTGGGATAAAAAAATCTAGGGAAAGCTATTAGGTCCCATCAAATTAACCTGAGCATGTCACATTGATTAACAAGAACATTATTGGGTAAAGAGAAAAGTGATCAAGGGCACAACTTGCCTGTGACTTGAGATCCCAGATACTTCACCAAATTGATCTTTGGGTAACTCGTAACCTCGCTGCTACTCGTAGCAATACATATAAATAGACAAGGAGTACATAAAAATAACAGTACACCAAACATGAGGACAAACAGCATAAGAATATTCCACACGAGGCTACAAGATCGTAGGTTCGAGAATCACTAAATTCTGAGCTATAGTTATGAAGTTATGATTTTCTAAAGATTTAGGTGTTAGATATAAAACAAATTAAGTGCGTAATTTTAACCATATGTTTCATAACAAAATAAGATTACTAGATGATAACCAATAATAATATGAATCTAATTCAAATCTAATGGATAAAAAAGGAGTTAAAATGTGGGAGATATGATTTTTCTAAACGATCTATATTTATTTTTATATTATAAATCGAATTCAAAAATTTATTTATAATGTCAGGGCTTCTTTACAATTTTCAGGGGCCTATTTGTAACTATTTTAAACCGCACGTGGACGACGAGTTCATTTGCAAAAATCACGGGGTCTCTTATGTAAAAGCTTCAACTAAAGGGGTATCTGCCCGCCTGAGCCATTGGATCCGCAGCAGACGGCCAATATTAGACTTAACAGAACATCCAAATGGTACGCAATCCTGACCGCAAGATCCCAATCCATGGTCACAATTAAATCGCTGTTATCCCAACCAGTACACTACTCTAATCGTTCGATTCCAGATCGACGGCCATATCTTTATGAAGCAGGACTCATTTTCAACCCTCGGATCCAATTTCAATGGTCGATGCTTCATCAAGGTGAAGGGGTAACTCTTTCTAATTCCCCGGCCTTGGCTATCTCTCAACGCCCAACCCGGCCAGGCACACAGGAAGTGGAACGAGTCGAACCTCCATAGCTCCCTTGCACAGCACGACCGAGCCCACGATTCGTCCATCGTTGCAACTTTTCTCTCTTCCGTATGCTCAGCTATGGTGATGGAGGGATTGACTTTTATAGCAAGGATCCCATGGAAGATCCAACTCGGCACCCCGCGATGGCGGAGTTCTATTGGGGAGAGGGGTTGTTACGTGCTCAGGTTCTAGAAGAGCGAGACGAGCGGACGGAACGACACCCATCAATTTCATTGAGATCTCCACGAAAATAGTCTGGAGAAGGAAGTCTAGAGCGCTGGGAAAGGGGATGAGTCCGACAGGCATGACCCACTAGACAGGGATACAACACAAGTCCATGAGCGCGCGAGGAACCCTGGACGATGGACCCTAGGTGGCAGTGACAGGGTCACCATAGTGTTGATCATATCAAGCGCCACGAGCGTGAGACTGATGCACGGGCCCCACTGGTTGCCGCTAAAACCTCAGTTGGGCGGCGCAATATAGGGGTGGGATGCAGACTGGGCCGACCAAGGTAGATTGGGCCGAAAGTGCAGGTTTGAGTTTCTTTTCTCTTTTTCTTTCTTTTCTTTTCTTTTAATTCCCTTTCTATTTTAGCTTTCTATTTTCAATTTAAGTCTAGGTTTTGAAATTCAAGCTCCAATTTAGATGCAACAAACAAAATATTCCTAGCATGATGCAATAATATTTTATTATTTATTTTATTATTTTGAATAATATTGATGCTTAATTCATGAGAGAGGGAAGAAGAAAATAATTCGCTCATATCAACAATTGAAAATCTTTATGTTTATCAAAAGATTTTCAATTTTAACTTCTACTTTTGAAACCCAAATCTAACTTTGACAATTCAAAATATAATATTGACATTTACATATCTTCAAAAAATAATTTCTAAACTAATAAAATCCTTATTTACGACATTTATTTAGAACTTAGAAAAATCTTTTTAATAAATCTAAAATAAGATTTTGGGTGTTCCCTCCGCCAGCCTTTGGTCGGCATCCTAGCCCGGCGCGCGTGCTCCCTCGCCCTAGCAGCCGAGCGCTAGCTTGCCTCGACGCTGCTGGTGCCACAGTCCTGCCCCGGCTTGCTCTCTAGCCATGACTCGCTACACCTCCTTGCCTACTGCTGTGCCGCGGGTGACATCAAGGACGATCAGGCTCAGTGGGCACGTGTGAAGAGGCACTTTCGGAAGTGCGCTGATAAGGTCATCAAGGATGCCATGTACAATGCTCGCATCGCGACTGTCAACTACTACTACTACAAGAAGATAAAGGGGCAGAGAATGAGCAAAGCATTAGGGGCTAATGAGATCTACCTCACAGAGGAGCAGTACCTGGAGAGCGTTGTGGATTGGCTGGCGAAGGACATGGAAGCCTGGAGGTGGTTGGCTAAGAGATGGGCGTCGCCTGAGTGGATTGCAGAGTCCAACAAGCACCGTGCCAACCGTGGCACTGAAGGACCGGGGCACAGGTACGGCGCCGATGGACACCTTGGTACCGCACGCCGCATGGTAAGTATATAAATCAAACTTGTATGTTACATCTATTACAATTCTATGGTTTAACTCTTCTTTTTCATGCAGGAAGCTGAAAGTGGAGTTGCTCCAAGTTTTATGGAGGTTTACGTCCGTGGTCACCGTGGCCCTAATCCAGCGAACCCTGATGAGCTATGCAGCGAGGCGACAAGGGAGAAAATGGTAAACAAGTTTGTATTTACGAATTAAATTGCATGTTTTATGTCTAACTCCAACTCTAACTTTCTTTGCAGAATGCATATGGGGAGGAAATGACTCAACGCCATGGGCCTGATTTCGACTAGATGCATTCAGACTTAGATGCCTCGGCGTTGTACCACAGTGGTGGGGGTAGAAAGCATGGCAGATGAGGTGTTTGTGTTTGATTCGACGATTTCATTAACAAGAATGTGTCCACTTAATGGCTCAACTATGTGTACCATGCAGGTTTGCCTTTGGCACCGGCGTTGTGGAGTATAACAGGACAATAGGTCAAGGGAAGGCATCGTCTTCGGGAGGGAGTTCTCGCTCCTCTAGGTCTGCTCGAGAGGCTCAGCTGGAGGAGGAGACTCGGGCAGCACAGGAGCAGGCTCGAGCAGCACAGGAGCAGGCTCGAGCAGCGCAGGAGCAGGTTGGGCAGCTGACGCAATATATGGCTTCTTATTTTCAGGTAATTCGTCTATCTCATCACGTGTCATCATTGAATTCAAAGTATAATGTTGCGATTCTAACGTTGCATCCATTTGCAGGAAATGACTACTCGACTCGGCCCTGATATGAACTTGCCCGCTTTTCGCCCTCCCCAGGTAACACTATCTGAACACTTCAATTCCATAGCAACTCTTTTTTTATTATCAAAAATGGCTCGCAGGCACAAGGATGGGGATAGTGGCCAGGACAAGCTCCAGCGTCGCAGCCACAATGGACCGATGTTGGGTGGACGCAGGCACCTCCAGGCACTTGGACGCCTCCACCACCCCAAGGATCGCAGCCAGTCCCGGGATGGGTGCCACCGGTCTCCTAGCCACCGGCGGGCTCTCAGCCATTTCAAGCGTGGATGGCACCGCCACCGACGGGGTGGGTGCCACCACCTCTGGGGTGGCCAGCACAACAGTACCCGTGGATGCATGCACAACCTCCTCATCACTATGGATCACAGGTGACGTTCCATGTTTAGTTTTATGCAAATATTGACCAAACACAGCAATGTATAGGTATAGGGATAGCAAAATACAACCTTATTTGAATGATTGATGAATTGCAGGGTTTAGCGTCACATGCTCATGGATCGGAGGGTGCTGTCAACGTCCAAGACTTCCTCGTCCATGGTTCTAGAGGGAGTGGCCACCTTCCTGGTGGCGGAGGAGGGAGTGGCCAAAACTCACACAGCCCGCCGGAGTGAGTAGTGAGTAGTGAGTAGTGAGTGTGTTTTGTGAATTGTGTATTTGAATGGACAATGGACTTATGGACTCTGGACTTATTTGAATGGACTATGGACTATTTATGTATATATGAATGTGTTTTGTGAATTGTGTATTTTGCTTGTGAATCTGTATATGTGAATTGTGATATTGTGTATTTTGCTGTGAATTAATAAAAGGTGCAGAAAAATCTGTTTTGGGGGTACCATCAATTTTCGTCGGCCTCGGTGGTGGCCGACGAAAATACGTGCCCAGGATATTTTCGTCGGCCACCACCGGGCCGACGAAAATCACGTCCCTATTTTCGTCGGTCACCGAGGCCGACGGAAATAGTCAGCCGACCAACTATTTTCGTCGGCCTTGGGAAAGCCGACGAAAATAGGTCTTTTTCGTCGGTACCGACGGAAATAGTTGCCTATTTTCGTCGAATTTATTTTCGGCGGCTATTTTCGTCGGCCTGCCGACGAAAATATGCTATTTTCGTCGGTTTAGGCTTATTTTCGTGGGTTTTTGGCCCACGAAAATTTAGGCGTTTCCTGTAGTGGCTTGCCTCGACGCTGCTGGTGCCACAGTCCTGCCCCGGCTTGCTCTCTGGCCATGACTCGCTACACCTCCTTGCCTACTGCTGTGCCGCGGGCCTAGCGAGCCACGTCGCCGCCGGCGCTGCCCTCCCGGTGAGCCCCACCCTAGCTAGCGCCTTCCCCTGACCACGCGCTTGCTCCATGTGCGGTTGTGCGCGTCGTGCTCCTATGAAAGAATGAAACCGTTCGTGTGGTTAGGAAGAAGAAAAGTGGAAACTACTTCCTTCCCATGGTGGCCACGTGGCAGCTTTTGGTTGGTCCGTGTTATGACATTCTGCGTTGTTGCTTATATGGGATTTTCTGTGGCTGTGACTCCATAGCCCTCCGCGTGGCTCCTTTCCGGTCGACAGGACCGTTAATCCACAGTTTATTAAATACGCGCTAACTTTAGTTTTAGATGTCCAATCTTTTCCTTTCCAGTTACGTTAGCTTCACAATAATGTCATGTACACGTTAAAAATATAATTTTGTCGTAACATATGTTTTCCTTAATTATTTAGTTAATCGTTTGTCCGAGGTTTATTTGAACGACATTCTAATTAAAAGTAATGTATATTTTTTAAATGGCGATTTTATAGATACAAATTAATGTGGTTAGTGCCAACTCAGATATTTTCAACTAATATTTATATAATGTAAATGTGACGTTTGTGTAGCTTTTCTCGTGTGTCGCGCGCGCAATTTCACACGTGGTCACGTGCTGATTCATGCGTCATTCGTGTGTTGTCGTGCATACTGTTTCACGCACGTCGTCACACGTTGTCTGTGCATGTCGCACGTGCGAATCGCGTGCACTGTCGCGCGTCGTCCGTGCGCTAAGTCGAGTGTGTCTACGCGTCGTCCGGATGTGCCGTTGCGCGTTGTTTCGTGTGCCGTTCAGTGTTGTTTCGCGCAGTGTCGTGTGTCGTCACGCGTCATTCAGGCGTATCGTGCGTGCCATTTTCACGTGTCAATTGCTTTGCCGCACGTCGTTAGCGCGTATCGCGCGGCGTCTGTGCATGATAATAAATTGTTTTTGCTTATAATCACTCATTTTAATTAATTAATTACTTGTGTAGCCGTTAACTATTAGAATATCAAGTTAATCGAAACTAAGCAGTTGTTTTAATTTATATATTATAAATGCCTGCTAATATGATTATGCCAAAAACTAAATATTGTAGTTAATACCCATTTAGCGTAAACACAATATCGGTTAGCGATTCTCGCGAATCGTCGTGATGTTCACGCGTCGTTCACTCGTGTCGCGCGTGCTGTTCGCGCACGTCGTCGCTCATTGTCCGCGCGCTGTTTTTGTGCATTGTCGCATGTCGCACGCTGTCCGCGCGCGATATTTAACTGTTCACTTATAACCACTCATGTTAGTTAATTAACTATTTGTTTAATCGTCCACTATAAAAATAGTAGGTCAATCAAAACTAAGTAGTAGTATTAAGTTACATTTGACAAAGGTCAATTAATATGAGTATGTCGAATTAAATATTCTAATTTATACTTGTTTAGTGTAAACGCGATAGCTCCTCGACCGTAGCTCCGACTATCGTGTTTCTTTTCCTCGCGTGACCGTAGAAACGGGTTGTATTTCACATTGCTCATTTTTTAATGTTTTATCTTATATGGTGAAATGTTCTTATGTATGTATATGTTTGTTTATTTGCGTCTGTTCGTGTTCGCTGCGTGACACCAATAGACATGATCCGTTCTCGAGCTTCAGTGAATCGACAGTCAAGCTTCGACGACCAAGAGATCAAAGTCTTCTAGTTCTACGAGGCTGAAGGTCCTGAGCATCTGTTTGGTGAAGGCAAGTGTCCTCTGACCTACTTATATCCTTTTCACATGATAATTCATTTCCCCGCATTATATAATTAAAACCTAAGGATTGACTTGCTTTCTATTTACCTTGTCCTTGATTACATTTGGGTTATTATGGTTAGCTTTATGATAGTTCTCTACTTTAATCAATGAACATGATGAGATATAATTATGATACGATGATCTTATCCTTGATATGTTGATGGATTTGGGACACTAAAGGGGGCTCGGGCTATTTCCCGAGTACCTCTCCGTAAGGACCTATTCGTTGAGAGACCACCCAGGATCTTATCCTTGATCTTGTCCTTGATCTTATCCTTGATCTTGTCCTCTCCGTAAGTGCCCTCTGCTTTCTTGTTTCAACACCCTTACTTGCTCTTGATACTCCTTGACCAACTCAATTGAGCTAAGCTACCTTAAATTGCCGGGAACACATTAGAATGTCCGTCGATCATACGATCACCGTGGACAGAGCAGGTTAGAGCGCCGTTAGTGAAATTAGTTGAGGGGAAACTCTTGTTAGGGTTCGAATTTGGTCTCAGCCATAGTAGAGCACCGGTCGTTGCGTGAATCGATCGGCACAAGCTCGCCGGAGCTCGGCCCTGTGCTGTTCGCCGTCGTGGACTTCGGGCTGTGAAGAAATAGAACAGGGGGATGTTTTTGTAATCTGTTAGTGACTCGATGAATAGTACTGCGACCCCGCTTCAGGTTATTCAAAATGATGGGGGCCTATTCGCAAAGTCAGTACCGTGGGTGCGGGCGCGCGTTTCCGCCTGTAGTTGGGCCGACTTGGACCAGTTCCAGTCCAGAACTATTCATGTCTTTTTCTTTTTCTATCAAGGTTTAGGAATTTCTAGAAAATTGAAGAAAATTGCTAAAAATACCAGACCAATTTTACTAGGCTCCTAATTTCTTATAGTATTTAATAAAAATAGCTTCGTGATTTTTAGTTCAAATAAGGAATTTTGGGGCATTTAATATAGCCAAAAACCATACTTCTGGAATTTTAGAGAATAATTCCAAAATTCACCAAACTTTTTAGGTACACTTTAAATATTATTTAAAAGCCTTGGGTAAAGTTTGGTATGATTTGGACCATGTTAGGTAAACCCTAACCCCCCTACCCTATGAACTTCACTATAGACTCCAAAAACCCTAGTTTCCCAGAGATCCGTGAAGGAAAGTTATATTCAAGACATTAGATAATAAACTTTTATTATCTTTGCATCTTTATGAGCATTACAAGAGCATTCATGATTATATGGCTATATCTAGAGAACGAAGAGGAAATAGAAGTTGAAGAAGCGAGGACTTCACCACCACCATCACCTGAAGAACCTTAGGCAGGAAACTGCTTTTACTTTGATATCTGTGGAGCAAAGCCTGATTCACCTATCACACAAGGCAAGCCCCGGTGCATTTGCCACCTCCTGGTTATTTTGAAATCTTTCTCACTTACTCGATGCATTAGGTGATAGGAGTTGTGTGCTAAACTAATTGCTGCATTGCCTTCCTTGGAATGGATTACCTTAATCCCCTATTTTATCAAAAAGGTTTTTCTTATGCTTAGCTTTGCTCTAGAAAAACAAAATGTTTTGTTTTGACAAAAGATGATGCTTCAAAGTGGGTGGGATGTTTTCAAAAATAAAACTTGATGGTGGATCCATCATGGCCATGATGGGTTCAACATCGGAAAAGATGTACCTCTGCTAGGTACCAAACTTTTGGTTTGAAATGATAAAGCTGAGACCGAGCGGGTGACTTGCACGAGAAGAGAGTCTCGGTGTAGTGTCTCCGTTTGAGTCGATTAAGGACCTTCTCGATGTAGGCTTGATGATCGAGGACCCTTTAACTGGTCACATGCCTCATCATGGGTAAGCTTTGCCTCGGGCAGACTAATACCAGAATAAGATAACACGCAATGGGAGTGGAGAGATGGCGAGAGTAGCGTGTACCCTACGTGGCAAGAGGCTGGACGGTGGTGTATCTGTGCTCTTGGTTGGCGTGAACCTGATCTAGTCTTAAGAACCCGGTGGCGAGTTGACATATGCAAGGGTTAAGTGCTACATATGTCGTGTGATTGGAGATCCTCAGCTGAGTATAATCGATTCGGATCGCCGTAACTTCGCGGATATGAAGACTTGGTCACTGCCCTACACGTAGCTTTCCAGTGAATAAGAGGGGTTGTTAAGAAATTGGCTAGTATAGGTCAAGTGCTTGAACTAGGGTAGAAAGAACTCTAGATGTAGGTAACTTTACTTAACTTGACAAGTAAAAATGGATTTCTAAGGATCCACTATTAGTAAGCATTTCTGCAAAACAGAGTCTTTGATTATTGATAAGCCTTACCTTGACTCCCTTAAGCCAGCATATTCCTTGAGAGTCTTTTATTTTGACGGGTAAGACTTGTGAAAGTAAATTTTGTACTCAGGGCTTCGTCCCATGTTGTTTTAGGTGAAGAAGCAGCAAACTTTTGTTGCTTCTGTTCCAAGTTGGTTCCTAAAGAAGAAAATCAAGACTGAAGCTGCGGGAGGAAGGGTCCTCCATTAAGAAAAACTTTTTAGTGTTATCATGAGGGGTTTTTGCCTCCCAGTGATGTAATAATAACACTTTAGCACTCCTACTCTGGTATGTAATAATACAACTCTTTCTTACTATAATATAAGGTAAGTTATTGTAATTGCTTCCGCATTTTTGTACCTCCGATGTATTGTAATGTCTGTGTGACGGGCGAAACGCTCTTGGGAAAGGTAAGGAATACAGATACCGAACTTGTCAAGTAATCAGGGGCACCTACAGGGTTGTTTGAGGTCCATTGGACAAGGACAACTGTAGGTGGGCCTAATGACTTGGGAGGTTCCGTCACAGATATGATCTGTCATGGTTAGTCCTTATCCGTTAAGGACCTATTTAACATATGCATGGTTAGGCCCTGCACACGAGTCTGATGTTCCGGTGACGTGTCTGATGCCTTGCACTGGTTTGAACAGGGATTGTTCTAGGAGTCGGCTCCCACTGGTTTTTAGGCCTCTGATCTAACTAGCGGTCTACCATCTATCGCGCTCGCTAGGCCCAGCTACATGTAGGATGTTCTGATTATGCGATGAGAGCTTTAACCATAGTGGTTTGGATCCTCTAGACGTGAATGGGGCTAGGTTCCAAAGTGTCGTCAGCTTGGGAGCCTCTCCGGCTCCTCGTGTTAACTGTCATCTCTTTGTCATTATTTTTTAGATAATGGAACAAAATCCGGCTTTCGGCTCTTTTAGGGGTAGGACCAAGGTCACACACACCACCATATAACAACTCCAACTGATCGCAAAAGAAGACCAAAATTGTTAGCCTAAAAGACTTAAAATCTCCTTCAGTCCTCACCGATTCAGCACACTCTTAAAAAATAAAAAACGATCAAATAATACAACGCAATCCTATTAGAAAACCTCCAACCCTGATAAGCAAAACAAACAAACATGCATATGTACCATGCACTACGTATATATAGAGTGCTATATCTCGCTCATTACCGTATACGTAGCCAGCTAGGATCGTCATATTATTGCCTAGCTAGTAGGATTCATATTAGCAGCATGTATAGATCGTCGAGTGGTACAATGCATATGCATGGGATGAGCAACGTCATATTATTGCCTAGCTAGTAGGATGTCATTAATTGCATTAAAAGAAGGTTTCATGGAGATGAGATTATATATTATCGTTTTGGGAAAATTTGCATTGAGATGATCCTAACCACTAGCTAGATTCTTGAGACCAGTACATATATAGATGACAAGTAATCCAGGTGAAGTGGAAAACTACCCTGCTCTAAATATCAATGTAATTAAGGGCTAGCTGATTTGTGGCTATATAGTTCTACGAACGTACCATGCACCACATATATACTTTGTTAGATAATGGAACAAAATCCGGCTTTCGGTTCTTTCGATGGTAGGACCAAGGTCACACACACCATATAACAACTCCAACTGCTCACAAAAGAAGGCCAAAATTAGTAGCCTAAAAGACTTAAAATCTCTCTCACTCCTCACCGATCCAGCACACTCTTGAAAAAAGAAAAACGATCAATACAACGCAATCCTGTTAGAAAACCTCCAACTCTGATAAGCAAAACAAACAAACACGCATATGTACCATGCACCACGTATATATAGAGTGTTATATCTCGCTCATTACCGTATATGTAGCCAGCTAGGATCGTCGTATTATTGCCTAGCTAGTAGGATTCATATTAGCAGCATGTATAGATCGTCGAGTGGTACAATGCATATGCATGTTTTACACAACAAACAAACAAACACGGACAGACGACACTAGCAGCCCTATCTAGGTTAGAAAGTCCCTATACTATAAATACGTACCTACAATCACTCGTTAAGGTAATCGTAAATCTTCACACGTTTGTGGCCACAAGTTTCCGGTGCATCGCCACTCCTGTTCCATTGTTTTCTATAGGTAAGTGCCTTGTTACCTTGATCGTGCCTCACGATCAGGGTGATGTTGCCCTTATTCATTTACCTTTGTGTTTCTCGTATTAAAGCATTTTTTATGGCGAGAAGCACTAGTTACCGTAATGTTCATGGAGTAGTATCGGCAGTTCCTTCATGAACAACTATTGCTTGCCGATTATAAGCATCTCGTCATCCTTGTGCATGTTCTCGTGCACAATGGCGGCGCCTTGCTCCGTTCCGTCTGGTAGATATGATTTGTCATGGTTAGTCCTTATCCGTTAAGGACCTGTTTAACATATGCATGGTTAGGCCCTGCACACGAGTCGGATGTTCCGGTGACGTGTTTGATGCCTTGCGCTGGTTTGAACAGGGACTGTTCTAGGAATCGGCTCCCACTGTCTTTTAGGCCTCTGATCTAACTAGCGGTCTACCATCTGTCGCGCTCGCTAGGCCCAGCTACATGTAGGATGTTCTGATTATGCGGTGAGAGCTTTAACCATAGTGGTTAGGATCCTCTAGACGTGAATAGGGCTAGGTTCCAAAGTGTCGTTAGCTCGGGAGCCTCTCCGGCTCCTCGTGTTACCTGTCATCTCTCTGTCATTATTTTTTTAGATAATGGAACAAAATCCAGCTTTCGACTCTTTCAAGGGTAGGACCAAGGTCACACACACCACCATATAACAACTCCAGCTGCTCGTAAAAGAAGAATAAAATTGTTAGCCTAAAAGACTTAAAATCTCCCTCACTCCTCACCGATTCAGCACACTCTTAAAAAATAAAAAACGATCAAATAATACAACGCAATCCTATTAGAAAACCTCCAACCCTGATAAGCAAAACAAACAAACACGCATATGTACCATGCACCACGTATATATAGAGTGCTATATCTCGCTCATTACCGTATACGTAGCCAACTAGGATCGTCGTATTATTGCGTAGCTAGTAGGATTCATATTAGCAGCATGTATAGATCGTCGAGTGGTACAATGCATATGCATGTTTTACACAACAAACAAACAAACAAACACGGACAGACGACACTAGCAGCCCTATCTAGGTATTAGTTGTAGCAACAATGAATCTACATCTCCTGGTGGACGCCCGAGGATAATCCTTTATTTCGGATATCGCGTCCGTCGGCAGGAGCAACGAATTCTGTAAGATGGGGTGGATGTAAAGGGTGACCGACACCAGGTTCTCAGCAGCTTTGAGAAAAGACTTGATCAGTGCACGCTCAGACTGGCCTCCTCGGTAACCAACAAGGGCAAGCTGTGAAAGTGAAGCCTTGATGCACACAGGTACGCATGGCAGACTCCAGAGGCTATCATCATCACCGTCTGATGGAATATCATCGTCACGCTGCCACACATGCACGCACGCATTCGGGTAATTAACAACTAACGACATGCAATCATATATATCGAGAATAATGAATAAGGGGATGATATAATTAATTAATTAATGAAAAAGGAGGCCATGTAATATATATATATATATATATATATATATATATATATATATATATATATATATATATATATATATATATATATATATATATATATATATATATATATATAATGCATGTGTGTTGGTTGATTACGTACTTACCGATAGTGTCAGTTCCGTGACCGCTGGCAGTCGACTAAGAAGATCTAGCAGCAAAGCTGCTTGCCCTGGTAAGCACATGTTGACTGATAGTGTAGCGACATTCTACGCTTCCGCATGAATGCGGGACCCAAGGCTCCATATATTTCAATGGAATGTAGAGGGAGCATCACCCCGCGTATCTCCCGTAGAGCTGCAGCCGCCCGCAACTCTACAGAGACACTAGCGGCGCTGGCCACCACAGGAGAAATACCAATCTCTAGGCAACTGAGAACAGGGGCATAGGAGATAACCAGGGTCTTGCCGATGCAACTCCAAAATCGCAATTGACGTAGCGACAGAGAGTCTACGAGCATGGTGGCCTCCTCGTTTCCCGCAAGCAGGTTGCACGAGCCCAATGTGAGACTCGACAAACAACCAAGCATGCGGAGTGCATCACTTAGGGCATGTACAGTGGTGTTTAATATGGAGGCTCTTAAGGTGTTTAAGGGGTGTATTTGCAAAAAAATCTTAGAGCCGTCTCTCCGTGAAGAGACGCCTCTGGCTCGTAAACCAAGTAGTAACAGACGCCTCACTTACTACTGTACGAATTTGTCGTCTATTCTATCGATCTGCTGCTGTACAAATGCATTTAATTCTGTATTTATTAGTAGACTACATTTATAGACACTCCATTGTATAATAGAGTCTCTTAGTTGTCTCTTGTGCTTGGAGAACCGTTTTGGTGTCTCTCCACTGTACATGCCCTTATTAGGTCATCCACCGAAAACTTGCAGCCAATCAATGTCAACGTACCAAGGTTGCGGATGCCGTCGCACCAATGGTTGTTATCGGTGAGCACTGGTGGTACGATATTGAAGAAACCGATCACCATGGTACCAAGAATGTCCGTCTTCAGACGTTGCAACGGCAGCTGCGCGGTCGATACGTCCTGGTATAAGTTGAAGATAATCAACTCTGCGACTCCCTTCTCTGAGAGCAAATCCATCCAGCAGCCCAGCGTGTCCACGTCGGGCGAGAGCGACGAATGGAGGCGGAACGAAGATACTGGGCCCGGATGGTGGCCAAGGATCCTCGTCACAGCTTCCACTAGGTCCCGTGGCTGCTCTGGTTCATGTGGAGGCCAGCCAACCCTGACCGTGATGAGTCGCTCGTCGTGGAGGACCAATGGGGCACTCTCCCAGGCGGTGTCCCGTGGAGCAACGGCACGCCGGTAGACGAAGAGGTCAAGCATCAAGGGGTCGTACTCCCCGTCAATCTTGGAGCCCGGCAGCTAGACATGAAAACAGATATTAATACCACTGCCGTTCGCCGTCGCCGGTAAAAATTAGACAGATATTAATACAAATTATCATGTAATCCGTACCTGCGCCACCGGAGACAGCATGCGTAGGGCATCCGCACAAAGGCGCTGGCGGTTCATGCCGACGCCTCTCTCCGCCTCGTCAAGGAGCCCTTCTTCCAAACTGTGGAAGGAGAGAGAAGATCAGAATATTGCGAGGAAGGAAATGCCGAGGCTAGAGATTTTGCACCGACTCCTTCTAGACTGCTGCATTATATACTAGAAATTTAAGTCGGTTGGCAATAATATATTTCAATGGACTGTAGAGGGAGCATCACCCCGCGTATCTCCCGTAGAGCTGCAGCCGCCCGCAACTCTACAGAGACACTTTAAGTCGGTTGGCAATAATAAAATAAAAAGACAGTTTCGTGGATTCAAACTCTATTTTCATTTCTGTTATTATTTGAATTTTGCATTATTGCTTCTTTTTGCATAGAGATTTTTATACTTCTCCCACTATAGTTTGGGAACTTTACTCAGATCTATCATTTCTTTTTTTTCTCTGCCCAGGAGCTTTAATATTTATAAAATTAAAAATAGAAAATGACGGGACTCAGCCTGCTGCATGAATTATATTTAAATTCCAGGTTAGTACTTGACACAGATATGAACTATGAACTTCGTATTGATTTCTGTTGCTTTCTCAAGCATTTTGCACACTTGAAAAAGATTTTTGACAAGTTTCATAATCCCTATTTGATAGTATTAGCGCCCCTACATATCTGTTAGATGTTTGGATTGAGTTATACAATTATTTTGATCCAGTCTCTAAGCTTATACATTGTTTGTACGATTATGCTTTTATATTTAAATTATAGTGATGCGTGAATATTTTATGAGAACAAAAATACCTGATCCGACCATCCATCAAGTATTCAACATCCATGATCAACCCACAAGGATCCCTCTCACTGGTAGCTGCTCACAAAGTAAAGCTACCCTGCTACTGTTCCTAGCAAATTGATGGGATGACCAAACAAAGCTGTTGGGCAGCATTTTGAGGGGATAGCATGTATTTTTTTAAAAAAACTGTATGTAATAAACAAAATGGAAGAATACACCCCATTGCAACAATAATTTGTATTCTTCATATTATAATATAGTTTGCTCTAAATTCAGAGGTTGATGTTGTCTTAAGTATAATTGTTCTGTATTTATTGTAGTAACTCAATATATTTGTAGTAGTACTCCCTTCATTTTATAAATGTAAGTCTTCTATCTTTCTCTTCTTAACATTAACTAAGTCTATATAAATTATGTCGATAATTATAAAATTAAAATGGTTTTTTAAAAAATTGCCTGTAGAAATTATGGATTTCTAGCGGTGGTTTTCTTAAGGAACCGTCTGCAGAAATATGATTTCTATAGACAATTTTATTTAGAAACCGCCACTAGAAATAACATGGATGCTTGACAACCCAAACCACCTGTAAAAATTAAATTCCACCGTAGGCTTAGAGCTTTTTCTACTAGTGGAGGAAAGAGAAAGAGAAAGGTGTGGAGGTATGTAGTTTATTAGCCATTAATTTTTAGCTACTAGTGGTGGAGCCACAGAAATTAAATAGTATTTTTGTCGGTCTAGAGGCAATCGTCGGAAATAAAGGATTACTTTCGCTGGCCAGGACGGGGCTACCGAAAATACCTACAATTCCTGTTGTGATAAGACCCGCTTGTACAACAGTCGCTCCCCCCGATATGTCTAACACTATAGATTTAATAGTGGCGTTGCGTTTGAGGTTCGTTGCTAAGACAATGCTAAGACAAGAACAAAGACTCCCAAGATGCTATTACATTTGGGGATGGGAGTCAAGGTAAGCTAAAAGGTCTATGTAAAATCTTAATCACCACCAAGATAAGATAAAAGTGAAACCCAAGGAACCTCAAAGAGATTCTTAATAAGAGCTCAAAATGAGTTTAACTTGAGAATCAAAAGAATTAGAAGCGACAATAGAACAGAGTTCAATTGTACACAAGTGGCAGAATTTCTTGAAGAGGAGGGAATTAAGCATTGATGTTGGAAAAATGGGCGGCAAAAGTGTCATCTCCGTGTCAATAGGGACAAGTTTTAATTTAGATTAATTTAAATATAACAGAGTAAAGAATACAAGTATATATTGTAGGCTCATGCTTCCATAATTCTTAAATTTACATAGAAATTATGTTAATTATATCTTCGTAGAGAAAACCTCTGATTAAGAGTTCTAACATGAGTAAATAGAAAATAAAATTACACAATATGGCCAGCCTATTACTTTACTAAAAAAATCTCGGTCGTCCTTTGATTGACTCAGCAGATGGGCGCTTGCCATAGACAAGAACTTGGTGAATTGAAATATATGATATGCACTCATGCCAACATGCTTGTTTGATTTTTTAGGCACGATACGACATGAACGCAGCCCGCATGAATGCTGCTAGCACTAGTACACATAAGCTTTATAGTGGTGGTTGTGAACCTATTTACACTGTCTATTTTCCGAGCGCCAGTGTTAACGGTCAGTAGAAATCATTATTTTTAAAGGCTGCACACCGAATATCGTGTAGTGGAGAACAACATGGTTATGTCGCTAAAATCTCCCTTGGACCCCTAGGACCATCATAAATATCATGTTCTATCCACCACTTCGAGGTTGTCCATAATATGAACAATTCCAGATAAGATTATGTGAGATGAGCTTGTCTGAAACGGGTGACACATATGTTTCGTTACTAAAGAAATACTAAAACACATGCTAATAAGATACTAAATCACTAAAAAAATACTTCTATAACACACTTCCCAGACTAAACAATAATGCATGTTAATATATAATTAAATTAACACTGCTACAGCAAACCTCTGTACAGGCGGTTTGGTTCACCTCTACACAGGCGGTTCCAGGAACCGCTTGTGGTGCACCGCCTGTGATGTAAAACAACATCAAAGGCGGTCATTCAAAAACCGCCTGTGAAAGACACACTTTACAGGCGGTCCTGTTCAAAGAAACCGCCTGTGATAGACACACATCACAGGCGGTTTCTTATCCTAGCCGCTTGTGTTAGCCACACATCACAGGCGGTTTTTTATATAAGTCCGACTGCATACAATATAAATCACAGATGGTTTTCAATATACAGATTCATATACAGAATTTTCAAACACAGAATATACACAGATTTCATACACAGATTATACACAGATTCACACAGATTGCATACACAGATTTATACATATCAAGTTCCATAACAGGTTCTATACACAGATTCATCCATATATCAAGTTCCATCGTCATACACAGATTTATACACATATCAAGTTCCATAGACAACTAAACATCTCAAAGTTCCATAGACAACTAAACATCTAAAGTTCCTAACTAAAGACCTAAACACTGTGTGATATCGTGTACAAACTTAGTTCTGGGAATTTTTGCAAATTTCCATTTGTATTGTAGAATAGCCCTTGTTGATGAAGAACTTCACGGCGCATAAAGTAAAGCAAGTCTCTTACAACCTTAGCCATGCCGACGGAAACCATATCTCTTTCTAACCATTCAACATTGATCTTGGATTTAGGAACCTGCAATGAAAGCAAAAAGCAAGCAGTGCTAAGAGTAATGTGATGAGCAACAATATAACATAAAAATTGCAACATAGACAATGATAGCGAACTTACATCCTCACGATTGACCATGTAATGGAAGGTGACACGACACCATTCACATACATAATAACCGCACAGGACAGTACCCGGAGGTTGTTTGTCACCATATGGAAATAATGATATTGACAAATTAGGCTTGTCCTCTGGATGTTCGCCGCCAAGATCTTTCCAATAAAAATGGTATGCACTGTATATAAGAATAGCATTGTGAGATTAAGAATACATTTGTTAAGTTGTAATAAGTACAAGTGTGCAATAATAATCATACTTCTCTAAAATCTTCAAGAAGTCATTATACGTAGCCTTTTCCATTCTCAGTGAGTCGAAGACCATGACTTTACCATCCTTTGGAAAGATCATGATACAAATGTAGTGGTCACTATATAGACATAGACGAAAACACATGTTAAGATCACGATTGCCATAATTTATAGTTCAAAATTAAACCATGTCGATAACTTACTTAAAGTGGTGCGGAGCTATTATTAAGTCCTTGCCATGTTGTACATGATTATACATGGCTCGTCCAATGTATGCCGCCATTACCTTCATTTTCTTTCTCTGATTCTGTTTGACGACTTTCTCAAATTCAGCATCGTCCAAGTCTTTGTATTCTTCTCCATGCCTCCGAGCAACTACTTTGTAGCGAGCTTGGGATATCATCAACGGGTCAAGAAACCCTGTCTTAAGTTGTTTCTTCTTATCATCCATGTATTGCATCCTACGTGTAATAGTGTTAATCGTTAGACTCTCGTTTATGTGTGCGTGTACAAAACTAACAAATATGAAAGTTTAGAGGTACTTACAAGCAAAAGAGGGTTAAGTAGTTGGTTTCCATCCTTTGTCGGTGGTACAACGACCAGAGATCGTCAAAGAATAAATGCCGCACAGGATCTATATGATCATTGCTCCAAAATGCATCTTCTGGCACAACAAATGTGAAGTCCTCGAGTTTGTATTTGTTGCTAGCCACCATGTACCACTCATGCATTCTAATCTCCGGAGTCGACAACTTAGAAAGTTGCACCGTCGTCAAGAACGGCCTCCCATTCACAAATTTTGGAGGAACATCCTCCTTCTTGTATACCGAGATATTGGTTTTAAGACGTAATGATTATCGAGTATGAATCATTCCATCTTCTTCCCATACTTCGAAATTGTCTATTTGGGACCGTGTGCCTACTCCATGAGATGCTGATTCCGCTTTTGATTGATTTGTCATAACTCACTGCAATTTATGCAGGTAGCGTGCCACTGATTCTGACGGTTTCTTGACATCGTCAGTGGCGATTCGCTTATGAATTTTCTTTGAAATAGTTGGCCCTTCAACATTGGTGCCAACCTTTGGTTCCTTTTTGATGTTGACGTCGACATTCTGAGGAACAATTTTGTCTACGTCCCCCTCGTCGAGTTCCTTCGCAAGAGGCGATATGATTGTTTCAACGATTTTTTGGAGGTCGGTGTCATATTTTCCTGCACCATGGGGTGTGGAATGATCGAACTATCTTTTTGTTGCATTGGTGTTGAATTCGGCTCATCACCCAACTTGATGTCGCGTCGATGCCAAAGGACCAACTCGTTCATTGCCTCCTGCAAAGTTATGATCCCCTCAACTGGAAAATCTATCTCCCAATCTTCACAACCACTGTCTGTGATTTCTAGAACTTGGACCACAACATAGTGTGGCGGGACAGGATTATCCTTGTAGTTAACAAGTCCTGGTTTTACCAAACCAGTAGCAGCTTGCTTTGTTTTTGTCCCAGATCGATTGATTGGAATATGAAGAAAGCAAGGCTTGTCCTCAATAATATCGTCTATAGGGTACTTGGTCAAGTCTTGTACAGATCCTACGCTGCTAGGGACTATAGGTGGACTCATGTGGCTTGGCTTGAGTTCAAATGATATGCATTCTGTTTTCTTCATTTTGTTCATCACGTCATTAATAGCCTTTTGTACCCTTTCATCAATAGTCTCTTCAAGGGTCCTTTTCGACTTCTCGTGTTTCCTATATGACGACGCATACTCTAGAAACGCCTCTCTCTAGGAAATCTTACAAGAGATTCCCCGAGCCCGTCCAATGTGTTCAGGATTGCCTAGTGCTGCAGTTAGTATGTCATTCTCCCTCCGAGGCTTAAATTCTCCTTTTTTCTCTTATCTGCATATTCTTGAATTTTTGTCGAAACTTCGCCTACCAATTCTGGATGCAAAAGTTTGTCGTCCTCACTCAAACCTGCCCGACCTAAGATCCAACAAATAGCTCGCTCATCGATATCTTTTAATATTGGGTCCAAAGTGCCGTTAGCTATAGCTTCCTCGATTATCCTGTTCCACTGCACAACTTTATGGTGATATCCGGTTGACCCCAGGCGATAAGGGTGTTTGTTCATCTTCGCTCTCTGAGAATTAGTTTCGCCCAGTTCTTTGGCCTTCAGTTCGATCTTCTGACGAACAAATTCCTCCCACTGAGCTTGAGTGATTTTCCCCATTTTCTTGGGCGGAGGAACCTTATTCTTCTTAACAAATTCCCTATTCATCTCGGCCTTCCACCCATGAAACATCTTGGCCATAGCAGAGAGCATCGACTTCCTTACTGCATCCTCTGTGCCTTTTGGGAACTTGAATGACTCAGACAACTTAGCCCATAGCTTATTGCGGGTGTCTTCATCTAAATCCTTCCATTTTTGAAGTGTGATTGGCACTATATCTCTAACAGTAGACCCGCAGGAATTTCGAAACTTTGTAACCACGTCAAGTGGTTCTTCAGGAAACCCCTCTGCATTTAGTTTTGTTACGTACATAACTGCACCTTCTTTCATCTGATTCGGACCTCGTCGCCTTCGTTTCCGCTTATGTGAAACGGATGATTCAGGCATCGGAGCATCCTCCGTGTTTCGTGTAGAACATGCATCCTCTTTCTTCTCTTCATTTGAAATCTATATAGTGAAACAATTAATGGCCTTTCATATATGAACATTATTTTAGAATATAGTCGGCATATTTCTATTTACCTCTTCATCGTTGGGAATATAGTCGGCATCAAGCTCATCTAATGTTTTTTTCTTCCTTGGAGGTATAGGAGTACAAGGATTGTCGTCACTAGAACTATCCTCCCCGCTCCCTTCACCGGAGCTACTCGTTGTCTGCCATTCAAGTTTGTTCGCGTCTTCATCAACTTTGTTAGACGCACCGGTGCAGACCACATCCATACTAGGCTGCTCGTTGTCTGCCATTCAAGCTGGTTCCATCGATAAAGGGATATACTTTTAGTCTGATATACTGGTTCCATCAATAAGAGAACTTGGAGAAAAGGTGATTCAAAAGAAATTGAGCCCAAACCCGCATCCGGGGCAGGATCGGGTCGGGAAGCAAGCTCGCAGATAGAAGTGCACTTTCCAATGCAGTTAGACAGAGAAGGCATGACTGTGATGTTATAATGCTGAAGGACCCCAAGAAGAGATTATGCCCTGTAGTCTACCACTTCCCGTTATTTGTGGGCTTCACCGAGGGCGGGAAACATTTGGTGACATCAAACGACCTTCGGGCTGGGGACGTCTGCGAGCTTGTTAAGGGGCCAGACGATGGTGAGCCTGTGTACTCTGTCCGGATGTGTGGTCACAAAATTTAAAGCCGCCCCGGCTTCATCTGTGCGCTTCTCTTATCTTATGTCGGCTACTAAGATCACTTAGCACCCCACCTAAGAGAAGAGAAGCACACACATGAAGCCAGGGCGGCTTTAAATTTTGTGACCACACATCCGGACATAGTACACCGGCTCACCATCGTCTGGCCCCTTAACAAGCTCGCAGACGTCTTCAGCCCGAAGGTCGTTTGCTATCACCAAATGTTTCCAGCCATCGGTGAAGCCCACAAATAACGGCAAGTGGTAGACTACAGGGCTTAATCTCTTCTTGGGGTCCTTCAGCATTATAACATCACAACCATGCCTTCTCTGTCTAACTGCATTGGAAAGTGCACTTCTATCTGCGAGCTTGCTTCCCGACCCGATTCAGGCATTCCGCCGATGCCATTCTCCATATAAGTCCCAAACAGAGAATAGGGATGAGGTAGTCAAGATTGTAGGCGCTAGTGCTCAACTACTAGCATCTATAGATATGGACACAAGTCCAAATTTGGTGCTACTCGGCACCATCGATATCACTAGAAAAAAAATACATCAAAGAGATCCACTTCCCAATAGTACTCGAAGATAGTTCATTGACTTGACACTCTCTAAGAGGTTCATACAAAATACATTATCTCTAAGAGTGAAACCTACGATACTCATATCGTGTTGTTTAGGACTAAACATCAACAACCCCTTGACTGGTCGCTATCATACTCAATTCCAAAATATTTTTCCAATATGTCGGCTTGAGTAAGGAGATCTGGGCTTGGGAGTTCCTCCAAATCATCTGCAGCTTCATCATCTTCAGCATATTGCAGGGCTTCATCTTGAATAATTTTAGCCCTCTTGGAGTCAGCATACTTTTTGATGGACAGAGCACACTTCTCAAGCATGTCGCATACATCTCCAATTTGAAACAAAGTGGTCTTAAGTGTGTACACTGATTCCGGTTCACTAGTATCCACAACCCCATCAGTCACTAGACTGCGAATGATGTCAACATGTGTCTCGATGACTCGAACTGAGGTCTAAACCATGTCAAGTGGCTCTTTTTCCATCTCTAAAACTGAAAATGACCAAGTCTCACAATCAAAAGAACAAAGGCAGGGATCAGAGGGAAAACAAGGATGTGGCTTATAGGGCAAAAAGAAGGGTCCAAATAACATTGTCATGGCTATGAACAAGTCAAAGATGGGAGATAAGAACAAGTCTTATAACATAGGGTTGGGAAGCAAAGATAGGTATTCAAAAAACTTAGAAGGGAGATAAGAACAAGTCTTATAACAAAGGGAGATAATAACATTGTCATGGCTATGTACTTCCATGATGTATGTGGCCATAAGCACATTTGGCCTAATGATTATCAAACAAAGATAGGTAGTCAAAAAACACTAAAAATAGACTTCATATAAGAAGTAATTGACAACCAAACAATAAGCAATAAGCATATTGACAATATATGTAAGTGAAAATATGCACTTATGAATATGCAAACAATAAGCAATAACCAAACAATAAGCAATAAGCATATTGACAAACATTTAATCTAAGCACTGATAATCAGGGATAGCCATCGATTGGGCAGAATGCATATACACAATTTGTCAATATGCACTTATGAAATATACACAATGAAATACTCCAAGTACTTGAACTGAAATATACACAATGAAATACACAATTCTGCTTGGCATATACACAATTTGTAGAACATTGCTTGCTTGTAGAATATACACAATGAAATACACAATAAGAATGCATATACACAATTTGTAGAACATTGCTTGCTTGTAGCCAATGGAACCTGAACTGAATTAAGAGCTCGGGGAAGAAGAAATGGAACCTGAACTTCGACCTTATCGAGAGGAAGAAGACAGAGCTCGTGGACGGCGGCGCTTCGGGCTCGGGGACCGTGACGGCGGCGCTTGGGCTCGGGGACCCGGCGCTCGGGCTCGGGGACGGCGGGCGCTCGGGCTCGGTGAAGGGGACGGCGGCGCTCGGGCTCGGTCTCGGGGACGGCGTTGCTCGGGCGCTCGGGGACGGTGGCGCTCGGGCTCGGGGACGAGGACGGCGGGGCTCGAGCTCGGTGAAGGGGACGGCGGCGCTCGGGCTCGGTGAAGGGGACGACGTTGCTCGGGCGCTCGGGGACGGCGGCGCTCGAGCTCGGGGACGGGGACGGCGACGCTCGGGCTCGGGGACGGGGACGGCGGCGCTCGAGGTCGGGGACGGCGGCGCTCGAGCTCGGGGACGGCGGCGCTCGGGTTCGTGCTCGGGGACGGGGACACGACGGCAGCCTGGCGGCGCACTGTGTCAGCTCGGGCGGGAAGAGTTAGGGTTCCTGTCGACCAACGAGCCTTTTATATTGTAAAGAATCCCAGGCGGATATTTAGCAAAACCGCATGTGATAGACAACATCACAAGCGGTTGTTAATTCCGACCGCCTGTGATAAATTAACTTCACAGGCGGTCGACGTAAAAAACCGCCTGTGATGTTATCTATCACAAGCGGTTTTGCTAAATATCCGCCTGTGATGTGTGTACACTATAAAAGGGCTAGCCCCCGACGGGTTCCAGAACCCTAACTCGCAGAACCCTAATTCACAGCACTGTAGCGGCGGCGGGTTTTTTTTGAGATCTACTGGGAGAAGGTTTTGTTTTTGAGTTTATTGATTGATTTCAATAGTTTATGCATATATATGATCTCCATTTGTTTTCTTTCTCATTTTGATGCGATTTTTTGCCTCAATTTTGTAATATAGAACGGATTTGAAGAAAAGCTTTGGAATTCAAGATTTGGACTTATAATAGTTGATCTAGTTTAAAGATTCTTTAAAAACACAATTGTCTCACCTCAAGGTATCTATTGTTGCAATGTTTGTTTTATTTTCATACATATCAATTCGTTTCATGTTTTATGGATGAATTCAATTAATTAATGATTTTATTGATGTTAATCAATATAAGGATAGGTAATGGACCGAGGTTGGATGTACAATGTGCCAAGACAACATCCGTTGTATATTCGAAATTTGAGAAGCTTTATTGAAGCGACCAAAAAGCACGCGAATTTGCGAAAGAGCAAGGAGATATTATGTCCGTGCATCGACTGTGATAATAAGATAGCTTGGAGAGATACAGGAGTAATCCAATCACATCTGCTAAAAAGAGGGTTTAAAAACAATTACACGATATGGTCAGAACATGGTGAGTTGGATCCGTGTGAAGTGCCTGGTAATGACGAGAGAGTTGTCGGAATTTTAGATCTTAAAGTTGATGGTAAAGTGGATAATGTGGATGCTAATCAAGATTTTGAAGAATTTGATTGCGAAGAGATGTTGCGCCATATGGAACCAGAAATGTTGAGTTCTGTGAGATCACAGAAAGGGCTATCTAAAATGGAGGGACTGGAAAGTTCTTCAAAAGAACCTTTATATGATGAATCAAAGGGTTGTGACAAAGAGTTTACTACACTGCGTACAGTTCTAGAACTTCTGAAGTTGAAGGCTAGCACCGGATGGTCTGATACTAGCTTCACAGATCTTTTGAATTTTCTGTCCCAATTACTACCAAAACCCAACAAACTACCAACAAGCACTTATAAAGCGAAGAAGCTTATATCTCCCATAGCTCTGGGTGTGCAAAAAATTCATGCATGTCCGAACCATTGTATTCTGTATCGTGGCGATTTTGAGAACGCATCAAGATGCCCAGTTTGCAATGTCAGTCGATACAAGAAGAGCTACAATCAAGACTGTGTAAAAAAATTCCCGAAGAAAAATAAAAACAAGAAATCCACTATTGGACCTAAAAGTGACGATGACACTTTTGATGACATGGATGGGAAAAAGAAGTCAAAGAACCCAGCTTTGCTGATGTGGTATCTTACAGTAATTGATCGCTTAAAACGTTTGTTCTCAAATCCTAGGGAGGCTGAGCTTATGCGTTGGCATGCTGAAAATCGCAAGCAGAATAACAAACATATTCGACACCCTGCTAATGCATCACAATGGAAAAATTTCGATCTTATGTATCCTGAGTTTGCCAAAGAAACCAGAAATGTAAGATTTGCTTTGGGTACAGACGGAATGAATCCATTTGGTGAAAAAAGAAGTGTACATAGCACCTGGCCCGTGACTTTAACGATGTACAACCTTCCATCATGGCTGTGTCACAAAAGAAAGTACATTATGTTGACTATTCTTATTCAAGGTCCGAAATCAGCTGGTGTTGATATTGATGTGTTCCTAGAACCTCTTATGGAAGATATGACAAAGCTCTAGAATGAAGGAGTTAGAATATGGGATGAGTATTGCCATGAGTATTTCAACTTAAGAGCAATTATATTTGTTACCATCCATGATTCTCCCGGTGGCGCCACACTATCAGGGCAAAAGACTAAAGGAAAGAATGGTTGTGTAGTGTGCGTCGATGGAACTGCTTCCATGTACCTTAAATCATCCAAGAAGTTGGTGTTCATGGGACACAGACGGTTCTTGATGAAGCAGCATAAGTACCGAAAGATGAAAGCGGAATTTAACAATCAACTGGAAAGTGAAGGTGCACCAAAGCCTTATAGTGGGAAACTTGTTTTTGAAATTGTAAAGAACATTCATGTTGTATTCGGAAAGGGAAAAAACAAAGGAGAAAAGAGAAACAGAACTGACCCTTCAACTTACACAACTTTCAAGAAGCAATCAATTTTTTTCAAGTACCTCTCATACTGGAAGGATATGGAAATTTGCCACAGCATTGATTTGATGCATGTAACAAAAAATGTTTTTGACAGCATCATTGGAACCTTGCTGGGCATGCCGAGTAAGACAAAAGACGGACTCAAATCACGCAATGATCTAGTAGATCTTCAAATCAGACCGGAACATCATCCAGTGGATAGTGGCAAAGGGAAGCCTTACCTCCCCCCAGCTAGCTACAACATGTCAGCTGAGGAGAGAACAAAGATTTGCAAATGTTTGCGTGGGGTCAAAGTGCCCACAGGTTTCTCATCCAATATCAACAGACTAGTTAGGATGAAGGACTTGTCTCTATTTTGCTACAACTCTCATGACTGCCATGTGATGATGACGGTGTTCCTCCCAATTGCGGTAAGAGCCCTCGAAACAGAGCATGTCAAAGTTGTCATCACACGCTTGTGTTACTTTTTCAATGCGGTTTCACAAAAAGTAATAGCTTTAGAAGACTTGGACTATCTAAAGGCATACATCATCGAGACTATGTGCAAGCTTGAAATGTGTTTTCCTCCATCATTTTTTGATATGCTCGTACACCTAATCATACATCTCGTGGATCAGATAAAAATATTAGGGCCACTATATTTACATCATATGTTTCAGTTGGAGCGATACCTGGGAGTATTAAAAGGTTATGTGCGAAATCGCGCTCACCTAGAGGGTTCAATCATGGAGGGATACACTACAGAAGAAGTGATTGAGAGCTGTATAGATTACATTAGTGACGGAACAATGATAGGTGTGCCTGTACCTAAACATGAGGGTAAACTATGTGGGAGAGGGAGAATGGGCAAGAAAACTTTTCGCGTTGAGGATTACAAGCTAGTACATTGTGCTCATGGTAGTGTACTACAACATCTCACGATAGCCGAGCCTTACATAGAGGAACACCTGGATGAGCTTCGTAAAGAAAATCAGAACCGCACAGAGGACTGGATCATGAGGGAGCACAAACATCGTTTCAGCGAATGGTTAATGGACAAAAACATCCCATTCGGAGACTCTTTGGAAGAGAAAACAATGAAGAATTTGGCTTCTGGGCCATCGTGTTTTGTGACATCATGGCAAGCATATGACATCAATGGGTACACATTCTACACTAAATCAAAAGACATGAAAAGTGTTGCACAAAATAGCGATGTTCGTATCGATGCTTTTGACCTACATGGACAGAAGACCACATATTTTGGATTCATAGAGGAAATATGGGAACTTGATTATGGCCCAAGCATGAAAATACCCTTATTTAAGTGCCAATGGGTACAACATCCCGTGGGGTGATAGTGGATAACTACGGACTCACACTGATAGACTTAAAGAAAGTAGGATATAAAGATGACCCGTGGGTTCTCGCCGAATGTGTTGCACAAGTGTTCTATGTACTCGATCCAGCAGATGAGAAGATGCATGTAGTTATTTCTGGAAAGCAAAAAATTGTTGGAGTTGAGAATGTGGGAGACCAAGATGAGGAATACAATAAGTATGAAGAGATGTTCGTCTTTAACGGTCCAGAGAGAATCAAGCGTGTGGAAAAGAAAATTGATAAGAACTTAAAGCCATACATGCGGAAAAATGGTAGTTCATGAAAAATTGTATGAATCAAATTGTATTTGTTATCATGTATGATCGACTATGAATTGTGGTTGCCAATTAATTTAAAATCTCTCTAGTTATCTATGTGTGCTATTATAATTCATTTAAATTGTATTTGCATATTATTGTTAAAAATTAAATATTAATTCATTTAAATAGTATTTGCATATTTCTGTTAAAAATTAAATATTAATTCATTTAAATTGTATTTGCATATTTCTGTTAAAAATTAAAATTATTTTCATATTTAAATTGTATTTTCATATTTTTACAATCACAGGCGATTTTTTCTTAGGGTCCGTTTGTGAAAAGGATAGAGCACCACAGACGGTCCTAAACAAAAACCGCTTGTGATACTATTACATCACAGGCGTACTGAACCGCCTGTGATGTAAAAAGCCTACCGCTTGTATAGAGCCAAATTGTACTAGTGATATAAAATACCTTAGACCACTAAATACAAAAAAATGTGCTATTAATGAAATAAAAAACAAAAAAAACTTGTTAATAATCTCTCATGCATGCAAGACGTTCGCAGAGGCAGCGGATTCATTATTCACCGGCACGCAGAGACGAGCGATCGAGGTCGAACGCGGCACGCAGCCTGAACCTGACGAAGCGACCTAGCTAGCGCTGTTGCTTAACAACCTAGACAGATTGCGGGCCACGCGCGTACGATACACGGAACAACCGGCCGGGCATCGTTATCAGCCGTCCTCCACGTCTATATATGCGACTAGTTGAATTAGGGATCGATCGAAACCCCATTAGCAGGCCTCCTGCTTTTGCTTATTGAAACCCATCGTCGTCGTGTGCCATCTGCCGCCGCGTATTTGCCGATGGAAGACGGCACAATCATTGGTGTTATGGAGAAAGGGGTCATGCCATTTACAATAAACACACCCTTTTAATTGTTCAACCGGAGGAATTACATGTGATAATTTAATATTACCATGTTTAAGCAACTCATCAAATATTTTATCACATTTAGTAATATTAAATGTGAACTTAACATTTTCCTTTTGTGTCGAGTGCGGGTGAGAGCGAACAGAAGGTTTGGCCTTAGTGGGCCAAACAAGCTTAAGGATATGTGACTTTTTTGGTTCTTAGGGCTTGTGTGGTCGGTTATATTTATGCTGGCCTTCCACACTAGGCGGATCACATGTGACTCCTGGTGCTCCGGATGGTCCGACCTGCGTAGTCGGACGGTCTGCGAGCGGATCGGACGATCTGGTACTATCCCCAGACTGTCCAGTCATGCCAGACAACACCTGTGACCCTTGTGGTGGGCTCTGTGTTACTCCGGACTGTCCAGCGTAGGGTGTCGAACGGTCTGACGGAGGGCCGGACGGTCCGAGATCGTTGGCAGACCAGCCATGCTCAGAGTTGACCTACCATTTAGCGGAGATGGCGGTGAAGGTCGTCCTGGATATGAGTCCATCGGCATACCAGAACATGGCTGGGGAAATCCATTTATTGCCGACGTGTCTGGCACAATTGTTTCAGCGCCTAATTTATGTGATAAAAAATTAGGCATGTGAGTCTTTCCTAATGCATGCGCCATCCTTTCTATATCCTCTATGATACTTTTAATCCGATTATCAAAAGAAATTTTAATAGAAGGAATATCATCGACTGACCTGGCATCACCTTTCGTGGGGAGCTATTGCAGCACGGATGACATGTAATCGGAGTCTATTTCCCTCTCCTTTACGACCTTCTGGTGGCGATCTACCTTGAAGTGTGAGAGGTACCACTTTTTCGCCACCTTGAGCATCTGATCTTGTTGTCGTTGGATCTCCTCATCCATCTTCTTCATGTCATCTTTTAAGTTTTCATGCTCTGCGGCCGATAAATTAGTCAGCCTTGTGTCGCTATTTGGAGAAGCATTGTTGAGATCTTTAGAATTGGCCATGTAAGCCTGATTTTTTAGATCTACAACCCCGTCCCCAGCGGAGTTGCCAAAAAGTATGTTGGTGTCGATCTGGGCAGCGCCAATCACTAGGTGGTGTACCGCCTGGCGGTGCCCT
This sequence comes from Zea mays, assembly GCF_902167145.1. NCBI lineage: Eukaryota > Viridiplantae > Streptophyta > Magnoliopsida > Poales > Poaceae > Zea > Zea mays. Next base: position 145,884,152 of record NC_050097.1, read on the forward strand.
CTGCGGCGGCGCGAACGGTCCGCAGCCTTGGGCCGGACGGTCCGTGACCTGGGCACAGGAGCGGTGTCTTCCCTACGTCACACCGGACGGTCCGCAGCTTTGGGCCGGACGGTCCCCAATCTGGCGACAGGGTCGTCTTCCTCCTTGCTGGAATCTAGATCTCGTCCCCTGGGGGGAAAAGATCTTAAGGTGCTTCGGGTCGACAGGTCACCTGGGGTGTCCCCAGACGATGTGGAGTCGCCTAGGAATTAAGAGATCAATTTGAGGAAGAGGTCTTGGGTGGACAACTAGATCTTGCCCCCGGGAGGGGTGAGATCCTAGGGTCGTCTTGGGATCAGCAGGCCACTCAAGACGAATCTAGACGACGTAGTGTCGAATAGGGGTGGAGGTGGATATGTGGAAGACTACAACTATAACTATGCTATATCTACTCCTAGGGCAGGAAAAGTAAGTAAAGTAATTGGTTCGATTGGAATCTGTTCGGGGGTTCTCAATCGGCCGTACCCCTTTATATTTATAGGCGAGGAGGTCTGGACCTTTTCCTAAGAGATAGCAAACAACTCCCACTTGATTCGATGGATAACCATGCACGAGATAAGGATAAACATCCGAGTTAATCTAATCTCGGGACACACGGACCGTCCGGGCCCAAGGGCCGGACCGTCTGCTCATTTTGGTGTCCAACAGTCCAGTTTCGTCACATAGTGTAGTGACATCCTACGCTTCGGCATGAATGCGGGACCCAAGGCTCCATATATTTCAATGGAATGTAGAGGGAGCATCACCCTGCGTATCTCCCGTAGAGCTGCAGCCGCCCGCAACTCTACAGAGACACTAGCGGCGCTGGCCACCACAGAAGAAATACCAATCTCTAGGAAACTAAGAACAGGGGCATAGTAGATAACTAGGGTCTTGCCGATGCAACTCCAAAATCGCAAGTTACGTAGCGATAGAGATTCTACGAGCATGGTGGCCTCCTCGTTTCCCGCAAGCAGGTTGCACGAGCCCAGTGTGAGACTCCACAAACAACCAAGCATGCGGAGTGCAACACTTAGGTCATCAACCGAAAACTTGTAGCCAATCAATGTTAACGTACCAAGGTTGTGGATGCTGTCGCACCAATGGTTGTTATCGGTGAGCACTAGTGGTAGGATATTGAAGAAACCAATCACCATGGTACCAAGCATGTCCGTCTTGAGACGTTGCAACGGCAGCTGCGCGCGGTCAATACGTCCTGGTACAAGTTGAAGATAATCAACTCTGCGATCTAAGAGCAAATCCATCCAGCAGCCTAGCGTGTCCACATCGGGCGAGAGCGACGAATGGAGGCAGAACGAAGATACTGAGCCCAGATGGTGGCCAAGGATCCTCGTCACATCTTCCACTAGGTCTCGTGGCTGCTCGGGTTCATGTGGAGGCCACCCAACCCTGACCGTGATGAGTCGCTCGTCATGGAGGACCAATGGGACACTCTCCCAGGCGGTGTCCCGCGGAGCAACGGCATGCCAGTAGACGAAGAGGTCAAGCATTAAGGGGTCGTACTCCCCGTCAATCTTGGAGCCCGGCAGCTAGACATGAAAACCGATATTAATCTTTTATTATTATTTTTTTTGTTATGAATAAATTAATACCACTACCGTTCGCCGGTAAAAATTAGACAGGCTTAGAGCTTTTCAAACAAAATTTATCATGTAACTCGTACCTGCGAGAGGGCTTCCGCACAAAGGCGCTCGCAGTTCTTTTGTCAGATTCTCTGTCTGCGCCTTCCACAGCTACCGCCTGCGCGACGGGGGATTCCTTGCAGCTGCGCTCCGTCGTCTCCTCTATAGCTTCCAGCCAAACGACGCACTTCGCCTCGTCAAACGGTGGAAGGAGGTGCGCTGAGCCCTTCTCGCCAACGCTGCCCTCCGTCGTCTCCTCCGTAACTTCCAGCCAAACGACGCTCTCCGCCTCGTCAAACGGTTGAAGGAGGTGCGCTGCGCCCTTCTCGGCAACGCTGCTCTCTGCCTCATCAAGGAGGTGCGCTGAGCCCTTCTCGCCAACGCTGCCCTCCGTCATCTCCTCCGTAACTTCCAGCCAAACGACGCTCTCCGCCTCGTCAAATGGTGGAAGGAGGTGTGCTGCGCCCTTCTCACCAACGCTGCTCTCTGCCTCGTCAAGGAGGTGCACTGAGCCCTTCATGCCGACGCCGCTCTCCGCCTCGGCAAACGGTGGAAGGATAGCATGTATTTTTTAAAAACTGTATGTAATAAAAAAATGGAAGAATACACCCCATTGCAACAATAATTTGTATTCTTCAAATTATAATATAGTTTGCTCTAAATTCAGAGGTTGATGTTGTCTTAAGTATAATTGTTCTGTATTTATTGTAGTAACTCAATATATTTGTAGTAGTACTCCCTTCATTTTATAAATGCAAGTCTTCTATCTTTCTCTTATTAACATTAACTAAGTCTATATAAATTACGTCGATAATTATAAAATTAAAATAGTTTTTATTAAATCCACCATGGTATAAAATTAAAATAGTTTTTATTGTAGTAACTCAATATATTTGTAGTAGTACTCCCTTCATTTTATAAATATAAGTCTTCTATCTTTCTCTTATTAACATTAACTAAGTCTATATAAATTACGTCGATAATTATAAAATTAAAATAGTTTTTAGAAAATTGCCTATAGAAATCATGGATTTCTAGCGGTGGTTTTCTTAAGGAACCGTCTACAGAAATATGATTTATATAGGCAATTTTTTTTTCAGAAACCGCCACTAGAAATAACACTGGTGCTTGACAACCCAAACCACCTGTAAAAATTAAATTCCACCATAGGCTTAGAGCTTTTTCTACTAGTGGAGGAAAGAGAAAGATAAAGGTGTGGAGGTATGTAGTTTATTAGCCATTAATTTTTAGCTACTAGTGGTGGAGCCACATAAATTAAATATTATTTTTGTCGGTCTAGAGGCAATCGTCGAAAATAAAGGATTACTTTCATTGGCCAGGACGGGGCTACCGAAAAAACCTATAATTCCTGTTGTGATAAGACCCGCTTGTACAACAGTCGCTCCCCTGATATGTCTAACACTATAGATTTAATAGTGGCGCTGCATTTGAGGTTCGTTGCTAAGACAATGCTAAGACAAGAACAAAGACTCCCAAGATGCTATTACATTTGGGGATGGGAGTCAAGGTAAGCTAAAAGGTCTAGGTAAAATCTTAATCACCACCAAACATTCCATTCCAAATGTATTTTGGTGGATTCCCTAGACTACAATTTGTGTTTCATATCACAATTATGTTTCATTGGTTACAATTGTTTATTTACCAATGTTGGTTCTATCATCTATAGAAGGAGTGATGATTTCGTTGCTTTTAAGGGTGTGTTAAAGTGAAAACTTTGTCTAGTAGGATTTTCGAATGACGATAAAGCGAAAGTTGACACATGCTTCATATCTAAAACTAATATGGGTTGACTATGGCATCAACGGCTTGCCCATGTTGGGATGAAGAATCCTCATAAGGTTATAAAGGGGAACAGGTTTTAGGACAACCGAATGTGTGTTTTGAGAAAGACATGCCATATGACATATGCCGAGCATAGAAGCAAGTTGGATCATCAAATCATCCATTACAAAATATCATGACAACATCAAGATCATTGGAACTCCTACACATGGATCAATTCGGCTCCGTTGCTTACATAAGCATCGGCGGGAGTAAGTATTGTTTAGTTATTGTGGATGATTATACACGCTTCACTAGCTAGGGTGTTCTTTTTATAAGATAAAAGTGAAACCAAAGGAACCTCAAAGAGATTCTTAATAAGAGCTCAAAATGAGTTCAACTTGAAAATCAAAAGAATTAGAAGCGACAATAGACAGAGTTCAATTATACACAAGTGGCAGAATTTCTTGAAGAGGAGGGAATTAAGCATTGATGTTGGAAAAATGGGCGACAAAAGCGTCATCTCCATGTCAATAGGGACAAGTTTTAATTTAGATTAATTTAAATATAACAGAGTAAAGAATACAAGTATATATTGTAGGCTCATGCTTCCATAATTCTTAAATTTACATAGAAATTATGTTAATTATATCTTCGTAGAGTTCCAGCATGAGCACATAGAAAATAAAATTACACCGTATGGCCAGCCTATTACTTTACTAAAAAAATCTCGATCCTTTGACTCAGCAGATGGGCGCTTGCCATAGAAAAGAACTTGGTGAACTGAAATATATGATATGCACTCATGCCAACATGCTAATAAGATACTAAAGAAATACTAAAACACATGCTAATAAGATTCTAAATCACTAAAAAAATACTGCTATAACACACTTCCCAAACTAAACAATAATGCATGTTAATATATAATTAAATTAAAATACCTTAGACCACTAAATACAAAAAATGTGCTATTAATGAAATAAAAAAAAACAAAAAAACTTGTTAATAAGAAATTAAAGTTAAACATTATATTAATTAATGGAATGAAACTATTATTTCGACCTGAGACGAGACACTAGTTACTTAATTCCTCTGCAGATTTTTGGCGATTTTGTTTTTGTAAATATGCTAGACAACATTTCACATTTCGAATGAATCAACTAATTAATTAATATATTAGGTCTCTCATGCATATGCAAGACGGTTCATGGCAGTCTATATATAGCAATAATGGCATATGATAGCAAATCTCTCATGCATGCAAGACGTTCGCACGACAGGAAGTGGACGAGCGATCGAGGTCCGTCGAACGCGGCACGCAGCGCAGGGGATCGGAGATAAGATAAGCCTCGCGCGACAGCCTGAACCTGACGAAGCGACCTAGCTAGCGCTGTTGCTTAACAACCTAGACAGATTGCGGGATACACGGAATAACCGGCCGGGCATCGTTATCAGCCGTCCCCCACTTAAGATCAAAATTTTTTTGTGGTATCTCAGGAGGGGAGTGATACTAACCAAGGATAATTTAGCAAGGCGCAACTGGCTGGGAAACAAAACATGTTGCTTCTGTCATGAAATAGAGACAATTCAACACCTTTTTTTTGATTGTCGGTTTGCCCGTATGGTTTGGGCTTTAATCCACATGGCCTTCGGGATATCTAAACCATATAGTGTCTCTAATTTGTTTGTTTCCTGGCTTAGTGGCTTTGATAGAAATATTAGAAATATCATCTTTCTTGGCGCAGCTACAACCTGTTGGTCTCTTTGGTTACACAGGAATGATATCATATTTGAAAAGAAAAACAATTCTTCTCCCTTGCAGGTCATTTATTCCATTGCACATTGGCTTCGAACATGGGCTATTTTACAGAAGGCGGAGTTGCGACCTATGGTTGTGGAGGCTACGCAGTACTTGGTGCAGGTGGCCATGGACTATTTTTCCCGGGCTCATGGGTGGCGGTCTAGTCTGCGGATTGATTACCATTAGAGTGTGTGGATTATCATCTTTATTTTGTCTTTAAGCTGTGTGCTTCTTAAGCAGAGGCTGGAAGAAATTTCAAGAATTGTATCCCCTCGATGTAATGTGCTTGAAATTATTAATAAAATCTTCCTTTATCAAAAAAATATGCGACTAGTCGAATTAGGGAATCGTTATCAGGCCTCCTGCGTTTGCTTTTTGAAACCTCGCTCCTAAATATCCCATCGTCGTCGCCGCCACCACTGCACCGCCCACTAGCTAGACGACCGGCCGGCCGGAGATGGATCCGGTGTGGTTAGACACTACACGACGGTTCACTTACAGCGACCTATGGTTGGTTGCTAAAACGGCCTTCAGCGACCTACGGTTGGTCGCTAAAAACTTTTAGCGACCCATAAGGATGGTCGCTGTAAGTGCCGTCGCTAAAGGCTTTAGCGACCAACATCTTTTTAGCGACCGACCGTCCGTTGCTAATATTGTATATTTAGCGACCAACCGTGGGTTGCTGTACTATAGATTTAGCAACCAACCGTAAGTCGTCATACTATACATTTAGCAACCAACAGAAAGTCGCCCTTTTACAGTTGTTATTAATAATAATATACATTTAATTAAGCACCAAAAATCACAGATTTTTATACACAAATCATAAAGATATACACAGTTAATCAGTATACCACAGTCATAGATCCATCACATAAACACAAAAGCACCATAATTATATATTCATAAAAGCATCACAATTATAATATCATTCACAACTATATCATTTACAGATAGCTAGCTAGATCATTCACAAAAGCTCCAGAGATGATCAGTCACAATAAGTTCTAGTTTACAATGAACAATTTAAAATTAAGCAACAATTTAATAGTATTGTCTCAGCAATTCATTGTACTCCCCAGTTTGCTGGCTTGAGCTCAAATTTCCATCAGCATCTGCTGTGAGCGTTTTAGCCTCTAAAACATGTGTCTCTTTGCCTGGATCAGTTTCCTGAAGAGGAGCATGCTCAACTGTCTGTCTGTCGTCAGAGGGCTGCTGTTGCTCAACTGTCCGTGTGTTGTCACAGTTGGCATCTTCCTCTCTGCACCTTTAAAATGAACAAATGAAATGAAATTAAACTCGATCATGTCTTGGAAGAACTAGTGACTCATACAGACTGCGAGGTACAAGGGAACCTATATTGTAGCTGACCTTTTTCTGAAGCTCGGAAATTGAATTGAACATGAGCTGATTCTGTGCCAAAAAAATAAAGCTATAATATAATAAAAGACTAAGACGTTAGTAAATAACCTAAATAGCTGTGCACCGAACAACAAATTTGACCCCAACTAATTCACCTTTCTTGACCTAATACGCTTCAAAGAACTGTCCAACTGTTGCTCCAGTTGCTGAAGTTCTTTTATGGTCAGTGAATCCAATTGTTCCCCTAACAGTTGCCTTCCATTGGGAATAGGCAGGTAATAAAATGAAATAAAAGTTATCGGTAAACATTATCATAACCAGAATAAGAGTCCTCTTGAGCAAGTCGGTGGTACCTTTGACTCCTCTGAAGTGCATCCAGTTTGGATTTTAACCGGACATATTCATCCCCCAGTTTGCCTGGTACAAAATAGACCACATATCAGTGCTCATTTTGCTGTAACAATAGTTCTCTGATAGTTATAGTAGATATTCCACAATTATACCTGGTCTACAATAGTTGGATCAAGTACTACTCTTTCTTCAAATGAGTAACGCTGGTAACACTCAAGAATGCCTTCCATGCTGCAAAAGAAGTATTGTATAGCAATGTCATGTTCCAGGCTTCCAGCAAAAAAAATCTTGTGGTCTTAACTAAGACAAATGACCAGGTATAATTTTCTTGTATTGTTTATACTACTAGGTGAAGTATATTAGTCTTGCATACAAAACGAAAAAAACATACGAATACCAGTTGCATGTGCACATGCACAGCGCATTGCATGAGAGAACTGTACGCATACATTGTAGCATTCCATTTAAGTTACATTTCTAAAAAGAAAAGTATTTAACTTTCAGCTTTAAACAAGGGTTTCTAAAAAGAAAAAACCTGCCACACAAACAGGTACTTAAAACCTTGAAGTTTATTTGTACAGAGTTCAAGATTAATCTAGTTAAAAACAATTAGTAGATAAAATTTATACAGCTAGTTTGCACTAACCAGTAATGCATTGAGGCTCATAAAATCTGAACTGATACAAGTGATACCGATTCATAGAAAACCATTTTCATATTCTTTCATAAATGCGAGTAGAAGAAGCTTTACACAGGAAACACCAAGTCAAACAAAGTATATGAACAATCACAAAAACAGAAACAATCACATTATTCCAGCTTGCATCCAGATTGCCCAACACTACCATGGACCACATATCAACACGTATATGAACTACACTGCATGAATATGAACCCGAAGGAGCCAATTTGAATCTAGACATTATCAATAGCAGGCTTCCTGCTAGCAGGTTATTAATATATCTTGCATCGTTAAAACATAGAGGAACAAACAAACTTGCTCAGCTACAGATCATGAACATATAAAATTCTCAGAGAAAAAAGAACTATACAACAAAGAAAGGAAAACATAGTCAAATGAGACGTATTGAGATCATAAACAGCTCACTAGCGTTTCTATCGCTACCAGGATGGGACCAACTGAGCAAGTATTAAAATTACAACCCCAATATATCTATTCATTAAGGTAGTGAACAAAATTAGTAAAACAACTTACCATGGACCCAAATGACTCTGACATGGTGGACACGACAACGATTCCAGGTTCAGCCATTTTATCAAACACTTGACAAGCGCCACACTAAAGCTGTCTTCTCCTCATCGGGACTACAGAGGTCCAGCCTGCTGCTGCTGTACCACAGCTGGGCTAGTGCTGACGGGAGAGGTGAGGGAAGCCATGGGGGCGGCTGGAGGACAGGCGCTGGTGCGAGATTGGGAAAGGGAGCGAGAAAACGCAGCTGCTGCAGGTGATGCCGTTAGGGAGCAGGGGCGAGCTTAGCATGGGGAGCAGATGTGACGACATGTTTGCTGTTGGGATAGGGCATCACGGCAGGGACGACCGGCTCCAAGAGCAGCGAGGGGAAACGACGACCGGCTACAGGAAGGGCGTCGTCGAAGGCAGCGTCGCGGCCGACGTCGAGGGCGGCCCGCAGCTGGCGTCGAGGGAGAGGCCAAGGGCTTGACCGCCTGAGAGCCGAGAGGGATTGAGGAGTGAGGACGCAGGACGGCAGGAGCAGGATGCAGGAAGCAGAAGCGCCGGCGACGCGGCGTGGAGTGAGGGAGAGGCCACGGCGGCGGCGTGCCTCGTGTGGAGACTGGAGAGGCCTGCTGGGCAGTGGTAATTTAGGTTTCTAGGCGGCTACTAGGGTTAGGTAGATGGCCCCTAGTGCGCCTTAGGGTCAGGGAGAGTTTTCTTTTTTTATTTCCAAATGCATTTTTAAATTACTCAAAAAATCATAAAATTTTACCAAATGAATAATAAATATTTGAATAAATTATTACGAATGCAAATAAATAATAAACATTTGAATAAAAATTTATTACCCTATTTAATATAAGCATAAAGAACACATTTGCATACTATAGTTGTCTATACATAAACAAACCATGAAATAAACATACAAACAATATTAGAAAGAAATAAATCACCACACAATTTAGCGATCAATGTTTACTTGTTTTAATTAATTTTTAGTCACTAACATCTATAGGTATGTTCAGGCTATAAGATTTGATAGTGATCCTTGCTCTATAGCGACCCACCGCTAGTCCCCGACGACATCTATAGCGACCAACCATAAGTTGTTAAATTTCTAGACTTTTAGCGACCAACCGACCGTTGCTACAAAAGGATTTAGCGACTGACCGTCGGTCTCTAACCTTTAGCAACCAACAGTTGGTACCTAATAAGGGTCGCTAAAGATCAACCGTCGTGTAGTGAGAGTGGTTCCACAGGGAAGGGGCGGAGCTCGCCAACCGCCGCCGTAGGCTGGATCTTATTCTTGATGATGATGAGGAGGAGGAGGATCGCGTAGCCTTGGCCTTGGCTCCCTACGTTGATCGCCATTACAATGATCCTGTCTATTACCGGCTGATCTCGCCTCGAACCCGTCCCCGATCCCCATCCCCGTCCTCACACGCCGGGGACGACGACAACAAGCGTGCTTGCATCCTGGGGCTCAAGGAGGTGGTGCCAACCGCTAAGAACGACGACAACTGTGCCATCTGCCTCAACCCATTGGCCGATATCGTTGGTCCTGATCCTGATCACAAGAAGGACGACGCCACAGCTACGTCGATGCTTCGGGCCATGCCCTGCTCCCACATCTTCCACCAGCACTGTATCTTACAGTGGCTCCATCGCAACGCCGTCTGTCCTCTCTGTCGCTACCAACTACCCACCACTTTCAAGGACGAGGACACCGAAGAGGAGGATGAGGATGAGGATGAGGATGAGGAGGAGGAGGAGGAGGAGGAGGAGGAGGAGACGAACAACTCAAATTCTCGATTGAATCAGATCAGACGACGACTGCAGATCTTGTATAACTAAAAAATTCAGCTCACACAGCCTGATCAGGCCGCCATTGCTTGCTCTCGCTGCTGTCTATACGGTCTCTCAGATCAGTTTGTGCGATTATATTCATATGCATTCAACTAACCTTATGATGTGTAAGAAACTAAAAATGCATGCATGCATGGTGTCATATATGTGGTTATATACTCCTTATTTCTTTAACACGTGTGCACTTATGGACACGTACCAAGGATGAGCTCCTCTCAATAGGAAGGATAATGATGTGCAAGAGCAAAGACAAATCAAACCAAACGGCGCTTTATTATTAGTATCATATCACACTATTGGAAACCGGCTCTTTGACAAATGCCAAATTATTTACCGAGTGTTTTTAGGCACACCGGTACAAAGAAATACGGTAGCAAATTGATTTATATTGGCAAATCAGTTAAGACAACCACCGGTATAATCGATTTCCCCTAGTGGTTGACCTAAGAAAACCACTAGCACAAATCCTTTGTATCAAACATAAACTGGGGTTTAAAAACAGCAAAGTCTTATTTCATTTGTGTCTAGATTACAATTTTGTTGCCCACATATTAGAACGTATAAACCGAGTATAAATTATTTGTTTGAAGTTGTAAATCAATTAAATGAAATAGTTGTCAACTACAAAGTTAAATAACTTTATAAGTTCTACACCTATTATTTTGGTACATTTTTCACCCGAGGACGTTCGCAAATTTTGCATTATAAAGTTTGTCATATTCGTATGCAATTTTCATGGCCTAAATGATTTCAAATAGAAAAGTTGTCAACTACAAATTTTCACAACTTTTAGAGATCTACAAATTTTATTTTGGTGGTTTTTTCTTACGAGGTCATTTGAAAATCTCAAAAAATTGATTTCAAATGATTTTTACATGCAGTTTTCTTATGAAGCGTCAGTAGAAATCGTATTTGTACTAGTTGTTCCTTAAAAATCATCAGTAGAAACAGCATGATTTGTACTAGCGGTTTTCTTAAGGAATCGCTAGTACAAATATGATTTCTACGCGCAGTTTCTTAAGTAAATCACTAGTGAAAAGTGTTTCCACTGTATGTTCTCGTGTCGGGATGGCCAATTTATTTTCATTGATGCTCCATAACCAAAACTACTTGTAAAAATTATACCTCAGCGCAGGCATAGAGCTTTTTTTACTAGTGGTAGTCGCAAAGAAGCTCTTTGACGAGTCCAGACAAAAAATGCTTGGCAAAAAAAATTACTCGGCAAATAGCTTCTTTGTCGAGTATCTTTTTTTACACTAGGCAAAGAGTTTATTTGTCGAGTGTCTTTTTTTACACTAGACAAAGAAAATTTTCAAATCACATTTTGACGTAGTAAATGAATTCAAATGAAAAGTTACCAACTACACCGTTGTATAACTCATCAAGATGTACAATTTTTATTTTGGTCAATTCTTCATATGACAAAATAATAGTAAATTTGTTCACAAACCGTATATATCTCTCTTGTGGTTTATGAAACTGCAAGGGGATGTATAGAATTTATGAACAATGTTAGAACCACCATGTTGGATGAATAAATGACCAAACAACGAGAATAAACTTTAAATTTTGTAGTTGGTAACTTCTTGATTCGAAGTCATCTTGTCAACGACTATGTCTGAATTAAAAAATTGAATTTTTGAAACGATATCGGATGGAAAAACCACCAAATTGAAAGTTGTGGATCCTCAAAAGTTATGAAACTTTATGTAAAACTATGTTTAAAAATTTGAATTTTTCAAATGACCTCGGATGAAAAAAACCAAAATGAAAGTTATAGGTCCCGTAAAGTTATTTAACTTTGTAGTTGATAAATTTTTAATTTGAAATTATCTCGTCATAGAAAAAATAATTTTGAAATTTTCAAATTTGAAATTCAAATTTTGTAAACGACCTTGAATGAAGAAACTATCAAAATGAAAGTTGTGGATCTCGAAAAGTTATGGAACTTTGTAGTTAACAACTTCTTCATTTGAATTTATTTAGTGCTTCAAACAATCAATTTATTTAGTGCCTCAAATAATCAATTTAGAATCAATTTATAAATACATGTGAAATAGGGGAAGAAAAAGTAATATAAATACAATCAATTTGTTTAGTGCCTCAAACAATCAATGTGAGAGCACCTAGAGGGGGTGAATAGGTGATCCTGTAAAATTAAACACTAAATAGCCACAAACTTGATTATCAAGGTGTTAGTGAAATCAAGTGGCTAAGGAACGCGTTCGTGCGAACAAAGCAATCACAATAAGCAACACACAAGACACGCGATTTTTATCCCGTGGTTCGGTCAAGTAACACTTGCCTACTTCCACGTTGTGGCGTCCCAATGGACGAGGATTGCACTCAACCCCTTTCAAGCGATCCAATGATCAACTTGAATACCACTGTCTTTTCCTTTAGAGTATTTTTCCTGTTTGCGAGAAATTTCCACAATTTGGAGTCTCTCGCCCTTACAATTTGAGATCACACAGAAAGCACAGAGTAAGGTTGGGAGAGCAACACACGCAAGACTCAAATCCTCAGCACAACCACGCACACAAGTCACGACTTGAGCTCGAAACACAACACACGGAGTTCGGAACTCTAATGGAGCTCAAATCGCTAACACAGAGAATCAATTGCATGGAGTCGGAGTCTGGAAGTCTTAGAATGTTTCTTGAAAGCTTGGTGTTCTCCTCCATGCGCCTAGGGGTCCCTTTTATAGCCCCAAGGCAGCTACGAGCCGTTGGAGGCCAACTTGGAAGGCCAAACTTGCCTTCTGTTGGGTGGTGCACCGGACAGTCCGGTGCACCACCGGACAGTCACTGTAGCTGTCCGGTGCGCGATCTCCTTCCATATTTGGCGCATCCGATCGTTGGTCCTCGGGGTCAGTTGGCGCACCGGACGGTCCGGTGTGCTCAACCAACCATTGCTGCGGGCCACGCGTCGCCCGCGGATCGCGCGGCCGACCGTTGGCTCACCGGACAGTTTAGTGTACCGGTGAATTATAGTCGTACGCCTCTGCATTTTCCCGAGAGCAGCCGGTTCACCGCCGGCCAGCCTGGCGCACCGGACACTGTCCGGTGCACCACCAGACAGTCCGGTGTGCCTGGCCAGAGTTGGTGTTGGCTGCACATAGCTAACTCTTTTCATTTTCTATTCTTCTTCTTTTGTCACTGTTTCTAGCACTTAGACAAACACATTAGTATACAAAATAATATACTAAGTCTAGAAACATACCTTATGCTTTGATTTGTACACTTCACACATTTTGCACATAAGAACTCAATTAATGTGTTGGGCATCTAATCACCAAAATACTTATGGAAATTTCCCCCAAGGGCACATTTCCCTTTCAATCTCCCCCTTTTTGGTGATTTATGCCAACACATCAAAAAGCAACAAAAGAAGTGCAACATCAATGCAATTGAAGACTAAATTATTTTTGCTTATGATTTGGCATATTTGGATGACTCGTTGCCACCACTTGGTTTGTTTTTGCAAATCAAATTCTTTTTCCTATCTCTAAGTCAAACGTACTTGTTTGGGCAAATCTTAGGGAACAGTTAGCTATTGTCTTCCCATAGTGGTGGTTGTGGTGGTGGGTTATGGTTCTGCCTTGCAGGTGGCGATGGTAGCTCTGGGAATGGTCGGCCATGGCTGATTGAGTTCTTGAACTCCCTACAGTTACATAGTGTCGGGGACCATAATTAGGGGTACCCTCAAGACTTCTAATTCTCAGCTGGTAACCCCCATCAGCATAAAGCTGCAAAGGCCTGATGGGTGCGATTAAGTCAGGGATCAGTCCATTCGAGCGACTCGATCACGCCTCGCCCGAGCCTAGCCTCGGACAAGGGCAGCCGACCCCGGAGGATTTCCGTCTTGCCCGAGGCCCCCCTCCAACGGCGGACATATTTCCGGCTCGCCCGAGGCCCTGCCTTCGCTAAGAAGCAACCCTGACTAAATCGCCGCACCGACCGACCAAGTCGCAGGAGCATTTAATGCAAAGGTGGCATGACACCTTTATCCTGACGCGCGCCCCCCCGGTAGAGCCGAAGTGACCGCTGTCACTTCACCGCTCCACTGACCGGCCTGACAGAAGGACAGCGCCGACTGCGCCACTCCGACTGCAGTACCACTTGATAGAGTGAGACTGACAGGCAGTCAGGCCCTGCCAAAGGCACCATAGGAAGCTCCGCTCTGCCCGACCCAGGGCTCGGACTCGGGCTAAGTCCCGGAAGACGACGAACTCCGCTCCGCCCGACCCAGGGCTCGGACTCGGGCTAAGTCCCGGAAGACGGTGAACTCCGCTCCGCCCGACCCAGGGCTCGGACTCGGGCTAAGTCCCAGAAGACGGCGAACTCCGCTCCGCCCGACCCAGGGCTCGGACTCGGGCTCAGCCCCAGAAGACGACGAACTCCGCTCCGCCCAACCCAGGGCTCGGACTCGGGCTCAGTCCCGGAAGACGGCGAACTCCGCTCCGCCCGACCCAGGGCTCGGACTCGGGCTCAACCCAGAAGACGACGAACTACGCTTCACCCGACCCCAGGGCTCGGACTCCGCCCTGGCCTCTGCCGACGACCTCCGCCTCGCCCGACCCAGGGGCTCGGACTCGGCCTCGGCCATGGAAGACAGACTCGACCTCGGCTTCGGAGGAGCCTCCGCATCGCCCAACCTAGGGCGCAGGCCAGCCACGTCAACAGGAGGCGCCATCATCACCCTACCCCGAGCTGACTCGGGCCGCAGGGAACAAGACCGGTGTCCCATCTGGCTAGCTCTGCCAGATAGGCAATGATGGCGCCCCGCATACTCTGTGACGACTGCGGCTCTCAGCCCCCTTACGGAAGCAAGAGGACGTCAGCAAGGACCCAACCGCTCCGACAGCTGTCCCTCCGCCAGGCTCCGTCGCTCCTCCGACGGCCACGACATCACACCAGCTGGGTGCCAAAATCTCTCCGGCTGCCACATCGGCATGTACTTAGGGCGCTAGCTCTCCCCCGCTAGACACGTAGCACTCTGCTACACCCCCATTGTACACCTAGATCCTCTCCTTGCGCCTATAAAAGGAAGGACCGGGGCCCTCTTAGAGAGGGTTGGCCGCGCGGGGACGAGGACGAGACAGGCGCTCGCTTGGAAGCCGCTCGCTCCCTCACCCGCGTGGACACTTGTAACCCCCTACTGCAAGCGCACCCGACCTGGGCGCGGGACGAACACGAAGGCCGCGGGATTCCCATCTCTCTCACGCCGGTCTCCGGCCGCCTCGCTTCTCCCCCCTTCGCGCTCGCCCTCGCGCTCGACCCATCTGGGCTGGGGCACGCGGCGACACTCACTCGTCGGCCCGAGGGACCCCCCGGTCTCGAAACGCCGATAGTTGGCGCGCCAGGTAGGGGCCTGCTGCGTGTTGACGAACAGCTTCCCGTCAAGCTCCAGATGGGCAGTCTCCAGCAACCTCTCCGACTCGGGACGGTGCTCCGTTTCGGGAGTCTTGAGTTCATGTCCTTCGACGGCAGCTACGACACAATACTCCTTCCACCGCCGCGCGACAACGACAATGGCGGCCGACAGCCCGCCCGCCGGCGGCGGAATCGACGACGTCTTCCCCGCGTGGTGGAAGAACAACCTCCGAGTTCGTCCCGCTTCCTCCCCCGCCGACGGAGGGGAAGGCAGGGCAACCAAGGCCAAGCAGGAGGCAGCGCCTCGTTGGCTGTCGAGCGAGTCGACAGCGCCGGCACCCCAACGAGGGGCGCACCGGGTATCGACTTCGCGCCTGAGACGAAGACGAGCGCCGTCTCCCCGCGACACGCCAATCCCGAGCAAGCGGACGACGCCAGCGCGCTCGCGGAGGGCTTGCAGGACGTCGCCCTCGTACCTAAGACGACGGTGCAATCAGTCCCCGACGTGACTATGTCGCCGCTCGACGACCGAAAGGTACCGACCGATTCCCATCCTACGTCATTTGGATTCAGCTTCAACCCGCCTAGCGACCTCGCTTTGGCGGGCGCTCTCGTAGAGGCGAGTTCGAACCCTCTGGGGTTTCGCATGCGGTCGCCTTGGGACCGGCTGACGGACGTCTCGACCTACGGGCCCTCTAGGTCCGAGGAAGATGACGACCCCAGCATCTGTTGGGATTTCTCTGGACTTGGCAACCCCAGTGCCATGCGGGACTTCATGACTGCATGTGACTACTGCCTCTCCGACTGTTCCGACGGTAGCCGCAGCCTCGACGACGAGGACTGCGGTCCAAGCCGCGAATGTTTCCACGTCGATCTAGGGGGTCCCTCCGAAGGCAATCATCTCGGCATGCCGGAGGACGGTGATCTCCCTAGGCCGGTGCCTCGCGCTGACATCCCCCGGGAGCTAGCTGTGGTCCCCATTCCGGCGGGGGGTCACGACCCATAGCTCGAGCAAGTCCGCGAGGCGCATGCCAGGTTCGACGGGGGAGCAGGAGCGCTTGAGCCGATCCGCTGGGACGTCGGGCAGGCATGGGCGGGCCAACCCCCGGCCAAAGAAATACGTCACCTGCCCCAGGGTTTCCAGCACCGTGTCGCCGATGACGTCAGGGTCAGGCCACCACCCGCATCCAGTGGGGTCGGTCAGAACCTGGCTGCAGCAGCGATGCTTCTTCGCGCGATGCCGGAGTCGTCAACCACCGAGGGTCGGCGAATCCAGGGGGAGCTCAAGAATCTCCTGGAAGGCGCTGCGGTCCGACGGGCCGAGAGCTCTGCCTCCCAAAGGCAGGGATACCCCTCGGAACCTCATGTCGCGACTTCCCGATTCATGCGGGAAGCCTCGGTCTACACCGGGCGCACGCGCAACACCGCTCCTGCGGCCCCGGGCCGCCTCGGCAACGAGCACCATCATCACGACCGTCGGGCCCACCTCGACGAGAGGGTGCGCCGAGGCTATCACCCCAGGCGTGGGGGACGCTACGACAGCGGGGAGGATCGGAGTCCCTCGCCCGAACCACCCGGTCCGCAGGCCTTCAGCCGGGCCATCCGACGGGCACCGTTCTCGACCCGGTTCCGACCCCCGACTACTATCGCAAAGTACTCGGGGGAGACGAGACCGGAACTGTGGCTCGCGGACTACCGTCTGGCCTACCAACTGGGTGGAACGGACGACGACAACCTCATCATCCGCAACCTCCCTCTGTTCCTCTCCGACACCGCTCGCGCCTGGTTGGAGCACCTGCCTCCGGGGCAGATCTCCAACTGGGATGACCTGGTCCAAGCCTTCGCCGGCAATTTCCAGGGCACGTACGTGCGCCTCGGGAATTCCTGGGACCTCCGAAGCTGCCGGCAGCAGCCGGGAGAGTCTCTCCGGGACTACATCCGACGATTCTCGAAGCAGCGCACCGAGCTACCCAACATCACCGACTCGGATGTCATCGGCGCGTTCCTTGCCGGCACCACCTGCCGTGACCTGGTGAGCAAGTTGGGTCGCAAGACCCCCACCAGGGCGAGCGAGCTGATGGACATCGCCACCAAGTTCGCCTCTGGCCAGGAGGCAGTCGAGACTATCTTCCAAAAGGACAAGCAGCCCCAGGGCCGCCCATCGGAAGATGCTCCCGAGGCGTCTACTCAGCGCGGTGCCAAGAAGAAAGGCAAGAAGAAGTCGCAAGCGAAACGCGACGCCGCCGACGCGGACCTTGTCGCCGCCGCCGAGTACAAGAACCCTCGGAAGCCCCCAGAGGTGCCAACCTCTTCGACAAGATGCTCAAGGAGCCGTGCCCCTATCACCAGGGGCCCGTCAAGCACACCCTTGAGGAGTGTGTCATGCTTCGGCGCCACTTCCACAGGGCCGGGCCGCCCGCGGAGGGTGGCAGGGCCCGCGACGACGACAAGAAGGAAGATCACCAAGCAGGAGAGTTCCCCGAGGTCCGCGACTGCTTCATGATCTACGGTGGGCATGCGGCGAATGCCTCGGCTCGACATCGCAAGCAAGAGCGCCGGGAGGTCTGCTCGGTGAAGGTGGCGGCGCCAGTCTACCTAGACTGGTCCGACAAGCCCATCACCTTCGACCAAGCTGACCACCCCGACCATGTGTCGAGCCCGGGGAAATACCCGCTCGTCGTCGACCCCGTCGTCGGCGACGTCAGGCTCACCAAGGTCCTTATGGACGGGGCAGCAGCCTCAATATCATCTACGCCGAGACCCTCGGGCTCCTGCGCGTCGATCTGTCCTCCGTCCGAGCAGGTGCTGCGCCCTTCCACGGGATCATTCCCAGGAAGCGCGTCCAGCCCCTCGGACGACTCGACTTTCCCGTCTGCTTCGGAACGCCCTCCAACTTCCGAAGGGAGACTCTGACGTTCGAGGTGGTCGGGTTCCGAGGAACCTACCACGCGGTACTGGGAAGGCCATGCTACACGAAGTTCATGGCCGTCCCCAACTACACCTACCTAAAGCTCAAGATGCCGGGCCCCAACGGGGTCATCACCGTCGGCCCCACGTACAAACACGCGTTCGAATGCGACGTGGAGTGCGTGGAGTACGCCGAGGCCCTCGCCGAGTCCGAGGCCCTCATCGCCGACCTGGAAAGCCTCTCCAAAGAGGTGCCGGACGTGAAGCGTCATGCCGGCAACTTCGAGCCAGTGGAGACGGTTAAGGCCGTCCCCCTCGACCCCAGTGGCGACGCCTCCAAGCAGATCCGGATCGGTTCCGGGCTCGACCCCAAATAGGAAGCAGTGCTCGTCGACTTTCTCCGCGCAAACGCCGACGTCTTCGGGTGGAGTCCCTCGGACATGCCCGGCATACCGAGGGATGTCGCCGAGCACTCGCTGGATATTCGGGCTGGAGCCCGACCCGTCAAGCAGCCTCTGCGCCGATTCGACGAGGAAAAGCGCAGAGTGATAGGCGAGGAGATCCACAAGCTAACGGCAGCAGGGTTCATCAAAGAGGTATTCCATCCCGAATGGCTTGCCAACCCTGTGCTTGTGAGAAAGAAAGGGGGGAAATGGCGGATGTGCGTGGACTACACTGGTCTCAACAAAGCATGTCCGAAGGTTCCCTACCCTCTGCCTCGCATCGATCAAATCGTGGATTCCACTGCTAGGTGCGAAACCCTGTCTTTCCTCGACGCCTACTCAGGGTATCACCAAATCAGGATGAAAGAGTCCGACCAGCTCGCGACTTCTTTCATCACGCCCTTCGGCATGTACTGCTATGTCACCATGCCGTTCGGCTTGAGGAATGCGGGCGCGACGTACCAGCGGTGCATGAACCATGTGTTCGGCGAACACATCGGTCGCATGGTCGAGGCCTACGTCGATGACATCATAGTCAAGACAAGGAAAGCTTCCGACCTCCTTTCCGACCTTGAAGTGACATTCCGATGTCTCAAGGCGAAAGGCGTCAAGCTCAATCCCGAGAAGTGTGTCTTCGGGGTGCCCCAGGGCATGCTCTTGGGGTTCATCGTCTCCGAGCGGGGCATCGAAGCCAACCCGGAGAAGATCGCAGCCATCACCAGCATGGGGCCCATGGGATGTCTCGCGGCTCTGAGCCGCTTCATCTCATGCCTCGGCGAAAGAGGTCTGCCTCTGTACCGCCTCTTAAGGAAGGCCGAGTGCTTCACTTGGACCCCTGAGGCCGAGGAAGCTCTCAGGAACCTGAAGGCGCTCCTCACAAAGGCGCCTATCTTGGTGCCCCCAGCTGCCGGAGAAGCCCTCTTGGTCTACGTCGTCGCGACCACTCAGGTGGTTAGCGCCGCGATTGTGGTCGAGAGGCAAGAAGAGGGGCATGCATTGCCCGTTCAGAGGCCAGTTTACTTCATCAGCGAGGTACTGTCCGAAACCAAGATCCGCTACCCACAAGTTCAGAAGCTGCTGTATGCAGTGATCCTGACGCGGCGGAAGTTGCGACACTACTTCGAGTCTCATCCGGTAACTGTGGTGTCATCCTTCCCCCTGGGGGAGATCATCCAGTGCCGAGAGGCCTCGGGCAGGATTGCAAAGTGGGCGGTGGAAATCATGGGCAAGACAATCTCGTTCGCCCCTCGGAAGGCCATCAAGTCCCAGGCCTTGGCGGACTTCATAGCCGAATGGGTCGACACCCAGCTACCGACGGCTCCGATCCGACCGGAGCTCTGGACCATGTTTTTCGACGGGTCGCTGATGAAGACGGGAGCCGGCGCAGGCCTACTCTTCATCTCGCCCCTCGGGAAACACCTACGCTATGTGCTGCGCCTCCATTTCCCGGCGTCCAACAATGTGGCTGAGTATGAGGCTCTGGTCAACGGGTTGTGGATCGCCATCGAGCTAGGGGTCAGGCGCCTCGACGCCCGCGGTGACTCGCAGCTCGTCATCGACCAAGTCATGAAGAACTCCCACTGCCGCGACCCGAAGATGGAGGCCTACTGCGATGAGGTTCGGCGCCTGGAAGACAAGTTCTACGGGCTCGAGCTAAACCACATCGCTCGGCGCTACAACGAGACTGCGGACGAGCTGGCAAAAATAGCCTCGGGGCGAATGATGGTTCCCCCGAACGTCTTCTCCTGAGATCTGCATCAACCCTCCGTCAAGATCGACGACACGCCCGAGCCTGAGGCACCCTCGGTCCAGCCCGAGGTGCCCTCGGCATAGCCCAAGGCACCCTCAGCTCGGCCCGAGGCGCCCTCGGTTCAGCCCGAGGCACCCTCAGCTCGGCCCGAGGCGCCCTCGGTTTAGCCCGAGGTACCCTCGGCCTCCGAGGGTGAGGCACTGCGCATCGAGGAGGAGCGAAGCGGGACCACGCCTGATCGAAACTGGCAGACCCCGTACCTGCAATATCTCTGCCAAGGAGAGCTACCCCTCGACCGAGCCGAGGCTCGGCGGGTGGCACGACGCGCCAAGTCGTTCGTCTTGCTGGGCGATGAGAAGGAGCTCTACCACCGCAGCCCCTCAGGCATCCTCCAGCGATGCATCTCCGTCGCCGAAGGTCAGGAACTCCTGCGGGAGATACACTCGGGGGCTTGCGACCATCACGCAGCGCCTCGAGCCCTTGTCGGGAATGCCTTCCGACAGGGCTTCTACTGGCCAACGGCGGTGGCTGACGCCACTAGAATTGTCCGCACCTGCGAAGGGTGTCAATTCTATGCGAAGCAGACCCACCTGCCCGCTCAGGCTCTGCAGAAGATACCGATCACCTGGCCCTTTGCTGTGTGGGGTCTGGACCTCGTCGGCCCCTTACAGAAGGCGCCCGGGGGCTACACGCACCTGTTGGTCGCCATCGACAAATTCTCCAAGTGGATCGAGGTCCGACCTCTGAACAGCATCAGGTCCGAGCAGGCGGTGGCGTTCTTCACCAATATCATCCATCGTTTCGGGGTCCCGAACTCCATCATCACCGACAATGGCACCCAGTTCACCGGCAGAAAGTTCTTGGACTTCTACGAGGATCACTACATCCGCGTGGACTGGGCCGTCGTGGCTCATCCCATGTCGAATGGGCAAGTAGAGCGTGCCAACGGCATGATTCTACAAGGGCTCAAGCCTCGGATTTACAACGACCTCAACAAGTTCGGCAAGCGATGGATGAAGGAACTCCCCTCGGTGGTCTGGAGCCTGAGGACAACGCCGAGCCGAGCCACGGGCTTCACGCCTTTCTTCCTAGTCTACGGGGCCGAGGCCGTCTTGCCCACAGACCTGGAATACGGCTCCCCGAGGACGAGGGCCTACAGCGATCAAAGCAACCAAGCTAGCCGAGAAGACTCGCTAGACCAGCTGGAAGAGGCCCGGGACAAGGCCTTACTACACTCGGCAAGGTACCAGCAGTCCCTACGACGCTACCACGCCCGAGGGGTCCGACCCCGAGACCTCCAGGTGGGTGACCTGGTGCTTCGGCTGCGACAAGACGCCCGAGGGAGGCACAAGCTCACGCCCCCCTGGGAGGGACCGTTCGTCATCGCCAAGGTTCTGAAGCCCGGAACGTACAAGCTGGCCAACAGTCAAGGCGAGGTCTACGGCAACGCTTGGAACATCCAACAGCTACGTCGCTTCTACCCTTAAGATGTTTTCAAGTTGTTCATATACCTCGCACCCACGCAAAGTTTAGTCATCAAGGAAGGGTCGGCCTCGCCTCGGCAAAGCCCGACCCTCCCTCGGGGGCTAAAAGGGGGGCAACCCCCTCTGCGTTGAAATTTTCCTCGAAAAAAGATCTCTTCTGCCAGAATATCTTTCGTGCTTTTTGACTACTTCGAAAAGTGGATCCTGAAAACGACGGAGTACACGTAAGCAGCCAAGGCTGACCGAGCCGAGGGACTCCTACGCCTCCGGGATACGGATACCTCACTCATCACCTTCTGCGATAAGTAACTCGCGTTCGGATAAAGTGATTCCGCGGACCGAACAAGTCTTCACATTCGGAAGCTCTTCTGCCGAAGCGATCCTTCGAGCCTTCTCGACTGAGTCGGTGACAGGGCCTCGTGGACGGGTGAAAGTGCGCGTAAGCGGCAAGGCCGACCGAGCCGAGGGACTCCCACGCCTCCGGGATACGGATACCTCACTCATCACCTTCCGCGAGAAGCAACTCTCGCTCGCACAAACATCCCTGTTACCGACAAAAAAGTCCAGATACTCAAAACAAGAGGAAAGGAGACGCAGCTTTACAACACAACGAGGATGTGTGTTCTGGCCTCGGCGGCCGCAGAAGGCACACGCTACAAGACACTCTGATCCTGCAGGCTTGGGTCTTGACGCTGGAAGGGGGCAGTAGCACCCTCGGCATCGACGACACCTTCAGCGAGGTCCGACCTAGCCTCGGACGGTGACGCGGTCCGAGGATCTCCACTCTGGAGGACGACGTCATCGCCACGCCCGGGCAATCGCTGCCAGGAACTTCTCCGGGAATCCGGCCCGAGCAGGCGGCTCGGCTGGTTACCCCTGGGGCCTCGGCCAACCATCTTCCAAGGGCGCCAGCCCGACCCGAGGCCTCGGCTGGTCAACTCCGACGTCGGTCCCGCTAACGGACAACCCGGCTAGGCTCCGGCCAACCAGGTTTCATTTTCGAGCCAACTCCGCCTCTGTTCATGCTGATATCGCTACCCCTGGCCTCGGCTCGTCGAAGAGCGACCAAGGGGTCCCTTTAACTAAGCTAGAGGAGCCTCAGACAACAAGGCCGACCGAGCCGAGGGACTCCTACGCCTCCGGGATACGGATACATCACTCGTCACCTTGACACGGGGAGACTCATGCTTGGTGAAGCGGTTCAGACAACCAACAGGCGAGTCTTAGTGCTCGAAAATGAGGAAAAAACACGGCTCCGTGCCAAAATTACATACATGTTCAGGCCTCGACAGCCATAATGAACACTAGCCCAGCCTCAGATCCGGGCTGAGGCCAAGGCGGGTGGCCATGTCGTCGTCTTCATCATCGTCGTCGTTGTTGTCATCATAAGGCGTCTCCGGCGACGGCTCCCTCAGGAGCCCGTCCCTCTCCTGCCGTTGATGACGCTTCTCCAAGGCGTCCCGAGCCCGCATCCGCTCGTGGGCCCGAGCCTTCTTCGCATCCTTCTTCTCCTTCTTCCTCTCCACAGCAACCCTCCTCGCGGCTCGGTCCACCGCGTCCTTCGAGACCGGTGGCAGGGAAGGCTTGTGAGACCCCAGCTCCTGGAGACGAACGAAAGTTCTCGGCTGAGAGGACCAGGGGAAATCCGACACAAGAAAGAAGGAGGAGCGGACACTCACCAGGGACATGCACCCACACTCGGGACGCATCGGGAGCTGGGTGAGGGCGCCGGCGTCTAGCTTCCCTACCGTACCGGCCACCCACCTGTGGAGGTCATCGGCGGAGAGGGGGACCGAGGACATCTGCGAACCCTCTAAGCCGACCCCCGGTGTCATCTCCGAAAGCAGCAGCCGTCGCTCCGTTAAGGGGAGCACCCTCCGGCGATGGATGGCGGCAACCACCTCCGCGACAGTGAGCCCTCCCTTTCGCAACTTCTCCAAGGCCTCCAGAAGGGGCTGAAGATTCTTCTGCCTCTCGCGCGGGGCCCCATAGCGCCAATGGCTGCTGGCGGCGGTCACCAGTCGTTGAGAAAACAACGGGAGCCTCCCATCGTCATTCCGGAGGTAAAACCACCTGCGCTGCCACCCCTTGTTTGAAGACACAAGGATGGCGGGGATGTACTGCTGCGCACGCGCTTGCCTCAACTGGAGGATGCAGCCACCAGCCCGCACCGCCATGCAGACCCTCTTCTCCCCCGTCGCCGAGGCAAAAGGCTCTGCGGAGAAGAGATGAGTCCACAGATCCCAGTGGGGGACAATCCCCAAAAATCCTTCGCAAACCGCCACGAAGATGGCCGCTTGCGCGATGGAGTTGGGGCTAAGGTTGTGCAGCTCCACCCCATAGTGATGTAGGAGCGCCCGCATAAAACGGCTTGCTGGCACACCAAACCCCCGCTCATGGAAGGAGACGAAACTCAGCACATACCCCGGCGGCGGGTTCGGGTTAGCACCGCTCGGAGGGACCATCCACTCCGCCCGCAGGACATCAAAGAGGGGGCGGAGCAAGCCATCGGCAACAAGGGCCTCCAGGTCGTCCACCGTGACAGTGGAAGAAGGCCATGGGTCGTGCGGCGGAACGATGGTTACCCGGTCGGCCATTGCCAAGCGAAGGAGGTGGCGGCGGGGCGGACAAGGTGCGGGGTTTTCTTTCTCTGGCTATTCCCTCAGGTTGCGGAAACCAAAGCAGAGGCGAGCAGCAGAGTAAAGAACCACCACCAGACACTCCTCCGAATATATAAAGACCCGGGCAAGACCCGTTCAACGCTCCGCCCGAACCCACCGCGAAACCCAAAACTCGAAGGCGAAACGCCCGTTCCTCGAACGGCTCGCGCAAGCACAACGGCTGCCCCGCGAACCACTCATCCCGTCGCATTAACTCTGTGGCAGGGCAGGCGGCACCTTTGGCAGGCGAAGCGGGCGACGCTTCACCTCCGCCATAATGACCGCGTCAAAAAAGGTGCGCCACATCGCTCAATTTCGTATCCTTTTCCTCTTCCCCTTTCTCTCTCTTTCTACAGGGACCGGGAAAGGGGATACTCCAAAAGGGATCCTTCTCCGCGAAGGAAGCGGGCCCCGAGCCCCCCTACTGATCAGAGGTTCGAAGGCTGGCCCCTCGGAAGGGTTCAATAGCCGCCTCAGAGCACTCGGGCTCCGCACCCACTACTGGTCAGAGGTTCGAAGGCTGGCCCCTCGGAAGGGTTCAACGGCCGCCTGTAACGCCCCGAATTTTGCAGTTGAATTTTTTCTTTTCTTTACTCGCCAAAATTCGGGCGTTACCTTTCCCTTTTCTTTTTCCCCTCGCTAAACCTTGACCTTTTTCAAAGTTTAGCGGGATTCGGTTTGGATCTCCCGTGTAGGAAAAACCCTAAATACCTTATGTTGTTTGATGCACCATGCCGAACCTTGCATTTCTTTTGATTGCTTTGAAAGTGCAAATGCATGCATGTAGAAAGATCGGATTTCGAAAATGAGGAGAAGATCTTTTCTTTCTTTTTCTCTCTCTTTCTCTCTCCTCTTTTTCTCTCTCTCCCGCGCCGTGGGCCGACCCCGGCCGGCCCAGCCGCCCCTGGCGCCCCCCCTTTTGGGCCCAATTGGCCCATGCCGCCCCCCATCTCCCTTTTTCCCAAAACCCTCTCCCTCTCCCTCTCATTTTCCCTCTCTCTCCCTAAGCCGCCGCCCCTACCCCTGCCCTAGCCGCCGCCCCTGCCTAGGCCGCCGCCCCTCCCCGTCGCCGATCGGCCGCCCCGCTCGGCCGCCCCGTCCCCGTCCCCGGTGAGGCCCCTCCCCCTCTCCTCCCTCCCCCTCTCCTCCCTCCCCTTCCCCTCGCCGCTCGGCCCCATGGCCGGTTCGGCCGCCCGCCCCACCCCGACCGCTCGGCCCCTTGGCCGCGCCCCTGGCCCCCCAGCGCGCCCCCGGCTCGGCCGCCTGGCCAGCCCGGCCGCCCCCCCCCCCCCCCGCGCGCGCCCCCATGGCCGGCTCGGCCGCTCGGCCGCCCCGCGCCCTGCCCCGCGCCCCTGCGCGCCCAGCGGCTCGGCCGCCCCGCCCCCCTGCTCGGCCGGCTCGGCCGCCCCCTGCGCCGCCCGCCCTTGCCAGCCCGGCCGCCCGCCGCCGGCTCAGCCGCCCCGGCTCGGCCGCCCCCTGCGCCGCCCGCCCTTGCCAGCCCGGCCGCCCGCCGCCGGCTCAGCCGCCCCGGCTCGGTCGCCCCTGCGCGCCCCGCCTAGGGCCGGTTCAACCGCCCCCCCCCCCCTCTGTTTTTTTTTATTTTATTTACTTTCTGTGATCATAATTACTGTATTTTAAGTAGGCTAATCACTGTTCATGCTATGGGAAAATAGGAAGTTTAATTTAAAATTCCGTTATGTTATTGATTCACGTAGTTAATTGTTTACCCTGTGCAATGTTGATCAACTAAAAGTGATTAGGTTTCCATTAGTATATATAAATATATATAACAGAATTATTTTGTTAAAAACCAATTGTGTCATTAGTGCATAAGATTTAACCCCCTGCGAGACCTTTCTCGTTTCTTTCTAACCATAACAAATGCGTTATCGAATGTCATACTTGGTGCATATTCACTTTATTTGTTATCTTGTATGGTGTACTGTTCTTTTGTATTAAATATGTGGATGGATGTATGTATGTTTGCGCTCGCATAGAGAACGATCCGGTCGAAGAGCCCGAGGAATTCGCAGGAGAAGCCCCTGAGCAGCAGTCGGTTGGTGGAGGCAAGTGTCCTTTGACCTATCTCTGTCCTATTCATTCTTTAATTCACCTCCCGCATTACACATTTATACCTAAGGATTGACTAGCTTTTGTTATCCATGTCCTTGTTTACCTATTTGGGTCGGATTATTACTACTTAGTCTGATGCTATTGCTCAACTCTAATCAATGAACATGATGTGATTATCTATGATACGCTGTTTTCCCGTTCTTCTTTATGATTATACTTGTGGTTTTCAAGGGGACTCGAGTGGTTTCTCGAGTGCCTCTCCGTAAGGACCTGTTCTATGGATGACCGCCCGGGAAAACAGTGCAACCATGAGGGTGGAATGGGGTGCCCTTAGCTGAATAATTAGAGGATCCGGGATGTAGTTCACTTAGCCGTCGTGCCGTCAATGGGGCTCGGTGTATGCGGCTCGCTCTGCCAAGTTTGGGTTCGCCCCTTGGGGAGGAGTGCGGTGCATTTAGGAAACCTAACGGGTGGCTACAGCCCCGGGGAATCTTTGTAAAGGCTACGTAGTGAAACCCTGCCTATTCACCTTGGTAGTGTTTAAGGGTTTGATCGGCCCGAGGCAAGAGGGAATCACGGCTTGTGGGTAAAGTGCACAACCTCTGCAGAGTGTTATGAAACTGATATATCAGCCGTGCTCGCGGTTATGAGCGGCCAAGGGAGCTCCAGAGATTAGTGATACTTGATCAGAGATATTTTGGTACAGGTGGCAATGAGATTGATGGTTCTGGTTATGATTATGGTATTGGTAAGTGGTATTCTTTCCGTTTGGAAAGGATACATTGGGTTAATAACTTGGGTTAATGTTAAAACCTGGCTTTCTACTAGTAAGTAATAACCTGACCAACTAAAAGCAACTGCTTGACTGATCCCCACATAAAGCTAGTCCACTACAGCCAAACAGGATACTTGCTGAGTATGTTGATGTGTACTCACCCTTGCTCTACACACCAAACCCCCCCCCCCAGGTTGTCAGCATTGCAACCACTGCTCAGGAGAAGATGAAGCTGTGGAAGGAGACTTCCAGGAGTTCCAAGACTACGACGAGTTCTAGGTGTGGGTTAGCGGCAACCCCCAGTCGGCTGCCTGTGAAGGCCGTGTTATCTACGTTTCGTTTTCGCACTTTGATTTATTGTAAGGACTATATGGACGTCTCAGACGTATGATGTAATCGACTATTATTCCCTTTTAATACTATTTTGAGCACTGTGTGATGATGTCCATGTTATGTAACTGCTGTGTACGTGAATAACTGATCCTGGCACGTACATGGTTCGCATTCGGTTTGCCTTCTAAAAACCGGGTGTGACATAAGTGGTATCAAAGCCGTGCTGACTGTAGGACCGCTAACCTAGAGTAGAATGGTCGTTCTAAGGACTATAGACCTCTGTCCCTGCCTTGACTTTGGTATCCCTTCAAAAGTTGGTCCTACTGACCAAACCTATGTTCTACTACATATTATACCTTGCTGAAAATTATGTTTTATTCTGATCCTTCATTTATTTATGATTCATTACTTGCTGGTCATATTAATTCTGTTCTCACCCTTTTGCTTGCGATGTCTTTTGTAGATGGCTCGACTTAGACACACTGCACGAAAGTCAGTCATCCCCTTCTTACCCTCCCGCCTTGCTGAGCGTCCGCTTCGCCGTCCTGTGGCCGGACAGTCCAGCCACTTGGAGAGACTACACCACCGCCTGCGTGAGGAGCAGGAACGTCGACGACAGGAGCAGCAGAGCTCTTCCTTCTCGCTCCACCAGGAGATAGAGTCTGTGAGGAGCTGCTCTCCTGTGCTTCCTCTGGAGGCGCCCCCTGCACCACCACTGGGCGTCCCAGCTTCTGGAGTAGCTGCTGGAGGAGACTCAGACGACGGAGATGGCGACGACAGCTCGAGCCACGACACCGACTTCTCTGCTAACCCTGAGCCGGAAGGATGGGTTGCTCGACCCATCACTCGCGACGCTGCTCGCGGGTGTCACTTCCACGATGCGCTCGACACCCTGCTACGTCGGGCATTTGACCGACATACTTGGTCCGTCGAGTATCGCTGTGTGGTCTACCAGCACAGTCGCGGGGTCTACCCGGATCGCTGGGAGGCAACTTGCTTGGTGCGCTGCCCGGAGAACAATCTCCAGGGAGCGGAGGCTTGCTCAGAGCACTATTCTATCTCTGAGCGGGACTCAGCTGAGGCAGCCATGCAAGATGCTGCACGGCGTGCGCTTTCGCACTACTGCTCGGTTTTCGGTGGGGCAGCTGACGGTCTTGACCTGAAGTATTACCCCCGCCGTTCATCTGGCAGCACAGGAGGCGTGATTGTCTCACCTGTCGGTGAGGGCAATCCTAGGTTGAGCAGCACAGTCAACCTAGCCGCCGTGCTAAACACGGAGCTGGACCATGCATTAGACGAGCTGAGTAGGGCTCGTGCTGAGATCGCCCTGCTGCGGGCTGAGCGCGCGGAACGTCGTCACCTGGACGGTGGTTCCCCCGCTCCCGTTGGGACTCAGCACCCGTACCGCTCACCTCAGCGTGGACACCAGTCTTATGGCAATCCCGCCTGCAAGACCAAGATAAACCTAGAACCATAGATCGTTAGAGTTGGATCTTGTAATTAATACGAAATAAATATATACATGGAAGCTTCAGTCTTAGCGTTAGTCTCGGTCTTAGTTAGTTTTAGTTAGACAGGGCAGTTTGCTATATCCTGTGCATTTATGTTTGTCATGATGAACTATGTTTGGTTTGGATCTTTGTAATGATTGTCACCAGAGTGTGGGTATCCCCTGCATTTTGGTTTACATACTATGTCAATAAAGTTAGTTATATAGTTGGGAAAACCTTTATTCTACTTTCCTCTTTATCTGAGAAGCTGTGTGGTCTGTGTTGGAGATCAGTGAAGATGCTCATCTGTTCAGTGCTGTTGGAGAATTCTATACTCTTTTCTTATGCTGCAAGCTTTGCCAGATCAGTTCTGATGTGTGGTTGCATTCTGCAGATGTCAGAGAACAGGCGTAGAGGAGGAAGGCGTGCTCAGCAGGAGCAAGCCGGTCAGCAAGATGAGGCGCCCCAGCAGCAGCAGCTGCCGCCCCCGCCCCCGATGTCGATTGAGCAGATGTTTCTGATGCAGACTCAGGCAGTTCAAGCCATCGGTCAGACTCTGGCCGCCATTCAGCAGCAGCAGCAGCAGCAGCAAGCACCACCTCAACCTCAGATGCCTCAGATGCCCAGAGACAAGCGTGCTGAGTTCATGAGAGGTCATCCACCAACGTTTGCTCACTCTTCTGACCCCATGGATGCTGAAGATTGGCTGCGCACTGTGGAGCGGGAGTTGCATACCGCTCAGTGCGATGACAGGGAGAAAGTCTTGTATGGTCCCCGTTTGTTGAGAGGAGCAGCCCAATCATGGTGGGAGTCTTACCTCGCCACCCATGCCAACCCCGACACCATCACCTGGGAAGAGTTCAGAGGTAGCTTTCGTCAGTACCATGTGCCTGCAGGTCTGATGACAGTGAAGAAGGAGGAGTTCCTGGCCCTTAAGCAAGGGTCATCGTCTGTCAGTGAGTATCGGGACAGGTTTCTGCAGTTGTCTCGCTACGCTCCCGAAGATGTCAACACCGACGCCAAGCGACAATACCGTTTTTGAGAGGCTTGGTTGACCCTCTGCAGTATCAGCTGATGAATCACACCTTCCCGACATTCCAGCACCTGATTGACAGAGCAATCATGACAGAAAGGAAGCGTAAGGAGATGGAAGATCGTAAGCGCAAGATCAGTGGACCCCAGCCTGGAAGCAGCAGCCGTCCCCGTTTCTCAGGCAATCAACCTCAGCAGTTCAGGCAGAACCAGCGTCCACCTCAGCAGCATCAGCAGCGTCAGCAGTATCAGCAGTTCCAAAGGCAGTATCCTCAGCATCAGTACCAGAACCGTCAGAGCAATCAGTCAGGAGGTCAGTTTCAGAAGCAGAATCAGCAAGCACCTCGTCTTCCTGCCCCAGCAAATCAGCAGAACAGTCAGGCAGCACCAGCTCAGGTTGGAAACAGGGCATGTTTCCACTGTGGAGAGCAAGGCCATTGGGTGATGCAATGTCCGAAGAAGGCAGCCCAGCAGCAGTCAGGCCCCAATGCCCCAGCAAAGCAGAATGTGTCTCAGCCTGGAGCAGGCAATCGCCCTCAGCCGCGCTATAATCATGGAAGGCTGAACCACTTGGAGGCTGAAGCAGTTCAGGAGACCCCCGACATGATAGTAGGTATGTTCCCAGTCGACTCCCATATTGCAGAAGTGTTATTTGATACTGGAGCAACACATTCTTTCATTACTGCATCATGGGTAGAAGCACATAATCTTCCAATTACTACCATGTCAACCCCTATTCAAATTGACTCAGCTGGTGGTAGAATTCGAGCTGATAGCATTTGTTTAAATGTAAGTGTGGAAATAAGGGGGATAGCGTTTCCCGCCAACCTTATAGTAATGGGTACTCAGGGAATAGATGTCATCCTAGGGATGAATTGGTTAGATAAGTATCAGGCAGTTATCAGTTGTGATAAAAGGACAATCAAGTTGGTGTCCCCACTAGGAGAGGAAGTGGTGACCGAGTTAGTCCCGCCTGAGCCAAAGAAAGGAAGTTGTTATCAGATGGCTGTCGATAGCAGTGAAGCAGACCCGATCGAGAGTATCAAGGTTGTTTCCGAATTCCCGGATGTGTTTCCAAAGGATTTACCGGGTATGCCGCCAGAGCGGAAAGTTGAATTTGCTATAGAGCTTCTTCCTGGAACCGCCCCTATCTTTAAGAGAGCTTACAGAATATCTGGACCAGAGTTGGATGAACTTAAGAAGCAGATTGATGAGCTGTCAGAGAAAGGTTACATCCGGCCAAGCACCTCGCCTTGGGCCGCCCCTGCCTTGTTTGTGGAGAAGAAAGATGGCACCAAGAGGATGTGTATCGATTATCGAGCTTTGAATGAAGTCACGATCAAGAACAAGTATCCTTTGCCCAGAATAGAAGATCTGTTCGACCAGTTGAGAGGAGCCAGTGTGTTCTCCAAGATCGATCTGAGGTCAGGTTATCATCAGCTCAGGATCCGACCTTTGGACATTCCGAAGACGGCATTCATTACCAAGTAGGGTTTATATGAGTTCACAGTGATGTCTTTTGGTTTGACCAATGCGCCAGCATTCTTTATGAACTTGATGAACAGTGTATTCATGGATTATCTTGATAAGTTCGTGGTGGTATTCATTGATGACATTCTGGTTTATTCTCAAAGTGAAGAAGAGCATGCAGATCATTTGAGGATGGTATTGCAGAGATTGCGAGAGCACCAGTTGTATGCAAAGTTGAGCAAGTGTGAGTTCTGGATCAGTGAAGTCCTGTTCTTGGGTCACATAATCAACAAAGAAGGATTGGCTGTGGATCCGAAGAAAGTGGCAGACATTCTAAACTGGAAAGCGCCAACGGATGCTCGAGGAATCAAGAGCTTCATTGGAATGGCCGGATATTATCGGCGATTCATTGAAGGGTTTTCGAAGATTGCGAAGCCAATGACAGCGTTGCTAGGCAACAAGGTTGAGTTCAAGTGGACCCAGAAATGCCAAGAGGCCTTTGAAGCGCTGAAAGAGAAGTTGACAACAGCGCCTGTCCTAGTCTTGCCTGATGTGCACAAGCCCTTCTCGGTGTATTGCGATGCTTGTTACACAGGTTTGGGATGTGTGTTGATGCAAGAGGGAAGAGTTGTGGCTTACTCGTCCCGACAGCTGAAGGTTCATGAGAAGAACTACCCAATCCATGATCTAGAGTTGGCAGCAGTGGTTCACGCACTGAAGACATGGAGGCACTATCTGTATGGACAGAAATGCGATGTTTACACAGACCACAAGAGTCTGAAGTACATATTCACTCAGTCAGAATTGAACATGAGGCAACGAAGATGGTTAGAATTGATCTAAGACTATGAGTTGGAGATTCATTACCATCCAGGAAAAGCGAACGTAGTGGCAGATGCTTTAAGCAGAAAGAGTCAAGTCAATCTGATGGTCGCTCGTCCGATGCCTTATGAGTTGGCCAAAGAGTTTGACAGGTTGAGTCTCGGGTTTCTGAACAATTCGCGAGGAGTCACAGTTGAATTGGAACCTACCTTGGAGCGCGAAATCAAAGAAGCGCAGAAAAATGATGAGAAGATCAGTGAGATTCGGCGATTGATTCTAGATGGCAGAGGCAAAGACTTTCGAGAAGATGCAGAAGGTGTGGTATGGTTCAAAGACCGCTTGTGTGTTCCCAATGTCCAGTCTATTCGGGAGTTGATTCTTAAGGAAGCTCATGAGACAGCTTATTCGATTCACCCTGGCAGTGAGAAGATGTATCAGGATCTGAAGAAGAAATTCTGGTGGTACGGAATGAAAAGAGAAATCGCAGAGCATGTGGCTATGTGCGATAGTTGTCGAAGAATTAAGGCAGAACACCAGAGACCAGCTGGATTGTTGCAACCGTTGCAGATCCCTCAGTGGAAATGGGATGAAATTGGTATGGATTTCATAGTCGGATTGCCTCGCACTCGAGCCGGCTACGATTCCATTTGGGTAGTAGTGGACCGCTTGACCAAGTCAGCCCACTTCATACCTGTCAAGACCAACTACAACAGTGCAGTATTGGCAGAATTGTATATGTCTCGGATCGTTTGTCTTCATGGTGTGCCAAAGAAGATAGTGTCAGACAGAGGAACGCAGTTCACCTCTCATTTCTGGCAGCAGTTGCATGAAGCCTTGGGCACGCATCTGAATTTCAGTTCAGCTTATCACCCGCAGACAGATGGTCAGACTGAAAGAACCAATCAAATCCTTGAAGATATGTTGAGAGCCTGTGCGTTGCAAGATCAGTCCGGATGGGACAAGCGATTGCCTTATGCGGAGTTTTCCTATAACAACAGTTACCAGGCCAGTTTGAAGATGTCACCGTTTCAAGCGCTGTATGGAAGGAGTTGCAGAACTCCGTTGCAATGGGATCAGCCTGGAGAGAAGCAGGTGTTTGGGCCAGATATTTTGCTTGAAGCCGAAGAGAACATCAAGATGGTCCGAGAGAATCTGAAGATAGCGCAATCAAGGCAGCGAAGCTATGCAGACACAAGAAGAAGAGAGCTGAGTTTCGAAGTCGGAGACTTTGTCTATCTGAAAGTGTCACCGATCAGAGGAGTCAGAAGATTCGGAGTCAAAGGCAAGCTGGCACCCCGCTACATTGGTCCGTATCAAATTCTCTCAAAGCGTGGAGAAGTGGCTTATCAGCTCAGCCTGCCAGAGAATTTGTCTGCTGTGCATGATGTCTTTCATGTGTCTCAATTGAAGAAGTGTTTGCGTGTGCCAGAAGAGCAGTTGCCAGTGGAAGGTCTTGAAGTCCAGGAGGACTTGACCTATATTGAGAAGCCAGCTCAGATCCTTGAGGTTGCAGATAGAGTCACCCGAAGGAAGACCGTCAGAATGTGCAAAGTCAGATGGAGTCACCACTCTGAGGAAGAAGCAACCTGGGAGCGTGAAGATGATCTGATGGCCAAGTACCCGGAGCTCTTTGCTAGCCAGCCCTGAATCTCGAGGGCGAGATTCTTTTAAGGGGGATAGGTTTGTAACGCCCCGAATTTTGCAGTTGAATTTTTTCTTTTCTTTACTCGCCAAAATTCGGGCGTTACCTTTCCCTTTTCTTTTTCCCCTCGCTAAACCTTGACCTTTTTCAAAGTTTAGCGGGATTCGGTTTGGATCTCCCGTGTAGGAAAAACCCTAAATACCTTATGTTGTTTGATGCACCATGCCGAACCTTGCATTTCTTTTGATTGCTTTGAAAGTGCAAATGCATGCATGTAGAAAGATCGGATTTCGAAAATGAGGAGAAGATCTTTTCTTTCTTTTTCTCTCTCTTTCTCTCTCCTCTTTTTCTCTCTCTCCCGCGCCGTGGGCCGACCCCGGCCGGCCCAGCCGCCCCTGGCGCCCCCCCTTTTGGGCCCAATTGGCCCATGCCGCCCCCCATCTCCCTTTTTCCCAAAACCCTCTCCCTCTCCCTCTCATTTTCCCTCTCTCTCCCTAAGCCGCCGCCCCTACCCCTGCCCTAGCCGCCGCCCCTGCCTAGGCCGCCGCCCCTCCCCGTCGCCGATCGGCCGCCCCGCTCGGCCGCCCCGTCCCCGTCCCCGGTGAGGCCCCTCCCCCTCTCCTCCCTCCCCCTCTCCTCCCTCCCCCTCTCCTCCCTCCCCCTCTCCTCCCTCCCCTTCCCCTCGCCGCTCGGCCCCATGGCCGGTTCGGCCGCCCGCCCCACCCCGCCCGCTCGGCCCCTTGGCCGCGCCCCCGGCCCCCCAGCGCGCCCCCGGCTCGGCCGCCTGGCCAGCCCGGCCGCCCCCCCCCCCCCCCGCGCGTGCCCCCATGGCCGGCTCGGCCGCTCGGCCGCCCCGCGCCCTGCCCCGCGCCCCTGCGCGCCCAGCGGCTCGGCCGCCCCGCCCCCCTGCTCGGCCGGCTCGGCCGCCCCCTGCGCCGCCCGCCCTTGCCAGCCCGGCCGCCCGCCGCCGGCTCAGCCGCCCCGGCTCGGCCGCCCCCTGCGCCGCCCGCCCTTGCCAGCCCGGCCGCCCGCCGCCGGCTCAGCCGCCCCGGCTCGGCCGCCCCTGCGCGCCCCGCCTAGGGCCGGTTCAACCGCCCCTAGGGCCGGTTCAACCGCCCCCCCCCCCCCTCTGTTTTTTTTATTTTTTTTTTATTTTATTTTATTTACTTTCTGTGATCATAATTACTGTATTTTAAGTAGGCTAATCACTGTTCATGCTATGGGAAAATAGGAAGTTTAATTTAAAATTCCGTTATGTTATTGATTCACGTAGTTAATTGTTTACCCTGTGCAATGTTGATCAACTAAAAGTGATTAGGTTTCCATTAGTATATATAAATATATATAACAGAATTATTTTGTTAAAAACCAATTGTGTCATTAGTGCATAAGATTTAACCCCCTGCGAGACCTTTCCCGTTTCTTTCTAACCATAACAAATGCGTTATCGAATGTCATACTTGGTGCATATTCACTTTATTTGTTATCTTGTATGGTGTACTGTTCTTTTGTATTAAATATGTGGATGGATGTATGTATGTTTGCGCTCGCATAGAGAACGATCCGGTCGAAGAGCCCGAGGAATTCGCAGGAGAAGCCCCTGAGCAGCAGTCGGTTGGTGGAGGCAAGTGTCCTTTGACCTATCTCTGTCCTATTCATTCTTTAATTCACCTCCCGCATTACACATTTATACCTAAGGATTGACTAGCTTTTGTTATCCATGTCCTTGTTTACCTATTTGGGTCGGATTATTACTACTTAGTCTGATGCTATTGCTCAACTCTAATCAATGAACATGATGTGATTATCTATGATACGCTGTTTTCCCGTTCTTCTTTATGATTATACTTGTGGTTTTCAAGGGGACTCGAGTGGTTTCTCGAGTGCCTCTCCGTAAGGACCTGTTCTATGGATGACCGCCCGGGAAAACAGTGCAACCATGAGGGTGGAATGGGGTGCCCTTAGCTGAATAATTAGAGGATCCGGGATGTAGTTCACTTAGCCGTCGTGCCGTCAATGGGGCTCGGTGTATGCGGCTCGCTCTGCCAAGTTTGGGTTCGCCCCTTGGGGAGGAGTGCGGTGCATTTAGGAAACCTAACGGGTGGCTACAGCCCCGGGGAATCTTTGTAAAGGCTACGTAGTGAAACCCTGCCTATTCACCTTGGTAGTGTTTAAGGGTTTGATCGGCCCGAGGCAAGAGGGAATCACGGCTTGTGGGTAAAGTGCACAACCTCTGCAGAGTGTTATGAAACTGATATATCAGCCGTGCTCGCGGTTATGAGCGGCCAAGGGAGCTCCAGAGATTAGTGATACTTGATCAGAGATATTTTGGTACAGGTGGCAATGAGATTGATGGTTCTGGTTATGATTATGGTATTGGTAAGTGGTATTCTTTCCGTTTGGAAAGGATACATTGGGTTAATAACTTGGGTTAATGTTATAACCTGGCTTTCTACTAGTAAGTAATAACCTGACCAACTAAAAGCAACTGCTTGACTGATCCCCACATAAAGCTAGTCCACTACAGCCAAACAGGATACTTGCTGAGTATGTTGATGTGTACTCACCCTTGCTCTACACACCAAACCCCCCCCCCCCCCCCCAGGTTGTCAGCATTGCAACCACTGCTCAGGAGAAGATGAAGCTGTGGAAGGAGACTTCCAGGAGTTCCAAGACTACGACGAGTTCTAGGTGTGGGTTAGCGGCAACCCCCAGTCGGCTGCCTGTGAAGGCCGTGTTATCTACGTTTCGTTTTCGCACTTTGATTTATTGTAAGGACTATATGGACGTCTCAGACGTATGATGTAATCGACTATTATTCCCTTTTAATACTATTTTGAGCACTGTGTGATGATGTCCATGTTATGTAACTGCTGTGTACGTGAATAACTGATCCTGGCACGTACATGGTTCGCATTCGGTTTGCCTTCTAAAAACCGGGTGTGACACCGCCTCAGGCCACTCGGGCTCCGCGCCCACTACTGATTAGGGGTTCATTGGCTGGCCCCCGAAGGGTTCGACAGCCGCCTCAGAGCACGCAGAATGAGGGATGACTCTGGGTACGTTCGATACACAACCAAGGCTCGGGCTACGCTCCCGAGGTACCCTAGGACATTTCCGAGACCGACGGGAACGATTTTGTAATGGAATCCCACCAGAGGGAGGCATCGAGCCCTCGGACCCTATCAAAAGGGGACCGGGTCCAGCGAATCACCCGCAGGTACTTTTGGAGCGCGCCTCCGGGCCACTAGCTGACCCCTAACGAATGGGGAACGGGCATCCACTCGGATTACCCGTTAGCACTCACGGGAGACACCATGTTCGGCGCCCTCCGAGGGCAACATGGCGCTTTCCCCCCTCCTCCTTGCAGAAAGGCAACGCAGGGGTGTATGAAAAAAGCCGAGTCTGTCCTTGACCGTCCTCTCGCTCTGTGCGGAGGCTCGGGGGCTGCTCTCGCAAACCCGGCTCCGGCCAAACCGTTGACAACGTCAACATACCAGCCTGAGAACTTGGGACCTGACTAAGCACCCGGGCAATGACTAGTTCGCATGAGGGAACAACCAAACTGGCCGAGCCATCACGAAAGGCACTAAGACCTCGAAGGAGTCAAAACACTCCTTCGAGGCCTCGGGGGCTACACCCGGCGGGTGCGCTCGCGCGCACCCACCGGAACGAAATGCAACCGAGAAAGGTCGGTGCCCTTGCAAAAAAGTGCGACAAAAGCCTCCAAGCGAGTGCCAACACTCCCTTTGAGGCTCGGGGGCTACTGTCGGGGACCATAATTAGGGGTACCCCCAAGACTCCTAATCTCAGCTGGTAACCCCCATCAGCACAAAGCTGCAAAGGCCTGATGGGCGCGATTAAGGTCAAGGCTCAGTCCACTCAAGGGACACGATCTTGCCTCGCCTGAGCCCAGCCTCGGGCAAAGGCAGCCGACCTCGGAGGATTCACGCCTCGCCCGAGGGCCCCCTCAAGCAACGGACACACCTTCGGCTCACATGAGGCCCAGTCTTCGCAGAGAAGCAACCTTGGCCAGATCGCCACGCCAACCGGCCGTATCGCAGGAGCATTTAATGCAAGGATCGTCTGACACCTTATCCTGACGAGCGCTCTTCAGTCGACAGAGCCGAAGTGACCGCAGTCACTTCGCCGCTCCACTGACCGACCTGACAAGAAAATAGCGCCGCCTGCCACGCTCCGACTGTCGTGCCACTCGCCAGAGTGAGGTCGACAGCGGCTAAGTCCAGCCTCGGGCGACATAGGAAGCTCCGCCTCGCCCGACCCCAGGGTTCGGCCCCCGTCTCGGCCTCGGAAGATGGACTTCGCCTCGCCCGACCCCAGGGCTCGGACTCAACCACGACTTAGAAGACGACGAACTCCGCCTCGCCCGACCCCAGGGCTCGGACTCAGCTTCGGCTCCGGAAGACGATGGACTCCTCCTCGCCCGACCCCAGGGCTCGGACTCAACCTCGACCTAGGAAGAATCGCCAACTCGCCCAAACTCAGGTCCGGACCGGCCACGTCGCTAGGGGGGCCATCATTACCCTGCCCCTAGCTAGCTCAGGCTATGGGGAACAAGACCGGCATCCCATCTGGCTCGCCCCAGTAAACAAGTAATGATGACACCCCGCACGCTCCATGACGACGGCAGCTCCCAGCCCCTTACGTCAGCAAGGAGACATCAGCAAGGATCCGACAACCCCGACAGCTGTACTTCCGCAGGGCTCCAACGCTCCTCCGACGGCCACGACATCATATGAACAGGGTGCCAAAACCTCTCCGACTGCCACAACGGCATGTACTTAGGGCTCTAGCTCCTCTCTGCTAGACACGTTAGCACACTGCTACACCCCCCATTGTACACCTGGACCCTCTCCTTACGCCTATAAAAGGAAGGTCTAGGGCTCTTGTACAAGAAGGTTGGCCGCACGGGAGAACGGGTCGGCGCATAAGGCCCTCGCTCTCTCTCTCTCCCACATGAACGCTTGTAACCCCCTACTGCAAGCGCATACATCCGCCCTGGCCGCAGGACAACACGAAGGCCGCGGTTTCCCCTTACTGTTCTCCCCCCTTTGTGTCCCGTCTCGCGCCGACCCATCTGGGCTGGGACACGCAGCGACAATTTACTCGTCGGTCCAGGGACCCCCGGGGTCGAAACACCGACAAACATCACAAGCGCTTTTTTATTCTAACCGCCTGTGAAGTTTACATATCATAGGCGGTCGAAATAAAAAAGCGTTTGTGATGTTATATATCACAAGCGGTTTTTCTAAAAATCCGCCTGTGATGTGTATACAATATAAAAGGCTCACTGGTTCCAGCAGGAACCCTAACTCTCCCGGAGCCCGACACGCCGCCAGGCTGATACTGCGTCGTCGTCCCCGTCCCCGTCTCTGAGCTGTGAGCGCCCGCCACGCCATCGCCGAGCCCAAGCGCCGCCGTCCCCATCCCCGTCTCTGAGCTGGGTGCCGGTCACGCCGACCCCCGAGCCCAACGCCGTCGTCCCCGAGCCCGAGCCCAACGCCGTTGTCCCCGAAACGCGGCCAGGTTCGTGCTCAGACCCAATGCCTCCTACTCCCTGTAGGACTCCGGTAGGTTCTGTCTCTCTCTCTCTCTCTCCACTCTCTCTGACGATTCTTCAGCTTGTGGTGGCCTCCGAAACCGACAACTCGTGGTGGTTGCTGCGTTACATGTTCTTCGATTCCCTGACCACCGTGTATGTTCTTCGATTCCCTGACCACCATGTTCTTCGATTCCCTGACCACTAGGCAAACGTCCTTGAATTGAAGAACCTTTGAAACAAACAGAGAAGGTTCGGTAATTTCACTTCACCCCCAATTAATATAAGTATGTAAATATAGTAGTTGTTGTATATCTAGGCACTGTTTAAGCACCCTCACTGTAAGATGTGTACTCCTGGTGAATGATGTAAGATCGCAAGCAATGGAATTATATTATGCAAATTATTTCGTGCCAATCAATCATTATTACAATTCAGGGTCAGGGAAAAGAGAGAAAGAGAGCACCAATTAGCAACTACAACAGATTCTGAGACCATTGATTAAACAAGACCAAATACAAATAATGTAGGATGGAATACATGATATAAGTTGATAGTAACGTTACAAGACCAAATACAAATAATGTAGGATGGAATACATGATTTCCTTAGGGTCAAAGTAGCTGTAATGAAATAGACTCCATAGACTATCAAATTTGGATTTTCATGTTTAATGAACAATATGATCATTTAAAGTATTGTCTTTTGTTAGTTTGCTATAGTATAGTGATAGGATTTGAACCTATATGTTGCATAACTCTTTTGTGATAGATAGAAACATATATATAGTGTTGGGGACTTATTCTCAAATGCTATAAGTTAAGAACAAGGCAACATAGAAAATGTTAATCGGTAAAGTCCTTCGTCCTTCGAAGCATTATTCCCCTCAGGATATAATGATCTTCGGACGAAGGTTATGAAGGACGTACCTTCATAAATTCACTATACAATGACGAAGGATGAATTATAAGGAATATAAAGGATAACATAGACAATTGCATGTTATTGTTAATTTATCTTTGCATTATTATTATGTAGAAACAGAAATAATATCGAATTACAAATGTACCTTTAGCTTGAAGGAGATGAAAGTACAAGCGTGACGCAAAAGCGAATGACAAATCAGCGTGAACAGTACGGGGGTACTGTTCACCTATTTATAGGCACAGGACACAGCCCATACAAAATTACATTTATGCCCTTTACATTTGATAATAATTCTATAGTAATCTATCGAGGTCTGAATAGCCTTTTCATCTTTAAGTCGGTTTCATTTTTTGCTACCACGCCGAAGCTTTCCTGCTCACACCTTCGGCGCTGAATCAACCTTCGTATTATTCTGGTCTGCTGTGATACCGACTTGAGTCCGAAGATACCTGTTCACACATTATACTCCAGAAATACTGTTAAATCCTGTTTTTGAGGACCTTCGTAAGCCGAAGGCCCCCAACAGTAGCCCCTCGCAATATTAATTTGTTTAAAATAATAAATTTAGATTGCGACATGGACGAAGGCTTTACGCCGAAGGTCCGAAAAAACACCTTCCCTTTGCTAGAATAGCAATCATTCACTGACAAGCGGGGTCTTTCAATTTTCAACGCACTGGGCGTATAAATACGGTCATACCGCAAACTCATTTGGCACGCTCTCTTGCCATCTGCTCCCGCTCACTCAATTTTTAGCTCTTGTGCATTAAGATTTGTTGAGCTTTTAGTTTTGAAGCTTCGGCTTTGAAAACAGTTTTTTAGTGTTTCCGAAGATGTCTGAAGATAAGAAGGCTGCTGCTGAGATGAAGTTGAGTCTCGACGAAGAAAAGAACTTGGGGTTTCTTATAGCGATGTCGAAGACCAATACAGAAAAAATCACCAAGGAGATTCTAGAAGGTTTGTCCGAAGATACTGGTGACAGCGACAGTTATGATGTGGACAGTGGTGGTGAAGACTCCGAAGATCGCCCTTGGCGACCAAGCCATGCGGTTTTTGGCAAATCAACTATCAGAGAAAATCATCTTGTCAACATGAGAGGAAGGTATTTTCGGGATTTGTCCATTGTGAGGGCCGACGAAGGGGAAAAGACTTGTCCACACCCTGAAGAGAATGAAGTCGTAGTGTACCGAAGCTTTTTGAAAGCTGGACTACGATTTCCCCTGAGCGAGTTTGTCGTAGAGGTGCTAAAAATATTCGAAGTTTATCTTCACCAACTTACCCCCGAGGCAATCATAAGGCTGAATATCTTCGTGTGGGCTGTGAGAAGCCAAGGTCTGAAGCCTGATGCAAAAAGTTTCTGCAATATACATGAATTATCATACGAAACAAAACCTTGGGGTAAGGAACAGTATCACAATAATTTTGGCTGCTACAGTTTTGTTTCTCGGTCCGGGTCAAGCTGTCCCGTGCCAACCTTTCGGAAGAGATGGCCCGGCGACTGGATGACAGAATGGTTTTATGTGAAGAATGACTTGACAGTTCGAGAAGATATCAAAGGTATAATTATGCGCCCTATTTGGCAAAGCTTCGGCCTTCGGAGGCCGAAGGTTGAAATGAATGAAGCTGCCAAAGAATGCCAGAGAGCCTTCGGCGTTATCTGTTCTTTTATTGGAACGAGAGATTTGGTACAAGAGCATATTGCCTTCAGGGTATGGCCGCTCGCGGAGAAATGGGAAATGCCGCAAGAAACCATAAAGGAGGCCGACGAAGGTGGACTTATTAGGCTAAAGTATACTTTTAAGTTCGGAGATAAATTCGTTGAGCCAGATGATGACTGGTTAAAAAGCATTGAAAATTTAAGTGATGAACTGCTTGGGGCTTATTCGAAGGCCGAAGATACTGCACTGTCAGCAGCCTCCGGAGGCCGAAAAAAGAAAAGGCTGAATCGGGTGTTTGATGCAATTGGGTTCGTCTACCCTGACTATCGTTATCCCATTCGAGGGCAGAAAAGAAAAAACACAACCTCTACGAAAGAAGAAGCTGCAACTGCTCCTAGCGAGCCAGAACCGAAAAGAAAGAGGATAAAGGTCCTCACACATCGGCCGCGCTATATTGAACCAGCTTCGGTGCCTGAGTTCACCGGAGAAACTACTTCGGCCACCGAAGCTGAAAATCCAACCAAACCAACCTTGCTGCCAGAAGTCACAGAAATGGCCGAAGCGCCAACAAGGATAGAATTGGAAGAACCGAAGATTTTGTTACCAGAAACAAAAGAGATGGCCGAAGCGCCATCCACAGAAAAAATGGTAGAAGCGAAAAAACCAACTGAGGAAAAAACATCAGAAGTTTCGAGTCCTGCAGCAAATGTTGAGACAGTAAAAAATCAAAAGGTGTCAGCAGTGACTCCGAAAAGAAAGAGAATGGCTAATGTGCTAGATGTTCTGGAAACAATTAAATCTTCAAGCACACCTCTGAAGATGACTGTTGCCGTTTCCGAAGCGAAAACTGAAATTTCTGATATTAAAGTTCCAGAGCAAGAAACTGAAGCCGAAGCTGGGTCCTCAGAGCCCACGAAGATAAAA
Source organism: Zea mays (assembly GCF_902167145.1). Taxonomy (NCBI): domain Eukaryota; kingdom Viridiplantae; phylum Streptophyta; class Magnoliopsida; order Poales; family Poaceae; genus Zea; species Zea mays. Next base: position 145,927,497 of record NC_050097.1, read on the forward strand.
TCCTTGGAAACCGAGGAAGAAAAAATAACAGAGCCAACTTTTGTTGAAGAAATCAGTGTCATTGCCCCCGAAGCTTCCCCCAAAGTCCTTGATTATATTGTTTGTCATGCTTCGGGGAAAAAGTTTTCAGAAAAAGAAAAGCAAGAGGCCCAGCGCTACGCCCAAAAACTGAAGTATCCAAAGGGGGCGTTAATATTCAATGGCAGTGGAGAAGAAGACTTTTTGTATTGTCTCCCTGACAGCAAGGAGATTGCTGTCTGTCGGGAGATGAGCAAGAGCTTCGGATTCCCAACACTAGAAGACGGGCTCTCGGTGCTGTCGAAGAACGATCTGGCCGACAGCCTGGCATATAACAGCTTAAAGGTGCAACAAATGGGATCTTTGTATTTTTTGTTGAGACCAAAATTTTTCGTTTGCTTAAATCTAATGACGTACACATATTCTTCTTTGCAGGGCCTGATACTTAGCAATGCCCTCAGGGCCCAAAAAGATGCTGAAGACGAAGGGTGTGCTATAGCCCTGAGCAACCTTCGTTCCGAAGTAATTGAACTGAGGAACGAAGGCCTCGAAAAAGATAAAATATTACATTCATTAATAAATAGAATAAAGGAAGACGAAGCTACTTTTAAAGGTCAAGCTGAAGCTCAGAAGCGCGAAATTGAAGATCTTCGAAAACAACTGGCCAGAGCCAAAGAGGAACACATGCTTGAAGAAACGAAGCGAGAACTCAGCGACCAATGGGCAAATCATTTAGAGGGAACTGTTGAAGAGCTTCGTTCATCCAAGAAAAGATGTTATAACAAATCTATAGAGTGTGTCAAGAAGTTGAAAGCTAGCTTCGCCAGTGTCGGCGCATTTTCGAGCGAAGAAAACTTTACAAGAGGCAACCCCGAAGGCCCTATCGAATGGATCGATCACGAAGCTGAGACTTTCGAGGAAATTTTAAACAGCCGCGGAGACATATGTGCTTTCTCGGGTGCTAGGGGAATTGCCACCATTTTAGAGAAAAAGGGCTGCGAGCATGTAAAGATTTTAGCACAATCCGAAGCTGGCTTGTCCTTCGAAGATGCAAGAGATCCTTCGGCCGAAGCTAGCATGGTAGGTGGAAAATTTTTCACCGACGTCTGGGATAATGGTGGCCGAGAAATGGCCCGAGAAATTATTCGAAAAATCGAAAAGGGCATTCACGATGCTAGAGAAGTGGCTGAGGCTGCTGAAAAAAGCGCAGAGCCCGAAGGGCAAATAGGTATCAACTAATGGTTTTTATTGTGTTGTAATTTTCGATTTTAAACTTCGTTCGCAATTTGTAATAGCAATGTAGCCGTGTCCTGTCCTCCTTCAGATCCTACTAAAGCGTCTTCAGGACCTCCCCCGAAAGGAGACGACGAAATTAAAAAGATGGCTGAAGCTATCATGGATGAAGTTGTTAATCGACTCCTGAACGAGGCTACAGAAGTCGTTTTGAGAGAAGATTAAGTATTATTGTAAAAACTTCTGAAATGTAATATATTGTAACATTTTGTAACCCTGAATGTAATATACCTGTTTTTATTGTTCAATTCTTTACGATGCATGAAATTTTACACGTACCGTTTTTGAGTCTTTGACGAAAAAACACCTTCCCTTCTTTTCATGCTTCGTGAAGAAGAATTTTTCTTTGTCACAACAATATCCATAGTATTCTGATGAATAATATCCAGGCTTCGTGAAGATATTTTCCGAAGCTACACCTCCGAAGATCAATAATGTATCTCCTTGTATCATCATGATTTTTCCCTTTTTTCAAAACGTTCTTCTGCAGATCGATATTGTGTCCGCCTCTTGTGCCATATGCAACATGATGTATGATGCGTATGCTATGCGAAATGATGCGATGATGTTATGTTATGTGAGGTGGTGTTTATTCCGAAGATACACACACATCCCTGCAATAAAACATATAATCTTTTATAAGCCTCCCTTAGGAGCTTCTTCGCCTTTTACTTCAGCGGAATCAGCGTTTATTTTTCGCTGTAAGCCTCCCTTAGGAGCTTCTTCGCCTTTTACTTTCAGCGGTACTCGCGTTGACTTTTCGCGCTTCGCCTTTTACTTAGGCGGTATCAGCGTTGACTTTTCGCTGTATGCTCTGCATTCCCTTTGGAACGACTTTGGAGCAGAAAACTTACACTGCGCTCCCTTTGGAACGGCTTTTTGTGACTTCGGCAAACTTACTCTGCGTTCCTTAGAACGACTTTTTGTTGCTTCGAAGAATTTTCGATAATTTGAAGGTCCTCTTTGTTATCACAAATCTTTAAACTTCGACAACTTAAGCCTGTGAAGAAAATATATTTTCCTTGTGGGAATCAACGAAATTATTTACATGAAACCTAAACAATGTCCTTTATTACACAGAAAATAAAACTGAATGAAAAAGATTGCTATTAAGGTAGGATATTTTTCAATAGATGTGCTTTGACTCTGGCACAGTGCTGTTGACTGTGCGAGCTTCGGACTGTTCTCTGAAGTCCCTTTGGTGTGGAGCATATTGGCTCCCTTCTGGCTGTTGGCCTTGTTGCAGCGGTGGTGGAGGCGGAGGCTGTTGCCAGGAAGCTTGAGGTTGACTCGCCGAAGCAACAGAAACTGCAGGGTGATTGCCTACATACTCTGGGATGTAAGGCGAATGATACGAAGCAGTGTGCATGACCTGCTTCGGCTGAGCCTGTTGTGCTGCCGCTTCGGCTATTTCCTTTTGCTTCTGGATGGTAACATGGCACATCCTGGTGGTATGACCTTTGTTCTCACCACAGAATAAGCAAAAGATTCTTCTCGGTTGATCGCCAAATCTTCCGCCGAAGCCCCTGGCGCCTCTGCCTCTCGGAGCTGGTGGCCGGAAGGAGCCTTGCTGTTGCCCCGAAGCCTGTGAGGAACACTGTGGCCTTTGCTGTTGGCTCACTCTATCATCATTTTGGGTAGAGTTATGAATTGATCTGACGTGCCTCGGATAGAACCTCCCTCCGAAGCCCCTGGTCATTTCAGAAAACCTGAAAGCCTCCTCCCTTCTTTGGCGAAAATCATTATCGGCCCGAATGTACTCGTCCATCTTCTGGAGCAGCTTCTCCAAAGTTTGAGGAGGCTTCCTAGCGAAGTACTAAGCTGACGGTCCTGGCCGAAGCCCCTTGATCATGGCCTCAATGACAATTTCGTTGGGCACTGTTGGTGCCTGTGCCCTCAAACGCAAGAACCTCCGGACGTACGCCTGAAGGTACTCTTCGTGATCCTGGGTGCACTGGAATAGAGCTTGAGCCGTGACCGGCTTCGTCTGGAACCCTTGGAAGCTGGTTAACAACAAGTCCTTCAGCTTTTGCCACGAAGTGATGGTTCCTAGTCGAAGGGAGGAGTACCAGGTTTGAGCAACACTCCTGACAGCCATAACAAAAGATTTGGCCATGACCGCAGCATTGCCACCATACGAAGACACTGTTGCTTCGTAGCTCATCAAAAACTGCTTCGGGTCTGAGTGGCCATCAAATATGGGAAGCTGAGGCGACTTGTAGGACGGAGGCCAAGGTGTAGCCTGCAGCTCCGTGGACAGAGGAGAAGCATCATCAAAAACAAAATTCCCATGATGGAAATTGTCATACCAGTCATCTTCATTGAGGAAACCCTCCTGATGAAGGTCTTGGTGTTGAGGCCTTCGGTGCTACTCATCCTGAGTAAGATGACGAACTTCCTCAGAGGCTTCGTCTATCTGCCTTTGTAGTTCAGCTAGCCTGGCCATCTTTTCCTTCTTCCTCTGCACCTGTTGGTGAAGCATCTCCATGTCTCTGATTTCTTGGTCTATCTCATCCTCTGGTGGTGTCGGGCTAACAGCCTTCCTTTTCTGGCTTCGGGCCTCCCGAAGAGAGACAGTCTCCTGATTGTGGTCCAGCGGTTGAAGAGCTGCAGTGCCAGTTGCTGAAGCTTTCTTCGGCGCCATAGCGAAGGTTTATGATCGCCGAAGGTGTTCACAAAACTCAAAGAGTGGAAGTGAGTTCACCGGAGGTGGGCGCCAATGTTGGGGACTTATTCTCAAATGCTATGAGTTAAGAACAAGGCAACATAGAAAATGTTAATCGGTAAAGTCCTTCGTCCTTCGAAGCATTATTCCCCTCAGGATATAATGATCTTCGGACGAAGGTTATGAAGGACGTACCTTCATAAATTCACTATACAATGACGAAGGATGAATTATAAGGAATATAAAGGATAACATAGACAATTGCATGTTATTGTTAATTTATCTTTGCATTATTATTATGTAGAAACAGAAATAATATCGAATTACAAATGTACCTTCAGCTTGAAGGAGATGAAAGTACAAGCGTGACGCAAAAGCAAATGACAAATCAGCGTGAACAGTACGGGGGTACTGTTCACCTATTTATAGGCACAGGACACAGCCCATACAAAATTACATTTATGCCCTTTACATTTGATAATAATTCTATAGTAATCTATCGAGGTCTGAATAGCCTTTTCATCTTTAAGTCGGTTTCATTTTTTGCTACCACGCCGAAGCTTTCCTGCTCACACCTTCGGCGCTGAATCAACCTTCGTATTATTCTGGTTTGCTGTGATACCGACTTGAGTCCGAAGATACCTGTTCACACATTATACTCCAGAAATACTGTTAAATCATGTTTTTGAGGACCTTCGTAAGCCGAAGGCCCCCAACATATAGCTAAACTGTAGTTGCGCCTCTAGATAGATTAGAAGCTTTAGCACATATGCTAGAATGAAATGCTTCTTACCTACGACGCCACCTGCATCTGTGTGCATTATACGAAGCTAGATATTCATGTTGTGCCTTCATGTCCATACTAGTACCCTATGGATAGCAATGAAGACAAAATCCCTATGGTAGAGTGCCTAGAACCAAAGTTATGTGGAGCAATGAAGTGCATTGTTTGCACACATGAATTCCATGTGCTTCCCAACCCTATGTTATAGGCAATGATGAGCAATGAACCTATATGCTAGCTGTTTTGACATGCACAATAGTCGTCAAACTTCGTGTTTGCTTTATCGTATATATAGGCAATCCTACTTGCCTCCCTTATTACATTAAAGAAGTGCTCCTTTATCACTATCAATTCCATAGGTATTTTATAATATTTGCAGGAACTCAAACCTTTGTTCCAAATGGCCACATAAGAAAATTTCCTATATGATTTCAATCTTTCAAAATTTCTTCACTTTTCCTTTGTTCTAAAGGTTAAAAGACATTTTTATCGCTACTCTCAAATTAACTCAAGTTTGTTTGCACTATTAGTGAATTAGTTCCTTGTGTCTTGAGCTTTTCCCACTAGTTTTCCCGACGAGCCTCACAATAGTAGGGCATTGTTCGATTATTCCCATTATACAGGGGTCGGACCGTTTGAGGGGATTAGGAGCACATATCTGTTTGGGACTTATCTGTTTGGGACTTATGGAGAATGGCTTCAGCTGAATGCTTTAATCGGGCCGAGAAGCACGGAGCAGACAGAAGTGCACTTTCCAATGCAGTTAGACAGAGAAGGCATGGTTGTGATGTTATAATGTTGAAGGACCCCAAGAAGAGATTATGGCCTGTCGTTTACCACGATAGCCCGTTATTTGTGGGCTTCACCGAGGGCTGGAAACATTTGGTCGTTGGCTGCCACCAAATGTTTCCAGCCCTCAGTGAAGCCCACAAATAACGGGATGTCGTGGTAAACGACATGCCATAATCTCTTCTTGGGGTCCTTCAGCATTATAACATCACAACCATGCCTTCTCTGTCTAACTGCATTGGAAAGTGCACTTCTGTCTGCTCCGTGCTTCCCGGCCCGATCCTGCTCCAGAATTTCATCCTTCTTAGGCAGTAAAGTCTCTGGGACCTCACAGTTACTAGACATTCTGCCTTCCTATTTTGGGAGGAAAGGAGGGACACGGAGGCGGGCCTTGAGGCACCGCCATCGCCTTCACCGCCGCCGGTAAATGGGGAGGCCGCCGGCGGCGGCGGCCGGGTACAGCTAGGGTTTGGGCTCGATTTCTTTTGAACCACCTTTTCTCCAAGTTCCCTTATTGATGGAAATAGTATATCAGACTAACAGTATATCCTCGGTCGACCCCCTTATTGATGGAACCAGCTGTGCACTAGGTACCTACTAGGATGGATGTGGTCTGCACCGGTGCGTCTAACAGAGTTGATGAAGACGCGACCAAACTTGAATGGCAGACAACGAGCAGCTCCGGTGAAGGGAGAGGGGAGGATAGTTCTAGTGACGACAATCCTTGTCCTCCTATACCTCCAAGGAAGAAAAAAAACATCAGATGAGCTTGATGCCGACTATATTCCCAACAATGAAGAGGTAAATAGAAATATGCTGACTATATTCTAAAATAATGTTCATATATGAAAGGCCATTAATTGTTTCAATATATAGATTTCAAATGAAGAGAAGAAAGAGGATGCATGTTCTACACGAAACACGGAGGATGCTCCGATGCCTGAATCATCCGTTTCACATAAGCGGAAACGAGGGCGACGAGGTCCCAATCAGATGAAAGAAGGTGCAGTTATGTACGTAACAAAACTCAATGCAGAGGGGTTTCCTGAAGAACCACTTGACGTGGTTACAAAGTTTCGAAATTCCTACGGGTCTACTGTTAGAGATATAGTGCCAATCACACTTCAGAAATGGAAGGATTTAGATGAAGACACCCGCAATAAGCTATGTGCTAAGTTGTCTGAGTCATTCAAGGTCCCAAAAGGCACAGAGGATGCAGTAAGGAAGTCGATGCTCTCTGCTATGGCCAAGATGTTTCGTGGGTGGAAGACCGAGATGAATAGGGATTTTGTTAAGAAGAATAAGGTTCCTCCGCCCAAGAAAATGGGGAAAATCACTCAAGCTCAGTGGGAGGAATTTGTTCGTCAGAAGACCGATCTGAAGGCCAAAGAACTGGGCGAAACTAATTCTCAGAGAGCGAAGACGAACAAACACCCCCATCGCCTGGGGTCAACCGGATATCACCATAAAGTTGTGCAGTGGAACAGGATAATCGAGGAAGCTATAGCTAACGGCACTTTGGACCCAATATTAAAAGATATCGATGAGCGAGCTATTCGTTGGATCTTAGGTCAGGCAGGTTTGACTGAGGACGGCAAACTTTTGCATCCAGAATTGGTAGGCGAAGTTTCGACAAAAATTCAAGAATATGCAGAAAAGAGAAAGAAGGGAAAATTTAAGCGTCGGAGGGAGAATGACATACTAACTGCAGCACTAGGCAATCCTGAACACACTGGACGGGCTCGGGGAATCTCTTCTAAGATTTCCTGGAGAGAGGCGTTTCCAAAGTATGCGGCGTCATATAGGAAACACGAGAAGTCGAAAAGGACCCTTGAAGAGACTATTGATGAAAGGGTACAAAAGGCTATTAATGACGTGATGAAGAAAATGAAGAAAACAGAATGCATATCATGTGAACTCAAGCCAGGCCACATGAGTCCACCTCTAGTCCCTAGCAGCGTAGGATCTATGCAAGACTTCGTATCGGGCACCAAGTACCCTGTAGACGATATTGTTGAGGACAATCCTTGCTTTCTTCATATTCCAATCAATCGATCTGGGACAAAAATAAAACAAGCTGCTACTGGTTTGGTAAAACCAGGACTTGTTAACTACAAGGATAATCCTGTCCCGCCACACTATGCTGTGGTCCAAGTTCTAGAGATCACAGACAGTGGTTGTGAAGATTGGGAGATAGACTTTCCAGCTGAGGGGATCATAACTTTGCAGGAGGCAATGAACGAATTGGTCCTTTAGCATCGACGCGACATCAAGTTGGGTGATGAGCCGATCTTAAGCCGTCTATCGCGTCATAAGTCACCAACACCGAATTCAACACCAATGCAACAGAAAGATAGTTCGATCATTCCATACCCCATGGTGCAGGAAAATATAGCACCGACCTCCACAAAAACCGTTGAAACAATCATATCACCTCTTGCGAAGGAACTCGACGAGGGGGACATAGACAAAATTGTTCCTCAGAATGTCAATGCAAACATAAAAAAGGAAGCAAAGGTTGACACCAATGTTGAAGGGCCAACTACTTCAAAGAAAATTCATCAGCGAATCGCCACTGACAATGTCAAGAAACCGTCAGAATCAGTGACACGCTACCTGCAAAAATTGAAGAGAGTTATGACAGATCAATCAAAAGAGGAATCAGCATCTCGTGGAGTACGCACACGGTCCCAAATAGACAATTTTGAAGTAAGGGAAGAAGATGGAATGATTCATACTCGAGAATCATTACGTCTTAAAATCAATATCCCGATATACAAGAAGGAGGATGTTCCTCCTAAATTTGTGAATGGGAGGCCGTTCTTGACGACGGTGCAACTTTCTAAGTTGTCGATTCCGAAGATTAGAATGCATGAGTGGTACATGGTGGCTAGCAACAAATACAAACTCGAGGACTTCACATTTGTTGTGCCAGAAGATGCATTTTGGAGCAATGATAATATAGATCCTGTGCGGCATTTATTCTTTGACGATCTGTGGTCGTTGTACCACCGACAAAGGATGGAAACCAACTACTTAACCCTCTTTTGCTTGTAAGTACCTCTAAACTTTCATATTTGTTAGTTTTGTACACGCACACATAAACGAGAGTCTAACGATTAACACTTTTTACACGTAGGATGCAATACATGGATGATAAGAAGAAACAACTTAAGATAGGGTTTCTTGACCCATTGATGATATCCCAAGCTCACTACAAAGAAGTTGCTCGGAGACATGGAGAAGAATACAACGACTTGGATGATGATAAATTTGAGAAAGCCGTCAAACAGAATCAGAGAAAGAAAATGAAGGTAATGGCGGCATACATTGGACGAGCCATTTATAATCATGTACAACATGGCAAGGACTTAATAATAGCTCCGCACCACTTTAAGTAAGTTCTCGACATGGTTTTGAACTACAAATTATGGCAATCGTGATCTTAACATGTGTTTTCGTCTATGTCTATATAGTGACCACTACATTTGTATCATGATCTTTCCAAAGCATGGTAAAGTCATGGTCTTCGACTCACTGAGAATCAAAAAGGCTGCGTATAATGACTTCTTGAAGATTTTAGAGAAGTATGATTATTATTGCACACTTGTACTTATTACAACTTAACAAATGTATTCTTAATCTCACAATGCTATTCTTATATGCAGTGCATACCGTTTTTATTGGAAAGATCTTGGCGGCAAACATCCAGAGGACAAGCCTAATTTGTTAATATCATTATTTCCATATGGTGACAAACAACCTCCGGGTATTGTCCTGTGCGGTTATTATGTATGTGAATGGTGTCGTGTCACCTTCCATTACATGGTCAATCGTGAGGATGTAAGTTCGCTATCATTGTCTATGTTGCAATTTTTATGTTATATTGTTGCTCATCACATTACTCTTAGCACTGCTTGCTTTTTGCTTTCATTGCAGGTTCCTAAATCCAAGATCAATGCTGAATGGTTAGAAAGAGATATGGTTTTCGTCAGCGTGGCTAAGGTTGTAAAAGACTTGCTTTACTTTATGCGCCGTGAAGTTCTTCATCAACAAGTGCTATTCTACAATACAAATGGAAATTTGCAACACTTCCCAGAACTAAGTTTGTACATGATATCACACAGTGTTTAGATCTTTAGTTTGGAACTTGAGATGTTCAGTTGTCTATGGAACTTGAGATGTTGAGTTGTTGAGTTGTATATGGAACTTGATATGTGTATAAATCTGTGTATGGAACTTGATATGTGTTTGAATCTATGTATGGAACTTGTTATGCAACATATCTGTGTATGAATCTGTGTATGAATCTGTTATTAATTCTGTATATGAATATGGAATCTATATATGAATCTGGAATCTATATATTGAAATACAGTCGGACCTATATTTAAAACCGCCTGTGATGTGTCTAACACAAGCGGCTAGGGTTAGAAACCGCCTGTGATGTGTGGCTAACACAAGCGGCTAGGATTAGAAACCGCCTGTGATGTGTGTCTATCATAGGCGGTTCCTTTAGATGGAACCGCCTGTGATGTGTGTCTATCACAAGCGGTTTTTGATTGACCGCCTGTGATGTTGTTTTACATCACAGGCGGTGCACCACAAGCGGTTCCTGGAACCGCCTGTGTATAGAGGCTAACTGGACCGCCTGTATAGAGGTTTAATGTAGTAGTGCATGTATGAAAGCCTCATCATGAGACCACCGGTAGAAGTCCTCACTCACTACTACCTCGGTGATGTTGGGATGTGGATCCTCATCGATTGAAAACACTTTAGGAACGAGCAAAAAGAATCATCCTCCTTGCACTTGATGGATTTGAGGTATCATGGTTGCGTCAGCTTGTTAGAGAGTGACTGAAAGTTGGCAATGAACCTGACACAAAAGTCGGCCCAGTCGTTGATGTAGTGATGACAAAGGTGAGGATGCCACTAGGACACATCTTGCCCCAACATGATTGGGCAGTAGGATGTCATCACATCCTTCATTGCCTCTGTAGATCGGGCAGCCGTGAAATAAATGGCCAGCCAGTCGCTCGGGCCCTATTTTGCCTCATACATGTCGACATTGGAGGCCTTGAAGTTTGGTAGCCACTACACCACATGTAGTCAACCGGTGAAGGAGAAAACCCCAAACATGCCCCCAACGTTTGGGTTGCCACCCTCTACATCGTCATGGTGTCGGTGTCGAGGCGACGACTAGGAACGACAACTGGCTAACCATTCATGAACTGAGTGATAAGGCACAAGACTATTTGTTGATGTCGCTGTAGAAGTTATTCGAGCCTCGACTCCTCGCTATGGGTACAGTGGTCATGGTCATACTCTTCTTGGCATCTCAGTTCTTCTTCATGTTGTCAAGTGTGTGGTGCCTCAATTCTGCTCCGCACGTCATGACAACTATTGGGTCGGTGGTGTATGTCCCCCTCTAGATGATCCGGAGGAAGAAGATGATTTGCCTCTTGCCTAAGGATTAGTCGGTAGGCGTTTCCATCCAATGAGTTAGGGAGGTCGTTGTCATTTTGGGCCAGCACACCTCTGACTTGACTTGGAGTTTGCATGAATTGAGCGAAGTCAGGTAGTAGGTTACACGGAAGGAATAATTGGCCATGTGGTTGAAGGTCGTCGCGCTCGGCAAGCTCATGCTCAACATGCTCGTGCTCGTGCTCATGCATCCAATCTTGAACATCATGCCAACTCTTCCATAGAGTATTCCTTTGATCATGGAATGCTCACTCGTTTGGGGTCAGATCACGTTCGCTGGCGTTATGATGACACCGGATGTTCCAGCGCCGGTTCTGGTGACAACACATGTTGCGCTACTACGAATCTTCCCCTACCATGGTGGGTTTGTCATCAGAGACAACGTCATCTTCCACTCCCCTGTTGATGACGGGGTTGTCGGGGAAGTAGAAGGGTGGTTCTGGAACCGTGGCCTTGGTGACAACATTAGTAGACTTGGTGATCACGATAGCTTCAGGATGCCTGGAGATCTTCGGTAGGCATGATCTGCATGAGCGTGAATCCATGAGGGATGCGACGTTCTGGGCTCCGACGGAATGTCACCAGCTCACCAAACGTCATTCGAGGGTAATGATGATGATGTGCCCTAATTGGAGTCCGTCAGGGAGGTCTTCTGTAATGCCCTGAATTTGGGGGTAGAATTTTTTCTTCTTTAATACTCACCAAATTCAGGTATTACTCTCTTTTCTCTTCCCATTTCGCTCCTTCTTCCCAGTTTCAAGGCAGTATAGCGACTGGTGTACGTATTACGTGTAAACAAAAACCTAAGTTGACATGGGTGTTGCATCATGCCAAAGCATATTTATTTTGTCTGATGTCGTGTTGAATCGCGTGTTCGCCTCGTCTGGTTTCGGATTTTGATTCGCGATTGGAATTCCGATCAGTGGTTGTGCGTGTCATGGGATTTCGACCCGCGACGCGACCCAGCCTGGCCTGGCCCAGCTCGGCCTAGCCCTAGCCCGCGCGCCCCTGGCACCCCTGCCTCTCCCCATGCACGCCCCCCTCCCTCCCTTTCTCTCATTTGATTTTCCCACGCAGCAACTCCCTATCCTCCACCTCTCTCTCTTCCCTGTTGTGCCCTAGGTGTTTTGGTGACGGTTATCGCCGGATTTGGATCCCCGAGGTGAGCTCCCCTCTCCCTCTCTCTCTCTTCCTCTTCCTCCCCTTCCCTTCGCTGCGCGCGCCCTGGCGACACGGCTCCTCCCTGGCCCGCGGCTCGCCCTCCCCAGCGCGGCCCCCTCGGCCCCCCGCCGCGGCCCCCTCGACCCCCCCGGCGCGCCCCCCTCACCCCCCCTACGCGTCTCCCTCGACGTGGCCCCCTCGGCGCCCCTACGCGCGGCCATCCTGGCCCCCCGACGCGTGGCTCCCCTGGCCCCCTGCGCGCGGCCCCCTATGCGCGGCCCCTCGGCCCTGCCCTCGGCAGCGTGGTTCGCCGGCGCGGCCTGCGTGGCCTCGCGCGCCCCCGACACGCGCAACGCGCTCCCGCCCGCGCTGTATCACGCGCGCGGTGGTTGATTTTTGGTTTTAATTAATTTTAAACTTTGTTTAATTAATGTGCTGCATCGCGTGCTTCATCGTGCGGCAAATTAGTTTGATTTCAGATTCTATTAATGTGCTCCGTCGAGCGCTTCGTCGCGTGACGATCCATTTTAATTTCAGATTAATTAATGTGTGACGTTGCACGTCCAGTCGCGCGACGTTTCATTTTAAATTCAGTTTAGGTGATGTATGTCGTCGTGTGCTTCATCGCACGATGCTTGACGTTATTTTTATAATTAATTCAAGTGTCTCATGGCGCGCTCCATCGCGCGACGAGCCGTTTTATTCTTATTTCAGTCTAAGTGATGTGTCGCGTGTTTCGCCGCACGACAATCCTTTTAAATTTACTTTGATCTGTTTATAATGATTAAATATGGAACATGACTTTATCCTATGCATAGCGTGATGGCAAAATTAATACCATTCTGTTTAGACGAGTACCTTGATTTATGATCGCGTAACGTGATCGCTCCTCGACCGTTACTCTCTCTTTCTCGCTTAGTCATAGGTGTGAGCCCTGCACCGAGCGTCTGTTTATTTATGATATTTTATTGCATGGTGTACTGTTCTTTTGTATTAAATTTGTGGAATGTATGTTTGAACTCGTATAGATAACAGTCAATTTGTGGAGTCCGAAGGAGTTGCTGGTGAAGACCCTGAGCAGCAGTCGGTTGGTGAAGGCAAGTGTCCCTTGACCCATCTATGTCCTACTCATTACTATAATTCACTCCACGCATTTACATGATTCAAACCTAAGGATTGACTAGCTTTTGGTTTATCTTGTCCTTGTTTACCTATTTTGGTTGGGTTATTTTAGTTTAGCTATATGCTAGTGCTTCACATTAATCAATGAACATGATGAGATTATCTATGATACATTGTTTTCCCTTTTTATTATGATGATATACTTGTGGCATTTAAGGGGACTCGAGCTGTTTCTCGAGTGCCTCTCCGTAAGGACTGGTTCGTTGGATGACCGCCCGGGAAAACAGTGCAACCATGAGGGTGGAATGGGACACCCTTAGCTGAATAATTAGAGGAACTGGGGTGTAGTTCGCTTCGGTGTCGTGCCATCAATGGGGCTCGGTGTATGCGGCTCGCTCTACCAAGGGTGGTTTGCCCCTTGGGGAGGAGTGCGATACATTTAGGAAACCTAACAGGCGGCTACAGCTACAGGAAATCTTTGTAAAGCTACGTAGTGAAACCCTGCCTATTCACCTTGGTAGTGTTTAAGGGTTTGATCGGCCCGAGGCAAGAGGGAATCACGGCAGGTGGGTAAAGTGCGCAACCTCTGCATTGTGTTATGAAACTGATATATCAGCCGTGCTCGTGGTTATGAGCGGCCAAGGGAGCTCCATTGATTAGAGATACTTTGATTAGAAATACTTTGATCAGAGATGGTTAGTTTACAGGTGGTGACAAGGATGATGGTTTGATTATGCTTATGGTAATGTTTCTGGTATTCTTTCCGTTTGGAAAGGGTACTTTTGGGTTAATAACTTGGGTTAATGCTAAACCTGGCTTTCTACTAGTAATAATAACCTGACCAAAATGCTTGACTTAACCCTACATAAAGCTAGTCCACTACAGCCAAACGGGACAATTGCTGAGTATGTTGACGTGTACTCACCCTTGCTTTACACACCAAACCCCCTAGGTTGTCCACGTTGCAACCACTGCTCAGGAGAAGATGAAGTCGTGGAGGAGGACTTCTAGGAGTTCCAGGAGTATGATGAGTTCTAAGTATGGGTTAGCGGCAAACCCCCAGTCGGCTGCCTATGAAGGCCGTGTGTATCTACGTTTCTTTTCTGCACTTTGATAATTGTTAAAGACTATATGGATGTACGAATGTGCATGAACCAGAAGCTGTATGAATGTGCATGAACAACTTGAGCCCTGACATGGCCATATATTTGCAAGGGATGTGTCCAATCACCTTCAAAGAGTTGGCATCAAAGGCGACAGATATAGGGAACTACATGCAACATATCTCTAGGCAGGCATGACCATACAACAAGCATGTGATGGAAAGAAATGGTCCATAGGATAAAGTTCCCAATAAACCAAAATAGATGCATGCCATGGAGGACACAGTAGTCCCTTGAAAATTGCAAACTGGGGGAGCCATTGAAAGAAATCAACACAGAGGTGATGCATCAGCTCCTAGAAGGCCAACTTTGAGTGAGCGACAAAATCAAACATATTCCTTCCCTATGGAAGACGTAGATGATCTTTTCATAGGCTTAAGAGAGTTAGGCCTCATAGAACTCTCGAAGCCCAAAAGGCCAGAAGAGGCCTCTAAGTTCAAGGAACCAAAATTTTGACACTATCATTGTATCTTGGGTCATACCCTTAAAGATTGCTTTGTGGTGAAACCATCATACAGAAATTGATAGATGAAGGCACCATAAATGCTGACCTCCTCAAAAGTATCAAGAAAGGAAAGAAGGTGGCTACATCAAATGTCGCCACCTTTCGGAACGATCTAGTGAGTCATGCGACTTTAAATATGTCACCAAACTATGATCAATACATGTATGATCAACATATGATGATATCAAAACCTGAGTATGTGAATGTGACTATGCCAGGATATCCAAAACAACAAGTTGAGTCCAAGCATGAAAGCAAGGCTCTCCGCCGGTGGATCCACACCCTAAGAGGTGGAACCTCCACTTCACAAAGATCAAGAAAGCGTCAACATCAATTCTCAAGACGACTTGCTCTATGATGAGTGATGGAAAAGGGCGAAGGCCCGTGCATCTCCCTAAATGTAGAGAAGCACGAGCACAACACTATGGAGGAGTATGCAACTTTCGCCATCGAAGTATTTGAGGATGATGATGAACCACTTTACTTCCCCGAGGAAGAAGTGCCAGAAGTTGATGAAATATAGCTTAGATCAGTCCGTCAACTGCCTAGTTCGTCTCAGCCACGAAATCCTCAAAATGAGAATGTAACTCCGAGAAGTGTGACTGGCCATGTATCAAATGTGTCGATCAAGTATGATGTAGTTGCTCACTTGAAGAAAATACCAGCTATGCTTTCTGTATACGATGCCTTGTGTCTTTCTCCCGATTTGTGTAAAGCATTTGTTACTGTATTATCCTTTCAAGAAGATTATAGAGCCAAAGTTTCCCAAGTGGAAGTAGAATTAGCTCAAAGTCAAAACGTGACTTTTGCTGATAAAGATTTCTTATTAGGGAATAAGAAACATAATAGACCGGTTCTCATGCTTGGTGAGATTGATGACTTAGGCATTAACTGTATCATGATTGATGGTGGTTCAGCTATTATTTTGTTACCTCTGCGTACTCTTAAAAGGATAGGGTACTCCACTCGTGATCTGAGCCAGTCTAATGTAATTATTCATGGTTTAACCAGTCTGGCCAGGAAGCATTGGGAACAATTTCCCTAGTGCTAAAGTTAGAAAAGCTTGTGACATATGTGAATTCCATGTAATTGATGTGGATACCTCGTTGTCGGCGTTTCGACCCTGGGGGGTCCCTGGACCGAGGAGTAAATTGTCGCTGCGTGTCCCAGCCCGGATGGGTCGGCGCGAGATGGAACACAAGGGGGAAAGAGAACTGCGGCTCGTGTTATCCTGCGCCTAGGGCGGATGCGCTTGCAGTAGGGGGTTACAAGCGTTCGCGAGAGAGGGGGAGAGCCCGTTCGTCGGCACGTCCTCCCGCGCGGCAACCTCCCCGTACGGGGGCCCTAGACCTTCCTTTTATAGATGTAAGGAGAGGGTCTAGGTGTACAATGGGGGGTGTAGCAATATGCTAACGTGTCCGGCAGATATGAGCCAGAGCCCTATGTACATGCTGACGTGGTTGTCGGAGGGGTGCTAGTGCCCTGTGCATGCGATGTCGTGGCCATCGGAGGAGCGCTTGAGCCCTGTAGAAGCACAGCTGTCGGGGCTGCCGGAATCTTGCTGACGTCTACTTGCTTCCGTAGGGGGCTGAGAACCGCCATCGTCATGGGAGCACGCGGGGTGCCATCATTACTTGTTTACCGGGGCAAGCCAGATGGGACGCCGGTCTTGTTCCCCATAGCCTGAGCTAGCTAGGGGTAGGGTAATGATGTACCCCCTGTGGCGTGGTCGGTCCGAGCCCAAGGTCGAGCGAGGCGGTGACTCCTCCGAGGTCGAGGTTGAGGCCAAGCCTTGGGGTCAGGCGAGGCGGAGACCGTCTTCCGAGGTCGAGGTTGAGGCTGAGCCCTAGGGTCGGTCGAGGCGGAGACCACCCTCCGAGGCCAAGGCGGGGGCCGAGCCCTGAGGTCGGGCGAGGCAGAGCTTCTTGTTGCGCCTGAGGCCGGACTTAGCTGTTGTCAGCCTCACTCTAGCGGGTGGCACAACAGTTGGAGCGGGGCAGGCGGTGTTGTTTTCCTATCAGGTCAGTTAGTGGAGGGGCGAAGTGACTGCGGTCACTTCGGCTTTGTCGACTGAGGAGCGTGTGTCAGGATAAGGTGTCAGGTGATCCTTGCATTGAATGCTCCTGCGATATGGTCGGTTGGCGAGGCGATCTGGCCAAGGTTTCTTCATTGTGAAGCCTGCACGAGCTGGGCCTCGGGCGAGTCGAGGGTGCGCTCGTCGCTTGAGGAGGCCCTTGGGCAAAGCGTGAATCCGCCTGGGTCTACTGTTCCTGCCCGAGGCTGGGTTCAGGCATGGCGAGATCACGTCCCTTGAGTGGACGGGGCCTTGACTTGAATTGCGCCCATCAGGCTCTGCAGCTTGCGCTGATGGTGATTACCAGCCGAGTTTAGGAGTCTTGGGGGTACCCCTAATTATGGTCCCCGATAGTAGCCCCCGAGCCTCAAAGGGAGTGTTGGTACTTGCTAGGAGGCTTTGTCGCACTTTTTTGCAAGGGGACCAGCCTTTCTCGGTTACATTTTGTTCCGGTGGGTGCGCGCGAGTGCACCCGCCGGGTGTAGCCCCCGAGGCCTCGGAGGAGTGGTTTGACTCCTCCGAGGTCTTAATGCCTTTCGTGATGCCTCGGTAGTCTGGTTGTTCCCTCATGCGATCTGATCGTAGCCCGGGTGCATGGTCAGGTTCCGATTTCTCAGGCTGGTTTGTTGACGCTGTCAACGGTTTGGCCAGACCCGGGTTTGCGTGAGCAGCCCCCAAGCCTCTGCACACAGCAAGAGGACGGTCAAGGACTGACTCGGCTTTTATCATATGCCCCTTCGTCGCCTTTCTGCAAAGAGGAGGGGGGAAAGCGCCATGTTGCCCTCGGAGGGCGCCGAACATGGTGTCTCCAGTGAGTTGCTAACGGGTGATCTGAGTGGACGCCCGTGCCCCGTTCGATAAGGGTCGGTTAGTGGCCCAGAGGCGCGCTCCAAAAGTACCTGCAGGTGATTTGCCGGACCCGGTCCCGTTTGATAGGGTCCAAGGGCTCGATGCCTCCCTCTGATGGGATTCCGTTATAGAATCGCTCCTGCTGGTCTTGGAAATGTCCTAGGGTACCTCGGGAGCATAGCCCAAGCCTCGGCCATGTATCGGACGTACCCAGAGTCATCCCTCGCTCTGTGTGCTCCGGGCGGCTATCGAACCCTTCGAGGGGCCAGCCTTCGAACCCTTGATCAGTAGTGGGCGTGGAGCCCGAGTGCTCTGAGGCGGCTGTTGAACCCTTCCGAGGGGCCAGCCTTCGAACCTCTGATCAGTAGTGGGCACGGAGCCCGAGTGCTCTGAGGCGGCTGTCGAAACCCTTCCGAGGGTCTAGCCTTCGAACCCCTGATCAGTAAGAGGGCTCGGGGCCCGCTTCCTTCACGGAGAAGGATCCCTTTCGGAATATCCCCTTTCCCGGTCTCTGTAGCAAGAGAGAGGAAGGGGAAAAGGAAAAGGATATGAATTTAAACGGCGTGGCGCACCTTTTTTGACGCGGTCATCATGGCGGAGGTGAAACGTCGCCCGCTTCGCCTGCCAAAGGTGTCGCTTGTCCTGCCGCGAAGTTAATGCGACGGGACGGGTGGTTCGCGGGGCGGCCGTTGCGCGAGCTGTTCGAGGGACGGAACACGGGCGCGTTGTCTTTACGCCGTGGGAGAGGGCTGAAAGGGAAATGTGCCCTTGGGCCATTTCTAAGTATTTTGGTGATTGAGTGCCAACACAAGTGTTTTTGTGTTAATCTATGCAAAGTGGTGGACAAAGTGCAAATCATGTCAAAAGGTATGTTTCTAGACTTAGTATATTGTTTTATGGACTAATGTATTGTGTCTAAGTGCTGGAAATAGGAAAAATCGAGTTGGAGAAGAGATGGCTAAGTTCAGCCGAGGTCAGCGCTGTTTGGGTGCACCGGACTGTCCGGTGGTGCACCGGACAGTGTCCGGTGCGCCAGGCTGACTCTGGTGAACTTGCTACTCTTGGGAGTTCGACGGCGGTGTACGGCTATAATTCACCGGACTGTCCGGTGTGCACCGGACTGTCCGGTGAGCCGTTCACACGCGAACTCGTCGCTCTCGGGAGATGATTAACGGCGTACGACTAAAATTCACCGGACTGTCCGGTGGTGCACCGGACAATCCGGTGAGCCAACGGTCGGCCGTGTGATCTGCGCGGGACACGTGGCCGAGCCAACTGCTAGAAGGAGGCACCGGACTGTCCGGTGCGCCAACGGCTCTCAAATCCCAATGGTCGGCTTCGCCAAATAAGGAAGGATATCCGCACCGGACTGTCCGGTGCGCCAGGCGACAGAAGGCAAGATCAGCCTTCCTAGAATGCTCTCAACGGCTCCTAGCTGCCTTGGGGCTATAAAAGGGACTCCTAGGCGCATGGAGGAGTACACCAAGCATTCCTTGAGCACTCTTGATCACTCACACTCCATTCTTGCGCACTTGTTCGACATTCTAGTGATTTGAGCTCCATTCTAGTGTGCTAGTCTTTTGAGCTTAAGTCTGGGTTTTGTGTGTGTGTATTTGCTGTGATCTTAGTGTCTTGTGTGAGTTGCTAATCCCTCCCTTACTCCGTGCTTCTTTGTGAACTTCAAGTGTAAGGGCGAGAGGCTCCAAGTTATGGAGATTCCTCGCGAACGGGATTAAGAAAAGCAAAGCAAAACACCGTGGTATTCAAGTGGGTCTTTGGACCGCTTGAGAGGGGTTGATTGCAACCCTCGTCCGTTGGGACGCCACAACGTGGAGTAGGCAAGCGTTGGTCTTGGCCGAACCACGGGATAACCACCGTGCCATCTCTGTGATTGATATCTTTGTGGTTATTGTGTTTTGTTGAGACTCCTCTATAGCCACTTGGCGATTATTGTGCTAACACTTAACCAAGTTTTTGTGGCTTCAGTTTCAAGTTTTACAGGATCACCTATTCACCCCCCTCTAGGTGCTCTCAATTGGTATCGGAGTCGTTCTCTTCACAAAGGGACTAATCGCCCGAAGAGATGGATCCTAAGGGGAAGGGAATCGTGATCAACGATAAGGAGAAGGAGTCCTTCGTCAACGAGCCGAAGAATAACAAGCCTACCGACTCGGGCTCGGGCTACAAACGCAAAGATGGGAAGAAGAAGAAGAAGACGAGACGCATCAAGGAGATCGTCTACTACGACGACAGCGATGAGTCCACTTCTTCCCAAAAGGATGACTACGACTACGAGAAACAAAAGACGGTTAATTCGAATTTTTGTTTCGACTACTCTCGTATTCCTCAGAGTTCGCTCATTTGCTTTCCATCCCTCTTGGCAAGCCTCCACACTTTGATGGGGAGGACTACGGATTTTGGAGTCACAAAATGCGTAGTCATCTGTTCTCTCTCCATCCAAGCATATGGGAGATTGTTGAGAATGGAATGAAATTTGATAGCTCGGATAGTCCTATATTTATTAATGAACAGATTCATAAAAATGCACAAGCTACTACTGTGTTGTTAGCCTCTTTGTGCAGGGACGAGTACTATAAGGTGAGCGGCTTGGAGAATGCCAAGCAGATCTGAGACACCCTCAAGATCTCTCATGAGGGGAACGACGTCACCTTGCTCACCAAGATGGAGTTGGTGGAGGGCAAGCTTGGAAGATTCGCGATGATAAGGGGCGAGGAGCCAACCCAAACATACAACCGGCTCAAGACCCTTATCAACAAAATAAGGAGCTACGGAAGCACGCGATGGACGGACCACGACGTCGTCCGCCTAATGCTAAGGTCATTCACTGTTCTTGATCCATATCTGGTGAACAATATTCGTGAAAATCCCAGGTACACCAAGATGTCGCCCGAAGAAGTCCTAGGGAAGTTCGTAAGCGGGCGAATGATGATCAAGGAGGCGAGATACGTGGACGACGCGTTGAACGGTCCAATCCATGAGCCTCAACCCATTGCTCTCAAGGCAACAAGGAGCAATGAGGCACTACCTAGCAAGGTGGCGCAAGTTGAGGCGGCCGGGCTCAATGATGAAGAAATGGCCCTCATCATCAAGCGCTTCAAGACAGCGCTAAAGGGTCGCAAGGGACAGCCAAGCAAGACCAAAACCAAGGGGAAGCGCTCATGCTTCAAATGCGGTAAGATTGGTCATTTTATTGCTAACTGTCCCGATAATGGAAGTGACTAGGAACAAGGGAGCAAGAGGGAAAAGAAGAAAAATTACAAGAAGGCCATGGGCGAGGCACATCTCAGAAAGGAGTGGGATTCGGATTGCTCCTCGTCCGACTCCGACAATGAAGGACTCGCCGCCACCGCCTTCAACAAGTCATCCCTCTTCCCCAACGAGCATCACACATGCCTCATGGCGAAGGAGAAGAAGGTATGTACTCGGGATATCACTTATGCTTCTTCAAGTGATGATGATTCTAGTGATGACGATGAGATAGACTATTCTAGTTTATTTAAAGGTTTAGATAGAATTAAAATTAGCAAAATTAATGAGTTAATTGATGCCTTGAATGACAAGAATAGGTTACTAGAAAAGCAAGAGGATTTGTTGTATGAAGAGCATGATAAATTTGTTAGTGCACAAAATTCACTTGCTTTAGAAGTTAAACGAAATGAAATGCTTTCTTGTGAAATGTCTACTTGCCATGAGACAATTTCTAGCTTAAAGAGCATAAATGATGATTTAAATGCTAAGTTAGAAAAATCTAGTAAATTAACATCTTGTGTAGAACATGTTGTGATTTGCACTAGGTGTAAAGATTTTAATGTTGATGCTTGTAGTGAACACCTAGATTGCATTTCTAAATTAAATGATGAAGTAGCTAGTCTTAATGCCCATCTTAAGACTAGCAAAAGTGAATTTGATAGGTTAAAATTTGCAAGGGATGCTTACACGATTGGTAGACACCCCTCAATTAAGGATGGTCTTGGTTTCAAGAGGGAAGCCAAGAACTTGACAAGCCATAAGGCTCCCATCTCCGCCAAGGAGAAAGGGAAGGCCCCTATGGCTAATAGTGTGCAAAAGAACCATGCTTTTATGTACTATGATAGGAGACAATCTAGAAATGCTTATAGGAGTTATAATGCATATGATGCTTTTGATTCTCATACCATGTTTGCTTCTAGTTCTTCCTATATGCATGATAGAAATATTGCTAGGAGAAATGTTGTTCATAATATGCCTATGAGAAATGTTGTTAATGTTCCTAGGAAAGCTAATGAACCTTCTACAATATATCATGCTTGCAATGCTTCATTTGCCATTTGTAGAAAAAATAAGAAGGTGATTGCTAGGAAGTTAGGGGCTAAATGTAAGGGAGACAAGACTTGCATTTGGGTCCCTAAGACAATTATGACTAACCTTGTAGGACCCAACAAGAGTTGGGTACCTAAGACCCAAGCCTAAATTTGCCTTGTAGGTTTATGCATCCGGGGGTTCAAGCCGGATTATCGACAGCGGATGCACAAACCATATGACGGGGGAGAAGAAGATGTTCACCTCCTACGTCAAAAACAAGGATTCCCAAGATTCAATAATATTCGGTGATGGGAACCAAGGCAAGGTAAAAGGGTTAGGTAAAATTGCTATTTCATCCGAGCACTCTATATCTAATGTGTTTTTAGTTGAGTCTCTTGGATATAATTTGTTATCTGTTAGTCAATTATGCAATATGGGATACAATTGTCTATTCACAAATGTAGATGTGTCTGTCTTTAGAAGATGTGATGGTTCACTAGCTTTTAAGGGTGTACTAGACGGCAAACTTTATTTGGTTGATTTTGCAAAAGAAGAGGCCGGTCTAGATGCATGCTTAATTGCTAAGACTTGCATGGGCTGGCTGTGGCATCGCCGCTTAGCACATGTGGGGATGAAGAACCTCCACAAGCTTCTAAAGGGAGAACACGTGATAGGTCTAACTAACGTGCATTTCGAAAAAGATAGACCTTGTGCAGCTTGTCAAGCAGGGAAACAAGTGGGAAGCTCACATCACAATAAAAATGTGATGGCCACATCAAGACCCTTGGAGATGCTTCATATGGACCTCTTCGGACCCGTCGCCTGTGACACCCGGTTTGCAAAGAAGAGAAGTTGGAGGGTGTTCTTTTTGTTTTTTTTCTCTCTTTCGGTGGTTGCGTTTTGGGAATTTGGAATTTGAGGAAAAACATTCAGCAGTAGGGCAGTAGAATTTCTTTGGTTAGGCGCTTGCATTGGGGGTCGGGAGCCGTCGCGAGGGCGTGTTGGGCCGCAAATCTTGTTTCGGCCCACAAACCCCCATAACCCTAGCCGCCCTCCCCCTAACCCCCCCCATTCTTTGTGCAGCCCCCCCCATTCCCCTACCCTCTTGGCCGCCCCCCTCCCATCTCCTCCTTTCTCAAGCACTTGCAGCCACACATCAAACCCTAGCCGCCGCCCCCCATCTCCTCCTCCCATGGTGCCATTCGTTGCCGCTCGGATCTCCGTCGCGTGGTGCAAATCTTCAACGGTTTTCGGTGGAGGGAGGAAGGGAGGAAGAAAAGGGAGAGAACCCAAGGTGATTTTTGTGTTTATCTCTTGTTCATTTTATGCGGCAATCCAATTGTTTAGATGTTGCGTGTGCGATTTGGTAGAAGGGCTGTCCAGAATTTTAAGGGGGTGGACGAACAGCAGCAGAATTAGTGATTTCTGGGCTTTTTTCGTGGAGAATTAAGGGGAATCAGTTTGGGAATCATGTAAAACTTTGGTATACCTTTCCAACGAGTATTTATGCGCTCAATTTGGAGTTATAAATTAAAAGTTATCACCGTTTGAAACCGGGTAGGTGGCTGTCCAAAAAAACAGATTTTCAGGGGATGAACAGCAGCAGTATTAGCAGTTTCTGGGGATTTTTCGGGAGTAATTAGTGTTAATCAGTATGAGAATCATGTAGGGCTTTATGTTATCTTTCCAACAAGTACTTATGCGCTCGATTCGGAGTTATAATTTAGGAGATATCGTTGTTTGAATCCGGTTATGTTGCTGTCCAAAAAAAAAAACAGATTTTTCAGGTGGGTGAACAGCAGTGGTATTAGAAGTTTCTGGGAATTTTTCGTGGGTAATTAGTGTTAATCAGTATGATAATCATGTAGGGATTTGTCTTATCTTTCCAATGAGTACTTATGCGCTTGATTTGGAATTATATTTTAAAAGATATCGCTGTTTGAATCCGGGTATGTCGCTGTCCAAAAGACAAAGAAAAACAGATTACAGAGTTCATCTTGTGGACTGTTTTGGGATAATTAGATATTGGAATTTAATTATAAATTGTATACAAAACTTGTTGGGAATTTTATGTAGATGCCTCTGGAGTTTTTGTTTGTTACCACCGCTGTCATAATCTTAAAGTTATGAAATTATTAAGCAGCGCCGCTGCAGTTTGGTGGGTGTAGGGAGAGATGTAACCCGCGGCGGGGTTTGAGTTTGTGCGTAGGTGCGGCGTCGCTTATGAGCCTGATTATGTGAAATTGGTGCACTAAGCTGGGTGTCAAAAACAGGTGGTGGACTTCCTGATCGTACTTAGGGATTTGCCCGAACTTCCGGTAAAGGCAAGTAAATACAGTGGTGGTTGCTACCGTTTGGTTTGCATCCTATTCCCTGTCATTGAGTATGCATAAGTTTCAATTATGTTAATCATTGAATTATATGATGAAGTTTATTTGTTTGGAAGTATTAATTCTCAATTGTCTAATATTGTGGATGATCATAATTTGGTAATGATATATGTGGTTGATTCCCATCTTGGATGAAGTTGAAGTATCTTTTTGAATCATGTTATATGAAGTGTTGTAGGCATGACATGCACATCGCATCATCCATCTTGCATTTTGAAGTTATGTCGTGATCTTATGGTCCGACCGTACCGGTACATTTTTAGCATCGTACGTTGCCCGAGGGGGGGTACGATGCGGCTTCATATCCTTAGTGGTATGAAGGCAGAAGTCATCCTTGCATTTGCAGACATTTGCACTCATGAGGAATATATGAAGTGTGACATTACTATGTTACTATTGTGGTTTCTACCTGTGAGGTGTGGTAAGTAGGTGTGTTGTATGTTGTATACGTGCTGCACCTTCGTAATAAGAAGGTTGTGGAATCAAGTGGTGGTAAAACAATGTTCTCATGTGGTTAAACTGTTTGATATTATTTTACTTGCTGAGATGTGTCATCTCACTCTTGCATTACTTAATGCAGGTACTTGATACATGTTGGGAATGAGGGGAGTAGTAGCACGTCCACTTTTACTCTCACAATAACGCTGCCTAGGCGCAGCCATGATTTAATTAGAAACTTATTGTCAAAGGAAGTTTGTTTTCTTTATATGGTCGAGCGCACTGGTTAATTCAGTTCAGGTCGTATGTTTATCTTTCCTTGCTAGCCGATTAATAATACTTAGTATGTTTTAGTCATGATATATGTTTATACTCTGTTGCCCCCTCTTTTAAGCAATCTTGCAAAGGGGATGCTGCCAAAATTTTATATATGGACGTCGGAAGTGTAGTTCAGTAGCATTCCGGGTTGTTTGTGGAACCCGGAGTGTTACAGTTGGTATCAAAGGATAGGGTTTGATGGGGTATGTCGTTAACGACGTAATGCTTGATATGAAATGTTACTTCTATTTAATATTGGTTCCTTGATGTGGTTGTTATTGAAATTATTATGCAAGTGAAGCTACTAATGTACTTGTTTTATATACATATCGTCATGATGTTTTTTTGAGATGCAATGTTTACTAATCTCTGAGCTATTACCATCATATATTTCTATATGCTTGACTGTGGACGTTTTTTTTTCCAAAAGGATTCTTGGGTTCTAGTACTTGTAGGACCGATTGTTTATTGAGCTTGTGTATAGAGGATCTAATCCGACTTGGTGTAGTGTGAAAACACTATACAATGTAGTTTTATGGTGTTGTTGAGTTTGATTGACTGTTGGGTTACAACCCAACTTATCAATGTAATATTTCCATGGGTGCAGTGCTTTACACCTCACCTTTTTTTTGGCTAGTGTGGCTACTTGCCAACTTGATCTTAGAGTACAATAGGTTTGTCTCCATAGAGCAAAGGCAATGTTGTACTGTCTATGAAATCTTGAGACTGGTAGAACTCAAGTGAATTTGTAAGATGACGTGGATAGATAAGTTCAACCATGTTTACATGATAGGTTTTCTTATTGTGTGCAACCTTATCTTTAATAATAAATAGGGTGATTTCAAGTGGATTTTATGTCTATATTACAGTTGAAGAGGCATGCATGTTTTCCTTCTATGGTTTGTTTCTATAGCCAAAAAGGTTATGCATAAATTTTATTTGTTGGAGGCTAGTCATGTGGACGATATGGACAACCCGTTTTATATTGTTTTTAATCGCCGATGATATATGGTAGTTTTTTTATATGATCAGTTCTCTATGCATGCTTGTTGAATTATTATTTGGACCGCTTTATCTTAAACAAAGTCAATGTTTAACTGGAAGTTGCTTATGTTTGTTAGTCATCTATCTCTATAATGATGTGGTTGTTGCATCAGATGGAGATTTTTTTTATATATGAATGATGGTTTGATAGATCATGTATGTCTACTACTTTGAATTCATCCTATGACATCACTAGGTACAAATTGTTCAAGTGCAATAATAGGAGGTATTGTTGTATGTGAGGTTAATCAAGGTAGTTTGGTTAGGTGGATTGTCTTATTGAAGTCCAATTACTCCTGTTGAGCATAGTATCGTGTTATTATTTTAGTGTTGAAAGTAATATTTATGAAGCTTTTGCATGAGTCTGTGTCAAGAAGTACATTAGTTTTTCTTGTTGCTATCCCTTCATTGCTTTATGAGTATTGCAATTTTTATCTCTTTTGAGAGGAGAAAAAGATGTTATATGACATGAGCACCATTTGCTTCACGTCAACAGAATAGTTTTGGAGATTTCTAGTAGTTGGATTCTAGTGTAATAACAACCATGTTTTATAGTGCTAGAGACGGGTATGTCAGGTGTTTCATACATTGTCGATACATGGATGTTTGACCTTAGTGGCATTAAGAAACGAGGTTGTTGAATTCATTGATTGTTGTGCTTAGTGTTCTAACCTATTTGGTAGAATGTTATTTAAAGACTTTGTGGAGTTGCATCCCAGTTTGGTAGTGGAAAATCCTAGTGTTGATTGCACCTACCAATGACTTGGGTTTCATTTTATATTGTTTTTTTATTGTTGATAATGTGTTGTTTGGTTTCGGGAGGCATTTTAAATTAGTTGGAGGTTGAATCAGGCTTCACTTATCTAGAATGTTTTGTAGTATGTTTCTTCATCTTTCCATAGGATGCTTAATCACCATGTTTGGTCTAAACATTTGAGAGATATGGGTTTCTTAAAACATCTTTGTTGGTGTCTCTAGCAGAGTGAGTCTTTAATTTTGTACGAAAGAGTAGACATTGAAGACGGTATAATTTGGTCTTTGTGGATTATGAAAGTTTTAGTAATTTCATGATCTTTTCAAAGAGTATGGGTTTCTAATTTTCATTGCATATAATTGGAGTTAGGTTGCTCTGAAGTTGTTGGACTGTTGTGTCTGAACTTTAGGCGTCGTTATAATCACCAATAAATCGACCGCGTTTTGATAGTTGCATAGCACAAATTTGCGAATTCTCTTTAAGCAAAACTTGTAGGTCTTTTCAGTACCTTTTTAATGGGTATTTACTTGTAACTGTCTGTTAAATAGATTTGGAGAGGTGGTTGCCCGGATATAAGTCGAATCTCTAATGTGCAGTATGTCAGGCTGAGTTTAGCTGTAGGTCATGCAGAGTTGAGGGCTATAAGGATAAATTTGGGTGCAACTTTATTGCAAAAGTCGTGGACAATTTTCAAAACTTTTCCAACGCGTGTTCATTGTAGTTTAAGT
Source organism: Zea mays (assembly GCF_902167145.1). Lineage (NCBI taxonomy): Eukaryota > Viridiplantae > Streptophyta > Magnoliopsida > Poales > Poaceae > Zea > Zea mays. Next base: position 145,955,378 of record NC_050097.1, read on the forward strand.
TGAGTATAGCAGGAGTTATAGGTTTTTGAATTTTAGTTGTCCATTGTTTCAATCCTATCAGTTTTGCAACAAAAGAGTTGCATTGTTTTATCGGTTTGGAAACCAATTCCGAGACACTCATTATAATAAAAGTTCTAGGGAATATTATAATCTTTTCAATGAGTTTATATTTGCAAAATTTTGTTAGCTGCAGGGAGTTATGGTATCATGTATAGAATGTGCTTGGATGAATATGTGGGCAGACATAACATGCTTAAATTGATTCTTGTTTGCATGATGTGAGATTAGGCTTAAATGATTTAAAAAGTTATCATATTGCTTCTCTACTTATATTTGTTCTAGGTGTCTCGTAATGAAGAACCTAAAGTTATTAGTCTTTCAATGAACACTTAATCTTAGAAGAGTAATGAACCTGATAAAATCTATTGCTTGCTATTGGGACTGCATGACCAGTGTTAGTTATGCAGCTAGTTCAATGAAGCAAACCATCTTTTCTGTAGAGATGTTATATATAAAAGTTGTAGCCAACTTCTTTATCTTACTTGTGTAAAAATTTGATGACCATAGGTCTAGTAGTTTGGGAGTTATGATTTTCTCAAGTCCAGTCTTGAAATCTGTGTAGATTCTGTACAGATTTCGAAGCTGACCTTGTTTGCCCAATTTAAACTTCGAATAACTTATTATAAATTATAAAGAAGTTGTAGTACTTTTCTTAATCGTTTCAACAAATTTTGGATTAATTTTTTTGGAGATCTATAAGTTAAGTTACAGCTGTTTTAAGTGTGATCTCTGAATCTGTCCAAATTTGGACAGCAGAGCCTTTCTCGTGTCTTTTGACCTTAATATGCATTGAATTAACTTAATATGTTTATAAATGAATTATAGAAAATTCTACTAGCTTTCTAAAAAGTCTGGGAGCACCTGAATTGGATGATTGAGACTCCAATTATGGATTTTTGAATTGAGTAGTTGAATTATGTCCAAGTCTGGACACAATTTATGTTTAGCATTGTTTGACCTTTCTAAGTGTCAAATCTTGTTGTGATGATAATACCAAGGGTATAGTGGACTTTATAAGCTTTCTATAAAGTCCTAGTTTACTAATTTTCGATGCATATTTTGTGAGTTAGGAGCAAAACAATTAACCACTGTGCTGCTATCTAGAAATATGCAAGCATTAAGTTGCTCTCTTGAAGTTGCTCTTGTTTGGCTAAGTTTGGTTTAGGCTATAGGAACATTATATGCCTTGCATTCATATATACATTCCTGGAAGTACTTGCATATGTCAATGATTGATTTGGTGTCAGGAAAGCTTGGTCCGAGGTATATAGGATCGTCTACTATCTTGGCCGAGTTGGCAGCTGGGCTTAGCACATGTAATTGTCGGAATCTATGATCAGAATACACCAAGTATTCCATGTCTTTATGTTGAGGAAGTATTTGCGGAATCCAGACCATCAAATCAAGCTAGAGCCGATTCCTGTGTAGCAAGAGCAGACTCTAGAGTGCTGTCTGCTGCGTATCTTAGAATCCTAGGAGCTTGAGGAGCTGATGCAGCAGAAGTACTCGAACTTTTCTTTATGTGTGAGTTTTGTTGATTCATTAATTTTTCTTTTGTTGTTCCGATAGAAGCGTCGGAATTCGAGGTCGAATTCTTTTAAGGGGGGTAGAGTGTGACACCCAGTTTGCAAAGAAGAGAAGTTGGAGGGTATTCTTTTTGTTTTTTTCTCTCTTTCGGTGGTTGCGTTTTGGGAATTTGGAATTTGAGGAAAAACATTCACCGGTAGGGCAGTAGAATTTCTTTGGTTAGGCGCTTGCATTGGGGGTCGGGAGCCGTCGCGTGGGCGTGTTGGGCCGCAAATCTTGTTTCAGCCCACTAACCCCCATAATCCTAGCCGCCCTCCCCCTAACCCCCCCATTCTTTGTGCAGCCGCCCCCCCCCCCATTCCCCTACCCTCTTGGCCGCCCCCCTCCCATCTCCTCCTTTCTCAAGCACTTGCAGCCACACATCAAACCCTAGCCCCCCCATCTCCTCCTCCCATGGTGCCATTCGTTGCCGCTCGGATCTCCGTCGTGTGGTGCAAATCTTCAACGGTTTTCGGTGGAGGGAGGAAGGGAGGAAGAAAAGGGGGAGAACCCAAGGTGATTTTTGTGTTTATCTCTTGTTCATTTTATGCGGCAATCCAATTATTTAGATGTTGCGTGTGCGATTTGGTAGAACGGCTGTCCAGAATTTTAAGGGGGTGGACGAACAGCAGCAGAATTAGTGATTTCTGGGCTTTTTTCGTGGAGAATTAAGGGGAATCAGTTTGGGAATCATGTAGAACTTTGGTATACCTTTCCAACGAGTATTTATGCGCTCAATTTGGAGTTATAAATTAAAAGTTATCACCGTTTGAAACCGGGTAGGTGGCTGTCCAAAAAAACAGATTTTTAGGGGGATGAACAGCAGCAGTATTAGCAGTTTCTGGGGATTTTTCGGGAGTAATTAGTGTTAATCAGTATGAGAATCATGTAGGGCTTTATGTTATCTTTCCAACAAGTACTTATGCGCTCGATTCGGAGTTATAATTTAGGAGATATCGTTGTTTGAATCCGGTTATGTTGCTGTGCAAAAAAAAACAGATTTTTCAGGTGGGTGAACAGCAGTGGTATTAGCAGTTTCTGGGAATTTTTCGTGGGTAATTAGTGTTAATCAGTATGATAATCATGTAGGGATTTGTCTTATCTTTCCAATGAGTACTTATGCGCTTGATTTGGAATTATATTTTAAAAGATATCGCTGTTTGAATCCGGGTATGTCGCTGTCCAAAAGACAAAGGAAAACAGATTACAGGGTTCATCTTGTGGACTGTTTTGGGCTAATTAGATATTGAAATTTAATTATAAATTGTATACAAAACTTGTTGGCAATTTTATGTAGATGACTCTGGAGTTTTTGTTTGTTACCACCGCTGTCATAATCTTAAAGTTATGAAATTATTAAGCAGCGCCGCTGCAGTTTGGTGGGTGTAGGGAGAGATGTAACCCGCGGCGGGGTTTGAGTTTGTGCGTAGGTGCGGCGTCGCTTATGAGCCTGATTATGTGAAATTGGTGGACTAAGTTGGGTGTCAAAAACAGGTGGTGGACTTCCGGATCGTACTTAGGGATTTGCCCGAACTTCCGGTAAAGGCAAGTAAATACAGTGGTGGTTGCTACAGTTTGGTTTGCATCCTATTCCCTGTCATTGAGTATGCATAAGTTTCAATTATGTTAATCATTGAATTCTATGATGAAGTTTATTCGTTTGGAAGTATTAATTCTCAATTGTCTAATATTGTGGATGATCATAATTTGGTAATGATATATGTGGTTGATTCCCATCTTGGATGAAGTTGAAGTATCTTTTTGAATCATGTTATATGAAGTGTTGTAGGCATGACATGCACATCGCATCATCCATCTTGCATTTTGAAGTTATGTCGTGATCTTATGGTCCGACCGTACCGGTACATTTTTAGCATCGTACGTTGCCCGAGGAGGGGTACGATGCGGCTTCATATCCTTAGTGGTATGAAGGCAGAAGTCATCCTTGCATTTGCAGACATTTACACTCATGAGGAATATATGAAGTGTGACATTACTATGTTACTATTGTGGTTTCTACCTGTGAGGTGTGGTAAGTAGGTGTGTTGTATGTTGTATACGTGCTGCACCTTCGTAATAAGAAGGTTGTGGAATCAAGTGGTGGTAAAACAATGTTCTCATGTGGTTAAACTGTTTGATATTATTTTACTTGCTGAGATGTGTCATCTCACTCTTGCATTACTTAATGCAGGTACTTGATACATGTTGGGAATGAGGGGAGTAGAAGCACGTCCACTTTTACTCTCACAATAACGCTGCCTAGGCGCAGCCATGATTTAATTAGAAACTTATTGTCAAAGGAAGTTTGTTTTCTTTATATGGTCGTGCGCACTGGTGAATTCAGTTCAGGTCGTATGTTTATCTTTCCTTGCTAGCCGATTAATAATACTTAGTATGTTTTAGTCATGATATATGTTTATACTCTGTTGCCCCCTCTTTTAAGCAATCTTGCAAAGGGGATGCTGCCGAAATTTTATATATGGACGTCGGAAGTGTAGTTCAGTAGCATTCCGGGTTGTTTGTGGAACCCGGAGTGTTACATCGCCTATCTAAGCATAGGAGGAAGTAAGTATGGTCTTGTTATAGTTGATGATTTTCCCGCTTCACTTGGGTATTCTTTTTGCAGGATAAATCTGAAACCCAAGGGACCCTCAAGCGCTTTCTCAGGAGAGCTCAAAATGAGTTTGAGCTTAAGGTGAAGAAGATAAGGAGCGACAACGGGTCCGAGTTCAAGAACCTTCAAGTGGAGGAGTTCCTTGAGGAGGAAGGGATCAAGCACGAGTTCTCCGCTCCCTACACAACACAACAAAATGGTGTGTGATAGTCGCCTAGAGGGGGGTGAATAGGGCGAAACTGAAATTTACAAATATAAACACAACTACAAGCCGGGGTTAGCGTTAGTAATAAAGAAACGAGTCCGCGAGAGAGGGCGCAAAAACAAATCCCAAGCGAATGAGCAAGTGAGACACGGAGATTTGTTTTACCGAGGTTCGGTTCTTGCAAACCTACTCCCCGTTGAGGAGGCCACAAAGGCCGGGTCTCTTTCAACCCTTCCCTCTCTCAAACGATCCACGGATCGAGTGAGCTTTCTCTTCTCAATCACTTGGAACACAAAGTTCCCGCAAGGACCACCACAAGATTGGTGTCTCTTGCCTCAATGGGTTTGATTGCAAAGAAAGGATCAAGAAAGAAGAAAGCAATCCAAGCGCAAGAGCTCGAAAGAACACAAGCAAATCACTCTCTCTAATCACTATGGCGTTGTGTGGAGTTTGGAGAGGATTTGATCTCTTTGGTGTGTCTTGAATTGAATGCTAGAGCTCTTGTAGTAGTTGGGAAGTGGAAAACTTGGATGCAATGAATGGTGGGGTGGTTGGGGTATTTATAGCCCCAACCACCAAATGTGGCCGTTGGGAGGCTGTCTGTTTGATGGCGCACCGGACAGTCCGGTGCCCCCTGCCACGTCATCACTGCCGTTGGATTCTGACCGTTGGAGCTTCTGACTTGTGGGCCCGCCTGGGTGTCCGGTGCACACCGGACAGGTACTGTTTGCTGTCCGGTGTGCCAGCATGGGCGTTTCTGACCCCTGCGCGCGCAGAGCGCGCATTAAATGCGCGGCAGAGAGCCGTTGGCGCAGAGAAGACCATTGCTCCGGAGGCGCACCGGACAGTCCGGTGCACACCGGACAGTCCAGTGAATTTTAGCGGACGAGCCGTTGGCGTTTCCCGAAGCTGGCGAGTTCCCGAGGCCGATCTCCCTTGGCGCACCGGACACTGTCCGGTGTACACCGGACAGTCCGGTGAATTATAGCCGAGTCGCCTCTGGGAATTCCCGAAGGTGGAGAGTTTTGAGGCTAAGTCCCCCTGGTGCACCGGACATGTCCGGTGGCACACCGGACAGTCCGGTGCGCCAGACCAGGGGTACCTTCGGTTGCCCCTTTGCTCCTTTGTTGAATCCAAAACTTGGTCTTTTTATTGGCTGAGTGTGAACCTTTTACACCTGTATAATCTATTCACTTGGGCAAACTAGTTAGTCCAATTATTTGTGTTGGGCAGTTCAACCACCAAAATTAATTAGGAACTAGGTGTAAGCCTAATTCCCTTTCAATCTCCCCCTTTTTGGTGATTGATGCCAACACAAACCAAAGCAAATATAGAAGTGCATAGTTGAACTAGTTTGCATAATGGAAGTGTAAAGGTTGCTTGGAATTGAGCCAAAATAACTACTTACAAGATATGCACGGAATGTTTCTTTCTTATATAACATTTTGGACCACGTTTGCACCACATGTTTTGTTTTTGTAAATTCTTTTTGTAAATCCATTTCAAGGATCTTTTGCAAATAGTCAAAGGTAAATGAATAAGAGTTTGTAAAGCATTTTCAAGATTTGAAATTTTCTCCCCCTGTTTCAAATGCTTTTCTTTTGACTTAACAAAACTCCCCCTAAAAGAGATCCACCTCTTAGTGTTCAAGAGGGTTTTGATATACCATTTTTGAAATACTACTTTCTTCCCCTTTTGAACATAATAGGATACCAATTGATAAATACTTTTGGAAAGCACTAAGTTTTTGAATTTGGTGGTGGTGCGGTCCTTTTGCTTTGGGCTCATTTCTCCCCCTTTTTGGCATGAATCGCCAAAAACGGAATCATTAGAGCCCTTGAAGTGCTATCTTCCCCTTTGGTCATAAATGAGTTAAGATTATACCAAAGACGGAGTCCGGTCCTTTTGCTTTGGGCTTTTACTCTCTCCCCCAAAGACAAGGTCCGTTTATTGGAGCGATGGCGAAGGATGAGTTACGGAGTGGAAGCCTTTGTCTTTCGCCGAAGACTCCAATTCCCTTTCAATATACCTATGACTTGGTTTGAAATAGACTTGAAAACACATTAGTCATAGCATATATGATCAAAAGTGTAAATGAGCTATGTGTGCAATCTAGCAAAAGAAATTGCGAGAATCAAGAATATTGAGCTCATGCCTAAGTTTGGTAAAAGTCTGTTCATCAAGAGGCTTGGTAAAGATATCGGCTAATTGATCTTTAGTGTTGATGTAAGAAATCTCGATATCCCCCTTTTGTTGGTGATCCCTAAGAAAATGATACCGAATGGCTATGTGCTTAGTGCGGCTATGCTCGACGGGATTGTCGGCCATTTTGATTGCACTCTCATTATCACATAGCAAAGGGACTTTGGTTAATTTGTAACCATAGTCCCACAGGGTTTGCCTCATCCAAAGCAATTGCGCGCAACAATGACCTGCGGCAATGTACTCGGCTTCGGCGGTAGAAAGAGCGACCGAATTTTGCTTCTTTGAAGCCCAAGACACCAAGGATCTTCCCAAGAACTGGCAAGTCCCCGATGTGCTCTTTCTATTAATTTTGCACCCCGCCCAATCGGCATCCGAATAACCAATCAAATCAAATGTGGATCCCCGAGGGTACCAAAGCCCAAACTTAGGAGTATAAGCCAAATATCTCAAGATTCGTTTTACGGCCGTAAGGTGTGATTCCTTAGGGTCGGATTGGAATCTTGCACACATGCAAACGGAAAGCATAATGTCCGGTCGAGATGCACATAAATAAAGTAATGAACCAATCATCGACCGGTATACCTTTTGATCCACGGACCTACCTCCCGTGTCGAGATCGAGATGCCCATTGGTTCCCATGGGTGTCTTGATGGGCTTGGCATCCTTCATTCCAAACTTGCTTAGAATATCTTGAGTATACTTTGTTTGGCTAAGGAAGGTGCCCTCTTGGAGTTGTTTGACTTGGAATCCTAGAAAATACCTCAACTCCCCCATCATAGACATCTCGAATTTCTGTGTCATGATCCTACTAAATTCCTCACAAGTAGATTCGTTAGTAGACCCAAATATGATATCATCAACATAAATTTGGCATACAAATAAATCATTGTCAAGAGTTTTAGTGAACAAAGTAGGATCGGCTTTTCCGACTTTGAAGCCATTTGCAATAAGGAAATCTCTTAGGCATTCATACCATGCTCTTGGGGCTTGCTTGAGCCCATAAAGCGCCTTAGAGAGCCTATAAACATGGTTAGGATACTCACTGTCTTCAAAGCCGGGAGGTTGCTCAACATAGACTTCTTCCTTGATTGGTCCGTTGAGGAAGGCACTTTTCACGTCCATTTGATAAAGCTTAAAGCCATGGTAAGTAGCATAGGCTAATAATATGCGAATTGACTCAAGCCTAGCTACGGGTGCATAGGTTTCACCGAAATCCAAACCTTCGACTTGGGAATATCCCTTGGCCACAAGTCGTGCTTTGTTCCTTGTCACCACACCATGCTCATCTTGCTTGTTGCGGAAGACCCATTTGGTTCCTACAACATTTTGGTTAGGACGTGGAACCAAATGCCATACCTCATTCCTCGTGAAATTGTTGAGCTCCTCTTGCATCGCCACCACCCAATCCGAATCTTGAAGTGCTTCCTCTATCCTGTGTGGCTCAATAGAGGAAACAAAAGAGTAATGCTCACAAAAATGGACAACACGAGATCGAGTAGTTACCCCCTTATGAATGTCGCCGAGGATGGTGTCAACGGGGTGATCTCGTTGTATTGCTTGGTGGACTCTTGGGTGTGGCGGTCTTGGTTCTTCCTCATCCTCCTTTTCTTGATTATTTTCATCTCCCCCTTGATCATTGCCATTATCTTGAGGTGGCTCATCTTCTTGATTTTGCCCTTCATCAATTTGAGCCTCATCCTCATTTTGAGTTGGTGGAGATGCTTGCGTGGTGGAGGACGGTTGATCTTGTGCACTTGGAGGCTTTTCGGATTCCTTAGGACACACATCCCCAATGGACATGTTCCTTAGCGCTATGCATGGAGCCTCTTCATTACCTATTTCATCCAGATCAACTTGCTCTACTTGAGAGCCGTTAGTTTCATCAAACACAACGTCACATGAGACTTCAACTAGTCCAGTGGACTTGTTAAAGACCCTATATGCCCTTGTGTTTGAGTCATAACCAAGTAAAAAGCCTTCTACAGTTTTAGGAGCAAATTTAGATTTTCTACCTCTTTTAACAAGAATAAAGCATTTGCTACCAAAAACTCTAAAGTATGAAATGTTGGGCTTTTTACCGATTAGGAGTTCATAGGATGTCTTCTTGAGGATTCGGTGAAGATATAACCGGTTGATGGCGTAGCAGGCGGTGTTGACCGCTTCGGCCCAAAACCGGTCCGGTGTCTTATACTCATCAAGCATGGTTCTTGCCATGTCCAATAGAGTTCGATTCTTCCTCTCTACTACACCATTTTGTTGAGGGGTGTAGGGAGAGGAGAACTCATGCTTGATGCCCTCTTCCTCAAGAAAGCTTTCAATTTGAGAGTTCTTGAACTCCGTCCCGTTGTCGCTTCTTATTTTCTTGATTCTTAAGCCGAACTCATTTTGAGCCCGTCTCAAGAATCCCTTTAAGGTCTCTTGGGTTTGGGATTTTTCCTGTAAAAAGAATACCCAAGTGAAGCGAGAATAATCATCCACAATAACTAGACAGTACTTACTCCCGCCGATGCTTATGTAAGCAATCGGGCCAAATAGATCCATGTGGAGTAGCTCAAGTGGCCTGTCGGTCGTCATGATGTTCTTGTGCGGATGATGGACTCCAACTTGCTTCCCTGCCTGACATGCGCTACAAATCCTGTCTTTCTCAAAATGAACATTCGTTAATCCTAAAATGTGCTCTCCCTTTAGAAGCTTATGAAGATTCTTCATCCCAACATGGGCTAGTCGGCGGTGCCAGAGCCAACCCATGTTAGTCTTAGCAATTAAGCATGTGTCGAGTTCAGCTCTATCAAAGTCTACTAAGTATAGCTGACCCTCTAACACACCCTTAAATGCTATTGAGTCATCACTTCTTCTAAAGACAGTGACACCTACATCAGTAAAAAGACAGTTGTAGCCCATTTGACATAATTGGGAAACAGAAAGCAAGTTGTAATCTAAGGAATCAACAAGAAAAACATTGGAAATAGAATGGTCAGGAGATATAGCAATTTTACCAAGTCCTTTGACCAAACCTTGATTTCCATCCCCGAATGTGATAGCTCGTTGGGGATCTTGGTTTTTCTCATATGAGGAGAACATTCTTTTCTCCCCAGTCATATGGTTTGTGCACCCGCTGTCGAGTATCCAACTTGAGCCCCCGGATGCATAAACCTACAAAACAAATTTAGTTCTTGACTTTAGGTACCCAAACTGTTTTGGGTCCTTTGGCATTAGAAACAAGAACTTTGGGTACCCAAACACAAGTCTTGGAGCCCTTGTGTTTGCCCCCAACAAACTTGGCAACGACCTTGCCGGATTTGTTAGTAAGCACATAGGATGCATCAAGAGTCTTAAATGAAATGCTACGTTCATTTGATGCATTAGGAGCTTTCTCTCTAGGCAGCTTGGCACGGGTTGGTTGCCTAGAACTAGATGTCTCACCCTTATACATAAATGCATGGTTAGGGCCAGAGTGAGACTTCCTAAAATGAGTTCTCCTAATTTTGCTCTCAGGATATCCGGCAGGGTACAAAATGTAAGCCTCGTTATCCTGAGGCATGGGAGCCTTGCCCTTAACAAAGTTAGACAAGTTCTTAGGAGGGGCATTAAGTTTGACATTGTCTTCTCTTTGGTAGCCAATGCCATCCTTAATGCCGGGGCGTCTCCCATTATAAAGCATGCTACGAGCAAATTTAAATTTTTCATTCTCTAGGTTGTGCTCGGCAATTTTAGCATCTAATTTTGCTATATGATCATTTTGTTGTTTAATTAAAGCCATATGATCATGGATAGCATTAACATCAACATCTCTACATCTAGTACAAATAGATACATGCTCAACAATAGATGTAGAGGGTTTGCAAGAATTAAGTTCAACAATCTTAGCACGAAGTATATCATTCTTATCTCTAAGATCGGCAATTGTAACTTTGCAAACATCAAAATCTTTAGCCTTAGCCATCAAATTTTCATTCTCTAATCTAAGGCTAGCAAGAGAGATGTTTAATTCTTCAATCCTAGCAAGCAAATCATCATTATTATCTCTAGGATTGGGAATTGAAACATTACAAACATGAGAATCAACCTTAGCATTTAAACTAGCATTTTCATTTCTAAGGTTGTCAATCATCTCACAGCAAGTGCTTAGCTCACTAGATAGTTTTTGACATTTTTCTATTTCTAGAGCATAAGCATTTTTAACCTTAACATGTTTCTTGTTTTCTTTAATAAGGAGGTCCTCTTGGGAATCCAAAAGGTCATCCTTTTCATGAATAGCACTAACCAATTCATTCAATTTTTCCTTTTGAGCTATGTTAAGGTTGGCAAAAAGGGAACGCAAATTATCTTCCTCATCACTAGCATTGTCATCACTAGAGGATTCATATTTAGTGGAGGATTTAGATTTAACCTTCTTTTTGCAGTCTTTTGCCATGAGGCACTTGTGGACGACGTTGGGGAAGAGAAGCCCCTTGGTGACGGCGATGTTGGCGGCGTCCTCGTCGTCGGAGGAGTCGCTTGAGCTCTCGTCGGAGTCCCACTCGCGACAAACATGGGCATCGCCGCCCTTCTTCTTGTAATACCTCTTCTTCTCCTTTCTTCTCCCCTTCTTGTCGTCGCCTCGGTCACTGTCACTAGATATAGGACATTTAGCAATAAAATGACCGGGCTTACCACACTTGTAGCAAACCTTCTTGGAGCGGGACTTGTAATCCTTCCCCCTCCTTTGCTTGAGGATTTGGCGGAAGCTCTTGATGACGAGCGCCATTTCCTCATTGTCGAGCTTGGAGGCGTCTATGGGTTGTCGACTTGGTGTAGACTCCTCCTTCTTCTCCTTCGTTGCCTTGAATGCAACGGGTTGAGCTTCGGATGTGGTGGCATCATCAAGCTCGTTGATCTTCCTCGAGCCTTCGATCATGCACTCAAAACTTACAAAATTCCCGATAACTTCCTTGGGGGTCATTTTAGTATATCTAGGATTACCACGAATTAATTGAACTTGAGTAGGGTTAAGGAAAATAAGTGATCTTAGAATAACCTTAACCACCTCGTGGTCATCCCACTTTACGCTCCCGAGGTTGCGCGCTTGGTTCACCAAGGTCTTGAGCCGATTGTACATGTGTTGTGGCTCCTCCCCTTTGCGAAGCCGGAACCGACCGAGCTCCCCCTCAATCGTTTCCCGCTTGGTGATCTTGGTGAGCTCATCACCTTCATGCGCGGTCTTGAGTAAATCCCAAATCTCCTTTGCGTTCTTCAACCCTTGAACTTTGTTATACTCCTCTCTACTTAAAGAGGCTAGGAGTATTGTTGTTGCTTGAGAGTTGAAGTGCTCGATTTGGGCCACCTCATCCTCATCATAGTTCTCATCCCCTACTGACGGTACCTGTGCACCAAACTCAACAACATCCCATATACTTTTGTGGAGCGAGGTTAGATGAAATCGCATTAAATCGCTCCACCTAGCGTAATCTTCACCATCAAAAGTTGGTGGTTTGCCTAATGGGACGGAAAGTAAAGGTGTATGTTTGGAAATGCGAGGGTAGTGTAGGGGGATCTTACTATACTTCTTGCGCTCTTGGCGCTTAGAAGTGACGGAGGGCGCATCGGAGTCGGAGGTCGATGTTGATGAAGTGTCGGTCTCGTAGTAGACCACTTTCCTCATCCTTTTGTGCTTGTCGCCTTTCCGATGCGGCTTGTGGGAAGAAGACTTTTCCTTCTTCTCTTTGTGTTGAGAAGAAGATTTCTTCTCCTTCCCTTTGTTGGAGGAGCTCTTCTTCTTCTCCTTCCTCTTGGTGCGGGACTCTTCCGATGAAGTGCTCCCGTGGCTTGTAGTGGGCTTTTCGCCGGTCTCCATCTCCTTCTTGGCGTGATCTCCCGACATCACTTCGAGCGGTTAGGCTCTAATGAAGCACCGGGCTCTGATACCAATTGATAGTCGCCTAGAGGGGGGGTGAATAGGGCGAAACTGAAATTTACAAATATAAACACAACTACAAGCCGGGGTTAGCGTTAGTAATAAAGAAACGAGTCCGCGAGAGAGGGCGCAAAAACAAATCCCAAGCAAATGAGCAAGTGAGACACGGAGATTTGTTTTACCGAGGTTCGGTTCTTGCAAACCTACTCCCCGTTGAGGAGGCCACAAAGGCCGGGTCTCTTTCAACCCTTCCCTCTCTCAAACGATCCACGGATCGAGTGAGCTTTCTCTTCTCAATCACTTGGAACACAAAGTTCCCGCAAGGACCACCACAAGATTGGTGTCTCTTGCCTCAATTACAAGTGGGTTTGATTGCAAAGAAAGGATCAAGAAAGAAGAAAGCAATCCAAGCGCAAGAGCTCGAAAGAACACAAGCAAATCACTCTCTCTAATCACTATGGCGTTGTGTGGAGTTTGGAGAGGATTTGATCTCTTTGGTGTGTCTTGAATTGAATGCTAGAGCTCTTGTAGTAGTTGGGAAGTGGAAAACTTGGATGCAATGAATGGTGGGGTGGTTGGGGTATTTATAGCCCCAACCACCAAATGTGGCCGTTGGGAGGCTGTCTGTTTGATGGCGCACCGGACAGTCCGGTGAACACCGGACAGTCCGGTGCCCCCTGCCACGTCATCACTGCCGTTGGATTCTGACCGTTGGAGCTTCTGACTTGTGGGCCCGCCTGGGTGTCCGGTGCACACCGGACAGGTACTGTTTGCTGTCCGGTGTGCCAGCATGGGCGTTTCTGACCCCTGCGCGCGCAGAGCGCGCATTAAATGCGCGGCAGAGAGCCGTTGGCGCGGAGAAGACCGTTGCTCCGGAGGCGCACCGGACAGTCCGGTGCACACCGGACAGTCCGGTGAATTTTAGCGGACGAGCCGTTGGCGTTTCCCGAAGCTGGCGAGTTCCCGAGGCCGATCTCCCTTGGCGCACCGGACACTGTCCGGTGTACACCGGACAGTCCGGTGAATTATAGCCGAGTCGCCTCTGGGAATTCCCGAAGGTGGAGAGTTTTGAGGCTGAGTCCCCCTGGTGCACCGGACATGTCCGGTGGCACACCGGACAGTCCGGTGCGCCAGACCAGGGGTACCTTCGGTTGCCCCTTTGCTCCTTTGTTGAATCCAAAACTTGGTCTTTTTATTGGCTGAGTGTGAACCTTTTACACCTGTATAATCTATTCACTTGGGCAAACTAGTTAGTCCAATTATTTGTGTTGGGCAGTTCAACCACCAAAATTAATTAGGAACTAGGTGTAAGCCTAATTCCCTTTCAGTGTGGTAGAGAGGAAGAACAGGACGCTCATCGATATGGCGAGGACTATGCTTGGAGAGTTCAAGACCCCCGAGCGTTTTTGGTCGGAAGCCGTGAACACGGCTTGCCACGCCATCAAAAGGGTCTATCTTCACCGCCTTCTCAAGAAGACTTCGTATGAGCTGCTAACTGGTAACAAACCCAATGTGTCTTATTTTCGTGTATTTGGGAGCAAGTGTTATATTCTTGTGAAGAAAGGTAGAACCTCTAAATTTGCTCCCAAAGCTGTAGAAGGGTTTTTATTAGGTTATGACTCAAATACAAAGGCGTATAGGGTTTTCAACAAATCATCGGGTTAAGTTGAAGTCTCTAGCGACGTTGTACTTGATGAGACTAATGGCTCTCCAAGAGAGCAAGTTGTTGATCTTGATGATGTAGAAGAAGAAGACGTTCCAACGGCCGCTATGCGCACCATGGCGATTGGCGATGTGCGACCACAGGAAAAATTGGAGCAAGATCAACCTTCTTCCTCAACAATGGTGCACCCCCCAACCCAAGATGATGAACAAGTACCTCAAGTGGAGGCGCATGATCAAGGGGGAGCACAGGATATTCAAAGTGAAGAGGAAGAAGCACCTCAGGCACCTCCAACCCAAGTTCGAGCAATGATTCAAAGGAATCATCCCGTCGACCAAATTTTGGGTGATATTAGCAAGGGAGTAACTACTCGTTCAAGATTAGTTAATTTTTGTGAGCATTACTCCTTTGTCTCTTCTATTGAGCCTTTTAGGGTAGAAGAGGCCTTGCTAGATCCGGACTGGGTGTTGGCCATGCAGGAGGAACTCAACAACTTCAAGCGCAATGAAGTTTGGACACTGGTGCCTCGTCCCAAGCAAAATGTTGTGGGAACCAAGTGGGTGTTCCGCAACAAACCGGACGAGCACGGGGTGGTGACGAGGAACAAGGCTCGACTTGTGGCAAAAGGTTTTGCCCAAGTCGCAGGTTTGGACTTTGAGGAGACGTTTGCTCCTGTGGCTAGGCTAGAATCAATTCGTATTTTGCTAGCATATGCCGCTCACCATTCTTTCAGGTTGTTCCAAATGGATGTGAAGAGCGCTTTCCTCAACGAGCCGATCAAGGAGGAGGTGTACGTGGAGCAACCCCCTGGCTTCGAGGATGAACGGTACCCGACCACGTGTGTAAGCTCTCTAAGGCGCTCTATGGACTTAAGCAAGCCCCAAGAGCATGGTATGAATGCCTTAGAGACTTTTTAATTGCTAATGCTTTCAAGGTTGGGAAAGCCGATCCAACTCTTTTCACTAAGACTTGCGATGGTGATCTTTTTGTGTGCCAAATTTATGTCGATGACATAATATTTGGTTCTACTAACCAAAAGTCTTGTGAAGAGTTTAGCAGGGTGATGACGCAGAAATTCGAGATGTCGATGATGGGCGAGTTGAACTACTTCCTTGGGTTCCAAGTGAAGCAACTCAAGGACGACACCTTCATCTCCCAAACGAAGTACACGCAAGACTTGCTAAAGCGGTTTGGGATGAAGGACGCCAAGCCCGCAAAGACGCCGATGGGAACTGACGGACACACCGACCTCAACAAAGGAGGTAAGTCTGTTGATCAAAAAGCATACCGGTCCATGATAGGTTCTTTGCTTTATTTATGTGCTAGTAGACCGGATATTATGCTTAGCGTATGCATGTGTGCTAGATTTCAATCCGATCCAAGGGAGTGTCACCTTGTGGTCGTGAAGCGAATTCTTAGATATTTAGTCGCTACGCCTTGCTTCGGGATCTGGTATCCAAAGGGGTCTACATTTGACTTGATTGGATATTCAGATTCCGAGTATGCTGGATGTAAGGTCGATAGGAAGAGTACATCGGGGACGTGCCAATTCTTAGGAAGGTCCCTGGTGTCATGGAACTCTAAGAAACAAACTTCTGTTGCCCTATCCACCGTTGAGGCTGAGTACGTTGCCGCATGACAGTGTTGCGCACAACTACTTTGGATGAGGCAAACCCTCCGGGACATTGGCTACAATCTGAGCAAAGTCCCACTCCTATGTGATAATGAGAGTGCTATCCGAATAGCGGAAAATCCTGTTGAGCACAGCCGCACAAAGCACATTGACATCCGGCATCACTTTTTGAGAGACCACCAGCAAAGGGAGATATCAAAGTGTTTCATGTTAGCACTAAGAACCAGCTAGCCGATATCTTTACCAAGCCTTTAGATGAGAAGACCTTTTGCAGGCTGCGTAGTGAGCTAAATGTCCTAGATTCGTGGAACTTGGATTGATTTATAGCATACATGTGTTTATGCCTTTGATCATATTCCTTATGCATTTTGTTGCTTACTTGTGGTGCTCAAGTTGTACAAACACTCCCTGGACCTCACAAGTCCTTTTTGCAAGTGATGCACATATTTAGGGGGAGCTGTGCTACAACTTGACCCTTTGAGACTAACCGTGTGCTTGAGTTTGCTTGTTTTAGTCTCAAAGGGAGGTTTGAAAGGGGAAAAGGTGTACTTGGACCATGAAAGACTTCCACTGCACTCCGATGAGAGGGTAACTTATTCCAAGTTCATCTCATGTACTCTTATTGCCTTTGTGTTCTTATTTGAAGATTTTGGTGAGGCAATGGGGTTTAAGGGCCAAGATTGATCCCGTTTTGGTGCTTAAAGCCGAAGGGGGAGAAAATAAGGCTAAAGCAATAAATGGATCAGCTACCACTTGAGAATTTTGAAAATAGTAGAATAGAATTTTTGTTTTGTCAAAATACTCTTATTGGCTCTTTTTGTCAAAAGTTGGTCTCTTGTGGGGAGAATGGTTAATTATGGGAAATAGGGGGAGTTTTTGACACTGTGATCAATTTCTATTGGAACAACTCTCTTTATGTCTCTTCAAGTGTGTTTGACTTAGAGATAGGAAATTGAAGTTGATTTGCAAAAACAAACCAAGTGGTGGCAAAGTATGATCCATATATGCCAAAATTGAATCAAAACAATTTTGAGTTCTCATTTGCATTGATATTGCACTTGTTCTAGTTGCTTTATGTTGTGTTGGCATAAATCACCAAAAAGGGGGAGATTGAAAGGGAAATGTGCCCTTGGGCCATTTCTAAGTATTTTGGTGATTGAGTGCCAACACAAGTGTTTTTGTGTTAATCTATGCAAAGTGGTGGACAAAGTGCAAATCATGTCAAAAGGTATGTTACTAGACTTAGTACATTGTTTTATGGACTAATGTATTGTATCTAAGTGCTGGAAACAGGAAAAATCGAGTTGGAGAAGAGATGGCTAAGTTCAGCCGAGGTCAGCGCTGTCTAGGTGCACCGGACTGTCCGGTGCGCCAGGCTGACTCTGGTGAACTTGCTACTCTCGGGAGTTCGACGACGGTGTACGGCTATAATTCACCGGACTGTCCGGTGAACCGTTCACTGGCGAACTCGTCGCTCTCGGGAGATGATTAATGGCGTACGGCTAAAATTCACCGGACTGTCCGGTGGTGCACCGGACTGTCCGGTGAGCCAACGGTCGACCGCGTGATCTGCGCGGGACACGTGGCCGAGCCAACGGCTAGAAGGAGGCACCGGACTGTCCGGTGTGCACCGGACAGTGTCCGGTGCGCCAACGGCTCTCAAATCCCAATGGTCGGCTTCGCCAAATAAGGAAGGATATCCGCACCGGACAGTGTCCGGTGGTGCACCGGACAGTGTCCGGTGGTGCACCGGACAGTGTCCGGTGGTGCACCGGACTGTCCGGTGCGCCAGGCGACAGAAGGCAAGATCAGCCTTCCTAGAATGCTCTCAATGGCTCCTATCTGCCTTGGGGCTA
The DNA here is from genome assembly GCF_902167145.1 of Zea mays. Lineage (NCBI taxonomy): Eukaryota > Viridiplantae > Streptophyta > Magnoliopsida > Poales > Poaceae > Zea > Zea mays. Next base: position 145,973,073 of record NC_050097.1, read on the forward strand.
TAAAAGGGACCCCTAGGCGCATGGAGGAGTACACCAAGCATTCCTTGAGCACTCTTGATCACTCACACTCCATTCTTGCGCACTTGTTCGACATTCTAGTGATTTGAGCTCCGTTCTAGTGTGCTAGTCTTTTGAGCTTAAGTCTGGGTTTTGTGTGTGTGTATTTGCTATGATCTTAGTGTCTTGTGTGAGTTGCTAATCCCTCCCTTACTCCGTGCTTCTTTGTGAACTTCAAGTGTAAGGGCGAGAGGCTCCAAGTTGTGGAGATTCCTCGCGAACGGGATTAAGAAAAGCAAAGCAAAACACCGTGGTATTCAAGTGGGTCTTTGGACCGCTTGAGAGGGGTTGATTGCAACCCTCGTCCGTTGGGACGCCACAACGTGGAGTAGGCAAGCGTTGGTCTTGGCCGAACCACAGGATAACCACAATGCCATCTCTGTGATTGATATCTTTGTGGTTATTGTGTTTTGTTGAGACTCCTCTATAGCCACTTGGCGATTATTGTGCTAACACTTAACCAAGTTTTTGTGGCTTAAGTTTCAAGTTTTATAGGATCACCTATTCACCCCCCCTCTAGGTGCTCTCAAGGGCTCCCCTGCTGCTCCAGGAGGAGACGTGAGCCTGCATACGATTTGACCACCGCTTCCGCTCGCCTGTTGCTGCCATTACTGCCAGCCCACCTTTGGCCATATCGACCGTCGCGCCTTCTCCCGCGGCTGACTGACCCATGACCGATGTGCTTGGTTGGTACTATTGGGCCATGCGCAGGGTTGCCTTGAGTCGCGGCACCGGTTACGCAGTCGAGAAGGCACGACATTGGCGCAAGTGGTGGTGCAGTTTTTCGCACGTAGTAACCGGCGCGCCATTTACATGACGTGTGGGCTTGGGCCCCCATGCTGGATGCGTCGAAGTCGAAGGGGTGCATCCCCGTGGTGCAGTTGCACGCCGCCTGCATGGCGGTCCGCCCTTCCACCAGTTGATTTCAACGAGGATGGAGGAGTGCTTGTAACCGCTGGGCGGTTACACGCTCCGCGCGCGGCGGTTTGGCTTCTTCTGTCCTGGGCCAGCTTGCATGACGTGTGGGACCCAGCCCCTGTGTCGTAGGGGGAGGACCCTGGAGCGCATTGGTGAAGACTTAGTCCGCGACGCCTGAGGACGCGAGTGGGGAGAGTTGCCTTTAAAAAAGGGATCGACCCCCTGGGTGGTAGCCACGCCTTCGCACTCCCCTCATGTATTGCGCCATTCCTCCTTCCGAGCCCCCGGATGGGGAGCACCCGCGTTGCTTTTATCTTGCTGCTGTTGGAGGAGCGCAACTTCACGGAGGTTGGCACCTTTCAGCCATCGCTCGGCTTCAAGGATTTTCATCAGGCAGCCCGGTTGCATCCCCTCACCAATGGTCACGTAGGAGGGTGACCATCGGTTCGATGGTGGGGAGAAGCAAGCCGGGCTGCGGCCTCTGCCCCGCCCTCAGCTTCAAGGACCTTCATCATCCTTGCTGGGGAGGAGGGCGAGGCGAACCGGAGCTCTACCTCCCGTATGGGCCGGTGGGCCACCTCTTCCTTCAGCATTCAGAGGAGAGGGCCCTCACCGGCCTAGCGGAGGGGGCGGACTTTGACAACGCGGGGCCGGTCAGTCGTCAGCTGGCTCTGGCACAGCTTCCGGTGCCACCTCCTACCGCTGGGGCGGAGTGTGGCTGTCTGCCCTCCGTACGGGCCGCTGTTGCGTCGTGCACACCGGGGGACCGTCTAAGATGTAGTACGCCGCTAAGGTGGCATTCGTGTTCTTGAATTGTCTTGTCCTCGCTCCGACACGACGCCTCCGCGTGGGGGTCGGTGCCCGCCCACCCGGGAGGACTTGAGTGAGGATCTGCCGGTGGGCAGGTGACTGCTTGTCGTTGGTGCTGAGGCGGCGGCAGCCGGAGGAGGTTTCTCCGCCGACGAGACCGTCGGCGCCCCCCATTGACTGACCTCCGGTTCTTTGACTTTGAAAGCTTGTCCTCGCCCCTCGAGTGGGGATGCGGGCGAGGGCTTTGTTGCAGCAGCGTCTGCCCTGAGGTCATCGCTGCTGCTGTTTAGCCGCCCGGAGCGGAGGTTGTTGTCGTTGCTGATGGAGCGGACGGTGGCGAGCCACCTGGAATTTGTCGTCCCGCAGGCCCTCCGATGTGGGGGGTTGTTCGTACCTGCGGGAGTGGAACCGGAGTTCTGTTTGTAATGGCACCTTGAGTGCCGATGTATGTTCATTGCGGCTGTCGGGGCCTGAACATCTGTGTATTTGGGCGTGAAGCCGTGTTTTCCCCTTATTTCGAGCATTGGGACTCGCCTGTCAACTAGCTGAACCGCTTAACCGAGTGTGAGTTGCTTTGCGTGAAAGGTGACGAGTGAGGTATCCGTATCCCGGAGGCGTAGGAGTCTCTCGGCTCGGTCGGCCTTGCCACTCAAGGCTTCTCTTGCTCAGTTAAGGAACCCTTGGCTGCTCTGCGATGAGCCGGAGCTGGAGGCAGCGGTGTCAGCATGGACAGAGGCGGAGTCGGCTCGAAAAGGGGCTTCGTCGGCCTAGGAGCAGGTGGCTTCCCAGGTCGAGGAGGTGCAACAGCGGCGATCGGAGCCTTGCTGGGTCATCCGTGAGCGAGACCATCTTCGGAGTTATGCTGCTGAGGCCGTGAGCCGGGCTGATGTCCTCGGGGGATAGCTGGCTGAGGCTACGGAGCGGCCGGTCGAGGTGTTCGCCCGGGCCGGGACCCTGGAGGAGACCCTGGCGGCGATGGCCCAGGTGCGGTGCCGACATCTTCCTTCGAGGTGGAGATCCTTCCGCCTGTGTCGCCGTCCGAGGCCTGGCCAGATCCCGCCGAAGGTGGAAACAACGCCGAGGGTGCTGCTGTTCCCTCTGTCGATGTCTGAACCTGCAGGAACAGTTTGCATGTAGCATGCATAAGTCTTTTGCGGCCGCCGAGGCCCAAACATATCATTGTCGTGTTATAAAGCTACGTTTCTTTTCCTCTTGTTTCGAGTATCAGGACTTGTTTGTCGGTAGCAGAATCGCTTGTCCGAGCGAGAGTTACTTATCACGGAAGGTGATGAGTGAGGTATCCGTATCACGGTGGCATAGGAGTCCCTCGGCTCAGTCGGCCTTGCCGCTTATGTGTACTCCGTCGTTTTCAGGATCCCGTTATCGAAGCAGTCAAAAAGCGCGAAAGATGTTCTGACAGAAAGACTTTTTCTGAGGAAAATTTTGATGCAGAGGGGTTCCCCCCTTCTAGCCCCCGAGGGAGGGTCGGGCTTTGCCGAGGCAAGGCTGACCCTTCCTTGATGGTTAGACTCTATTTGTGTATGTAAAGAGAACGAGGTATATGAACGACTTGAAAACATCTTAAGGGTAAAAGAGATGTAGCTGTCAGATGTTCCAAGCGTTGTTGTAGACCTCGCCTTGACAGTTGGCCAGCTTGTATGTTCCGGGCTTCAAAATCTTGGCGATGATGAATGGCCCTTCCTAGGGAGGAGTGAGCTTGTGGTGCCCTCGGGCGTCTTGCCGTAGCCGAAGTACCAAGTCCCCCACCTGGAGGTCTCAGGACCGAACCCCTCGGGCGTGGTAGCATCGCAGGGACTGCTGATAATGCGCCGAGTGTAGTAAGGCCATGTCCCGAGCCTCTTCCAGCTGGTCCAGCGAGTCTTCTCGGCTGGTCTGGTTGCTTCGGTCGTCGTACGCCCTCGTCCTCGGGGAATCATATTCTAAGTCTGTGGGCAAGACAGCCTCGGCCCCATAGACTAGAAAGAACAGCGAGAAGCTCGTGGCTCCGCTTGGCGTCGTCCTCAGACTCCAGACCACCGAGGGGAGTTCCTTCATCCATCGCTTGTCGAACTTGTTGAGGTCGTTGTAGATCCTCGGCTTTAGTCCTTGCAGGAGCATACCGTTGGCACGCTCTACCTGCCCATTCATCATGGGGTGAGCTACGGCGACCCAGTCCACATGGATGTGGTGGTCTTCGCAGAAGTCCAGGAACTTCCTGCCAGTGAACTGGGTGCCATTGTCGGTGATGATGGAGTTCGGGGCGCCAAAGCGATGGATGATGTTGGCGAAGAACGCCACCGCCTGCTCGGACCTGATGCTGTTTAGGGGTCAGACCTCAATCCACTTGGAGAATTTGTCGATAGCGACCAGCAGGTGCGTGAAGCCCCCGGGTGCCTTCTTGAAAGGGAAATGGGCTTACACCTTTTTCCTAAATGATTTTGGTGGTTGAATTGCCCAACACAAATTATTGGACTAACTAGTTTGCTCTAGTCTATAAGTTATTACAGGTGCCAAAGGTTCAGAACAAACCAATACAAGTCAAAAATAGGGGTTCAAAACAAAGGAGCTAAGTATACCGAAGTGTCCCCTGGTCTGGCACATCGGACTGTCCGGTGCACCAGGGAATTCGACGCCCAACTCTTCACCTTCGGGAATTCACCGGACTGTCCGGTGCACCACCGGACAGTGTCCGGTGCCCCAAGGGAGAGCGACTCTAAACTCGCCAGCTTCAGGAATCCGCTCCGCTAAAATTCACTGGACTATCCGGTGTAACACCGGACTATCCGGTGTGCCAGCGGAGCAACGGCTACTTCACGTGCAACGGTCGACTGCAACGCATTAAATGCACGCCTGCGCGCGCAGAGGAGCAGAGCACGCGCGGGTGGCACACCGGACAGCCTACAGGGCTTGTCCGGTGCACCACCGGACAGCCAGGCGGGTCCACAAGTCAGCGCTCCAACGGTCAGAACCCAATGGCCAAGTGACGTGGCTGGCGTATCGGACAGTGTCCGGTGGCGCACCGGACTGTCCGGTTCGCCATGCGACAGACAACCTCCCAACAACCACTTTTGGTGGTTGGGGTTATAAATACCCCCAACCACCCCACATTCAAGTCATCCAAGTTTTCCACCTTCCAACTACTTACAAGAGCTCTAGCATTCAATTCTAGACACAACCAAAGAGATCAATCCTCTCCCAAGTCCGGAATCACTCCAAATCAAATAGTGACTAGAGAGAGCGACACTTGTGTTCATTTGAGCTCTTGCGCTTGGATTGCTTCTTTTCTTTCTCATTCTTTTGTGACCAATCTCAATTGTAACCGAGGCAAGAGACACCAATTGTGTGGTGGTCCTTGCGAGGACGTTGTGTCCCGTTTGATTGAGAAGAGAAGCTCACTCAGTCTGAGGGACCGTTTGAGAGAGGGAAAGGGTTGAAAGAGACCTGGTCTTTGTGACCACCTCAACGGGGAGTAGGTTTGCGAGAACCGAACCTCGGTAAAACAAATCCTTGTGTCTCACGCCTTATTTGCTTGCGATTTGTTTTTGCCCTCTCTCTCGGACTTGTTTATATTTCTAACGCTAACCCGACTTGTAGTTGTGCTTAAGTTTGTAAATTTCAGATTCGCCCTATTCACCCCCCCTCTAGGCGACTTTCAATTGGTATCAGAGCCCGGTGCTTCATTAGAGCCTAACCGCTCAAAGTGATGTCGGGAGAACACGCCAAGAAGGAGATGGGGACCGGCGAGAAGACCGTTACAAGCCACGGGAAGGCTCCATCAAGGGAGTCCGGAAACAAAAAGAAGGAGGGATCCCCCTCATGCGTCAAGACACACAAGAGTTGCACAAAAAGAAGAAAATGAAGAAGGTGGTCTACTACGAGACCGACTCTTCATCGCCCTCGACATCGGGATCCGACGCCGCGTCTGTCACTTCTAAGTGCCAAGAGCGCAAGAAGTATAGTAAGATCCCCCTACGCTATTCTAGCACTACTAGACATACTCCACTTCTTTCCGTTCCATTAGGCAAACCACCAACATTTGACGGTGAAGATTATGCTAGGTGGAGTGATTTGATGAAATTTCACCTAACATCACTCCACAAAAGTATATGGGAAGTTGTTGAGTTTGGAGTACAGGTACCATCCGGAGGGGATGAGGATTATGACGAGGACGAGGTGGCCCAAATCGAGCACTCCAACTCCCAAGCCACCTCTATACTTCTCCAAGCTCTAAGTCGAGAGGAGTATAACAAGGTGCAAGGGTTGAAGAGTGCTAATAAGATTTGGGACGTACTCAAGACGACGCACGAGGGAGATGAGGTGACCAAGATCACCAAGAGGGAGACGATCGAGGGGGAGCTCGGTCGCTTCCGACTTCGCCAAGGAGAGGAGCCACAAGAAATGTACAACCAGCTCAAGACCTTGGTGAACCAAGTGCGCAACCTCGGGAGCAAAAAATGGGATGACCATGAAATGGTCAAGGTTATTCTAAGATCCCTCGTTTTTCTTAACCCTACGCAAGTTCAATTAATTCGAGGTGATCCTAGATATACGCTAATGTCTCCCGAGGAGGTTATAGGTAAATTTGTAAGCTTTGAGCTAATGATCAAGGGCTCAAAGAAAATCATCGAGCAAGGCGACTCCTCCACGCCCAAGGTACAACCCGTTGCATTCAAGGCAACAGAGGAGAAGAAAGAAGATTCTACCCCAAGTAGAATCCCCATCGACGCCTCGAAGCTCGACAATGAGGAGATGGCTTTAATCATCAAAAGCTTTCGCCAAATACTCAAGCAACGGAAGGGGAAGGATTACAAATCCCATTCCAAGAAGGTTTGCTACAAGTGTGGTAAGCCCGGTCACTTTATTGCAAAATGTCCATTATCAAGTGACAGTGACAGGGATAACGACAAGAAGGGCAAGAGGAGAGAAAAGAAGTGTTACCACAAGAAGAAGGGCGGTGATGCCCATGTTTGCCGGGAGTGGGACTCCGATGAGAGCTCCACCGACTCCTCCTCCGACAAGGACGCCACTAACATCGCCGTCACCAAAGGCCTCCTCTTCCCCAACGTCGGCCACAAGTGCCTCATGGCAAAGGACGGCAAAAAGAAGAAGGTTAAATCCAAATCCTCCACTAAATATGCAACCTCTAGTGATGAGGATAATTCTAGTGATAATGAGGATAACTTGCTTACTCTTTTTGCCAACCTTAACATGCAACAAAAAGAAAAATTGAATGAATTAATTAGTGCCATCCATGAGAAGGATGAACTCTTGGACACCCAAGAGGACTTCCTTATTAAAAAAAACAAAAAGCATGTTAAAGTAAAAAATGCTTATGCTCTAGAAGTAGAAAAATGTGAAAATTTATCTAGTGAGCTAAGCACTTGCCATGATATCATTTCCAACCTTAGAAATGAGAATGCCAATTTAATTGCTAAGGTTGGGAAGCTTGATGTTTGTGATGATTCAATTGTTAGTCTTAGAAATGATAATGCCAATTTAATTGCTAAGATTGATAAATTAAATGCATCTCTTGCTAGCCTTAGGAGTGATAATGAAAAATTAATTGCTAAGGCTAAGGAGTTAGATGTTTGCAATGCTTCCATTTCCAGTCTTAGAGATGAAAACGATATTTTGCATGCTAAGATTGTTGAACTAAAAACTTGCAAACCCTCTACATCTACCGTTGAGCATATTACCATTTGCACTAGATGTAGAGATATTAATGTTGATGCTATTCATGATCACCTAGCTTTAATCAAACAACAAAATGATCACATAGCTCAACTTAGTGCCAAAATTAATGAGCATGACTTAGAAAATGAAAAATTTAAATTTGCTAGAAGCATGCTCTATAGTGGGAGACGCCCTGGCATTAAGGATGGCATTGGCTTCCAAAAGGGGGACAATGTCAAGCTTAATGCCCCTCCTAAAAGATTATCTAACTTTGTTGAGGGCAAGACTCCCATGCCTCAGGATAACGAGGGTTACATTTTGTACCCTGTCGGTTATCCCGAGCACAAAATTAAAAAAATTCATTCTAGGAAGTCTCACTCGCTCTAATCATGCTTTTATGTATAAGAGTGAGGCATCTAGTTCTAGGCAATCAACCCGTGCTAAATTGCCTAAGAAGAAAAATCCTATTGCATCAAATGATCATGACATTTCATTTAAAACTTTTGATGCTACTTATGTGCTTACTAACAAATCTGGCAAAGTAGTTGCCAAATATGTTGGGGCCAAACACAAGGGATCAAAGACTTGTGTTTGGGTGCCCAAAGTTCTTGTATCTAATGTCAAAGTACCCAAAACCGTTTGGGTACCTAAAATCAAGAACTAAATTTGTTTTGTAGGTTTATGCATCCGGGGGCTCAAGTTGGATCATCGACAGCGGGTGCACAAACCACATGACAGGGGAGAAGAAGATGTTCTCCTCCTATGAGAAAAACCAAGATCCCCAAAGAGCAATCACATTCGGGGATGGAAATCAAGGTTTGGTCAAAGGTTTGGGTAAAATTGCTATTTCACCTGACCATTCCATTTCCAATGTTTTTCTTGTAGATTCTTTAGATTATAACTTGCTTTCCGTTTCTCAATTATGTCAAATGGGCTACAACTGTCTATTTACTGATGTAGGTGTCACTGTCTTTAGAAGAAGTGATGATTCAGTAGCATTTAAGGGAGTGTTAGAGGGTCAGCTATACTTGGTAGATTTTGATAGAGCTGAACTCGACACTTGCTTAATTGCTAAGACTAACATGGGTTGGCTCTGGCATCGCCGACTAGCCCATGTTGGGATGAAGAATCTTCATAAGCTTCTAAAGGGAGAACACATTTTAGGACTAACAAATGTTCATTTTGAGAAAGACAAGGTTTGTAGCGCATGCCAAGCAGGGAAGCAAGTTGGTGTTCATCATCCGCATAAGAACATCATGACGACTGACAGGCCACTCGAGCTCCTACACATGGACTTATTCGGCCCGATCGCTTACATAAGCATCGGCGGGAGTAAGTACTATCTAGTTATTGTGGATGATTATTCTCGCTTCACTTGGGTATTCTTTTTGCAGGAAAAATCTCAAACCCAAGAGACCTTAAAGGGATTCTTGAGACGAGCTCAAAACGAGTTTGGCTTGAGAATCAAGAAAATAAGAAGCGACAACGGGACGGAGTTCAAGAACTCACAAATCGAAGGCTTCCTTGAGGAGGGCATCAAGCATGAGTTCTCTTCTCCCTACACGCCACAACAAAATGGTGTAGTAGAGAGGAAGAATCGAACTCTACTGGACATGGCAAGGACCATGCTTGATGAGTACAAGACTTCTGATCAGTTTTGGGCCGAGGCGGTTAACACCGCCTGCTACGCCATCAACCGGTTGTATCTACACCGAATCCTCAAGAAGACATCATACGAAGTCCTAACCGGTAAAAAGCCCAATGTTTCATATTTTAGAGTCTTTGGTAGCAAATGTTTCATTCTTGTTAAAAGAGGTAGAAAATCTAAATTTGTTCCTAAGGCTGTAGAAGGCTTTTTACTAGGATATGATTCAAACACAAGGGCATATAGAGTCTTTAACAAGTCCACTGGACTAGTTGAAGTTTCTTGTGACATTGTGTTTGATGAGACTAACGTCTCTCAAGTAGAGCAAGTTGATCTTGATGAATTAGATGATGAAGTGGCTCCGTGCATCGCGCTAAGGAACATGTCCATTGGGGATGTGTGTCCTAAGGAATCCGAAGAGCCCATTCAAGCACAAGATCAACCATCCTCCTCCATACAAGCATCTCCTCCAACCCAAGATGAGGATCGAGCTCAAGAGGATGAAGATGAAGATCAAGAGGATGAGCAACCTCAAAATGAGGGCAATGATCAAGGGGGAGATGCAAATGATCAAGACAAGGAGGATGAACAAAATCCAAGGCCGCAACCCAAGAGTCCACCAAGCAACCCAACGAGATCACCCTGTCAACACCATCCTCGGCGACATTTATAAGGGGGTAACCACTAGATCTCGTGTTGCACATTTTTGTGGGCATTACTCTTTTGTTTCCTCTATTGAGCCACACAGGGTAGAGGAAGCACTTCAAGATTCGGATTGGGTGATGGCGATGTAAGAGGAGCTCAACAACTTCACAAGGAATGAGGTATGGCATTTAGTTCCACGTCCTAACCAAAATGTTGTAGGAACCAAGTGGGTCTTCCGCAACAAGCAAGATGAGCATGGTGTGGTGACAAGGAACAAAGCCCGACTTGTGGCCAAGGGATAATCCCAAGTCGAAGGTTTGGATTTCGGTGAAACCTATGCACCTGTAGCTAGGCTTGAGTCAATTTGTGTATTATTAGCCTATGCTACTTACCATGGCTTCAAGCTTTACCAAATGGACATGAAGAGTGCCTTCCTCAATGGACCAATCAAGGAAGAGGTCTATGTTGAGCAACCTCCCGGCTTTGAAGACAGTGAGTACCCTAACTGTGTCTATAGACTCTCTAAGGCGCTTTATGGGCTCAAGCAAGCCCCAAGAGCATGGTATGAATGCCTAAGAGATTTTCTTATAGCTAATGGCTTCAAAGTCGGAAAAGCGGATCCTACTTTATTTACTAAAACTCTTGCAAATGATTTGTTCATATGCCAAATTTATGTTGATGATATTTGTCGGCGTTTCGAGACAGGGGGGTCCCCAAGCCGACGAGTGAGTGTGCTGCGTGCCCCAGCCCAGATGGGTCGAGCGCGTGGGCGAGCGCGAAGGGGGGAGAGGCGAGGCGGCCGGAGTCGAGCGTGAGAGAGGTGGAAGTCCCGCGGCCTTCGTGTTCGTCCCGCGCCCAGGTCGGGTGCGCTTGCAGTAGGGGGGTTACAAGCGTCCACGCGGGTGAGGGAAGCGAGCGGCCCCAAGAGAGCGCCTGTCCCGTCCTCGGTCCCGCGCGGCCAACCTTCTCTGAGAAGGCCCTGGTCCTTCCTTTTATAGTCGTAAGGAGAGGATCCAGGTGTACAATGGGGCATGTAGCAGAGCGCTACGTGTCTAGCGGAGGGAGAGCTAGCGCCCTAGGTACATGCCAATGTGGCAGCCGGAGAGATCTGGGCACCCTGCTGGTGTGATGTCGTGGCTGTCGGAGGTGCGGCGGAGCCTGGCGGAGGGACAGCTGTTGGAGCGGTCGAGTCCCTGCTGACGTCGTTCTGCTTCCGTAAGAGAGCTGGGGGCCGCCGTCGTCATAGAGCTTGCGGAGCGCCATCATTGCCCCTCTGGCGGAGCTGGCCGGATGGGACGCCGGTCTTGTTCTCCGTGACCCGAGTCGATTCGGGGTAGGATGATGATGGCGCTTCCTGTTGACGTGGCGGTCTGTGCCCTAGGCAGGGCGACGTGGGGGTTCCTCCGAAGCCGAGGTCGAGTCCGTCTTCTGTTGCCGTGGCCGAGCCCGAGCCATGGGGTCGGGCGAGGCGGAAGTCGTTCGGCCGAGGCGAAGCCCGAGCCCTGGGGTCGGGCGAGGCGGAGTTTCGTCGTCTTCCGGGTCTTAGCCCGAGTCCGAGCCCTGGGGTCGGGCGGAGCGGAGTTCGCCGTCTTCTGGGTCTTAGCCCGAGTCCGAGCCCTGGGGTCGGGCGGAGCGGAGTTCGTCGTCTTCCGGGTCTTAGCCCGAGTCCGAGCCCTGGGGTCGGGCGGAGCGGAGTTCGCCGTCTTCCGGGTCTTAGCCCGAGTCCGAGCCCTGGGGTCGGGCGGAGCGGAGTTCGCCGTCTTCCGGGTCTCAGCCCGAGTCCGAGCCCTGGGGTCGGGCGGAGCGGAGTTCGTCGTCTTCCGGGTCTTAGCCCGAGTCCGAGCCCTGGGGTCGGGCGGAGCGGAGTTCGCCGTCTTCCGGGTCTCAGCCCGAGTCCGAGCCCTGGGGTCGGGCGGAGCGGAGTTCGCCGTGGCGCCTTTGTCAAGACCTGACTGCCGGTCAGACTCACTCTGTCGAGTGGTGCTGCAGTCGGAGTGGCGCAGGCGGCGCTGTCCCTCTGTCAGACTGGTTAGTGGAGCGGTGGAGTGACGGTGGTCACTTCGGCTCTGCCGGGGGCGCGTGTCAGGATAAAGGTGTCAGGCCACCTTTGCGTCAAATGCCCCTGCAATTTGGTCAGTCGGTGTGGCGATTTAGTCAAGGTTGCTTCTGAGCGAAGCCAAGGCCTCGGGCGAGCCGGTGATGTGTCCGCCATAAAAAGGGGGCCTCGGGCGAGACGGAAGTCTCTCGAGGTCGGCCGCCCTTGGCCGAGGCTAGGCTCGGGTGAAGCACGATCGAGTCACTCGTGTGGACTGATCCCTGACTTAATCGTACCCATCAGGCCTTTGCAGCTTTATGCTGATGGGGGTTACCAGCTGAGAATTAGGCGTCTTGAGGGTACCCCTAATTATGGTCCCCGACAGTAGCCCCCGAGCCTCGAAGGGAGTGTTAGCACTCGCTTGGAGGCTTTTGTCGCACTTTTTTGCAAGGGGACCAGCCTTTCTCGGTTGCCTTTCGTTCCGGCGGGTGCGCGCGAGCGCACCCGCCGGGTGTAGCCCCCGAGGCCTCGGAGGAGTGGTTACACTCCTTCGAGGTCTTAATACCTCGCGTAACGCTTCGGCTGGCCTGGTCGTTCCCTCATGCGAACTGGCCGTAGCCCGGGTGCACGGTCGGGGCCCAAGCTCTCGGGCTGGTATGTTGACGCTGTCAACGATTTGGCCGGAGCCGGTTTTTGCGAGAGCAGCCCCCGAGCCTCCGCACAGGGCGAGAGGACGATCAGGGACAGACTCGACTTTTTACATACGCCCCTACGTCGCCTTTCCGCAAGGAGGAGGGGGGGAGTGCGCCATGTTACCCTCGATGGGCACCGAACATGGTGTCTCCGGTGAGCTGCAAGCGGGTAATCCGAGTGGACGTTCGTGCCCCGTTCGTTGGGGGTCGGCTAGGGGCCCAGAGGCACGCCCAAAAGTACCTGCGGGTGATTTGCCGGACCCGGTCCCCTGGCGACGGGGTCCGAGGGCTCGATGCCTCCCTCCGATGGGATTCCGTTACAAGATCGTTCCCGCTGGTCTCGGAAATGTCCTAGGGTACCTCAAGAGCGCAGCCCGAGCCTCGGTTATGTATCGAACGTACCCCTGGTCATCCCTCGCTCGGTGTCTGAGGCGACTGTGAACCCTTCGGGGGCCAGCCTTCGAACCCCTGATCAGTAATGGGCGCGGAGCCCGAGTAGCCTGAGGCGGCCATGGAACCCTTCGGGGGGCTGGCCTTCGAACCCCTGACCAGTAGTGGGTGTCGGGCCCACGCGATCTGAGGCGGCTGTTGAACCCTTCGGAGGGCCAGCCTTCGAACCCCTGATCAGTAGTGGGGGGCTCGGAGCCCGGTTCCTTCGCGGAGAAGGATCCCTTTCGGGGCATCCCCCTTTCCCGGTCCCTGTTGCAAGAGATAGAGAAAGAGGAAAACGGAAAAGGATATGAAATCGGACGACGTGGCGTACCTTTTCTGACGCGGTTATTATGGCGAAGGTGAAGCGTCGCGCGCTCCTCCCGTCAGAGACGCCGCCTGTCCCGCCGCGGAGTAAATGCGACGGGGCGAGTGGTTGGCGGGGCGGCCGTTGCGCGTGTGCGATCCGTTCAAGGAACGGGTCACGGGTACACCGCTTCCACGCCGTGAGAGGAGGCTCTCTTGCTGTCCCGGGATGGGACGTGAGCCTGGCTGACGACGTGACCGCTGCGCCCGCCCGCCTGCCACCGCTATTACTGCCGGTCCACTTTCGGTCGCTTTGACCGACGTGCCAGGCTGGCGCTGTTGGGTTGCCTCGAGTCGCGGCATTGGCTCCGCAACCGAAGAGGCGCGATGGTGGCACAAGTGGCGGTGCGGTTGCTTGCATGCAGCAACTGGCGCGCCGGTTGCTCGACGCGTGGGCCTGGGTTCCCAAGCTGACGTGTCAGAAGTTGGAGAAGCGCGTCCGCCTGGCGCGGTTGCATGCCGCCTGCATGGCTGCCCGCCCCTTCTGCCCGTTGGTCTGGGCGAAAATGGGGGTCGCTTGTAACCGCTGGACGGTCGTGCGCATCACGCGCGGCGGTTTGGCTTCTTCTGCCCTGAGCCGGCTTGCATGACATGCGGGACCCAGCCCCCGAGTCGCAGGGGAGGGCCTTGGAGTGTGTTGGAGAAGACTCAGCCTGTGGCGCCTGGGGGCGCACGTAGGGAGAGTTGCCTTTAAAAGGAGGGAGACTCCTTTCGGAAGGCAACCATGTCTTCTTCCTCCCTTAAGCGTCGTGTCTTCCCATCTTCCAAGCCCCCGGATGGGGGGTATCCGCCGCCTTTCCGCCTCCTCGTTGGAGGAACGCAACTCCATGGGAGTTGGTACCTCTCAGCCATCGTTCGGCTTCAAGGATTTTCATCACGCAGCCCGGTCGCACCCCTTCACTGGCGGTCACCCGAGAGGGCGACCTCCAGCTTGATGGTGGGGGAAAGCGAGCCGGGCTGCGGCCTCTGCCCCTCCCTCAGCCTCAAGGATTTTCATCACCAGGGCTGGGGAGGGGAGTGCGCTGAGTTGAGGTCGGCCCCCGCGGGGGCGGCGGCCCGCTCCTTCACTCAGTGATCGGAAGGAAAGGCGGCCACCGTCCGTGGCGCTGGCAGCTGCAGCGTGCCTGGCTTTCAGGCGCGAGTGGCTTCGGAGCCGCTCGCGGTGCCGGCATCCGCCACGGCAGCTTGAAGAGGTTCTGCTGCCGGCGGGATAGCCGGGGCCGGCCACGGGCTGACCTCCAACTCTACGGCCTTCTGCCCGTCCTTGCCTCACAAGTTTTGGCATGGGCGGGGGCCTCCTGGCAGCGGCATCGAGCTTGAGGTCGGCGTTGCCGCTGCTTGGTCCCTCGGAGCAGAAGGCGTCGTCGTCGCCGCTGCTGGAGCAGGTGACGGCGCACCATTCGTCGGCCTTCCGTTGCTCCGCAGGCCTTCCCCCTCGGAGTGGGGTTGTTCGTGCCTGCAGAGGGGGGAACCGGAGTTCCGTTGGTAATGGCATCTCGAATGCCAGTGTTCTCTGTTCATTGTGGCTGTCGGGGCCTGAACATGTATGTAGTTTCGGCACGGAGCCGTGTTTTTTCCTCATTTTCGAGCACTAAGTCTCGCCTGTTGGTTATCTGAACCGCTTTACCAAGCATGAGTCGCCCCGTGTTAAGGTGACAGGTGAGGTATCCGTATCCCGGAGGCGTAGGAATCCCTCGGCCCGTTTGGCCTTGTTGTCCGGGGCTCCTCTAGCTTAGTTAAAGAGACCCCTCGGCCGCCCTTCGGTGGACCGAGGCCAGGGGTAGCGATATCAGTATGAACAGAGGCGGAGTTGGCTCGAGAATGGGAACCTGGTTGGCCGGAGCTTAGTCGTGTTGTCGGTCAGCGGAGCCGACGCCAAAGTCGATCAGTTAAGGCCTCGGGTCGGGCTGGCGCCCTTGGAAGCCGGTTGACCGAGGCCCCGGGGGTAACCGGTTGAGCCGCCTGCTCGGACCGGATTCCCGGAGGAGTCCCTGGATCGCGTCGCCGCCCGAGGCTGGCTCGGACTTTGCTGAAGACGTCGTCGGTGCCGAGGGTGCTATGGCTCCCTTCAGCGTGAAGACCCGAGCCTGCAGGATCAGATCATCTTGTAGCGTGTGCTTTCTGCGGCCGCCGAGGCCAGAAAAAACACACCCTCGCCGCGCTTGCGAAGCTGCGCCTTTTTTCCTCTTGTTTCGAGCATCTGGACTCTGTCGGTAACAGGGATGTTTGTGTGAGCGAGAGTTGTTTTTCGCGGAAGGGACGAGTGAGGTATCCGTATCCTAGAGGCGTGGGAATCCCTCGGCTCGGTCGGCCTTGCCGCTTACGCGTACTTTCACCCGTCCATGAGGCCCTGTCCCCGACTCAGTCGAGAAAGCTTGAAGGACTGCTTCGGCAGGAGAACTTCTATTGGGGACTTGTTCTCAAATGCTAAGAATTAAGAATTAAGAACAAGGCAACACAGAAAATGTTAAATGTTAAGGTCCTTCGTCCTCCATAACGATATATCCCTTCGGGATATAAAGCATCTTGGACGAAGGTTACGAAGGACATACCTTCGTAAGCATAGCAACGAAGGATAAAGTATTCGCATAAATCATGAGATATGAAATAAACATCATCATGAAATCATTTCTATTTCATTAACATGCAAAAATAGAAATGATTTTAGATTACAAATGTACCTTCGGTCTTGAGAGAAGATAAGAGTACAAGCGTGACGCAAAAGCAAATGCCCAGTCAGCGTGAACAGTACGGGAGTACTGTTCATCTATTTATAGACGCGGGACGCAGCCCACGTAAAATTACATCCATGTCCATTACATTTGTTAACGGCTTATGGAAATCTGTCGAGGCCCCCGAAGTCTTTTCATCTTTAAGTCGGTTCCCCCTTCTGCCATCGCGCCGAAGCTTCCCTGCGCACAGCTTCGGCTGCACTCGACCTTCGTCTGGTTCAGGCTTCGTCCTGGCCGTGCTCCATATTCATAATTCTGGATTCGAAAATACCTGTTCACATAATCCACTCGGAAAACATTGTCAAATCATGTTTTTGAGGACCTTCGGAGGACGAAGGCCCCCAACAGTAGCCCCTCGCAATATTAATTTGTAAATAATAAATTCAGATTGCGATATGGACGAAGGCCTTGAGCCGAAGGTCCGAAAAAACACCTTCCCTTTGCTAGAATAGCAACATCCACTGACAAGCGGGGCCTTTCAATTTTCAACGCCCTAGACGTATAAATAAGATCACATCGCGAACTCATTTGGTACGCACACTAGCCTTCTGCTTCGACCCACTTAAAATTTTTAGCTCTTGCACTAAGATTTGTTGGTCTTTTTGATTTTGAAGCTTCGGCCTCGGGAACAATTTTTTAGCGTTTCCGAAGATGTCTGAAGGCAAGAAGATCCCTGCTGAGACGAAGCTGAGTCTTGAGGAGGAGAAGAATCTGGGGTTCATTATGGCGATGGCGGAGACCAATACAGAGAAAATCACCAAGGAAATTCTTGAAGGTCTGTCCGAAGACACTGATGACAGCGACAGTTTTGATGTAGAAAGTAGCGGGGAAGAGGTCGAAGATCGACCGTGGCGACCAAGTCACGCGGTTTTCGGAAAAACGACCATCAAGCAGAGTCACATTGATAATATGAGGGGGCGATATTTCCGAGACATATCTATTGTGAGAGCTGATGCTGGGGAAAAAACTTCTCCCACCCCCGAAGAAGATGAAGTTGTAATCTTCCGAAGCTTCCTCAAGGCTGGGCTTCGTTTCCCCTTGAGCGACTTTGTTATTGAGGTACTGAAAACATTTCAAATCTTCCTGCATCAAATTACTCCCGAAGCCATCATAAGAATGGGAGTGTTTGTCTGGGCTGCGAGAAGCCAAGGTTTGGAACCAGACGCTAAAAGCTTCTGCAATATTCATGAGTTATTATACGAGACGAAGCCCTGGGGAAAAGAGCAATACCACAACAACTTTGGGTGCTACAGCTTCGGCGCCCGCTCCGGGTCAAGCTGCCCTGTGCCAACCTTTCGGAAGAGGTGGCCCGGAGCTTGGATGACTGAATGGTTTTATGTAAAGAATGACCTAACGACTCAAGAGAATGTGAAGAGTATCATTATGCGACCAATCTGGCAACGCTTCGGTCTTCGAAGGCCGAAGGTCGAAATGGACGAAGCTGCCGAAGAATGCCAAAGGGCCTTCGGAGTAGTCTGCTCGTTTATTGGGACAAGGGACTTGGTCCAAGAACACATTGCCTTCAGGGTATGGCCACTTGCAGAAAAGTGGGAAATGCCGAAGGAAACCATCAAAGAATCCGACGAAGGCGGACTAGTCAGATTAAAATACACATTCAAATATGGGGACAAATTTGTCGAACCTGACGACGACTGGTTAAGAAGCATTGAAACATTAAGTGATGATCTACTTGGGGCATATTCGAAGGCTGAAAATACTGCACTATCAGCAGCCTTCGGAGGCCGAAAAAAGAAGAGACTCAACCGGGTGTTTGATGCAGTCGGGTTCTTCTACCCTGATTATCGTTATCCCATCCGAGGGCAAAAAAGGAAAAACACAACCTCTGAAAAAGAAGAAGCTGCAACTGCTCCTAGCGAGCCAGAACTGAAAGGAAAAAGGTTAAAGGTCCTCACACACCGGCCACGCCATATTGAACCAGCTTCGGTGCCTGAGTTTACCGGAGAAACATCTTCGGCCGCTGAAGCTGAACAGCCAACCTTGCTGCCAGAAATTGCAGTGATGGCCGAAGCACCATCCACAGAAAAAATGGAAGAAGTGAAAAAACCGACTAAGGAAAAAGCATCAGAAGTTTTGAGTCCTGCAGCAAATGCCGAAACAGCAAAAAACCAAAAGGGTCCAACAGTGACCCCAAAAAGGAAAAGAATGGTAAACGTACTAGATGTCTTGGAGACAATTAAGTCTTCAAGCACAACTCCAAAAAAGAGTGTTGAAGTTGCTGAAGCTTCTACTGAAGCTTCGACGCAACAGGCTGAAGCTGAAGCTGGGCCTTCAGAGCCCTTCAAGGAGCAAACTTTGGAAGCCGAAGCTATAAAAATATCAGAACCAATTTTAGTTGAAGAAACTGATACTGCCATCCCCGAAGCGCCTGCCAGCATGTGTGATTACATCATTCGACATGCTTCGGGGAAAAAACTATCTGAAGAAGAAACTCATGAAGCTAACCATTATGCGAAGGAGCTAAAATATCCGAAGGGGGCAGTAATATTCAATGGGACGAATGAAGATGACTTCTTATACTGCCTGCCTGACAACAAAGAGCTATCTGTCTGCCGAGAAATGGCCAGAAGTATTGGTTTCCCGAAGCTTGAATCTGGATTAAGCGCCATGACGAAAGAAGATCTCGCAGACAGTCTTGCGTACAACAGCCTGAAGGTATGGGAATTAAACGCTTGAAAAACCCCCTTATTTTTTACGCAACTCATTCCTTTTTTCTTATATGAATTCTTTTTCGTATAGGGCCTGATCCTAAGCAACGCACTAAGAGCCCAAAAGAGCGCCGAAGATGAAAGCTATGAAATTGCGTTTAATAATTTACGCTCCGAAGTTATCAAACTGAGAAACGAAGCTTTGGAAAAAGATAAAATTCTGCTTACACTGGTAGATAAAGTGAAAAAAGACGAAGCTGCTTCAAAAGCCCAGGCCGAAGCTCAAAAATGCGAGATTAAAGATCTTCAGAAACAGCTGGCTAGAGCTAAAGAGGAGCGCACGCTTGAGGAAACGAAACGAGAACTTAGTGATTTTATGGTCAGCAAATTGGAATCAAGAGTTAAGGAGCTTCGCACATCTCAGGGGAAATGCTATGTCAAATCTGTAGAATGTGTGAATAAAATTAAATCCAGCTTCGCCAGCGTAGGCGCCTTTTCCAGCGAAGAGAATTTCTCTCGAGGCAATCCCGAAGGTCCGCTGGAATGGATTAGCCACGAAGCAGAGGCCTTCGAAGAGATTCTGAACAGTCGTGGCGACATATGCGCTTTTTCGGGCGCCAGAGGAATTGCTTCTGTCTTAGAGAAGAAAGGTTGCGGGCATGTAAAATTTTTAGCTCAATCCGAAGCTACCTTATCTTCCGAAGACATCAAGGACCCCTCGGCCGAAGCAAGCGTGGTTGGTGGCAAATTTTTTACTGATATCTGGAACGACGGCGGTCGAGGAATGGCGCAAGAGATCATCCAAAGTAGCGAAAAAGGCATTCATGACGCCAGAAAAGTAGCAGAAGCTGCCGAAAGGAGTACAGAACCCGAAAGGCAATTAGGTACCAATTAGTCGCTCTTATTGTGTTGTAATTTTTATTCCAAACTTTGCTCAAGGTTTGTAAAAGTAATGAAGAAATGTTCTCTTCCCTCAGAAACTGCTGGATCAAATGTCGACGAAGAAATTAAACAAATGGCCGAAACTATCTTGGACAAGGTTGTTGACCAACTTGTAAATGAGGCCGCCGAAGCAGTATTGAGAGAAGATTAGATGCTATTTGGAAAAATCATTTAAAGTGTAATCTATGTAACACTTTGTACATTTGAATGTAATATACAAGTCTCCTTTCATTATTGAATTCTTTACGATGCATGAAACATTAAGTACATACCATTTTTGAGCCTTCGGCGAAAAAACACCTTCCCTTCTTTTCATGCTTCGTGAAGAAGATATTCTCCGTTAAAATTATTCTGATGAATCACATCCATGCTTCGTCAAAACATTCTTCGAAGCTATACTCCGAAGCTATACAACTTCGATATTGATCTGATAAAGCTCGCCCATGTTTCGTAAAAATATTCTCCGAAGCTGTATTCCGAAGCTATACAGTTTCGATGTCACTTTCTCAAAGCGTCCTTTCGAAGGTTGAGAGTATCTCCTTCTCTTGCCAAATGCAATATGATGTATGATGCTTATGCTATGCAAAATGATGTGATGATGTTATGTTATGCATGTGATATTTGTTCCGGAGATACACATAAAATATATTCGTAAACTCTGCATTCCCTTGGGAACGTCTTTGGAGCTTCTTTGTCTTTTACTTAGACGGTATCAGCGTTGACTTTTCGCTGTAAGCCTCCCTTAGGAGCTTCTTCGCCTTTTACTTAGGCGGTATCAGCGTTGACTTTTCGCTGTAAGCCTCCCTTAGGAGCTTCTTCGCCTTTTACTTAGGCGGTATCAGCGTTGACTTTTCGCTGTAAGCTCTGCATTCCTTTAGGAACGACTTCTGAGCAGAAAACTTACACCGCGCTCCCTTTGGAACGGCTTTTTGTGACTTCATAAACTTACTCTGCGTTCCTTAGAACGACTTTCTGTTACTCCGAAGGATTTTTAATCCGAAGGTCCTCCTTGGTAACGGAAAAAGTTTTAGGCTTCAGCAACTTAGGCCTGTGGAGCAAATAGATTTTCCTCGTGGGAAACAACGAAATTATTACATGAAAACTATCAATGTTTTTTGCTGAATAGAAAAGACTGCTATCAAAGGTAGGATATGTCAATAAATGTGCTTCGACTCTGGCACAGTGCTGTTGACTGTGCGAGCTTCGGATTGTTCTCTGAAGTCCCTCTGATGTGGAGCGTATTGACTCCCTTCTGGCTGTTGACCTTGCTGCAATGGAGGTGGAGGCGGAAGCTGCTGCCAGGAAGCTTGAGGTTGACTTGCCGAAGCTACAGAAGCTGCAGGGTGGTTGTCCATGTATTGTGGGATATAAGGCGGATGATACGAAGCGGTATGCATGACCTGCTTCGGCTGAGCTTGTTGAGATGCAGCTTCGGCTATTTCCTTTTGCTTCTGGATTGTAACATGGCACGTCCTAGTGGTATGGCCCTTGCCTTCTCCACAGAACAAGCAAAACAGTCTCCTTGGCTGATCTCCGAATCTTCCGCCGAAGCCCCTGGCGCCTCTGCCTCTTGGAGCTGGTGGCCGGAAGGAAGTTTGTTGTTGCCCCGAAGCCTGTGAGGAGCACTGCGGTCTGTTCTGCTGACTCCCCTTATCATCATTCTGAGTGTTGTGGATGGAACGGACATGCCTCGGGTAGTATCTTCCTCCGAAGCCCCTGGTCATTTCAGAAAATCTGAAGGCCTCCTCCCTTCTTTGGCGAAAGTCATTGTCAGCACGAATGTACTCATCCATCTTTTGGAGCAATTTCTCCAAGGTCTGAGGAGGCTTCCGAGCAAAGTATTGAGCTGCAGGTCCAGGACGAAGCCCCTTGATCATGGCTTCGATAACAATTTCATTGGGCACCGTCGGTGCCTGCGCCCTCAGTCGTAAAAACCTTCGGACATACGCCTGAAGGTATTCTTCGTGATCCTGAATACACTGGAACAGGGCTTGAGCTGTGACCGGCTTCGTCTGAAATCCTTGAAAGCTGGTCAGTAACATATCCTTCAGCTTCTGCCATGAAGTGATTGTTCCTGGCCGAAGGGAGGAATACCAAGTCTGAGCAACATTCCTGACGGCCATGACGAAAGACTTCGCCATGACTGCAGCATTGCCCCCATACGAAGACACTGTTGCATCGTAGCTCATCAAGAACTGCTTCGGATCTGAGTGACCGTCGAACATAGGAAGCTGGGGTGGTTTATAGGATGAAGGCCAAGGTGTAGCCTGCAGCTCAGCGGACAAAGGAGAAACATCATCGAAAACAAAATTTCCCTGATGGAAATTGTCATACCAGTCATCTTCGTTGACGAAGTCCTCCTGACGAAGGTCTTTCTGCTGGGGCCTTCTGTTTTGCTCATCATGGGCAAGATGGCGGACTTCCTCAGAGGCTTCGTCTATCTGTCGTTGCAACTCAGCTAGCCGGGCCATCTTCTCCTTCTTCCTTTGCACCTGTTGATGTAAAATTTCCATATCCCTGATTTCTTGGTCTAGCTCTTCCTCCTGAAGTGTCGGGCTGACAGCTTTTCTCTTCTGGCTTCGGGCCTCCCGAAGAGAGACGGTCTCCTGGTTGTGGTCCAGCGGTTGTAGTGCTGCAGCCCCAGCCGCTGAAACTTTCTTCGGCGCCATAGCGAAGGTCTATAGCTTCCGAAGGTGTTCACGAAGACTCGAAGTGGAAGTGAGTTCACCGGAGGTGGGCGCCAATGTTGGGGACTTGTTCTCAAATGCTAAGAATTAAGAATTAAGAACAAGGCAACACAGAAAATGTTAAATGTTAAGGTCCTTCGTCCTCCATAACGATATATCCCTTCGGGATATAAAGCATCTTGGACGAAGGTTACGAAGGACATACCTTCGTAAGCATAGCAACGAAGGATAAAGTATTCGCATAAATCATGAGATATGAAATAAACATCATCATGAAATCATTTCTATTTCATTAACATGCAAAAATAGAAATGATTTTAGATTACAAATGTACCTTCGGTCTTGAGAGAAGATAAGAGTACAAGCGTGACGCAAAAGCAAATGCCCAGTCAGCGTGAACAGTACGGGAGTACTGTTCATCTATTTATAGACGCGGGACGCAGCCCATGTAAAATTACATCCATGTCCATTACATTTGTTAACGGCTTATGGAAATCTGTCGAGGCCCCCGAAGTCTTTTCATCTTTAAGTCGGTTCCCCCTTCTGCCATCGCGCCGAAGCTTCCCTGCGCACAGCTTCGGCTGCACTCGACCTTCGTCTGGTTCAGGCTTCGTCCTGGCCGTGCTCCATATTCATAATTCTGGATTCGAAAATACCTGTTCACATAATCCACTCGGAAAACATTGTCAAATCATGTTTTTGAGGACCTTCGGAGGACGAAGGCCCCCAACAACTTCCGAACGTGAAGACTTGTTCGGTCCACGGGGTCGCTTTATCCGAGCACAAGTTACTTATCGCAGAAGGTGATGAGTGAGGTATCCGTATCCCGGAGGCGTAGGAGTCCCTCGGCTCGGTCAGCCTTGGCTGCTTACGTGTACTCCGTCGGTTCCAGGATCCGCTTTTCGAAGTAGTCAAGAAGCACGAAAGAAATCCTGCTAAAAAGAGGTCCTTTTTCGAGGAAAAATTCGACGCAGAGGGGGTCTCCCCCCTTTTAGCCCCCGAGGGAGGGTCGGGCTTTGCCGAGGCTAGGCCGACCCTTCCTTGACGACTAAACTTTGCGTAGGTGCGAGGTATATGAACAACTTGAAAACATCTTAAGGGTAGAAGCGACGTAGCTGTTTGATGTTCCAAGCGTTGCCGTAGATTTCGCCTTGATTGTTGGCCAGCTTGTATGTTCCTTGCTTCAGAACTTTGGCGATGACGAATGGCCCTTCCCAGGGGGGCGTGAGCTTGTGCCTCCCTCGGGCGTCTTGCCGCAGCCGGAGCACCGGATCACCCACCAGGAGTTCTCGGGACCGGACCCCTCGGGCGTGGTAGCGTCGCAGGGACTGTTGGTACCACGCCGAGTGTAGTAAGGCCCTGTCCCGAGCTTCCTCCAGCTGGTCCAGCGATTCCTCTTGGCTAGCTTGGTTGCTTTGTTCGGTGTAGGCCCTCGCCCTCGGGGAGCCGTATTCCAGGTCAGTGGGCAAGATAGCTTTAGCCCCGTAGACCAGGAAGAACGGCGTGAAGCCCGTGGCACGACTCGGCGTCGTCCTTAGGCTCCAGACCACCGAGGGGAGTTCCTTCATCCATCGCTTGCCGAACTTGTTGAGGTCGTTGTAGATCCGAGGCTTGAGCCCTTGTAGAATCATGCCGTTGGCACGCTCTACTTGCCCATTCGACATGGGATGAGCCACGGCGGCCCAGTCCACCCGGATATGGTGATCCTCGCAAAAATCCAAGAATTTTTTGCCGGTGAACTGGGTGCCGTTGTCGGTGATGATGGAGTTCGGAACCCCGAAGCGATGGATGATGTTGGTGAAGAATGCCACCGCCTGCTCGGACCTGATGCTGTTCAGAGGTCGGACCTCGATCCACTTGGAGAATTTGTCGATGGCGACCAGCAGGTGCGTGTAGCCCCCGGGCGCCTTCTGCAAGGGGCCGACGAGGTCCAGACCCCATACAGCGAAGGGCCAGGTGATGGGTATTGTCTGCAGAGCCTGAGCGGGCAGGTGTGTCCGCTTCGCGTAGAATTGGCACCCTTCGCAGGTGCAGACAATTCTAGTGGCGTCAGCCACCGCCGTTGGCCAGTAGAAGCCTTGCCGGAAAGCATTTCCGACAAGGGCTCGGGGCGCTGCGTGGTGGCCGCAAGCCCCCGAGTGTATTTCTTGCAGCAGTTCCCGACCTTCGGCGATGGAGATGCATCACTGGAGGATGCCCGAGGGGCTGCGATGGTAGAGCTCCTCTTCGTCGCCCAGCAAGACGAATGACTTGGCGCGTCGCGCTACCCGCCGAGCCTTGGCTTGGTCGAGGGGTAGCTCTCCTCGGCGGAGATATTGCAGGTACGGGGCCTGCCAATCTTGATCTGGCGTGGCCCCGCTCTGCCCTTCCTCGATGTTCAGTGCCCCGCCCTCGGGGGCCGAGGGTACCTCGGGCTGTGCCGAGGGTACCTCGGGCTCGGGCGCGTCGTCGAGCTTGACGGAGGGTCGATGCAGATCCCGGGAGAAGACGTCCGGGGGGACTGTCGTTCGCCCCGAGGCTATCTTAGCCAGCTCGTCTGCGGTTTCGTTGTAGCGCCGAGCGATGTGGTTGAGCTCGAGCCCGAAGAACTTGTCTTCGAGGTGCCGAACCTCGTCGCAGTAGGCCTCCATCTTCGGGTCGCGGCAGTGGGAGTTCTTCATGACTTGGTCGATGACGAGCTGCGAATCACCGCGGGCGTCGAGGCATCTGACCCCTAGCTCGATGGCGATCCGCAATCCGTTGACCAGAGCTTCGTACTCGGCCACATTGTTGGACGCCGGGAAATGGAGGCGCAGCACGTAGCGCAAGTGCTTTCCGAGGGGCGAGACGAAGAGCAGGCCCGCGCCGGCCCCCGTCTTCATCAGCGACCCGTCGAAAAACATGGTCCAGAGCTCCGGTTGGATCGGAGTCGTTGGCGGCTGGGTGTCAACCCATTTGGCCACGAAATCCGCCAACACCTGGGACTTGATGGCCTTCCGAGGGGCGAACGAGATCGTTTCGCCCATGATTTCCACCGCCCACTTTGCGATCCTGCCCGAGGCCTCTCGGCACTGGATGATCTCCCCCAGGGGGAAGGATGACACCACAGTTACCGGATGAGACTCGAAGTAGTGTCGCAGCTTCCGCCTTGTCAGGATCACAGCATACAGCAGCTTTTGAACTTGTGGGTAGCGGATCTTAGTCTCGGACAGCACTTCACTGATGAAGTAGTCCGGCCTCTGAACGGGCAATGCATGCCCTTCCTCTTGCCTTTCGACCACAATCGCGGCGCTAACCACCTGAGTGGTCGCGGCGACGTAGACCAAGAGGGCTTCTCCGTCCGCCGGGGGCACCAAGACAGGCGCCTTTGTAAGGAGCGCCTTCAGGTTGCCGAGGGCTTCCTCGGCCTCAGGGGTCCAAGCGAAACACTCGGCCTTCCTTAAGAGGCGGTGCAGAGGCAGACCTCTTTCGCCGAGGCGTGAGATGAAGCGGCTCAAGGCCGCGAGGCATCCCATGACCCTCTGTACCCCTTTTAAGTCTTTGATGGGTCCCATGCTGGTGATGGCCGCGATCTTCTCCGGGTTGGCTTCGATGCCTCGCTCGGAGACGATGAACCCTAGGAGCATGCCTCGGGGGACCCCGAAGACACACTTCTCAGGATTAAGCTTGACTCCTTTCGCCTTGAGACACCGGAATGTCACTTCAAGGTCGGAGAGGAGGTCGGAAGCCTTCCTTGTCTTGACTACGATGTCATCGACGTAGGCCTCGACTGTGCGACCGATGTGTTCGCCGAACACATGGTTCATGCACCGCTGGTACGTCGCGCCCGCATTCCTCAATCCGAACGGCATGGTGACATAGCAGTACATGCCGAACGGCGTGATGAAAGAAGTCGCGAGCTGGTCGGACTCTTTCATCCAGATCTGGTGATACCCTGAGTAGGCATCGAGGAAGGACAGGGTTTCGCACCCAGCGGTGGAATCCACGATTTGGTCGATGCGAGGCAGAGGGTAGGGAACCTTCGGGCATGCTTTGTTGAGACCAGTGTAGTCTACACACATCCGCCATTTCCCCCCTTTCTTCCTCACAAGCACAGGGTTGGCAAGCCATTCGGGATGGAATACCTCTTTGATGAACCCTGCTGCCATCAGCTTGTGGATCTCTTCGCCAATCGCTCTGCGCTTCTCCTCGTCGAATCGGCGCAGAGGCTGCCTGACGGGTCGGGCTCCGGCCCGAATATCCAGCGAGTGCTCGGCGACATCCCTCGGTATGCCGGGCATGTCCGAGGGACTCCACGCAAAGACGTCGGCGTTTGCGCGGAGAAAGTCGACGAGCACTGCTTCCTATTTGGGGTCGAGCCCGGAACTGATCCGGACCTGCTTGGTGGTGTCGCCACTGGGGTCGAGAGGGACGGCCTTGACCGTCTCCGCTGGCTCGAAGTTGCCGGCGTGGCGCTTCACGTCTGGCACCTCCTTGGAGAGGTTCTCCAGGTCGGTGATGAGGGCCTCGGACTCGGCGAGGGCCTCGGCGTACTCCACGCACTCCATGTCGCATTCGAACGCGTGTTTGTACGTGGGGCCGACGGTGATGACCCCGTTGGGGCCCGGCATCTTGAGCTTCAGGTAGGTGTAGTTGGGGACGGCCATGAACTTCGCGTAGCATGGCCTCCCTAGCACAGCGTGGTAGGTTCCTCGGAACCCGACCACCTCGAACGTCAGGGTCTCCCTTCGGAAGTTGGAGGGCGTCCCGAAGCAGACGGGGAGGTCGAGTCGCCCGAGGGGCTGGACGCGCTTCCCAGGGATGATCCCGTGGAAGGGCGCAGCGCCTGCTCGGACGGAGGACAGATCGACGCGCAGGAGCTTGAGGGTCTCGGCGTAGATGATGTTGAGGCAGCTACCCCCATCCATCAGGACCTTGGTGAGCCTGACGTCGCCGACAACGGGGTCGACGACGAGCGGGTATTTCCCCGGGCTCGGCACATGATCGGGGTGGTCGGCCTGGTCGAAAGTGATGGGCTTATCGGACCAGTTTAGGTAGACTGGCGCCGCCACCTTTACCGAGCAGACCTCGAGGCGCTCTTGCTTGCGGTGCCGAGCCGAGGTATTCGCCGCATGCCCTCCATAGATCATGAAGCAGTCGCGGACCTCGAGGAATTCTCCTGCTAGGTGTTCTTCGTTCTTGTCGTTGTCGCGGGCCCTGCCACCCTCGGCGGGTGGCCCGGCCCTGTGGAAGTGACGCCGAAGCATAACGCACTCCTCGAGGGTGTGCTTGACGGGCCCCTGATGGTAGGGGCACGGCTCTTTGAGCATCTTGTCGAAGAGGTTCGCACCTCCGGGGGGCTTCCGAGGGTTCTTATACTCGGCGGCGGCGACAAGGTCCACGTCAGTGGCGTCGCGTTTCGATTGCGACTTCTTCTTGCCTTTCTTCTTGGCGCCGCGCGGAGCAGACGCCTCGGGAGCCTCTTCCGATGGGCGGCCCTGGGGCTGCTTGTCTTTTCGGAAGATAGCCTCGACCGCCTCCTGGCCAGAGGCGAACTTGGTGGCGATGTCCATCAGCTCGCTCGCCCTGGTGGGGGTTTTGCGACCCAGCTTGCTCACCAGGTCGCGGCAAGTGGTGCCGACGAGGAACGCGCCGATGACATCCGAGTCGGTGATGTTGGGCAGCTCGGTGCGCTGCTTCGAGAATCGCCGGATATAGTCCCGGAGCGACTCTCCCGGCTGTTGCCGGCAGCTTCGAAGGTCCCAGGAATTCCCGGGGCGCACGTATGTGCCCTGGAAATTGCCAGCGAAGGCTTGGACCAAGTCGTCCCAGTTGGAGATCTGCCCCGGAGGCAGGTGCTCCAACCAGGCGCGAGCAGTGTCGGAGAGGAACAGGGGGAGGTTACGGATGATTAGGTTGTCGTCGTCCGTTCCACCCAGTTGGCAGGCAAGGCGGTAGTCCGCGAGCCACAGTTCCGGTCTCGTTTCCCCCGAGTACTTTGTGATAGTAGTCGGGGGTCGGAACCGGGTCGGGAATGGCGCCCGTCGGATGGCCTGACTGAAGGCCTGCAGACCGGGTGGTTCGGGCGAGGGACTCCGATCCTCCCCGCTGTCGTAGCGCCCCCCACGCCTGGGGTGGTAGCCTCGGCGCACCCTTTCGTCGAGGTGAGCCCGACGGTCGCGTCGATGGTGCTCGTTGCCGAGGTGGCCCGGGGCCGCAGGCGCGGTGTTGCGCGTGCGCCCGGTGTAGACCGAGGCTTCCCGCATGAATCGGGAAGTCGCGGCATGAGGTTCCGAGGGACAACCTTGCCTTCGGGAGGCAGTGCTCTCGGCCCGCCGGGCCGCAGCGCCTTCCAGGAGATTCTTGAGTTCTCCCTGGATTCGCCGACCCTCGGTGGTTGACGGCTCCGGCATCGCGCGGATGAGCATTGCTGCGGCTGCCAGGTTCTGACCAACCCCGCTGGATGCGGGCGGCGGCCTGATCCTGACATCGTCGGCGACGCGGTGCTGGAGACCTCGGGGCAGGTGACGTATTTCTCCGGCCAGGGGTTGGCCCACCCATGCCTGTCCGACGTCCCGACGGATCGGCTCAAGCGCTCCCGTTCCCTCGTTGAGCCTGGCCTGCGCCTCGCGGACTTGCTCGAGTTGTGGGTCGTAACCCCCCGCCGGAGCGGGGACCACAGCTAGCTCCCGTGGGATGTCGGCGCGAGGCGCTGACCTAGGGAGATCACCGTCCTCCGGCATGCCAAGATGGTTGCCTTCGGAGGGATTCCCTAGCTCGATGTGGAAACATTCGCGGCTTGGGCCGCAGCTCTCGTCGCCAAGGCTGCGGCTTCCATCGGAACGGTCGGATAGGCAGTAGTCACATGCGGTCATGAAGTCCCGCACGGCACTGGGGTTGCCAAGTTCGGAGAAATCCCAACCGATGCTGGGATCGTCATCTTCCTCGGACCCAGAGGGCCCGTAGGTCGAGACGTCCGTCAGTCGGTCCCAAGGCGACCGCATACGGAACCTCAGTGGGGTTGCACTCGCCTCAATGAGAGCGCCCGCCAAAACGAGGTCGTTTGGCGGGTTGAGGCCGAGTCGAAATGACGCAAGATGGGAGTTAGTCGTTACCTTTTGGTCGACGAGGAGCGACGTAGTCACATCGGGGACTGGTTGCACCATCATCTCCGGTCCGAGGGCGACGTCCTGCAGGCTTTCCGCGAGCGCGCCGGCGCCGTCTTCTTGCTCGGGGTCAGCGTGCCGCGGGGGGACGGCGCTTGCCTCTGTCTTGAACGCGAGGTCGACGTCCGGCGTGCCTTCCGTCGGGGTGTCGGGGTCGTCGATTTGCTCGACGGCCGACGAAGCGCGGCCTCCCACCTGGCCTTGACGGCCCCGTCTCCTCCTCCGTTGGCGGGGGAGAGAACGGAGCGAGCCCGAATGTTGCCTTTCCACCACGCGGGGAAGACGTCGTCGATTCCGTCGCCGGCTGGCGGGTTGTCGGCCGCCATTGTCGTAGTCGCACGACGGTGGAAGGAGTATCATGTCGTAGCTGCCGTCGAAGGACATGAACTCAAGAGTCCCGAAACGAAGCACCGTCCCGGGGCGGAGAGGTTGCTGGAGACTGCCCATCTGGAGCTTGACGGGGAGCTGTTCGTCAGCACGCAGCATGCCCCTACCTGGCGCGCCAACTGTCGGCGTTTCGAGACAGGGGGGTACCCAAGCCGACGAGTGAGTGTGCTGCGTGCCCCAGCCCAGATGGGTCGAGCGCGTGGGCGAGCGCGAAGGGGGGAGAGGCGAGGCGGCCGGAGTCGAGCGTGAGAGAGGTGGAAGTCCCGCAGCCTTCGTGTTCGTCCCGCGCCCAGGTCGGGTGCGCTTGCAGTAGGGGGGTTACAAGCGTCCACGCGGGTGAGGGAAGCGAGCGGCCCCAAGAGAGCGCCTGTCCCGTCCTCGGTCCCGCGCGGCCAACCTTCTCTGAGAAGGCCCTGGTCCTTCCTTTTATAGTCGTAAGGAGAGGATCCAGGTGTACAATGGGGCGTGTAGCAGAGCGCTACGTGTCTAGCGGAGGGAGAGCTAGCGCCCTAGGTACATGCCAATGTGGCAGCCGGAGAGATCTGGGCACCCTGCTGGTGTGATGTCGTGGCTGTCGGAGGTGCGGTGGAGCCTGGCGGAGGGACAGCTGTTGGAGCGGTCGAGTCCCTGCTGACGTCGTTCTGCTTCCGTAAGAGAGCTGGGGGCCGCCGTCGTCATAGAGCTTGCGGAGCGCCATCATTGCCCCTCTGGCGGAGCTGGCCGGATGGGACGCCGGTCTTGTTCTCCGTGACCCGAGTCGATTCGGGGTAGGATGATGATGGCGCTTCCTGTTGACGTGGCGGTCTGTGCCCTAGGCAGGGCGACGTGGGGGTTCCTCCGAAGCCGAGGTCGAGTCCGTCTTCTGTTGCCGTGGCCGAGCCCGAGCCATGGGGTCGGGCGAGGCGGAAGTCGTTCGGCCGAGGCGAAGCCCGAGCCCTGGGGTCGGGCGAGGCGGAGTTTCGTCGTCTTCCGGGTCTTAGCCCGAGTCCGAGCCCTGGGGTCGGGCGGAGCGGAGTTCGCCGTCTTCTGGGTCTTAGCCCGAGTCCGAGCCCTGGGGTCGGGCGGAGCGGAGTTCGTCGTCTTCCGGGTCTTAGCCCGAGTCCGAGCCCTGGGGTCGGGCGGAGCGGAGTTCGCCGTCTTCCGGGTCTTAGCCCGAGTCCGAGCCCTGGGGTCGGGCGGAGCGGAGTTCGCCGTCTTCCGGGTCTCAGCCCGAGTCCGAGCCCTGGGGTCGGGCAGAGCGGAGTTCGTCGTCTTCCGGGTCTTAGCCCGAGTCCGAGCCCTGGGGTCGGGCGGAGCGGAGTTCGCCGTGGCGCCTTTGTCAAGACCTGACTGCCGGTCAGACTCACTCTGTCGAGTGGTGCTGCAGTCGGAGTGGCGCAGGCGGCGCTGTCCCTCTGTCAGACTGGTTAGTGGAGCGGTGGAGTGACGGTGGTCACTTCGGCTCTGCCGGGGGCGCGTGTCAGGATAAAGGTGTCAGGCCACCTTTGCGTCAAATGCCCCTGCAATTTGGTCAGTCGGTGTGGCGATTTAGTCAAGGTTGCTTCTGAGCGAAGCCAAGGCCTCGGGCGAGCCGGTGATGTGTCCGCCATAAAAAGGGGGCCTCGGGCGAGACGGAAGTCTCTCGAGGTCGGCCGCCCTTGGCCGAGGCTAGGCTCGGGTGAAGCATGATCGAGTCACTCGTGTGGACTGATCCCTGACTTAATCGTACCCATCAGGCCTTTGCAGCTTTATGCTGATGGGGGTTACCAGCTGAGAATTAGGCGTCTTGAGGGTACCCCTAATTATGGTCCCCGACAATATTATATTTGGGTCTACTAACAAATCTACATGTGAGGAATTTAGTAGGATCATGACACAAAAATTCGAGATGTCAATGATGGGAGAGTTGAAGTACTTCTTAGGATTTCAAGTGAAGCAACTCCAAGAAGGCACCTTCATTAGCCAAACGAAGTATACTCAAGACATTCTAAACAAGTTTGGGATGAAGGATGCAAAGCCCATCAAAACACCCATGGGAACCAATGGGCATCTCGACCTCGACACGGGAGGTAAATCTGTAGATCAAAAGGTATACCGGTCGATGATAGGTTCTTTACTCTATTTATGTGCTTCACGACCGGATATTATGCTTTCCGTATGCATGTGTGCAAGATTCCAAGCCGATCCTAAGGAAGTTCACCATAGGGCCGTGAAACGAATCTTGAGATATTTAGTTTATACTCCTAAGTTTGGCCTTTGGTACCCCAGGGGATCCACATTTGATTTAATTGGCTATTCCGATGCCGATTGGGCGGGTTGTAAAATTAATAGAAAGAGCACATCGGGGACTTGCTAGTTCTTGGGAAGATCGTTGGTGTCATGGGCTTCATAGAAGCAAAATTCCGTAGCTCTTTCAATTGCCGAAGCCGAGTATATTGCTGCAGGCCATTGTTGCGCGCAAGTGCTTTAGATGAGACAAACCCTTAGGGATTATGGTTACAAATTGACCAAAGTTCCTCTTCTATGTGATAATGAGAGTGCTATCCGCATGGCGGATAATCCCGTTGAGCATAGCCCCACTATACACATAGCCATTCGGTATCATTTTCTAAGGGATCACCAACAAAAGGGGGATATTGAGATTGCATATGGTAACACCAAAGAACAATTAGCCGATATCTTCACCAAGCCATTATGTGAAGAAACTTTTACCAAACTTAGGCATGAGCTAAATATTCTTGATTCTAGTAACTTTGATTGATATTTTTGCACACATAGCTCATTTTTATACCTTTGATCGTTCCTTTGCTATGACTAATGTGACTTTCAAGTGTATTTTACGCTAAGTCATAGATTGAAAAGGAAAATGGAGTCTTCGGCAAAGACAAGGCTTCCACTCCACTCCATTGACTCACTCATCCTTTGTCGTCGCTCCGCACCACTCTCCAACTTTGGTATAATCTTCACTTCTACCTTTTAGCCAAAGGGGGAGAAAGTAGTTTAAGGGCTCTAATGACTCCGTTTTTGGCGATTCATGCCGAAGGGGGAGAGAGTATGAGCCCAAAGCAAAAGGACCGCACCACCACCAATTTCAAAATTTTAGTCTTTCAATTTGGTTTTAAAGAAGTATTTTCAAACTAGTATCTTATTTGTGACATAATTTCAAATTGGTATACCCTCTTCAAAACTAATATCAAAACCCTCTTGAACACTAAGAGGAGGATTTCATTAAGGGGGAGTTTTGTTTAGTCAAAGGAAAAGCATTTGAAACAGGGGGAGAAAATTTCAAATCTTGTAAATGCTTCTCAAAAATCTTATTCATTTACCTTTGACTCTTTGCAAAAGATTTTTGAAAAGAATTTCCAAAACCTTTCAAAAACAAAACATGTGGTGCAAGCGTGGTCCAAAATGTTAAATAAGAAAGAAAATCAATCCTTGCATATCTTCTGAGAATATTGGTTTCAATTCTAAGTAACCTTTGCACTTACAATTATGCAAACTAGTTCAATTCTGCACTTTTATATTTGCTTTGGTTTGTGTTGGCATCAATCACCAAAAAGGGGGAGATTGAAAGGGAAATGGGCTTACACCTTTTTCCTAAATGATTTTAGTGGTTGAATTGCCCAACACAAATTATTGGACTAACTAGTTTGCTCTAGTCTATAAGTTATTACAGGTGCCAAAGGTTCACAACAAACCAATACAAGTCAAAAATAGGGGTTCAAAACAAAGGAGCTAAGTATACCGAAGTGTCCCCTGGTCTGGCGCACCGGACTGTCCGGTGCACCAGGGAACTCAACGCCCAACTCTTCACCTTCGGGAACACTAAAATTCACCGGACTGTCCGGTGCACCACCGGACAGTGTCCGGTGCCCCAAGGGAGAGCGACTCTGAACTCGCCAGCTTCGGGAATCCACTCCGCTAAAATTCACCGGACTGTCCGGTGTAACACCGGACTGTCCGGTGTGCCAGCGGAGCAACGACTACTTCGAGCGCAACGGTCGACTGCAACGCATTAAATGTGCGCCTGCGCGCGCAGAGGAGCAGAGCACGCGCGGGTGGCACACTGGACAACCTACAGGGCTTGTCCGATGCACCACCAGACAGCCAGGCGGGTCCACAAGTCAGCGCTCCAACGGTCGGAACCCAACGGCCAAGTGACGTGGCTGGCGCACCGGACAGTGTCCGGTGGCGCACAGGACTGTCCGGTGCGCCATGCGACAGACAACCTTCCAACGACCACTTTTGGTGGTTGGGGTTATAAATACCCCCAACCACCCCACATTCAAGTCATCCAAGTTTTCCACCTTCCAACTACTTACAAGAGCTCTAGCATTCAATTCTAGACACAACCAAAGAGATCAATCCTCTCCCAAGTCCGGAATCACTCCAAATCAAATAGTGACTAGAGAGAGCGACACTTGTGTTCATTTGAGCTCTTGCGCTTGGATTGCTTCTTTTCTTTCTCATTCTTTTGTGACCAGTCTCAATTGTAACCGAGGCAAGAGACACCAATTGTGTGGTGGTTCTTGCGGGGACGTTGTGTCCCGTTTGATTGAGAAGAGAAGCTCACTCGGTCTGAGGGACCGTTTGAGAGAGGGAAAGGGTTGAAAGTGACCTGGTCTTTGTGACCACCTCAACGGGGAGTAGGTTTGCGAGAACCGAACCTCGGTAAAACAAATCCTTGTGTCTCACGCCTTATTTGCTTGCGATTTATTTTTGCCCTCTCTCTCGGACTTGTTTATATTTCTAACGCTAACCCGACTTGTAGTTGTGCTTAAGTTTGTAAATTTCAGATTCGCCCTATTCACCCCCCTCTAGGCGACTTTCACTTCTGCAAGGGACCGACGAGGTCCAGACCCCAGACAGCAAACGGCCAGGTGATGGGTATTGTTTGCAGGGCCTGAGCGGGCAGGTGTGTCTGTCTTGCGTAAAATTGACACCCCTGGCAGGAGCGTACAATCCTAGTGGTGTCAGCCACCGCGGTGGGCTAGTAGAAACCTTGTCGGAAGGCATTTCCAACGAGGGCTCGAGGTGCTGCGTGATGACCGCAAGCCCCCGAGTGTATTTCTTGCAATTGCTCCTGACCTTCGGCGATGGATATGCATCGTTGGAGGATGCCTGAGGGGCTACGGTTGTAGAGCTCCTTTTCGTCACCTAGTAAGACGAACGACTTGGCGTGCCACGCCAGTCGCCGAGCCTCAGCTTTGTCGAGGGGTACCTCTCCTCGGTGGAGATATTGCAGGTACGGGGTCTGCCAGTTTCGATTAGGTGCGACCCCATTCCGCTCTTCCTCGACGCGCAGTGCCTCACCCTCGGGTGCCGAGGGTGCCTCGGACTGGGCTGAGGCCTCCTCGGGCTCGGGCGTGTCGTTGGTCTTGACGGAGGGTTGATGCAGGTCTCGGGAGAAGACATCAGGGGGAACCATTGTCCGCCCCGAGGCTATTTTAGCCAACTCATCCGCAGACTTGTTGTACCGTCGGGCGACGTGGTTGAGCTCGAGCCCGTAGAACTTGTCTTCCAAGCGCCGAACCTCATCGCAGTAGGCCTCCATCTTCAGGCCGCGACAGTGGGAGTTTTTCATGACTTGGTCGATGACAAGCTGCGAGTCGCCACGAGCATCGAGGCGCCGAACCCCTAGCTCGATGGCGATGTGCAACCCGTTAACCAGAGCCTCGTACTCGGCCACATTGTTTGACGCCAGGAAATGGAGGCGCGACACGTAGCGGAGGTGCTTCTCGAGGGGTGAGATGAAGAGAAAGCATGCACCCGCTCCTTTTTCATCAGCGACCCATCGAAATACATGGTCCAGAGTTCCGGTTGGATCGGAGCTGTTGGAAGATGGGTGTCGACCCATTCAGCCACAAAGTCTGCCAAGACTTGGGACTTGATGGCCTTCCGGGGAGCCAACGAGATTGTCTCACCCATGATCTCCACCGCCCACTTTGCAATCCTACCCGAGGCCTCTCGGCACTGGATGATCTCTTCTAGGGGGAAGGATGACAGCATAGTCATCTGATGAGACTCGAAGTAGTGTCACAACTTTTGCCGTGTCAGAATTACTACATACAGTAGCTTCTGAATTTGCGGGTAGCGGATCTTAGTCTCGGACAGCACTTCATTGATAAAGTAGACCGGCCTCTGGACGAGCAATGCATGCCCTTCTTCTCGTCTCTCGACTACGATCGCGCGCTGACCACCTGAGTGGTTGCAGCTACGTAGATCAAGAGGGCTTCTCCCGCAGCGGGGGGTACCAAGATAGGCGCACTTGTAAGGAGCGCCTTTAAGTTCCCGAGGGCTTCCTCGGCCTCGGGGGTCAAAGTGAAGCGCTCGGTCGTCCTTAAGAGGCGGTACAAGGGTAGGCCTCTTTCGCCGAGGCGCGAGATGAAGCGACTCAGAGCCGCAAGGCATCCCATGACCCTCTGTACTCCTTTCAAGTCCTTGATAGGCCCCATGTTGGTGATGGCCGCGATTTTCTCCGGGTTGGCCTCGATGCCCCACTCGGAGACGATGAACCCCAGGAGCATGCCTCGGGGGACTCCGAAGACACACTTCACGGGATTGAGTTTCACGCCCTTTGCTCTTAGACTCTTGAATCTCGTTTCAAGGTCAGAGAGGAGGTCAGAGGCTTTCTTTGTCTTGACTACGATGTCATCGACGTAAGCCTCGACCGTTCGGCCGATGTGCTCCGAACACGTGGTTCATGCACCTTTGGTATGTCGTGCCTGCATTCCTCAAATCAAATGGCATAGTAATATAGCAGTACATGCCAAAAGGTGTGATGAAAGAAGTCGCGAGCTGGTCGAACTCTTTCATCCTGATTTGGTGATACCCTAAATAGGCATCGAGGAATGACAGGGTTTCACATCCAGCAGTGGAATCCACGATTGATCGATGCGAGGCTGAGGGTAGGGAACCTTCAGACATGCTTTGTTTAGATCAGTGTAGTCTACACACATCCTCCATTTCCCACCTTTCTTTTTCACAAGCACAGGGTTGGCTAGCCATTCAGAATGGAATACCTCTTCGATGAACCCTGCAGCCATCAGCTTGTGGATCTCCTCGCCTATAGCTCTGCGATTTTCTTCGTCGAATCGGCGCAGAGGCTGCTTCACGGGTCGGGCTCCAGCTCGAATATCCAGCGAGTGCTCGGCGACATCCCTTGGTATGCCGGGCATGTCCGAGGGACTCCATGCAAACACCTCAGCGTTCGCGCGGAGAAAGTCGACGAGCACTGCTTCCTATTTGGGGTCAAGCTCGGAGCTGATCCGGACTTGCTTGCAGGCGTCGTTGTTGGGGTCGAGGGGGACGAACTTAACCGTCTCCGCTGGTTCGAAGTTGCCGGCGTGGCGTTTCACATCAGGCACCTCCTTGGAGAGGCACTCCAGGTCGGCAATGAGGGCCTCGGATTCGGCGAGGGCCTCAGCGTACTCCACGCACTCCACGTCGCATTCGTACGCGTGTCGGTACGTGGAGCCGACGGTGATGACCCCGTTGAGGCCCGGCATCTTGAGCTTGAGGTAGGTGTAGTTGGGGACGGTCATGAACTTAGCGTAGCATGGTCTCCCCAGTACTGCGTGGTAGATTCCTCGGAACCCGATCACCCCGAACGTGAGGGTTTCCTTTCGGAAGTTGGAGGGAGTCCCGAAGCAGACAGACAGATCGAGCAGTCCAAGGGGCTGGACGTGCTTCCCGGGGATGATCCCGTTGAAGGGCGCCGCACCGGCCCGGATTGTGGACAGATTGATCTACAAGAGCCCGAGGGTCTCGGCGTAGATGATGTTGAGGCTGCTGCCTCCGTCCATGAGGACCTTGGTGAGCCTGACGTTGCCGATGATGGGATCGACAACAAGCGGGTACTTTCCTGGGCTCGGCACGCGGTCGGGGTGGTCGCCTTGGTCGAAGGTGATGGGCTTGTCGGACCAGTCTAGGTAGACTGGTGCCACCACCTTCACCGAGCAGGCCTCCCGGCGCTCCTGCTTGCGGTGCCGAGCTGAGACGTTCGCCACCTGCCCACCGTAGATCATGAAGCAGTCATGGACCTCGGGGAACTCTTCTCCCTTGTTGCCTTCCTTCTTGTCATTGTCGTGGGTTCTGCCACCTTTCGTCGGGGGCTCGGCCTTATGGAAGTAGCGCCGAAGCATAACGCATTCCTCAAGGGTGTGCTTGATGGGACCCTGATGATAGGGGCACGACTCCTTGAGCATCTTGTCAAACAGGTTGGCCGCTCCGGGAGGCTTCTGAGGGTTCCTGTGCTCGGCGGCGGCGATAAGATCCGCGTCGGTAGCGTCGCGTTTCGCTTGCGACTTCTTCTTGGCCTTCTTCTTCGTGCCGCGCTAGGCGGACGCCTCGGGGACGTCCTCCTGTTGGCGTCCCTGAGGCTGCTTGTCCTTCCGGAAGATGGCCTCAACCGCCTCCTGACCAGAGGCAAACTTGGTGGCGATGTCCATCAGTTCGCTCGCCCTGGTGGGAGTCTTGCGACCCAGCTTGCTCACCAGGTCGCGGCAAGTGGTACCGGCGAGGAACGCGCCGATGACATCTGAGTCGGTGATGTTGGGCAGCTCGGTGCGCTGCTTCGAAAACCGCCGGATGTAGTCCCGCAGGGATTCACCTGGCTGCTGGCGGCAGCTTCGGAGATCCCAGGAGTTTCCAGGGCGCACGTATGTGCCCTGGAAGTTTCTAGCGAAGGCTTTGACGAGATCGTCCTAGTTGGAGATCTGCGCAGGAGGCAGATGCTCCAGCCAGGCTTGGGCGGCGTCGGAGTGGAACAGGGGGAGGTTGCGGATGATGAGGTTGTCATCGTCCGTTCCACCTAGCTGGCAGGCCAGCCGGTAGTCCGCGAGCCACAGTTCTGGCCTTGTTTCCCCTGAGTACTTAGTGATGGTAGTCGGGGCCCGAAACCGGGTCGGGAATGATGCCCGTCGTATGGCCCAGCTGAAAGCTGGCGGACCGGGTGGTTCGGGCGAGGGGCTCCGATCCTCCCTACTGTCGTAGCGTCCCCCACGCCTGGGGTGGTAGCCTCGGCGCACCTTCTCATCGAGGTGGGCTCGACGGTCGTGGCGGTGGTGCTCGTTGCCGAGGCGACTCGGGGCTGCAGGCGTTGCGTCCCGCGTGCGCCCGGTGTGGACCGAGGCTTCCCGCATGAATCGGGAAGTCGCAGCGCGATGCTCCGGGGGGTACCCTTGCCTTCGGGAGGCAGAGCTCTCGGCCCGTCGGACCGCGGCATCCTCCAGGAGATTCTTGAGTTCTCCCTGGATACGTCGCCCCTCGGTGGTGGATGGCTCCGGCATCGCTCTGAGTAGAATTGCCGCTGCAGCCAGATTCTGGTCGACCCCACTGGAAGTCGGGGGCAGCCTCGCCCTGGCATCGTCAGCGATGCGGTGCTGGACGTCCTGGGCCTGATGACGTGTTTCTCCGGCTAGTGCTCGGCCTGCCCACTCCTGCCCGATGTTTTGCTAGAGCTGCACAAGTTGTCCTGCTTCCTCGTCGAGCTTGGCCTGCATCTCGTGGATTTGCTCGAGCTGTGTGTCCTGACCCCCCGCAGGGACTGGGACCATAGCTAGCTCTCGCAGGATGTCAACGCGAGGCGCAGGCCTAGGGGGTTCGTCGTCCTCCGGCATACCAAGGTGGTTGCCTTCATCGAGACGCCCTAGATCGACGTGCAAACATTCGCGACTTGGGCCACAGTCCTCGTCGTCAAGGCTGTGGCCATTATCGGAGCAGTCGGAGAGGCAGTAGTCACATGCGGTCATGAAGTCCCGCATGGCACTAGGAGCACGGAGCCCGGAGAAATCCCATCCAGAGTTGGGCTCATCATCTTCCTCGGAACCCGGGGGCCCGTAGGTCGAGATGGCCGTCAGTCGGTCCCAGGATGACCACATATGGTACCCCAGAAGGTTAGGGTATGCCTTTATGAAAGCGTCCACCGAAGCGGGATCGCTTGGTGGATCGAAGCTGAATCTAAAAGGCACAGGGTGGAAAGCGGACGGTACCTCTTGATCGACGGACGGTGACGAAGTCGCATTGGGGACGGACAGCGCCGTTATCTCAGGTACGAGGCTAACGCCCAGCAAGCCCTTCGCGAGCGCGCTGGCGTCATCTGTCCACTTGGGGTTGGCGTGTTGTGGGGAAACGACGCTCGTTGTCTTCTTAGGCGCGAGGTCAACGCCCGACGTGTCCCCCGCTGGGGTGCCGGCGCCGTCGACTCGCTCGACAGCCGACGAGGTGCCGCCTCCTGCATGGCCATGGTTGCCCCGCCTCCTTCTCCTGCGACGAGGAAGGCGACGGGACAAACCCGGATGCTGCTCTTCCGCCATGGGGGGAAGACGTCGTCGAGACCGCCACCGCCGGGCGGGCTGACTGCCGCCATTATCGCTGTCGCACGGCGGAGGAAGGAGTACCATGTCGTAGCTGCCGTCGAGGGACATGAACTCGAGACTCCCGAAACGGGGCAGCGTCCCGGGCTGGAGAGGTTGCTGGAGACTACCCATCTGGAGCCTGACGGGAAGTTGTTCGTCAACACGCAGCAGGCCCCTACCTGGCGCGCCAACTGTCGGCGTTTCGACCCCGGGGGGTCCCTGGACCGACGAGTAAATTGTCGCTACGTGTCCCAGCCCAGATGGGTCGGCGCAAGATGGAACACAAGGGGGAAAGAGAACCGCGGCTCGTGTTATCCTGCGCCCAGGGTGGATGCGCTTGCAGTAGGGGGTTACAAGCGTTTGCGAGAGAGGGGGAGAGCCCGTTCGTCGGCCCGTCCTCCCGTGTGGCCACCTCCCCGTACGGGGTCCCTGGACCTTCCTTTTATAGATGTAAGGAGAGGGTCCAGGTGTACAATGGGGGGTGTAGCAATATGCTAACGTGTCCAGCAGAGAGGAGCCAGAGCCCTATGTACATGACGACGTGGCTGTCGGAGGGGTGCTAGTGCCCTATGCATGCGATGTCGTGGCCGTCGGAGGAGCGCTTGAGCCCTGTAGAAGCACAGCTGTCGGGGCTACCGGAACCTTGCTGACGTCTCCTTGCTTCCGTAGGGGGCTGAGAACCGCCGTCGTCATGGGAGCACGTGGGGTGCCTTCATTACTTGTTTACCGGGGCGAGCCAGATGGGACGCCGGTCTTGTTCCCGTAGCCTGAGCTAGCTAGGGGTAGGGTAATGATGTACCCCCCTATGGCGTGGTCGGTCCGAGCCCAAGGTCGGGCGAGGCGGTGACTCCTCCGAGGTCGAGGTTGAGGCCGAGCCTTTGGGTCGGGCGAGGCGGAGACCGTCTTCCGAGGTCGAGGTTGAGGCCGAGCCCTGGGGTCGGGCGAGACGGAGACCACCCTCCGAGGCCGAGGCGAGGGCCGAGCCCTGAGGTCGGGCGAGGCAGAGGTTCTTGTTGCGCCTGAGGCCGGACTTAGCTGTTGTCAGCCTCACCCTGGCGGGTGGCACATTAGTTGGAGCGGGGCAGGCGACGCTATTTTCCTGTCAGGTCAGTCAGTGGAGGGGCGAAGTTACTGCGGTCACTTCGGCCTTGTCGACTGAGGAACGTGTGTCAGGATAAGGTGTCAGGCGATCCTTGCATTGAATGCTCCTGCGATACGATCGGTTGGCGAGGCGATCTGGCCAAGGTTGCTTCACTGCGAAGCCTGCACGAGCTGGGCCTTGGGCGAGTCGAGGGTGCGCCCATCGCTTGAGGAGGCCCTCGAGCGAAGTGTGAATCCGCCTGGGTCAACTGTTCCTGCCCGAGGCTGGGTTCGGGCGAGGCGAGATCACGTCCCTTGAGTGGACGGGGCCTTGACTTGAATTGTGCCCATCCGGCTCTGCAGCTTGCGCTGATGGTGATTACCAGCCGAGTTTAGGAGTCTTGGGGGTACCCCTAATTATGGTCCCCGACACTCGTACAATGCATTGATCAGTCGTCCATGGTTGCATGAAAATAAGGTTGTTCCATCTACTCTCCATCAATGTATTAAATACAAAGATACCTCGGGGAACATAGTGCAAATTTTTGTGGATAGAAAGCCATTCACAGTGGTAGATACTTTCTATGCTGATGCCAAATTTTATTTTGAGCCAGTTGATATGATCTCAAAACCGAAAACAGTATCATCGTCAGTTCAAGACTTGCCTGATAGGGACACTGCGAAGTCTTCATTAAATCAAAAGAGATAACAATACATACCAAGCGACCAAAGAAAAAGGGAGATCCAATATTTCGTGTTATAAATAAAGTACGCAATTATAAAGGTACCACACTCCCAACACCTTTACCTTACCTCCTTTGGTACAATATAGAATAAATCAAGTGAAAATTGAGAAACATGATAAAAATAAGGTGGCTGCACAAGTCACATTATTGGATAGAGATGATGAAACTTTACCTATCTCCTTATATGATAATAGAGTGCTTTATATGATGCAACAGATGGGCTATGATACATCTACTGGCCCTTCACTATGCGATGGCCGAGGGCAGCTTGCGCCATTTGAAAAGATGATGTCCCAAGCTCATCTTGACGCATTACATGAAGGTCAAGCCTTAAAGGAAACAAAATATGGGCTAGGTTATGAGGTTCATATGACCTCTATCGAGCCAGTTGATGCTACAACAACATCTCCCGAATGGAAGATGGAAACCAGCCAACTATTGATGAGTTGGACGAAATTAATATCACGACCCTCGTCCAATCGTTATTAGCAAACATTTATCTATAAAGTGTAAGAAAGAGTACAATAAATTTCTTTTTGCTAATAGGGATGTGTTCGCTTGGTCCTATGAAGAAATGCCAGGTTTGGACCCAATGGTTGTGGTGCATAAATTGGATGTAGATAGGGATGCTTGTCCTATCAAGCAAGGGAAAACAAGATATCGACCGGAGCTCCTTGCACAAATTGAAGCTGAGGTTGATAAAAATAGCTGCAGATTTCATTAGGGAAGTAAAATACCCTAAGTGGGTTTCTAGCATTGTGCCTGTGCAAAAGAAAAATGGGCAAATTCGTATATGTGTAGATTTTAGAGATTTGAATAAAGCGTGCCCAAAAGATGATTTTCTGATTCCAATTTCTGAGATCCTCATAGATGTCACCATGGCATATGAAATATTTTCTTTCATGGATGGTTTCTCTAGATATAACCAAATAAAAATGGCCCTAGAGGATGAGGAGTTAACGACATTTCGAACACCCAAAGGCATATACTGTTATAAGGTGATGCCATTTGGATTAAAAATGCGGGCACTACATATCAAAGAGCCATGACTATTGTCCTTGAAGGTTTATTATATGATATCGTTGAGTGCTATATAGACGATATAGTCGTAAAATCTAAGCATGAGCAAGATCATCTAGAACATTTAGCAATAGTATTTAAACGACTTAGGCAACATAAGTTGAAAATGAACCCCATGAAATGCGCTTTTGGAGTTGCGTCAGATAAATTCCTTGGCTTCATAGTCACAAAGCGTGGCATTGAGATTGACCCAACCAAAATAAAGGCAATCATAAATATACCGCAACCTAGAAATTTGCATGAATTAAAAAGCCTCCAAGGTCACTTGGCTTATATTAGGAGATTTATCTCAAATTTATCTGGGAGATGCAAACCTTTTTCCGGCCTGATGAAAAAAGGTTCCCATTTCAATGGGACCAAGCATGTCAAAGTGTGTTCGAGGATATTAAACAATATTTAACAAATCCTCCTGTCCTGTGCGCCCCGATCAAAGGGCAACCATTGATCTTATACACAACAGCCATGCATGCCTCATTAGGTGCCCTTTTAGCTCAAAACAA
This sequence comes from Zea mays, assembly GCF_902167145.1. Classification (NCBI taxonomy): domain Eukaryota; kingdom Viridiplantae; phylum Streptophyta; class Magnoliopsida; order Poales; family Poaceae; genus Zea; species Zea mays. Next base: position 146,016,624 of record NC_050097.1, read on the forward strand.
TGACATAAGGAAGGAAGTATCCCTGTACTATCTTAGTCGCACCCTACTGGGGTAGAGTGTAATTAACGAGACATAGAAAAAATATGTTAACACTTGTATTTGCTGCACAAAGGCTTCGCCATTATATGTTAGAACATACAATGCAACTTGTTTCGAGAGCAGACCCGCTCAAATATATTTTAAGCAAAATGATATTATCGAGTAGGTTAGCTAAGTGGGCGATGTTACTCTCACAGATTGGCATTCTGTTTATGCCTCGGAAGGACATAAAAGGACAAGGATTAGCAAATTTCTTAGCTGCACACCCTATCCCTGATGATTTTCCCATTGACGATGATTTGCGAGATGATGAAGTTTTTACTATCGAGATACCTGATCGTATATGGCAGATGTATTTCGATGGCACAAGTCAAAAATTAGGCGCAGGTGCAGGGGTCGTCTTTGTGACGCTTGATGAAGGAATCATTCCATACTCCTTCACATTAACCTAAGTGGTTTTGAATAATGCCGCCGAATACGAGGCTCTCATCATTGGCCTCGAAATAGCCCTTAGTATGGGTATAAGCACACTCCATGCCTACGGAGATTCTCAATTAATAGTTAATCAATTATTAGGAGTATATACTATTAAAAACAAGGTCTTATACCATATTTTAGAAAAGCAAAAACGCTTATATCCATGTTTGCTGATTTAAAAGTTCAGCATGTTGTACGAAATAAAAATGAAAAGGCAGATGCACTAGCCAGTTTAGCTACTAGCATGTCACTAAATCCACATGACACAATGGATGTACATGTGGGGGAACGTAGAGTCCTTCCTATATTGGAAGACGAAGAGGAAGAAGACATATCATCCACCTTTGCAACAAATATAGAAACTTGTGAGATTGAGATGGGGGATTGGCGAACACCATTCGTCGAATATTTACTCCATGGATACTTGCCCCTCAATTCAAGTGAGAGGTCTAGGATTAGGAAAAGATCAATTAACTACACCTGCATAAATGATACGCTTTATCAGCGTTCAAGTTATGGCATTCTACTTGTTGCCTTGCCGGAGATGAAGTGATAGAGGCCTTAAAAGAAGTCCATGTTGGAGTGTGCAGAGCGCACCAATCTGGACCTAAAATACATTCTCAACTTAAACATTTAGGCTATTATTGCATGAAATTCGCAAAAAGGTGCCATGAGTGACAAATACATGGCAACTTTATACACCAACCACATGAACCGTTACATCCCACTAGCATGTCTTGGCCATTTGAAATGTGGGGGATGGATGTAGTTGGACCAATTCACCCACCATCATCCAAAGGACATAAATTTATTTTAGCCGCCATTGACTATTTCTCCAAATGGGCAGAAGTTGTGGCATTAAAAGAGGTAAAAGCTAAAAATGTAGAAAATTTAATAAGAACTAATCTCATATATCGATTTGGTGTGCCGAGTAGAATGATATATGATAATGGGTCAAATTTTAGGAGTAAACAAGTCGAGAGGATGTGTGCCAAATTTAAAATGAAGCACAGTTTCTCTACTGGATATAACTCGTCCGCTAATGGTCAAGCGAAAGCATTTAATAAAGTGTTATGCAAATTTCTTAAAAAGATGGTCTCATAGAATAATAGGCACTAGCATGAAAAGCTACTAGAGTCCTTGTGGGCGTATAGAATTACGACGCAAACAGCAACAAGGATGACCCCTTACTCGCTTGTATATGGGGGAGAGGCGGTCCTCCATTAGAAGTACAAATCGCCTCTTTATGAGTTGCCATGCAAGAAAAACTCACGAAAGAGGAAGCGACAAAATTGCACTTAAACGAATTAGACAACTTAGAGGAAAAGTGGCTTCATGCATTTCAAAACTTAGAGGCATATCAAGCTAGGATGTCTCGAGCTTTCGATAAGCGAATAAAAAGAAGATCGTTTAAACAGGGCGACCTGGTGCTCGCAGTCATCCGCTCCAAGAATGTTACTCATCGGATGAAAGTAAAATTTGAGCCTAAATGGGAAGGCCCGTATGTAGTAAAAGATGTTTATTCAAGTGGTGTGTATCGAATTATTTCGGCTGGTGGCGAATATTGCCCTCCGCCAATAAATAGAAAATTCTTAAAACGCTACTATACTAAAAAAATATTATTATTAGAACACTCCATCGCTCACGAGCTTAAACCGTTTGCAAGAAAAAAATAAATCACTATATGCTCCATCGCTCATGAGCTTAAACTGATAGCGAGTAAAAAAAGAATAAAGTCATCATTCTCCATCGCTCATGAGCTTAAACTGTTAGCGAGGAAAATAATCATCATACCCTCCAACAATTCATCAGCATAAACTGTAAGCAACAAAAAACTATGCTCCAACGGTCATGAGCCTAAATTGTAAGCAACAAAAAAATTATGCATGCTCCATCGCTCACGAGCTTAAACTGTTAGCGAGGAAAAAAATCACCATATACTCCAACGATTCATGAGCCTAAACATTAAGTAATAAAAATATGTGATCCATCACTCACGAGCTTAAACTGTTAGCGAGAAAAAAAATATACATATGCTCTAAGACTAGCTCCAGCAAGGAACTCTAAAGGGTTCTGTACCCTAAATATAGAGGACGCCCTGCAGCAGCGTCCTCTAAACGGTTCTCTAAATTTAGAGGACGCTGTTGGATTCTCTCTATATAGAGTTTCTCTAAACGGTCCTCTATCCATTTGAATAGTTTAAATAACTGGTTTAGCAAAACTAAAATATGTATAATACATTTGAGAGTATGACAAATACGTATGTACAAAAAATAAAAATAAAAAATGTTTCTAATATAGATATTTGAGTATAGAGGACGTTGTTGGAGAGGAAGGAGATATAGAGGATAGAATATTTTAGAGGAGACTGTAAAGGACGGATATAGAGGATGAATATAGAGGACGTTGCTGGAGACAGTCTAACGCTTCATGAGCCTAAACTGTAAGCGACCAAATATAATTATTTGGCAACGTGTGTGCATGTATAAATCGCTTTAAAAAAAGGAAAAAGAGGGATATGTGTACTTCTATGGCTTGAATAAAGATACCGAACAAATTGTTGTGTTTCAGAGAGTTTTAAAAACTTCAACAAGAGATAACGACTGCAAACACAAAATCATATTAAAAATGATGGATCAAACTTCGGCTGTGAGCCATGTAAAAAAAACTGATCTATAGTCACAAGACACAATGTACGCCCTTGTCGGACAAATATTATGGTGGTATAAGACATAGTACATTAAATGAAAATTAGCAAAATAGTGTTTCGAGATCCGGATCCGTTAACATAAACTTTTTTCGCATCCGGGCCTCGAGGGGAAATCTGTTGACATGGATTTTGGCCTCATCAAAATATATTTTATGCGGGCTAAATAACTTCGATTAATGTGACCACTAAGTTTCTATGCATATGGAATAAGCAAATATTCTTCAAATAAATATGTGAATATTTAAAGTGGTCACTTATTCATAATATCCTTGTTGTGTTCTAAAAGTTTAGCACACCATGATATTGAAATATGTATGGAATCAAAAATATACCTATGTAGATATATGCTCAATAAACAGTCCCCATAGAATATGACATATATAGCGCCGGCTAATTAAAGATTTATTTACCTAGTAGGAAATATGGCATGCAATTGACCAACATTCGTCATAAGTGTAAATAGAGCAAATAAATTTTTTTAACTCAATTATATATGTAGTTAAATATTGCAAAATAACCTTCTCTAAAATAATAATAACAATAATATATATACAATATATTAATAAATGCAATAAAATAATAAAAAAGAAAAGAGAAAGAGAACAAGAGGAAATAAGATGTGTGCGGCTAAAGAAAACAGAAATAAAACAAAAATCTATATCTATACTACTATATTAAGGCTGCAAGAGTAGCCTGCCTCCCTTGCGTTCTGCCTTTGATCAATCTGGACCGTTCGTGCCCACGCTATCGCCCGTGCGCCCCTCCGTCCGATCCGTCAACTGCATAAAGAAATGCCAATGCGTGCGGCTCACGAATCCCTGGCTGACCAATGGGGTCACGCGAACGACTAGAGGGGTCTTCTTCTCCGTATCTATCCCCCGCGAATCGCAACAGAATATGGTTCATGCTGATCTCCGTCGAGCTGTCACGTCCCCGTAGCCGCCGATGGTGAGCCGGGACGTGAGGAGCTGGTGACGCACCGATATGCCGCTCCGTGGAGGAAGACGAGCGAAGGGACGAACCCTGTTTCCGATTTCTGATTTGTCTTCAATACCTCTCCTGCCGTTGTGGTCCTGCCTTTAGGCTGCTCCGAGTTGGGCCATGCGACATCGAGGCCCATCACGTGGTGAGCCAGTGTCGGGTGTTACATTATCGCCCCGACGAAATGTTGCTTGTCCCCAAGCAACACTGCGATCTGCAAAGCTAGCTCCTCGCAGCTCATCACCAATTGCCCATTTGTAATACCAGGATCCCATTGTCTCCTCATGTATGGCCCAAGTTGCAGACCACTTACTCCTAGAGTAAAGGGACCAAGTCTCCAAGACTGCACCTTTTTGGAGAAGTGACCAGGCCGACAAAGAGCAACATCTAGTGCTTTTGGCCTGTTAGTAGCAGCCATGGCAATAACTTTCATGTCCGAGTCAAAACCATCCATTTCTGCAATTAGCTGGTTTAGAGTTTGGTCCCTCACATCGTTAGAACTTCTACCTCTATTTCCACCCATAACATCAAGTTCATTAATAAAAATGATGGATGGAGCAGCTTCTTTGGCTTCCTTGAACAATTCCCTAACACGGGCAAGACCTCTTCCAACAAAAGCTTCAACAAACTCACTAGCAGAAACATAGAAAAATGGAATTCCAGCCTCTCCTGCAACTGCCCATGCTAGAAGAGTGTTTCCAGTTCCTGGAGGGCCAACAAGCAGGACACCCCAGGGCAATTTTGCTCCAAGCTTCTTGGAGTTCAGTGAACCATGCAGACAGCTCACTATCTCAACAAGCTCCTCCTTTGCTTCATCTACACCCTGAACATCGCCAAAGTCATGAATGGCAGCCAAGCACTTATCTCCCACACCCATGTCCTGGCAAACATCATTTACTTGGCTCTCACGAACCTGAAGGAACTGAAATGGAATCAGAACCTCATACTCCTCCATGTAGCCCCAACTGAGAAACAATACTCTCTTGCTTGATACTGCCACAGAGCCACCAAATTTTTTGACAAACAGACTGATGAATTCAGGATGAAAATCAGAGGACACAGCAGTGACAAGATTGCATTGAGCAACACATTCTGTCATGATATCAAGCTCTTCACACTTAGCCGCAGTACCGGCAGATGGTATATCAACCATAACCTCAAGCAAGCTGATGGCATCCTCCCACCGCTTGTCTCTTAACAGACCTTTTATCACCAAATTGAACCCATGTGTGCTTGACAGCAATCCCTGCTCTATCATCTGACGACATAGCTCATATGCCTTATCTGTCATCCCCTCTGCATCACAACCTTTTATCAGAACCGCATATGTCACATTGGTTGCTGTCACACCATCCCTGACAGCCTCGTTAAATAAATCCAACGCTTTCCCAACTTCACCGAGCAAGCAATACCCATGCATCAATGTTGTCGCGAGAACCACATCCATCTTCTTTCCAGCAACCAACAACATCTGATCCTTCACCTTTAGTGCCTCCTCCATCCTTCCTGCCTTCACGAGCACATCCACCACAAAGTTGTATGTCAATGTCAAGACCCATGGCCTGAAGCCGACCTCCATCATCTCCCCGAGCACCTGGACCGCCCTGTCTGCATCGCGTAGCTTGCACAAGGCCCTGATTGTGAGGGAATACACGCGCTCGTCGGGCTTGACCCTGGCCCTAGCCATTTCATCGAATAGCTTGACAGCATCGTACCTCATCATGTCAGCATGGTACCCCTTGCCTCGCATCTCCTCGAGCAGCGCAAGCGCGTCTGCGACGATGGGCTGCTCCAGCGGTTGCTCGACCTCGTCCATGACAAGCGCCTCCATGCCCGGCCCGTACATCTCTTCAGCGGTGGGGTAGTAGTTCTTGTCCGCAGCGAGCACCACGGCCTGCTGCGACGAATCGCCATCCTCGTCGTCATCGTAGACGTCGTAGACGGGTTCACTATTGAGGTGGAAGATGTCGACGCTGTCGTAGAAGGGGACGGAGGGCGTCGGGGTGGATCCGGGGACCTCCATGGCGCTTGCTGCCGCCATGGACGCGGTCTTCCCCTGGGAACCGAAGTCGATGGGCAGCTCGTCGTCGAAGACAGGTCCCTTGTCAAAGACTGGCGTCGTGGTATTGCCCGCAGATCGAACGAACTGAGGCAGAACGGGCAGATCCTCCGCCGCTTGCTGCGCCACCGCTGCTGCTAGATCTGCCTGACCCCCACCAACGACTCCATCTTCTGGACCAGACAACTCAGCTTCTTCATAACCAACTCCCAGCGCGCTTCATCTCGTTGTGCCGCCTCGGCCATCGTCGCGAGCACCAAGGACGAAACCGAGGAAAATGCCGAGAATCGACTACCTCTGATACCAACTGTCACGTCCCCGTAGCCGCCGATGGTGAGCCGGGACGTGAGGAGCTGGTGACGCACCGATATGCCGCTCCGTGGAGGAAGACGAGCGAAGGGACGAACCCTGTTTCCGATTTCTGATTTGTCTTCAATACCTCTCCTGCCGTTGTGGTCCTGCCTTTAGACTGCTCCGAGTTGGGCCATGCGACATCGAGGCCCATCACGTGGTGAGCCAGTGTCGGGTGTTACACGAGCATAACAACCCGGGCCGTGATCCCTTGGCCTCCGAACTATATGGACGATGCGCTATCTGCAAGAAGACGCGACGCTGGAGGAGATGCTGAACCCAAGACAATCAAGTGTTCATGCCCCCAGCGTGCGGCGCGGACATGAGTTCCTCCAGCGCCGCCCTGGCCTGGTCCTGCAGCAGGTTCATCCGACGTAGGTACACCTCCACCTCCTGGATCCGCTAATGTCGCCAGTTCTCCCCTTCCATCGGCACCCCCACGATAGGGGGCGACAGCTCCAGCCCCTGAAGCGTCGTGGTAGAACAATGTTGTCGTCACGGAGCATACAAAGGCAGAAAGGCCCCAAACTCAGGTGGAGCGGTAGAGGTCCCGGTCCGGCAGAACCGCTCCCCGGAATCGAGAGCCGAAGCAAGAGAAAGTTAGAAACAAGTTCAAATCCAGCGGGCGTTAGTAATCCGCGGTCTAGCAGAGAGAGATCCGGCGGAAGCTTCCGTTCCGTGGCGCAGGGCTCCAGGCTCCTCCACACATAACACGGGAGAGCAAAGCCGCTGAGGGGGCAGCGGGGGAGAGAGAGAAGGCAAGGGAGTGGTTCTGCCGGACACAAGAGGCATCGAGCCAGCGACCGGCAACAGTTTTCTCCGAGGGCAAGCCTCTTCCTCGTCGCCGCCGACATCACCCGCCGCGGCTGTCGGGGATGTCGGTCAGGGTGGTCGATACCCTTCACATCTGCGATGGCGATCTGGTGGGGAAGTTCTCGGTGTCCGACACCTGCAGGACCAGGGCGGCCGAGGCGATCCTGCAACTGAGGTCGATGGGGATCAAGTCGATGGGGAAGTTTAATGGGTAGCAATGTAATTCATCCAACCATATGGCCATACGGGCACATAAGTAGATACCATATTGCTATATTTAACACCAAACTGAACAACACCTGAGGGATGCCATAGGGCTTACCTCATATTGAAATCTATCCGTAAAAACTCCCCATCTGAACTCCTATCAACGATCACAGATGTGGTAGTATTGACTGCTAAGTAACTGCTCAACTCCTGCAATATAAAATCATCATTGTGTTCGTTCAAAACTCAAAGTCCACCATTGAAAAAGATAAAGCCCGCAGATCTTGAATGAGAAATCAAGTCAACTTCAAACTGCTAGCATGTAAAGCACATTGCAATATTTAAACAATGTCAACCCACGATGTATTGGATCCAGAGCAACAAATATTTAGGATACAAAATGTAACTGAAATGTTTAGTGTGTCCAAGTGGAATATTTTGGATACAGAATGTTAGAATGTAACTAAGGCCATATTTGGGACTACTTCACTCCTTTTGCTTATGTAGAATTGCAGATATAAGTGCATTATCATTTGGTTTTCTGTAGCATATATAGTTGACTTCAGTAACAATGTTTCATTCCTCACTCCTATTGTTTCTGTAGCGTCAATGTTTTAATTGATTCATTTCCATACACTTGTTTAAAACCACCAATTGGAGCATGAAAGAAGACCTATCATGCTGGCTTTTAATTTTTTGGTGCTAAAAGTCTTTGACAGAAAAAGAAGTGCCAGCAACAACTGCAACTGATTACAGACGAAACTGAGGGGGGGCAAAAAACATACTATTCCAAAAAACATTGCTAAAGCTGCTATAATGGATAATCCAGCCCAGCGCCAGAGAGTGATGCCTCGGTCAAATCCCTAGGTATTTTCCTGCAAGATGAAAAAATATCCAAACATTCACTACTAGAAAGAGTATGAGAAACTATATAAACCCATCAGTTATAAATGAAACTCAGAAAACGGTAACCAGAAAGTTAGTCACACTTTTACGGCCACAATGAAGTAATAAACAAATGCTACTTCTGAATTTTCAGTACGTATAGTTGTAGACACAGTTGATGCATCCCTCCTCGCTCGGCTCTTTGCAATGATGAGGTGGTAACTGTCGTCTGTCGTCCTGCGCTCTTTTAGCTTCTTTGTTTGTGTTCAGTGTCCAATTCAATTCAGTTATTAGGAAAGTTCAGCCCTGACTACCAACTAATACAGTATACTGTGATATATACGTATTGTGTTCTTGACATAAAATTATTTCCATGCGAGCCACCGGAATAAAAACCATCGAACATAGTTGTAGCAGAGCTAGAGTCTCGAGTATAAATTCTAATAGAGCCTTTATTTATGTCTCTAGCTCTTTTTGCTCTCTGTCCGCACGTGGGAAGCATAGGACAAGCAATAGAAATGCGTCTGTCCTCTCTCTTGGGCCACCTTAATTATGATTGATTTGGTTCATTTTTTTGGTTTTGTGTGTTTCTTTTTAAATAGATGGTTACAAATATAAATATTTGATGACATAGGGTAGAGCCAATGTGATTTACAAAATAGAGATTACACCTCTAAATATAATGTGCATTCAACTAGGTACACTCTTGCTCAGCATCTAGCGGCCAGTTTTGGTTGGGACCGGGGGTAACCCGTTACCACGCCCGGTCCTTCTCCTGAGTTGGCTGCACCAATCACCATCAACACTTAGTTCAATTCATGGATAAATTTTTGTTTTAGGCTACTCTTTTGCTGTGTTACATTATTACAAAAAATAACTTGGTCTTGGTTCATTTCTGACATGAAAGTAGCCTCTTGCTGTTCTTATGCTTCCCCTAATATAACTTTTATTTTTTTGAATAATTTTCTAGCTTGTCGACAATTAGAGGCTTTCCCATTCTTGGATCCACTGAAGCATTTTAGGGGTGTTGTATTCTACTATCAAAGGTTAGCATGATTGTTTCTACACATCTCCTACTCCCTTCTTTGCTTAGTAATGGTTCATAAGTATAAGCACATGAATAGTATGGAAGAAAAAAAGATAATACATTATTACAAAAAGTAACTTGGTCTTGGTTCATTTTCTGATATGAAAGTAGTCTCTTGTTGTTCTTATGCTTCCCCTAATATAACTTTTATTTTATATAACATATGTTAAGTAATACAATGCCGAGCTTGTGTGTATTGGGGGGTTTTTTTATTGGGGTATAAAGTTTATATGCATTCTTCTCGGATATTTCGGTTGATGCTAATTTTTAGATAAAATGATAGTGGGGAGGCTTAGCTGGTAGTATACTTTGAGTTCGGTGCACTTGGATCCGTTCACAATTCTCTTTGTCATCTGCTTCTCTTCATGTTCTTTTCCGAATATACCATTCAACACAAAGGCAAACACCCTTTAGTGTTTCTCTTCATGTTCTTTTCCAGTTACATCGGTTGCTCTGTGAGACAACCACTCACTTGCATTTCTTAAAAAGCATCGATAGTTATCTGTAGCAGTCCCATAGTACCTCTCGTGTCAACAAACATGAAACATATAACAACCTAGGGAGACTGTCCGCATAAGCTCACTTGAAATCAGAACCTCGATGACGACATGATGACTGATGAGATTAAATGGCTTTAGAAAGTAAACGACATGATAATTGATCAGAAACTCGATGACGACATGAGAATTGATGAGAATAAAAGGCTTTACAAAGTAATAACTTTTTTGAGCTTTTGGCAACATATATTTTCATGAGGATTTTTATGGGCTACCGCGGAAAGTATGTTTAATATAGCTTCAGGTTGTTCGACGACTACCATGATGAGGATTTTTATGGGCTACTGCGGAAATACAATATTGTCGCTCGGGTAGAAGTTAAATTCCCGATTGAACCAGTTATCGTGATAGATAACATTTTATTTTATTTGACATCAATGTAAGCCAATAATTCTTTAAGTTTCATTTACAAAGTTACACGATCTTCATACCATCGCCTATTCCCCTACTGAAATACAAATTAGGGAGCCAAGATCGAGGCCATAACATCTTGGTATGAGATAGTCAATATCTCTACAATTGTCGATATATTGTTTGTTTTCATGTAATTGTTGTGCACTCGCGTTTTATATATAGGTCTGCATGATATTGATGGTTGCAATGTAGTGATGAAACAGGTAGATTAAAATAACAAAATCTATATGTATAGCCAGGATCACCAATGGATTACAAAATCTTTTCTCATAACAATATAACACATTTATATATAAGTTATCATGATATTATATGTTCCCGTTGCAACGCACGAGCACTAACCTAGTACATAAAAAAGGCGAAGGCTCAGTTGGCTCACGGTCAACCCACGTCACACCGTTTACGCCCATTTTCCACGCATGACCCGTTATTTTGTGTACACGAATGAGCAGTTGCCATTTTCTTTTAACGCGAGCTCACTAGATCAGACAAAGACGTGTCCATCCTCCACTCACTACAGTAAAACAAAGCCGACGGCCATTTAATTTCCGACGGCTTCATACGACACCGTCGGCCTCTATAACGGCCCTCGAAAATAACATCTTATATCCGACGGCTTCCAGATAAACCGTTGGAGATAGTCTTATGTCCGATGGTCGTACAGGTAGCCGTCAGACATAACACTATGTCCGACGGCATCTCTGACAGCCGTCGGAAATAAGGTATTTTAACGCGCACAGGCTGGAAGCCGCCGTTTCATTGGCATCCGCTCGTCTTCTCTATCACTGTCGCGCTGCTTCGCCGCCGCTGATACCCAGACGCCCACCGCCGGCGGTCAGCACCGCCGGCCCGACACCTTTCCCGACGCTGTTGGCCCCAACTCGTCCCCTGCCCCGCCCACGCCGAGCATCGTCCCGCCGTCAAACCTTTAAGTGAGTATTTTAATTTTCTCAATGTATATATTGTTTTGTAGTTGTCTTTTTTCAGTATTAAAATTTTTGTATGTTTAGTATTGTTTAGCTTGTTATGTCCGACGGTCGGAATTTGATTATGTAATAAATTTAATTTGTTTTATTTTACTTAGTGGTGTTTAGATAATTTAAACTTTTAATTTCCGAGAGTTTTTACAAAGTTTCATAACTTTTAGAGATCTATAACTTTTATATTACTGATTTTTTTCATACGAGGGCATTTGGAAAACTCAAAAAATAAAGGGTAAAAATGATTTTCAGTCTGTAGAATTAGAAGGTTTTGAGCTTTTTTCTACTAAGTGTAGCCTGTATAATTGTCTAACAAACATGAGAGATGTCTTGTAAATTATTTGTTTGATACTTTGAAGTTCTACAAGTTTTACTTTGACACTTTTCTCGTCTGAGGTCATTTGCAAAATTTCAATTTTAAATCTTATAAATTTATATGGAATTTTTGAGAGACAAAATGATTTCAAATAAAAAAGTTAACAACTACAAAGTTTCATAACTTTTAGAGATCTACAACTTTTATATTGCTAATTTTTTTATATGAGAGCATTTGAAAAAGTAAAATTATTAAGGATAAAAATGATTTTTAGTCTGTAGAAATAGAAGGTTTTGAGCTTTTTTCTACTAAGTGTAGCTTGTATAATTGCCTAACAAACATGGGAGATGTCTTGTAATCCGTGATCTATTTTTTTATTTCTTTTGTTTTGTAACCTGGTATGATATTTCTATGAAACCAGACACATAGCATATGTGACTTGAGCTGACTATATATTGTGGAGCTATTTAACAAGATTGAAAAATAGACAAGTATTTTGCATGCTAGATTTTGATTTTGATTTCAATTTTAAATCTTACAAATTTATATGTCTAATTAATTAGGTTCGGATGTGTAGAATTTGACGTCATGAATATTCTTTAGGGTATGTAAATGCGTTATGACGAGGAGACGATATTTTATTAAGTGGATATTCTTTAGGGTTCGCATGCTTCCTATTTTGTTAATGACATGCGTTATGACGTCATGAATATTTTGTGGGACTCGGCTGACAAGACAAGGGAGCTATGCATGCATATGCATGGCTAGCTGCTCGGAGGCTGCTGGAATGGAATAAAATGAAGATTTAACAGTGGCGGTGCATGGCTGCTCGGAGGCACAAGAAGGCAATTCCGATCGACGGCCATGCATCCTCTTGTTCAAGTCGGTCGATCGGAACCATCCCATCCTAGATAGATTGCGGGCCGTGATCCCCAGCTAGGATCGATCGGAATCGGAACCCCAGAGGCATCGTTATCAGCCGTCCTCCTCGTCTATATATGCGAGTAGTTGAGATCGAAACCCCATCAGCTGGCCTCCTGCTTTTGCTTATCGAAACCTCGCTCCTAAATATCCCATCATCGTCGTCTGCCATCTGCCGCCGGCCCGCCGCCACCACTGCACCGCCCACTAGCGAGTTGCTAGACAACTGGCCGGAGATGGATCCGGTGTGGTTAGAGTGGTTCCACAGGGACGGGGCGGAGCTCGCCAACCGCGGCCGTCGGCCGGATCATCTTGATGATGAGGACGATCTCTACGTAGCCTTGGCCTTGGCTCCCTACGTTGATCGCCACCGGCCTCGAACCCGTCCCCGATCCCCATCCCCATCCCCGCCCTCACACGAGGACGCCGGGGACGACACTGCTGCTCGCAACAACAAGCGTCCTTGCATCCCCGCGTACAGCGAAGCCATCCTGGGGCTCAAGGAGGTGGTGCCAACCGCTAAGCACGACGACGACTGTGCCATCTGCCTCAACCCATTGGCCGATATCGCTGGTCCTGATCACAAGAAGGACGACGCGGCAGCTACGTCTATGCTTCGGGCCATGCCCTGCTCCCACATCTTCCACCAGCACTGCATCTTCCAGTGGCTCCATCGCAACGCCGTCTGTCCTCTCTGTCGCTACCAGCTGCCCACCACTTTCGAGGACGAGGACACCGAAGTCGAGGAGGACGAGGAGGAGATTGACAACATAATTTCTCGATTGAATCAGATCAGACGACGACTGCAGATCTTGTACAACTAAAAAATTCAGCCAAATTATTTACCGAGTGTTTTTAGGTACACCAGTACAAAGAAATACCGTAGCAAATTGATTTATATTGGCAATTCAGTTAAGAGAACCGCCAGTAAAATTGATTTCCCCTAGTGGTTGGCCTAAGAAAACCAGTAGTATAAATCATTTGTATGAAAAACAGCAAAATCTTATTTCAGTTGTGTCTAGATTACAATTTTGTTGCCCACATATTAGAACTTACAAACCGAGTATAAACTGTTTCTTTCAAGTTATAAATCAATTCAAACGAAATAGTTGTCGACTACAAAGTTAAATAGCTTTATAAGTTCTACATCTATTATTTTGGTACATTTTTCATCCGAGGACGTTCGCAAAATTTGCATTATAAAGTTTGTCATATTCAGATGCAATTTTTATGTCCCAAATGATTTCAAATAAAAAAGTTGTCAACTACAAATTTTCACAACTTTTAGAGATCTACAAATTTTATTTTGGTGGTTTTTTCTTAAGAGGTCATTTGAAAATCCCAAAAAATTTGATTTCAAATGATTTTTACATGTCGTTTTCTTAAGAAACGTCGGTAGAAATCGTATTTGTACTGGTTGTTCCTTAAAAAATCATCTGTAGAAACGACACGATTTGTACTAGCAGTTTTCTTAAGGAATCGCTAGTACAAATATGATTTCTACGCACAGTTTCTTAAATAAATCACTAGTGAAAAGTGTTTCACTGTGTGTTCTTGTGTCGGGATGGCCAATTTATTTCCATTGGTGCTCCATAAGCAAAACTGCTTGTAAAAATAATACCTCAGCGCAGGCATAGAGCTTTTTTACTAGTGGCAGTCGCAAATAAGCTCTTTGTTGAGTCCAGACAAAAAATGCTTGGCAAAAAAAATTACTCGACAAATAGCTTCTTTGTCGAGTATCTTTTTTTACACTAGGCAAAGAGTTTATTTGCAGAGTGTCTTTTTTTACACTAGACAAAGAAAAATTTCAAATCACATTTTGACGTAGTAAATGAATTCAAATGAAAAGTTACCAACTAACACCGTTGTATAACTCATCAAGATGTACAATTTTTATTCAACCTTATGATGTGTAAGAAACTAAAAATGCATGCATGCATGGTGTGATATATGTTACTCCTTATTTCTTTAACACGTGTGCACTCATGGACACGTACGAAGGATGAGTTCTAACTAAACCTTCTACTCTCCTCTCAATAGGAAGGATAATTGTTGGTGCCTTTTTGGTCACCAAACACAATAATGAACCGCTTGGCGGTACTTGGCACCTTGGGTTCGGCTCCGCAAGATGAACAGTAGTGGCGGCCTGCGATAGGTCGCCAGATCGCCTGGTAGTGCCCTCTACGACGGCGCGGACGGTCCGCGGCCTTGGGCCGGACGGTCCGCGACCTGGGCGCAGGAGCGGTGTCTTCCCTGCGTCACACCGGATGGTCCGCAGCTCTGGGCCGGACGGTCCGCGACCTGGTGACAGGGTCGTCTTCCTCCTTGCTGGAATCTAGATCTCGTCCCCTAGGGGGAAAAGATCTTAAAGTGCTCCGGGTCGACAGGTCACCCGAGGCGTCCCCAGACGACGTGGAGTCGCCTAGGAATTAAGAGATCAAATCGAGGAAGAGGTTTTGGATGGAAAACTAGATCTTGCCCCCCGGGAGGGGTGAGATCCTAGGGTCGTCTTGGGATCGGCAGGCCACCCAAGACGGATCTAGACGACGTAGAGTCGACTAGGGGTGGAGGTGGATATGCGGAAGGCTACAACTAGAACTATTCTACATCTACTCCTAGGGCAGGAAAAGTAAATAAGGTAATTGGTTCGATTGGAATGTGTTCGGGGGGTTCTCAATCGGCCGTACCCCTTTATATTTATAGGGGAGGAGGTCTGGACCTTTTCCTAAGAGATAGCAACAAACTCCCACGTGATTAGATGGATAACCACGCACGAGATAAGGATAAACATCCGAGTTAATCTAATCTCGGGACACGCGGACCGTCCGGGCCCATGGGCCGGACCGTCCGCTCATTTTGGTGTCCAACATATGCCCCCTGCCTTTTGGTGGAGCTTGGCGAACCAAAAGCATCAGCGAAAACTTCGGAAACAATTGACCTCATGAGGTTTTGTTCCCAAAGTAACGACTCAGCTCGATGCAAGTCATCGGCTCTTGCGATCAGATAATACAAATACTTGATGGGATTTTAATGCACAGGGGCCGTTTCGGATCGCATCCTCTTCGGCCATGTCTACCTGATCAACCTGTCAATAGGCAAAAACTTGTGGTGCCCCCCAGCCTAAATAAGCAAATAGATTGGGCCAGTAATATAAATTCATCGCCGTACCACCCCACACATGAGCAGGACAACACATCGGCGATGGATAGAACGGGACGCACCATGCTATCCCTGGAGGAGGATGACAAGGCGATCTTGGTTGTGCTACCCTTTGGGTCCATTTAGTCAGCTTTTGCTTTCGCACAGGTCACCCTTTTGACTTCGTTTGTTTTATTGGCCGGTTGTGTAGAACGGCCTTCTTCATATATTTGGCAAGCAATTGACCAAAAGTAGGACCGACTCTACTGAGTCGTCCAGACGTCTTAGTAGTGTTTTGTTTCCTAACACTTGTGTTGGAACGTTGTGGTCCGATGGTCTGAGGTTGTTGCTTCTGACCATCTGCGGACCGTCCGGCCATCATAGCCGGACTATCCGCGCTTGTCTCGGACTGTTCGGCCTTAGTATCCGGATCGTCCGGCGTACGCAGGACAGGTGACCGTGATCGGGTGTCCGATCGTGCTTGCCCCCCGGTGCCTCCGGTCTTTCTTTTGTCCGGAGCCTTTAGAGTAACCATTCTGCGTGACATATTTGGTGTGCGAGGATCACCAATGATGATATTTTTATTTTTACTTTTATCGGCCGCACAAGGCCGAATTATGGCCTTTTTGCTCGTTGGCTCTAATGTGGTGACAGGAACAGGTGGCCTGTCAATTTTCACCTCTTTTTGAAACCTCAACCGGCCTTCGTTTATAGCCGATTGTATTTGCCGACGGAAGACGGCACAATCATTGGTGTTATGGAGAAAGGAGCCATGCCATTTGCAATAAACACGCCCTTTTAATTGTTCAACCGGAGGAATTACATGTGACAACTTAATATTACCTTGTTTAAGCAACTCATCAAATATTTTATCACATTTAGTAATATTAAATGTGAACTTAACCTTTTCCTTTTGTGTCGAGTGCGGGTGAGAGCGAACAGAAGGTTTGGCCTTAGTGGGCCAAACAAGCTCAGGGACGTGTGACTTTTTTGTTCTTGGGGCTTGGGTGGCCGGTTATATTTATGCCGGCCTTCCGCACTAGGCGGATCACAGGTGACTTCTGGTGCTCCGGACGGTCCGACCTGCACAGTCGGACAGTCTGCAGGTGGATCGGACGGTCCGGTACTATCCTCGGACTGTCCGGTCACGTCAGGCAACACCTGTGACCCTTGTGGTGAGCTCTGTGTAACTCCGGACTGTCCGGCGTAGGGTGCCGGACGGTCTGACGGAGGGCCGGACGGTCCGCAATTGTGTGCGGACGGTCCGGCCGTGCTCAGAGTTGACTCACCATTTAGCAAAGATGGTGGTGACGCTCGTCCTGGATATGAGTCCATCGGCATACCAGAATATGGCTGGGGAAACCCATTTGTTGCCGATGTATTTGGCGCAATTGTTTTGGCGCCTAATTTATGTGATAAAAAATTAGGCATGTGAGTTTTTCCTAATGCATGCGCCATCCTTTCTATATCCTCCGTGATACTTTTAATTCGATTATCAAAAGAAATTTTAATAAATGGAATATCATCGGCTGACCTGGCATCACCTATCGTGGGGAGCTGTTGCAGCACGGCTGACATGTACTCGGCGTTTATCTCCCTCTCTTGGACGGCCTTCTGGTGGCAATCTACCCTGAAGTGCGAGAGGAACCACTTATCCGCCACCTTGAGCACCTGATCTGCTTGTCGCTGGACCTCCTCGTCTATTTTTTTCATGTCATCTTTTAATCTTTCACGCTCAGCGGCCGATAAATTAGTCAGCCTTGTGTTGCTGTTTGGAGAAGCAATGTTGAGATCTTTAGAATCGGCCATGTAAGCCTGATTTTGTAGACCTGCAACCTCTTCCCCAGCGGAGTCGCCAAAAGTATGTTGGTGCCTTTTTGGTCACCAAACACAATAATGAACCGCTTGGCGGTACTTGGCACCTTGGGTTCGGCTCCACAAGATGAACAGTAGTGGCGGCCTGCGATAGGTCGCCGGATCGCCTGGTAGTGCCCTCTGCGACGGCGCAGACGGTCCGCGGCCTTGGGCCGGACGGTCCGCGACCTGGGCGCAGGAGCGGTGTCTTCCCTGCGTCACACCGGATGGTCCGCAGCTCTGGGCCGGACGGTCCGCGACCTAGTGACAGGGTCGTCTTCCTCCTCCTTGCTAGAATCTAGATCTCGTCCCCTAGGGGGAAAAGATCTTAAAGTGCTCCGGGTCGACAGGTCACCCGAGGCGTCCCCAGACGACGTGGAGTCGCCTAGGAATTAAGAGATCAAATCGAGGAAGAGGTCTTGGATGGAAAACTAGATCTTGCCCCCCGGGAGGGGTGAGATCCTAGGGTCGTCTTGGGATCGGCAGGCCACCCAAGACGGATCTAGACGACGTAGAGTCGACTAGGGGTGGAGGTGGATATGCGGAAGGCTACAACTAGAACTATTCTACATCTACTCCTAGGGCAGGAAAAGTAAATAAGGTAATTGGTTCGATTGGAATGTGTTCGGGGGGTTCTCAATCGGCCGTACCCCTTTATATTTATAGGGGAGGAGGTCTGGACCTTTTCCTAAGAGATAGCAACAAACTCCCACGTGATTAGATGGATAACCACGCACGAGATAAGGATAAACATCCGAGTTAATCTAATCTCGGGACACGCGGACCGTCCGGGCCCATGGGCCGGACCGTCCGCTCATTTTGGTTTCCAACAATAATGATGTGCAAGAGCAAGACAAATCAAACCAAGCGACCCTTAACTATTACTATCATATCACACTACTACAAAGAAGCATGTACGGTAGCAAATTGATAGTAGAAATCGATTTGGTTGACCTAATTAGAAAATGCAAATCCTTTGTATGAAACATAAACTGAGGATTAAAAACAACAAAAAATATTTTAAATAGGGTAGACCCCACCCGCCCTACGAGAATCAGAAATACAAATTCTTTGCAAGCTGCGGCATTTTCCATGCAAAATTCGCGCCTATGTGGTTCCGGGCACTCGTTACCCCGACCTCACCCTCGCGCATAGCCAAATCTACTAATTCACCCATCACTTAGGCCCCCTTTAGTAGGGCTCCGGCTCCTCTAAAAATAGCTATGGCTCCTCTAGCTCCTTGGCTTCTCTTGATGAGCCGGAGTTGTTTTACAATTCGTTTGGCAAAACAACTTCTCCTGTGTTTATTTCGAATGATGTATGAGAAAAGTGTAGGAGCCGGTAGAAGCTAGATTTTAGAACGGCTCTCTCGACAAGAAGCCATTTTTAACCATTTGGCGGGCTTCACGATGAGCTAGAGCCACCCAAATAGCCATGCCAAATGGACCCATACTTGTGTCTAGATTGCAGTTTTGTTGCCCACATATTAGAACAAACCGAGTATAAATTAATTGTTTGAGGCTGTAAACAAAATAATTGTCAACTACAAAATTAAATAAATTTTTAAGTTCTATAACTTTTATTTTGGTACTTTTTCATCCGAGATCGTTTGCAAAATTTGTATTTTAAAGATTGTCAAATTCATATGCAATTTTGATAGCCCAAATGATTTCAAATGAAAAAGTTGTCAATTACAAAGTTTCACGACTTTTATAGATCTACAACTTTCATTTTGGTGGTTTTTTCATACAAGGTTATTGAAAAACTAAAAATTTTTTATTTCAAATGATTTCTACATGCATTTTTCTTAAGAAACGTCAGTAGAAATCATATTTGTAGTTTTGTACTGGCGGTTCCTTAAGAAAAACGCCGGTACAAATGGCACGATTTCTACTGGAGGTGTGGACCTGTGGCATGGTCGTGGATAGAGGTTTCACGTCCGTCGAAAGCGAGGTTTCGCGTCAGTGTGTGTCGGACCCATGGTGTAGCCCGCCGAACATGGACAAGCGTTCAAAACAGGTGAGGTTTTAATATCTCCGATTGTGGCAACATATATAATCATGCTAAGCACACACATACCTTTAAGATGTAGAGGTTCCAGGTTTAGATGGACAGTTACTGCTATATGGTGTTTCTTGAGACTTGGTAGTGGCAACATCCTTCCCTTTTCCTTTGCCTCGACCACCAAATTCTTTAATTAATTCTAAAATAAATGAAATGGTATGCATCTAGAAGTTGGTAATGATGCCACATCAAATATATAAAATAAATGACGTAATATTGTACCTTTTTCTATGATGGTAATTCCTCCATATTTTCTTGGATATCAATGGGAGTAGATCTTCTCAACCAATCTTGTGTACATACCAAAACCTCTAGCATGAATGGAATAAGGGAGGTACAAAAATCATCTAAGATACGTCCACTTGTGCTGACAACATACTCAGAAGCTACAATTGAGATTGCTATTGCAAGAACCTCATGGGCTAGGTGAGCCAAAACTAGCAACTATTGGCATTTCCCTTCCACCAAGTGAGAATATCAAGCTTCTTTTATGTATCTTCGCATTCTTCAGCATTTATTTATCAAGTTTTGACTTGGTAGTGTTGTTTGAAATATATTATTCAGACATATTTAACCTCTTGGCATTTTTTTTAAGCATGCCTCTTGGTCCTAGAACTCCCTTTGATTGATTTGGATCAGTGACTTCAGTTTTGGTTGTTGCTTCGGTTGGAGCATAGATATTACTATATTTTTCGAATAGCTCTTGAATACAAGATTTAATAGCTGCCCAAACTAGTTGTCCTCTTTCCTCACAAAATATCTCTTCAACTGTAATCTTATGGAATAGCGAAAACTTTTATCTTGGGTCCAAAAATGCAGTAACAAAAACAAGAAAATTAATATTCTCCTTCTCTTTGTCCTTTCATTTCCCTTTCCTTTCTCCTTCTGTGCAACTATCCTCTTTCAATGGTGTTGTTATTGATGTGCCAAATTCCCCAATACTTATCATATTTCTCTTTCCCATCTCTGCTGCAAAGTATCTTCACTATCCATCCAAGATTTAATCAACAAATGGATTTCACCAATCTCATGAAAGAACGTATTACAAGTGACATGGAGAGTAGATGAGACACGAACGGTAAGATTGTGGAAATGCTCTAGAAATTCAGCCATCTACTTTACATTCTCCCAATCATAGTCATTAGGATGACCACGTCCTTGCCTCTCTTCAGATAGCTCAATTACATAGTTAAGTTCCTATTTAGCCATTCTCATGAACACCTCATACACAATTGTGGCCTTCAACATTTGGTATGTGTAGTTCCATCTTATTGGGACGTCAAGCTTCAAAAATGCTTTGCAATCCACTTTCTCTTCCTCTACAATTTCCTTGAACTTGATCAATCTTGAAGTCCCACTTTTTATATACCGAACTGCATCCCTAACACGTTGCATAGAAAGATCCAATTCTTTCAATCCATCTAGCACAATTAAGTTCACAATATGTGTTGCTCACCTGATGTGTAGGTATTTGCCATCTACAATATTGGTTTTCTGCAATTGCCTTCCCATCTAAGCAACACCACTATCATTGGCACTTGCATTATCAACCGTTATAGTCATTGTTTTTGTCTAAACCTCATTAAACCAAGCTTTTCATCAAGCATTTCCCAATGTTGTCCCCCTTATGTCCCTTTACCTTGAAAAAACTAATGACTTTCTTGTGTTGAGTCCAATTCTGATCAATAAAACTTGCTATGTAAGAAATCTTATGATGTGTAAGAAACTAAAAATGCATGCATGCATGGTGTCATATATCTCGTTACTCCTTATTCTCGTGGATCAGACACGTATGAAGAATGAGATCTAACTAAACCTTCTACTCTCCTCTCAATAGGAAGGATAATGATGTGCAAGAGCAAGACAAACCAAACCAAGCGACGGTCAATTATTACTATCATATCACACTACCGAAAACCAGCTCTTTGACAAAGTGCCAAATTATTTACCGAGCTTTTTCTTGGCATGTCGATACAAAAAAAATATTGTAGCAAATTGATTTGTATTGGCAATTCAGTTAAGACAACCGCCAGTAAAATCAATTTCCCCTAGTGGTTGACCTAAGAAAACCAGTAGTACAGATCCTTTGTATGAACCATAAACTGGGATTTGAAAACAACAAAAACTTATTTCAGTTGTGTCTAGATTGCAATTTTGTTGCCCACATATTAGAACGTACAAACCGAGTATAAATTGTTTGTTTGAAGTTGTAAATCTATCCAAACAAAATAGTTGTCGACTACAAAGTTAAATAACTTTATAAGTTTTTACAACTATTATTTTGGTACATTTTTCATCCGAGGACGTTTGCAAAATTTGCATTATAAAGTTTGTCATATTCAGGTGCAATTTTCATAGCCCAAATGATGTCAAATGAAAAAGTTGTCAACTACAAATTTCACAACTTTTAGAGATCTACAATTTTTATTTTGGTGGTTTTTTCTTACGAGGTCATTTGAAAAGCTCAAAAAATTATTTCAAATGATTTTTACATGTGGTTTTCTTAAGAAACACTGGTAGAAATCGTCAGTACAAATATGATTACTAGCGGTTTCCTTAAGAAAACTGTCAGTAGAAATGGCACGATTTGTACTAGCGGTTTTCTTAAGGAATCGTCAATACAAATATGATTACTACTGGCAGTTTCTCGAGTCGGGATGGCCAATTTATTTTCATTGGTGATCGATAACCAAAACCTCTTGTAAAAATTATACCTTAGCGTAGGCATGGAGTTTTTTTAACTAGTGGCAGTCTTAAAGAAGCTCTTTCAAGTCCAGACAAAAAATGCTTGGCAAAAAAAATACTCGTCAAATAGCTTCTTTGCCGAGTATCTTTTTTACACTAGGCAAAGAGTTTCTTTGCCTGTGTCTTTTTTACACTAGACAAAGACAATTTTCAAATCACATTTTGACGTATTAAATGAATTCAAATGAAAAGTTATCAACTACATCATTATATAACTCATTAAGATGTACACTTTTTTATTTTGGTCATTTCTTCATATGACAAAATAATAGTAAATTTGTTCACAAATCATATACTTCTCTCTTATAGTTTATGAAACTACAAGGGGATTTATAGAATTTCTAAACATTGTTAGAACCACCATGTTGGATGAATAAATGACCAAACAACCAGAATAGCTTTAAATTTTGTAGTTGGTAAATTTATGATTTGAAGTCATCTTGTCAACGAAAACTTTGTCTGAAATCAAAAAAATAAATTTTGAATTTTTAAAACGATTTCGCATGGAAAAACCAACAAAATGAAAGTTGTGGATCTCAAAAAGTTATGAAATTTTATAGTTGACGACGTTTTGATTCGAAATCATCTTGTCATGTAAAACTATGTTTAAAAATTCGAATTTTCAAACGACCTCAGATGGAAAAAAATACCAAAATGAAAGTTGTAGGTCTCATTAAAGTTGTAGGCCTCGTAAAGTTATTTAACTTTGTAGTTGTTAACTTTTTAATTTTAAATTATCTCCTCATAGGAAAAATAAGTTTGAAGTTTTCAAATTTGAAATTTAAATTTTGTAAACTACCAAAATGGAAGTTGTGGATCTCAAAAAGTTATGGAATTTTGTAGTTAACAACTTTTTCATTTGAATTTATTTAGTGCTTCAAACAGTCAATTTATTTAGTGCCTCATATAATCAATTTACAATTAATTTATAAATACAAGTGAGATAGGGGAAGGAAAAGTAATATAAATACAATCAATTTGTTTAGTGCCTCAAACAATCAATTTATACTCGAAAGTCTGCCCTCACAGTTAGTCAGTGAGGGCGCCTCACTACCTTGGCATTTTGAGGACCAGGTACGAGTAATGTGGAATGGCGTTGTAGGCACATTCGAAGTTGCAGCCTCGAAGCGGAGGAACTCAGTGCAGAAGTGATCAGGCATGTCGAAGGTGATGAGTAGGTACATGTGCCCTAGTGAGTACTCGCCCTGACCCGTTATGATGCCAAATAAGGGATTGTTTGACCCTTGAAGTTATGCAATGGAGATCCCAAGTTCCTAAAGTGTCTTCAGGAAAGTGACGGTGACACTGCTTCCATCATCGATCAACACCCTCTTGACTCGGCTCCTGCAGACCACTAGGCTAAAAAGTAATGGATACTTGCCCAGGTGATCAAACTTGAGCCATTAGTCAGCTCAGCTAAAGGAGATCGGAATCTTAGACCAGCGATATGGCGTTGGTGGGTCAGTCATAGCTACCAGGACTTAGCGGTCAGACAACTTCTGCTGCCTTTTGTTCTCTCTGGAGTCGTGCTCTCTAAAAATTAAGTTGATCACTCTATCGATTCTTAGGGAACATTTAGCTGTTGTCTTCCCATAGTGGTGGTTGTGGTGGTGGGTTATGGTTCTGCCTTGCAGGTGGTGGTGGTAGCTCTAGGAATGGTCGGCCATGGCCGATTGAGTTATTGAACTCCCTACAGTTAAATAGGTTATGGCGCATCTCCTTGTGGTAGGTAATCGAGGATCTCGTCTAGTGATCTCATGTTGTTGTTGTTGCCATGAGGGGAACCATGCTACCATGCGGGTGGCTGTCCCATGGCATTGACTTCTTCCCTCAACCTCTTGTGCCAGCGTCGGTCTTACCGCAGGGCATCTTATTTATTCATGGACATGTCATTTTCACTAGTCGATGAGGTCGTGGGCTCGTTTGTTGGTGGTGATGTATCTGTCGGTGTCCCAGAAGAGTTGCTCGGAGGTCACCAAAGCCCTTTGGAGGATGGCCTATACGCAAGCCACATCATGAGACCCCCGGTAGAAGTCCTCACTCACTACCTCGATGATGTTGGGGATGCGGTTCCTCATCAACTGAAAACACTTCAGGAACGAGCAAAAAGAATTGTCCTCCTTGCGCTTGATGGATTTGAGGTCCCATGGTTGCATCAGCTTATCGGAGAGTGACTGAAAGTTGGCAATGAACCTATCACAAAAGTCAGCCCGTCGTTGATGCGGTGATGATGATGGTGAGGAAGCCACTAGGGCACATCTTGCCCCAGCACGATTGGGAGGTAGGCTGTCATCACATCCTTCATTGCCTCAGCAGCTCGGGCAGCCGTGAAATAAACGGCCAACCAGTCGCTCGGACCCTATTTTGCCTCACACGTGTTGACATTGGAGACCTTGAAGTTTGGTAGCCACTG
Organism: Zea mays; assembly: GCF_902167145.1. Taxonomy (NCBI): domain Eukaryota; kingdom Viridiplantae; phylum Streptophyta; class Magnoliopsida; order Poales; family Poaceae; genus Zea; species Zea mays. The sequence continues at coordinate 146,041,635 of NC_050097.1, forward strand.
CACCGCGTGTAGTCGGCCGGTGAAGGAGAAAACCCCAAACATGCCCCAGCTACTGGGTTGCTAGCCTCTACATCATCATGGTGTTGGTGTCGAGACGACGACTAGGAACGATGGCTGGCCAACCATTCATTAACTGAGTGACAAGGCGCATGACTATTTGTTGATGCCACTGTAGAAGTTATTCGGGCCCTGACTCCTCGCTATGGGTACTGTGGTCCTGGTCATACTCTTCTTGGCGTCTCAGTTCTTGTTCATGTCATCACACACGTGGTGCCTCGATGCTGCTCTGCATGTTACGAAAACTATTGGGTCGGTGGTGTGTGTCCCCCTTTGGATGAGCCGGAGGAAGAAGATGATTTTCCTCTTTCCTAAGGATTTGCCAGTAGGAGTTTCCATCTAATGAGTTAGGGAGGTCGTTGTCGATTTGGGCCAGCACACCTTCGACTTGACTTGGAGTTTGCATGAATCAAGCAAAGTCGGTAGCATCTTACACGGAAGGAATAATTGGCCACGTGGTTGAAGGTCGTCCGCTCGGCAAGCTCACGCTCGACATGCTCGTGTCGGTGCTCATGCTCGTGCATGAAATCTTGAACATCATGTCGACTCTTTCGTCTAGCATTCATCTGCTCAAGGAATCCTCGCTCGTCTGGGGTCGGATCATGTTCGCTGGCGTTATGATGACACCGGATATTCTAGCGCTGGTTCCAGTGATGGCGCCTGTTACGCTACTACAAGTCCTCCCCTGCCATGGTGGATTTGTCGTCAGAGACAACATCGTCTTCCACTCCCCCGTTGATGACGAGCTCCTCATGGAAGTAGAGGGGTGGTTCTGGCACCGTAGCCATGGTGACCACATCAGTAGACTTGGTGATCATGATAGCTTCAAAAATCTTGGAGATCTTGGGTAGGCATGATCCGCATGAGCGTGAATCCACGCGGGATGCGGCGCTCTGGGCTCCGACATAATGTCACCAGCCCACCAAACGTCCTTTGAGGGTAATGATGATGACAAGCCCTAATTGGAGTCTGGCAAGGAGGTCTTCCCTTTGTCGACTTGTTCAGCAAGACTATGAAGGGAAAACACAGTAGTGCCCTTAGTCAGCCTTGTAACTCATATGTATAGGCTTGAGGACATGATTGTAATTTCAACAAAGATGTACCGCACAAGTATAAATAGAGGAATAATTTCATGCATTTGGTACGCTTTTTTCTCAGAGAGAACTGGCTCATTCTACTTGCGAAGGTATTCACGTTTTCTAACTACGTATTGTTGCTTGTAAAAGACGAAGGTACAATTGTAATCATTGATCATATAACAGAATGAAATAAAGTAATGCATGACCGGGATGAGTTACTCATTTTATATTTATATTTTACATATTCAATTCCTATCATCTTTTACGACTCATTCTCCCTTTAATTAATCTCTTCAAGAAGAGTTAATTAAATGGTAAAGTGAAAGATTAATTCATTTGTGTTGCCTTATTTTTTATATCCGTTAGGAGTAAAAAAACAGTGACCAACTCTGAGGCTTTACATGCCTTGAACCGAGGCGTACCTCGTCAAAGGTGGTCGTGGATGTCGAAGTCCGATGCACTTAGAGTTGTGCGGGGTAGACGATCTTGTGAGCCCTCAAGAGAGGGTGAACTTCTTCTTTGCCTCCCCTCTGCCTCCGACTGGTCTGAGTCCAGACTCGAGTCAGGGAAGTAGGGAGTAGAGTGTGCCATGTCGGAGATGTCATGACGTTCGCTCATGGAGGAGGGACATGCGTCAGCCTATGTTCGGTTAGTGCGACAGCTATTCATAATGGTTGAACAGTTGATTGGGACATTTGAACCCAAGGTTGGGTGGGTGTAGCTCGTGCCAATGGTGTTGCCTACTATGGCTTCACTGTGGATGTCGCTAGAGTTGTTGCGGACCTGGATGATGCACCCTTACGAATCACAACAGTTGATAACAGCCTCTTGATTTTCTCCTTCACATTGACGATGCGATGCAAAGCTCCACTCTGATCAGTGATGCACGAGATGGATCCAAAATGGAACATCTCACCCGGAGCGAAGTTGACGATGGTGGCAAAGGTAGCAGCCATGGAGCTATCCAGTATCGATGTTGCACTCCCTACCCGGCACACCAGCTGTTGGTGCTTAGCATCGACAACATACTATGGGATGTACCACGTAGTGTTTTTGTGTTCAACGAAGTCGACGATAGCTCAATGGTTCGTGTGAGGCATAATGGGACTCAAAGATCTAAACAAGTTTTGGACGCTGAGATGCATAATACCCTATGTCATGTGTTCTACTAAGATGGTATTGCTCTTTTATTGGAGGTTACAAAGTAGATTAGAACTAAATTTTCATTGTGCCTATCAGTGGATCCAATCGTTCGGTAGGGTTCCTTAACCAACCTTATATATTTGATGAGATTAGGGTTACATGGTTCAATAGATCACTATTGCTATGCTTACAACTATGGAGCCAACTACGACTAGCACGCAAGCGTGCGATTCTATGTTGGCTTATCTTCGCCTCTGCATGTGCGGAAATTGGTTACGAAGCCTTCATGCCCATGTCTTCGAGTTCCATATCATCCTCTAGTCGGGGCTGGCTGATTAGTCCACGAAGCCCATTTGTCCGACCCATTGAGGTCCTTTAATCGGCACATAGTCTGAATTTGTGTCACGGGGACTTAGCGGATATCTATCCCCCACACCAAAGAACTTGAGCAGAACATGATAAAGAATTTATATTATTAGTTTTCTCAATTGAATAGCTTCATAACTTTGGACCAAATCATCATGAGAGCACTTTAACTCCTCATGTTCTTTGGTCACCTTCTCTAAGCTTTCGTCTCTTTTGATGAGGGTCTCTTATAGCTTGAGAAGAGTTTCATTTTGTTCACCCACTCTTATCAACATATTCATTAGTATTGCCTTATCTTCCTTGTTAAGATGAGCGTCGAGTCAACGAATATCATCTTTATCCACATACTCAATCTCACTTTCCCCAACATTCTCATTAGCGGTAAGATATGCATGATAAGCGGAACGACAAGACAAAAATTTTGGAGAGGTCGATTCATCATTTGGTCTCCATCGCTTTTCTACTTCTTCATTGAAAGGGTTAGTACTAAAAAAGATTTGCACTGTCGGTTCTCTTAGCTTGACCACCAGTGGAAATCACTAGCGGTTGTCTTAACTGAACCACCAATAGGAAAAAATGATTTTCACTAGCGGTTAACCACTTGTGGAAATAAATATTTCTACTCGCCCTTGCCATTGGCGGTTCTAAAAATGCTAGTGAAAATAGTTTAAGAATCGTGTCACACCCGGTTTTGGAAGGTAAACCGAATGTGAACCATGTACATGGCATAGCGATTACATAAATGACTCATCATAGCACAATGCTTCGAATAACAATAAAGAGTAATTAATAATATTAAATACTAGAGTCATTTACATAATATAAATCAAAGTGCACATAATAGAAACATAGCCAACGTAAATAAACCCACCACAGGCAGCTGAGTGGGGGAGTTCACTAGCCTAATCCTCGAACTCATCGAAGTCCTGGAACTCCTGGAGATCCACCTCGACACTTTCTTCTTCTTCTTTACCTGAGTATAGACTGCACCAACGACAACCTGGTGTTTTGTGAAAGCAATGGTGAGTACACATCAACGTACTCATCAAATGTCCCGTTTGGCTGAGGTGGACTAGCTATGTGGGATTAGGGTCAAAGCAGTTACTTTTAGTTCGTCAGGTATTCATTATTAGTAGAAGCCAAGTTGTAGCAATAACCAACCCGTGAATCATTTCCTCGTTAAGGAACATCATTATCATCATCGAACCAAAAACCATTAATAGAATCATTGCATCTCGAACCATCTATATCTCTAATCAAAGAGGATCACAAGGCCGCTCATAACCGTGAGCATGGCTGATATACTAGTTTCTAACACTCTACAGAGGTTGCACACTTTACCCACGCGTCGTGATCCCTTTTTGTCTCGGGTCCATCAAACCCTCAAACACTACCAAGGTGAGTCGGTAAGGTTTCACTATGTAGCCTTTACAAAGACTCTATGGTGCATAGTTGCTCGTTAGGTTTCGCCAGTCGTACAAACACAGTACACCTCCCTAAGGTGGGTGACTAACAAAACCAAATCGAATGAACCTCGGCACCCACCCTTAGCAGAGCGAGCACTATGCCCCGGCCCCCATTGACGGCCCTCCGACAAAGCCTACTACACCCCAAGGTTCATATAATTATTCAGCTAATGGCGTCCCATTCCACCCTCATGGTTGCACTATTATCCCAGGTGGTCACTCAACGAACAGGTCCTTACGGAGAGGTACTCAGGAAAACAACCTGAGTCCCCTAAAATATCACAAGATCATCATCGGGATAACATCATCGTATCATAAATATTCACATCATGTTCGTTGATTAAGTTAAAGCAATAGCATAAGCTAACCATGATAACCCAAAAAGGTAAACAAAGATAAGGTAAATACAGACTAGTCAATCCTTAGGTTTCCATAAAGTAATACGAGATGGTGAATTATAAAGTAAGTAGGACATAATCGGTCAGAGGACACTTGCCTTCACCAAACAGATGCTTAGGGTCTTCAACTTTGCAGAACTCGAAGAACCAGATCAGTTGGTCGCCAACGCTTGACCGTCGATTCCTTGAAGCTCAGAAACGTATCGCGATCTAATCGCAACACGAAGCAAAGACGAACAGGCACAAGCAAACAAACATATATATATATAAGAACATTAAACCATACAAGATAAAACATTCTAAAATCATGCAGTATAAAATAGAGCTCGCTTGTACCGTCACACGAAGAAAAGAAACGTCAAACTCGAAGCTATGGTCAAGAAGTTAACGGGTTTACGCTAAACAATTATTAACTATAACATTTAATTCAACATTATCAAATATAAATAATATCTACCATTTAGTTTCGATTAATCTGCTACACTAACAGTTGTCAGTTAAATAAGTCTTTTAATTAACACGAGAGATTCTAAGCGAGGCAAATTTACGACACATGAAACAGCACGACAGCATGCAGAACGACGCGCGGACACGCATGACATGTGCGAACAACACGCGGCAAAGCGCACTACACGCAAAAACGACGCGTGCGTCACGCGCGAATGACGCGTGGCGTCACGCGACAAGGTGTGCGACGTGCAAACCATGCGCGAATGATGCACGGCCACACGCGACTTAGCGCGCGGACGACACGCGGGCCAGGACGCCACCGCGCGCGGAACAACACGCGCGACAGGCGAGAAAAACTAAACGGGTGACACATTTATACTAGACAAATATTAAATAAATAAAAAGTAGTTAAGTTAATATTAGTCGTGTCAATGTTTATTATAAAAGCGCAAGTTGAACACTACCCATTTAATCTAATTGGAATATTAATCTAATAAATATTAGTCGAGCAAACCTTAAGTTAATTATCTAAAATATGTGATCTGACGAATTAACATTATTAACATGAGTGTTTATAAGCAAAAACAATTTATTATCACGCGTAGACGTCGTGCGACACACATGATCGACACGCGAGATTCGCTCTAATGACGCGTGGCAAGGCGAGCGACATGTGTAAATGGCACACGCGACGCACGCAACGACGTACGACAACGCGCGAATGACACGAGACAACACACGAATAACGCACGAACCAGACGCACAAATAGCACGACGACGACGACGAGAGCCACACGTGCAAACGGCGCGCGCGAACAACGCGCGACCCACACGAATGACGCGTGACGGCACGTGACACTGTGTGAAACAGTGCGTGGACAGCATGCGAAACAACATGCACGACAGCACGCGACACGCGCGAGTCAACATGACTACGCGCGCGAACAGCACGATGACGCGCAAACGATGTCGCGCACGAACAACAACAAACAAATAAATAAAAGTATTTAAGCTGGTATTAATCAAGTTAACGTATATTTATAAAAGCGCAACTCAAAACCATAAACTAGTTTTGACTAAATTGCTACGTTAATAACCAACAAACAAACTGATAATTAAGTAAATAAAACACACATACAAAATAATATGTTTATCGTGTGCACAATATTATTATGAAGCTAACGCGATAGAAAAGGAATAATTCAGATTCTAACACAAAAGTTAACATGTAATTAGTAAACCGCAGATTTAAAGGACGCGGCACATTTCTATTAGTTGGAGCATGGAAACACGGAGGGCTATGGAGTTACTGCCACAGAAAATCCATATCAGCATATCGGTTCATGTGTGATGGCCAAACCCGAAACAGCATCACATGAGCCAACCAGATCCTAACACGTGGGTAGGGATGAAAACGGTCGGAAACGGTCGAAAACCATTACCGTTTTCATATTTTTTATCGGAAACAAAATCGAAAACGGTAACTCCAGAAACGGAAACGATATCGGTATTTCGGAAACATCGGAAACGAAAGTTCGGTGAGGAAAATACAACGGTAACGGTCGAAATCTAAAATACGATCGGTAAACATATCAAACTTCACAATACAACAAAGTTGACAAAAGATCGCAAAGACCACAAGTTCACAATTCATGATATAACAAGTTCACAATATAACAAGTTCACAAGGATCACAAATTTATAATATAAAAAGTATGCAAATATCACAAGTTCACAATATAACAAGTTCACAGTATAACAAGTTCATGAAGATCACAAGTTCATAGACTAAAAGTTCACAATTCACAATATCCACTGGATTTAGCTGACATGGCATGCTTACTCATGAAATGTTTTTCTCACATAAAGAGTTTTTTCACAGCCTCACAGGAAAACCCTAAAATCTAGTGTGTGGTAAAGACAGACTGTCGGCTCTCTATCATTATATATTGCTAATACATAACATGCGCATAGAAAAGGGTGGATTCATTCGAGAGACCAAATCGTTAATCTCAACTGCCTTCCAACACCATCTATCAAAAAATCTTAAGGCATCCAAAAAATACAAAAATAAGTAATCCTTATCCAGAGACGTACAGGCGATGCGAAAAAAATCACATGCTGGAAAATTCCGAAAAAATTCAGAGACACAATTCCGAAAAACTCCGAGACACAAATCCGGTAATTTCCGACAAATACCGGCAACCGAAGGAAACGGTCGGTAAAACACCACGTCGATTCCGATAGAAAATTGATTCCGATACCGATTCCGTTTTCGAAAAATACCGTTACCGGTTAATTCGATCGAAAAATTTCAAAATCGGTTTCTGGAATACCGAAAAATTCCAAAACCGTTTTCATCCCTACACGAGGGCACGAGGGCAGTTTTCCCACCTCTCACACGTTGCATGCGTGGACTAGAGACCGTGCGGGAGCTGCACATGCAAGGGGCCCCACAAGGCGGTTTCGCTGCTGCAGATCGCGCACAAGCATGCACACTACCGGAATTTGGCTCTTTGTCGAGTGCCAAATATTTTGCCGGGTGTTTTTTCGGGCACTCGGCAAAGAAGCTCTTTGCCGAGTGCCACGCAAAAAAACCCTCGGTAAAAGAAAACACTCGGCGAAGAAGCTCTTTGCCGAGTGTTTTATTTTTGACACTCGGCAAAGAGTTTCTTTGCCGAGTGTTTTTTTGACACTCGGCAAAGAGCTCTTCGCCGAGTGCTTTTTTTCCAACACTAGGCAAAGAAAATTTAAAAAACACATTTTAAAGCAGTAAATTAATTCAAATGAAAAAGTTTTCAACTACAAATTTGTATAACTCATCATGATGTACAATTTATGTATTGAACATTTCTTCATATGACAAAATAAAAATAAATTTGTTCATAAAACCTATATCTCTCTCGTAGTTTATGAAACTACGAGAGAGTGCATATTGTTAGAACCATCATGTGAGATGAACAAATGACCAAACAACCAAAATAAACTTTGTAGATCTTGAGAAGTTATAGAAGTTTGTAGTTGACAACTTTTTCATTTGATGTCATATTGTCAACGAAAACTACATCTAAATTTAAAATTTGAATTTTGAAAACGACCTCGAAAGAAAAAACCACCAACATGAAAGTTGTAGGTATTGAAGAGTTATGAAACTTTGTAGTTGACAATGTTTTGGTTTGAAATCATCTTGTCATGCAAAACTATGTTTGAATTTTGAAATTTGAATTTTTCAAACTACCTCGGATGGAAAACCACCAAAATAAAAGTTGTAGGTCTTGAAATGTAATGAAACTTTGTAATTGACAACTTTTTGATTTGAAATCATCTTATCATTGAAAAATTCGAGTGAAGTTTTCAAATTTAAAATTCAAATTTTGTAAACGGCCTCGGATGTAGAAACTATTAAAATAAAACTTGTAGATCTCAAAAAGTTATGCAACTTTATAGTTGGTCATATTTTCAAATGAACTCATTTAGTGCCTTAAATAATCAAATTACTCTTAGTTTGTTATAGCACATGGAGAATGAAAACGTAATAGACATAATTGGTGTAGTAGTGTAGTGGTATAGCAGGGTATGCGCGAGAGAGAGGTTGCGAGTTCGAATCTCACCATTCACAAAACATATAAATTTGATTCAAATAATAGTGCAAAATGAAAGGGCAATGCATCATTCACAAATATATAAATTTGATTCAAATAATAGTGCAAAATGATAGGGCAATGGGTAAGGTAATAGGATAGGGTTGGAGAGTTGTTCCTATAATTAAAAAAATATTTGCTGTTTTTTTTATTTTTTCGATTCTTAATTTGCCAAGTGTTTTTCTTTGCCGAGTGCTTTTCAACATTCGGCAAAGACTTTGCCAAGTGTCCGAAAAAAGTAATCGGCAAAGAACCCTTTGCCGATAAAATATTTGCCGAGTGTTCTTTGTCGGGTAAGGCTTTGCCAAGTGTAAAATAGCCTTTGGCGAGTGTCTAAGACACTCGACAAAGAACGCTATTCTGGTAGTGGCAGTGCGGTTTTTTTCTCTTACTTCTCCATTTTCTCCTTACTGCAACTGCACGGATGGCTCACATCATGGCTGATGTTGCTGATTTTACCGTGGCTCGTATCCTGACCGAGCGAGTGAGACGATTGTGTACACAACATGGTTGATGTTGCGTGACAAGGCAAGACAAGAGGATAGATGGGGGTAGACGAGGTTAGCGGACGTGAGCAGCATGCCGTTGCGAGAAGAAGCGGTTCGGTGATTTCGCAAAAAAGGACACGAGATCTGGAACAGGCTCGACGAGAGGAAGAAATATATATATACATATTAACGAGATTCTAGACTTTTTATAGGTTTTCGCAAATGCTAAATTTTTAGGTATTTATATAATAATAGAAAAAACTGAAATTCATATTTAATATCCAAAGAAACGTTCCGAAGATTCCAACCACTCTTGGGAACGTCCTCGAGATATTTTTAACATGTTTTTGATAACATTTTGCACTCATAAACACTATGCATCGGCATGAATGCAACACTCAAGCTCCCCTAAGATTTTATTTTACTAGGCTTACACCAAGATATAAAATAAAATAATTCTCCACTTTTAGGAAAAAGAGAAGGAAAGTAAAGAAATGAGATTGTAACACCTGAATTTGGTGGATATTAGAAAAGAAATTTTATATCCCCAAATTCAGAGTGTTACAACCGTCTCTATAGATCTTCTTTGTACTCATGCTTGACATAGGTATAGTTACTCATCTTAGAAGCTAGTGGAATTTATAAGAAGATAAGGTGAAAGAATACCATTGATTAGTTGAGATCATGATCCAACTGTAGATGTTGTAATCGAAGTTTGTTAAGTGTTTTTTGATAAAGCTATGTGAGTTAGTGGTGAGGGGTTTAAGTGCTAAATATGACATATATGATTGGATCACAATCTATAGGTCTAGAAGACTCACTTGCAGATACACTACATGATTCTTATTCATTTTTGGTGGCCCAAAATCACCAAAATTGGACTTAATTTTCAGCAACCCCACCCTAACCATCGAAAATAGCTAGTTTTCTATGGCCGCATGCAGGCCACTGAAAATAAGGATATAACTTTTTTACGGACGCTCCTCTAGCCGCCAAAAATAAGGATTGTTTGGCGGCCACACTTCTGGACACCTTAGCAACTAGAATGTTAAGTTCACCACTATTCAAATGAATTATTTGTCAAACTAACCTCATGTCTAGAACCTCCATCCTGTCAAGAAGCTCCAAGTGCTAGTATCACCGGTGGTGGAGTACCATAATTGTTGTGGTCCATAACCCCTGATTCTTGCAAAAGCAAGGTAAATTACAAGGTTTCAACAATATTTGTGAAAGATTACAATAAAAGAGACAAAACGAGCTTATTTACCTAGAAAGATCTACTTTTAGCAAGTTAATCCAAGATTCAAAAGGTTTGATAGAAATGCCATGTCTAAACTAAAATGAACTAGTATGACGCACTACCTATAATTAAGAGGAATGAATTAAAACAAATGGTAAGAAAATGGAATATGCATCATATTGGAGTTTTGTTGGTGCACTTAAAACAATAATAATATGAATAAAAATAAAATATTAATGAGAAGAAATTTGAGGAAACATGAGAAAAAGAGAAAGGATATGAAAATATAAATAATATATATAATTATATTTCTAAAATAGGTACTTTTAATTTCACAATATAATTGAGAATAAATTTGGCACAAGTTTGAATTCAAATTCAAATTCAAATTAAACTTTGAAATAGAGAAAAGAGAATAGAGGATGAAAAGAAAAGAATAAAAGGATACATGGGCCTCGGTGCTCCAATTCGGCCCATCTAACCTCTCCTACGGCGCAGCCCGCCCAATAACCGCGTAGTGGTGCCGACAGGTGGGCCCAAGGGGGCACTCGCTGTGGTCGCGCGCACATCACCTCTGTCCCTCGTGGATGGTCCCCACTGTCAGCCGCTCACCACCAACAACCGCTGACCGGTAGGTCCGGCCGGTCAGGGCCTTCCCCTTTCTTCGTCGCTCAGCTCGGACGTGGCCGATCATGGCGAATTTCGCGGGGTCTGTTGAGGTCACCCGCAAACCGACCTCGGGCGACCATAAGAAGAGCGGAGCTAGGTCCTTACCTCCCATTTTCTTCGTCAACGCGCAAACAACCACACAAGGACCGACCTTCGCCATCGCCGCGAAAAGAAAAATAGGAATCGGCGCCACCGCTGGGGAAATCCCATCAGTGCCATCGCCGACCTCGAAGTACAGAAGTAGGCTCCTCCCTAAGCAGCGGAGAAGGTGCCCTTGACTCTCCCTCAGTTTAATTTGGCCCTGCGCGGCGCAAATCGCTCGCCGGAGTGGGCAGAACTCTGCGGCGCCGCACCTCGTCGTGGACCGGCGACTGCGCAACTCAAAATTCCGGTACGAAGCCGCCTCGATTTCCGCCCACTTCTCATTGACGTGTAGTACCTAACGTGTGGGGTAGACGATCGGTCTAATCGTGTGAATTGCTCGACGGAATTGGGCATCGTCGTTGTGCCGCAGATTGCATGGGTAGGGCAATGGGGCATTCCTGCTTCAGGTGGGACTATAACGTGTGGACTCAGTTGTGTCTCGATGGCATAAAAAAACATTAGTATGACTTGGGTTAGGGCGCGAGCACCCCAAGTTCCTTTCTCCGTCGGAGTTCGCCGCCGCGGAGGCAAGTCCGCCGCCGCCCGATGCCGGGGCGTGTGGAAGACGAGCATCAACCGTAGCGTCGATGATGGACGGCTCAGATCAGACCACGCATACCGATTCAGCGAGTTACACGATGACCGTCCGATCGGGATCGGATGGTGAGTACTCGCGCTAGGACTCATGAAATCAGGGCCGTCGGATTGAAATCTGAGGGTTCACGCTGTGTACCGCTTCACGAGCGGCAGGATCTAATCTCGTGCGCCCATCTCAGATCGTGCGGCTAGGATAGATCCATACCCCTTCGCGGGTCTAAATTGCACTTGAGCTCCTCGGTTAATGTCAAAATAACCCGCGGCCACATATAGGGGATTCTGAGTCTTACTAACATTTGTGCCAGAGCCCTCGCGCTTTCTGAAATTTGACGCCCAGACCAGGAGGATAATAAGAACCGAGAAATGAATATATAAATTGGTTTTTAATACAAAATAAATTATAGAAACTTGGAAAATTCATATTTATTTTGTTCTAAATACAAATTGATCCATTCTAATTTCTATAATTTTATAATATTATTGTTTATCACCTAGAGTCTCTGTTTTGACATGAAAACAGTAAGAAAAATTATTTCTCATTGAATCCTATTTCAAGCATATAAAACCTTTGGAAATTCATAACATAAAATCCAAAACTCCAAAATTAATGATTCTTGTTCCTAGGTTCTTATTTTAATATGTAGATATTTATTGTATATTTTAGTTACCTGTTTGGTGTGATGTTAATTTTTTCTATACTATGTATGTATTGTGTTGATGCAAGTAGACGAGCAAGCCACTGTGGGTCCTGAGGTTCAGTAGGTAGAAGTTGCTGAGCAGGAGCTTATTGAAGGCAAGTTGTGCCCTTGATCACTCACTTTTTCTCAGCCATGTTCTTATTAATTATAATGATCTGCATAGGTTAATTTTGTTGGGATCAAATAGGTTACCCGAGTTTTGGTTATCTTTATACCTTGTTTTACCACTGAAATATTTTTGGGTAGTACTTGCTATTGCTTTATGTGGATTTGGGTATGGAGATACATTATTCATGATTACACTTTTATTCTCTATTTATTATTACTGTTCATGTTAAGATCATTATATTAATGGGATCATGGAGCGACCACCCGGGAAAACAGTGCTACCACAAGGGTTTAATGGGACGTCCTTGGCTGATTAACTAGGAAAGCTAGTGGATTACTTCCTTACCCAAAAGAGGCAAGGGCAGTAGGGGAGTGGTCAGTGTAGGGAGGTCCTTTGGTTTATTTGCTGCGATGGCGGTCAGGCGAGTGATTCCTGCACTGGAGCTTCCTATAAACTGTAGCGGGATTTCTGAAACTAGTGGAACTTTGTAAAGGCCTTGTAGTGTTACCCTGCCTCGCCTCCTCGGTAGAGGTGTATGGGATTGGCCGTCTCTTGGTAGATGGGTAACATGACTTGTGGGTAAAGATAACCTCTGCAGAGTGTAAAACTGGTATACTAGTCGTGCTCACGGTCATGAGCAGCTCGGACCCTCACACGATTAATTTATGGAATTAAAACTCAATTTGTCATTTGCATCGCATTAGGATTATTTATTTATTACTTTTCTTTATTATTATTAAGGTTTGGTATTTACTTACACTTAGTAACTACTAATAAAATTTGGACCAACTTATAAAAGCAATGCTCAGCTTCAGCCTTTATTTTGTTGATTAGCCTTACACTTTACATGAACTCCCACTTTTGTTGAGTTCATGCACATGATTTCCCCACAACTTGTTGAGCTATGATCGTATGTGAGCTCACTCTTGTTGTCTCACACCCCCCACAGGAGAAGAACAGGTGGTCGAAGAGGAGCCGCCTAACTCTGAGGCTTTCGACTTGATCTAGGTGGCGTCTCCCAGTCAGCTTTGTGGCGCCAGGGAATAATATTTAGTTCTCTTTATTTTATCATTTATTTTTGTAAGACTTCCGCTATGTAATAAGTACATTTATAATATTTTTGACATTTTTCTCTATGCACTCTGTTATTATATGTGTTGTCTTCTTTGGCGCATATATGAGATGCACCCGGCTTTGTTCCTTAAAATCGGGTGTGACAGAAGTGGTATCAGAGGAAATTTTGACTGTAGGACGAAACCTAGATAGAAATGGACAAAACCCTTACCTACTTATCTTGCTCTGATTCATTCTATACTTACCTTACTCTGATTCTCTCTATACTTATCTTGATCATGTCTCACCTTCTACTATTCTACTCTGATCATTCTTATCTTTTCTACTCTAAGACAAGATGGATTTCACACCTTGGAATCCTACATTTATGAACTTTTTAAGGGATAGGAGACCTAAGACAAAAAACATTAAATTAAAATTATTTTCTCTATTAAAAATGGTGGTTGATTATTCTGATGATCAATGCCTGATTTGCTTCTTTGATTGATTAAAATAGTATAGACGGACATCTTACCATGTACCACCATAAGGTAATGAATTAGCTTTAGTAGGCAACACACTTAGCTAATGAATCCCCCAAAGTAACATGATTCATAATCACCTGCCTTGTCTACTATTCTCTCTTATCATATGTTTCTAACTCAGATGGTCAATACCAGGAAGGGTGGTGGAATTGATCTACCTCCCAATCGACACACTCAGAGGATATTTAGACAACCCCAACCACAATCAGCAGAGATGGATCCTCCACCACCGCCTCCACCAGTCGGAGTTGACCCAACAGTTGCAGCTCAGATGAGGATGATGCAACAGATGGCAGACACCATGGAGGATATGCACGCACAGATACGGCAGGAACGCCAAGAGATGCGCCAGGAGAGAGAGGATATACGTCAAGAGATGCGCCAGGAGCAAGAGAAGATATGCCAGGAGAGAAGGGTGCAGTTGCAACAGCAACAGCAGCAAGTACCACTGCCGCCACCACCACCTCCACTTCCACCCCGGGACAAGCACAAGGAGTTCATGAGTCACAAGCCGCTGACATTCACCAGTTTGCCAGATCCACTAGATGCTGATGTTGGTTGAAGTCAATTGAGAAGATGCTCAACATCGCCCAATGCTCTGACCAGGAGAAGGTTCTTTATGCTTCTGGTTGTCTGACAGGTCCTGCTACTGACTGGTGGGATTCTTATGTTGCTGCCCATGATGCTGTTGATACTATTACTTGGGCAGAATTCACAACTCAGTTCAGAAACTACCACATTCCTGATGGATTGATGAAGATCAAGAAGGAGTTTCTGCCATAGAAGCAAGGAAATATGTCTGTCAGCGAGTACAGAGACAAATTCATTCAGCTGTCTAGATATGCTCCTGACGGGGTGGCAGATGATGAAAGGAAGCAAGAGCACTTCATGGAAGGACTCAATGGCCCCCTACAGTATGCACTGGTTGCTCACACATTTTCATCATTTCAGAGACTCTTGGATAAGGCTGTTGCTATTGAACACAAGCGTGTTCAACTGGGTGACTTGAAGAGGAAGGCCATTACCCAGCGACAGGGTAGCAGCAGTGTTCGTCCTCGCTACGTTCCGCCTCAGGGTACCCTAGCTCGTCCAGGAGAAGGACCACGCCCAGCTCAGTATGCTCCACAGAGGTCACCACGGACACCTCCCACTCGTCAGGCTGCCCCCACTGGCACCCCGGCGAGGCCTACAGGAGAGAAGACTGGCCCTACATGCTTCAAGTACAGTTAGGTTGGGCACTATGCTAATGCTTGTCCGGTGGGGAATTCTAGTACACCAGCTCGGAACAAGCAAAAGACTCTTAGCAAGGGATATTCTATTGCCAGGGTTAATCGAGTCACCGCTGATGCTACTGATAATGCTGACATCACACTCGGTATGTTTTATATTAATGCAATTCCTGCAACCATATTATTTGATTCTGGTGCTACACATTCATTTATGTCTGCTCGATATGCCAATACAAATGAGATACCACTGCTAAATATGAGAAAACCAATGATAGTAATTACACCTAAAGGGCCTGTTGAGGCAAATCATATGACACACAGATTGACATTAACCATTATGGGAAGAGAGTTCTAGGCTACCGCTATAGTATTGTATAGATCTGATCCTCGTTATGTCATGGTTAAGGAAGGCAAAGATCATTATACAATGTGGTAGGGGTACTGTAGAACTCACCAGCCCTAAAGGAGAAAGATTTCAAGTTCAAATTGCAGTAACCACCTCTTCCAAATGTGCGATGTTCTTTATAGCTGAGGAGTTTGTTGGTGACAACATCCGTGTGGTTAGGGATTTTCCAGATGTCTTTCCAGAGGAGTTACCTGGGATGCCACCGGAGAGGGAAGTTGTGTTTGTCATTGATCTCTTACATGGGACTGCTTCTATTTCTAAACGCCCCTACAGAATGTCCGTAGAAGAGTTACAAGAACTTATGAAGCAGTTAACGGAGTTGCAGGAGGCAGGGTACATTCGTCCGAGTTCCTCACCTTGGGGAGCACTAGTACTGTTTGTATAGAAGAAGGATGGTTCGCGACGGATGTGTGTGGACTATAGATCACTTAATGATGTCACCATTAAGAACAAGTACCCGTTACCTCGTATTGATGACTTATTTGATCAGATGAGAGGTGCTAGGGTGTTCTCTAAGATTGACCTCAGGTCGGGCTACCATCAAATGAACATTCGACCATCTGATATTCCCAAGACGGCTTTTTCTACCTGATATGGTCTATATGAATTCACAGTCATGTCGTTTGGCTTAACCAATGCACCAGCCTACTTCATGAATTTGATGAACAAGGTGTTCATGGAGTATCTTGATAAATTCATCGTAGTATTCGTCGACGACATTCTTATTTACTCCAAGAATGATAGTGAGCATGAGGAGCATTTGCGGATGGTGCTACAAAAGTTACGGGATAATCAACTTTATGCCAAATTTACCAAGTGTGACTTCTGGCTTGATGAAGTACATTTTCTCGGGCATATCATCTCCAAGGGAGGAATTGCTGTTGATCCGGCTAAAGTAACAACAATAATGGATTGGAAGACACCAAGTACTGTTTCAGAGATCTGGAGTTTCTTGGGACTCACAGGTTATTACCAGCGATTCATTGAAGGGTTCTCCAAGATTGCTAAGCCTATGACCTCATTGTTAGAGAAGGGCAAGGAGTTTAAGTGGACTGAGAAATGCCAAGAGAGTTTCGATCAGTTGAGATCTAAGTTGATGGCTGCTCCAGTACTGATTATGCTAGATCTATAGAAGAATTTTGATGTATATTGTGATGCAAGTCGCCAAGGTCTGGGATGTGTGCTTATGCAGGAAGGACACGTCATTGCCTACGCGTCTCGCCAGTTGCAGAAACATGAGTTGAACTACCCCACTCATGACTTAGAACTGGCAGCAGTTGTGCATGCTCTCAAGATTTGGAGACACTATATTATGGGAACCAAGTGTCGAATCTACACTGATCACAAGAGCTTAAAATACATTTTCACTTAGAAGGATCTTAACCTTAGGCAACGTCGATGGTTGGAGCTCATCAAGGATTATGACCTGGAAATTCACTATAATCTGGGCAAGGCGAATCTAGTTGCGGAAGCCTTGAGTCGGAAGGGACAAGTCCATGCAGCTATTGTCACCTAGTTACCCGAGGAGTTAGCAGAAGATTTTGAGAGGCTCAATCTGGGGATAGTTGCTCATACTAAAGGAATCACCATCGAATTGGAACCTGCCTTAGAGCAAGAAATACAAAAAGGTCAGATCGGTGATACCAAAATCAGGAGATCAAGGATCTGATAACAGAAGGTAGAGGTCTGGATTTCACGGACGATGAGCAAGGCACGATATGGTTCAAGAATCAGATTTGTGTTCCTGATATCGATAGTCTCCATGAAACCATATTGAAGGAGGCACATGACTCAGTTTATTCTATCCACTCTGGTAGTACTAAGATGTACCAGGACTTGATTCCAGTGAAGACCACATATTCAGGTGCCAAGCTAGCAGAGTTGTACATGGCACGAATTGTATGCTTACATGGTGTGCCAAAGAAGATTGTGTCAGATCGAGGATCATAGTTTACTTCTCGGTACTAGAAGAAGTTGCACAAGTCCTTGGATACAAGATTAAATTTTAGTTTGGCTTACCATCCACAGACTGATGGGCAGATTGAGAGAACCAACCAAGTGCTAGAAGATATGTTAAGAGCTTGTGCTCTTAAACATGGTGGAAGTTGGGATAAGAGTTTGCCCTATGCGGAGTTCTCTTACAATAATAGCTACCAGGCCAGTTTGAAGATGTCACCGTTTGAGGCATTATATGGCAGAAAGTGCAGGAATCCACTGTATTGGATCAAACTGGTGAAAGGTAGTTCTTTGGACTTGAAATTATACAGGAGGCTGAAGAACAAGTCCAGCAAATAAGGGAAAAATTGAGGACTACGCAGTCAAGATAGAAAAGCTATGCTGATACCCGAAGAACACTACAGGAATCCAGTTAATTCCCGTTGGCTAAAAACCGATGGGAATAACCTATAAACCGATGGGAATAACTAATTCCCGTCGGTAACTGGCTAACTCCCATCGGCCTCAAGCCGATGGCTGTCAGGTGTCGGGGATAAACTTATTCCCATCGACAGCTGACGGGAATAAGTAATCCCCGTCGGCCGAGTACTAGCCGACGGGGATAAGCCTTAATTCGTATCGGCTACGTGGGCCGACGGGAATAAGCCTTAACTCCCGTCGGCTACGTGGGCCGACGGGGATAAGCCTTAACTCCCGTCGGCCTGGTCCAACCGACAGGAATTAACTGGGCCGATGGGGATTAATTGTTAATCCCCATCGGTTTGACCATAGCCGACGGGAATTAACTGGGCCGACGGGAATTAACCTATAATGCTGCAAAATCAGCACCAAATTAGGTCACTATTTCTCCACAATTGCACACAAAACATATATATCTTCACATAGAACATACACATCACAAACACATGCACACAAAACATATATATCATCACATAGAACATACACATAACAAACACATGCATTGATATGATTCACACATCACAAACTTAAGATCAAGTGTTTACACAAACATTTCAAATACGAGTTAAGATCAAGTGTTTACACAAACATAACGTCCACGAGTTAAGAAACATAGCGTGCAAACATAGCGTGCACGAGTTCAAGTGTTTAGAGATAACCACCACTTGGGTAGTTAGAGCTTTGACCGCTGCCGCCACCAGGAGGAGGGAACGCGAAGAGGGAGTCAACAAATCCAGTCCCTGCTGCGGGATCAGACCCACTACCACGCGCTTCGGGCGTAACCTATGCAAGTTAGCAAATATCAACATTTTTAATATAAATATCAAAAAGTATACAAGTTTATAAATTAATCGAGAGTTATCAAATGTACCCTATCTCCAGGTGCAGGTATATGTGTCAGAGGGGTGTTGAACTATGGTGGCGGAGCTGGTGTGTTTGCAAACTGGCTCCATTGTGGTGGCGGTGGAATATTTGTTGTCATGCCCTGTTGCTGCATTAACTGTTAAACATATCTGTTACTATTGAAGATGTTGTATTGAAATATAATAATTTAGAGTTCGGATTATGTATACTCACTTGATACATCGCTTGGGTATGTGCATTGCAAGCCTCCATAAATTCGCGTTGTTGTCTCATCTCTTCACGCATCCTCATAATCGCCAACTCCTGCTCGTTCGGTCGACGAGAGCATGAGCTACAGGAAGACGAACCCGTCCTCTGAGATTACTGAATAATCAATTTAGTGTCAACCATATAATTTCATAAGTTAGAGCTTACTGTCCATGCGCTTTGCCACCACCACTTGCGTACACCACCATGGGATCCACCGGTTCATGTCGCCAGTCGAAGTCAGGGCCATGGCGACGAACCATCTCCTCCCCATATGTCACCTATACATCATTCACAACCTTACAAATGCAGGAATTTCTATACTTTGAACATTTGTACTTTTGGGCCAAAACTCACTAGCCGATCCGTGGCTGTCTGGCTGCAGAGCTGGTCAGGGTTGTTAGGGTCTGGTCCTTTGTGGCCCTCCTGGTAGACCTCAATGTCACTAGGCTTTTGGCCACTTGTAGCTTCCTGTATAAACAAAAAACATTCATAAGCAATCGTACTATTTGCTGATCGACATAGCTAGATCAAACTTACCATTCTTTTAGCTTTTCAGAGCATGTCGTCACTGCCAAACTTGTGGTTAGGATTGGTTCCTCGACATTGCCTGTGATGCGCTGACGCTTTCTGGAAGCCTTCGGCAGCCCAATATCGACACCAAGCATAGTACGCATCAGGCACGGGCGCCATCCATGGAACCATCACCTGCACACACAATGTTACATATTATATCAATCACAACAATCAATAAAAAGGGTAAAACAAATTAAATACTAACCTCACGATATTGATCCTCAGTCAAATATATCTTTGAGGACCCTTCCTTTTTATTCAAGGGGCCTGCTTCTTCCGGATGATTTTGAAAATACAGGTTTGTATCCTGAATTCTCGCATAGTATATGGCATCCTTCACCAGCTTCTTTGCATTGTTTTGGAACACACGTTCAGCGTGCCCCATGTAATCCTCTATGTCAGGCAACCGATATCGAAGCTACAACATAAAGAATACAAATACAATGGTATAAGTCATAGAATTACAATATTAAGAAACATAACAAAAACATTAAAGAATTCATACCCAAAAGTCATTACGCACAAGTCCCTGTCTGTCGGTGTGGTTTCGTTCCTTTTTAAACTTGTACTCGTCCTAGGTACTGACGAGCACCTCATCCTCGGTATCACCGTTTGACACCTTCACTATACCAGGGTAGTGAAGGCGGCAAAGAGAACCCAACGTAAGGTTAACCTGAGTGTGGTGTCCCTTGCCGTCAAAGGACAGGTCCTCCCAATTCCTACATTACACAAAAACATTAACAATGCACATAATAGTTATATGAGATAAGTTAATATATTACACTCACCGATCTCCATGTGGCATGATTAAGATCCTATCAGCCTCTCGCTCTATCGCGTGACGAGGCTTTACTGAGTGGCTTTTTCTTGAGCTACGTGTGCATGTCGCTGAAGAGCCTCCTGAACCATCATCCATCGGGTTGTCAGCCGGTTCGGCCTATTGGCCCCACTGGTCCCACGCGAGTTGCTGCTCTCTCTGGTGGTCCCACTGGTCTCATGGCTGGTGATGCTGCGTGGCATGGTCCCATGTCGCGTGCTCCACCTCCTCATTGTGCTGCTTAGCCTCATTGTGCTGCTCCTCCTCATTGTGCTACTCCTCAGTGTGCTACTCATCCTGGTACATACAACTCAAGATTTATTTGTAAACATGTAAACAAATTTATTTGTACAAGATATGTTATCTCATCTCCATGTACAGCGCTCAACAGCTCTCGACGTCTGCTGCTGCTCGAAGAACTGCCCTGAAAAAGGCCCAGGCCCTTGAACAGCCCCTTCACTGACTTCTTTGACTTTAGCGGCATCCTGCATCAAAATTAAGAAATTATTCATTAGTGCATAAAAAATGACATAATCCTTAAAAAAAGAAACAAATGACATAACAAAACAACTTTACTTGTTAAATATCATCAAAATTAGGATCTATTTGTTCTCTTCTATGCAGAGGTCGCCATGTAACTTTTCTCCTAACAGTTTGTCTTCTTCGTCTCTCGGGAAAAGTTAAGCCATTAACGTCTGCAACTAGTGAATCTAATGCCGGTGCAGGATCAATATGAAAACTAGTTGGCAACTCTTCTTCTTGAAACACCTCATCAACCTGCTTAAGGTGACCAATTTGATATTCGTCCTCATCAGGAGTGTATAGGCATTCGCGGGGATTTACATTGTACACAACCCTCCATGTAGACAACTTTATGCATGGATATGTCGAGAAATAAACTTGGTGGGCAAGGATATACGTGTCGTGTCCTTGAAGAAATTTTTCAGGTTGGATCTGTGTCATCCCAAATTCGGTCCTATAATACTTCGGGTCATACCATTTACACTCAAAGAAAACTAGCGCTAAAGACTTATTTCCAGCAAATGTAATCTCGATTATATTTTTGATTTTCCCGTAATAGCAGGCTTCATGTCCTTCCATGTCGGTTGCCCTAGTAACGACTCCACTATTTTCAGTGGCAGCCATAGGATGACTTGATTCGAAAATGCTTGAACGAAAGCGATATCCATTGACGTCGTAACGTCCATACCTTTTGGCAGTTACGCTTCCAATAGATAACTGACGTAAGTCATCATTCAAATTCATTTCCTCCCCATACTGTCAATTATGCCACAAAGCCTTAGCAAATTCTATAATATTAGTTAACTAAAATTAGGTCTCGGAGCCACATAATTAAGACTTACACGGTCCCAAAGCCACATAATGAAATTAGGTCGCCCATGCATACCATCGCGTCGCAATTTGTCTATGTCTCTCGCTGTTGGCCTACCGAGACACCTCATGTTTTGTTCATCAAACTCACTGTCAAATATTATTGTATGACATGAGATATTTGATAACATAAACTAATTCGCATATGAACAATTTAAGGAAATAAGTCTTACACAAAGTATTTCTCCACCTCATGCATATTCGTGAACATGTACAGTAAAGCAGACTTCCGTTCTTCCATAGTGAGGTGATATGCCTTGGGTGGACCACCAGCTTTGTCGTTTGTCTGAAAAATCGAAAGATCACTACACGGAGGCATCTCTTGTTCATCATCATGATACCTTTTCTTTCGAGCAAATACATTATGTTCTTCTGCAAAGTAACAACTTGTGAAGTGTGCTACCTCCTTCAGTTTAAATTGTTCCGCAATACATTTTTCAACTCTTTCTTTATTGCCCACCATTGCTCTAAGCTTCTTTAATGCTCTTTCTATATGAAACATCCACCTGTACTGAATAGGACCACCGACCTTAGCCTCATATGGAAGATGTATAAAGAGATGCTGCATAGGATTGAAGAAACCCGGTGGAAATATTTTTTCCAATTTGCACAAAAGCATCGGTGCCTCTTTCTCCAACTGTTCTATCACATCTCTTCTGATTTCTTTAGCACACAACTGTCTGTAGAAATAGCTAACTTCAGCTAACGTTTTCCACACAGCTTCGGAAATGTACCCATGAAACATTACAGGCATGATCCTTTCCATAATTTTGTGGAAGTCATGGCTCTTCAGTCCATTGATCTTCATTGTCTTCAAGTTCACAGATCTTCTAAAACCAACAGCATAACCATCGGGGAATTTAATATCCTTCATCCACTTCATCACTTCTTTTTGTTGCTTAGGTTTCAGACAATAGTCAGCTTTTGGTTTGCCTCCGTTTTCTCTAAGCACTTGGGTTGGACGATCACATATCACTCCTAAGACCATGCGTGCCTTGTCATTGTCTTTCGTTTTATTAGGGAAATCCATGCATGTATTTATGAGGGCTTGGCAAAAGTTACTCTCTTGATGCATGACGTCTATGTTGTGCATCAAAATCAATGACTTAGCATAAGGAAGCCCCCACAAGCCACATATGTGAGTCTAGTTATGCTCCTCACCAAAATCTTGATACCTTTTCCCACTCTCGTCTAGGACAAGTTTCCAACGCTCTTCTGTAATTTCTATCCCACTATGTCGCTTGGGCGGTCCCTTCGTGATGATGGTGCCCTTCCTAAATTCCTTTCTCTGCCTTCTGAAGGGGTGGTTGAAGGGTAGAAAACATCTATGGCAATCAAAGTAACATATTGTTGGGGTAGCCGAAGATCCTAAAGAAAGAGAACATCTTCGGCAGATCCTCTCAGAAGCAGCGCCAAAGCTATCACCTATAAAGCTTCGGCACAGTGACAGATCTCAAGATGAAGGGGTGAACCGACTTAAAAATGAAATGACTCAAAGACCCATGATGTTTTGTGTCATTATTGTAGTCGATTGTAAAGGGCATAGATGTAATTTTACACAGGTTGCGCCCTGTGCCTATAAATAGGTGAACAGTACCCCTGTACTGTTCACGCAATCTTGTAATCGCTGACACATTACGCTGGAATTATTGCTTTCTGCCAAGGCGAAGGTACAAATGTACCTAAAAATTATGTTTTGATATTTAGGTTCGTATAATAAAATATGTGAATAATATTATCTGTTTTTGATATATCTTTCTCTAATGTTTTATATTTTATATTTCATTTTGCATTGTTTTATAAGTCTGATCACGAAGGTGTGACCTTCGTGATATTTTGCTCATGGCCTTCGTCCGAAGTTCATTAAATCCTTGGGGAGATAATGCTTCAGCGGACGAAGGGCATTAATATTTAACATTTTGTGTTGCCTTGTTCTTAATTCATAGCATTTGAGAACAAGTCCCCAACATTGGCGTCCACCTCCGGTGAACTCACTTCCACTTTTTGAGCTGATGGCTTCGTTCAACAACCAAGCTGGAGCTGTTTCGGCTATGAAGCTGGTACTCCCGATAACAGGCAGTTCATGCTCAGAGCCGGCCAACAAGAAGCAGAAGAAGGAGGCACAGAGAAGGGTACAACATGTCGGGGTGCAGGGACCCTTCATCAAGTCGAGATGGTCCCACATCCCAATTACCTTCTCCCAAGAGGACCTTCAGCTCAAGGATTACCCTCACAATGATGCTATGGTTATTTCTTGTGTTATCAAAGGATTTCTGGTCCACAATGTTCTGGTCGACACAGGTAGTGCAGCGGATATTATATTTGCTAAGGCCTTCAGATAGATGCAAGAGCCAGAGGATAAGATTCATGATGCTACACACCCTCTTTGTGACTTCGGAGGAAGACAGATTGTAGCGCTCGGCAAGATCACGATGCCACTGACCTTCGGATTTGTCAACAATATAAGGACTGAGCAAGTTGTGTTTGATATTGTCGACATGGAGTACCCCTACAATGCAATCATTGGTCATGGGACACTCAATGCTTTTGAAGCAATTCTTCATCCAGCATATCTTTGCTTGAAGATACCTTCGGATCAAGGGCCCATTGCTATTCATGGAAGTCAGGAAGCTTCCAGAAAGGCTGAAGGAAACTGGACAGATTCAAAAGCAATCCATAATATAGATGGAGCCGAAGCTTGTGAGCATTACAAGTACAGAAGGGAGAAGGCTGCTTCGGCCGATCAGCCGAAGCCCATGCTTTTATGTGAAGATATAGCAGAGCAGAAGGTGTTACTGGGATCTCAATTGTCTGAGGAACAGGAGAAAAACCTAACAAGGTTTCTGTTCAACAATAAAGATGTCTTTGCATGGTCCGCCAATGATCTCTGTGGTGTCAACAGGGATGTCATTGAACACTCGCTCAATGTCGATCCATCCTTCAGACCCAGAAAGTAGAGGCTTCGGAAAATGTCTGATGACAATGCCGAAGGTGCTTGGAATGAAGTGAAAAGACTTCTTAGTGCTGGAGTCATCAGAGAAGTAAAATACCCAGAATGGCTAGCTGTGGCAGAACCACCCGAATTATTCTAGCTTAAGTGCCTAAGTCACGCCTCAGGGGCCGTAACACACTTAAATCGGAATAACCTGTCAGTCCTTCAGATCTAGTCTGATAGAGCCACTTAACCAGGATCAAATTCCACAATCTCACTCGAAGGTGAGTCACAGAAGAAATACAATAAAAGAGGAAACCTCAAATTAAGTACGGAGTTATTACATAAATCGGAGTTTTTGCGGAGTAAATAAAGTTCACAAAATAAAGTGCAGCGGATAATCGAGGTCGTCGGTAATGAGGAAATGGGCAAGGCCTAGCCCACTACTCCTCGTGCTCCTCTCCTGCCGGAGCAACATCCCACTCGACCGTCCAACCCGGTGGCAGGGTGGTAGGCCAAGTCACACCATCAACCATTTCTTGAATGGTACCTGCAAAAATTGTGCCACAAGCAAGGCTGAGTATACTAATACTCAGCTAGACTTAACCGGTGTGAGGAGTCTACTCCTCTACCTCTAGACTATGCAGCTGTTTGGCTGAGGAGTTTTGTTTGCCAAAAGCACTAGCTGTTTCTAAAATCAAATTTAGCTTTTCAAATTCTATCATCCTTAACTTAGCTAGATTTGCTCCTTCTAAGCATACATGGTAACAATCAATTAGTTCAATCAACGAGTTATCTCATGTAACCACATTTCACTTCTTACTCGATGCAGTACAAGGAATCAAGCAGTCTCATTAGCTGCGAGAAGCAGACGATTCGAATCGAGTTTTAACCTTGCAAGGTAAACCTAAACACACGGCATGTCAGGGTACTCCGACCCCACACATGACAACCGTCCCCATCGATTCCCCGTTCGCGTCCAGGCCTCACCGCCTTGGCATACAATGCTCCACTGACCCCGGCTGCCGCCGTGGAGTGACCGCACTTGTACCCACCATAGCTAGCATGGGAGACCTAGTCTCAGGTCGCATGAGGGATAAAGTCCGCGCCCGGCTTCACTCAGGTACTAGGTTTACCGGTTACCATTTTTCGCGGCATGTGCTTAGTACGTTCAAAAGCTTGACTCAGGTATCCACACATTAATCCTTAATTCATTTTTCCCGTCTCATGGACAAGGCATCCTCCCTGGATCCAAATCCATAGACCAAACATATATCCCATTATCAAGATGAATACAATCAATTCCTGACCTCGCGCGAGTGCTAGAAAATCACTCGACTTCTACCGAGATCCTGATTAGCAAGCAGCTACTCGACCTAGCATACTAGTATTCATCTCAAAAAGGAATCCTAAGTTCATGCAACTAGAGGTTTCAAGCAACTCCTACACTTAAGTGCACATTGCAATCCTACAAGCATTAAGTGTAGTAAAATAGCATAATTAACAGGTTATGCATAAAACCGGGGCTTGCCTTCAATTGCTGGGGCTGCGGGGAGATCCTCAATAGCAGCCTCTGAAGCCTGCTCCTGGTCCTCCTCTTGGACAGATCCTTGCTCGGGGATGAGCACGTACTCTCCGTCGACAAGATTACAATCTAATGAATGCACTGCGTAAGATATATGCATGATATGATATGTGCTTTTAGAAATTACAACTTTAAAGGTGTATGATCTTTCTTGAGTTAAACAAGGTTAACTTTGCTTATATAAGTCCCTTGGGTGGGGTATACTTGGTAAATTGGTTTAAACTTAGCTAAGGTAAGTAGTAGATTAAATTTTGGGGTTCCACTGAATTCCTTTTAAGTCTTAGGGAGAATTGATAAGTTCTCAAGTTAGACTTATTGGGGTGAGGTTTATTTCTTCTTCCCTTTTCTTTTATTCTCTTAAAGGTTTTGGAGTAGGTTTGAACTACAAGTTGCTTTTATAAAATTCTAAAAATTCTGCAAAAATTACAGTGGTTGGGTACTGGTGTAAGTTTCTCTGTCTCAAAATTTGGGGATCAGAAAGTGAGTAGTTTTCTCTGGACAAAAATACCAAATTTTAGGGCAGAAGGGGTACTTTGAACTACAACTATTATTTAACAGTGGGTAATTCTCTAAAACTTATTTTTGCTGGCTTTTAAGTGTTATAACATGACTTGATACAAATTTCTAGTCATTAATATCTTTTAATTTATTTTCTATGGTTTTCTCAAGTTCTTAGCCAAATGGGTGCTTTCTACTACCACTATATTTGAAAAACAACAAACAACAGAGTTCTTATTTTTCTTGGTTATTATTTTGTGCAAGAGCAATCATTCTGAAGTTTGGCATCTTTTTGCTTAAGGGAAGGGGTGGTATGCATTATTTGAATCAAGTGGCCTTTCTTTTAAATTATTAGCAATAGGTATGAGTTTGCTTCTTTTTCATGGGTTTGCATTTTTCTCTGGTAGTTTATCTCA
Organism: Zea mays; assembly: GCF_902167145.1. Lineage (NCBI taxonomy): Eukaryota > Viridiplantae > Streptophyta > Magnoliopsida > Poales > Poaceae > Zea > Zea mays. Next base: position 146,069,154 of record NC_050097.1, read on the forward strand.
TTATGGGCTTAGTTAATTTTTGGTTGCCCATTATCACATTATTAGGGGTTGTTCAAGAATTATTGGGAAAATGCCTTATTATCACTTTGTATTTATTTTCCTTACTTAAAAAGTTCGGCTGAGGTGCTCTTTATTTTTGTAGTGGGGCACTGGTGGTTGTAAGTCCAGTGGATTTTTATTATTCATTTTGGTTATAGTTTTGCTGCTCTAATAATTGATTTTCAGTCCAATAAGGCTAAATAAAACATTTTAATTTAAACTTGGTCCAAATTAATGGCCTCTGTATTTTTCCTAGGTTCTCTGTTACATAAGTAAACTAGGAAAAATAATCTTAATCACTGTTCATTAATTTCTAATGCCATTCTGATTTTCTCTAAGTTTTGGGCAAAATAGCTTTAAATGAATAACTACATCATAATTTCTAATGCTGGGGTTCCTACTATTTTTAAACAGTGTCTAAATGAGGTTTAAACATCTATAAATTTTCTTAAGTTCAGCACAGAAGAAAAACTAATTTTCCTTAATTAAACAAGGTTTAGTGGGTTTCTGTTTTTAATTTTAAACACTAAAATTTAGAACAGAAAGCATAGGGTTTATCATTTTTAAATGATAGATCATAATATTCAGGAGCTAGCAAAATTGGTTTGACAACTTTTTATGAAAAATTCATCAAGTTATGGGTTTTCTAAGTTCTCTGGTCATTTTAAAAAGAATAACAGAATTGGTTTAATGGAAATCCACTTTGCACTGGGGTTCCTGGCGGGTTTTTAAGTTTTCCTCGCGAATCAGTCCTTAAGCTACTATTCACATGAGTCACTGATGTTACAGAAAACCCCTCGGGTTCTACAAATCCTAACCCAAGGTCCTTCTTCTACCTCAAACAGTAACCGCGGCGGAAGAAAGGGCGGAGGGGCTTACCGGCGGCGAGATTGCTCCGGTGAAGTGGTCGAGGACGAAGGGGAGGTCTCGGGGATCACAACGGTGTGCGGGTCGCCGTCGGAGATGGCCGGAGTCGGTCGGTCCACGAGCGCAGGCGGGGATGCTCGTCGGCGGCGAGGAGTCCGGCCTGGTCACGGCGAGATAGTTCAATTGGATGGGTCAGGGAGGTTCACGGGATGCCAGAGAAGATATGAGCGCAAGGAATTGGGCGGAGACTCACTGGATAGCTCGGTCCACGCGCGGCGGCGGAAGACCGAAGTCCGGTGAGGTCGATCTCGGGCTTCCGGTGAAATCTGGCCGGGTCCGAGGGCTTGGCAAGCTTCACGGGCTACTGGCGGAGCTAGCCGAAGCACTGGCTCGACTTGAGAGTGGCTGGAGTGGGCTGGCCACGGTGGCCGAAGCTCTGGCGGCAATGGCGGGCGGAATTGAGCTCGCCGGAGCTAAGGAGAGGGGGCTGGCCGGTGAGGGTGAGTGCGGGGCGAAGTGAGGTGCGCCCGGGGAGGCTTTATAGGCGCGGGCGGGCACGGCCGAGGGCGTGGGCGCGCGGCGGACTTGACCGGACGCCGGGGCGAGCGCGCGCGCGGGTTGGGCGAGCTCTGGCGTGCCGACCAGGGTCGAACACGTGTGCCCGTGCGTTCTGCCCAAGTTCTGGCGCGTGTGGTCGCTCATCCGAGCCTGCTCTCGCCTTGGTCAGTGCACAAAACCTCTTCTCCTCCCTACAAGCTACCATTCTTGTGTGGGGGTCATAGGTTTTTGCCTACTGGTTGCAGAGATATGGAGCCAGGAAATCCGGTCTGTCTCCCTGCCCAAACCCGAGGCAAATCCAAGGTTTTGTCGTGTCTAGGGCTCGCGTCCCAATGCCATCTTCTGGCACACGACAGAGGGGTTAGTTAGACACAATTTTGTAATGGGACCATTAGGATTCGAGTTAGGTATCAAGGTGAACATCCCTGATCTTTGGCTCAAGGTCTGAATTTCAGAATTCTGAAATTCAGAATTCCCATTAAGTCCCCACATGAGAAGCTTGATTTGGGGTTTTATTTGAGTTATTTTGGCTAAGCTTTCTCAACATTTCTTGTTGCTCATTAAATATACTTCAATTTTTATAATTGGCTCAAGTCATAATTTTAAACTTTTCATCCCCTTTTTCTTATTTTCTTGAATTTTGCTCATGGGGCTCACTTAGGGTTTTTAATTAGGGTTGCACATTCTACCCTTTTCAAGGACTCAATTGTTTTGATCATGATACTTTTAAGTATATACTTGGTGAATTCTTTATTACTTAAGTTATTTTGATGCTCATGCTTACTTTGATTCACATGAAATAATGGTTCTTGGTTTGGCATTTGAGAGAAACCCTAGGTGACACTGGGTGTCACAGCCTTCCCCCTTTAAAGGAATCTCGTCCCGAGATTCGGGCTAGAGTCCTCCCAGGGTGAAGCGAAGGGTGAGACTTATAGGAAATGGGTGATTATTGTTATTATTAGGGTAAAACTGCTCTTCGAATGTCATTCTTTTTGCAACTTCAGAAGGAAGTCCTTTTAAGTTTTACTTCATAGTTAGTTCATTCTGAATTAAGATCATATTTTTGAAAATTAGATTCGAAGGGCAGGAGGAGGGGTTGGGGGTGATTACGTACCAGCTTCCTTGGGTAGGCAATCGGGGAAGTTGGATCTCAAGAATTCCTCGGTTTCCCAAGTAGCTTCTTCCTCTGAGTGGTTACTCCACTGGACCTTGTACATCTTGATCGATTTAGCCCGAGTTGATCTTTCTTTGCAATCCAGAATCTTGGAGGGGTACTCTTGGTACGATAGATCTGGCTCTATCTCCAATTTTGGCTCTGCTATGATCTCGGTCGGCAATCGAACACATTTCTTCAGCTGAGATACATGGAAAACACTATGAATGGCAGACATCTTGGAAGGTAACTTCAGCTTGTATGCCACGGGTCCACATGCTTCGATGATCTCATAAGGTCCAATGTAACGAGGGGCTAGCTTGCCTTTGATCCCAAACCTCTGCACTCCCTTGGTGGGTGATACCTTGAGGTATACAAAACTTCCCACCTCGAACTGAAGAGGTTTCCTTCTTTTATCATGATAGCTCTTCTGCCTGGCCTGAGCAGCTTCTAGATTCTTCCTGATTAGCTTGACCTTCCTTTCGGCTTCAGTCACTAAATCAGGTCCAAAAACTTCTCTTTCACCAGGTTGAGACCAATTGAGTGGTGTCCTGCACCTTCTTCCATAGAGAGCTTCAAAAGGTGCCATCTTTAGGCTGGATTGATAACTATTGTTATAAGCAAACTCTGCCAAGGAGAGGTGCTTATCCCAGTTCTTGCCACAATCGATCGCACAAGCTCTCAGCATATCCTCCAGAATTTGGTTTACCCTTTCCGTCTGACCATCAGTCTGTGGGTGGTAAGCTGAACTCCTAATTAGCTTGGTTCCCAAAGACTCTTGCAATTGTTCCCAAAATCTGGCAACAAATTGGGCTCCTCGGTCAGAAACAATGGTCCGAGGTAATCCGTGCAAACACACGATCCGGTCAATATACAATTCTGCATATTTCTGAGCCTTATCAGTGGTGTGCACAGGAAGAAAATGTGCCACTTTCGTCAATCGGTCCACAATAACCCAAATTGAATCATGATGACGAGAGGTGTTGGGCAGACCCACAATGAAATCCATGCTGATGTCGTCCCACTTCCACGAAGGTACGGACAGTGGTTGCAAGGCTCCAGCTGACTTCAAGTGGCTTGCCTTTATCCTCTGACAGGTGTCACATTCTGATACATACTGGGCTATCTCCCTCTTCATTCTGGTCCACCAGTACAAAGGCTTCAGATCATGGTACATCTTGGTGCTTCCCGGATGCATAGAGAATTTGGAGAGATGATCCTCATCCAAAATTTTCCTCTTGAGGTCTTGGTCTTTAGGAATCACCAATCTGCTTTTGAACCATAGCACACCTTTTTCATCCTAGCGGAAAAAATTATACTTCTCAACCTTCTGATGGAGATTCTTCTTGATAATCTGCACTCCCTTGTCACTGAGCTGGGCCATGATAATCTGGTCTTGCAAAGCTGGCTCAACAGAAATGTGAGACAAAGAACCAGAAGGAATCATTTCAATTTGCATCTTGCTCAACTCATCACACAAGGTGTTAATGCGAGAATCCATCAGAATACAATTGCATTGCAACTTCCGACTCAAGGCATCTGCTACCACATTAGCTTTTCCTGGGTGATAATGTACCTCCAGGTCATAATCCTTGATCAGCTCTAGCCATCTTCTCTGCCTCATGTTGAGATCAGCCTGAGTAAAAATGTACTTAAGGCTCTTATGATCAGTGAAGATGTTGCAGTGGGTTCCCATTAGATAGTGCCTCCACATCTTCAATGCATGAACCACTGCTGCTAACTCGAGGTCATGAGTGGGATAGTTTTGCTCATGAGGCCTGAGTGCTCTTGAGGCATAAGCAATGACTCGGTTGTCTTGCATCAAGACACAACCTAGCCCGATGCCAGAGGCATCGCAATATACATCAAAAGGCTTGCTGCTGTCGGGTTGCGCCAATACTGGTGCTGTGGTCAGATGCTGCCTTAATGCATGGAAGGCATCTTCGCACTTCTGACTCCACACAAATTTGACTTCTTTCTTCAGCAACTCAGTAATAGGCTTCGCAATTCGGGAGAAGTCTGGAATAAACCTTCGGTAATAACCAGCCAATCCCAGAAAACTCCGAATCTGGCGAACAGTTGTTGGTGGCCTCCAATTCATCACTTCTTGCACTTTATCAGGATCAACAGCTATTCCAGCCTGAGAGATAGTGTGACCCAAGAATTTGATTTCCTTTAGCCAAAAATCACACTTGGATAACTTGGCATAAAGGTGGTGCTCTCGCAGACGTTGAAGTACTACATGCAAATGCCCGGCATGTTCTTCTTCGTTCTTTGAGTACACCAAAATGTCATCGATGAAAACCACCACGAACTTGTCCAATTCCGGCATGAAAACAGAATTCATCAGATACATGAAGTATGCTGGTGCATTTGTCAGCCCGAATGACATCACCAAGAATTCATATAGCCCATATCTGGTTGAGAACGCCGTCTTCGGAATATCACTTGCTCGTATCTTGATCTGATGGTAGCCAGAGCGAAGGTCTATCTTGGAAAACACCTTGGCCCCGACCAACTGGTCAAAAAGAACATCAATACGAGGCAAAGGATACTTGTTCTTGATAGTTACCGCATTAAGAGGGCGGTAATCTATACACAGCCTCAAGCTTTCATCCTTCTTTTTCACAAATAGTGCTGGACACCCCCAAGGCGAAGTGCTTGGGCGAATAAATCCCTTATCCAGCAACTCTTGCAACTGCTTCTTCAACTCTGCCAACTCAGCGGGTGGCATTCGGTAGGGCCTCTTGGAAATTGGGGTCGTTCCCGGTTGCAACTCGATGGCGAATTCAATATCCCGGTCCGGTGGCATTCCTGGCAATTCATCAGGGAAGACATCTGCATACTCACAGACCACTGGGATCTTCTTGAGGGGTAACTCCGTCATAGAGAAAGCACATGACCGAGTAGAACCCTGACTAGGCAGAATTAAAGTGAAATTCCCGCAGAACGGAGAATTAACTTCCACGGTACGACTGGCTATATCAAGCACAACTTGGTGCAAGGTCATCCAATTTGCTCCTAGAATAATGTCCACATTTTCCAATCCCAACACAAGGAGAGTGGTTTTGACAATGTGGCTTCCCAGTTGAATAGGCACACTTTGGTTTAATTGATTAGTTGAAATTTTACCCCCAGGTGTGACTATCATGAATGACCCTTTTGAGTGAGAGAATGGCAGTTCACATTTAGCACTGAACTTTTGGCTAATGAAACTATGAGATGCACCAGAGTCAAACAAAATTAAAGCAGGTTGATTATAAACTGAAAAGGTACCGGTCATGATAGGAGCTCCTTCTGGTACTTCCTCCAGAGTAGTGAAGTTGAGCTTCCCTTGCCTGACTTGCACCTTCTGCTTTCTTCCCTTGTCTTGATTTGGTGCTGGCATCTGCCTCTGCTGGTTCCTGGGATAATTCTTGGCATAGTGGCCCACATTGCCACAAGTGAAACACTTATTCCCATTGCCCTGGCGGAACTGCTGCTGCTGCGGAGGCTGATTGTTCCTTGGGGCGGGAGCTGGATAGCGGTTGGGTGCCGGCTGCTGCTGCTGCTGAGGTGGCCTGATCACCCATCTGCCTGCCTGCTGCTGAAAACCCCTGCTCTGGTTGTGAGAAACAATCCGGAACCTCTGAGCCTGAGCGGATGGTGCTGCCATTGGTGCCTTTCTCTTCTTCTCTGCCCGGTGAGCAACAATGCAATCCTCCTGGGAGATGGCCATGTTGACCAACTCATTGAAGCTATCAGCCCGGATAGTGTTGAGACGTTCCCGCAGCTTGGTATTGAGACCCCTGCGGAAGCGATCCCTCTTCTTTTCATCAGAATCAGCATGATACCCTGCATACTGGCATAAGTCGTTGAAGGCTTGCGCATACTGCAGTACCGTGCGGGTTCCTTGATTAAGGGCTAGAAATTCATTCAACTTCCGATCAAGAATGCCAGCTGGGATGTGGTGTCCTCTAAAGGCAGTCTTGAATTCCTCCCAAGATACTTCACGATCAGCGGGGAGCATGGCACGGAAGTGATCCCACCAAGTCCGAGCAGGGCCGCGAAGCTGCTGTGCAGCGAAGCGAGCCTTGGCTTCATCAGGGCAGTCTCCCGTGAGGAGGGGAAACTTGGACTCGACGACGCGAAGCCATACGTCGGCGTCCAACGGATCCTCTGCCTTGGTGAACAAGGGCGGCTGCGTGCTCAGAAACTCCTGGTAAGTTGCCATAGCAAGAGGTCGCTGATGCTGGCCTCCACCATGCTGCTGAGGGTGGGGCTTGCGCTGCAAGAGCTGTCGCAGAATCTCATTCTGCTGGGCCATCAGCTCCTGCACTGTGGGAGCTGGAGGAGGTGGCGGGGGAACCTGCTCGTTCTGCCCGCGACGCTGCCTAGCTGCCATCTGAAAACAGAGATTGTCGCCATTGTTATCCCAACTCACAGTTTCGAACGACAAGATATCATCTAATATGGAAGGAAAAATGCCATAATCATAATATTAGGTTCGAAATGAAGATAACATGGTGACAAGATCCCACAGATTTCAAAAGTTTACAGGGTTACATCAATCAGGGGAAAGTACCCATAAGCCTAGTCCAAAATGTGATATTTCTAAGCTCGCATAGGTTTCTATCCGCCTAAAAGTGTCAAAGTGACTGCTTAACCCTGAGCGGTGGAAGCGACACTGGGTACGGGTGAAGGAGGCATCGCGGAGGTAGTCCCATTGGCACCAGGGGCTGGTCCTAGCTCCTCGGGAGCCTCTTCTCCCTCGCTTCCTGCTTCATTGGCCTCCATCTCCAGGTGGTGCATGTCCAAGTGGTCATTTGCTTCTTCGAGTTCCCTCTGCACATCGTGAAGCTGGTTCTCCAAGACATCGATAGTGTTGTCTCGGATCTCCACCTGCTGCTCCAAGGTGGTGATGCGCTGGTTCAGCCTTTCCACCTGCAGATCCTTCTCCACCAACTCTGTGGATAGGTCGACCACAAAATCTTCCCGACTGTCGAGAGTGAGCTTGGCAGTCTGAGCAGTGTTAGCAAGAAGTGCCATAACATCGCTCTGAAGGGCCTGAAGGCGGTACAGCGCACTCATGCACTAAACAGTGACCCTCCCAACCAAGTCAGGATACATCGCCCACACATCCTTTACATGGCTCACGCGGTTACACCACATGGGATCATCCTTCTTCTCATCAGGGAAGAGTCCCAAGGGGTGCATCACCATCTCCAGGGGATGGTAGCCACAGAAAGCCATTAGAGTCTTCATGGCTGCTGCCTCAACGGTGTCGTCCGTCCTGAGTCCAATCGTCTCAGAGTCAAGAGAACGCCAACCCGGCTGAAGGGGATGAGCCTCCAAAGTCAGCCAGACCCGACAACGAGGTACCCGATGCTCCTCATACAACTGCACCGTGTACAAAGGTGGCGTAGGGTAACCGGCGGAGTTAAGCACTTCCCACAAGATGGAAGGAAAGCCATCGCGAGAAAGGAAGTCAGAACTGAAACGAGAGTCTCCTCCACTGGCGGGGGTGGGTGAATTCATCTGCGGAAGGGAATCAAAGATAAAGATTATGGTGGAAGTAAAAAGAAAAGGAGAGCCCGGATGGTTTTAAAGGAAGGGGGTTAGCTCAAAATTTTAATTCCTCTTTACATTTTATAATGCATGCATGCTGGAAGAAACGTTGCCTCTCAAAAGAAGTAGGGTGCCTTTTTAGGGCATCCTTAAAAATATAAGTACTAGCCCACGGGGCCTAATTAGTTAGCCACCTATTTCTCCCTCTATGCCTAAGGCCTTTCGTCCTAGGTCTAGCAGTCTAGTCCTGACGATCCATAGCAGTTTCTAGGCAAGTTTTAGATTTTGAAAATTGGTATTCATGGTTTATTGTCCTTCTCTGTGGCGGAATTTGCTCCGATACCAGCTGTGGCAGAACCACCCGAATTATTCCAGCTTAAGTGCCTAAGTCACGCCTTAGGGGCCGTAACACACTTAAATCGGAATAACCCGTCAGTCCTTCAGATCTAGTCTGATAGAGCCACTTAACCAGGATCAAATTCCACAATCTCACTCGAAGGTGAGTCACAGAAGAAATACAATAAAACAGGAAACCTCAAATTAAGTACGGAGTTATTACATAAATCGGAGTTTTTGCGGAGTAAATAAAGTTCACAAAATAAAGTGCAGCGGATAATCGAGGTCGTCGGTAATGAGGAAATGGGCAAGGCCTAGCCCACTACTCCTCGTGCTCCTCTCCTGCCGGAGCAACATGCCACTCGACCGTCCAACCCGGTGGCAGGGTGGTAGGCCAAGTCACACCATCAACCATTTCTTGAATGGTACCTACAAAAATTGTGCCACAAGCAAGGCTGAGTATACTAATACTCAGCTAGACTTAACCGGTGTGAGGAGTCTACTCCTCTACCTCTAGACTATGCAGCTGTTTGGCTGAGGGGTTTGGTTTGCCAAAAGCACTAGCTGTTTCTAAAATCAATTTTTAGCTTTTCAAATTCTATCATCCTTAACTTAGCTAGATTTGCTCCTTCTAAGCATACATGGTAACAATCAATTAGTTCAATCAATGAGTTATCTCATGTAACCACATTTCACTTCTTACTCGATGCAGTACAAGGAATCAAGCAGTCTCATTAGCTGCGAGAAGCAGACGATTCGAATCGAGTTTTAACCTTGCAAGGTAAACCTAAACACACGACATGTCAGGGTACTCCGACCCCACACATGACAACTGTCCCCATCGATTCCCCGTTCGCGTCCAGGCCTCACCGCCTTGGCATACAATGCTCCACTGACCCCGGCTGCCGCCGTGCAGTGACCGCACTTGTACCCACCATAGCTAGCATGGGAGACCTAGTCTCAGGTCCCATGAGGGATAAAGTCCGCGCCCGGCTTCACTCAGGTACTAGGTTTACCGGTTACCATTTTTCCCGGCATGTGCTTAGTACGTTCAAAAGCGTGACTCAGGTATCCACACATTAATCCTTAATTCATTTTTCCCGTCTCATGGACAAGGCATCCTCCCTGGATCCAAATCCATAGACCAAACATATATCCCATTATCAAGATGAATACAATCAATTCCTGACCTCGCGCGAGTGCTAGAAAATCACTCGACTTCTACCGAGATCCTGATTAGCAAGCAGCTACTCGACCTAGCATACTAGTATTCATCTCAAAAAGGAATCCTAAGTTCATGCAACTAGAGGTTTCAAGCAACTCCTACACTTAAGTGCACATTGCAATCCTACAAGCATTAAGTGTAGTAAAATAGCATAATTAACAGGTTATGCATAAAACCGGGGCTTGCCTTCAATTGCTGGGGCTGCGGGGAGATCCTCAATAGCAGCCTCTGAAGCCTGCTCCTGGTCCTCCTCTTGGACAGATCCTTGCTCGGGGATGAGCACGTACTCTCCGTCGACAAGATTACAATCTAATGAATGCAATGCGTAAGATATATGCATGATATGATATGTGCTTTTAGAAATTACAACTTTAAAGGTGTATGATCTTTCTTGAGTTAAACAAGGTTAACTTTGCTTATATAAGTCCCTTGGGTGGGGTATACTTGGTAAATTGGTTTAAACTTAGCTAAGGTAAGTAGTAGATTAAATTTTGGGGTTCCACTGAATTCCTTTTAAGTCTTAGGGAGAATTGATAAGTTCTCAAGTTAGACTTATTGGGGTTAGGTTTATTTCTTCTTCCCTTTTCTTTTATTCTCTTAAAGGTTTTGGAGTAGGTTTGAACTACAAGTTGCTTTTATAAAATTCTAAAAATTCTGCAAAAATTACAGTGGTTGGGTACTGGTGTAAGTTTCTCTGTCTCAAAATTTGGGGATCAGAAAGTGAGTAGTTTTCTCTGGACAAAAATACCAAATTTTAGGGCAGAAGGGGTACTTTGAACTACAACTATTATTTAACAGTGGGTAATTCTCTAAAACTTATTTTTGCTGGCTTTTAGGTGTTATAACATGACTTGATACAAATTTCTAGTCATTAATACCTTTTAATTAATTTTCTATGGTTTTCTCAAGTTCTTAGCCAAATGGGTGCTTTCTACTACTACTATATTTGAAAAACAACAAACAACAGAGTTCTTATTTTTCTTGGTTATTATTTTGTGCAAGAGCAATCATTCTGAAGTTTGGCATCTTTTTGCTTAAGGGAAGAGGTGGTATGCATTATTTGAATCAAGTGGCCTTTCTTTTAAATTATTAGCAATAGGTATGAGTTTGCTTCTTTTTCATGGGTTTGCATTTTTTTCTGGTAGTTTATCTCATTATGGACTTAGTTAATTTTTGGTTGCCCATTATCACATTATTAGGGGTTGTTCAAGAATTATTGGGAAAATGCCCTATTATCACTTTGTATTTATTTTCCTTACTTAAAAAGTTGGGCTGAGGTGCTCTTTATTTTTGTAGTGGGGCTCTAGTGGTTGTAAGTCCACTGGATTTTTATTATTCATTTTGGTTATAGTTTTGCTGCTCTAATAATTGATTTTTAGTCCAATAAGGCTAAATAAAATATTTTAATTTAAAATTGGTCCAAATTAATGGTCTCTGTATTTTTCCTAGGTTCTCTGTTACATAAGTAAACTAGGAAAAATAATCTTAATCACTGTTCATTAATTTCTAATGCCTTTCTGATTTTCTCTAAGTTTTGGGAAAAATAGCTTTAAATGAATAACTACATCATAATTTCTAATGCTGGGGTTCCTACTATTTTTAAACAGTGTCTAAATGAGGTTTAAACATCTATAAATTTTCTTAAGTTCAGCACAGAAGAAAAACTAATTTTCCTTAATTAAACAAGGTTTAGTGGGTTTCTGTTTTTAATTTTAAACTCTAAAATTTAGAACAGAAAGCATAGGGTTTATTATTTTTAAATGATAGATCATAATATTCAGGAGCTAGCAAAATTGGTTTGACAACTTTTTATGAAAAATTCATCAAGTTATGGGTTTTCTAAGTTCTCTGGTCATTTTAAAAAGAATAACAGAATTGGTTTAATAGAAATCCACTTTGCACTGGGGTCCCTGGCGGGTTTTTAAGTTTTCCTCGCGAATTAGTCCTTAAGCTACTATTCACATGAGTCACTGATGTTACAGAAAACCCCTCGGGTTCTACAAATCCTAACCCAAGGTCCTTCTTCTACCTCAAACAGTAACCGCGGCGGAAGAAAGGGCGGAGGGGCTTACCGGCAGCGAGATTGCTCCGGTGAAGTGGTCGAGGACGAAGGGGAGGTCTCGGGGATCACAACGGTGTGCGGGTCGCCGTCGGAGATGGCCGGAGTCGGTCGGTCCACGAGCGCAGGCGGGGATGCTCGTCGGCGGCGAGGAGTCCGACCTGGTCACGGCGAGATAGTTCAATTGGATGGGTCAGGGAGGTTCACGGGATGCCAGAGAAGATATGAGCGCAAGGAATTGGGTGGAGACTCACTGGATAGCTCGGTCCACGCGCGGCGGCGGAAGACCGAAGTCCGGTGAGGTCGATCTCGGGCCTCCGGTGAAATCTGGCCGGGTCCGAGGGCTTGGCAAGCTTCACGGGGTACTGGCGGAGCTAGCCGAAGCACTGGCTCGACTTGAGGGTGGCTGGAGTGGGTTGGCCACGGTGGCCGAAGCTCTGGCGGCAATGGCGGGCGGAATTGAGCTCGCCGGAGCTAAGGAGAGGGGGCTGACCGGTGAGGGTGAGTGCGGGGCGAAGTGAGGTGCGCCCGGGGAGGCTTTATAGGCACGGGCGGGCACGACCGAGGGCGTGGGCGCGCGGCGGACTTGACCGGACGCCGGGGCGAGCGCGCGCGCGAGTTGGGCGAGCTCTGGCGTGCCGACCAGGGTCGAACACGTGTGCCCGTGCGTTCTGCCCAAGTTCTGGCGCGTGTGGTCGCTCATCCGAGCCTGCTCTCGCCTTGGTCAGTGCACAAAACCTCTTCTCCTCCCTACAAGCTACCATTCTTGTGTGGGGGTCATAGGATTTTGCCTACTGGTTGCAGAGATATGGAGCCAGGAAATCCGGTCTGTCTCCCTGCCCAAACCCGAGGCAAATCCAAGGTTTTGTCGTGTCTAGGGCTCGCGTCCCAATGCCATCTTCTGGCACACGACAGAGGGGTTAGTTAGACACAATTTTGTCAATGGGACCATTAGGATTCGAGTTAGGGATCAAGGTGAACATCCCTGATCTTTGGCTCAAGGTCTGAATTTCAGAATTCTGAAATTCAGAATTCCCATTAAGTCCCCACATGAGAAGCTTGATCTGGGGTTTTATTTGAGTTATTTTGGCTAAGCTTTCTCAACATTTCTTGTTGATCATTAAATATACTTCAATTTTTATAATTGGCTCAAGTCATAATTTTAAACTTTTCATCCCCTTTTTCTTATTTTCTTGAATTTTGCTCATGGAGCTCACTTAGGGTTTTTAATTAGGGTTGCACATTCTACCCTTTTCAAGGACTCAATTGTATTGATCATGATACTTTTAAGTATATACTTGGTGAATTCTTTATTACTTAAGTTATTTTGATGCTCATGCTTACTTTGATTCACATGAAATAATGGTTCTTGGTTTGGCATTTGAGAGAAACCCTAGGTGACACTGGGTGTCACACTAGCTAACAATGTTATGGTGAAGAAGGCCAATGGTAAATGGAGAATGTGTATTGATTTTACTGATCTCAACAAGGCTTGTCCGAAGGATGAGTTTCCATTACCAAGGATAGATTCTCTAGTAGATGCAGCAGCTTCATCAGAGCTCATGAGTCTACTAGATTGTTATTCAGGCTACCATCAAATCTGGATGAAGAAGGAAGATGAGCCAAAAACCAGCTTCATAACCCCCAGTGGTACATATTGTTACCTTCGGATGCCTGAGGGGCTCAAGAATGCTGGAGGAAGCTTCAGTAGAATGACAGCCAAAGTCCTTCATTCTCAGATAGGCAGAAATGTGCTGACTTATGTTGATGATATCATAGTAAAAAAGCACGAAGCAAGAAAATCACATTGCTGATCTGCAGGAGACATTCGCTAACTTTAGGCAAGCTAGCCTGAAGTTGAATCCAGAAAAGTGTGTCTTCGGAGTAAAGAAGGGGAAATTCCTTGGTTGTTTAGTTTCAACAAAAGGAATCGAAGCTAATCCAAATAAAATTGAAGCTATTCTTCAGATGGAGCTGCCAAGCACAAGAAGGGAGCTCAACGGCTGACAGGAAGACTGACATCTCTGAATCGATTCATATCTAGATCAGCAGAGAGAAATTTACCATTCTTTGAAGTGCTGAAGTCGGCCGAAGTCTTTCAATGGGGATCGGCTCAGCAGAAAGCCTTCGAAGAGCTGAAGTAGTACCTGATAGACTTAACAACGTTAACTCCACCCACGCCAGGGGCTCCTCTGTTATTATATGTGGCAGCTTCGCATTCTGCAGTAAGCGCAGCACTTGTGCACGAAAAGCTTGAAGGACAAATTAAAAAGCAAGGCCCAGTATACTTCATCTCTGAAGTCCTCAGCTTATCAAAGAAAAACTACACATAATTGGAGAAGGTGCTATATGCTGTCTTAATGGCCTCCAGGAAGCTTCGACATTACTTTCAAGCATTCCATATAATTGTTCCTTCATTTCAGCCTTTGAAGGATATTATGAGGAAATGAGAAGCTATTGGAAGGATTGGAAAGTGGGCTGCGGAACTCAACGAATTCAGCATTGATTATGTGCATAGATCCTTGATCCAGTCCCAGGCGTTAGCAGACTTCATCGCTGACTGGACGCCAGGGGCTCAGGAAGAAGAAGCAAGTAAAGATGTCGAAGCTTGGATGATGTTCTGCGATGGTTCTTGGGGAACCTTCGAGGCAGGTGCAGCTACTGTTTTAGTTGCACCTTCCAAAGTCAGAACATGCTATGCAGTGAAACATGATTTCAGCTACACAAATAATATTGCTGAATACGAAGCTTTGCTTTTGGGGCTTCGGAAGTTAAAGGCAATGGGGATAAGAAGGGCAGTTCTTAAAACCGATTCCCAAGTTATTTCTGGTCATATTGACAAGAGTTGTAAAGCAAGAGACCCGAAGCTTGAGAAATACTTGGATACAGTTCGAAGGCTTGAAGCTTCTTTCGAAGGGTTTTCTGACAAGAATATTCCACGAGGAGAAAATGAGCACGCTGATCTGCTAGCCAAGTCAGCGGCACAGGGGCTGCCTTTACCTTCGAAAGTATTCTTTGAGACAATAATAGCACCTTCGGTTGAACTTCTTGAAAGAGCAGTGCTCAATATATGTCCTGTTCATAGTGAAGATTGGAGAACTGTGATTATATCCTTTCTATAGGGCAATTACCTTTCAGATGACGAATCTTATAATAAAATAATAGAGGCAAGAGCCCGTCCATATGTAATAATAGAAGGGGAGTTATACAAACATGGAGTCTGCTCTCCATTACTCAAATGTTTATCCAGACCTGAAGGTATAGAATTGATGAAGGAAATACACGCAGGTCTGTGTGGATCTCACATCGGATCTAGGCCCTTGCTGGGAAAAGTTTTTTGTCAAGGATTTTATTGGCCGAAGGCAGCTTCGGATGCAGCAGAATTAGTCCAAAAGTGTGAAGGCTGTCAAAAATGTGCAAGAGATCAAAAACAACCTTCATCTCTGACTCAGTTAATACAGCCCACTTGGCCATTGCAAAGGTGGGGCCTTGATTTGCTAGGCCCACTTCCACCAGCACAAGGAAATTTAAAATATGTTGTGGGGACGGTAGAATATTTTTCCAAATGGATTGAGGCGAAGCCTTTAGCCACAATAACTTCGGTCACTGTTCAGAAATTTTTTTGGAAAAATATTGTTTGTCGCTTCGGAGTGCCGAAGGCTATTACTGTGGACAATGGAACACAGTTTGATGCCAAAGCTTTCAAAGAGTTCTGTGAACAAATTGGCACGAAGATCCATTTTGCATCGGTTAGACATCCGGAGTCAAATGGACTTGTCGAAAGAGCTAATGGCATTATAATGACGGGAATAATGAAGTTAATCTTCAATCAGCCCAGTGGAAAGTGGCCAGATGAATTGATCAAAGTGGTGTGAAGCCACAACACAACAATGTCAAGGTCAACAGGCTTTACACCATTCAAATTACTGTTTAATGACGAAGCAATAACCCCGGAAGAAGCTAAAGCAGGATCAATAAGAACAGTGGCTTCGGCAGAGGACGAAGCTGATTATTCTGTGGCAAAAGATGCTATAGAAGGGATCAGGCTTCAGGCTGTGGAGAACATCAATAAATATCAAGCCGAAACAATAAAATGGCGTGACAGAAAAGTTCGGTTAAAAAATATCAGGCCAGGGCACTTGGTACTTCAAAGAGTTGCCAACTCAGATACAGTAGGCAAGCTACAGTTGAAGTCGGAAGGACCTTTTCTGGTAGTATCTTTGTCAAGACCCGGTTCCTACAAATTGAAGGATATGGACGGCAACGACATTCCTAGATCTTGGAATGCGGATGAGCTTCGGCGATATTATGTATAACTTGATGTAATCTTTTTATTTTTTCCTATGGTACCCTTTTCCTTTCTAAAGGGGGAGAAAGGTTTTTAATGGGGCCATAGCATGTAATTTCTCTTTTTTATTTCAGCTCTACAAGAGCAATATCCCCCAAAAAATGTAAATGTAAAAGCCGAGCACGCACCATCGAGTGTGTAACACCCTAAAATCCTATTTTGATATTTGAGAAAAATTTACTAAAGATTTACAAAATAAAAGTGTATTTCTAATAAGTTTATCAATTGAAATATTTTCCTAAAGTGAAATAAAAAAAATAATATAAATTTTGGCTATGTATTTGAACTATTTTCCCAACTAAATAATATGGTGAGATATTTTACATAAATCATGCCTTATTGAATTATATGTTTTTTTTGGCATGGACAAAGTAACCAATATAAATAAATATATAATTTTTACTTGCATTGTCATGCTGTGATTTCTGTTTGATGCATCAAATATATGCTTGAAATTCAGAATCAAACTTAAGATTGAAATGAGAAAGGAAATTTGAATTTGAATTGAATATTTTAAACTTGAACTAGAGAAGAGAATAGAAATAGAAAAGAAAAAGGACAGAAGCCTCGGCTGGGCCGACCTCCCTCCATTCGGCCCGCTAAAGAATTTTCCCGCGCGCACTCAATTTCAGTCACTGACCTGTGGGCCCGACACGTCAGTCTCACGTCAACACACACTGCAAGCTCGTCCTCTGCTCATTTGGGGCCCGCTCGTCAGTCATCCTCACCCGGGCGCGGATACCTCCTTTGACCGCGCGTTCGTATCACTGGAGCCGAGGCCCACCTGTCACCCTGCTCGCGTCCGTAACAAACCGAGCGCAACGGCAAGCGTCATCAGCTTCTTCGTCAACTAGATCCCGCGCATGGCGGGCGGTCTCCTTCCCCTTCTTCTGGAGCTGCTGGTCGACTCCGATTCCGTCGGTTCGGGACGTTAAATACGTGCTCGCCCGAGAACCCTAGATCCTAAAACCGCACGAACCCAGCCGTCATCCCCCGTGACCGAGAAAACCAATACGTGTGGTCCGTCCGCTGTCGGAGCCGTGTCTCTACCTTCACCGTCGTTTGGAGGCCGGTGTGGGGTCGTAGGTGTTCGGCACTCCGTGTGGAGTGCGTGTGCGAAGAATCAAGATCGGAGGTTGAGACCGGCGTCCGGAATTCCTCGCCGCGACTAAACTCCACCGTGGCTCCGCCATGTCCCCACGACCAGCGTTCTGCGCGTCAAATCCTCCTGGTATGATGGCTCGATCAAGTTCGCAGTGATTCCCTTATCGCGTAGAAGTGAGCGGATTGGAGAATAGGGCATTCGTTAGCCGGTTTCGGGTCTCTCCGGTGAGCTTCGCCGTGGCCTGGTGGGCGGCGCCGCCGTGCGCATCTGCCCAGTTGGGGCGATAACCATGCGCCGTCGGATCCACCAGGAACGGCTGCGATTAGAACCGGTATACCGATTCGGGTTTGGGGGCTGTGGGCCGTCCGATTTAGATCAGACGGATGACAGGTGTAGCTAGCGTTTTGAATCTGGAGGGTTGATATTTGATCGTGCGGTGGCCTACGCATACCGTTTTGATCCACTCCAGATCTAATCTGGAACACCCATGTCCGATCTGACGGCCGGGATCCACCGCACCTTTGGACCGCGCAAGTTTTGCATATAAACCCCTCTGCTCACGTATTAATAACCCGCGATCCACTTAGGGGGCGCCTGTGTCTCAGGATTAGTTGTAGAATAGCCCCTGGGTTTTCTGGAAAATGAGGCCTAGTCCAGAAATCGTTTCAATTGAATAAATGAAATAGAAAATAGATTTTTAATAGGAAAATAATTGTTGGAACTTCAATAATTCATAGAAAATGCATATGAACTCCAAATTACTTCATTCCAGTTGCTAAAATTTTGTAATATTATTCCCTACCACTTAGAGTCTCTGTTTTATCATGACAACAGTAAGAAAATTAATCCCACTCTTAATCCTATTTTAAACACATAAAACCTTTGAAAATCCATAACTTAAAATCTATAACTCGAAAAATTATGATTCCTATTCTTATGATCTTATTTTAATATGTAGATTATTAATATGTAGTTTATTCTTATGTTTGGTGTGATGTTAATTTTTTATATACCATGTTTGTCTGTATTGCTACGTTTAGCAGTGAGGACACGTGTCATCTGAAGATCATCCTGGTACCTGGAAATCTCAAGTCCCAGGCAAGTTGTGCCCTTGATCACTTCTTTACCCATTCATGTTCTTATTAATCATAATGATCTGCATAGGTTAATTTTGCTGGGACCCAATAGGTTACCCTAGATTTGACTATCTTTATACCTTGTTTCACCACTGGTTTTACTACTAATTTTTTGGGTAGTACATGCTATTGCTTTATGTGGATTTGGGTATAAAGATATTTATGACTCATGATTACACTTTCTATTATCTGTTCATTATTTTATGTTCATGATAAGATCATTATGTTAATGGGAACATGGAGAACCACCCGGGAAAACAGTGCTACCACAAGGGTTTAATGGGACGCCCTTGGCCGATTAATTAGGAAAGCTAGTGGAAGACTACCTTACCCGAAAGGGGCAAGGGCAGTAGGGGAGTGGTCAGTGTAGGGAGGCCCTCGGGAGGATTTTGCTGCGATGGCGGTCCTACAAGGGATTCCTGCATTGGAGCTTCCTATAAACTGTAGCGGGTTTTCTGAAGCTAGTGGAACTTTGTAAAGGCCTCGTAGTGTTACCCTGCCTCGCCTCCTCGGTAGAGGTGTATGGGAAGTCACGATCCCTTGGCAGATGGGTAACATGACTTGTGGGTAAAGATGCGCAACCTCTGCAGAGTGTAAAACTGGTATACTAGCCGTGCTCACGGTCATGAGCAGCTCGGACACTCACATGATTAATTTATGGAACTTAAACTCAATTTGTCGTATGCATTGCATCGCAGGTGAGGTTGTTACTTTTGTTCTACTACTTAATTGGGTTGGTATTTACTTATACTTAGTAATTGCTAATAAAATTTTGACCAACTTTAAAAGCAATGCTCAGCTCTAACCATCCTCTTTGGTAAGCCTTACACTTCACGTGAGCTCCCACCTTTGGCGAGTTCATGCACATTATTCCCCACAACTTGTTGAGCGATGAACGTATGTGAGCTCACTCTTGCTGTCTCACACCCCCCCACAGGTCAAGAACAGGTACCGCAGGATGAGGCGCTTGGAGGATGCCATGATGAGTTCGTGAGAGGTCTAGGTCGTCGTCTCCCAGTCAACTTTGGGTTGCTGGATCGTTTCCTCATATGATGTAATTATTTAATTATTTTGTATAGAACTCCTGTTATATAGTAAAGATGTGACATTCGATCCTGTGCCACTATGCATCATATGTGTGAGACTTGGTCCCAGCACACCTGGTGTTTATGTTCGCGCCCGGGCTTTGGATCCCTAAAACCGGGGTGTGACAGAGTGCAAAGAGAAAAGAAAAAACAGGGAGAAGCTCGAAAGACGTCCCTAAGGGGATGCAGAGCACGACGAAGCTACAAAAAGCCGTTCCTAAGGGAGCACAGTGTAAATTTTCTGCTCAAAAGTCATTCCTAAGGGAATGCAGAGCTTACAGCGAAAAGTCAACGCTGATTCCGCCGAAATATAAGACGAAGCGCGAAAAGTCAACGTGATACCGCCGAAATAGAAGGCGAAGAAGTTCAAAAGACGTTCTGAAGGGAATGCAGAACTTACAGCGAAAAGTCAGCGCTGATACACCGAAAAATAAGTGGTGAAGCCGAAAAATAAACGACAAAGAGACTTTGGTTATTCCTAAGGGAATGAAGGCTATGATTGTGGCTTTGTATGTGTGTGTTTGGACATTCATTTGCACGGTACATTACATCATACATTTGCATTCATAAACATTCATTTAGACATACATAGGATCATCATCATCATAAACACAGGCAGTTGCTTCAGCTCTAAAGACAAGGCTTCGGCAAAAAAGAAAAAGAAACAGTTTTTATGCTTCGCTGTGTATGAAAAGAAGGGAAGGTGTTTTTCGCCTTCGGCTCAAAAATGCTAATTTCGTTCACATCAAAGCACTTTATACATTGATGGAAAGGTAAGAATATATTACAAGGTATGGACAAAGTTCACAAAGTAAAGTTTAATTACATCATTCTTTACAAAGGTTATTACAAAAGTTTTTTAAAGTTTTTTCTACAGTTATCCATTGAGCTTCGGTTTCGGCTTTGTCATCTGTTAAGCTTCGACTTCATCTTCTTACTCTTCAGCTTCGGCTTCGACTTCATCATCCTACACGTATTAAAGTATTGTAAGCAAAATTCAAGTTCGAAGGAAGAGGTAAGCACAAGGTATAATTTTGTTACCGGCTTAAGATGACTCCGAGCTTCATCACCAGCTTTGCTTCGTCCACCCTTTGTCCATACCAGTTTTATAAATTTATTTGCTATGCTTCGGGCAAGGTTGGGAATATTATCCAGATCTGCTGGTGAAAATCTGAAATTGGGTCTATTGATAACCTTTCCATGTTCGCAGCCAGATTTCAGGAAGGCAACAGCTATGCCCAGAGAAGCTACCAGGGCACAAAAGTCGCCATGTCCAGCAATAACTTCATCAAGGTCATCAATTTCACCTTCGAAATGTTCGAAGGTCCCTGGCAGGTCTTCAGTCGAAGGATTAAATTTTTCGTTGCTGGCTCCAACCGAATAGAAGACCTGCTTCAGCCGTTGAACGCATCGATTACTGAACTCCAGACATTTATTTTGAAGGCTTGTCAATGATTTTTGCAAATCTGAACTTTTCTGAACTTCGGCCTCAAATTTTTCATTAAGCTTCTGCTTTTCTTGTTCGAAGCTTTCTGACTGGGAGAGAAGCTTCGTATTTAATTCTGCTATTTTAGCTTCAGCTTATGCCAATAAGCCTTCGGTTGTCTGAAGCTCGAAGTCCCTCTTTTCAAGAGTAGCTGATTGGTCTTTTATTTTACTTTCTAAACTTTCAATTATAACTTCGTGTTTTTTATCTTCCAAATCTTGCTGCATTTTCAAAGCTTTACTCAAAAGCATACTCTGCGCACAAACAACCTTCGTTAGAAAACATCTTTGTTTTTTTACAACAAAACTTAAAGAAAAGTTGTTTACCTTGAAATTGGAATAGAATAAACTACCAACGATGTGCTGTCGTCGGTAGCGGCTAATGTCCGTTTCGAGCTTCGGGAAACCAATACTCTTTGACAGAGTACCAATAACCTTCACTCCGGTATGATCCCGGACGCATCCCAACTTTTCATCATCGACACCACCGAAGAGAAGTGCCCCCGGCCGATAACCGCAAGATATGGCATACTCTTTTAGCTCTTTTTCAGCCTTTGTCAGCTCTTGTCCAACTAAGTTTTGAAAATTAAAAATTTCATCTTCCGAAGTGTCTTTGGCTATTTCTTTCTTCTTCTCGGGCTCTGGGGCTGAAGTCTCTTCGGTAGTTGCAGCAGTTTCTTCTGCGGCCATGTCTAGCAGTATCTTATCAATATTTGCAATTGTGCTTTCTAAGTGAATATCTTCGGCTGTGGCAGCTTCGGCAGCTGTAGCCTCCGAAGGTGCAGCTTCGGTAGTTGTTATGCTCTCAATAGCTGGTGCCTTCGGAGCTGAAGCTTGTGGTGGTGTCTTTTCAATGACTTCTGTCACTGTAATGATTCTTTGCTTTTTTGGCCTAGCTGCCTTCTTCGTTTTTGCGGGCTCCTTTTCCTTCTGAAAAAGCTTCGTCAGATGTGGCCCTAGTGGACTCAGCTTGATAGGCAAAGATTCAATCATTACCTTTAAAATTTCCTCCACGTCGGTGGTAGAGGGTGTTGTAGCAGTTTCTTCTTCTTCGTCAATTGCCTTCTGCTTTGGAGCTGTAGCTTTTCTCTTCTTCGAAGCATCTGTCTTCGGCTCAAGCTTCAGCTTTTTCTTTTTCAATTGTTCTTCATCGTCTATATTCAGAACACCAGCCACTCTCTTTCTTTTCTGCCCTTCGGCATCCTTGTCTAGCCGCTCGTAGTCGGGATACTCAAAATCCAGAGCATCCATTACTCGGTTTAACCTTCGCTTTGGACGGGTGCCGAAGGCCGCAGTCATCAATTGATCTTCTTTTTTAGAGTAATTGCCGAGTATTTCATTGCACATTACTTCGATCGTGTCCAGCCACTCTTGGCAAGGCACTTTGAAATGTTTCTTGAATTTATAATGGTAAGGCAACCGAATAAGTTCCCCCTCCTTCTTTTCTCCTTTAAGCTTCGGCATGGCCCACTCTTTCATAGTTGGGAACACTCTGAAAGCCAAAAATTCTTGCACTAAGTCCCAAGTGCCGATATGCTCCGCAATAACTCTAAATTCAGCCAGAGCAGTTTGGCTTGGACCCCCTGGTGTCATGTTGCACCGGGGTCTGGTCTCTCCGAAGATCAACTCTAGCGGACTCTGGACCAGCTTCTCCTTATCTTCGTCAACTTTAACGTAAAACCACTCAGACTTCCACCCAGCTGACCACTTGCTACGATAACTGATCACTGGAAATTTTGTACTCTTGCGATAGGCAAAATTGTAGCAGCCAAAATTTTCATGCAGCCCATCTCCTCTATCCTTGGTCTGATAATGAAGCTCGTGCGCTCGGCAGAAACCTTCGGCAAATGGTTCCACCCCTTGGCTTTGGAGAGCCCAGAAATAAACGCTAAGCCTAACGATAGCGTTAGGAGTTAGCTGGTAAAGGTAGATCCCAAACCTCTTCAATACATCAGCAATCATCTTGTTCAAAGGAAATCTTAAACCAGCTTTAAAGAAACTTTTGAAGACCACTACTTCATATTTTTCTAGCTTTGGAGTAGTCTCTTCTCCACCAAAACGAACCAGCTCTTTCTTCGCTTCATTAAAATAGCCCAAATTCAACATCTTAGGCAAATCACCTTCGGAGATGGTGGATTTCCCGAAATCCAAGTGGCTGGGTTTACTTGGCACTGCGTTGTAATCATCTTCAGACTCGGTCTCCTCAACATCAGCCTGCTCTGCTTCAGTGGCAGGTGCATCCTCCGATGGTACCAGCCCTGAGCGTTTCATCACTTCAAAGATTGGGGCACTTTCAGCACCTTCGGTTTCCTCTCCGTCGCGCGTAACCTTAGCTGTGGAACGCACTCTGGCCATCTGATGATTGAATTTCTTATTTTTTGAATGAAGTTGAAAATTTTTCTTTACTTTGCCGAAGCCTTTCTTGTTATGAAGCCTGAGCAAAATAAATAGCTTCGGTTGCGGAAGTAGTGAGCAAGCTTCTACTTTGGTCAATATTTTGGTAGCAAAACAGTTCAATAGCAATGAATGCTGTGGTAACTTCACACCTACCCGTCTGTTTATATAGTGTCGCAGGTGGGAAGGTGAATCGTCAAGGTCTTCCGCACCGGACAAACAGCCACCTTCACTCACTGAACGGTGGGCCACAGGGTTCGCGAAGGTGAATCGCCAGGGCGCGCGTAACTGATGCAAGATGGGGCCACCTCGCGCGCGAATTATTTTAATCGTTTCTCGCCAACGAGCTCAGGGAAGGTGTTTTTCGGATCTTCGGCATCCCGAAGCCTAGAAGACTTTTTCACGGATCAAGCTCGTTACGAAAAACGATCTAGCACCGCGAAGGGGCTACTGTTGAGGGTATGCTTCGTAGCCGAAGATCCTAAAGAAAGAGAACATCTTCGGCAGATCCTCTCAGAAGCAGCGCCGAAGCTATCACCTATAAAGCTTCGGCACAGTGACAGATCTCAAGACGAAGGGGTGAACCGACTTAAAGATGAAATGACTCAAAGACCCATGATGTTTTGTGTCATTTTGTAGTCGATTGTAAAGGGCATAGATGTAATTTTACAAAGGCTGTGCCCTGTGCCTATAAATAGGTGAACAGTACCCCTGTACTGTTCACGCAATCTTGTAATCGCTGACACATTACGCTGGAATTATTGCTTTTTGCCAAGGCGAAGGTACAAATGTACCTAAATATTATGTTTTGATATTTAGGTTCGTATAATAAAATATGTGAATAATATTATCTGTTTTTGATATATCTTTCTCTAATGTTTTATATTTTATATTTCATTTTTGCATTGTTTTATAAGTCTCATCACGAAGGTGTGACCTTCGTGATATTTTGCTCATGGCCTTCATCCGAAGTTCATTAAATCCTTGGGGAGATAATGCTTCAGCGGACGAAGGGCATTAATATTTAACATTTTGTGTTGCCTTATTCTTAATTCATAGCATTTGAGAACAAGTCCCCAACACATATCTTGCCACCAGCTCTAAGACGAAAACAATCTGTATCTTTAGCACAATAAGGACACGTCAATCTACCATGCACGCTTCATCCAGAGAAAATACCATACGCCATAAAATCATGAACCGAGAACAGATATGCAACACGAAGATTGAATTTTAGTTTCTTGAAGCAGTCATAGGCTTCCACACCTTGCCATAGCTTCTTTAACTCTTCAATCAGTGGTTGAAGCATCACATTGAGGCGTACGCCAGGATGCTCAGGCCTAGGTATAACAAGACATAGGAACATAAACTCATATTTCATGCAAAGAGCAGGTGGAAGGTTGTATGGTATGGCAATGACAGGCCAACATGAATACGACACAGCGGTCATATTGAACAACGTGAAACCATCAGTTGCCAAGCCGATACAAACGTTTCTTGCATCGCTGGCAAAATCTGGATCAAAGTTGTCAAGAGCCTTCCATGCATCACCATCTGACGGGTGCACCATTAACCCATCTTGTCTGTCCGTACAATCTTTATGCCACCTCATGTGCATAGCGGTCTTCCTCGAGAAAAACAAACGTTTCACTATAGGAGTGAGAGGCATGTACCGAAGTTGTTTATGTGCAACCTTTGTCACCACCTTCTCCCCATCTTCATTTACAAGCTCCACGTACCTCGACTTCCCACATTTTAAGCATTTTTGCTCTCTACCATGTTCCTTCCAAAAAAGCATACAGTTGTCCTGGCAAACATCAATCTTCGCATACTCCATACCAAGACCTTCAAGAAATTTCTTGGACTGATACATGTCTTTGGGCATCTTGTGAATCGTAGGAAGAACCTCGCTAATCAAATCCACAAGCTCCTTGTAACAATTAATTGAGAATGCAAACTTGGACTTGATTGACGTCAGCCGGGTCACGAATTCGAGGACGGTCACGTCAGTGTGCCCGTGAAGAGGCTCTTCTAACGCTTTGAGGAGGTTGAAGAACTTCTGAACCTCCGGTGTAGGTGAATCATGATGATCTGGGGCTAGTTCAGGCTGCAGATCCTTAAGCATCTAGTCCATCCTATCAACATCATCTTCACCGTCATCAACTTCTACTTCTGTTGCTCGTTCAACATCTTCACCGTGGAGATACCAGACCTTATAGCCTGGCATGAAACCATGTGAGCACATGTGTAGTGTGACCTGCCTCTTGGTGTGGCTCGTCATATTTCTACATTTATTGCATGGACACCTAATATTATCTATTTGTGACAAAGCAGCTGCATGGTCCAGAAACATTTGCGTCTTGGCAAACCATTCACTTGTGTGACACCCACCCTTCTTGAAACCTTCATACATCCAATCACGTCTATCACCCATTATTGCGGCTGTGTGTACGAGTAAAGAGTGTGTGTGAGACAATCACGTTTCTACATGTCACACATACATCTATAGGTAAGTAGTAAAACTATATATATACATAAATAACTATATATATACATAAATAACATTAAATTTATCAATATCGAAACCTTCATACAACATAATATTATAAGTTAAATATAATTAATAAATAACATCAAATTCAACAATTCAATAGCATAAGTTAAATCTATTATAATAATAGAATTAATACTTACCTAACATCAAGCCACGCATCTGATATTAAACTAACTCTAATCACATGTGATATTAAACTAACTCTAATCACATGAAAGTTAACTCTCGTCGGCCATAAAAACCCGACGAAAATAAACATGTGTACACATATTTAACAATCACACTCGCATTTACATTTAATAATACAAAAATATATATACCTCAACGACGTGGGCGGCGACGTCTCTTGGGAGAGGCGGTTGGGGGCGGCGGCGGCGCTCCGGGAGGGGTTCAGGGGCGGCGGCGGCGGCCGTCGCGGGGGGGGGGGGGGGGGGGGGCACCGGCCGTCGTGTGGCCGGTGGGGGCTGGCGGGGGATGTTGGGGGCGACGGCGGTCGGCGAGCTCCTGGGCGGCGGCGGTTTTTGGAAACACGAGAGAGCAGAGAGGAATGAGACGCGCGGGTTGTCTGCTGGTCTCCATAAAAGAGCAATCCCCGTCGGCCAGAGCAAGGGCCGACGGGAGTTAACTTATCCCTGTCGACCTGTGTCAGGGCCGACGGGAGTTAACTTATCCTCGTCGGCCTCTGTCAGAGCCGACGGGAGTTAACTAATTCCCGTCGGCCAGAGCAAAGGCCTACGGGAGTTAACCTGGCCGACGGGAATGTTCAGGATTCCTGTAGTGGAAGACTGCTAGAGTTTAAGGAGGGTGATCATGTATATTTGAAGGTCTCACCACTCCGGGGTATGCGGATATTTAAATTCAAAGGAAAGTTGTCCCCTCGCTTTGTTGGACCCTTCTTGATCTTAAAGCGAGTGGGAGAGGTTGCATATCAACTGGAATTACTTGATCATCTGGCGGATGTACATGATGTTTTTCATGTGTCACAACTGAGGAAGTGCCTCAGGGTACCTGAAGAGCAACTGCCAATGGAGGATCTTATTGTTCAAGACGATCAGACTTATGCTGAGTATCCCATCAAGATTCTTGATACACAAACTTGTGTCACGAGAAATAAGGTGATAAAGATGTGCAAAATACAATGGAGTCACCACGGAGAAGATGAAGCTACTTGGGAGAGAGAAGAAGAGCTTCGCATAGATTTTCCTCATCTTTTCTCCAGTTCTTCCTAAATCTCGAGGACGAGATTCTTTGTAAGGGGGTAGGATTTGTAATACCCAAAATGTATAAAGTGATACTATATTGGATATCCTTATTTTATGTGCCATATTTGCATCATAAAAAGAGCATACCTATAATTAAGAGAGACGAATTAAAACAAATGATAAGAAAATGGAATATGCATCATATTGGAGTTTTGTTTGTGCATTTAAAACAATAATAATATGAATAAAAATAAAATATTAATTAGAAGAAATTTGAGGAAACAGGAGAAAAAGAGAAAGGATATGAAAATACAAATAATATATATATATATTTATATTTCTAAAATAGGTACTTTTAATTTCACAATATAATTGAGAATAAATTTGGCACAAGTTTGAATTCAAATTCGAATTCAAATTAAACTTTGAAATAGAGAAAAGAGAATAGAGGATGAAAAGAAAAGAATAAAAGGATACATGGGCCTCGGTGCTCCAATTCGGCCCATCTAACCTCTCCTATGGCGCAGCCGGCCCGCCCAGTAACCGCGTAGTGGTGCCGACAGGTGGGCCCAACGGG
Organism: Zea mays; assembly: GCF_902167145.1. Taxonomy (NCBI): domain Eukaryota; kingdom Viridiplantae; phylum Streptophyta; class Magnoliopsida; order Poales; family Poaceae; genus Zea; species Zea mays. Next base: position 146,096,824 of record NC_050097.1, read on the forward strand.
GCAGTCGTTGTGGTCGCACGCACGTCACCTCTGTCCCTGGTGGATGGTCCCCACTGTCAGCCGCTCACCACCAACAATCGCGCGGTCTTTGTTGGTTCGCTGACCGGTAGGTCCGGCCGGTCAGGGCCTTCCCCTTTCTTCACCGCTCAGCTCGGACGTGCCCGGTCATGGCGAATTTCGCGGGTCTATTGAGGTCACCCGCAAACTGAACTCAGGTGACCTTAAGAAGAGTGGAGCTGGGTCCTTACCTCCCCTTTTCTTTGTCAACACGCAAACAACCACACCAGGAACGACCTTCACCATCGCCGCGAAAAGAAAAATAGGAATTGGCGCCGCCGCTGGGGAAATCCCGTCAGTGCCGTTGCTGACCTTGAAGTACAGAAGCAGGCTCCTCCCCAACCAGCAGACAAGGTGCCCTCGACTCTCCCTCGGTTTAATTTGGCCCTGCGCGGCACAAATCGCTTGCCGGAGCGGGCAGAACTCTGCGGCGCCACACCTCGTCGTGGACCGGCGACTACGTAACTCAAAATTTCGGTACGAAGACGCCTCGATTTCCACCCACTTCTCCTTGACGTGTAGTACCTAACGTGTGGGCTAGACGATCGATCTAATCGTGTGAATTGCTCGACGGAATTGGGCATCGCCGTTGTGCCGCAGATTGCATGGGTAGGGCAATGGGGCATTCCTGCTTCAGGGTGGACTATACCGTGTGGGCTCGGTGGCATAAAAAACATCAGTAGGACTTGGGTTAGGGCGCGAGCTCCCCAAGTTCCGTTCTCCGTCGGAGTTCGCCGCCGTGGAGGCAAGTCCACCACCGCTCGATGCCGGGGCGTGTGGAAGACGAGCATCAACCATTTCCCGAAGAATGAACTTGGGCGTGATAGGGAAGTCGAACAAGTTCATTCTTTTTCTTTTCTCCTTTAAGCTTCGGCATATTCCATTCCTTTAACGTTGGAAATACTCTATTGGCTAAGTATTCCTGCACCAAATCTCTAGTACCAATATGCTCAGACACAACTCGGAATTCGCCCACAGGTTCTCGGCATGGTGACCCTTGCAGCATGTCGCACAGGGGCCTAGTTAACCCAAAGGTTAGGTCCAGTGGGCTCTGAACTAGCTTCTCCTTCTCATCAACCTTAACATAGAACCACTCATTTTTCCAACCGGTTGGCCATTTGGTGCGATAGCTGATCACCAGAGTCTTCATATCTTTGCGGTAGGCAAAGTTGTAACACCCGAAATTCTCGTGTAGCCCATCTTCTCTAGCCTTCGTCTGATAATGAAGCTCGTGCACCCGGCAGAAAGCTTCGACAAGCGGGTCCACTCCTTGGCTTCGGAGAGCCCAGATAAAGACGCTGAGCCTAACGATAGCGTTAGGAGTCAGCTGATGAAGATAAATTTCGAAATCTTCCAAAACATCCCCAATCATTCCATGCAAAGGAAACCTCAATCCTGCTTTGAAGAAACTTCTGAAAACCACCACCTCATCATTTTCTGGCTTCGGAATGGTTTCTTCCCCGCCAAAACGAATCAGCTTCTTCTCGGCTTCCCCAAAGTAGCCTAGCTTTATCATCATGGGCATATCAGCCTCAGAGACAGTAGACTTTCCAAAGTCCAAGTGGCTGGGTTTAGATGGCATGACGGTGTTATAGTCTATCTCTTCTTCATCAGCATCAACCTTTTCAATGTCAGCCTGTTCAGCCTCGGCAGCAGGTGCACCTTCATCAGAAGCACCCTATGTCACAACCAGTCCTGATTGTCTCATTACTTTGGAGATTGGGGCAGTCTCGGCAGCTTCGGCCTCCTCCCCATCGCGTGTAACTCTAGCAGATGAGCGCACTCTAGCCATTTGATGCTGAATTTCTTACGGTTTTGACGAAGTTGATGATTTTTTTTATTTTGCCGAAGCTCCCTCTTATGACGAAGCTGAAACAAGACGATGCTCTAATTGAGAATGCGATGAATAAGCTTTGGCTATGGTCAAATTTTTCGACAGCACAACAGTGCAATAGTAATGAATGCTGTGGTAACCTCACACCTACCCGTCTGTTTATATAGTGTTGCAGGTGGGAAGGTGAATTGTCAAGTCACCCGCACCCGCTGAACAGTCGCCCTCACCCACTGAATGGTGGACCACAGTGCGCGAGAAGGTGAATCACCAGATCGCGCGTACCTGTCGTATGGTGGGGCCACCTCGCACTCGGAATATTTAAATCGTTTCTCGACAACGGGCTTAGGGAAGGTGTTTTTCGGACCTTCGGCATTCCGAAGCCCAAGATAATTTTTCACAGGACGAGCTCATTATGAAAAACGATCTGGCACCGTGAAGGGGCTACTGTTAGGGGTCTGCTTCGTCGCCGAAGGTCCTGTGAGAAGAAACACCTTTGAAAGATCAAAACAGAAGCAGTGCCGAAGCTACCAATCAGGGAGCTTCGTAGCGTACCTTCAGATGCACCGACTTAAAGATGAAATGACCAATCAGCCCATGATAACCTGTGTTATGATTGTAATCATTTGTAAAGGACATGAATGTAAATCCACACGGGCTACGCCCTGTGCCTATAAATAGATGAACAGTACCCCTATACTATTCACGCTGACTTGTACTCGCTCTTGCGTCACGCTTGTACTTTCACCTTCTGTCAAACCGAAGGTACAAATGTAATTCAATATTGTTCTTATTCATTCATGATTATATAATAAGAAATGTGCATAGAGATGACATATAATTATCCCTGTTGCCTCTTATATTTCACATGCTTCATCTGTCATTGATATATACTGTGATGATGAAGGTATGTCCTTCATGACCTTCGTCCGAAGATCATTATATCCTTGGGGAAATAATGCTTCGAAGGATGAAAGGCGTTAACAATTAACCTATTTTTGTGTTGCCTTTTTCTTAATTCATAGCATTTGAGAACAAGTCCCCAACATGCCCCTTCTGCTAATTTCATCCATTCCTTCTCGCAGCAATAGGATATGCTAGAGCCCCTAAATAATGATGACCTTCCTTCTCGACTCCTTGAGACCACTCCTGAGGTCTCTTTTCGTAAGAATGCACCACATATGAAGAAGATCATAATGTAGCATCAGCCGAATTCTCCAAAATTGGTTATTGAGTGAGGGTCGTCTTTAGAAACTGTTGCCCCCTAGGTCCAGACCAAGGCGAGGATTGTGGTTTCCAAGAAAGCTCATCAAGAGGCGTGATCATCATCTTTATACCAAGAGGCCTTGATTGCAAACCAAGTACGCACTTTCCCTGCCTCCAGTTCTCGTGTCGGTACATTTTTGCTAATTGCATTTCACTCTCCTCCCAAGCCTTCATTGCTGAAGTATCTAGTGGAGAGGATCAGGCACCCTGAGGGAACTCACCCCTGGAAGCTCTTGATTTTCTTGCCAAGACCGTCGACACAGTGGTTGTCCTTCAAGATTTGCGTGGGCCGGTCAGCCCTGAGCCAGTCGTTGATCCCATCCTCAAAAAGGTAAGTTGTGTTTATTAAGTTATATGCATCCTCTCCCTTTCATGATACTGATTTTTGTTTTCTATTTTAGGGATTCAACCTTTCAGAGCTGATGTCATTTGACCCTGCCTTGGTGGGCTCGACCATCATCGATGCCGGTGATCAACCATCAAGGCTAAATGCTATCTTTGGTAAGCTCCAGTGCATCAAGGACATGCTCTCAACCCCGACTCAGGCATTAGTCTAGGACTCTGAGGAGGCAATGTGCATCCTTGAGGAAATCAAGCCTCAACTCCCAACAACTCTCCAAATCAAGCTTTGGTCGGCCAAACTTCTTCCTTTCTTTCTGACAAAGGTGGAAATAGCTGCCGAGAGGATTGAAGCACGTCGTTCCCAAACCTCCTTGGAAGCCGACATTGCCCGAAGATGGAATAACTATTTCCTTATTAAGAAATATATTGTTTTTGTGCCGCTTGCAAGGGCATCTGACAATGTCAGTTAATAACAAGAAGAACATATGATCCACTAACTCTTTTGTTTTGGCTACCCACTTTATAGAATGTCGTCCATTTCTTGTTTCGGCCATTGTACACCCATTTACGATTTTCAACCACAACCGAACCATGTCATAAAAACATCATTCAACTGTCTCAGGTGTTCTCGACCCAAGAGTATTGGTACTACATCTATAGGCAAGCATAGATCCAAAACCCACACAAGATTGGCCAACAAAACACAGATTTATGACAAGCATATAGGATCCAAAGCAAATTTTGGCAACATAACCAAATACAATGAAGTGGAGAACAACATGGTTATGTTGTTGAATCTCCCTCGGACCCCTAGCTAGGCCCGTCATAAGATGTTATGTTTTATCACCACTGTGTGGCTGTCCATAATAGGGACAATTTCAGACAGGTACGTCTCACATGTGAGACGAGTCTGTCTGAAACGGGTGACACATAGGTTTTGTTACAAAACAATACCACAATACATGCTAATAAGATAGCAAATGAATAAAAAAATACTATAACACACTTTTCAAACTAAACAATAATGCATATTAATATGAAATTAAATTAAAATACCTCGAACCACTAAGTACAAAAACATGTGCTATCAATGAAATAAAAAACAAAAATCCATGTTACTATGCAATTGAAGTTAAACATTATATCAACAACTCCGAGGCTATCCATAATTGGAAAAATTCTAGACATGTACGTCTCAAATGTGTCGAGCATGTAAGACCAGACTACCTGGAACGAGTGACACATAGGTTATGTTACTAAAAAATACTATAACACATGTTAAAATTAAAATGTAAAGTACTAAAAAATACTATAACACACTTCTAAAACTAAACAAGAATGCATGTTAAAATGGTTAAAGTAAAATATCCCAAACCAATAAATACAAAAAACATGTGCTATTAATGGAATCAAAGTAAACAATAATACATGTTAATATGAATTTTAAGTTAAACATTATTTTAATTAATGTAATCAAACTACTATTTCAAAGCATCATTGACTGAACATATGGTTAATTATATTTTAAAATGTACAAACAAATAAATAATCAGAAGTAACGAAAAACAACCTAATCAAATAAATATTAAAACAAACAATTTCCCCTAAACACCGATTACATAAACTGTTAATCATTAATTTTGGCGGTTAATTAAAAACGAACACCGAAATAAATAATAAAATACGCAAAAATATTTACCTCTCCAGATAGCCGGAGTAGGGATGTGCAAAGGTCGCGACCGAGACGATGGACTACGTGTCGTGGCGGCGCGACGTGTATCGAGCGAGTGTCTGGGACAAAATAGAAGAAAGAGAAAGGAATCCGGGTACATAAACCGTTTGTTTTCTGTGGCCAAGGGGAGGACCGCCAAAAATAACTTTAATTTCAGAAATAAGCTTTAATTTTCGTCGATCGTCAAAGCTATCGAAAGTAAACGTCAGTTTTCGATGGCCATAGTGAGGCCACCAAAATTTAACGTTGGCTACAGGAAATGGTTTGAAATGTTGTTGTCCCTGATATGTCTAACCATGTAGATTTAACAGCAGCGCGACGTTTGAGGTTAGTTGCTATGGCATTCTAACTAACAAAAAGATGTAGGATCGAAGCGCGATGTGGGTGCATGGCTGCATGGAGGTAGGTTGTTGCATTGTGATGTTCTACTCGGACAAAAAGATAGCGATTGGGCTAACAAAACTACCAGTGGAAATCGATTTTCACTTGTGGTCGAGGTAATAAAATTGCCAGTGAAAATCTTTTCCAGGTGGAAACATAAAATGGGTTTTAAAATAGCAAAAAATATTTTAATTTCGATGTTGTGACACTTTTAGCACAGAATTCACGAGCTATGGGTCAATGGAAATCAAACCCTTGACCTCACCCTCACACATAGCACTTTCTACCACTTCACCTATCACTTACATCGTGTTTATATTGCAGTTTTGTTGCCCACATATTAGAATATATTGAGTATAAATTGACTATTCGAGGATGTAAATGAATTCAAACGAAAAAGTTATCAACTACAAACTTTCATAACTATTGAAGTTATACAACTTTTATTTGGTACTTTTCCCATCCGAGATCGTTTGCAAAATTTGCATTTTAAATTTGACAAATTTAGATGCAATTTTTGTGAGCCAAAATTATTTCAAATAAAAAAGTTATCAACTATAAAGTTTCATGACTGTTAGAGATCTACAACTTTTATGTTGGTAGTTTTTTCATATGAGGACATTTGAAAAAGTCAAAAAAATCAGCATACAAATGATTTTTAGTGGCGGTTTCTTAAGAAAACCTCATGTCGAAATCGATTTTTACAGGTGGTTTCTTAAAAAAATTGCTTGTAGAAATCAAGGATTTCTAGTGCTGGTTTTCTTAAGGAACCACCTGCAGAAATATGATTTCTATAGTCAGTTTTCTTCAGAAACCACCACTAGAAATAACACTGGTGCTTGACAACCCAAACCACCAGTAAAAATTAAACCCCACCGCAGGCTTAGAGCTCTTTTCTACTATTGGAGGAAAGAGAAAGAGAAAGGTGTGGAGGTAAGTAGTCTATTAGCCATTATTTTTAGCTATTAGTGATGGAGGCATATAAATTAAATATTATTTTTGTCGGTTAGAGGTAACCGGCGGAAATAAAGGATTACTTTCGATGGCCAGGACGGAGTCACCAAAAATGCCTACAATTCCTATTGTGATAAGACCCGCTTGTACAACAGTCGCTCCCCCGATATGTCTAACACTATATAGATTTAACAGTGGCGCTGCGATTGAGGTTCGTTGCTAAGACAATGCTAAGACAAGAACAAAGATTCCCAAGATGCTATTACATTTGGGGATGGGAGTCAAGGTAAGGTAAATGGTCTAGGTAAAATCGTAATCACCACCAAACATTTCATTTCAAATGTATTTTTGGTGGATTCCCTAGACTACAATTTGTGTTCCGTATCACAATTATATTTCATTGGTTACAATTGTTTATTTACCAATGTTTGTTATACCGTCTATAGGAGTGATGATTTCGTTGCTTTTAAGGGTGTGTTAAAGTGAAAATTTTATCTAGCAGATTTTTCGAGTGATAAAGCCAAACTTGACACATGCTTAATAGCTAAAACTAATATGGGTTGGCTATGGCATCAATGGCTCGCCCATGTTGGCATGAAGAATCTTCAAAAGCTTTTAAAGTGGAACACGTTTTAGGACTAACGAATGTGTGTTTTGAGAAAGACATGCCATATGACCTATGCCAAGCATAGAAGCGAGTTGGATGAAATCATCCATTACAGAATATCATGACAACATCAAGACCATTGGAACTCCTACACATAGCTCAATAGTGGCGGTTGTGAACCTATTTACACTGTCGTTTTTAGAACCGCCAGTGTTAGGGACTAGTAGAAATCATTATTTTTATAGGCGGGTAACCGCCAGTGGAAATCGATATCCACTGATGGTCGGCGTAATAAAACCGCCAGTAAAAATTATTTCCACGAAACATAAAATGGTTTTAAAAACAGCAAAATAATTTTAATATTTAAAGAGAGGCATCGGACCATCCCACATGTCTCTGTCGAAGTTGCAGGCCACGACATTTTTCGCGGTTCCTAGGAATCGGACCCCCAACATTACCCTCGTGCGTACCATCCTCTACCACTTCGCCTGTGATTTTCTTTGTGTTTAGTTTATAGTATTGTTGCCCAAATATTACAACCAAATCAGTGTAAATTGTTTGTTTGATATTTTTAAGTTCTACAAGTTTTACTTTGACACTTTTCTTATCTGAGGTCATTTGCAAAATTTCAATTTTAAATCTTATAAATTTATATGGAATCTTTGAGAGACAAAATAATTTTAAATAAAAAAGTTGTCAACTACAAAGTTTCATAACTTTTAGAGATCTACAACTTTTATATTGCTGATTTTTTATATGAGGCCATTTGAAAAACTAAAAAAATTAAGGGTAAAAATGATTTTCAGTCTGTAGAAATAGAAGGTTTTGAGCTTTTTTTCTACTAAGTGTAGCTTGTATAATTGTCTAACAAACATGGGAGATGTCTTGTAATCTGTGATCTATTTTTTTATTTCTTTTGTTCTGTAACCTGGTATGGTATTTCTATGAAACCACGCACATAGCATATGTGACTTGAGCTGACTATATATTGTGGAGCTATTTAACAGGATTGAAACATAGACAAGTATTTTGCATGCTAGATTTTGATTTGTGAATGACATAGAATTTGACGTCATGAATATTCTTTAGGGTATGTAGATGCGTTATGAACAGGAGATATTTTATTAAGTGGATATTCTTTAGGGCTCAAGGAGGTGGTGCCAACCGCTAAGCACGACGGACTGTGCCATCTGCCTCGACCCATTGGCCGATATCGCTGGTCCTGATCACAAGAAGGACGACGCGGCAGCTACGTCGATGCTTCGGGCCATGCCCTGCTCCCACATCTTCCACCAGCACTGCATCTTCCAGTGGCTCCATCGCAACGCCGTCTGTCCTCTCTGTCGCTACCAGCTGCCCACCACTTTCGAGGACGAGGACACCGAAGTCGAGGAGGACGCTGAGGAGATGGACAACTCAAATTCTCGATTCAGGGGGTGTTTGGTTGCTCCTGCTAAAGTTTAGCCCGGGTCACATCAAGCGTTTGACTTTTAAATAGGAGTATGAAATATAGACCCCAACCAACTGGACTAGATTCGTCTCGTCTTTTAATCTTCGGCTGACAAATTAGTTTTATAATCCGACTACATTTAATACCCGGAACGGAGGTTCAAACATTCGATGGGACATGGGCTAAATTTTAGCGGGGTGTAACCAAACACCCCCTCAATCAGATCAGACGACGACTGCAGATCTTGTACAACTAAAAAATTCAAACCGAGTATAAATTGATTGTTTGAGGCTGTAAACAAAACAATTGTCAACTACAAAATTAAATAACTTTTTAAATTCTACAACTTTTATTTTGGTACTTTTTCATCCGAGATCGTTTACAAAATTTATATTTTAAAGTTTGTCAAATTCATATGCAATTTTGATAGTACAAATGATTTCAAATGAAAAAGTTGTCAATTACAAAGTTTCACGACTTTTATAGATATACAACTTTCATTTTGGTGGTTTTTTCATACAAGGTCATTGAAAAACTAAAAAAAATTGATTTCAAATGATTTCTACATGCATTTTTCTTAAGAAACGTCAGCTGAAATCATATTTATACCGGCGGTTCCATAAGAAAACCGCCGGTACAAATGGCACGATTTCTACCAGGGGTGTGGACCTATGGCATGGTCGTGCATAGAGGTTTCACGTCCGTCGAAAGCGAGGTTTCGCGTCTGTGTGTGTCGAACCCATGGTGGACGCGTGTCGCACGACAGATGGTGTGTAGCCCGCCGAACACGGACATGCGTTCAAAACGGGTGAGGTTTTAATATCTCCGATTGTGGCAACATATATAATCATGCTCAGCACACACATACCTTTAAGATGTAGAGGTTCTAGGTTTAGATGGACAGTTACTGCTATATGGTGTTTCTTGAGACTTGGTAGTGCCAACATCCTTCCCTTTTCCTTTGCCTCCACCACCAAATTCTTCAATTAATCAACAAATTCCCCAATACTGTTGTTATTGATGTGCCAAATTCCCCAATACTTATCGTATTTCTCTTCCATTCTCTTTCCCATCTCTCCTGCGAAGTATCTTCACTATCCATCCAAGATTTAATCAACAAATGGATTTCACCAATCTCATGAAAGAGCGTATTACAAGTGACATGGAGAGTAGATGAGACACAAACAGTAAGATTGTGGAAATGCTCTAGAAGTTCAGCCATCTACTTTACATTCTCCTAATCATAGTCATTGGGATGACCGCGTCCTTGCCTCTCTTCAGATAGCTCAATTACATAGTTAAGTTCCTATTTAGCCATTCTCATGAACACCTCATACACAATTGTGGCCTTCAACATTTGATATGTGTAATTCCATCTTGTTGGGACATCAAGCTTCAATAATGCTTTGCAATCCACTTTGTCTTCCTCTACAATTTCCTTGAACTTGATCAATCTTGAAGTCCCACTTTTTATATACCGAACTGCATCCCTAACACGTTGCATAGAAAGATCCAATTCTTTCAATCCATCTAGCACAATTAAGTTCACAATATGTGTTGCACACCTGATGTGTAAGTATTTGCCATCTGCAATATTGGTATTCTGCAATTGCCTTCCCAAGTAAGCAACACCACTATCATTGGCACTTGCATTATCAACCATTATAGTCATTATTTTTGTCTAAACGTCATTCAATCAAGCTTTTCCCAATGTTGTCCCCCTTATGTCCCTTTGCCTTGAAAAAACTAATGACTTTCTTGTGTAGAGTCCAATTCTGATCAATAAAACTTGTTGTGTAAGAAACCTTATGATGTGTAAGAAACTAAAAATGCATGCATGCATGGTGTCATATATGTCGTTACTCCTCATTTCTTTAACACATGTGCACTCATTGATCGGACACGTATGAAGAATGAGTTCTAACTAAACCTTCTACTCTCCTCTCAATAGGAACGATAATGATGTGCAAGAGCAAGACAAACCAAACCAAGCGACGGTCAATTATTACTATCATATCACACTACCGAGAACCAGCTCTATGATAAAGTGCCAAATTATTTACCGAGTGTTTTTTAGGCATACCGGTACAAAAAATACTGTAGCAAATTGATTTGTATTGGCAGTTCAGTTAAGACAACCACCAATAAAATCGATTTCCCCTAATGGTTGACCTAAGAAAACCACTAGTACAAATCCTTTGTATGAAACATAAACTAGGATTTGAAAACAGCAAAAATTTATTTCAGTTGTGTCTAGATTGCAATTTTGTTGCCCACATCTTAGAACGTACAAAACGAGTATAAATTGTTTGTTTGAAGTTATAAATCTATTCAAACAAAATAGTTGTCGACTACAAAGTTAAATAACTTCATAAGTTTTACAACTATTATTTTGGTACATTTTTCATCCGAGGACGTTTGCAAAATTTGCATTATAAAGTTTGTCATATTCAGATGCAATTTTCATAGCCCAAATGATTTCAAATAAAAAAGTTGTCATCTACATATTTCACAACTTTTAGAGATCTACAAATTTTATTTTGGTGGTTTTTTCTTATGAGGTCATTTGAGAAGCTCAAAAAATTATTTCAAATGATTTTTACATGTGGTTTTCTTAAGAAATGCTGGTAGAAATCATGAGTACAAATATGATTACTAGCGGTTTCCATAAGAAAATCGTCAGAAGAAATGGGACGATTTGTACTAGCGGTTTTCTTCAGGAATCGCCCAGTACAAATATGATTACTACTGGCAGTTTCTCGAGTCAGGATGGCCAATTTATTTTTATTGGTGCTCGATAACCAAAACCTCTTGTAAAAATTATACCTCAACGCAGGCATAGAGTTTGTTTACTAGTCGCAGTCTCAAAGAAGCTCTTTGTCGAGCCCAGACAAAAAATGCTTGGTAAAAAATATTCGGCAAATAGCTTCTTTGCCGAGTATCTTTTTTTACACTAGGCAAAGAGTTTCTTTGCTTGTGTCTTTTTTAAACTAGATAAAGACAATTTTCAAATCACATTTTGAAGTATTAAATGAATTCAAATGAAAAGTTATCAACTACATCGTAGTATAACTCATTAAGATGTACAATTTTTTATTTTGGTCATTTCTTCATATGACAAAATAATAGTAAATTGGTTCACAAATCGTATACATCTCTCTTATAGTCTATGAAACTACAAGGGGATTTATAAAATTTCTAAACAATGTTTGAACCACCATGTTGGATGAATAAATGACCAAACAACCAGAATAACTTTAAATTTTGTAGTTCGTAACATTTTGATTTGAAGTCATCTTGTCAACGAAAACTATGTCTGGATTCAAAAAAATAAATTTTGTATTTTTAAAACAATTTCGGATGGAAAAACCAACAAAATGAAAGTTGTGGATCTCGAAAAGTTATGAAACTTTATAGTTGACAATGTTTTGATTTAAAATCATCTTGTCATGTAAAACTATGTTTAAAAATTCGAATTTTCAAACGACCTTAGATGGAAAAAATACCAAAATGAAAGTTGTAGGTCTCATTAAAATTGTAGGCATCGTAAAGTTATTTAACTTTGTAGTTGATAACTTTTTAATTTGAAATTATCTCATCATAGAAAAAATAAGTTTGAAGTTTTCAAATTTGAAATTTAAATTTTGTAAACTACCAAAATGAAAGTTGTGGATCTCGAAAAGTTATGGAACTTTGTAGTTAACAACTTTTTCATTTGAATTTATTTAGTTCTTCAAACAATCAATTTATTTAGTGCCTCATATAATCAATTTACAATCAATTTATAATTACAAGTGAGATAGGGGAAGGAAAAGTAATATAAATACAATCAATTTGTTTAGTGCCTCAAACAATCAATTTACACTCGAAAGCCTGCTCTCACAATGAGGACGACTCACGACCTTGGCATTTTGAAGACCAGGTACGAGTATTGTGGAATGGCCATTAACATTGCCAGCCCGGGTCATCTGATGATGGCGTTGTAGGCACATTCGAAGTTGGCCACCTCGAAGCGGAGGAACTCGGTGCAGAAGTGATCAGGCATGTTGTAGGTACATGTGCCCTAGTGAGTACTCTCCCTGACCCGTTATGATGCCAAATAAGGGATTGTTTGACTCTTGAAGTTATGCAATGGAGATCCCAAGTTCCTAAAGTGTCTTCAGGAAAGTGATGGTGACACTCCTTCCATCGTCGATCAGCACACTCTTGACTCGGCTCATGCAGACCACTAGGCTAACAAGTAATGGATACTTGCCTAGGTGATCGAACTTGAGCCATTGGTCAACTCAGCTGAAGGAGATCGGAATCTCAGACCAGCGGTACAGCGTTGGTGGGTCGGTCATAGCTACCGGGACTTAAGCGGCCAGACAACTTCTGCTGCCTTTTGTTCTCTTTGGAGTCGTGCTCTCTAAACATTAAGTTGACCACTCTATCGATCTTAGGGAACATTTAGCTATTGTCTTCCCATAGTCGTGGTTGTGGTGGTGGGTTATGGTTCTGCCTTGCAGGTGGCGGTGGTAGCTCTGGGAATGGTCGGCCATGGCCGATTGAGTTCTTGAACTCCCTACAGTTACATAGGTTATGGTGCATCTCCTTATGTTAGGTACAAGAGCAATCGAGGATCTTGTCTAGTGATCTCATGTTGTTGTTGTTGCCATGAGGGGGACCATGCTGCCATGCGGGTGGCAGTCCCATGGCATTGACTTCTTCCCTTAGCCTCTTGTCCCATCGTCGGTCTTGCCGCAGGGCATCTTATTTATTCATGGACATGTCTTTTTCGCTAGTCGATGAGGTCGTGGGCTCGTTTGTTGGCGGTGATGTATCTGTCAGCGTCATGGAAGTGTTGCTCGGATGTTGCCAAAGCCCTTTGGAGGATGGCCTGTACGAAAGCCTCATCACGAGACTCCGGTAGAAGTCCTCACTCACTGCCTCGGTGATGTTGGGGATGCGGTACCTCATCGACTGAAAACACTTCAGGAATGAGCAGAAAGAATTTTCCTCCTTGCGCTTGATGGATTTGAGGTCCCATGGGTGTATCAGCTTGTCGGAGAGTGACTAAAAGTTGGCAATGAACCTGTCACAAAAGTCAGCTTGTCGTTGATGCAGTGATGATGAAGGTGAGGAAGCCACTAGGGCACATCTTGCCCTAGCATGATTGGGCAGTAGGCTGTCATCACATCCTTCATTGCCTCAGCAGCTCGGGCAGCCGTGAAATAAATGGCCAACCAGTCCCTCGGGCCCTGTTTTGCATCATACATATTGATATTGGAGATCTTGAAGTTTGGTAGCCAGTGCACTGCATGTAGTCGGCTGGTGAAGCCTTCATGCCCACGTCTTTGAGTTCCAAATCATCCTCTAGTCGGAGCTGGCTGATTAGTCCACGAAGCCCATTTGTCCGAGCCATTGAGGTCCTTTAATCGGCCCATAGTCTAAATTTGTGTCAAGGGGACCTAGCGTATATCTATCCCCCACACGAAAGAACTTGAGCAGAACATGATAACGAATTTATATTATTAGTTTGCTCAATTGAATAGCTTTATAACTTTGGATCAAATCATCATGAGATCACTTTAACTCCTCATGTTCTTTGGTCACCTTCTCTAAGCTTTCATCTCTTTTGATGAGGGTCTCTTCTAGCTTGAGAAGAGTTTCACTTTGTTCACCCACTCTTATCAACATATTCATTAGTATTGCCTTATCTTCCTTGTTAAGATGAGCATCGAGTCAACGAATATCATCTTTATCCACATACTCAATCTCACTTTCCCTAACATTCTAATTAGCGGTAAGATATGCATGATAAGCGGAACAACAAGGCAAACCTTTTGGAGAGGTCGATTCATCATTTGGTCTCCATCGCTTTTCTTCTTCTTCTTTCAAAGGGTTAGTACTAAATAAGATTTGCACTATCGGTTCTCTTAGCTTGACCACTAGTGGAAATCACTAGCGGATGTCTTAATAGAACCACCAATAGAAAAATGATTTTCACTAGTGGTTAACCGCTTGTGGAAATAAATATTTCTACTGGCCCTTGCCACTAGCGGTTCTAAAAAATTCTAGTGAAAATAGTTTAAGAACCGTGTCACACCCGGTTTTGGAAGGTAAACCGAATGCGAACCATGTACGTGCCAGGATTAGAAATTCACGTACACATCGATTACATAAATGACTCATCATAGCACATTGCTTCGAATAACAATAAAGATTAATTAATAATATAAAGACTAGAGTCATTTACATAATATAAATCAAAGTGCACATAATAGAAACGTAGCCAACGTAAATAAACCCACCACAGGCAATTGACTAGGGGAGGTCGCTAGCCTAATCCTCGAACTCGTCGAAGTCCTGGAACTCCTAGAGATCCGCCTCGACACTTTCTTCTTCATCTTTACCTGAGCATAGACTGCACCAACGATAACCTGGTGTTTTGTGAAAGCAAGGGTGAGTACATATCAACATACTCAGCAAATATCCCGTTTGGCTGAGGTGGACTATCTTTATGTGGGGTTAGGGTCAAAGCAGTTGCTTTTAGTTCGTCAGGTATTCATTATTAGTAGAAGCCAAGTTTTAGCAATAACGAACCCGTGAATCATTTCCTCATCAAGGAACATCATTATCATCAACGAACCAAAAACCATTAATAGAATCATTGCATCTCCAACCATCTGTATCTCTAATCAAAGAGGATCCCAAGGCCGCTCATAACCGTGAGCAAGACTGATGTACCAGTTTCGAACACTCTGCAGAGATTGCACACTTTACCCACGAGCTGTGATCCCTTTTTGCCTCGGGTCCATCAAACCCTCAAACACTACTAAGGTGAGTCGGTAAGGTTTCACTGCGTAGCCTTTACAAAGACTCCCTGGTGCATAGCTGCTCATTAGGTTTCACCAAATCGAATGAACCTCGACGCCCACCCTAAGGTGGGTGACTAACAAAACCAAATCGAATGAACCTCGGTGCCTACCCTTAATAGAGCGAGCACTATGTCCCGACCCCCATTGATGGCCCTCCGGCAAAGCCTACTACACCTCCAAGTTCATCTAATTATTAGCTAAGGGCGTCCCATTCCACCCTCATGGTTGCACTGTTATCCCGGGTGGTCACTCAACGAACAGGTCATTACAGAGAGGTACTCAAGAAAATAGCTAGAGTCCCCTAAAAAATATCACAAGATCATCATCAGGGTAACATCATCGTATCATAAATATTCACATCATATTCGTTGATTAAGTTAAAGCAATAGCATAGGCTAGCCATGATAACCCAAAAAGGTAAACAAGGATAAGATAAATACAGACTAGTCAATCCTTAGGTTTCCATAAAGTAATGCGGGACGACGAATTATAAAGTAAGTAGGAAATAATATGTTAGATGACACTTGTCTTCACCAAACAGATGCTCAGGGTCTTCCACTTTGCAGAACTCGAGATCACTTAGTCGCCAACGCTTGACCGTTGACTCCTTGAAGCTCGAAAACGAATCACGATCTAATCGCAACGCGAAGCGAAAACGAACAGGCACAAGCAAACAAACATATATATATATATATATATATATATATATATATATATATATATATAAGAACATTACACCATACAAGATAAAACATTATAAAAACGTGTAGTATAAAATAGAGCTCGCTTCTACGGTCACACGAGGAAAAGAAACGTCGAACTCGAAGCTACGGTCAAGAAGTTAACGGGTTTACGCTAAACCAATATTAACTATAACATTTAATTCAACATTATCAAATATAAATATTATCTACCATTTAGTTTCGATTAATCTGCTACACTAACAGCTGTCAGTTAATAAGTATTTTAATTAACACGAGAGATTCTAAGTGAGTCGAATTTACGACACATGAAACAACACGACAGAGTGCAGAACGACGCGCGGACACGCACGACATGTGCGAACAACTCGCGGCAAAGCGCACTACACGCAAAAACAACGCGTGCGTCACGCGTGAATGATGCGTGGTGACACGCGACAAGGTGCTGACGTGCAGAACCATGCACGAATGATGCACGGCCACACGCGACTTAGCGCGCGGATGACGCGTGGGGCAGCACGCCACCGCGCACGGAACAACATGTGAGACAGGCGAGAAAAACTAAACGGGTGACGCATTTATACTAAATAAATATTAAATAAATAAAAAGTAGTTAAGTTAATATTAGTCGTGTTAATGTTTATTATAAAAGTCCAAGTTGAACACTACACATTTAATCTAATTGGAATATTAATCTAATAAATATTAGTCAAGCAAACCTTAAGTTAATTATCTAAAATATGTGACCTGACGATTTAACGTTATTAACATGAGTGTTTATAAGCGAAAACAATTTATTATCACGTGTAGACGCCGCACGACACACGTGATCGACACGCGAGATTCGTAGAAACGGGCCCAAACATTTAAGATTGGGTATTCAAAAATTAAAAACATTAAAGAAATTAGTACTCTAACGCTATTTTGTGTAATACATTATTGACAAATTACTATAGATCACCAAAAACTTGGCTATTCAAGAGGCTCGCCTCTGGAGATTCGTGCTAACGACGCATGGCAAGGCGAGCGACACGTGTAAATGGCACACGCGACACAAGCAACAACGTGCGACAACGCGCGCGACACGTGCGAACGACACGAGACAACACATGAAGAACGCACGAACCAGACACACAAACAACACGACGACGACGAGAGCCACACGTGCGAACGGCGCGCGCGAACAACGCGCGACCCACGCGAATGACGCGTGACGGCACACGACACTGTGCGAAACAGAGCACGGACAACATGCAAAACAACATGCATGAGAGCGCGCGACACGCGCGAGTCAACACGACTACGTGCGCGAATAGGATGACGCGCAAACGATGCCACGCACGAACAACAACAAACAAATAAATAAAAGTATTTAAGCTGGTATTAATCAAGTTAACGTATTATTTATAAAAGCACAACTTTAAACCGTAAACTAGTTTTGACTAAATTGGTACGTTAATAACCAACAAACAAACTGACAATTAAGTAAATAAAACACACATACGTCATGACAAAATAATATGTTTAACATGTGCATGACATTATTACAAAGCTAACGCGATAGAAACAGAATAATTCTGATGTCTAACGCAAAAGTTAATATGTAATTAGTAAACCGCGAATTTAAAGGACGTGGCACATTTCTATTAGTTGGAGCATGGCCACACGGAGGGCTATGGAGTCACCGCCACAGAAAATCCATATCAACATATCGGATCCCGTGTGATGGCCAAACCTGAAACGGCATCACACGAGCCAACCAGATCCTAACACGTGGGCACGAGAGTAGTTTTCCCACCTCTCACACGTGGCATGCGTGGACTAGAGACCGTGTGGGAGCTGCACATGCAAGGGGCCCCACAAGGCGGTTTCGCTGGTGCAGATCGCGCACAGGCATGCAGTATAGATGTCCAAATGGGCGGGCCGTGCTGGCCTGACCCGAGCACGGCTAAGCCCGGCACGGATTAGGACCGTGCTGGCCCGGCCCAGATTGGCTAGCGGGTCGTGCCGTGTCGGCGCACGAGCCCCAAGCAAGGACCAGACATGGCCTGCTAGGTTAATATTCGTGTCGGGCCGGCCCACGGCCCGATGGGCCTAACGTGCCCATAACTACATAAGACATTTAAATGATAGAAAAATCTTAAAAGTATGCATTTTTAGGGTTTAAACCATATTTATTAGCTCTTAACATTTATTTACGCCCACATAACCAACAAAAACACTTGTTTCTTGTGTTTTATACACTATATTCAAGTATAATATATGTATTTATATGAAAAAATAGAAAAAAAATAAAATCGGGCCATGCCGGGCCTAGCCCGCCGTGCCATGCCTTCGGCCCAGGTTCGTGCCCGGTTTCGGGCTGCCCGGCAAGCCCGGTCCGTTTGGACATCTCTACCATGCAGTGCAGTTTTTTTTCTCTTCCTTCTCCATTTTCTCCATGCTGCAACCGCATGGATGGCTCACTGGTCGGGGCAGCACACGGCTCGCCGGAGCCGAGGCCGGGGCGGGCAGCGCCGGCATAGCAGGCATGCACTAGCAAGCAGTGCGTGGCCAAGGATAGCAGGGCGGACGCGGTGCATGCAGGAATAGGCCGAGGCGGTCCCAGGTCGGGAGCTCACCGGAGTGGTGGCTCAGAGCTAGACGACATGGTGCTACCTCGCGCATGGAGGCTGGGCGACGGGGTCAGTGTTGCCGGGTCTACTAGCCGACGGAGGGGAGAAGAGGTGTTGTGGAGAACTTGTGCAGGGGCTTGCATTGGAATGGGCAGGACGCCATGGTGCTGGTGCTTAGGCGCCCGACCTGCAGGGACAAGGACGACGCGCGTCTGGCATCGCGACACGACAAAGCTCCTTGGCTAACGCAGCGGATCGAAAGCGAGCGACCGGAGCAGGTGCATAAATGACACGAACAGAAATCGAAAACACGAGAGAAGAAGAAGGCCTCACCGGGGGGCAGAGAAGATGGCCAAAGCGGGCATGAGAGGCGATGCAGCAGTTCCGTGGTGCAGGGGCTGCTGTGGTTTCGTGGGAGAAGAGAGCGGGAGGGGGTTAGCGACATTGAGACGTGTGTATATATTGAAAGGAGAAGGCGTGGGAGGCGGTTGCTGATTTTGCCATGGCTCGTATCCTGACCGAGCGAGTGAGATGATTGTGTACACAACATGGTTGATGTTGCGCGAGGAGGCAAGACAAGAAGATAGATGGGCGTAGACGAGGTTAGCGGACGTGAGCAGCATGCCGTTCGCAAGAAGAAGCCATTCGGTGATTTCCCGAAAAAGGACATGAGATCTGAAGCAGGCTCGACGAGAGAAATATATATATATATATAATCGAGATTTCAGATTTTTCATAGGTTTTCGCAAATGCTAAATTTTTAGGAATTTATATAATATTAGAAAAACTGAAATTCATATTTAATATCCGAAGAAACATTCCGAAGATTCCAACCACTCTTTGGAATGTCCTCGAGATATTTTTAACATGTTTTTTATTACATTTTACACTCATAAACACTATGCATCGGCATGAATGCAACACTCAAGCTCCTCTAAGTTTTTATTTTACTAGGCTTACACCTAGATATAAAATAAAATAATTCTCCACTTTTAGGAAAAAGAGAAGGAAAGCAAAGAAATGAGGGAGTAACACATGAATTTGATGGATATTAGAAAAGAAATTTTATACCCCCAAATTCAGGGTGTTACAACCGTCTTTATTGATCTTCTTTGTACTCGTGCTTTCCATAGATATAGTTACTCATCTTAGAAGCTAGTGGAATTTATAAGAAGATAAGATGAAAGATTACCATTGATTACTTGAGATCATGATCCAACTGTAGATGTTGTAATCGAAGTTTGTTGGAGTGTTTTTTGATAAAGCTTTGTGAGTTGGTGGTGAGGGGTTTAAGTGCTAAATATAGGTCTAGAAGACTCACTTGCCAAAAATAAGGATTGTTAATTTTGGCGGCCACACTTCTGGCCGTCTTAGCAACTAGAATGTTAAGTTCACCACTATTCAAATGAATTATTTGTCAAACTAACCTCATGTCTAGAACCTCCCACCTGTCAAGAAGCTCCAAGTGCTAGTATCACCAGTGGTGGAGTACCATAATTGTTGTGGTCCATAACCCCTGATTCCTGCAAAAGCAAGGTAAATTTCAAGGTTTCAACAATATTTGTGAAAGATTACAATAAAAGAGACATAATGAGCTTATTTACCTAGAAAGTTCTACTTTTAGCAAGTTAATCCAAGATTCAAAAGGTTTGATAGAAATGCCATGTCTAAACTAAATTGATCTAGAATGACACACTGGAGCTAGTTCATACTAAGTTCTAGTTCATAATAAATTCAAGTATAGATACTTATCGATGCACCTAAGCTGGAGGTTCCTCATGGACATTATATCACATTGTAGGAGCATAGACACTACGTTCCTTAGCGAAATACACACTCATGAAGTACGAAACCTCCTTTAGCAAATAAGCTTCAGTGAAGCATCCCCCTACTCTTGCATTATTTTCATCCATGGCTCGCAAGTATTTGAGTGCTCATTCAATGTGATACATCCACCTATATTTTATACGGCCACCAATCTTTGGCTCATGTGGAATCTAAATAAGTAGATGCTGCATCAGGTTGAAGAATCCTGGTGGAAATATTGTTTCTAGCTTGCATAATAACACTAGTATTTCTTCTCCAACTTCTCCATCATATTTTTACTATTTTCTTTAGCATGATGTGCCTATATAAATAGCTTGTCTTATCTATTGCTTGCCACATGGCGTCAGGCTTGTAACCACAAAACATTACAGGGACAAGCCACTCCACTAGTATATGGTAGTCATGGCTCTTCAACCCATTTATTTTTCTCATTTCAAATTCACAGCTCACTTTAAGCCCGTAGCATAACCATCTGGAAATTTGAGTTTTTCATCCATCTCATCACCTCGATCTGTCCTTAGGGGTATAGCAACCGAGGAGGAGTTGGAGCTGTTCCTGCTACGCTGCGCCTCGCTCCATCCTCAACTGCGCCGCCCCAACCATCTTCTTCATATTTGGTGAGTTTTTCAATCCTCATTCTCTGTTTGTGTTCTTTGTTCACCCGAGGTCGTAGATCTCTCCTCCCTATGCCATGGCTGAACAAGCCGCCCAGCGTGTGCTTCCGAGGCCCCAGCGCGTGTCACACCTAGATTTTAAGGGGCAAACCCGGGCGTGACTCACATGTGTGCTAGGATCAAGTCTCACACATATGATGACTCATGGTACAGAAATGAATGTCACGTCATTAATATATAATGGAGTTCTGTACAAAACAGATAAATAATTACATCATACGAAGACAACGATCCAGCAACCATAGTTGACTAGGAGACGACGGCCTACACGTCTCACGAATCTCATCGTGACATCCTTCATGCTCCTCCTCTTGTGGTACATGTTCTTGACTTGGGGGATGTGAGTACAGCAAGGGTGAGCTCACATACGTTCATTGCTCAACAAGTTGTGGAGAATAATGTGCATGAACTTACCAAAGGTGGGAGCTCATGTCAAGTGTCAGGCTTACCAAAGGAGATGGTTAAAGCTGAGCATTGCTTTTAAAGTTGGTCAAAATTTTATTAGCAGTTACTAAGTATAAGTAGATACCAACCCAATTAAATAAGATATCACAATTGATAATAACACCCGCGATGCAATGAATATGACAGATTAAGTTTAGTTCCATAAATTAATCATGCGGGAGTCCTGAGTCGCTCTTGACCGTGAGCACAACTTGATAGGAACAGGGTGCCCGATCTTCCGTCAGGTGTAGGTAACTATCGATTTGATGGAGATGTCACACAGACGATCCGGCTCCCAATCAACACGATTAGAACCCCGCAATTGCAGCACCACTTCTCCTATGGTTATCAACTGTGTGCTGCATGATTGACCTCGCCACGAGGGCTAATCCTTGCCTGCGAATCAAAGACACAAGCAAGAACAAGAAAGAACACAATCTGGAATATTGCGGATGAATGATTAAGCTCACAAGTTGGGGTCTCACAAACCGATCTATGGTGGTTGTTCTCGATAGATCTAACTTAAGCAAAACCCGCCTCTAACGAGGATGTGGTGGCTATTAATAAAGACTCTAGGGTTATGCAAAACTCTGGACGTGCCCCTAATGGGCTCAACGAAGATACACGGCCCAAAAGCCTAAAAGACAGCATCGCAGCGCCGGAACAGATTCTAAACGTCAACTTGGGCCTCCATCTTGATCCCGACGTCCTAGCTAGTCTTCCCCTTCATTCCTAAGTACAATTAAATCATTAGGTAGCATACTACTCTCAAATGCACAAGAATAATTACTTAGGAACGAGATCACTTGTAAATTCAATTGTCGAGCGCTTGCGCGAGTAATTGGGTAGTCAACTTGAGGAGTGTTGTTTGTATCCATGGGAGTGATGTCCTCAGCATCCTCCCCATCTTGAAGTGGAGTCGTCCTCGACTCAAGCTCATCTTCTTCTCCCAAATATGGCTTTAAATATGAAATATTAAAGGTGGGACTAATCCCAAACTCGGGGGGCAACTCAAGTTTATATACATTGTCATTAATCTTCTCCAAAATTTTAAATGGTCCAGCAGCATGGGGCAAGTTCGCTCAAGGAATCAAATCAATCTAGTGTTCAATCCCACAAATGGGAGGAAGTCCTGGAGGTAACTCAGAGGAAAAAAACATCTCAGAACTGCTGCAAAAGGTTAGTCACAGATGTAGGCAAAGTGCTAGCAATATCATCAATAGAAAAGAAAGCATCTTTGCAAACCAAGGCATAGCAACAAGCATCAGTAGCATGAGTTTCAAAAAGATCAGATTTAGTAGCAAGCATGACAGAAGCTTTCAATTTAATTTGTTGCTGAATTTCTATCTCATTAGTTGGTTCCTTATGGGTACTTGCAGCTCTATCTTTATCAGCTTGTACAATTTTAGCAAGAGTCAAAGGTAGCAAAGTAATGTTTTTATCTTTATGCCTAAAAGTGTATGTATTACTCCTACCATGGTGACGTGCATCAGTATCATATTCCCAAGGTCTACCCAACACAAGAGAACAAGCTTCCATTGGTACTACATCGCAATCCGCATAATCAGAATACATACCAATGGAGAAATGCACTCGTACCATGTGTGTTACCTTAACCATGCCTGAATCATTGATCCACTAAATGTGGTATGGATGTGGCCGTGGATGTGTGGTCAGGCCAAGCTCCTTGACCAAATCTGAACTCACCAAATTATTGCAGCTTCCACCATCAATAATAACACGTGCACGCCGATTCTCGATAGCGAAGAAAGTCTGGAATAAATTATGGCGTTGCTGCGTCTTTGATGATTCAGGCTGAGAACTAAGAACATGCTGCACTATGATGCTTCGAAGGTTCACCGTAGCATCAGGACCAAGCATGGCATCATCATTAGTAGCAACATCACTGGAGTCATCATCGTCACCCTCACTGTCGGAAGCACTAATGTAGCCATCATCCGTAGCAATGTATGTTCGCTGACTCGGGCAATCCTTCTTCACGTGACCAATCCCATGACAGCGGTGGCAAACAATACCCGAAGACGACCACAGGAAGGTGCTGTAGGTGCTGGTGAATCCTGTTTCTTGGCGGGTACCTGCAAAGGAAGGTTACCAACATGTGCAGCAGGTGTCGAGGGAGGTCGCGTGGACGCTGGAGTGGTCGAAGTTGTATGACTCAAGGCACCAAAAGTAGCCCTAGGTCGATGTTGGCGTCCCTGCAATTCCTTCTCTACAAGCATAGCAAACTGGAACAACTTGTTGACAGTGTTAAATTCTTTGTAATCCACAATGTCCTAAATGTCACGCCACAAACCTGAATAAAAACGGCAAAGAGCATCCTCATGTCCCTCTACTATCGCACAATGCTGCAATCCCTTCTGAAGCTCAGCATAATAATCTTGAACAGATTTATCCCCTTGCTCTAAACGCATCAATTTCTTACGCAATTCTCTATGATAATATGGGGGAACAAATCTATCGCGCATAGCTACTTTAAGATCTTCCCAAGTCATAGGTGCTCTACCATCCCCAACTAGAGCAGTCCACTAGACAATAGCAAAATCTTTAAATTCACTAGTGGCTTGTCTAACTTGATGTCGTTCAGGTACAAGATGGGCAGCAAATTTCTGTTCTATCGTCATCTCCCAATCAAGATATCCCTCAGCATCATAATGACCCGAAAAAGATGGTATAGAAAATTTAATCTTAGCATAAGGGTCGTCAGGAGCACGATTGTTATTACCTTGCTGGCGGTGTGGCATACCTTCTGTGTTTTGATGAAGACGGCGACATAGGCACAAATCTCTGGTGGCCGCTTGATCATAATTACCTTCTTCATCGAACACAGCATCATCGGGAAGACATGGAAGAGGAGGTGGTGGTGGTGGTGCTTGTTGTTGCGTCTCCAACATAGCAAGTCTGTCGACGATCTGGGACAATCGTCGATCCAGCCTCTCGTAAGTCTTGCCAAGGTTCATGTTAATGAAGGAATCATGCACTAACTTGTGGACCGTCTCCTCCATTTGCTCCTTCAGGAGCTTGTTGTTTGCCTCAAGATCTTGATGTCTAACACATTCATCGAAGTCTGTAGGGATCCTTGCTTCTTCGTCGCCTACCATCGAAACACAAAAACAGGAAACAAATGGTGAAGGTTATCCCTAATAATTTGACTACACGCTCCTCTCAGGTGGAACACAGGAACACGCTCTAATGTATCTTACCAAGCTCTTACAAGTGTATGATGAAATACAAGCAAAGGATGGTACAATCGGAGGCTGGTTCATGATACTTACCAAGAGGGAGTGAAACCGCGATTGCAAGGTCATAGCTGTATTGATCAGAAGAAAGTATGTGGAGCTTGGGAGGCCAAAAACTAATATCAAGGATTAGCAAAAATCGAGTGCAGATTAGCGAAGTTCAATAAGTGTCCAAAGCACAAGTCACAATTGCTAGCTAAGACGTGTCCTATCGAAGCACAACAAGGTAAAAGTAACAAACCACCAGAATGGCAGTTCTGTAAATAGAGCAGATTTTTCAGCACTAGTAGAAATCAAAGGCGCCTTTCCAAAGGAGTACTAGCAAAAGAGCTCAAAATATTCTGAATTTTTTTACCACTGATCCAAAATCACAAAGGATGGAAGCACACAAAATTTCACTTGAAACAGAGTTGTATTGTGGCCTAGAGAAAATCACAAAGGATCTCTGAAATTCCTAAAAACACTTAAGCAATTTTTTTAATTATCTTCCCGATTTTTTTGAATTTTTGACCGAACCAAACACTTAACAATTTTTTGAATGGAGTCAGGAATTTGCTGTAAAAAATTGAGCTCAAACGGAGCACCGAGCGAAAAGTTATGCCCGTTTTATGGAAGGTACCTCAAGTTATGGTTTTCAAAGCCACAAATTGGCAGGAACCCTAGCGGCGGCTCGGGAGCATAGGGGCACAAACCTCCCTGGTATAAGCAATAGGTAAGCGCCAGATGATGAAACAAGGAGGGGCTATGATGCAAGGCGGCTTGCAATCTAATCTAGGGCTAGCGTGGCGAGAGTTCACACAAGGCGGCTAGCGAGGGCAAATCAAGTAATGTGGTGTCTCGACTTTTAATCTGGGAAAGGTGGATGGGATAGCGGCGAAAACAAATAACAATGACGGAGCGGTTGAACTATGATGATGACACGACCTAAACCAGCAACAAGACTCGAACACGGACACAAATTCAACAAATCAATCTAAAACGAAATTGCAAGGCTAAACAGGGTTTTAGGACAGTGGAAATTTTTTTTATATGGCAATTATCTGGAGTTATAGGATGAAAAAAACCTAAACTAAACTAGGGTAAGCCTGACAGTAATACCTGAGTCTTTGAATACCACTTGATAGGAACGGGGGTGCCCGATCTTCCGTCAGGTGTAGATAACTATCGATTTGGTGGAGATGTCACACAGACGATCCGGCTCCCAATCAACACGACTAGAACCCTGCAATCGTAGCACCACTTCTCCTCTGGTTATCAACTGTGCGCTGCGCGATTGACCTCGCCACGAGGGCTAATCCTTGCCTGCGAATCGAAGACACAAGCAAGAACAAGAAAGAACACAATCTGGAATATTGCGGATGAATGATTAAGCTCACAAGTTGGGGTCTCACAAACCGATCTACGGCGGTTGTTCTCGACAGATCTAACTTAAGCAAAACTCGCGTCTAACAAGAAGGGGCGGCTACTAATATAGACTCTAGGGTTATGCAAAACCCTGGACGCGCCCCTAATGGGCTCAACAAAGATACAGTTTGTCCTCCATCTTGATCCGAACGTCCTTGCTGGCTTTCCACGCCTCCAAGTCCTTCACCATGTCCTTGCTGGTCCTTTCCTTCATTCCTAAGTACAATTAATTCATTAGGTAGCACACTATTCTCAAATGCACAAGAATAAGTACATAGGAACGAGCTCACCTGCAAATTCAATTGTCTTGCGCGTGCGCGAGTAATCGGACCTTGAACATCAACTAGGGGAGTGTTGTTTGTATCCATGGTAGTGATGTCCTCATCACAACTGATATACCAGTTTTACACTCTGCAAAGGTTGCTCCCTTTACCCACAAGTCATGTTTCCCGTCTAACTAAGGTTTGCAAGGCCTTAGACACTTTCGAGGTGAATGGCTAGGGCTCCACTATGAGGCCTTTACAAAGTTCCACTAGCTTCAGAAAACCTGCTACGGTTATGAGAAGGGCAATATAGGACTCCCTCATCCAAAAAGCCATCGCAGCATGATCGACCCGAGAACCTCCCTATACGCAGCTCCTCTACCGCCCTTGCACCTTTTGGGTAAGGTAGTCCTCCACTAGCTTTCCTAATTAGTCAGTCAAGGGCGTCCCATTCCACCCTTGTGGTAGCACGGATATCTCAAGTTAAGCTCCATGTTCCAATTAACACAATGATCTTGTCATGAACAATAATTAAAACAACAACATAACCGAAACATGATCATAATGTAACGTTAATTTCTCAAAACCAAGTAGAGCAATAGCACGTACTACCCAAGAGTTCAGTGGTAAACAAGGTGTGGGATAAAAAAATCTAGGGAAAGCTATTAGGTCCCATCAAATTAACCTGGGCATGTCACATTGATTAACAAGAACATTATTGGGTAAAGAGAAAAGTGATCAAGGGCACAACTTGCCTGTGACTTGAGATCCCAGATACTTCACCAAATTGATCTTTGGGTAATTCGTAACCTCGCTGCTACTCGTAGCAATACATACAAATAGACAAGGAGTACATAAAAATAACAGTACACCAAACATGAGGACAAACAACATAAGAATATTCCACGCGAGGCTACAAGATCATAGGTTCGAGAATCACTAAATTCTGAGCTATAGTTATGAAGTTATGATTTTCTAAAGATTTAGGTGTTAGATATAAAACAAATTAAGTGCGTAATTTTAACCATATGTTTCATAACAAAATAAGGTTACTAGATGATAACCAATAATAATATGAATCTAATGCAAATGTAATGGATAAAAAAGGAGTTAAAATGTGGGAGATATGATTTTTCTAAACGATCTATATTTATTTTTATATTATAAATCGGATTCAAAAATTTCTTTATAATGTCAGGGCTTCTTTACAATTTTCAGGGGCCTATTTGTAACTATTTTAAACCGCACGTGGACGACGAGTTCATTTGCAAAAATCACGGGGTCTCTTATGTAAAAGCTTCAGCTAAAGGGGTATCTGCCCGCCTGAGCCATTGGATCCGCAGCAGACGGCCAATATTAGACTTAACATAACATCCAAACGGTACGCAATCCTGACCGCAAGATCCCAATCCATGGTCACAATTAAATCGCTCTAATCCCAACCAGTACACTACTCTAATCGTTCGATTCCGGATCGATGGCCATATCTTTATGAAGCAGGACTCATTTTCAACCCTCGGATCCAATTTCAATGGTCGACGCTTCATCAAGGTGAAGGGGTAACTCTTTCTAATTCCCCGGCCCTGGCTATCTCTCAACGCCCAACCCGGCCAGGCACACAGGGAGTGGAACGAGTCGAACCTCCATAGCTCCCTTGCACAGCACGACCGAGCCCACGATTCGTCCATCGTTGCATCTTTTCTCTCTTCCGTATGCTCAGTTATGGTGATGGAGGGGTCGAGTTTTATAGCAAGGATCCCATGGAAGATCCAACTCGGCACCCCGCGATGGCGGAGTTCTATTGGGGAGAGGGGTTGTTACGTGCTCAGGTTCTAAAAGAGCGAGACGAGAGGACGGAACGACACCCATCAATTTCATTGAGATCTCCACGAAAATAGTCTGGAGAAGGAAGTCTAGAGCGCTGGGAAAGGGGATGAGTCCGACAGGCATGACCCACTAGACAGGGATACAACACAAGTCCGTGAGCGCGCGAGGAACCCTGGACGGTGGACCCTAGGTGGCAGTGACAGGGTCACCATAGTGTTGATCATATCAAGCGCCACGAGCGTGAGACTGATGCACGGGCCCCACCGGTTGCCGCTAAAACCTCAGTTGGTCGGCGCGATATAGGGGTGGGATGCAGACTGGGCCGACCAAGGTAGATTGGGCCCAAAGTGCAGGTTTGAGTTTCTTTTCTCTTTTTCTTTCTTTTCTTTTCTTTTAATTACCTTTCTATTTTAGCTTTCTATTTTCAATTTAAGTCTAGGTTTTGAAATTCAAGCTCCAATTTAGATGCAACAAACAAAATATTCCTAGCATGATGTAATAATATTTTATTATTTATTTTATTATTTTGAATAATATTGATGCTTAATTCATGAGAGAGGGAAGAAGAAAATAATTCACTCATATCAACAATTGAAAATCTTTATGTTTATTAAAAGATTTTCAATTTTAACTTCTACTTTTGAAACCCAAATCTAACTTTGACAATTCAAAATATAATATTGACATTTACATATCTTCAAAAAATAATTTCTAAACTAATAAAATCCTTATTTACGACATTTATTTAGAACTTATAAAAACCTTTTTAATAAATCTAAAATAAGATTCTGGGTGTTTCCTCCGCCAGCCTTTGGTCGGCATCCTAGCCCGGCGCGCGTGCTCCCTCGCCCTAGCAGCCGAGTGCTTGCCTCGACGCTGCTGGTGCCACAGTCCTGCCCCGGCTTGCTCCCTGGCCATGACTCGCTACACCTCCTTGCCTACTGCTGTGCCGCGGGCCTAGCGAGCCACGTCGCCGCCGGCGCTGCCCTCCCGGTGAGCCCCACCCTAGCCAGCGCCTTCCCCTGACCACGAGCTTGCTCCATGTGCGGTTGTGCGCGTCGTGCTCCTATGAAAGAATGAAACCGTTCGTGTGGTTAGGAAGAAGAAAAGTGGAAACTACTTCCTTCCCATGGTGGCCACGTGGCAGCTTTTGGTTGGTCCGTGTAATGACATTCTGCGTTGTTGCTTATATGGGATTTTCTGTGGCTGTGACTCCATAGCCCTCCGCGTGGCTCCTTTCCGGTCGACAGGACCGTTAATCCACAGTTTATTAAATACGCGCTAACTTTAGCGTTGGATGTCTGATCTATTCCTTTCCAGTTACGTTAGCTTCACAATAATGTCATGTACACGTTAAAAATATAATTTTGTCGTAACATATGTTTTTGTTAATTATTTAGTTAATCGTTTGTCCGAGGTTTATTTGAATGACATTCTAATTAAAAGTAATGTATATTTTTTAAATGGCGATTTTATAGATACAAATTAATGTGGTTAGTGCCAACTCAGATATTTTCAACTAATATTTGTTAATGTAAATGTGACATTTGTTTAGCTTTTCTCGCGTGTTGCGCGCGCAATTTCACACGTGGTCACATGCTGATTCATGTGTCATTCGTGTGTTGTCGTGCATACTGTTTCGTGCACGTCGTCACGCGTTGTCTGCGCATGTCGCATGTGCGAATCGCGTGCACTGTCGCGCGTCGTCCATGAGCTAAGTCGAGTGTGTCTACGCGTCGTCCGGACGTGCCGTTGCGCGTTGTTTCGCCTGCTGTTCAGTGCTGTTTCGCGCAGTGTCGTGTGTCGTCACGCGTCATTCAGGTGTATCGTGTGTGCCATTTTCACGTGTCGATTGCTTTGTCGCACGTCGTTAGCGCGTATCGCGAGGCGTCTATGCATGATAATAAATTGTTTTCGCTTATAGTCACTCATTTTAGTTAATTATTTACTTGTGTAGCCATTAACTATTAGAATATCAAGTTAATCGAAACTAAGCAGTTGTTTTAATTTATATATTATAAATGCATGTTAATATGATTATGCCAAAAACTAAATATTGTAGTTAATACCCATTTAGCGTAAACACAATAGCGGTTAGCGATTCTCGCGTATCGTCGTGATGTTCGCGCGTCGTTCACTCGTGTCGCGCGTGCTGTTCGCGCACGTCGTCGCTCATTGTCCGCGCGCTGTTTTTGTGCATTGTCGCATGTCGCACACTGTCCGCGCGCGATATTTAACCGTTCACTTATAACCACTCATGTCAGTTAATTAACTATTTGTTTAATCGTCCACTATAAAATAGTAGGTCAATCAAAACTAAGTAGTAGTATTAAGTTACATTTGATAAAGGACAATTAATATGAGTATGTCGAATTAAATATTCTAATTTATACTTGTTTAGTGTAAACGTGATAGCTCCTCGACCGTAGCTCCGACTATCGTGTTTCTTTTCCTCGCGTGACCGTAGAAACGGGTTGTATTTCACATTGCTCATTTTTTAATGTTTTATCTTGTATGGTGAAATGTTCTTATGTGTGTATATGTTTGTTTATTTGCGTCTGTTTGTGTTCGCTGCGTGACACCAATAGACATGATCCGTTCTCGAGCTTCAGTGAATCGACGGTCAAGCTTCGACGACCAAGAGGTCAAAGTCTTCTAGTTCTACGAGGCTGAAGGTCCTGAGCATTTGTTTGGTGAAGGCAAGTGTCCTCTGACCTACTTATGTCCTTTTCACATGATAATTCATTTCCCCGCATTATATAATTAAAACCTAAGGATTGACTTGCTTTCTATTTACCTTGTCCTTGATTACATTTGGGTTATTATGGTTAGCTTTATGATAGTTCTCTACTTTAATCAATGAACATGATGAGACATAATTATGATACGATGATCTTATCCTTGACATGTTGATGGATTGGGGACACTAAAGGGGGTTCGGGCTATTTCTCGAGTACCTCTCCGTAAGGACCTGTTCGTTGAGAGACCACCCAGGAAAAATAGTGCAACCATGAGGGTTGTATGGGACGCCCTTGGCCAAGTAATTAGGGGAGTCTTGTGTTGGGTGCTAGTTTTCGTCATTAGGGACGGAGGCATCTATTATGGCTCCTATATTTTCACTCAGGGATCTAGGTACGGGCGTCGTCCCATGGCTTTTCCTGAGGGCGGAGGGCATATGTTTGGGTACGTCAGATGGTCTCTATGAAGTGGTCATTTCCAACATTCGCTTAGTGAGGACGCTAGGGAAAAGCTACGTAGTGAAACCTTGGAAGTGTTTAAGGGTCCGTACAACCCGAGGCAAAAGGGATCACAACTCATGGGTAAAGTGTGCAGCCTCTGTAGAGTGTTCTGAAACTAATATATCAGCCGTGCACATGGTTAAGAGCGGCCTTGGGATCCTCTTTGATTAGAGATATAGACAGTTCGAGATGCTATGCTTCTATTTATGGATTTGGTTACAAGATGATGATGATGGTTCTATTAATGATGTTTCTATCTATGGATTTTGGTATTTGCTCTATGAGGATGTACTCGTTGGGATGATAACTTGGGGTTGATGATAAAACTTGGCTTATATTAATGAATAAAACTTGACAAAGTAAACGCAACCTGCTTTCAAACTAACCCCACATAAAGCTACTCCACCTTAGCCAAACATGACATTTGTTGAGTGCGTTGATGCGTACTCACCCTTGCTTTCACAAAACACTAGGTTGCCTTTGGTGCAACCTATGCTCAGGTAAAGAGGAAGAAGGCATCGACGCAGATCTCTAGGAGTTCCAGGACTTCAACGAGTTCGAGGATTAGGCTAGTGACCTCCCCGAGTCAGCTGCCTGTGGTGGGTTCGTTTACGTTGGCTACGTTTTTATTTTGTGCACTTTGATCTATATTATGTAAATGACTCTAGTATGTAATATTATTACTTACTATTTATTAATATACGAAGCATTGTGCTATGATGAGTCATTTATGTAATCGCTGTGTACGTGAATTTCTAATACTGACACGTACACGGTTCTCATTCGGTTTGCCTTCAAAAACCGGGTGTGACATTTTCTCATGATCCTCCTCTTGCCCCTTCTGCTAATTTCATCCATTCCTTCTCACAGCAATAGGATGTGCCAGAGCCCCTAAATAATGATGACCTTCCTTCTCGACTCCTTGAGTCCACTCATGAGGTCTCTTTTCTTAAAAATGCACCACCTATGAAGAAGATCATAATGTAGCATCAGCCGAATTCTCCAAAATTGGTTATTGAGTGAGGGTCGTCTTCAGAAACTGTTGCCGCCTAGGTCCAGACCAAGGCGAGGATTGTGGTTTCCAAGAAAGCTCGTAAAGAGGCGAGATCATCATCTTTATACCAAGAGGCCTTGATTGCAAACCAAGTATGCAATTTCCTTGCCTCCAGTTCTCGTGCCGTTACATTTTTGCTAATTGCATTTCACTCTCCTCCCAAGCCTTCATTGCTGAAGTATCCAGTGGAGAGGATCAGGCACCCTGTGATATCCTGGCCCCTGGGATGGTCATTTCCTGGCCCAAGGCTTAATAGAATTAATAGATTACTCATATCAACAAGATGCATCTTGTTTTTCGGAAGCCTATCTCGAAAGAACCTCCAAGTTAAGCATGCTTGTCTTGGAGCAATTTGGGATGGGTGACCGACCGGGAAGTTTTTCTCGGGTGCACATGAGTGAGGACAAAGATATGCACAAAAGACCCGTGTTGGTCTATGGGGATAATATATGATCTTAGACAGCTGCCAGGAGTAAGTACCGCCGGTCCAGGGATTGGACGGGGTGTTACAAGTGGTATCAGAGCCGACCCTTGAGGTTTTACGGGCGTTTGTGGGCTAGGGGGTTCGGGTATATGGCGCATGGCGCATGTGGGCTCGGAGTGGTCACATGGCATGGCATATGACAACACTAGAGACACAGACGTGGCTAAGAGGGGAGGTTCCTAGATTGGGGTTCACTGAAGAGGACGTCGGTCTTCTAATGGGTGTGGATTGTGATATCCTGGCCCCTGGGATGGTGATTTCCTGGCCCAAGGCTTAATAGAATTAATAGAGTACTCATATCAACAAGGTGCATCTTTTTTTTCGGAAGCCTATCTCGAAAGAACCTCCAAGTTAAGCGTGCTTGGCTTGGAGCAATTTGGGATGTGTGACCGACCGGGAAGTTTTTCTCGGGTGCGCATGAGTGAGGACAAAGTGTGCACAAAAGACCCGTGTTGGTCTGTGGGGAAATATATGATCTTAGAGAGCTATCAGGAGTAAGTACTGCCGGTCCAGGGATTGGACGGGGTGTTACACACCCTAAGGGAACTCACCCCTAGATGCTCCTAATATTCTTGCCGAGTCCATCGACACGGTGGTTGTCCTTCAAGATTTGCGTGGGCCGGACAGCCCTGAGCCGGTCGTTGATCTCATCCTCGAAAAGGTAAGTTGTGTTTATTATGTTATCTGCATCCTCTCCCTTTCATGATACTGATTTTCGTTTTCTTTTTTAGGGATTCAACCTTTCGGAGCTGATGTCATTTGACCCTGCCTTGGTGGGCTCGACTATCATCGATGTCGCTGATCAACCATCAAGGCCAAATGTTATCTTTGGTAAGCTATAGTGCATCAAGGACCTCCTCTCAACCCCGACTCAGGCATTAGTCTAGGACTCTGAGGAGATAAGGTGCATCCTTGAGGAAATCAAGCCTCAACTCCCAGCAACTCTCCAAATCAAGCTTTGGTCGGCCAAACTCCTTCCTTTCTTCCGAACAAAGGTGGAAATAGCTCCCTAGAGGATTGAAGCACGTCGTTCCCAAACCTCCTTGAAAGACAACATTGCCCGAAGATGGAATAACTATTTCCTTGTTAAGAAATATATTGTTTTTATGCTGCTTGCAAGGGCATCTGATAATATCAGTTAATAACAAGGAGAACATATGATCCACGAACTCTTTTGTTTTGGCTACCCACTCAACAGAATGTCGTCCATTTCTTAGTTTGGCCATTGTACATCCATTTACGATTTTCAACCATAACCGAACTATGTCATAAAAAGATCATTCAACTATCTCAGGTGTTCTCCACCCAAGAGTATTGGTACTACATCTATAGGCAAGCATAGATCCTAAACCCACACAAGATTGGCCAACAAAACACAGATTTATGACAAGCATATAGGATCCAAAGCAAATTTTAGCAACATAACCTCACTGTTATCTAGCTGCACACCAAATATGGTGGAGTGGAGAACAACATGGTTATGTTGCTGAATCTCCCTCGGGCCCCTAGGCCCGTCATAAGATGTTATGTTTTACCACCACTGTGTGGCTGTCCATAATAGGGACAATTTCAGACAGGTACGTCTCACACGTGAGACGAGCCTGTCTGAAACGGGTGACACATAGGTTCTGTTACTAAAACAATACCACACATGCTAATAAGATAGCAAATGAATAAAAAAAAATACTATAACACACTTTTCAAACTAAATAATAATGCATATTAATATGAAATTAAATTAAAATACCTCGAACCACTAAATACAAAAACATGTGCTATCAATGAAATAAAAAGCAAAAATCCATGTTAATATGCAATTGAAGTTAAACATTATATTAATTAATGGAATGCCATTGTACATCCATTAACGATCATTAGTCATGCTTGAGGCTATTAAAGCGAGTTATGTCTTAAAAACACCATTCAACGTCATCAGCTGTATCGATGCAACATCTATAGGCAAGGATTGGTCCTAAACCCACCCAAGAGTGGCCGATAGAACATGGATTTATGACAAGCCTATAGAATCCAAATAAAATTTCGATAGCATAACCTCGTTGTTTTATAGCTGCACACCAAAATATGGGGCAGTGGAGAACAACAAGGTTATGCCATGAAAATCTTCCTTGGACCCTGAGGCCCATCATAAATACCACGTTTTATCAACAACTCCGAGGCTATCCATAATTGGGACAATTCTAGACAAATATGTCTCAAATGTGTTGAGCATGTAAGACCAGACTACCTGGAACGAGTGACACATAGGCTTTGATACTAAAAAATTACTATAACACACGTTAAAATTAAAATGAAAAGTACTAAAAAATACTATAACACACTTCTAAAACTAAACAAGAATGCATGTTAATATGATTAAAGTAAAATATCCCAAACCACTAAATACAAAAAACATGTGCTATTAATGGAATCAAAGTAAACAATAATACATGTTATTATGAATTTTATGTTAAACATTATTTTAATTAATGTAATCAAACTACTGTTTCAAAGCATCATTGACTAAACATGTGGTCAATTACATTTTTAAAATGCACAAACAAATAAATAATCAGAAGTACAAAAAACAACCTAATCAAATAAATATTAAAACAAACAATTTCCCCTAAACACTGATTACATAAACTGTTAATCATTTATTTTGGCGGTTAATTAAAAATGGACACCAAAAATAAATAATAAAATACGCAAAATATTCACCTCTCCAGATAGCCGGAGCAGGGATGTGCAAAGGTCACGACCGAGACGATGGACTACGCGTCGTGGCAGCGCGACATGTATCGAGCGAGTGTCCGTGACAAAATAGAAGAAAGAGAAAGGGATCCGGGTACATAAGCTGTTTGTTTTCGGTTGCCAAGGGGAGGACCGCCAAAAATAACTTTAGTTTCAGAAATAAGCTTTAATTTTCGTCGATCGTCAAAGCTATCGAATGTAAACGTCAGTTTTCGATGGCCATAGTGAGGCCACCAAAATTAAAGTTGGCTACCGAAAATGGTTTGAAATGTTGTTGTCCCTGATATGTCTAACCCTGTAGATTTAACAGCAGTCCTGCGTTTGAGGTTAGTTGCTATGGCATTCTAACTAACAAAAAGATGTAGGATCGGAGCGTGATGTCGGTGCATGGCTGCATGGAGGTAGGTTGTTGCATTGTGTTGTTCTACTCGGATAAGAAGATAGCGATTGGGCTAACAAAACTACCAGTGGAAATCGATTTTCAATTGTGGTCGAGGTAATAAAACTGCCAGTGAAAATGTTTTCCAGGTGGAAACATAAAATGGGTTTTAAAATAGCAAAAAATATTTTAATTTCGACGTCGTGACACTTTTAGCGCTTAATTCACGTGCTATGGGTCAGTGGAAATCAAACCCTTGACCGCACCCTCACACATAGCACTTTCTACCACTTCACCTATCACTTACATCGTGTTTATATGTAACACCCTGAATTTGGGGGTATAAAATTTCTTTCCTAATATCCACCAAATTTAGGTGTTACTCTCTCAGTTCTTCGCTTTCCTTTATCTTTTTCCTAAAAAGGGAGAATTATTTTGTTTTATATTACTGTAAACCTAGTGAAATGAGCCCTAGAGGCACTTTGGGTGTTGCATTCATGCCGTTGCATGGTATTTCTAAGTGCAAAATGTGTTTGAAACATGTTAACATATGTTATAGAAGCGCTCGGTAAATTTTCATATTTTCAGAATATTTTTTGATTTTCTGGAAACCAAAATCTATTTATTTGAGGAACTTAAATATGTTTTTAGAAACTCTAATTATGTTTTTTGAGTTCATTAGGTGGCAAAACATTTATACGAATTTTCTGGAATTTTTGGAAGTACCTATAATATTTTGAGCACAAAATATGGATTTCTAGGCTTTTCCGAATTTTAAAAATGGTAAAATCCGAATTTTAACTGAATTTTCATTTCGTCCGAACCCCAGATATATATACATGTCCGGCTTCATCTCGTCGAGCCCGTTCCAGAACACGAAACAGTTTCTCCAAATTCAATCCCTAGCTCCCGGTATTGCTCGCCGAAGTTCGGAGCGGTTCCAACTCTAGCAACAACTCCGGCGAGCAATTACTCCCGATCCGTGCATCGTCTGGTGAATCCGAGGGTACCGTTGCATTTGCCTCGTCGAGGGCTTCGTCGGGGCGAGTTCGGTTCGTCGATCGGACCCTCGAATCTCCGGCAATCGACGGATTTCTCCTCGGCTCCGGCGAGGGTTCTTCCCAGGTGAGAAACCTCCATTGTTATACATAGGGTTTCTTCATGTTCTTCGTTTTCCCGTCCGTGCAGGGCCTCCCTAACTCTCCCCTCACCATCCCCGACAGCGGCGCCCCTCCCCCTCCGTTTCCCCTCCCGGCGGCACCCCTTCGCCCTCCCCAGCGGCGGTGGTTGGCGGCCGGCGACGACGGTCGTGCTCCCGCGCCCGCGCGCCCTCCCCAGCGGCGATGGCCGCGCCCCGTGCTCCCGTACCCACACCCGGCCGTCCCGACCCGACCTCCCCTGCGCGGCCTCTCTCCCTTTCCTCTCCTCTCTCTTCCATGGATGAGAGGAAGAAGATGAAGAGAGGAAGAAGACGATGGCAATTCTATAAATTTAGTCCGTGCGAATTACAGTATGGTTTAAAACAATTATAACTTTTGCGTTTTAAATACGATTCGATCCATTTAAAATGCGTTAGATTCATATTAAATTTATCTTAATTTAGCAATATTTATCACCACTGTTGCGCATTTTATTTAATTTATTTAAATGTTTGTTTAACCAATGGCCACTAGAGCGACATTTCAATTTTAAAATCTAATTTCAGAATTCAATTTGTGCATT
Organism: Zea mays; assembly: GCF_902167145.1. NCBI lineage: Eukaryota > Viridiplantae > Streptophyta > Magnoliopsida > Poales > Poaceae > Zea > Zea mays. Next base: position 146,134,945 of record NC_050097.1, read on the forward strand.
TATAATTAGTCACCAACATGATTAACCTTAACTAAAATGTTTCTCATTAATAATTGTTTAGTTTAATCACGTTGTTTATTTATTAGTTTCGCATGTCGGTCCGCGCATACCATGCGCGTGCCTGTAACACCCTGAATTTGGGGGTATAAAATTTCTTTTCTAATATCCACCAAATTCAGGTGTTACTCTCTCAGTTCTTCGCTTTCCTTTCTCTTTTCCCTAAAAATGGAGAATTATTTTGTTTTATATTAGCGTAAACCTAGTGGAATGAGCCCTAGAGGCACTTTGGTTGTTGCATTCATGCCGTTGCATGGTGTTTCTAAGTGCAAAATGTGTTTGAAACATGTTAACATATCTTAGAAGCGCTCGGTAAATTTTCATATTTTTCAGAATATTTTTCTATTTTCCGAAAACAAAAATCTATTTATTTGTGGAACTTAAAAATATTTTTAGAAATTCTAATTATGTTTTTTGAGTTCATTAGGTGCCAAAACATTTATAAGAATTTTTCTGAAATTTTTGAAAGTATCTATAATATTTTGAGCACAAAATATGGATTTCTAGGCTTTTTTGAATTTTAAAAATAATAAAATCCAAATTTTAGCTGAATTTTCATCTCATCCAAACCCTAGATATATATACATGTCCGGCTTCATCTCGTCGAGCCCGTTCCAGAACACAAAAGGTTTTCTCCAAATCCAATCCCTAGCTCCCGGTATTGCTCGCCGAAGTTCGGGGCAGTTCCAACTCCGGCGACAACTCCGGTGAGCAATTACTCCCAATCCGTGCATCGTCTGCCGAATCCAAGGGTGCCGCTGCATTCGTCTCGTCGAGGGCTTCGTCGCAGCGCGTTCGGTTCGTCGATTGGATCCTCGAATCTCCGACAATCGACGGATTTCCTCTCGGCTCCGGCGAGGGTCTTCTTCCCCGGTGAAAACCTCCATTGTTGTACCTAGGGTTTCTTTGTGTTTTTTGTTTTCCCGTCCGCGCAGGGCCTCCCTCACTCTCCCCTCACCTTCCCCGGCGGTGGCACTCCTCCCCCTCCGTTTCCCCTCCCCGGTGACGCCCCTTTCCCCCTCCCCGGCGGCGGCGACGGTGGCCGGCGGTGGCGCCCGCGTTCCCGTGCTCCCGCGCCCGCGCCCCCCTCCCGGTGGCTGTGGCCGTGCCCCGCGCGCCCGGTGCAGCCGCGCCCGCCCCCGGTCGGCTCGGTCTCGTCCTCCCCTGTGCAGCCCCCTCCTTTTCCCCTCCTCTCTCTTCCATGGATGGGAGGAAGAAGATGAGAGGAAGAAGACGATGGCAGTTTCGTAAATTTAGTCCGCGCGAATTACAGTATGGTTTAAAACATTCATAACTTTTTCGTTTTAAACCAGATTCGATCCATTAAAGTTGCGTTAGATTCGTATTAAAATTATCTTAATTTAGATATATTTATCCCAATTTTTTGTATATTTTAATTAATTTAGTTAAATGTTTGTTTAACCAGTGGCTACTAGAACGACGTTTCAATTTAAAAACCTAATTTAGGAATTCGATTTGCGCATTTATAATTAGTCACCAATATGATTAACCTTAACTGAAATGTTATTTATTAATAATTATTTAGTTTAATCACGTTGTTTATTTATTAGTTTCGCATGTCGGTCCGCGCGTGCCGTGGTGCTGTTTCGCGCACGTCGTCGCGTGTCGTTCGCGAGTGTCGCGCGTGTTGTTCGCACGCGTTGTCGTGTGCCGTTCGCGTGTGTCGCGCGTCTTGCCGCGTACCGTTCGTGCGTATCGCGCGTTGTCCGCGCGCTAAGTCGTTTGTGTCCGCGCGTTGCGCATATCGTGTTTGCACGTCGTGCGTCGTTAATTCGTCTCGCTTAGAATCGCTCATATTCATTAAGTAACTTGCTTAACTGTCAAATATTTAAATAGTAAGTTAGTCAAAACTAAGTAGTAGTATTAATTTACATTTGATTAATATCCATTAATATAGAAATGTCGGATTAAATGTTCTAATTAGTAGTTGTTTAACGTAAACGCGTTAACCCCTCGACCGTAGCTTCGACTATCGTGGTTCTTTTCCTCGCGTAACCGTGGAGGCGCTCTCTATTTTATATTGCTCGCTTTTATAACATTTTATCTTGTATGGTGTAATGTTCTTATGCACATGTATATGTTTGTTTGCTTGTGCCTGTTCGTCTTCGCTTCGCGTTGCGATTAGATCGTGATTCGTTTCTAAGCTTCGAGGAATCGACGATCAAGCATGGCGACCAAGTGATCGAACTCTTCGAGTTCTACGAGATCGAAGACCCTAAGCATCTATTTGGTGAAGGCAAGTGTCCTCTGACCTATTATGTCCCATTTACTTTATAATTCATCAACCCACATACCATGATCAACCTAAGGATTGACTAGCTTTGTATTTACCTTGTCCTTGATTACCTTTTGGGTTATTATTGTTTAGCTTTATGCTATTGCTCAACTCTAATCAATGAACATGATGAGAAATATCAATGATACGCTGTTTCCCTCCTTTATTATGATGTTGTATCTGTGGTATTGAAGGGGGCTCGAGCGGTTTCTCGTGTGCCTCTCCGTAAGGACCTGTTCATTGGATGACCGTCCGGGAAATCAGTGCAACCATGAGGGTGGAATGGGACGCCCTTAGCTGAATAATTAGAGGAACCATGGTGTAGTTCGCTTAGCCATCGTGCCGTCAATGGGGCTCGGTGTATGTGGCTCGCTCTGCCAAGGTTGATTTGTCCCTTGGGGAGGAGTGCGGTACATTTAGGAAACCTAACGGGCTGCTACAACCTCGGGGAATCTTTGTAAAGGCTACGTAGTGAAACCCTGCCTATTCACCTTGGTAGTGTTTAAGGGTTTGATCGGCCCGAGGCAAGAGGGAAACATGGCTTATGGGTAAAGTGCACAACCTCTGCAGAGTGTTTGAAAACTGATATATCAGCCGTGCTCGTGGTTATGAGCGGCCAAGGGAGCTCCAGTGATTAGTGATACTGGATCAGAGATGTTTGGTTTACAGATGATGATGAGGAGGATGGTTATGATTATGCTTATGGTAATGATGAGTGGTATTCTTTCCAATTGGAAAGGGTACTTTGGGTTAATAACTTGGGTTAACGCTAAAACCTGGCTTTCTACTAGTAATAATAACCTGACTAACTAAAAGCAACTGCTCGACTTAACCCCACATAAAGCTAGTCCACTTCAGCCAAATGGGACATTTGCTGAGTACGTTGATGTGTACTCACCCTTGCTTTCACAAAACACCAGGTTGCCTTTGGTGCAATCTATGCTCAGGTAAAGAAGGTGTCGAGGCGGATCACCAGGAGTTCCAGGACTTCGACGAGTTCGAGGATTAGGCTAGCGACCTCCCCCAGTCAGCTGCCTGTGGTGGGTTGTTTACGTTGGCTACGTTTCGATTCTGTGTAAATGGCTCTAGTCTGTAATATTATTACTTACTCTTTGTTGTAATTCGAAGCATTGTGCTATGACGAGTCATTTATGTAATCGTTGTGTACGTGAATTACTGATCCTGGCACGTACATGGTTCGCATTCGGTTTACCTTCAAAACCGGGTGTGACAGTGCCGCGGTGCTGATTCGCGTGCATCATCGCGTGTCGTTCACGAGTGTCGCGCGTGTTGTTCGCACATGTTGTCGCGCGCCATTCGTGTGTGTCGCGCGCCTTGCCGCACGTCGTTCGCGCGTATTTCGCGTGTCGATCGCACGTGTCGCGCGGTGTCTGCGCGTGACTATAAATTGTTTTCACTTATAAACACTCATGTTAACGATGTTAATACGTCAGGATACATATTTTAGATAATCAACTTAAAGTTTGCTCGACTAATATTTATTAGATTAATATCCCAATTAGAGTAAAATGTTAGTGTTCAACTTGCGCTTTTATAATAAACATTAACATGGCTAATAGCAACTTAACTACCTTTTATTTATTTAATATTTGTTTAGTATAAACGTCTCATATATTTAATGTTAGTGTATCCGCGCATCGTTTGCACGCTGTCGTGTTGGGTTCGCCATCGTCACGTTGTCTGCGCGTGTCGCATGTGGTGCGCGTGCTAGATCGCATGCGGTCATGCTGTTTTACGCGTTACGTAATTCGTTTCGCTCCGCTAATTCATCCCGTTTAGAGTCGCTAATGTTATTTAAATTACTGGTTCAACTAAGAATTGTTAGTGTGGTCAGCTAATTAGAATTGTGCGATAGCTCTAGTTTTATTCTAAATAAATATTGATTAATATAATCAGATCAAACTAAATGTTATGATTAATACTCGTTTAGTGTGGACGCGATAACTCCTCGACTGTAGCATCGACCGTCGCGTTTCATTCCCTCGCGTGACCATAGAATCAAACTCTATTTTATGCTGCATGTTTTTATAACATTTAATCTTGTATGGTGTAATGTTCTTATCCATACATATATGTTTGTTTTGCTTGTGCCTGTTTGTCGTCGCTTCGCGTTGCGATTAGATCGCGATTCGTTTCCGCACTCCGAGGTATCGACGATCAAGCGTTGGCGACCAAGAGATCAAAACTCTTCGAGTTCTACGAGATTAAAGACCCTAATCATCTGTTTGGTGAAGGCAAGTGTCCTCTGACCCATTATGTCCTATCTACTTATAATTTACTGTCCCCCATTACTTAATTGAAACATAATGATTGACTAGCTTTCTATTTACCTTGTTCTTGATTACCTTTTGGGTTATTATGGTTAGCTTCATGCTATTGCTCTACTTTAATCAATGAACATGATGTGAACATTTATGATACGATGATGTTATCCCGATGATGATATTGTGATATTTTAGGGGGCTCGGGCCATTTTCCCTGAGTACCTCTCCATAAGGACCTGTTCCTGGAGTGACCACCCGGGATAACAGTGCAGCCATGAGGGTGGAATGGGACGCCCTTAGCTGATTAATTAGATGAACCTAGGGGTATAGTTGGCTTTGCCAGAGGGCCGTCAATGGGGGCCGGGGCGTAGTGCTCGCTCTGCCAAGGTGGGGTGCAGAGGTTCATTCGATTTGGTTTTGTTAGTCACCCACCTTGGGGAGGTGTACTGCGTTTGTACGACTGGCGAAACCTAACGAGCAGCTATGCACCAGGGGAGTCTTTATAAAGGCTACATAGTGATACCCTGCCAGACCACCTAGGTAGTGGTCAATGGGGATTAGCTCTCCCCGGGCAGAAAGGGAATCATGACTCATGGGTAAAGTGTGCGACCTCTGTAGAGGATTAGAAACTGATATATCAGTCGTGCTCACGGTTATGAGCGGCCTTGGGATCCTCCTTGATTAGAGATAAAGATGGTTCGATATACAATGGTTCTATTTATTATTTTGGTTCGATGATGATAATGTTTTCCTCGATGAGGAAATGATTCACGGGTTGGTTATATTATATAACTTGGCTTCCACTAATAATAAATATCTGACCAACTAAAAGCAACTGCTTTGACCTTAACCCCACATAAAGCTAGTCCAATTCAGCCAAACGGGACATTTGTTAAGTACGTTGATGTGTACTCACCCTTGCTTTCACAAAACACCAGGTTGCCTTTGGTGCAATCTATGCTCAGGTAAAGAAGGAGAAGAAGGCATCGAGGTGGATCTCCAGGAGTTCTAGGACTTCGACGAGTTCGAGGATTAGGCTAGCGACCTCCCCAGTCAGCTGCATGTGGTGGGTTTATTTACGTTGGCTACGTTTCTATTATGTGCACTTTGATTCATATTATGTAAATGACTCTAGTCTTTAATATTATTACTTACTCTTTTTGTAATTCGAAGCATTGCGCTATGATGAGTCATTTATGTAATCGCTGTGTACATGAATTTCTGATCCTGACACGTATATGGTTCGCATTCGGTTTGCCTTCCAAAACCGGGTGTGACATAAGTGGTATCAAAGCCCTTGCTGACTGTAGGACCGTTGACCTAGAGTAGCATTGGCCGTTTTGAGGACTTATTGATTATTACTTCACCTCATCCTTGATTTGCTTCAAAATATTAGTCACCTCGACTAATTCTATGTTGTGCTCCTATATGCCCCCTTGCCAAAAGTATTTTATTCTAGTGTGATCTATACTCTTCTCAATCTATTAGATCTGATCTCACTCTTGTGCTTGCGGCATCTTTGTAGATGCCCCCTGACCAGAACCTATTTTTCTTTTAGGATTCTTTCCTTTTTCGTCATTAAATTGCTATCATCTGGTGAACTCTAGTCCTTTGGTATTGACATGCTCGTACCCCTAGATTCTTCAATACTCTTGTTTCAAATGCTTACATCATAATTTCTACTGCCTATATAAACATTTCAGTTTATATATCCATGATCTCCGTGTCTTTTGAGACCCTTTCCTATTCTGTTGTTAGGTCGTTATCTTTCGGCAATTTTCATTTCCTTGGTCTTGTTGTGCTCGAGTCCTTGGAGACTTGCATGTTCTCATATTTTTTTATGGATGTTTATTTTCATACCCCAATGTCTATTTAAGATATTTCATTCTACATGCCCTTGACCACCCTTGTCTCTTAATGATCCATGAGCGATCATTTTACCTTTCATATCCTTGGTGATCTCTTTGTCTCCTTGTAACTCCACTTGGTAATGATTTTTACTTCAACTCTTCCGTAGGAACCTCACTTATCTTATTCTTGATAGTTTTCTCCACTTCGCCACTTTGCGAGTGTTGCCTTAACTCTATCTATGGTTATGCTTTTCATTGTTTTCACCTTTACCCTTATCACCTCTATATCTTACCATGATGTTTATCTTATACCAGCCCTTTAAAATCTCCTCTTTTCATCTCAATCTGAGCGTTGTACTCTACCTATTTTTCCCTTGGTTGTATCCTCTTTCTTGTCACTTGCGAGTTTTTAATTTAATCCTTTGTTGGGCTCCGGTTGGGTACTACCTTTACCTTTCTCATCTCTCGATCTTACCTTGGTAATTACACTATGTCTGTTCTCTAAAATCTCCAATCTCCTATCCCATTTTGAGAGCGGTGTTTTTCTTATCCCACCCTTGGTCGGAACTTCATCTTTGCTGGGTGTGAGTCTTATCTTTACTCTATTCTTTGTTGTACTCATACCACTGGCTCTTCAATGCCTTCGTCTTTTCTCTCATACCCTTGACTGTTATCTCCTTTGACCCTTGCGATATTTATGTCTTCTACCTAAATGCTTACCTTGAACTTATCCTTTAAAAGCCTCCCCTCTCCTTCAACCCATCTTGAGAGTTGCGAGTTACCTACCTCTCCCTTGATTTCTTTTCACTTCTTGTCGCCTTACAAGTTTTGTGTTAATTACATCCCTTGCTGTGTTTTTTTGGCTATCACCCTCACCTTGTCGTTCATCGATCTTGCCTTGATGCTCATCTTTATTCCTACTCTTTAAAAATCGCCTCTCTTCCACCTCACTTTGAGAGTGGCAATTTACCTATCTGGTCCTTGGACGTACCCTGTCCTTTTCCATTTACAGGTCCTATCTTAACTCCATCCTTTATGATACTCATATCCTTTGTCTTATGCCTATTTACCTACTCTCCTACATCCTTGTCCATTATCACCTTCAAACCCTCGTGATATCTATTCCCTTGCCTTCCTGCTTACATTGAACCTACCCTTTGAAGCCTCATCTTCTCCATCCCTATTCGAGGATAATGCCTCATCTATTTCGTCATTGACTGCTCCCCCTTCTTTGACACCTTGCAAGTCCTGTTTAAAATACATCCTTTGTTGTGTGATTGTCCGTTATCACCTTAACCCTTGTCATCCCTCGATTTTTACCTTGATGCTTATCTTGTACCTGCATTTTAAAGCCGCCTCTCCCATTTCATTTCAATAGTGTTGTCTTACCCCATCCCACTCTTGTTCGTTCCCGTTTCCTCTATCGCATTGCAAGTCTTAGCTTTTGCTCGATATCACCCTTACCTTCCTATTATCTAGATCCTTCCATGATGCTTATCTTATGCCTACCTTTTGAATTATCATCTTTCCCATCTTGATTTGAGAATGGTGTTTACCTACCCAACCCTTGGTTGTATTTTCTCCCTTATAGATTACAATCCTTGCTTTAGCTCCATCCTTTATTATGCTCATGCCCATATCCTACATGTCTTATTATTCCCCTTGTCTTTCGATGGCCTTAGAGTAGTTTCCCCTTTGTAAGGAAAGACCACCATCTAGTTAACATTAACGTATAGCAACGAGATGCTTGTTGTTGTGTGTTTGTGTTGTTTGTCTTTGCGTGATGACTGATTTGCTTCTTTGTGATGAGTGTTGAGGTGTTGTGGCCCTTGGTCCACAATGACATCAGTTCACTAGCGGAGTGCCATAGAGTTAGGTAGCTGGGTGCTCTCCCTTTTCTCTCTTTAATCCATCTATGCTTACCTTTCCTATCTATACCCTTTCCTCTTGCACTTGTCCGGTTGGCAACCTTCAACCTCTCTTAATCAGTCAAGATCAGAGTCGCCAGCATCTTCACCAAGCGCATATCAATGCTCCTGTTAAGGGGGTTAGCCGCTAACCCCAACGAAGACAACGCGACCAATATCAACCAACAAGATCAGAGTGGCGCAGCGGAAGCGTGTGTGGGTCCTAACCCACAAGTCCAAGAGATCCTCAAGAATTGCATCAGTGGGTCGTGAACATCTTAAGGTCAAAGCAACCAGTCCACAAGTTAATCTTGTAGATTCAAAGTCAACTCAAGAAAGTCGTGGACAACCTATGAACTAACCTTGTTTTCTTGCTAGCTTCTTTATTGAATCTCGGGGGCGAGATTCCTATTAAGGGGGTTAGATCTGTAACACCCTGAATTTGGGGGTATAAAATTTCTTCCTAATATCCACCAAATTTAGGTGTTACGCTCTTAGTTCTTCGCTTTCCTTTCTCTTTTTCCTAAAAAGGGAGAAGTATTTTGTTTTATATTATCGTAAACCTAGTGGAATGAGCCCTAGAGGCACTTTGGGTGTTGCATTCATGCCGTTGCATGGTGTTTCTAAGTGCAAAATGTGTTTGAAACATGTTAACATATGTTATAGAAGCGCTCGGTAAATTTTCATACTTTTCAAAATATTTTCCTATTTTCCATAAACAAAAATCTATTTATTTGAGGAACTTAAATATGTTTTTAGAAACTCTAATTATGTTTTTTGAGTTCATTAGGTGGCAACACATTTATAGGAATTTTTCTGGATTTTTTGGAAGTATCTATAATATTTTGAGCACAAAATATAGATTTCTAGGCTTTTCCGAATTTTAAAAATGGTTAAATCCGAATTTTAACCGAATTTTCTTTTCGTCCGAACCCTAGATATATATACATGTCCGGCTTCATCTCGTCAAGCCCATTCTAGAATATGAAACGGTTTCTCCAAATTCAATCCCTAGCTCCCGGTATTGCTCGCCGAAGTTCGGAGCGGTTCCAACTCCAGCGACAACTCCGACGAGCAATTACTCCAAATTCGTGCATCGTCTGGCGAATCCGAGGGTACCTCTGCGCTCGTCTCGTCGAAGGCTTCGTCGGGGCGCGTTCGGTTCATTGATCGGTCCCTCGAATCTCTGACATTCGACAGATTTCTCCTTGGCTCCAGCGAGGGTCTTCTTCCCCGGTGAGAAACCTCCATTGTTGTACCTAGGGTTTCTTTGTGTTCTTCGTTTTTCCGTCCATGCAGGGCCTCGCTCACTCTCCCCTCACCATCCCGGACGGCGGCGCCCCTCCCCCTCCGTTTCCCCTCGCGGCGGTGCCCCTTCCCCCTCCCCGGCGGCGGTGGTGGTCGGCGGCCGGCGACGACGGCCGTGCTGCCGCGCCCCACACCCGCGCGCCCCTCCTCGGTGGCGGTGGCGGTGGCCGCGCCCCGTGCTCCCGCACCCACACCCAGTCGTCCCGACCCGACCTCCCCTGCGCAGCCCCCCTCCATGGATGGGATGAAGAGAGAAAGAAGACGATGGCAATTCTGTAAATTTAGTCCGCGCGAATTACAGTATGGTTTAAAACAATAATAACTTTTGTGTTTTAAATCCGATTCGATCCAATCAAAATGCGTTATATTCGTATTAAATTTATCTTAATTTAGCAATATTTATCACCACTGTTGCGCATTTTGTTTAATTTATTTAAATGTTTGTTTAATCAATGGCTACTAGAGCGACATTTCAATTTTAAAATCTAATTTCGGAATTCGATTTGCGCATTTATAATTAGTCACCAACATGATTAACCTTAACTAAAATGTTTCTCATTAATAATTGTTTAGTTTAATCATGTTGTTTATTTATTAGTTTCGCATGTCGGTCTGCGCGTACCGTGTGCATGCCGCGGTGCTGATTCGCGCGCGTCGTCGCGTGTTTTTCGCGAGTGTCGCGCGTGTTGTTCGCACGCGTTGTCTTGCGCCGTTTGCGTGTGTCGCACGCCTTGCCGCACGTCGTTCGCGCGAATCTCGCGTGTCGATCGCGCGTGTCACACGGTGTCTGCGCGTGATAATAAATTGTTTTCACTTATAAACACTCATGTTAACGATGTTAATACGTCAGGGTACATATTTTAGATAATCAACTTAAAGTTTGCTCGACTAATATTTATTAGATTAATATCCCAATTAGAGTAAAATGTTAGTGTTCAACTTGCGCTTTTATAATAAACATTAACATGGCTAATATCAACTTAACTACCTTTTATTTATTTAACATTTGTTTAGTATAAACGTGTCATCTATTTAATGTTAGTGTATCCGCGCGTCGTTTGCACGCTGTCGTGTTGGGTTCTCTATCGTCACGTTGTCTGCGCGTGTCGCACGTGGTGTGCGCGCTAGATCGCATGCGGTCGTGCTGTTTCACGCGTTACTTAATTCGTCTCACTCCGCTAATTTGTGTCGTTTAGAGTCGCTGATGTTATTTAAATTACTGGTTCAACTAAGAATTGTTAGTGTGGTTAGCTAATTGGAATTGTGCGATAGCTCTAGTTTTATTCTAAATAAATATTGATTAATATAATCAGATCAAACTAAATGTTATGATTAATACTCGTTTATTGTGGACGCGATAACTCCTCGACTGTAGAATCGAACTCTATTTTATGTTGCATGTTTTATAACGTTTTATCTTTTATGGTGTAATGTTCTTATGCATATATATATATATATATATATATATATATATATTTGTTTGATTGTGCCTGTTTGTCGTCGCTTCGCGTTGCGACTAGATCGCGATTCGTTTTCGCGCTCCGAGGAATCGACGATCAAGCGTTGGCGACCAAGAGATCAAAACTCTTCGAGTTCTACGAGATTGAAGACCCTGAGCATCTGTTTGGTGAAGGCAAGTGTCCTCTGACCCATTATGTCCTATCTACTTATAATTCACTGTCCCGCATTACTTAATTGAAACATAAGGATTGACCAGCTTTCTATTTACCTTGTTCTTGATTACCTTTTGGGTTATTATGGTTACCTTCATGCTATTGCTCTACTTTAATCAATGAACATGATGTGAACATTTATGATACGATGATGTTATCCCGATGATGATATTGTGATATTTTAGGGGGCTCAGGCCATTTTCCCTGAGTACCTCTCCGTAAGGACCTATTCGTGGAGTGACCACCCAAGATAACAGTGCAGCCATGAGGGTGGAATGGGACGCCCTTAGCTGATTAATTAGATGAACCTGGGGGTATAGTTGGCTTTGCCGGAGGGCCGTCAATGGGGGCCGGGACGTAGTGCTCGCTCTGCCAAGATGGGGTGCAGAGGTTTATTCGATTTGGTTTTGTTAGTCACCCACCTTGGGGAGGTGTACTGCGTTTGTACGACTGGCAAAACCTAACGAGCAGCTATGCACCAGGGGAGTCTTTGTAAAGGCTACGTAGTGATACCCTGCCAGGCCACCTAGGTAGTGGTCAACGGGGATTAGCCCTCCCCAGGCAGAAAGGGAAACATGACTCGTGGGTAAAGTGTGCGACCTCTGCAGAGGATTAGAAACTGATATATCAGTCGTGCTCACGGTTATGAGCGGCCTTAGGATCCTCTTTGATTAGAGATACAGATGGCTCTATATACAATGGTTCTATTTATTATTTTGGTTCGATTATGATAATGTTTTCCTCGATGAGGAAATGATTCATGGGTTGGTTATATTATAAAACTTGGCTTCCACTAATAATAAATATCTAACGAACTAAAAGCAACTGCTTTGACCTTAACCCCACATAAAGCTAGTCCACTTCAGCCAAACGAGACATTTGCTGAGTACGTTGATGTGTACTCACCCTTGCTTTCACAAAACACTAGGTTGCCTTTGGTGCAATCTATGCTCAGGTAAAGAAGGAGAAGAAGGCGTCGAGGCGGATCTCCAGGAGTTCCAGGACTTCGACGAGTTCAAGGATTAGGCTAGCGACCTCACCCAGTCAGATGCCTATGGTGGGTTTATTTATTTTGGCTACGTTTCTATTAGGTGCACTTTGATTCATATTATGTAAATGACTCTAGTCTTTAATATTATTACTTACTCTTTATTGTCATTCGAAGCATTGTGCTATGATGAGTCATTTATGTAATCACTATGTACATGAATTTCTGATCCTAGCACGTACATGGTTCGCATTCGGTTTGCCTTCTAAAACCGGGTGTGACATTATATTGCAGTTTTGTTGCCCACATATTAGAATATATTGAGTATAAATTGACTGCTCGAGGTTGTAAACGAATTCAAACGAAAAAGTTATCAACTACAAACTTTCATAACTATTGAAGTTATACAACTTTTATTTGGTACTTTTCCCATCCGAGGTCGTTTGCAAAATTTGAATTTTAAATTTGACAAATTTAGATGCAATTTTTGAGAGCCAAAATTATTTCAAATGAAAAAGTTATCAACTCTAAAGTTTCATGACTGTTAGAGATCTACAACTTTTATGTTGGTAGTTTTTTCATATGAGGTCATTTGAAAAAGTCAAAAAAATTTAGCATACAAATGATTTTTAGTGGCGGTTTCTTAAGAAAACCTCATGTCGAAATCGATTTTTACAGGTGGTTTCTTAAGAAAATTGTCTGTAGAAATCATGGATTTATAGTGGTGATTTTCTTAAGGAACAGCCTGCAGAAATATGATTTCTATAGTCAGTTTTCTTCAGAAACCGCCACTAGAAATAACACTGGCGCTTGACAACCCAAACCACCTGTAAAAATTAAACCCCCACCACAGGCTTAGATCTCTTTTCTACTAGTGGAGGAAAGAGAAAGAGAAAGGTGTGGAGGTAAGTAGTCTATTAGCCATTATTTTTAGCTATTAGTGGTGGAGCCATAGAAATTAAATATTATTTTTGTCGGTTAGATGTAACCGACAGAAATAAAGGATTGTATTCGATGGCCATAGTGAGGCCACCGAAAATGCCTACAATTCCTATTGTGATAAGACCCGCTTGTACAACAGTCACTCCCCCATATGTCTAACACTATATAGATTTAACAGTGGCGCTGCACTTGAGGTTCGTTGCTAAGACAATGCTAAGACAAGAACAAAGATTCCCAAGATGCTATTACATTTGGGGATGGGAGTCAAGGTAAGGTAAATGGTCTAGGTAAAATCGTAATCACCACCAAACATTTCATTTCAAATGTATTTTGGTGGATTCCCTAGACTACAATTTGACTTCATTGGTTACAATTGTTTATTTACCAATGTTTGTTATATCGTCTATAGAAGGAGTGATGATTTCATTGCTTTTAATGGTGTGTTAATATGAAATTAAAGTAAAATATCCCAAACCACTAAATACAAAAAAACATGTGCTATTAATGGAATCAAAGTAAACAATAATACATATTAATATGAATTTTAAGTTAAACAATTATTTTAATTAATGGAATCAAACTACTATATAAATGCATCATTGACTGAACATGTGATTAATTATATTCACCTCTCCACATAGCCGAAGCTGGGATGTGCAAAAGGTGGCGGTGGCAGCCGGGTCGCGGTCGAGACGCTAGACGACGCGTCGTGGCGGCGTGAGGTGTATCGAGCGAGCGTCCGTGACGAAAGATAAGAAAGAGAAAAGGATTCGGGTACATAAGCCGTTTATATTTGTCAGCCAGGGCAAGACTACAAAAAAATAACTCTAATTTTGATTTGTGAATGACATATATATGCCCCTCTATATATATATATATATATATATATATAATTAGGTTCGGATGTGTAGAATTTGACGTCATGAATATTCTTTAGGGTATGTAAATGCGTTATGACCAGGAGACGATATTTTATTAAGTGGATATTCTTTAGGGTTCGCATGCTTCCTATTTTGTTAATGACATGCGTTATGACGTCATGAATATTCTGTGGGACTCGGCTGACAAGACAAGGGAGCTACGCATGCATATGCATGGCTAGCTGCTCGCAGGCTGCTGGAATGGAATAAAATGAAGATTTAACAGTGGCGGTGCATGGCTGCTCGGAGGCAATACTCGGATATATCCGATCGACGGCCATGCATTCCTAGATAGATTGCGGGCCGTGATCCCCAGCTAGGATCGATCGGAATCGGAACCCCAGAGGCATCGTTATCAGCTGTCCTCCTCGTCTATATATGCGACTAGTTGAGATCGAAACCCCATCAGCTGGCCTCCTGCTTTTGCTTATCGAAACCTCGCTCCTAAATATCCCATCGTCGTCGTTTGCCATCCGCCGCCGGCCCGCCGCCACCACTGCACCGCCCACTAGCTAGTAGCTAGACGACCGGCCGGAGATGGATCCAGTTCCGGTGTGGTTAGAGTGGTTCGACAGGGACGGGGCGGAGCTCGCCAACCGCGGCCGTCGGCCGGATCATCTTGATGATGAGGACGATCTCTACGTAGCCTTGGCCTTGGCTCCCTACGTTGATCGCCACCGGCCTCGAACCCGTCCCCGATCCCCATCCCCATCCCCGCCCTCACACGAGGACGCCGGGGACGACACTGCTGCTCGCAACAACAAGCGTCCTTGCATCCCCGCGTACAGCGAAGCCATCCTGGGGCTCAAGGAGGTGGTGCCAACCGCTAAGCACGACGACGACTGTGCCATCTGCCTCAACCCATTGGCCGATATCGCTGGTCCTGATCACAAGAAGGACGACGCGGCAGCTACGTCGATGCTTCGGGCCATGCCCTGCTCCCATATCTTCCACCAGCACTGCATCTTCCAGTGGCTCCATCGCAACGCCGTCTGTCCTCTCTGTCGCTACCAGCTGCCCACCACTTTCGACGACGAGGACACCGAAGTCGAGGAGGACGAGGAGGAGATGGACAACTCAAATTCTCGATTGAATCAGATCAGACGACGACTGCAGATCTTGTACAACTAAAAAATTCAAACCGAGTATAAATTGATTGTTGGAGGCTGTAAACAAAACAATTATCAACTACAAAATTAAATAACTTTTTAAATTCTACAACTTTTATTTTGGTACTTTTTCATCCGAGATCGTTTACAAAATTTATATTTTAAAGTTTGTCAAATTCATATGCAATTTTGATAGTACAAATGATTTCAAATGAAAAGGTTGTCAATTACAAAGTTTCACGACTTTTATAGATATAAAACTTTCATTTTGGTGGTTTTTTCATATAAGGTCATTGAAAAACTAAAAAAATTGATTTCAAATGATTTCTACATGCATTTTTCTTAAGAAACGTCAGCTGAAATCATATTTATACCGGCGGTTCCATAAGAAAACCGCTGGTACAAATGGCACGATTTCTACCGGGCGTGTGGACCTGTGGCATGGTCGTGCATAGAGGTTGTCACACCCGGTTTTAAGGGACAAAGCCGGGTGCACCTCATACATGCGCCAAAGAAGACAACACATATAATTACAGAGTGTATAGAGATAAATGTCACAATAATCAGAGTATTTATTACATAGCGGAAGACTTACAAAAATAAAAGATAAATATAACATGAACTAAGGATCGTTGGCGCCAATGTCAACTGAGAAACGCCACCTAGATCAGATCGAACTCCTCGCCTTGTGGCTCCTCCTGAACCACCTGTACTTGTCCTGTGGGGGGGTGTGAGACAGCAAGAGTTAAATAGCTTTATAAGTTCTACATCTATTATTTTGGTACATTTTTCATCCGAGGACGTTCGCAAAATTTGCATTATAAAGTTTGTCATATTCAGATGCAATTTTTATGTCCCAAATGATTTCAAATAAAAAAGTTGTCAACTACAAATTTTCACAACTTTTAAAGATCTACAAATTTTATTTTGGTGGTTTTTTCTTAAGAGGTCATTTGAAAATCCCAAAAAATTTGATTTCAAATGATTTTTACATGTCGTTTTCTTAAGAAACGTCGGTAGAAATCGTATTTGTACTGGTTGTTCCTTAAAAAATCATCTGTAGAAACGACATGATTTGTACTAGCAGTTTTCTTAAGGAATCGCTAGTACAAATATGATTTCTACGCACAGTTTCTTAAATAAATCACTAGTGAAAAGTGTTTCCACGCTATGTTCTCGTGTCGGATGGCCAATTTATTTTCACTGGTGCTCCATAACCAAAATTGCTTGTAAAAATTATACCTCAACGTAGACATAGAGCTTTTTTTAATAGTTGAAGTCGCGAAGAAGCTCTTTGTCGTGTCCAGACAAAAAATGCTTGGCAAAAAAAATTACTCGGCAAATAGCTTCTTTATCGAGTATCTTTTTTTACACTAGGCAAAGAGTTTATTTGCAGAGTGTCCTTTTTTACACTAGACAAAGAAAAATTTCAAATCACATTTTGACGTAGTAAATGAATTCAAAAGAAAAATTACCAACTAACACCGTTGTATAACTCATCAAGATGTACAATTTTTATTCAACCTTATGATGTGTAAGAAACTAAAAATGCATGCATGCATGGTGTCATATATGTTACTCCTTATTTCTTTAACACGTGTGCAATCATGGACACGTACGAAGGATGAGTTCTAACTAAACCTTCTACTCTCCTCTCAGTAGGAAGGATAATGATGTGCAAGAGCAAGACAAATCAACAACAAAGAAGCACCCACGACAGCAAATTGATAGTAGAAATCGATTTGGTTGACCTAATTAGAAAACACAAATCCTTTGTATGAAACATAAACTAAGGATTAAAAACAACAACAAAATTTTTTTAAATAGGGTAGACCCCACCTACCCTACGAGAATCAGAAATACAAATTCTTTGCAAGCAGCGGCATTTTCCATGCAAAATTCGCGCCTATGCGGTTGCGGGCACTCGTTACCCCAACCTTACCCTCGGGCATAGCCTCCTCTACTAATTGACCCATCACTTAGGCCCCCTTTAGTAGGGCTCCGGCTCCTCTAAAAATAGCTATGGCTCCTGTAGCTCCTTGGCTTCTCTTGTGTACATACCAAAACCTCTAGCATGAATGGAGTAAGGGAGGTACAAAAATCATCTAAGATACGTCCACTTGTGCTGACAACAGACTTAGAAGCTACAGTTGAGATTGCTATTGCAAGAACATCACGGGCTAGGTGAGCCAAAACTAGCAACTATTGGCATTTTCCTTCCACCAAGTGAGAATATCAAGCTTCTTTTATGTATCTTCGCATTCTTCAGCATTTATTTATCAAGTTTCCACTTGGTAGTGTTGTTTGAAATATATTCTTTAGACATATTTAACCTCTTGTCATTTTTTTCTTTAAGCATGCCTCTTGGTCCTAGACCTCCCTTTGATTGATTTGGATCAGTGACTTCAGTTTTGGTTGTTGCTTCGGTTGGAGCATAGATATTACTATATTCTTCGAATAGCTCTTGAATACAAGATTTAATAGCTGCCAAAACTAGTTGTCCTCTTTCCTCACGAAATATCTCTTCAACTGTAATCTTATGGAATAGTGAAAACTTTTATCTTGGGTCCAAAAATGCAGTAACAAAAACAAGAAAATTAATATTCTCCTTCTCTTTGTCCTTTCATTTCCCCTTCCTTTCTCCTTCTGTGCAACTGTCCTCTTTCAATGGTGTTGTTATTGATGTGCCAAATTCCCCAATACTTATCGTATTTCTCTTTCATTCTCTTTCCCATCTCTGCTGCAAAGTATCTTCACTATCCATCCAAGATTTAATCAACAAATGGATTTCACCAATCTCATGAAAGAGTGTATTACAAGTGACATGGAGAGTAGATGAGACACAAACAGTAAGATAGTGGAAATGCTCTAGAAGTTCAGCCATCTACTTTAGACTGTCTGCAGCGTGGCCCCCTTCCCCTCCCGTCCCCTAACACTGTTGAGTGTTTAGGGGCTACAGTATCACCCTAACACCCGCAACGGTGAGCCCTACGAGCAACTCTCCGACGCGCTCCCCTTCTCTCTCACGCCAGATGAAGCGGACGACTGTTCACTCCTCCACGGGTTCTTGTCGCGAAAGCTAGCGCCCGCGCAAGACCGAGGAAAGTTCCCGGTCGACTTCGCTTCCTCTCGACGCCTCTCTGGAACTCGAGCGACATTGGGCGACAGGGCGGCGGATCTGCCGGCATAAGGCTGATTCCGACCGGTGGAGGTCGGCGGCGAGGAGGACGACGAGGAGCACGTCCAGTTCGTGAGTAGTGAACCCCGTTCGCCTCGGAAGCCGAAGCGCCCAGAAATCACAGTCCATTGAGGCGGTTCGTCTGCGCATCCGTTGCCTTCCTCTCGGAGCATCGATGCCTTCCTCAGATCCAAACTTCATCGGTTCGATTCGTGTTGTTGCGGCCCGGATCTTCAGATCTTCAGGTGCGACCATGTTCTTGTTTCTCCTCCAAGATTCTTGATTGTTCTGTTATATTTCAACTTGTACGTTTCAGTTCTGTACTTTACCGAACTCATGTGAATGACCGGATTCGAATAGTACGTGCAGCACAAGCGATCATGGATTTGCTCTATCGGTTAGGGTTTCCTTAACACAGTTCATCAACTTTTGACATAAGTGTACATGAATCTGCTCCCGTGTTTCATTAAGGGTACTTAGCGTCGATTTAGATGAAGCGTCCGGGGGGATTCGTCTGACACCCGCCATAATACCAACCATAGATTTGGGGGCACAATTTGTTTGCTTAGTTCATGTCTGTCGGCATAATTTAATGGTTACTTCTGTGATTACATAGTGAAATTTAAAGCTGGTGCAATGTCATTTTCGGTTTGACATATGCAACCTTTTATGACTCCACTTATTTGTGTGCCACATGTTCTGTTTGAAGCAGGAGTTTATAATGTTTTTTGGAACACGATCCTGTTTATTTATTGATGATTATATGATCCAATGGAACCCAATTACTGTCGGTTGAATATATGTCTGCTGTTTGAACAACCTAACAATACTTCACACATAAACCTTGCCTAATTCCTGGTCATTCTATAGTTATTATAATCAATTTTGTACTACATGACACAAAAATGAAAACTACAAAAAAAAATTTGCCTCTTGTTCTGTACAAATCATGACTTGTTCATTTAGTGTGCAACTTGATTGTCTGCCTCATCATGTGTTTGAAGTAGTAGTTGTTACAGTTTTTTGCAACACTAACCTGTTTCCACATTAGTAGACACGGTTAATGGTTCAATTCATGTGTGCTGTTTGAAGAACCTAAAATTTCGTTTCTACTATAAAACAAGTCCATGCTTCATCCTGGGTTAACCCCAATTCCTCAAACCTTAACCCTGCCTACTTCATGGTCATTCTATAGTTCATAAATTGTAATCTAGAGTACATATGACATCTTGAAGACTTCATAAATTCCTTACTCAGGTTTGTGATCCTTTGTTACCAATTCATGGTACAATATATGTTTGTTCTTTCATATAGTTCATCAGTACATAATGAGAAGTACAAGTTCTCTTCCTATTATTCACCAATATAAGCCTGTTAACATTCATCATCAGTATGTGAGATATATCATGCTTCCATTATGTTATTTATGTTCCTCCCCTCAATATAAGTCATGCTTTCATTATCATTACATGTCCCTGCCTACATTTTTTGTTCTTGTATTTTGGCACTTATTCATTAGATGAAGCCTATATGCTTTCTAAGGTTATGCACTTGTTACTTCATATATTAATTGTTTGCAGCACATTTGATCATGGGATCCTCGACAGAAGAAAACATGAAGGCTTTGGTCAAAGTCCTTGTAGACTGTGCCGAGGATGCCACCAAATCACTGGGTGGTTTAGTAGATCATGCTTTAGGCCACATGCATGATGAAGAGATCGTAGCTAGAACCTTGTTTGCCATGAAAGAAAAACTAGAATTGCTACAGCAAGATGCCTTAGAGGCAAAAGTGCAAGCATTTCCAGAAATTGCTAAGTACGAGGGGGATGACATAAGTGTTGAACCTACAACTCCGTCGACCCCTCCAACTATTACTGATCCATTTGTTGATGAAGAGGAGTTCTACTACCCCGATGTCAGTGATGAGTGGTACTTCAGCGATTCTGATAGGTCTACACGTAATAGCTACTGGAATATTTATTAGCCATGTATTCCAGTTCAAGTTAGATGACATCCTTTTGAACTTCTAAGTAGTCGTGTACAGGAAGCAACTGTTAGGTTGTGTGCTTGCCAACGACAATATCAGTTGTCATCTATGTCTAAGTCTAAGTGCTTCCTAGTGACCATAAGCTACAATGATGTAAGGAATTCTCTAGTATGTCTACTATGATGACTAAGATGTGTTCATGTGGTGTTGTTCCTAGTGAAACAGTTCATCACAACCTTTTATTATTATTGTGCTGATATAAATGCTTCGTCTGTTGTTATGTTTACCTTATTATGTCGATTGCATTTAGTTTACACCATTTAACTAAATTTCTGCCATGTGCACAACTAATAGAATGGACCTAGCAAACAATGCCACATCTTCGCAACCGATGTCAAATAACTCAACTGGCCAGCAATTTCCCCCTCCACCCCTGTTATGGCCTACGCCATTCATGCACCAGACACCTATGGATTGCAACATGATGGGAAACCTGAATTTTCCTAATCCTGGTCAAGGTCCAACAACAATGTGGGCTCCCATTCAGATAGGAAATACTAGTTCCCAATCTACCATGATTTTGGCCTCACAATCTGCAGTCTATTGGAATCATTACATGAACTTTGTCAGGAATCCTCTTGGTTCAGTTGAAGTAAATCCTTTTCCAGATTCCTATCCTCCTTCAAATACTAGTACACCATTGCAGGGTTCCAATACTATACCGTCATTACCTATAAACTTGGACTCAAATGCTGAACATAGTGTTCAGGACATAAATAGTCCAGAAAAGAATGCAGCTCCTATTCAGAAACAAAAGAAAACCAAGGAACAAAACTTTACTGGTCCTGAAGACCTTCTCCTTTGCACTACATGGTTGCAAATTAGCAGTGACCATATTGTGCACACTGGACAAAGGAGGGAGGGGCTTTGGGCTTGAATTGAAAAAAGGTACAACGAACAAAGGGGGGAGTTCCCTTGTAGACTAAATAGAGCACTTAGCAGCAGATGGGACAAGATTAGAGCAGATGTGAATATGTTGTCAGGCTACTACGCAAGAGTTCTAAGAGAGAAACAAAGTGGCTTAACTGACGACGACAATGTTAGCCATATCGTACACAATTTATTTCATGTTGTACTTACATTCATTGTAAACATGTGCTCCAAATATTATAATTCAACAACTATTTTTGCAGACTTCGAAGGCGGCTACATTGTTTGCACACGAGGAGAACAAACCATTCCATTATATGCATTGCTGGCATCAACTGAAGGGGGAACCGAAATGGGAGAGCATCCGTCAAGGACATTCGTTCCAAGGATTAAATGCTAAATCAATTGGATCTTCTGGTACTCCATCGGTTGATGCACATGAATCTAATACTGGATCTGCTGGTTTGACAGGTAAACGGCCCCATGGTCGTGATTATAGTAAATTAGAGAGAAAGAAAGGTGCATCTTCCTCATCTCCAGAATACTTAAGCCGTTTGCAAGAAATAACTGAAAAACAAATTCAGTGGTCCATAGAAAAGTCTGAAAAGAAAGAAAAGTGCACAGAAGAAGAGAGGGAAATAGAGAAAAAGAGGTTGGAATTGGAAGCACAAAAGTTAAGGATTCGACAAAGGGAATTGAAACATGAAGAACTCGAATCGGCCAATAAACGATTGCAGATGCTGCTGTCAACAAATGAAGAAGATGTTGATCCAGAAGTATGGATTATGATGAAGGAACAAAAAAACGCTTGCAGCAGTTCCTATTTTGTTTTGATTAAACATTGTGTTGTGTGACATGCCGCCCATCTGGTGCACGAAACAATTTAAGAATTTGTATCTAAGTTGATTATGTTATTTGTTTTTCTGAACAATATTAATTTGTTGGAACCATAGGTCGACAAGGACATGAGGGTTGTTAGTTATGTTGTATCCTGTTGTATTACAAAATAATTAAGTCGGCTGTTGAAACATCTTTCATTATTCTTTGATGCATTTGTATGTTATGGTTTACTTGGTACAAAATATGATGTATGTACTGAATTGTAGTGTTATGGTTTACTTGGTACGAAATATGATGTATGTACAAAACAATTAAGTGGGATATCCAAACATCTTTCATAGAATTGAGGTATTTATTTGAATACCCATAACTACGACATTACAGTGCACATCACAATGACTGAATTGAAGTTCGAACTAAGTAGCTATGGAACGACATGTTTACATGCTTCCACGTTGAGCCCACAAATGCTCAACGAGATCATTTTGTAGTGAGCTCGATCTTTCTTGGCAACGAAGATCGAAGTGGTTAATCACCCATTTGACCCGTCCTTCTTCAATTATTTGAGATGGTTCAATGCCTGAAGTGTTATCTCCGAAATCTATATTAGCAGCAAACGGTCCTTCGTCTTCGACAATCATGTTGTGCATGATGATGCATGCTGTGATTATCTCAGTTAAACGATTACAATCCCAACCATACGCTGGACCATGCAACACCGCCCACCGGACTTGAAGAACTCCAAAAGCACGCTCAATATCCTTTCGGCAACTTTCCTGCATCTGTGTGAAATAGACTTTCTTTTCCTCATATGGGTGTCTGATTGCTTTGACAAAAGTTGGCCAGTTGGGATAAATACCATCAGCTAGGTAATATCCGAAGTTGTAAGCATGACCATTTATTGTGTAATTGACTGGTGGCATTCGACCGGTTGTCATGGGGTCAAATACTAGTGATCGGTGCAGCACGTTTACGTTATTGTTTGTCCCTGGCATACCAAAAAAGCATGCCAAATCCAAAGATCATACGTTGCTACAGCTTCGAGTATCATCGAAGCTCTACCATTTCTGCCACAAAACTGACCACGCCAGGCCGTAGGACAGTTCCTCCACTCCCAATGCATGCAATCTATGGAACCCAACATTCCAGGAAAACCCCTAGCCTCGCTATTGTGCATGATGCGTGTTATGTCAGCTTCATTAGGAGTTCATAGATACCAACCACTAAAATATTCAATGATTGCGCGACAAAAATGATGAAGGCATTCCCTAGCGGTAGACTCCCCAATTTGAATGTACTCGTCTACCGCATCAGAAGGTAACCCATAAGCAAGTACCCACATTGCCGCACATACTTTTTGTAGGGGCCCGAGTCCTAGCATGCCTGTTGCGTCAACCCTTTGTGTAAAGTAAGTATCCTGCTGTTGCACTCCTTCCATAATCCGGAGAAACAAAGGCCTACTCATGCGGAACCTAAAAATGTACAAAGGTTCGTTGTGAATACTATGAAAATATCAGAACCTATTACAATAAAATGAAGTGTGTACCTTCTACGAAACACGTGGGGTGGATACACTGGGTTCGGGCCGAAATAGTGATGTTGGATGAGGTTTTCTCCAACAAAATCATCCCTGTGAATGACGCGGTGAGGTAAACCGGACCGTCGTTGGTGATGGCGTCTAGCCTCAATGTTTAGGGTAAGAAGATTGACAAGCATAAGTGTTTCGTCATCACTATCACTCGAATCGGAATCATCTTGCCTATACATGTGAGACATACCGAACAATGGCTAACTTGATGAAGTAGTCTTGTTTGTGCCTACATATGTGAAGAGAAAGAATGCATATATATAGGCGAGAACAATGTGGCTTTAGGGGGAAGCTCGTGGCTTTCGTTGAAAGCCAACCGTGGCTTCGTGCGTACGACTGCTTGGGTTTGCTTGCAACGTAAGCGTCGTTCAATATATTACGTCCCATTTTTTTTAAAAACTTATAACGGACCACAATTATGAAGTAATATATGCAATTTCCAATTAAATGTAAACTGAAATGTTTTATTCTATATTATGCGTAATTTAAAACAAATTAATAAATATATTTTTTCCTTATTTCATACGAGTGAAACATGCCGGACGTGTCAAAAGGAAAAAATATAAATAGAAAATGAAGTTGGTTATGTTAGTTATATGTAAATGTATATTTAATGAGTAGAGGGATATATAGGGGAAAATTTAGGGGGAACGGTTGCGTGACGAGTGAATATAGGGGAGGGAATCTTGCTGACGTGGCTGCATAGTAACATTTAGGGGGAAAATTTAGGGGGAACGCTTGCGGATAGCCTTACATTCTCCCAATCATAGTCATTGGGATGACCACGTCCTTGCCTCTCTTCAGATAGCTCAATTACATAGTTAAGTTCCTATTTAGCCATTCTCATGAACACCTCATACACAATTGTGGCCTTCAACATCTGATATGTGTAATTCCATCTTGTTGGGACATCAAGCTTCAAAAATGCTTTGCAATCCACTTTCTCTTCCTCTACAATTTCCTTGAACTTGATCAATCTTGAAGTCCCACTTTTAATATACCGAACTACATCCCTAACACGTTGCATAGAAAGATCCAATTATTTCAATCCATCTAGCACAATTAAGTTCACAATATGTGTTGCGCACCTGATGTGTATGTATTTGCCATCTGCAATATTGGTTTTCTGCAATTGCCTTCCCAAGTAAGAAACACCACTATCATTGGCACATGCATTATCAACCGTTATAGTCATTATTTTTGTCTAAACCTCATTCAACCAAGCTTTTCATCAAGCTTTTCCCAATGTTGTCCCCCTTATGTCCCTTTACTTGAAAAAAACTAATGACTTTCTTGTGTTGAGTCCAATTCTGATCAAACAAACTTGTTGTGTAAGAAACCTTATCATGTGTAAGAAACTAAAAATGCATGCATGCATGGTGTCATATATGTCGTTACTCCTTATTTCTTTAACGCGTGTGCACTCATGGATCGGACACGTATGAAGAATGAGTTCTAACTAAACCTTCTACTCTCCTCTCAATAGGAAGGATAATGATGTGCAAGAGCAAGACAACCCAAACCAAGCGACGGTCCATTATTACTATCATATCACACTACCGAAAACCAGCTCTTTGACAAAGTGCGAAATTATTTACCGAGTGCTTTTTTGGCATGCCGGTACAAAAAATATTGTAGCAAATTGATTTGTATTTGGCAGTTCAGTTAAGACAACCGCTAGTAAAATCGATTTCCCCTAGTGGTTAACCTAAGAAAACCACTAGTACAAATCCTTTGTATGAAACATAAACTGGGATTTGAAAACAGCAAAAACTTATTTCAGTTGTGTCTAGGTTGCAATTTTGTTGCCAACGTATTAGAACGTACAAACCGAGTATAAATTGTTTGTTTGAAGTTGTAAATCTATTCAAACAAAATAGTTGTCGACTACAAAGTTAAATAACTTTATAAGTTTTACAACTATTATTTTGGTACATTTTTCATCCAAGGACGTTTGCAAAATTTGCATTATAAAGTTTGTCATATTCCGATCCAATTTTCATACCCCAAATGATTTCAAATGAAAAGTTGTCAACTACAAATTTCACAACTTTTAGAGCTCTACAATTTTTATTTTGGTGGTTTTTTCTTACGAGGTCATTTGAAAAGCTCAAAAAAATTATTTCAAATGATTTTTACATGTGGTTTTCTTATAAACGCTGGTAGAAATCGTCAGTACAAATATGATTACTAGCGGTTTCCTTAAGAAAATCATCAGTAGAAATGGCACGATTTGTACTAACGGTTTTCTTAAGAATCGCTAGTACAAATATGATTACTTCTGGCAGTTTCTCGAGTCGGGATGGCCAATTTATTTTCATTGGTGCTCGATAACCAAAACCTCTTGTATAAATTATACCTTAGCATAGGAATAGAGTTTTTTTACTAGTGCCAGTCTCAAAGAAGCTCTTGGTCGAGTCCAGACAAAAAATGCTTAGCAAAAAAATACTCGACAAATAGCTTCTTTGCCGAGTGTCGGAGAGGAAATTCTCCGGCTGGGTGGCGGAATGCACCCGCCCTAATCCAAGTATGTATGTGGATTGTATATGAACACAAGAGGACACGAGGGATTAGAGTGGTTCAGGCCGCCGGAGCGTAAAACCCTACCTTTTCTGTGTGTATGTTGTATTGAATATGAGAGTCTGAGAGCTTGTGAGCGTGTGAGCTTAGAGAACCTGTCCCTGTAACGTTGTGTGCCTTCCCTTTTATAGTTTAAGGGAGGCACATACAAGGGTGCTGAGCCTCGACATGTGGGCCCAGGGGCATAATGGATGGAACACATTATGTGGATAATTAATACTAATAACAATTGAGTAATCACCGGGCGCCATGATGGCCGTAGTCCACGCAGTATTGATAAGCGTCAACCGTTTTCTTGGTAACGTGTGAGTAACGATGAGCACGCCGCCTGCCATTGGAATGGACAGGCGCTCGTCTTATCCGCAATAAATGTAGGGGCGGTGTAGCCCAAAGGCTTTATGCCAGTCTCTGTCCATTGGCTTACGTCACGTGCAGTAGTCCACGTGGCCGCATCGGGTCTCCGCCTAATGTCACACCCGGTTTTAGAAGGCAAACCGAATGCGAACCATGTACGTGCCAGGATCAGTTATTCACGTACACAGCAGTTACATAATATGGACATCATCACACAGTGCTCAAAATAGTATTAATAAGGGAAATAGTCGATTACATCATACGTCTGAGACGTCCATATAGTTCTTACAATAAATCAAAGTGCGGAAAAGAAACGTAGATAACGCGGCCTTCACAGGCAGCCGACTGGGGGTTGCCGCTAACCCACACCTAGAACTCGTCGTAATCTTGGAACTCCTGGAAGTCTCCTTCCACAGCTTCATCTTCTCCTGAGCAGTGGTTGCAATGCTGACAACCTGGGGGGGGGGGGGGGTTTGGTGTGTAGAGCAAGGGTGAGTACACATCAACATACTCAGCAAGTATCCTGTTTGGCTGTAGTGGACTAGCTTTATGTGGGGATAAGTCAAGCAGTTGCTTTTAGTTGGTCAGGTTATTACTTACTAGTAGAAAGCCAGGTTTTAACATTAACCCAAGTTATTAACCCAATGTATCCTTTCCAAACGGAAAGAATACCACTTACCAGCACCATAGTCATAACCAAAACCATCAATCTCATAACCACCTGTACCACGATGTCTCTGATCAAGTATCACTAATCACTGGAGCTCCCTTGGCCGCTCATAACCGCGAGCACGGCTGATATATCAGTTTCATAACACTCTGCAGAGGTTGTGCACTTTACCCACAAGCCGTGATTCCCATTCTGCCCGGAGATCATGACTCTCCATTGATCACTACCAAGGTGATCCAGCAGGGCATCACTACGAAGCCTTTACAAAGATTCCCCGGGGCTGTAGCCACCCGTTAGGTTTCCTAAATGCACCGCACTCCTCCCCAAGGGGCGAACCCAAACTTGGCAGAGCGAGCCGCATACACCGAGCCCCATTGACGGCACGACGGCTAAGTGAACTACACCCCGGATCCTCTAATTATTCAGCTAAGGGCACCCCATTCCACCCTCATGGTTGCACTGTTTTCCCGGGCGGTCATCCATAGAACAGGTCCTTACGGAGAGGCACTCGAGAAACCGCTCGAGTCCCCTTGAAAACCACAAGTATAATCATAAAGAAGAACGGGAAAACAGCGTATCATAGATAATCACATCATGTTCATTGATTAGAGTTGAGCAATAGCATCAGACTAAGTAGTAATAATCCGACCCAAATAGGTAAACAAGGACATGGATAACAAAAGCTAGTCAATCCTTAGGTATAAATGTGTAAAGCGGGAGGTGAATTAAAGAATGAATAGGACATAGATAGGTCAAAGGACACTTGCCTCCACCAAACGACTGCTGCTCAGGGGCTTCTCCTGCGAATTCCTCGGGCTCTTCGACCGGATCGTTCTCTATGCGAGCGCAAACATACATACATACATCCACATATTTAATACAAAAGAACAGTACACCATACAAGATAACAAATAAAGCGAATATGCATCAAGTATGACATTCGATAACGCATTTGTTATGGTCAGAAAGAAACGGGAAAGGTCTCGCAGGGGGTTAAATCTTATGCACTAATGACACAATTGGTTTTTAACAAAAGAATTCTGTTACATATACACTAATGGAAACCTAATCACTTTTAGTTGATCAACATTGCACAGGGTAAACAATTAACTACGTGCATCAATAGCATAACGGAATTTTAAATTAAACTTCCTATTTTCCCATAGCATGAACAGTGATTAGCCTACTTAAAATACAGTAATTATGATTACAGAAAGTAAATAAAATAAAATAAAAAAAATAAAAAAAACAGAAAAAAAGGGGGGGGGCGGTTGAACCGGCCCTAGGGCGGTTGAACCGGCCCTAGGCGGGGCGCGGGCGCGGGCGGCGCAGGGGGGCGGCCGAGCAGGGGGGCGGGGCGGCCGAACCGGCGGGGCAGGGGGCGGCGCAGGGGGCGGCCGAGCCGGGGGGCGGGGCGGCCGAACCGGCGGGGCAGGGAGGCGGCGCAGGGGGCGGCCGAGCCGGGGGGCGGGGCGGCCGAACCGGCGGGGCAGGGAGGCGGCCGAACCGGCCATGGGGAAAGGGGGGGAGGGGATGGGGGAGGGAGGAGAGAGGGAGGAGGGGGGGGCTTACCGGCGTCGGGGATCGACGGCGAGGGGCGGCCGGCGGCAGGGGGCGGCGCGGCAAGCAGGGGGCGGCGGCGGCTACCTAGGGCAGGGGGTGGGTAGGAGGTAGGGGCGGCGGCCTAGGTGGGGAGGGAGAAAATGAGGGGGGGAGAGGGAGAGGGTTAGGGGATAAGGGAAAGAGAGGGGGGGGGGCGGCTGGGCCTATTGGGCCCAGGGGGGCGCGCAGGGGCGGCTGGGCCGGCCGGGGTCGGCCCACGGCGCGGGAGAGAGAAAAAAAAAGGAGGAGAGAGAAAGAGAGAGAAAAGAGAAAGAAAAGAGAAAGAAAACATTTTCGAAATCCGATCCTTCTACATGAATGCATTTGCACTTTCAAGGCAATCAAAAGAAATGCAAGGTTCGGCATGGTGCATCAAACAACATAAAGTATTTAGGGTTTTTCTTACACGGGAATTCCAAACCGAATCCCGCTAGAACTTTGGAAAAGGTCAAGGTTTAGCGAGGGAAAAAGAAAAGGGAAAGGTAACGCCCGAATTTTGGCGAGTAAAGAAAAGAAAAAATTCAACTGCAAAAATTCGGGGCGTTACAAACCTATCCCCCTTAAAAGAATCTCGCCCTCGAGATTCAGGGCTGGCTAGCAAAGAGCTCCGGGTACTTGGCCATCAGATCATCTTCACGCTCCCAGGTTGCTTCTTCCTCAGAGTGGTGACTCCATCTGACTTTGCACATTCTGACGGTCTTCCTTCGGGTGACTCTATCTGCAACCTCAAGGATCTGAGCTGGCTTCTCAACGTAGGTCAAGTCCTCCTGGACTTCAAGACCTTCCACTGGCAACTGCTCTTCTGGCACACGCAAACACTTCTTCAATTGAGACACATGAAAGACATCATGCACAGCAGACAAATTCTCTGGCAAACTGAGCTGATAAGCCACTTCTCCACGTCTTGCAAGAATCTGATACGGACCAATGTAGCGGGGTGCCAGCTTGCCTTTCACTCCGAATCTTCTGACTCCTCTGATCGGTGACACTTTCAGATAGACAAAGTCTCCGACTTCGAAACTCAGCTCTCTTCTTCTTGTGTCTGCATAGCTTCGCTGCCTCGATTGCGCTATCTTCAGATTCTCTCGGACCATCTTGATGTTCTCTTCGGCTTCAAGCAAAATATCTGGCCCAAACACTTGCTTCTCTCCAGGCTGATCCCATTGCAACGGAGTTCTGCAACTCCTTCCATACAGCGCTTGAAATGGTGACATCTTCAAACTGGCCTGATAACTGTTGTTATAGGAAAACTCTGCATAAGGCAATCGCTTGTCCCATCCGGACTGATCTTGCAACGCACAGGCTCTCAACATATCCTCAAGGATTTGATTGGTTCTTTCAGTCTGACCATCTGTCTGCGGGTGATAAGCTGAACTGAAATTCAGATGCGTGCCCAAGGCTTCATGCAACTGCTGCCAGAAATGAGAGGTGAACTGCGTTCCTCTGTCTGACACTATCTTCGGATCCATAGCCAATCCTTCCTTGTTGATTATGTGACCCAAGAACAGGACTTCACTGATCCAGAACTCACACTTGCTCAACTTTGCATACAACTGGTGCTCTCGCAATCTCTGCAATACCATCCTCAAATGATCTGCATGCTCTTCTTCGCTTTGAGAATAAACCAGAATGTCATCAATGAATACCACCACAAACTTATCAAGGTAATCCATGAATACACTGTTCATCAGATTCATGAAGAACGCTGGCGCATTGGTCAAACCAAAAGACATCACTGTGAACTCATATAAACCATACTTGGTAATGAATGCCGTCTTCGGAATGTCCGAAGGTCGGATCCTGAGCTGATGATAACCTGACCTCAGATCGATCTTGGAGAACACACTGGCTCCTCTCAACTGGTCGAACAGATCTTCTATTCTGGGCAAGGGAT
Source organism: Zea mays (assembly GCF_902167145.1). Taxonomy (NCBI): domain Eukaryota; kingdom Viridiplantae; phylum Streptophyta; class Magnoliopsida; order Poales; family Poaceae; genus Zea; species Zea mays. The sequence goes on from NC_050097.1 coordinate 146,165,903, forward strand.
ACTTGTTCTTGATCGTGACCTCATTCAAAGCTCGATAATCGATACACATCCTCTTAGTACCATCTTTCTTCTCCACAAACAAGACAGGGGCGGCCCAAGGCGAGGTGCTTGGCCGGATGTAACCTTTCTCTGACAGCTCATCAATCTGCTTCTTAAGTTCATCCAACTCCGGTCCAGATATTCTGTAAGCTCTCTTGAAGATAGGGGCGGTTCCAGGAAGAAGCTCTATAGCAAATTCAACTTTCCGCTCTGGTGGCATACCCGGTAAATCCTTTGGAAACACATCTGGGAATTCGGACACAACCTTGATACTTTCAATTGGATCTGCTTCACTGCTATCGACAGCCATCTGATAACAACTTCCTTTCTTCGGCTCAGGCGGGACTAACTCGGTCACCACTTCCTCTCCTAGTGGGGACACCAACTTGATTGTCCTTTTATCACAACTGATAACTGCCTGATACTTATCTAACCAATTCATCCCTAGGATGACATCTATTCCCTGAGTACCCATTACTATAAGGTTGGCGGGAAATGCTATCCCCCTTATTTCCACACTTACATTTAGACAAATGCTATCAGCTCGAATTCTACCACCGGCTGAGTCAATTTGAATAGGGGTTGACATGGTAGTAGTTGGAAGATTATGTGCTTCTACCCATGATGCAGTAATGAAAGAATGCGTTGCTCCAGTATCAAATAACACTTCTGCAATATGGGAATCGACTGGGAACATACCTACTATCATGTCGGGGGTCTCCTGAACTGCTTCAGCCTCCAAGTGATTCAATCTTCCATGATTATAGCGCTGCTGAGAGCGATTGCCTGCTCCAGGCTGAGACACATTCTGCTTTGCTGGGGCATTGGGGCCTGACTGCTGCTGGGCTGCCTTCTTCGGGCATTGCATCACCCAATGGCCTTGCTCTCCACAGTGGAAACATGCCCTGTTTCCAACCTGAGCTGGTGTTGCCTGACTGTTCTGCTGATTTGCTGGGGCAGGAAGACGAGGTGCTTGCTGATTCTGCTTCTGAAACTGACCTCCTGACTGATTGCTCTGACGGTTCTGGTACTGATTCTGAGGGTACTGCCTTTGAAACTGCTGATACTGCTGACGCTGCTGATGCTGCTGAGGTGGACGCTGGTTCTGCCTGAACTGCTGAGGTTGATTGCCTGAGAAACGGGGACGGCTGCTGCTTCCAGGCTGGGGTCCACTGATCTTGCGCTTACGATCTTCCATCTCCTTGCGCTTCCTTTCTGTCATGATTGCTCTGTCAATCAGGTGCTGGAATGTCGGGAAGGTGTGATTCATCAGCTGATACTGCAGAGGGTCAACCAAGCCTCTCAGAAAACGGTACTGTCGCTTGGCGTCGGTATTGACATCTTCGGGAGCGTAGCGAGACAATTGCAGAAACCTGTCTCGATACTCACTGACAGACGATGACCCTTGCTTAAGGGCCAGGAACTCCTCCTTCTTCACTGTCATCAGACCTGCAGGAACATGGTACTGACGAAAGCTACCTCTGAATTCTTCCCAAGTGATAGTGTCGGGGTTGGCATGGGTGGCGAGGTAAGACTCCCACCATGACTGGGCTGCTCCTCTCAACAGACGGGGACCATACAGGACTTTCTCCCTGTCATCGCACTGAGCGGTATGCAACTCCCGCTCCACAGTGCGCAGCCAATCTTCAGCATCCATGGGGTCAGAAGAATGAGCGAACGTTGGTGGATGACCTCTCATGAATTCAGCACGCTTGTCTCTAGGCATCTGAGGCATCTGAGGCTGGGGTGGAGCCTGCTGCTGTTGCTGCTGCTGCTGCTGCTGAATGGCGGCCAGAGTCTGACCGATGGCTTGAACTGCCTGAGTCTGCATCAGAAACATCTGCTCAATCGACATCGGGGGCGGGGGCGGCAGGTGCTGCTGCTGGGGCACCTCATCCTGCGGAGCGGCTCGCTCCTGCTGAGCACGCCTTCCTCCTCTACGCCTGTTCTCTGACATCTGCAGAACGCAACCACACATCAGAACTGATCTGGCAAAGCTTGCAGCATAAGAAAAGAGTATAGAATTCTCCAACAGCACTGAACAGATGAGCATCTTCACTGATCTCCAACACAGACCACACAGCTTCTCAGATAAAGAGGAAAGGAGAATAATGGGTTTCCCAACTATATAACTAACTTTATTGACATAGTATGTAAACCAAAATGCAGGGGATACCCACACTCTGGTGACAATCATTACAAAGATCCAAACCAAACATAGTTCATCATGACAAACATAGATGCACAGGATATAGCAAACTACCCTGTCTAACTAAAACTAACTAAGACCGAGACTAACGCTAAGACTGAAGCTTCCATGTATATATTTATTTCGTATTAATTACAAGATCCAACTCTAACGATCTATGGTTCTAGGTTGATCTTGGTCTTGCAGGCGGGATTGCCATAAGACTGGTGTCCACGCTGAGGTGAGCGGTACGGGTGCTGAGTCCCAACGGGAGCGGGGGAACCACCGTCCAGAAAACGACGTTCCGCGCGCTCAGCCCGCAGCAGGGCGACCTCAGCACGAGCCCTACTCAGCTCGTCTAGTGCATGGTCCAGCTCCGTGTTTAGCACGGCGGCTAGGTTGACTGTGCTGCTCAACCTAGGATTGCCCTCACCGACAGGTGAGACAATCACGCCTCCTGTGCTGCCAGATGAACGGCGAGGGTAATACTTCAGGTCAAGACCGTCAGCTGCCCCACCGAAAACCGAGCAGTAGTGCGAAAGCGCACGCCGTGCAGCATCTTGCATGGCTGCCTCAGCTGAGTCCCGTTCAGAGATAGAATAGTGCTCTGAACAGGCCTCTGCACCCTGGAGACTGTCCTCCGGGCAGCGCACCAAGCAAGTCGCCTCCCAGCGGTCCGGGTAGACCCCGCGACTATGCTGGTAGACCACACAGCGATACTCGACGGACCAAGTATGCCGGTCAAATGCCCGACGTAGCAGGGTGTCGAGCGCATCATGGAAGTGACACCCGCGAGCAGCGTCGCGAGTGATGGGTCGAGCAACCCATCCTTCCGGCTCAGGATTAGCAGAGAAGTCGGTGTCGTGGCTCGAGCTGTCGTCGCCATCTCCGTCGTCTGGGTCTCCTCCAGCAGCTACTCCAGAAGCTGGGGCGCCCAGTGGTGGTGCAGGGGGCGGCTCCAGAGAAAGCACAGGGGAGCAGCTCCTCACAGACTCTATCTCCTGGTGGAGCGAGAGGGAAGAGCTCCGCTGCTCCTGTCGTCGACGTTCCTGCTCCTCACGCAGGCGGTGGTGTAGTCTCTCCAAGTGGCTGGACTGTCCGGCCACGGGACGGCGAAGCGGACGCTCAGCAAGGCGGGAGGGTAAGAAAGGGATGACTGACTTTCGTGCAGTGTGTCTAAGTCGAGCCATCTACAAAAGACATCGCAAGCAAAAAGGGTGAGAACAGAATTAATATGACCAGCAAGTAATGAATCATAAATAGATGAAGGATTAGAATAAAACATGGTTTTCAGCAAGGTATAATATATAGTAGAACATAGGTTTGGTCGGTATGACCAACTTTTGAAGGGATACCAAAGTCAAGGAAGAGACAGAGGTCTATAGTCCTTAGAACGACCATTCTACTCTAGGTTAGCGGTCCTACAGTCAGCACGGCTTTGATACCACTTATGTCACACCCGGTTTTAGAAGGCAAACCGAATGCGAACCATGTACGTGCCAGGATCAGTTATTCACGTACACAGCAGTTACATAATATGGACATCATCACACAGTGCTCAAAATAGTATTAATAAGGGAAATAGTCGATTACATCATACGTCTGAGACGTCCATATAGTTCTTACAATAAATCAAAGTGCGGAAAAGAAACGTAGATAACGCGGCCTTCACAGGCAGCCGACTGGGGGTTGCCGCTAACCCACACCTAGAACTCGTCGTAATCTTGGAACTCCTGGAAGTCTCCTTCCACAGCTTCATCTTCTCCTGAGCAGTGGTTGCAATGCTGACAACCTGGGGGGGGGGGGGGGGGTTGGTGTGTAGAGCAAGGGTGAGTACACATCAACATACTCAGCAAGTATCCTGTTTGGCTGTAGTGGACTAGCTTTATGTGGGGATAAGTCAAGCAGTTGCTTTTAGTTGGTCAGGTTATTACTTACTAGTAGAAAGCCAGGTTTTAACATTAACCCAAGTTATTAACCCAATGTATCCTTTCCAAACGGAAAGAATACCACTTACCAGCACCATAGTCATAACCAAAACCATCAATCTCATAACCACCTGTACCACGATGTCTCTGATCAAGTATCACTAATCACTGGAGCTCCCTTGGCCGCTCATAACCGCGAGCACGGCTGATATATCAGTTTCATAACACTCTGCAGAGGTTGTGCACTTTACCCACAAGCCGTGATTCCCATTCTGCCCGGAGATCATGACTCTCCATTGATCACTACCAAGGTGATCCAGCAGGGCATCACTACGAAGCCTTTACAAAGATTCCCCGGGGCTGTAGCCACCCGTTAGGTTTCCTAAATGCACCGCACTCCTCCCCAAGGGGCGAACCCAAACTTGGCAGAGCGAGCCGCATACACCGAGCCCCATTGACGGCACGACGGCTAAGTGAACTACACCCCGGATCCTCTAATTATTCAGCTAAGGGCACCCCATTCCACCCTCATGGTTGCACTGTTTTCCCGGGCGGTCATCCATAGAACAGGTCCTTACGGAGAGGCACTCGAGAAACCGCTCGAGTCCCCTTGAAAACCACAAGTATAATCATAAAGAAGAACGGGAAAACAGCGTATCATAGATAATCACATCATGTTCATTGATTAGAGTTGAGCAATAGCATCAGACTAAGTAGTAATAATCCGACCCAAATAGGTAAACAAGGACATGGATAACAAAAGCTAGTCAATCCTTAGGTATAAATGTGTAAAGCGGGAGGTGAATTAAAGAATGAATAGGACATAGATAGGTCAAAGGACACTTGCCTCCACCAAACGACTGCTGCTCAGGGGCTTCTCCTGCGAATTCCTCGGGCTCTTCGACCGGATCGTTCTCTATGCGAGCGCAAACATACATACATACATCCACATATTTAATACAAAAGAACAGTACACCATACAAGATAACAAATAAAGCGAATATGCATCAAGTATGACATTCGATAACGCATTTGTTATGGTCAGAAAGAAACGGGAAAGGTCTCGCAGGGGGTTAAATCTTATGCACTAATGACACAATTGGTTTTTAACAAAAGAATTCTGTTACATATACACTAATGGAAACCTAATCACTTTTAGTTGATCAACATTGCACAGGGTAAACAATTAACTACGTGCATCAATAGCATAACGGAATTTTAAATTAAACTTCCTATTTTCCCATAGCATGAACAGTGATTAGCCTACTTAAAATACAGTAATTATGATTACAGAAAGTAAATAAAATAAAATAAAAAAAATAAAAAAAACAGAAAAAAGGGGGGGCGGTTGAACCGGCCCTAGGGCGGTTGAACCGGCCCTAGGCGGGGCGCGGGCGCGGGCGGCGCAGGGGGGCGGCCGAGCAGGGGGGCGGGGCGGCCGAACCGGCGGGGCAGGGGGCGGCGCAGGGGGCGGCCGAGCCGGGGGGCGGGGCGGCCGAACCGGCGGGGCAGGGAGGCGGCGCAGGGGGCGGCCGAGCCGGGGGGCGGGGCGGCCGAACCGGCGGGGCAGGGAGGCGGCCGAACCGGCCATGGGGAAAGGGGGGAGGGGATGGGGGAGGGAGGAGAGAGGGAGGAGGGGGGGGCTTACCGGCGTCGGGGATCGACGGCGAGGGGCGGCCGGCGGCAGGGGGCGGCGCGGCAAGCAGGGGGCGGCGGCGGCTACCTAGGGCAGGGGGTGGGTAGGAGGTAGGGGCGGCGGCCTAGGTGGGGAGGGAGAAAATGAGGGGGGGAGAGGGAGAGGGTTAGGGGATAAGGGAAAGAGAGGGGGGGGGGGGCGGCTGGGCCTATTGGGCCCAGGGGGGCGCGCAGGGGCGGCTGGGCCGGCCGGGGTCGGCCCACGGCGCGGGAGAGAGAAAAAAAAAGGAGGAGAGAGAAAGAGAGAGAAAAGAGAAAGAAAAGAGAAAGAAAACATTTTCGAAATCCGATCCTTCTACATGAATGCATTTGCACTTTCAAGGCAATCAAAAGAAATGCAAGGTTCGGCATGGTGCATCAAACAACATAAAGTATTTAGGGTTTTTCTTACACGGGAATTCCAAACCGAATCCCGCTAGAACTTTGGAAAAGGTCAAGGTTTAGCGAGGGAAAAAGAAAAGGGAAAGGTAACGCCCGAATTTTGGCGAGTAAAGAAAAGAAAAAATTCAACTGCAAAAATTCGGGGCGTTACACCTAAGCGCGGAGCAGGAGTGTATGCAAATAGGTCCAGGTTTGGACACGTGTCGGCACCGGACCCCCGCCTGGGTCTTGTTCCAGGCCCGAGTATGTTCTGTCCTGGAACCTCGGGACCCCATTGTGGGTGGCTCGGACCCCATACGGGGGGGGGGGGGGTCCAGATCCCATTCCAGGGGTCCGGCTTGCACACGTGGAGGTCCTAGACCAACCTTGGAGGTCCGGACTATATATCCAGGGGTCCGGCGCTCTCCCATGGGGGTCCGGACTTACTGTTGATGCCTTAGAGTATATCACCTTCTCTGGACATGTGGCAGCTCTGGAACCGCCCATGTGGTGGAGTCGGGCGCTGCTATGGACCAAGAGTAGTCACCCGAGACTGGGGCGAGTCGTAGCCTGGTCCCACACACAGCACTTTTGCCACGCGACTAAGAGATAGCCGCATGGGCACTACATCTTTATACAGTAGTAAGGGGTACCATAGTTTTAGGGTACCGACAGTGACCCTCGGGCCCACCTCAGGGGAGGATGCGAGCCTGCAGGTGGGGCCAAAGCTTGTACTTCGCCTCAACATGGCATGACCGGTGATTGGGGCGCCATCTTAGCACGCCTACTGACGCGCCACATTAATTCAGCGCATATGTCAACGCACGCACTGTCAATCTGCCTTCGGTCACATCAACTGCCATATCTGTCCCCGCGACCGACTGACCCATGGCCTCCACGTCTTGCGGTTTCATCAGGCCATGCGCGGGGCGCCTCGTTGCCACCGCCTTGGTTAAAAATATCCTTTTGTAGCGGCCCCAAGGCGGCGCACGATCGTGCGCGGCGGTTCGCTCTTTTTGTACTCGAAGACCGGCACACCAGCTGCATGACTTGTGGGCCCTGGCCCCCGTGTCATAGACTGGGTCGTCTTGGTCCTTGGTGCCCGTCGGGCGAGATCTCCTGTGGCGATTGAGGGGCGCACGGAAGGGTTTCCTTGAGAGAGGACTCTGGTTTCCTTGAAAAAGGGTTCACCTCTGCTGGCAACAGTTACCCTTTCGCATTCTCTCACAATGGCTTGCACCCCCTTTGCCTTCGTGCTTCTCTGCGCCCCTTTGACTTCACGCTCCTGTGCTTTACGCTCGCGCCGTCGTAGTTGCCATGGCTTCGCTAGGTCACCCCAACCGCTTCCAGACTGAGGCGGCACTCAACCTGGCACGCCAAATGTCGGAGAGGAAATTCTCCGGCCGGGTGGCGGAATGCACCCGCCCTAATCCTAAGATGAGGAGGGGCCTTAGAGGTTTTCCTATTATGTGGATTGTAGATGAACACAAGAGGTCACGAGGGATTACTGTGGTTCAGGCCGCCGGAGCGTAAAACCCTACCTCCACTATGTGTATGTTGTATTGAATGTGAGAGTCTGAGAGCTTGTGAGCGTGTGAGCTTAGAGAACCTGTCCCTGTTAACGTTGTGTGCCTTCCCTTTTATAGTTTAAGGGAGGCACATACAAGGGTGCTGAGCCCCGACATGTGGGCCTAGGTGCATAATGGATGGAACACATTATGTGGATAATTAATACTAATAACACCTGAGTAATCACCGGGCGCCATGATGGCCGCAGTCCATGCAATATTGATAAGCGGCGACCGTTTTCTTGGTAACGTGCGAGTAATGATGAGCACGCCACATGTCACTGGAATGGACAGGCGCTCGTCTTATCCGCAATAAATGTAGGAGCAGTGTAGCCCAGAGGCTTTACGCCGGGCTCTGTCCGTTGGCTTACGTCACGTGCAGTAGTCCACGTGGCCGCATCAGGTCTCTGCCTAAGCGCGGAGCAGGAGTGTATGCAAACAGGTCTAGGTTTGGACATGTGTCGGCACCGGACCCCCGCCTGGGTCTTGTTCTAGGCCCGAGTATGTTCTGTCCTGGAACCTTGGGACCCCATTGTGGGCAGCCCGGACCCTATACGGGGGTGGGGGTTCGGATCCCATTCTAGGGGTCCGGCTTGCACACGTGGAGGTCCTGGACCAAACTTGGAGGTCCGGACTGTATATCTAAGGGTTCGGCGCTCTCCCATGGGGGTCCAAACTTACTGTTGATGCCTTGGAGTATATCACCTTCTCTAGACATGTGGCAGCTCCGGACTCGCCCATGTGGTGGAGTCGGGCGTTGCTGTGGACCTAGAGTAGTCGCCCGAGACTGGGGCGAGTCGTAGCCTGGTCCCACACACAACACCTTTGCCACACGACTAAGAGATAGCCGTGTGGGCACTGCGTCTTTATACAGTAATAAGGGGTACCCTAGTTTCAGGGTACCGACACCGAGTATCTTTTTTACACTAGACAAAGACAATTTTTAAATCACATTTTGACGTAGTAAATGAATTGATATGAAAAGTTATCAACTACATCGTTGTATAACTCATTAAGATGTACAATTTTTTTATTTTGGTCATTTCTTCATATGACAAAATAATAGTAAATTTGTTCACAAATCGTATATATCTCTCTTATAGTTTAGGAAAGTACAAGGGGATTTATAAAATTTCTAAACATTGTTAGAACCACCATGTTGGATGAATAAATGACCGAACAACCAGAATAGCTTTAAATTTTGTAGTTGGTAAATTTTTTATTTGAAGTCATCTTGTCAACGAAAACTATGTCTGGATTCAAAAAAATAAATGTTGAAAAATTCGAATTTTGAAACGACCTTAGATGAAAAAATACCAAAATGAATGTTGTAGGTCTCATTAAAGTTGTCGGCCTTGTAAAGTTATTTAACTTTGTAGTTGATAACTTTTTAATTTGAAATTATCTCATCATAGAAAAAATAAGTTTGAAGTTTTCAAATTTGAAATTTAATTTTTGTAAACTACCAAAATGAAAGTTGTGGATCTCGAAAAGATATGGAACTTTGTAGTTAACAACTTTTTCATTTGAATTTATTTAGTGCTTCAAACAATCAATTTATTTAGTACCTCATATAATCAATTTACAATCAATTTATAAATACAAGTGGGATAGGGGAAGGAAAAGTAATATAAATACAATCAATTTGTTTAGTGCCTCAAACAATCAGTTTACACTCGAAAGTCTGCCCTCACAGCGAGGACGCCTCACGACCTTGGCATTTTGAGGACCAATTACGAGTAATGTGGAATGACCATTAACATGGCCAGCCCGGGTCATCTGATGATGGCGTTGTAGGCACATTCAAAGTTGGCCACCTCGAAGTGGAGGAACTCGGTGCGGAAGTGATCAGGCGTGTCAAAGGTGATGGGTAGGTACATGTGCCCTAGTGAGTACTCTCCCTAACCTGTTATGATGCCAAATAAGGGATTGTTTGACTCTTGAAGTTATGCAATGGAGATCCCAAGTTCCTAAAGTGTCTTCAGGAAAGTGACGGTGAGACTGCTTCCATCATCGAGCAACACCCTCTTGACTCGGCTCCTGTAGACCACTGGGCTAACAAGTAATGGATACTTGCCTAGGTGATCAAACTTGAGCCATTGGTCAGCTCAGCTGAAGGAGATCGGAATCTCAGACCAATGGTACGACGTTGGTGGGTCGGTCATAGCTACCAGGACTTAGCGGTCAGACAACTCCTGCTACCTTTTGTTCTCTCTGGAGTCGTGGTCTCTAAAAATTAAGTTGACCACTCTATCAATCTTAGGGAACAATAAGATATTGTCTTGCCATAGTGGTGGTTGTGGTTGTGGGTTATGGTTCTGCCTTGAGGTGGTGGTGGTAGCTCTGGGAATAGTCGACCATGGCCAATTGAGTTCTTGAACTCCTTACAGTTACATAGGTTATGGCACATCTCCTTGTGGTAGGTACACGAGCAATCGAGGATCTCATCTAGTGATCTCATGTTGTTGTTGTTGCCATGAGGGGGACCATGCTACCTTGCGGGTGGCAGTCCCATGGCATTGACTTCTTCCCTCAACCTCTTGTCATGCATCGGTCTTGCCGTAGGGCATCTTATTTATTCATGGACATGTCGTTTTCGCTAGTCGATGAGGTCGTGGGCTCGTTTGTTGGCAGTGGTGTATATGTCGGTGTCATTGATGACGAGCTCATCACGGAAGTAGAGGGTGGTTCTGGCACCGTAGCCATGGTGACCACATTAGTAGACTTGGTGATCACGATAGCTTCAGAAAGCTTGGAGATCTTGGGTAGGCATGATCCGCATGAGCATGAATCCACGTGGGATGCAGCGCTCTGGGCTCTGACGCAATGTCACCAGCCCACCAAATGGCCTTTGAGGGTAATGATGATGACGAGCCCTAATTGGAGTCTGGCAGGGGCGGTCTTCCCTTTGTCGACTTATAGTGGTTGTCGTGGTGCTGGTGCTGGTGCTGGTGCTGTGTATGAGACCGTGGCCCCCAACGTATTTCGGGGTGACTATTAGGGGCCGACTTTGGTCGAATGTCCTCAAAACAAATAATTTATCAGTTATTTCTGAGTCTATTTCAAGTGTAATATGGTGAATGTTGAAGGGCTTCTTCGTCTAGAGATGATGTGCATTATCATGATTGCAAAGACAAAGATACAACCTTCTAAATAGTGATATACACACACGATGAAGGAGCAGCTGGAGCAAGGTAGAGTCCTCAAGACTTGTTCAGCAAGACTATGAAGGGAAAAGACAATAGTTCCCTTAGTCAGCCTTTTAACTCATATGTATAGGCTTGAGGACATGATTGTAATTTCAACAAAGATGTACCGCACAACTATAAATAGAGGAATAATGTATGCATTTGGTACGCTTTTTCTCAGAGAGAACTGACTCGTTCTACTTGTGAAGCTATTCACGTTTTCTACCTTCATATTGTTGCTTGTCAAAGCCGAAGGTACAATTGTAATCATTGATCATATAACGGAATGAAGTAAAGTAATGTATGACCGAGATGAGTTACTCATTTTATATTTATATTTTACATATTCAATTCCTGTAATCTTTTACGACTCATACTCCTTACATTCTCCCTTTAATTAATCTCTTCAAGAAGAGTTAATTAAAGGGTAAAGTGAAAGATTAATTCATTTGTGTTGCCTTGTTTTTTATATCCCTTAGGAGTAAAAAATCAGTGACCAACAGTGAGGCTTTGCATGCCTTGAACCGAGGCGTACTTGGTCAAAGGGGTTGTGGATGTCGAAGTCCGATGCACTTAGAGTTGTGTGGGGTAGACGTTCTTGTGAGCCCTCAAGAGAGGGTGAACTTCTTCTTTGCGTCCCCTCTGCCTCCGACTGGTCTGAGTCTAGACTCGAGTAGGGGAAGTAGGGAGTAGAGTGCGCCATGTCGGAGATGTCATGACGTTAGCTCATGGAGGAGGGACAAGCGTTGGCCTATGTTCGGTCAGTGCGACAGCTATTCATCATGGTTGAATAGTTGATTGGGACATTTGAACCCATTGTTGGGTGGGTGTAGCTCGTGCCAACGGTGTTTGATACTATGGCTTCACTGTGGATGTCGCTAGAGTTATTGCGGACCTGGACGATGGACCCTTACAAATCACAACAGTTGATAACGGTCTTTTGATTTTCTCCTTCACATCGACGATGCGATGCACGAGATGGATCCAAAATGGAACATCTCACCCGGAGCGAAGTTGATGATGGTGGCAAAGGTAACAGCCATGGAGCTATCCATTATCGATGTTGCACTCGCTACCTGGCACACAAGTTGTTGGTGTTTAGCATCAGTAACATACTATGGGATGTACCACGTAGTGTTTTTGTGTTCACCGAAGTCGATGATAGCTCAATGGTTCGTGTGAGGCACGATGGGACTTAAATATCTAAACAAGTTTTGGACGCTGAGATGCATAATACCCTATGTCATGTGTTCTACTGAGATGGTATTGCTCTTTTATTGGAGGTTAAAAAGTAGATTAGAACTAATCTTTTGCTGTGTCTATCAGTGGATCCAATCGTTTGGTAGGGGTCCCTAACCAACCTTATAGATTTGATGAGATTAGGGTTACATGGTTCAATAGATCACTATTGCTATGCTTACAACTATGGAGCCAACTACGACTAGCACGCAAGCGTGTGATTCTATGTTGGCTTATCTTCGCCTCTACATGTGCGGAAATTGGTTATGACGCCTTCATGCCCACGTCTTCGAGTTCCATATCATCCTCTAGTCGGGGCTGGCTGATTAGTCCACGAAGCCCATTTGTCCGACCCATTGAAGTCCTTTAATCGACCCATAGTCTGAATTTGTGTCACGGGGCCCTAGCGGATATCTATCCCCCACACCAAAGAACTTGAGCAGAACATGATAAAGAATTTATAATATTAGTTTGCTCAACTGAATAGCTTCATAACTTTGGACCAAATCATCATGAGAGCACTTTAACTTCTCATGTTCTTTGGTCACCTTCTCTAAGCATTCGTCTCTTTTGATGAGGGTCTCTTCTAGCTTGAGAAGAGTTTCACTTTGTTCACCCACTCTTATCAACATATTCATTAGTATTGTTAGTATTGCCTTATCTTCCTTGTTAAGATGAGCACCGAGTCAATGAATATCATCTTTGTCCACATACTCAATCTCACTTTCCCAACATTCTCATTAGCGGTAAGATATGCATGATAAGCGGAACGACAAGACAAAACTTTTGGAGAGGTCGATTCATCATTTGGTCTCCATCGCTTTTCTTCTTCTTCATTCAAAGAGATTTGCACTGTCGGTTCTCTCAACTTGACCACCAGTGGAAATCACTAGTGGTTGTCTTAACTGAACCACCAATAGAAAAATGTTTTTCACTAGCGATTAATCGCTTGTGGAAATAAATATTTCTACTGGCCCTTGCTAGTGGCGATTCTAAAAAATGTTAGTGAAAATAGTTTAAGAACCGTGTCACACCCGGTTTTGGAAGGTAAACCGAATGCGAACCATATACGTGGCAGGATAAAAAATTCACGTACACAGCGATTACATAAATGACTCATCATAGCACAATGCTTCAAATAACAATAAAGAGTAATTAATAATATTAAATACTAGAGTCATTTACATAATATAAATCAAAGTGCACATAATAGAAACGTAGCCAACGTAAATAAACCCACCACAGACAGCTGACTGGGGAGATCGCTAGCCTAATCCTCGAACTCGTCGAAGTCCTGGAACTCCTGGAGATCTGCCTCGATACTTTCTTCTTCTTCTTTACCTGAGCATAGACTGCACCAACGACAACCTGGTGTTTTGTGAATGCAAGGGTAAGTACATATAAAGCTGAGGTGGACTGGCTTTATGTGGGGTTAGGGTCAAAGCAATTGCTTTTCATTCGTCAGGTATTCATTATTAGTAGAAGCCAAGTTGTAGCAATAACCAACCCGTGAATCATTTCCTCATCAAGGAACATCATTATCATCATCAAACCAAAAACCATTAATAGAATCATTGCATCTCGAACCATCTGTATCTCTAATCAAAGAGGATCCCAAGGCCGCTCATAACCATGAGCACGACTGATATACCAGTTTCTAACAATCTGCAGAGGTTGCACACTTTACCCACGAGTCGTGATCCCTTTTTGCCTTGGGTCCATCAAACCCTCAAACACTACCAAGGTGAGTCGGCAAGGTTTCACTATGAAGCCTTTACAAAGACTCCCTGGTGCATAGCTGCTCGTTAGGTTTCGCTAGTCGTACAAACACAGTATACCTCCCTAAGGTGGGTGACTAACAAAACAAAATCAAATGAACCTCGGCACCCACCCTTAGCAGAGCGAGCACTATGCCCCGACCTCCATTGACGACCCTCCTGCAATGCCTACTACACCCCCAGGTTCATCAAAATTTTCAGCTAAGAGCGTCCCATTCCACCCGCATGGTTGCACTATTATCCTGGGTGGTCACTCAACGAACAGGTCCTTACGGAGAGGTACTCAGGAAAACAGATTGAGTCCCCTAAAATATCACAAGATCATCATCGGGATAACATCATCGTATCATAAATATTCACATCATGTTCGTTGATTAAGTTAAAGCAATAGCATAAGCTAACCATGATAACCCAAAAAGGTAAACAAGGATAAGGTAAATATAGACTCGTCAATCCATAGGTTTCCATAAAGTAATACGGGACGGTGAATTATAAAGTAAGTAGGACATAATAGGTCAGAGGAGACTTGCCTTCACCAAACAGATGCTTAGGGTCTTCAACTTTGCAGAACTCGAAGAACCAGATCACTTGGTCACCAACGCTTGACCGTCGATTCCTTGAAGCTCGAAAACGAATCGCGATCTAATCGCAACGCGAAGCGAAGACGAACAGGCACAAGCAAACAAACATATGTAAATGTATAAGAACATTACACCATACAAGATAAAACAATATAAAAACATGCAGTATAAAATAGAGCTCGCTTCTACGGTCACACGAGAAAAAGAAACGTCGAACTCGAAGCTATTGTCAAGAAGTTAACGGGTTTACGCTAAACAAATATTAACTATAACATTTAATTCAACATTATCAAATATAAATAATATCTACCATTTAGTTTCGATTAATCTACTACACTAACAGCTGTCAGTTAAATAAGTATTTTAATTAACACGAGAGATTCTAAGCGAGGCAAATTTACGACACATGAAACAACACGTCATCATGCAGAACGACGCGTGGACACGCACGACATGTACGAATAACGCGCGGCAAAGCGCACTACATGCAAAAACAACGCGTGCGTCACGTGTGAATGACGCGAAGGTGCGTGAAGTGCAAAACCATGCGCGAATGATGCATGGCCACACGTGACTTAGCGCGCGGACGACACGCAGGGCAGCATGCCACCACGCGGAACAACACGCGCGACAGGCGAGAAAAACTAAACGGGTGACACATTTATACTAAGCAAATATTAAATAAATAAAAAGTAGTTAAGTTAATATTAGCCGTGATAATGTTTATTATTAAAGCGCAAGTTGAACACTACACATTTAATCTAATTGGAATATTAATCTAATAAATATTAGTCGAGCAAACCTTAAGTTAATTATCTAAAATATGTGACCTCTCGAATTAATGTTATTAACATGAGTGTTTATAAGCGAAAAAATTTATTATCACGTGCAGACGCCGCGCGACACACGTGATCGACACGCGAGATTCGCGCTAATGACGCGAGGCAAGGCGAGCGACACGTGTAAATGGCACACGCGACGCACGCAACGACGTGCAACAACACGCGCGACACATGCGAACGACGCGAGACAACACACGAATAACGCACGAACCAGACACACAAACAGCACGACGACGACGAGAGCCACAGGTGCGAACGACGCGCGCGAACAACGTGCGACCCACGCGAATGACGCGTGACAGCAGGCAACACTGTGCGAAACAGTGTGAGGACAGCATGCGAAACAACATGCACCCAGCGCGCGACACACGCGAGTCAACACGACTACACGCGCGAACAACATGATGACGCGCAAATGATGCCGCGCACGAACCACAATAAACAAACAAATAAAAGTATTTAAGCTGGTATTAATCAAGTTAAGGTATATTTATAAAAGTGCAACTTAAAACCATAAATTAGTTTTGACTAAATTGCTATGTTAATAACCAACAAACAAACTGACAATTAAGTAAATAAAACACACATATGTCATGACAAAATAATATGTTTAAGGTGTGCACAACATTATTAGAAGCTAACGCGATAGAAACAGAATAATTCAGATGTCTAACGCAAAAGTTAACATGTAATTAGTAAATCGTGGATTTAAAGGACGTGGCACATTTCTATTAGTTAGAGCATGGCCACACGGAGGGCTATGGATTCACCGCCACAGAAAATCCATATCAGCATATCGGATCCCGTGTGATGGCCAAACCCGAAATGGCATCACATGAGCCAACCAGATCCTAACACGTGGGCACGAGAGCTGTTTTCCCACCAGAAAGTCACCTAGAGGGGGGTGAATAGGTGAAACCTAAAATTTATAAACTTAAGCACTAAGGTTGGGGGTTAGCATTAGAATTAAATTCAAGTCTGAAAGAGAAGGGAAAACAAATCAAACAAGAATAAAGGCGAGTGAACATGGTGATTTGTTTTACCGAGGTTCAGTTCCAAAGAACCTAGTCCCCGTTGAGGAGGTCACAAAGACCGAGTCTATTTCAACCCTTTCCCTCTCTCAAACGGTCACTTAGACTGAGTGAGCCTTCTTCCTTAATCTCACGGGTCACTAAGACCCCGCAAGGACCACCACACACTTGGTGTCTCTTGCTTCGCTTACAAAACACTTGAGAATAAGAATGGGAAAAGAAAAAGGACAAGCCAAGCAACAAGAGCAACAATGAACACAAAACACCCTCTCTCAAGTCCCTAATGGAATTGAGTTGATTTGGAGGCTAAGAGAGGATTCAATCTATTTGATGTGTCTTGGAGTGGAGTCTTTTGCTCTTGTATTGAATGTTATGTTTGGAATGCTTGGATGGATATGAATGAGGTGGTTGGGGGGTATTTATAGCCCCCAACCACTTCCATAGCCGTTGGGGAGGCTGCTGGCGATGGGCGCACCGGACAAGCACTGTTCCTTGTCCGGTGCGCCGCCACATCACCCAACTGTTAGGGTTCGGAGCTGGTCAATCGTTGAAGGCTTTGTCTTCTTTGGCACCGGACAGTCCGGTGCCCTCTGACTTTGCTGCTCTGACTTCTGCCGCGACACTGTAGCCCACTGTAGCACTTTGCAGAGTCGACCATTAGCGATGGATAGCCGTTGCCCGGTGGCTCACCGGACAGTCTGATGGCACACCGGACAGTCCGGTGAATTATAGCGGAGCGCGCCATGGAATTCCCGAGAGTGGCTGGTTGACATCTGTACAGCCTGGTGCACCGGACACTGTCCGGTGCGCCAAACTTCAGCACACTCAATTCCTTTTGCTCCAATTAAATTGTGTCCCTAACTTGGTTATTTTCTTGGTTTGTGTTGAACCATATGCACCTGTAATAGATGAATTTTAGAACAAACTAGTTAGTCCATATGTTTGCGTTGGTCATCAACCACCAAAAAAATTATAGGAAATGGTTATCTCTATTTCCCTTTCACCACCTCTCGCACGTTGCATGCGTGGACTAGAGACCGTGTGGGAGCTGCGCATGCAAGGGGCCACACAAGGCGGTTTCACTAGTGCAGATTGTGCACAAGCATGCAGTGCAGTTTTTTTCTCTTACTTCTGCATTTTCTCTTTGTTGCAACCGCACCCGCACGGATGGCTCACTGGTCGGGGCGGGTAGCGCTGGCGCAGCAGGCATGCACGGGCAGGTAGTGTGGGCCAAGGATGGCAGGGCGGACGCGGTGCAAGCAGGAACTGGCAGAGGCGGTTCCAGGTCAGGAGTTCGCCGGAGCGATGGCTCGGAGCTAGAAGGCGTGGCGCTGCCTTGCGCATGGAGGCTGTGTGACAGGGTCAGTGCTGCCGGGTCTACTAGTCAACGCAGGTGAGAAGAGGTGTTGTGGAGAACTCGTGCAGGGGCTTGAATTGGTAAGGGCAGGACACCATGGTGCTGGTGCTTAGGCGCCCGGCTTGCAGGGACAAGGACGACGCGCGTGTGGCATCGCAGCACGACAAAGCTCCTCGGCTAACACAGCGAATCGAAAGCGAGTGACCGGAGCAGGTGAAGAAATGACACGAATAGAAATCAGAAACACGAGAGAAGAAGAAGGCCTCACCATGGGCAGAGAAGATGGCCAAAGCAGGCATGAGAGGTGGTGTAGCAGTTCCATGGCGCAGGGGCTGCTGCGGTTTCCTGGGAGAAGAGAGAGGGAGGGGGTTAGCAATACCGAGATGTGTCTATATATTGAAAGGAGAAGGCATGGGAGGCGGTTGCTGATTTTGCTGTGGCTCGTATCCTGACCGAGCAAGTGAGGCGATTGTGTACACAACATGGTTGATGTTGCGCGACGAGGCAAGACAAGAGGATAGATGGGGGTAGACGAGGTTAGTGGACATGAGCAGCATGCCGTTCGTGAGAAGATGCAGTTTGGTGATTTCGCGAAAAAGGACACGAGATCTGGAACAGGCTCGACGGGAAGAAGAAATATATATATATATATATATATATATATATATATATATATATATATATATATATATATATATATATATATATATATATATATATATATATTAACGAGATTCCAGATTTCTTATAGGTTTTCGCAAATGCTAAATTTTTAGGTATTTATATAATATTAGAAAAAAACTGGAATTCATATTTAATATCCGAAGAAACGTTCTGAAGCTTCTAACCACTCTTGGGAACGTCCTCGAGATATTTTTAACATGTTTTTGATAACATTTTACACTCATAAACACTGCATCGGCATGAATGCAACACTCAAGCTCCCCTAAGATTTTATTTTACTAGGCTTACACCTAGATATAAAATAAAATAATTCTCCACTTTTAGGAAAAAGAGAAGGAAAGCAAAGAAATGAGAGAGTAACACCTGAATTTGGTGGATATTAGAAAAGAAATTTTATACCCCCGAATTCAGAGTGTTATAACCGTCTCTATAGATCTTCTTTGTACTCGTGCTTGCCATAGGTATGGTTACTCATCTTAGAAGCTAGTGGAAATTATAAGAAGATAAGGTGAAAGAATACCATTGATTAGTTGAGATCATGATCCAACTGTAGATGTTGTAATCAACGTTTGTTAAGTGTTTTTTGATAAAGCTATGTGAGTTGGTGGTGAGGGGTTTAAGTGCTAAATATGACATATATATGATTGGATCACAATCTATAGGTCTAGAAGACTCACTTGCAGATACACTACATGATTCTTATTCATTTTTGGTGGCCCAAAATCACCAAAAATAGGACTTAATTTTCGGCGACCCCACCCTAACCATCGAAAATAGCTAGTTTTCTACGGCCGCATGCAGGCCACCGAAAATAAGGATATAATTTTTTTACGGACGCTCCTCTAGCTGCCAAAAATAAGGATTGTTAATTTTGGCGACCACACTTCTGGCCGCCTTAGCAACTAGAATGTTAAGTTCACCACTATTCAAATGAATTATTTGTCCAACTAACCTCATGTCTAGAACCTCCATCCTGTCAAGAAGCTCCAAGTGCTAGTATCACCAGTAGTGGAGTACCATAATTGTTATGGTCCATAACCCCTGATTCCTGCAAATGCTAGGTAAATTACAAGGTTTCAACAATATTTGTGAAATATTACAATAAAAGAGACATAACGAGCTTATTTACCTAGAAAGATATAATTTTAGCAAGTTAATCCAAGATTCAAAAGGTTTGATAGAAATGCCATGTCTAAACTAAATTGAACTAGAATGACGCACTGGAGCTAGTTCATACTAAGTTCTAGTTCATAATAAATTCAAGTATAGATACTTATCGATGCACCTAAGCTGGAGGCTCCTCATGGACATTGTATCACATTGTAGGAGCATAGACATTGTGTTCCTTTGCGAAATACACACTCATGAAGTATGAAACCTCCTATAGCAAATAAGCTTCAGTGAAGCATCCTCCTACTCTTGCATTATTTCATCCATGGCTCGCAAGTATTTGAGTGCTCTTTCAATGTGATACATCCACTTATATGTTATAAGGCCTCCAACCTTTGGCTCATATGGAATCTGAATAAGTAGATGCTGCATCAGGTTGAAGAATCCTGGTGGAAATATTTTTTCTAGCTTGCATATAACACCAATATTTCCTCTCCAACTTCTCCATCATATTTTTACTAATTTCTTTAGCACAGATGTGCCTATATAAATAGCTTAGCTTATCTATTGCTTGCCACATGGCATCGGGCTTGTAACCACAAAACATTACAGGGACAAGCCACTCCACTAGTATATGGTAGTCATGGCTCTTCAACCTAGTTATTTTTCTCATTTTCAAATTCACAGCTCACTTTAAGCCCGTGGCATAACCATCTGGAAATTTTAGTTTTCATCCATCTCATCACCTCGACCTGTCCTTAGGGGTATAGCAACCAAGGAGGAGTTGGAGTCGTTCCTGCTGCGCTGTGCCTCGCTCCATCCTCAACAGCGTCGCCTCGACCATCTTCTTCATATCTAGTGAGTTTTTCCATCCTCATTCTCTGTTTGTGTTCTTTCTTCACCCGAGGTCATAGATCTCTCCTCCCTACGCCATGGTCGAACAAGCCACCCAGCGCGTGCTTCTGAGGCCCCAGCGCGTGTCACACCCGGATTTTAAGGGGCAAACCTGGACGTGACTCACATGTGTGCTAGGATCAAGTCTCATACATATGATGACTCATGGTACAGAAACAAATGTCACATCATTAATATATAATGGAGTTCTGTACAAAATAGATAAATAATTACATCATACGAAGACAACGATCCAGCAACCATAGTTGACTGGGAGACGACAGTCTAGACCTCTCACAAATCTCATCGCAACATCCTTCATGCTCCTCATCTTGTGGTACATGTTCCTGACCTGGGGATGTGAGTACAGCAAGGGTGAGCACACATACATTCATTGCCCAACAAGTGGTGGGGAATAATGTGCATGAAGTCACCAAAGGTGGGAGCTCATGTGAAGTGTAAGTCTTACCAAAGGAGATGGTTAAAGCTGAGCATTGCTTTTAAAGTTGGTCAAAATTTTATTAGCAGTTACTAAGTATAAGTAGATACCAACCCGATTAAGTAAGAGATCACAATTGATATAATACTCGCAATGCAATGCATATGACATATTAAGTTTAGTTCCATAAATTAATCATGCAAGAGTCCTAAGTCGCTCTTAACCGTGAGCATGGCTGATATACTAGTTTTACACTCTGCAGAGGTTGCGCTTTTTACCCACAAGTCGTGTATCCCATCTAGCCAGGGTTTGCAAGGCCCTTAGACACTTCCGAGGTGAATGGCTAGGGATCCACTACGAGGCCTTTACAAAGTTCCACTATCTTCATAAAACCTCCTATGGTTTCTGAGAAGGGCAATATAGGACTCCCTCGTCCAAAATGCCATCACAGCATGATTAACTTGAGAACTACCCTATACGATGCTCCTCTACCGCCCTTGTCCCTTTTGGGTAAGGTAGTCCTCCACTAGCTTTCCTAATTAGTCGGTCAAGGGCAACCCATTCCACCCTTGTGGTAGCACAGATATCTCAAGTTAAGCTCCATGTTCCAATTAACACAATGATCTTGTCATGAACAATAATTAAAACAACAACATAACTGGAACATGATTATAATGTAACATTAATTTCCTAAAACCAAGTAGAGCAATAGCACATACTACCCAAAAGTTCAGTGGTAAACAAGGTGTGGGATAAAAAATTCTAGGGAAACCTATTAGTTCCTATCAAATTAACTTGAGCATGTCACATTGATTAACAAGAATGTTATTGGATAAAAAGAAAAGTGATCAAGGGCACAACTTGCCTGTGACTAGAGATCCCAGGTACTTCACCAAATTGATCTTCGGGTAACTCGCAACCTCGCTGCTACTCGCAGCAATACATACAAATAGACAAGGAGTACATAAAAATAACAGTACACCAAACATGAGGGCAAACAACGTAAGAATATTCCACGCGACACTATGAGATCGTAGGTTCGAGAATCACTAAATTCTGAGTTATAGTTATGAAGTTATGATTTTCTGAAGACTTAGGTATTAGATATAAAACAAATTAATTGCATAATTTTAACCATATGTTTCATTAAAAATAAGGTTACTAGATGATAACCAATATTAATATGAATCTAATGCAACTGGAATGGATAAAAAAGGAGTTAAAATGTGGGAGATATGATTTTTCTAAACAATCTATATTTATTTTTATATTATAAATTGGATTCTAGAATTTCTTTATAAAGTCAGGGCTTCTTTACAATTTTCAGGGGCCTATTTGTAACTGTTTTAAACCGCACATGGATGACGAGTTCATTTGCAAAAGTCATGGGGTCTCTTATGTAAAATCTTCGGCTAAAGGGGTATCTGCCCGCCTGAGCCATTGGATCCGTAGCAGACGGCCAATATTAGACTTAAATAACATCCAAACTGTACGCAATCCTGACCGCAAGATCCAGATTCACGGTCACGATTAAATCGCTCTTATCCCAACCGGTACACTACTCTAATCGTTCGATTCCGAATCGACGGCCAGATTTCAATGGTTGACTCTTCATCCAGGCGAAGGGGTAACTCTTTCTAATCTAAGGCGCTCATCCCTGATCGGATGGCCTATGTTCATCTTCTACCTCTTGCCCCCCTTACCCTCACCCAGCGGGTCAGCTCTAGGAGCGACCGAGGCCCATCATGGCGCCCTTACCAGCCACGACATTGTGCTGTTGAACACGCGAGTGCAAGTCTAACCGAGGCCGCACGATGTAGGAATGGAGAAAAGTGACAACCTGTGGAAGGGAACACTTACCGACAACAAGACCACGACGACATGGCCGATGGGTGACGATGGCCACGCGACGCCGCCGCCCGCGCACCGGTGTGGAATTCCCGGGCCCCGGCTATCTCTCAACGCCCAACCCGGCCAGGCACACAGGCGGTGGAATGAGTCGAACCTCCATATCTCCATTGCATAGCACGACCGAGCCCATGATTCGTCCATCGTTGCACCTTTTTTCTCTTCCGTATGCTCAGCTGTGGTGATGGAGGGATCGTGTTTTATAGCAAGGATCCCACAGAAGATGCAACTCGGCACCCCGCGATGGCGGAGTTCTATTGGGGAGAGGGGTTGTCACGTCCTCAGGTTCTAGAAGAGCGAGACGAGCGGACGGAATGACACCCCTCGATTCCGTTGAGATCTCCATGGAAATAGTCTAGAGAAGGAAGACTTGAGCGCTAGGAAAGGGGATGAGTCCGATAGGCATGACCGACTAGACAGGGATACAACATGAGGCAGTGACAGGATCGCCATAGTGTTGATCAAGCGCCGCGCCACGAGCGTGAGACTGGCGGATGGGCCCCACCGATCGCCGCCAAAACCTTAGTTGGGCGGCGCGATATAGGGGGTGGGATGCAGACTAGGCCAGCCAAGGTAGATTGGGCCCAAAGCACAAGTTTGAGTTTCTTTTCTCTTTTTCTTTCTTTTTTTCTTTTAATTCCATTTCTATTTTAGCTTTCTATTTCAATTTAAGTCTAGGTTTTGAAATTTAAGCTCCAATTTAGATGCAACAAACAAAATATTCCGAGCATGATGCAATAATATTTTATTATTTATTTTATTATTTTGAATAATATTGATGCTTAATTGATGAGAGAGGGAAGAAGAAAATAATTCACTCATATCAACAATTGAAAATCTTCATATTTATTAAAAGGTTTTCAATTTTAACTTCTAGTTTTGAAACCTAAATCTAACTTTGACAATTCAAAATATAATATTGACATTTACATATCTTCAAGAAATAATTTCTAAACTAATAAAATCCTTATTTATGACATTTATTTAGAAAAATCTTTTTAATAAATCTAAAATAAGATTTTGGGTGCTACAGCGCGCCCTCCCCCGGCCGCCAGCCTTTGGTCGACATCCTAGCCCGGCGCGCGTGCTCCCTCACCCTGGCCGCCGAGCGCCTTCCTCGCCGCTGCTGGCGCCACAGTCCTGCCCCAGCTTGCTCCCTGGCCATGACTCGCTACACCGAGCGAGCCACGTCGCCGCTGGCGCTGCCCTCCCGGTGAGCCCCACCCTAGCCAGCACCTTCCCTTGACCACGCGCCTGCTCCATGTGCGGTTGTGTGCGTCATGCTCCTATGAAAGAATGAAACCGTCCGTGTGGTTAGGAAGAAGAAAAGTGGAAACTGTTTCCTTCCCATGGTGGCCACGTGGCAGCTTTTGGTTGGTTCGTGTTATGACGTTCTACGTTGTGGCTTATATGGGATTTTCTGTGGTTGTGACCATATCCCTCCGCGTGGCTCCTTTCCGGTCGACAGGATCGTGCTATGTTGCAATTAATCCGCAGTTTATTAAATATGTGCTAACTTTTGCGTTAGACGTCCGATCTATTCCTTTCCAGTTATGTTAGCTTCACAATAATGTCATTTACACGTTAAAAATATAATTTTATCGTAACACATGTTTTCGTTAATTATTTAGTTAATCGTTTGTCTGAGGTTTATTTGAACGACATTCTAATTAAAAGTGATGTATATTTTTTAAATGTCGATTTTATAGATACAAGTTAATGTGGTTAGTGCCAACTCAGATACTTTCAACTAATATTTGTTTAATGTAAATGTGATGTTTGTTTAGCTTTTCTCGCGTGTCGCGCGCGCAGTTTCACACGTGGTCACGTGCGTCATTCATGTGTTGTCGTGCGTACTGTTTCGCGCACATCGTCATGCATTGTCTGTGCATGTCACATGTGAGAATCGCTTGCGCCGCCGCGCGTCATCCGTGCGCTAAGTCGAGTGTGTCTACGCGTCGTCCGGACATGACGTTGCGCGTTGTTTCGTGTGCCGTTCACGTGTTGTTTCGCGCAGTGTCGTGTGTTGTCACGCGTCATTTGGGTGTATCACGCGTGCCATTTTCACGTGTTGATTGCTTTGCCACACGTTGTTAGCATGCATCACACGGCGTCTGTGCGTGATAATAAATTGTTTTCGCTTATAATCACTCATTTTAATTAATTAATTACTTGTGTAGCCATTAACTATTAGAATATCAAGTTAATCGAAACAAAGCATGCAGTTGTTTTAATTTATATTTTATAAATGCCTGCTAATATGATTATGCCAAAACTAAATATTGTAGTTAATACCCATTTAGCGTAAACACAATATCGGTTAGCGATTCTCGCGTATCGTCGTGATGTTCGCGCGTCATTCGCTCGTGTCGCATGTGTGTTTGCGCACGTCGTTGCACGTCGTCTGTGCGCTATTTTTGCGCATTGTCGCGTGTCACACGTTGTCCGCGCGTGATATTTAACCGTTCACTTATAATCACTAATGTCAGTTAATTAACTATTTGTTTAATCGTCCACTATAAAAATAGTAGGTCAGTCAAAACTAAGTAGTAGTATTAAGTTACATTTGACAAAGTTCAGTTAATATAAATATGTCGAATTATATATTCTAATTTATACTTGTTTAGTGTAAACGCGATAGCTCCTCAACCGTAGCTCCGACTATCACGTTTCTTTTCCTCGCGTGACCGTAGAAACGGGTTGTATTTCACATTGCTCGTTTTTTAATGTTTTATCTTGTATGGTGAAATGTTCTTATGTATGTATATGTTTGTTTGTTTGCGTTTGTTCGTGTTCGCTGCGTGATGCCAATAGACACGATCCGTTCCCGAGCTTCAGTGAATCGACGGTCAAGCTTCGACGACCAAGAGATCAAACTCTTCTAGTTCTACGAGGCTAAAGGTCTTGTGCATCTGTTTGGTGAAGGCAAGTGTCATCTAACCTACTTATGTCCTATTCACATGATAATTCATTTTCCCGCATTATATAATTAAAACCTAATGATTGACTAGCTTTCTATTTACCTTGTCCTTGATTACCTTTGGGTTATTATGGTTAGCTTTATGATAGTGTTCTACTTTAATCAATGAACATGATGAGATATAATTATGATACGATGATCTTATTCTTGATATGTTGATAGATTTGTGACACTAAAGGGGGCTCGGGCTATTTCCGAGTACCTCTCCGTAAGGACCTGTTCGTTGAGAGACCACCCAGGAAAAATAGTGCAACTATGAGGGTGGTATGGGACGCCCTTGGCCAAGTAATTAGGGAAGTCTTGCGTTGGGTGCTGGTTTTGGTCATTGGGGACTGAGGCATCTGTTATGGCTCCTATATTCTCACTCAGGATCTAGGTACGGGCGTCGTCCCATGGCTTTTCTTGAGGGTGGAGGGTATAGGTTTGGGTACGTCAGATGGTCTCTACGAAGTGGTCATTTCCAACATTCGCATAGTGAGGACCTTAGGGAAAAGCTACGTAGTGAAACCTTGCTTACTCACCTTGGAAGTGTTTAAGGGTCCGTACAACCCGAGGCAAAAGGGATCACAGCTCATGGGTAAAGTGTGCAACCTCTGCAGAGTGTTCTGAAACTGATATGTCAGCCGTGCACATGGTTAAGAGCGGCCTTGAGATCCTCTTTGATTAGAGATACAGACGGTTCGAGATGCTATGGTTCTATTTATGGATTTGGTTACAAGATGATGATGATGGTTCTATTAATGATGTTTCTATCTATGGATTTTTGTATTTCCTCTATGAGGATGACCTCGTTTGGATGATAACTTGGGGTTGATGATAAAACTTGGCTTATATTAATGAATAAAACTTGACAAAGTAAAAGCAACCTGCTTTCAAACTAATCCCACATAAAGCTACTCCACCTTAGCCAAACGAGACATTTGTTGAGTGCGTTGATGCGTACTCACCCTTGCTTTCACAAAACACCAGGTTGCCTTTGGTGCAACCTATGCTCAGGTAAAGAGGAAGAAGGTGTCGACGCGGATCTCCAGGAGTTCTAGGACTTCAACGAGTCTGAGAATTAGGATAGTGACCTCCCCCAGTCAGCTACCTGTGGCGGGTTCGTTTACGTTGGCTACGCTTCTATTTTGTGCACTTTGATCTAAATTATGTAAATGACTCTAGTATGTAATATTATTACTTACTCTTTATTAATATTTGAAGCATTGTGCTATGATGACTCATTTATGTAATCACTGTGTACGTGAATTTCTAATCCTAACACGTACATGGTTCTCATTCGGTTTGCCTTCTAAAACCGGGTGTGACATTTTCTCATGATCCTCCTCTTGCCCCTTCTGCTAATTTCATCCATTCCTTCTCGCAGCAATAGGATATGCTAGAGCCCCTAAACAATGATGACCGTCCTTCTCGACTCCTTGTGGCCACTCCTGAGGTCTATTTTCGTAAGAATGCACCACATATGAAGAAGATCATAATGTAGCATCAGCCGAATTCTCCAAAATTGATTATTGAGCGAGGCTCGTCTTTAGGAACTCTTGCCCCCCAGGTCCAGACCAAGGCAAGGATTGTGGTTTCCAAGAAAGCTCATCAAGAGGCGCGATCATCATCTTTATACCAAGAGGCCTTGATTGCAAACCAAGTACGCACTTTCCCTACCTCCAGTTCTCGTGTCAGTACATTTTTGCTAATTGCATTTCACTCTCCTCCCAAGCCTTCATTGTTGAAGTATCTAGTGGAGAGGATCAGGCACCCTGAGGGAACTCACCCCTGGATGCTCCTAATATTCTTGCCGAGACCATTGACACGGTGGTTGTCCTTCAAGATTTGCGTGGGCCGGTCAGCCCTAATCCAGTCGTTGATCCCATCCTCGAAAAGGTAAGTTGTGTTTATTAAGTTATCTTCTTTCTTTTTCTTTCCATGATACTAATTTTGTTTTCTTTTTCAGGGATTCAACCTTTCGGAGCTGATGTCATTTGACCCTGCCTTGGTGGGCTCGACCATCATCGATGCCGGTGATCAACCATCAAGACAAAATGCTATCTTTTGTAAGCTCCATTGCATCAAGGACCTGCTCTTAACCCTGACTTAGGCCTTAGTCTAGGACTCTGAGGAGGTAAGGTGCATCCTTGAGGAAATCAAGCCTCAACTCCCAACAACTCTCCAAATCAAGCTTTGGTCGGTCAAACTTCTTCCTTTCTTCCAAACAAAGGTGGAAATAGCTCCCCAGAGGATTGAAGCACGTCGTTCCCAAACCTCCTTGAAAGCCGACATTGCCCGACGATGGAATAACTATTTCCTTATTAAGAAATATATTGTTTTTGTGCCTCATGCAAGGGCGTCTGACAATGTCAGTTAATAACAAGGAGAACATATGATCCACAAACTCTTTTGTTTTGGCTACCCACTCAATAGAATGTCATCCATTTCTTAGTTCGGCCATTGTACATCCATTTATGATTTTCAACCATAACCGAACCATGTCATAAAAACATCATTCAACTGTCTTAGGTGTTCTCCACCTAAGAGTATTGGTACTACATCTATAGGCAAGCATAGATCCTAAACCAACACAAGATTGGCCAACAAAACACAGATTTATGACAAGCATATAGGATCCAAAGCAAATTTTAGCAACATAACCTCATTGTTATCCAGCTGCACACCAAATATGGTGAAGTGGAGAACAACACGGTTATGTTGTTGAATCTCCCTCGGACCCTTAGGCCCGTCATAAGATGTTATGTTTTATCACCACTCTGTGGCTGTCCATAATAGGGACAATTTTAGATAGGTACGTCTCACATGTGAGATGAGTCTGTATGAAACGGGTGACACATAGGTTTTATTACTAAATAATACCACAACACATGCTAATAAGATAGCAAATGAATAAAAAAAATACTATAACACACTTTTCAAACTAAATAATAATGCATATTAATATGAAATTAAATTAAAATACCTCAAACCACTAAATACAAAAACATGTGCTATCAATGAAATAAAAACAAAAAACCACGTTATTATGCAATTGAAGTTAAACATTATATTAATTAATGCAATGACATTGTACATCCATTAACGATCATTAGTCATGCTTGAGGCTATTAAAACAAGTCATGCCTTAAAAACACCATTCAACTTCATTAGCTGTATCGATGCAATATCTAAAGGAAGGATTGGTCCTAAACCCACCCAAGAGTGGTTGATAGAACATGGATTTATGACAAGCCTATTGAAATCCAAATAAAATTTCGATAGCATAGCCTCGTTGTTTTATAGCTGCACGCCAAAAAATGGTGCAGTGGAGAACAACAAGGTTATGCCGTGAAAATCTTCCTTGGACCCTGAGGTCCATCATAAATACCACGTTTTATCAGCAACTCCGAGGCTATCCATAATTGGGACAATTCTAGACAGGTACGTCTCAAATGTGTCGAGCATGTAAGACCAGACTACCTAGAACGAGTGACACATAGGTTATGTTACTAAAAAAATACTATAACACATGTTAAAATTAAAATGTAAAGTACTAAAAAATACTATAATACACTTCTAAAACTAAACAAGAGTGCATGTTAATATGATTAAAGTAAAATATCCCAAACCAATAAATACAAAAAAAATATGTGCTATTAATGGAATCAAAGTAAACAATAATACATGTTGATATGAATTTTAAGTTAAACATTATTTTAATTAATGAAATCAAACTACTATTTCAAAGCATCATTGACTGAACATGTGGTTAATTATATTTTTAAAAATGCACAAACAAATAAATAATTAGAAGTAACAAAAACAACCTAATCAAATAAATATTAAAACAAACAATTTCCCCTGAACACTGATTAAATAAACTGTTAATCATTAATTTTGGCGGTTAATTAAAAACAGACACCGAAAATAAATAATAAAATACGCAAAATATTCGCCTCTCCAGATAGCCGGAGCAGGGATGTGCAAAGGTCGCGACCGAGACGATGCACTATGCGTCGTGGCGGCACGACGTGTATCGAGCGAGCGTCCTTGACAAAACAGAAGAAAGAGAAAGGGATCCGGGTACATAAGCCGTTTGTTTTCGGTGGCCAAGGGAAGGACCGCCAAACATAACTTTAATTTCAGAAATAAGCTTTAATTTTCGTCGATCGTCAAAGCTATCGAAAGTAAACGTCGGTTTTCGATGGCCATAGTGAGGCCACCAAAATTAACGTTGGCTACCGGAAATGGTTTGAAATGTTGTTGTCCCTGATATGTCTAACCCTGTAGATTTAACAGCAGCGCGACATTTGAGGTTAGTTGATGTGGCATTCTAACTAACAAAAAGATGTAGGATCAAAGCGCGATGTCGGTGCATGGCTGCATGGAGGTAGGTTGTTGCATTGTGATGTTCTACTTGGACAAAAGATAGCGATTTGGCTAACAAAACTACTAGTGGAAATCGATTTTCACTTGTGGTCGAGGTAATCAAATTGCCAGTGAAAATTTTCTAGGTGGAAACATAAAATGGGTTTTAAAATAGCAAAAAATATTTTAATTTCGATGTCGCGACACTTTTAGCGCAGAATTCACATGCTATGGGTCAATGGAAATCAAACCCTTGACCTCACCCTCACACATAGCACTTTCTACCACTTCACCTATCACTTACATCGTGCTTATATTGCTGTTTTGTTGCCTAGAATATATTGAGTATAAGTTGACTGTTCGAGGTTGTAAATGAATTCAAACGAAAAAGTTATCAACTACAAACTTTCATAACTATTGAAGTTCTACAACTTTTGTTTGGTACTTTTCCCATCGGAGATCGTTTGCAAAATTTGCATTTTAAATTTGACAAATTTAGATGCAATTTTTGTGAGCCAAAATTATTTCAAATAAAAAAGTTATCAACTATAAAGTTTCATGGCTGTTAGAGATCTACAACTTTTATGTTGGTAGTTTTTTTCATATGAGGACATTTGAAAAAGTCAAAAAATTTCAGCATACAACTGATTTTGTGGCGGTTTCTTAAGAAAACCTCATGTCGAAATCAATTTTTACAGGTGGTTTCTTAAAAAAATTGCCTGTAGAAATCATGAATTTCTAGTGGTGGTTTTCTTAAGGAACCGCCTGCCGAAATATGATTTCTATAGTCAGTTTTCTTCAGAAACCAACACTAGAAATAACCCTGGCGCTTGACAACCCAAACTACATGTAAAAATTAAACCCCACCGCAGGCTTAGAGCTCTTTTCTACTAGTGGAGGAAAGAGAAAGAGAAAGGTGTGGAGGTAAGTAGTCTATTAGCCATTATTTTTAGCTATTAGTGATGGAGACATAGAAATTAAATATTTTTTGTCGGTTAGAGGTAACCGACGGAAATAAAGGATTACTTTCGATGGCCAGGACGGAGTCACCGAAAATGCCTACAATTCCTGTTGTGATAAGACCCGCTTGTACAACAGTCGCTCCACTGATATGTCTAACACTATATAGATTTAATAGTGGCGCTGTGTTTGAGGTTCGTTGCTAAGACAATGCTAAGACAAGAACAAAGATTCCCAAGATGCTATTACATTTGGGGATGGGAGTCAAGGTAAGGTAAATGGTCTAGGTAAAATCGTAATCACCACCAAACATTTCATTTCAAATGTATTTTTGGTGGATTCCCTAGACTATAATTTGCGTTCCGTATCACAATTATGTTTCATTGGTTACAATTGTTTATTTACCAATGTTTGTTATACCGTCTATAGAAGGAGTGATGATTTCGTTGCTTTTAAGGGTCTGTTACGGTGAAAATTTTATCTAGCAGATTTTTTGAGTGATAAAGCCAAACTTGACACATGCTTAATAGCTAAAACTAATATGGGTTGGCTATGGCATCAATGGCTCACCCGTGTTGGGATGAAGAATTTTCATAAGCTTCTAAAGGGGAACCCATTTTAGGACAAACGAATGTGTGTTTTGAGAAAGATAGGCCATATGACCTATGCCAAGCATAGAAGCGAGTTGGATGAAATCATCCATTACAGAATATCATGACAACATCAAGACCATTGGAACTCCTACACATAGCTCAATAATGGCGGTTGTGAACCTATTTACACTGTCGTTTTTAGAACCGCCAGTATTAGGGGCCAGTAGAAATCATTATTTTTACAGGCGGGTAACTGCCAGTGGAAATCGATAACCACTGACGGTCGGCGTAATAAAACCGCCAGTAAAAATTATTTCCACGAAACATATAACGGGTTTTAAAAACAGCAAAATAATTTTAATATTTAAAGAGTGGCATCGGACCATCCCACATGTCTCTATCGAAGATGCAGGCCACGACATTTTTCGCGGTTCCTAGGAATCGGACCCCCAACATTACCCTCGTGCGTACCCTCCTCTACCACTCCGCCTTTGATGTTCTTTGTGTTTAGTTTATAGTTTTGTTGCCCAAATATTACAACCAAATGAGTGTAAATTGTTTGTTTGATATTTTTAAATTCTACAAGTTTTACTTTGACACTTTTCTCATATGAGGTCATTTGCAAAATTTCAATTTTAAATCTTATAAATTTATATGGAATTTTTGAGAGACAAAATAATTTCAAATAAAAAAGTTGTCAACTACAAAGTTTCATAACTTTTAGAGATCTACAACTTTTATATTGCTGATTTTTTCATACGAGGGCATTTGGAAAACTCAAAAAATTAAGGGTAAAAATGATCTTCATTATGTAGAAATAGAAGGTTTTGAGCTTTTTTCTACAAAATGTAGCTTGTATAATTGTCTAACAAACATGGGAGATGTCTTGTAATCCGAGATCTATTTTTTTATTTCTTTTGTTTGTAACGTGGTATGATTTTTCTATGAAACCACGCACATAGCATATGTGACTTGAACTGACTATATATTGTGGAGCTATTTAACAGGATTGAAACATATCCAAGTATTTTGCATGCTAGATTTTGATTTTGATTTCAATTTTAATTATTACAAATCTATATGGAATTTTTGAGAGCCAAAAAAATTTCAAATAAAAAGGTTGTCAACTACAAAGTTTCATAACTTTTAGAGATCTACAACTTTTATATTGCTGATTTTTCTTATATGAGGCCATTTGGAAAACTAAAAAAATTAAGGGTAAAATGATTTTCAGTCTGTAGAAATAGAAGGTTTTGAGCTTTTTCTACTAAGTGTAGCTTGTATAATTGTCTAACAAACATGGGAGATGTCTTGTAATCTGTGATCTATTTTTTTTTATTTCTTTTGTTTTGTAACGTGGTATGATATTTCTATGAAACCACGCACATAACATATGTGACTTGAGCTGACTATATATTGTGGAGCTATTTAACAGGATCGAAACATATACAAGTATTTTGCATGCTAGATTTTGATTTTGATTACAATTTTAAATCTTACAAATTTATATGGAATTTTTGAGAGCCAAAATAATTTCAAATAAAAAGGTTGTCAACTAAAAAGTTTCATAACTTTTAGAGATCTACAATTTTTATATTGCTGATTTTTCTTATATGAGGGCATTTGGAAAATTAAAAAAATTAAGGGTAAAAATGATTTTCAGTCTGTAGAAATAGAAGGTTTTGAGCTTACTAAGTGTAGCTTGTATAATTGTGTAACAAACATGGGAGATGTCTTGTAATCTGTGATCTATTTTTTTATTTCTTTTGTGTGGTATGGTATTTCTATGAAACCAGACACATAGCATATGTGACTTGAGCTGACTATATATTGTGGAGCTATTTAACAGGATTGAAACATAGACAAGTATTTTGCATGCAAGATTTTGATTTTGATTTCAATTTTAAATCTTACAAATTTATATGCAATTTTTGAGAGCCGAAATAATTATAAATAAAAAATTGTCAACTACAAAGTTTCATAACTTTTATAGATCTACAACTTTTATATTGCTGATTTTTTCATACGAGGGCATTTGGAAAACTCAAAAAATTAAGGGTGAAAATGATTTTCATTGTGTAGAAATAGAAGGTTTTGAGCTTTTTTCTACAAAGTGTAGCTTGTATAATTGTCTAACAAACATGGAAGATGTCTTGTAATCCGTGATCTATTTTTTTATTTCTTTTGTTTGTAACGTGGTATGATATTTCTATGAAACTACGCACATAGCATATGTGACTTGAGCTGACTATATATTGTGGAGCTATTTAACAGGATTGAAAAATATACAAGTATTTTGCATGCTAGATTTTGATTTTGATTTCAATTTTAAATCTTACAAATTTATATGGAATTTTTGAGAGCCAAAATAATTTCAAATAAAATGGTTGTGAACTATAAAGTTTCATAACTTTTAGAGATCTTCAATTTTTATATTGCTGATTTTTCTTATATGAGGGCATTTGGAAAACTAAAAAAATTAAAGGTAAAAATGATTTTCAGTCGGTTTTGAGCTTTTTTCTACTAAGTGTAGCTTGTATAATTGTCTAACAAACATGGGAGATGTCTTGTAATCCGTGATCTATTTTTTTATTTTCTTTGTCTTGTAACGTGGTATGGTATTTATATGGAACCAGACACATAGCATATGTGACTTGAGCTGACTATATATTGTGGAGCTATTTAACAGGATTGAAACATAGAGAAGTATTTTGCATGCTAGATTTTGATTTTGATTTCAATTTTAAATCTTAAAAATTATGACGTCATGAATATTCTGTGGCACTCGGCTGACAAGACAAGGGAGCGATGCATGCATATGGCTAGCTGCTCGGAGGCTGGAATATATCCGATCGATCGACGGCCACGCATTCCTAGATAGATTGCGGGCCGTGATCCCCAGCTCGGAATCGGAACCCCAGAGGCATCGTTATCAGCCGTCCTCCTCGTCTATATATGCGACTAGTTGAGATCGAAACCCCATCAGCTGGCCTCCTGCTTTTGCTTATCGAAACCTCGCTCCTAATAAATATCCCATCGTCGTCGCCTGCCATCTGCCGCCGGCCCGCCGCCACCACTGCACCGCCCACTAGCTAGTAGCT
Organism: Zea mays; assembly: GCF_902167145.1. Taxonomy (NCBI): domain Eukaryota; kingdom Viridiplantae; phylum Streptophyta; class Magnoliopsida; order Poales; family Poaceae; genus Zea; species Zea mays. Next base: position 146,200,716 of record NC_050097.1, read on the forward strand.
ACTAGCTAGACGACCGGCCGGAGATGGATCCGGTGTGGTTAGAGTGGTTCCACATGGACGGGGCGGAGCTCGCCAACCGCGGCCGTCGACCGGATCATCTTGATGATGAGGACGATCTCTATGTAGCCTTGGCCTTGGCTCCCTACGTTGATCGCCACCGGCCTCGAACCCGTCCCCGATCCCCATCCCCATCCCCATCCCCGCCCTCACACGAGGACGCCGGGGACGACGCTGCTACTGCTCGCAACAACAAGCGTGCTTGCATCCCCGCTTACAGCGAAGCCATCCTGGGGCTCAAGGAGGTGGTGCCAACCGCTAAGCACGACGACGACGACTGTGGCATCTGCCTCAACCCATTGGCCGATATCGCTGGTCCTGATCACAAGCCATCTGTTTGGTTGGGTGCGTCCGTGGGTGCATGCCCCATCAGATGCAAAAATAAAATGAGTGTACATGTTTGGTTGACTGTATTTGGTTTTGGGCCAGGCCACGCTCGTGCAAATATCGGTCTCAATCTAGGCCCGCGGGATACGGTGGAAATCTGCGTTCCTGGAGAGCCAGGATGCGCTGGGCCATTCGCGCACACGCTCTTGCTCTCCATTCGCGCACACGCTAGGGTTTTCATCTCCTCTCTCCCTCCCTCGTCTCCTCTCGCCCTCGAGCTCCTCTCGCCCCCGAGCTCTCACTCCCCCGGCTCCTCTCGCCCCCGAGCTCTCCCTCCCCCGGCTCCTCTCGCCCTCGAGCTCTCGCACCCTCGACTCCCCTCGCTGTTGAGGATCTGGTTCCTTAAGGTTTCGTCAAAAGGTATGAGCTCTCTCTCCCCCATCTCCTCTCCCCGTCTCCTCTCGCCCTCGAGCTCTCCCTCCCCCGTCTCATATCGCTCTCGAGCTCTCACACCCTCCACTCCCCTCACTTTTGAGGATCTGGTTCGTTCAGGTTTCGTCAAAAGGTATGAGCTCTCAGATCTGAGAATCTTGGGCTAGAGATACTCCCCTTGTCCTAATTTTGAGAAATCAGGACCAAGCAGTCTCTGTTGCTTTGCCGCTGCCTTGCCTGGAACCCTAACATATCACACTTGGTAGTGTGTTTTCTCAGATCTGAGAATGTTGAGTCCATGTCGAGCTCTTTCAATAGCCTGCTCTCTAGCTAGATTTCAAGATATGTTCTTTAGGTCTGGTTTTTGCAGTTGCACCTTCATTAAGAATTGTACTCATTTCTATGTTAGGATTGCTGAATAAATGGTTCAAATTACTCATGCGCAGGTTATTTCTTTGCTGAAATTTGCCTGTATAATTTTAGTGTTCAAATTACTCATGTACTCATTGTTGTCTAGCAAGTTATTTCATGTGCAAATGACTGATGTGTTATCAATAGATCTATCCCTCAATTTCCAGACATCCTCCTGGTAGGCATCTTTGAGTAAAATAATTACAAATATATGTAAACACCCATTGGATCTAATTAAGACTGCTGAGGTTTGTTCAAATCTACTACTGAAATAACAATTACCCGCATGTCATGTTCTGTTTTTATTGGTTGCAACTAGATACACACAACACACATACTCCACATTCATATCACACGCATGTTCTGATTGATACCCATGAGGCCAAGATGCTGTTTGAAGTAAACTGTAATCCCTGTTCCCTTTGCTTGTTCATATTCGTATACATTAAACTTGTGAAAACAAGAAAAGAATGGTACATTTAGGCCAGCACTTAATATATGTTACTATATATGAACCATTCATGTGTAATTTGAACCATTCATGTTACAATTGGAATTAGAAACATTTGAGTAATTTGAACCATTCATGTGTATATTTAATACATGTTTGGTTGTTTGATCCTATTTAGCCAGGATCAACATGGCACCTTTCTCGGTCCTAATTAACTAGGATCGATGATATTGTCTATTCTATCTATTATGTTATTTGGAGCTTAATGTTACCTTTGTCACTGTCTATTCTATTATTTTAAGTTGAATGTTACCTTGTCATTGTTATTTCTGTTATTTTGAGCTGAATGCTACCTTTAATGTCTAAACTGGGTGAACTATTGTTGCAACTTGCTGTTCTCATACTTGTTTAAGTCTCTGAGCTATCAATTAATGGTATGTGATGATTCAATGCCTCTGGGTGGCGCATCTCTTGTATGTCGCAGCCGTGGCTCGTGTAAAAATTTGTTATCATATATTTGCAACTAGCACATCACTATGATAAAACTGTTATTTTCTGAGCTATAGATCAATGTTCTATGAAATTCCTTTTTAGCAACTAGCATAGTACATGTGAGCCAACTTAGACCTCTAATCTCCTTTTCTATTTTATTACTCTAGCAATGGATCCTGCTATTGCACGTCGGCGGCTAATTGCAAAGGCCGTGGTCCTTGTAGCAGTTATGTCAGCCTGGTTGGATGCATGGTTGAGGCACCGACTGCATGCTAGGAGGTCTATCACTTATGGCCCAATGCACCAAAGAGACCAAGAGAGACAAAACAACCTGAGATTCATTTATGAATCCACTGATGTTGAGTGTGTTGACTTACTTAGGATGAGAAGGGCCCCTTTTATGCAGTTGTGTGACCTTTTTCGCACTAGGCAGCTATTGAGAGATAGCATTCATAGCTCAGTAGAGGAGCAGGTTGCCATGTTTTTACATGTGGTAGGTCATAATCAAAGGTTTAGAGTTGTACACATGACCTTTCGAAGGTCTATTGAGACCATCAGCAGATACTTCAGGGAAGTGTTGTATGCTGTTGGTGAACTGAGAAATGAAATGATCTTGCCACCTTCAACTGCTACACCAACCAAAATTAGAGATAGCCACAGATGGTACCCCTATTTCAAGGTCAGCCATCCAAACACACCACTACTAATCCCTTCCTTTTCATGTGTAGGGTTTGTAGTAACAAATGTTTGCCCTAATGTGTAGGACTGTATTGGTGCCATTGATGGCACTCATGTGCTAGCAAGAGTTCCTAGAAATCAGAGAGTTGCCTTCCTTGGCAGGAAACACACCACAACACAGAACATCTTAGCTGCTGTAGACTTTGATCTAAGGTTTACATATGTTCTTGCTGGCTGGGAGGGATCAGCACATGATGCCCTTATCCTTGCTGATGCCCTTGAGAGAGAAGATGGTCTAAAAGTGCCCCAAGGTAAAAAATTAGTATTGGTCTACACAATACACACTTCCCTTGGTATTCCCTAATACATGATCTATGATGTTAGGTAAATTTTACCTTGTGGATGCTGGTTATGCTGTCAGGCCTGGGTTTTTACCCCCTTATCGTGCCACACGGTACCACTTGAGCGAATATGGGGGGAGGAATCCACAGAACCCAAAAGAGCTCTTCAACCTTAGACATTCATCACTAAGGGTGACAATAGAGAGGGCCTTTGGTGCTTTGAAGAACAGATTCAAAATATTATACAACAAACCTTTCCATCCATACAAGACACAAGTAAAGCTAGTTCTAGCCTGTTGTATCCTCCACAACTGGATTCTTCGTCATGGGAATGATGAACATATTCCACTAGAAGACACATGGGCTGCAAATCAAGTTCATGAGGGAGCTCCCCTTGACCCTGTCATGGACAATGCTGCCTGGTCTGCTACCAGGGACAATTGGGCTCAACAGATGTGGCAAAATAGGGGATAGTGGTCATTATGTACTGTGCTAAGTTGCTCATAGATCTATAAGATCTAGTTCCATGCTGAGAACATTGTCTATTAGCAATGATGAACATTGTCACTTTCTTTGTGTGATGTGCCTAGTTGCTAATGATGACATTACTTACATCCTGATACCATTGTTGACAAGCAATGATGATTACTACTACTTCTACTTCTACTTTCCTATGCTGACATTACTACTATTTCTACTTATACTTTCCTATGCTGAGAATATCTATATGTCTTCCCCCTAATCTTTTACTTGTTCCAGCTATGGCTGACATGGTGTCTGGGGTTGGTAGCCAGGGGGCTAGGCCTGCTCTTAGGTGGAGTGCCGCAATGTCTGGGTTTGTTCTACGCCGTTTTGTTGACTTGATAGGTACTGGGGTTAGGACTGACAAGGGTTTTAAGGAAATCCACCTTAACTCTGTTGCTAAAAATGTCTCCGAGTTCTGTGGCCAAGAAGTAACAGGCCAGCAAGTGTACAATCACCTTCGTAAGTGGAGGTCTAGGTGGGTCAAAGTTTGCAAACTAAAGGACATTAGTGGCGCTCTTTGGGATGAGGATACCTTTGTCATAAGCTTAGAAGAGGGTCATTATGCTGCTTACATCAAGGTTAGGACCAACACCTTTCATTTCTCTAATTTGGTCTAACTTGAAATTGCTAACTTGAGTTGCTAACTCAATAGGATCACCCAAAAGATGCTGATTACCTCAATAGGCCCATAGAGAACTATATGGCTATGCAAATCATATTTGGAAGTGGGGTTGCCACTGGTAGGTTTGCAATGGGTTCAAATGAGCCTTTGGGCAAGCCAAGTGACATTGTTGACATCCTAGATGATGGCATTGAAGTGACCTCAGAGTTTGTTGATGCTTCCAATCTAACTGGCAAGGGAAAGACTGTTGATAAGGGTACCCCTGGTGACTCCATTGATACCAAGCCTATGTCCAACTTAGGGAAGAGGAAGAGGTACATGACTGATGAAGATGTTGCTGTGTTCAATGGGATGAAAGAGGCTGTATCTGATGTTGCTGCTGCTGTCCGTGAAAGCATCCATGCTGAAGCAGCACCTGGGATCTACAATGATGTAATCAACTGTCCTGGGTTCTCTAGGGAGGCTCTCATGTATGCCCTAAACCACATGATGGAGCACAAGGCCACCTCCCTGGTGTTCCTGGACATGACTCCTGATGATCGTGACCTATGGCTCAAGACTTTCCTAGCCAAGCACTACCACAACTGATGTGATCTGATCTGTCTAGAACAATGATGTATCCCTGAGTTCTATGGGTCTATTTAGGGCATCTATACTGTTTAAGAACAGATTTGGTCCACTTGCTCTATTCCATCTATACTAGATGCTACTTAAGAACAATGATGTATCCCTGAGTTCAATGGGTTTCCCTGTTTAAGAACAGATATGCTACAGTTTATCTGATGTGTCTCTCCTTTATCCTGATTAAGAACAGATTTGGTACTTGAGAACAATGATGTTTCCCTGAGTCCTATGGATTTCCCTGTTTGAGAACTGATATGCTACACTTGATCTGATGTGTGTGTCCTTTATGCCAATGATGATAACAAAAGTGAATATTAAGCCTACTCAGTTAGCCAGCCACTAATAACAGTCATTTATGTTGTTTTGCCGTTTTTGGTGTTTAAGAACAGATATGCTACACTTGATCTGGGAAACTTTCTGCATGATTGTTCTTCTCTGCTCTTATTTCAGAACTGTTTGGTTTACTCCTATCTATATCCTTTATCAGTATTTAGTAGCTGGCTACACTGTCATGTAGGATCAATTTTACTGAGCTGAGGCTAATATTAATAACTATTTCATATTTACAAGTCCTAGTGTCCTATCTTGATTCCGATTCACTTGATCTGGGAAACTTTCTGCGTGATTGTTCTTCTCTGCTCTTATTTCAGAACTGTTTGGTTTATTATTGCCTCTCATCACTTGATCTGGGAAACTTTCTGCGTGATTGTTCTTCTCTGCTCTTATTTCAGAACTGTTTGGTTTATTATTGCCTCTCATCACTTGATCTGGGAAACTTTCTGTGTGATTGTTCTTCTCTTCTCTTATTTCAGAACTGTTTGGTTTATTATTGCCTCTCATCCTTGAACGAAAATGTTGGCTTTTTTAGTTATTTTTTTGTCGCTTTGGGAAAGCTAGCGGCTGCTTGCATTGCGTTCCATCAATGTCAGGTTTCGCAAGCTCCTGTATTCGTATTTTGGACTTTCTTGGTCATCGATCGAACTGATCTTGAATTTGTATGTATTGTTCACGTTTGATTTCCAGTTTTCTTTTATCTATGAATGTTTCTATGCATTCTACTTCATTACACAATAGTTCTGTGTCATTCTATTTGTAGCTAGGATCCAGCTGTGATTTTAGACGTATGCGGAATACACAACTGCCATTTTTCTTTTATCTTATTTGTAGCTAGGATGCTCCAGTGACAACTAATTCTGTGAGGAGATGGATTCTATGAAATTACGTTTGATTTCTAGTTTTCTTTTATCTTAGTTTAGCAATTTACTGAAGCATATTGGTGTAATTTTAGACGTGTAATTTCATATTGGTGTAATTTCAGATTCACTTGTGCAATTTTATCATGTCAATCTTGTGTAATTGTCAGTGTTGAACAAAACCATGGGACATGTTGCCGCTTGGCTTGATCTTTGCGTAATTGTCAGTTTTAAAATGTTGATTTTTTGTGTAATTCCCAGCTCATGTAATACGGTATACGGCTAAACATGTGTCCTTTTGTCAGTTTTATGAAAGGTATACCTTTCAGTTTTATGTGTCAGCTCATGTAACCTTTCATAAATACGGTAAACCAAACATGAGCCATGTTGATCCTAGCTAATTGGGACCAAACAACCAAACACGTATTGCAATTGTTGGTTGCATCAGCCTGTACAGGCCACGCTCAACCTGCATCTAGACTTCAACCGAGCTCTACTCATCCTAACAACCAAACAGGCCGAAGAAGGACGACACGGCAGCTACGTCGATGCTTCGGGCCATGCCCTGCTCCCACATCTTCCACCAGCACTGCATCTTCCAGTGGCTCCATCGCAACACCGTCTGTCCTCTCTGTCGCTACCAGCTGCCCACCACTTTCGAGGACGAGGACACCGAAGTCGAGAAGGACGAGGAGGAGACGGACAACTCAAATTCTCGATTGAATCAGATTAGACGACGACTGCAGATCTTGTACAACTAAAAAATTCAGCCAAATTATTTACCGAGTGTTTTTAGGTACACCAGTACAAAGAAACACCGTACCAAATTGATTTATATTGGCAATTCAGTTAAGAGAACCGCCAGTAAAATTGATTTCCCCTGGTGGTTGGCCTAAGAAAACCACTAGTATAAATCATTTGTATGAAAAACAGCAAAATCTTATTTTAGTTGTGTCTAGATTACAATTTTGTTGCCCACATATTAGAACTTACAAACCGAGTATAAACTGTTTCTTTCAAGTTGTAAATCAATTCAAACGAAATATTTGTCAACTACAAAGTTAAATAGCTTTATAAGTTCTACAGCTATTATTTTGGTACATTTTTCATCCGAGGACGTTCGCAAAATTTGCATTATAAAGTTTGTCATATTCAGATGCAATTTTTATGTCCCAAATGATTTCAAATAAAAAAGTTGTCAACTACAAATTTTCACAACTTTTAGAGATCTACAAATTTTATTTTGGTGGTTTTTTCTTAAGAGGTCATTTGAAAATCTCAAAAAATTTGATTTCAAATGATTTTTACATGTCGTTTTCTTAAGAAACGTCGGTAGAAATCGTATTTGTACTGGTTGTTCGTTAAAAAATCATCTATAGAAATGACACGATTTGTACTAGCGGTTTTCTTGAGGAATCACTAGTACAAATATGATTTCTACGCACAATTTCTTAAATAAATCGCTAGTGAAAAGTGTTTCCACGGTATGTTCTCGTGTCGGGATGGCCAATTTATTTTCATTGGTGCTCCATAACCAAAATTGCTTGTAAAAATTATACCTCAACGTAGGCATAGAGCTTTCTTAATAGTGGCAGTCGCAAAGAAGCTCTTTGTCGAGTCCAGACAAAAAATGCTTGGCAAAAAAAATTACTCGGCAAATAGCTTCTTTGTCGAGTATCTTTTTTTACAGTAGGCAAAGAGTTTATTTGCAAAGTGTCTTTTTTTACACTAGACAAAGAAAAATTTCAAATCGCATTTTGACGTAGTAAATGAATTCAAATGAAAAGTTACCAACTAACACCGTTGTATAACTTATCAAGATGTACAATTTTTATTTAACCTTATGATGTGTAAGAAACTAAAAATGCATGCATGCCTGGTGTCATATATGTTACTCCTTATTTCTTTAACACGTGTGCACTCATGGACACGTACGAAGGATGAGTTCTAACTAAACCTTCTACTCTCCTCTCAATAGGAAGGATAATGATGTGCAAGAGCAAGACAAATCAACAACAAAGAAGCACGTACGGTAGCAAATTGATAGTAGAAATCGATTTGGTTGACCTAATTAGAAAACGCAAATCCTTTGTATGAAACATAAACTAAGGATTAAAAACAACAACAAAAATATTTTAAATAGGGTTGACCCCATCCGCCCTACGAGAATCAGAAATACAAATTCTTTGTAAGCTGCGGCATTTTCCATGCAAAATCCGCGCCTATGCGGTTGCGGGCACTCGTTACCCCAACCTCACCCTCGCGCATAGCCTCCTCTACTAATTCACCCATCACTTAGGCCCCCTTTAGTAGGGCTCCGGTTCCTCTAAAAATAGCTATGGCTCCTCTAGCTCCTTTGCTTCTCCTGATGAGCCAGAGTTGTTTTACAATTTGTTTGGCAAAACGGCTTCTCCTGTGTTTATTTCGAATGATGTATGAGAAAAGTGTAGGAGCCGGTAGAAGCTAGGTTTTTAGAATGGCTCTCTCAACGAGAAGCCATTTTTTACCATTTGGTGGGCTTCACGATGAGCTAGAGCTAGAGCCACCCAAAGAACCATGCCAAATGGACCCTTACTTGTGTCTAGATTGCAGTATTGTTGCCCACATGTTAGAACAAACCGAGTAATTTAAACCACAGCACGCCATATGATCATAGGCCGATCAACATTATCGATCGGTCACGGCAAGAGGGTCGGCATAACAATGCCTGACCGAATGAACCGCACAGCATATGGTCTGGTGGTCTGCCACTGGGCGTAATGGAGAAAATTAGGGAAGAGATGGCTGAACTATTTCGAGATAGGCTAGGAGTTAGTGTAGCTAGAGTGGGGCAAGCATATTAGAAGCCATATGATCACCGGCTTGACACTGTCCCATATCCACAAGGGGCAAGGATACTGGGGTTTTCTAAGTTTTCTAGTGAAAATGGGAGAAGCACACACGAACACATAGGCCAGTTCCTAGCACACCTAGGTGAATTGGTCGATGGGGAAGCATTTCGTGTTCATTTATTTTCTTTATCCCTTACTGGTACCGCTTTTGCATGGTACGCCGCCCTGCCTCCTAATTCCATTAATTCCTGGAATGATTTGGAGAGTAAATTTCACGAACATTTCTTTTCCAAGGAATATGAATTAGGGCTAGTAGATTTAGCTCAGTCCGATAGGGACACGAAGAAACGGTTAACGATTATATCTAGAGGTTCCGGGACACTAGAAATCGATGCTTTTGGATCCATGTCGTAGACAAAGAGCTAGCAGGGCTGGCTTTTAATGGGTTGCTATCCTACTTAAGAGACAAGTTATATGGGACCCAGTTCTTTTCAATAGCTCAGCTACATCATCGGGTGTTAGCCTATGAAAGCCGATTTAAGGAGACATCAAAATCGGCCACCCATACTATACATGTAGTAGAGCGTGATAATTCAGATGATGAATCCGCAGATGTATATACCGCTGAGTTTGTTTGGCCAACAAAGGCCAAATCTTCTGCATGTTCTTCCTTATAGCCAGTTCAGAAGAATTGGCAAGAAGAGATTAAATTTACCTTTAATGTTGCCAAATGCAATAGGATATTTGACGAGCTACTAAAAAATAGCTACATTAAATTAACTCATACTATTCCTCCTATGGATGAATTAAAGAGACGTGCTTATTGTAAGTGCCATAATTCTTTTTCCCATGCCACCAATGATTGTAATGTTTTCGGTTGATAGATACAATCGGCCATAAATGAGGGCCGGTTGGCTTTTCAGTAGATGCAAGTGGACACACACCCATTTCCTGTGAATACAATAGAACCCACATGCAAAAGGGTCTTGGTTCGGCCTGAAGTGGCTGATAAATGCAAAGACAAAAAAACCATCATTGGCGATCCTTGCACATCAAATATATCACAAGAAGGGATTGCTCGGAAAGCTCTAGACAGAAAGACTAACAAGTTCGGAGGCACCGAGGAACAGGCTCAACCAAGCAGCCGAGCAAAACTCCTTGACTCAAGCATTGCAAACTGTCTGGCACCTGGGTGCGGATGGTCTGGTGCTCATGTGGATGGTCTGGCTGACTCAGCCGGACAGTCCGCCTATGGCCAGAGGCGTCAGCCTCCACATAAAGCAAGGAAAGAAACACAAGGGCAAAGCACACATGGTCGGCTCGTCAAAGCCGGCCCTACTTTTGATCATTTGCTCTCCATATATGCTATCAAGAAGGGAGTTCTATGTGATCGGCCAACAAAGAAACCACGGCCACCAGCTAAAACAAAACGATCGAACAAAACGGCCCAAAAGACGATGCAACAAGCATCGCCTATTCATCCTGTGATGCCAGGATGCTTTCCACCCGCCTACTCGTCGATATATTGTCCTGTTCAATATGGGATGGTACGACGATGAACCCATGGTATATGCATAGACCCTTTGTCTATTCAGGCTGGGGCACCTCCATTCTATTCCTTTTGATCCATTGATCAAATGGTGGCCGAGAAAGATGCAATCCAAAATGGCCTTTATGCATTGGGGCTCGATTGAATGATCACCATATTGGATTGAAAAGCCGATGACTTGCATCAGGCTTAGTTCATATGTTTTTGGTTTGTCAACCTCCACCAAAAGGTAGGGGGTATATGTTGAGTGCAGAAAATGACCACTCGAACGATTTGGCTCTGAAGCCGGACGGTCCATGGCCCGGACAGTCCGCGGGGGTGGCGCGGATGGTCCACGCGTGCGCAGAATCAGTTAGGGTTCCAAGTTTCTCACGGGATTTGTTATCTAAAACCGCTGAATTAGCTCGGGAAACAACTTTTAGCGGATCCAGACCTCCCCCTTTATATAGATGAAGGGCTACGGCCGATGGGACCCCCCACAATCGATCAAATCAAGTCTATTTCTCATTTTACTTATGCATTAGGAGTAGCTGTAGTTTAGACCTAGGTTGGCCTTTCCCTAAACCAAATTCTTCGCTTCTCTTCGGCTCTATGTTGATTAGAGGTGTCTAGGATGGCCTGCCGACCCTAGAAGAAGCCTAGGATCTCTCCTCCCCGACGGGTCCCTCACTGGAGCGAGATTTAGGCGCCGCCGACGAACTCCGCCGCCCCTGCGCCCCCGCGGACTGTCTGACCTCTAGGCGTGGACCGTTCGGCCCATCAGGTAGGGAACCCAAGCCCTGTGCCAGGTCGTGGATCGTTTGGCCCCTGGCCACGGACCATCTGCGCCTATGCAGAGAGCACCGCCGCAGGTTCTCAACATAGTGATTAGTGCCTGGATCGGCGCCAATAGCAAGATTCAAGTTTCTACTTCAAATGAGATGTTGGGGGTAGAACTGGAGCTGTAAGGCGGAGGCATCATATGCTACTCAGGTTCAAAGGTGGTGCAAAGAAGAGAAACTGATGTGTTGACATCGACTCTCACGAGATCGCCTCATACACCATCAGTAATTAATGGACGATTATTAAACAAACAAAGTTTTTATAGAAAAGGGCCAGTTCTTCCCTAAGCCAATCTATCGGCTGATAAAAAATGCTAACTGTCACTAGTGGTATGACCTACTCGAGTTTACGACACTTGCACGGGGGATCCATGCCGTCCTCACCGCCACCATTGTCATTACCGTCGTCGTCGTCCTCCCAGTCATCGTCGTCATCACTGTCGCTGTCGCCATCACTGCTAATGGAACCGCCGGTGTCGCCAGCTCCCTTGTCGGTGTCCTTGTCGCCTTCGTCGTCGTCGTCATCATCCTCAGAGAACTAGACGAACAATGGCTCCTACACCATTGGGTCCTCCTCAGAGGATGCATCATCCTCCTCGCCCTCTGAGGACTCGTCTGCCCCATCCCAGGGGAAGAGGTCGTCCTTGCTCTCCTTTATATCCTCACTAGGAGGAACTGGAAGTCCTCAACATCGGTGATGGAGGCATCATCATCGTCCAAAACGACTGAGAAGTCCCACTCCTCTACATTCCAATGTAGAGGGGGAGGGCCTCGTAGGCGGCCATCGAGTCCAATTCCGATGTCGGCTCCCGATCGGAGTCATGCACACAATAGGAGGTAGAGGAAGAAGAAGAGAGAGCCATGGTTTGCGAACGAAGGGAGAGCCTAGTGCTAGTTTGGTTGGTTGAGAAGGCAGGCAGAGAGTTCAGTGTGCGAGGTGGGGTTAAATAACTGATTCTTCTGCAATCAGCTGTAGAGGGTAAAATCGTTGCGAGTGGACCCTGGCACAGGCCAGGCCCACATGGCAGTCTCTGCAGCCAAATACAAGGGATGTCATTCTTTAAGTAAAGGTTGAGACTGAAGATGGGTTTGCATTGTGCCGGTTCTTGAGATCGAAGGGGCATGTTGTCCTCTGAGCCTTGGAAGTTGGAAAACAAGACACCCGAAACAGTGGTTACGAAATTACCATTGCCAAAACCAGGGGGCATGTGTTATCGCCAGAATTCAACCAGGGCGGGAATGGGCCTTAACCATGGGCTTTAAGGGGACATCTAAGAAGGTTTCTAGGATCGGCCCCTCTGCGGGTATTTCTAGGCCGAGCCAGCCATGTATTTAAGTGGATTAGAATGAGTTAGCTTAAAAATAGGAAAGATAGAGGTTAACCTGTACACATTAGGGTTAGCTAGGTTAGAAAGTCCCTATACTATTAATACGTACCTACAATCAATCGTTAAGGTAATCGTAAATCTTCACACGTTTATGGCCACAAGTTTCCGGTGCATCGCCACTCCTGTTCCATGGTTTTCTATAGGTAAGTGCCTTGTTACCTTGATCGTGCCTCACGATCAGGGTGATGTTGCCCTTATTCATTTACCTTTGTGCTTCTCGTATTAAAGCATTTTTTATGGCGAGAAGCACTAGTTACCGTAATGTTCATGGAGTAGTATCGGCAGTTCCTTCATGAACAACTATTGCTTGCCGATTATAAGCATCTTGTCATCCTTGTGCATGTTCTCATGCACAATGGTGGCGCCTTGCTCCATTCCGTCTGGTAGATATGATCTATCATGGTTAGTCCTTATCCGTTAAGGACCTGTTTAACATATGCATGGTTAGGCCCTGCACACGAGTCGGATGTTCCGGTGACTTGTCTGATGCCTTGCGCTGGTTTGAACAGGGATTGTTCTAGGAGTCGGCTCCCACTATCTTTTATGCCTCTAATCTAACTAGCGGTCTACCATCTGTCGCGCTCGCTGGGCCCAGCTACATGTAGGATGTTCTGATTATGCGGTGAGAGCTTTAACCATAGTGGTTTGGATCCTCTAGACGTGAATGGGGCTAGGTTCCAAAGTGTCGTTAGCTCGGGAGCCTCTCCGGCTCCTCGTGTTACCTATCATCTCTCTGTCATTATTTTTTTAGATAATGGAACAAAATCCGGTTTTCGGCTCTTTCGAGGGTAGGACCAAGGTCACACACACCACCATATAACAACTCCAGCTGCTCGCAAAAGAAGACCAAAATTGTTAGCCTAAAAGACTTAAAATCTCCCTCACTCCTCACCGATTCAGCACACTCTTAAAAAATAAAAAACGATCAAATAATACAACGCAATCCTATTAGAAAACCTCCAACCCTGATAAGAAAAACAAACAAACACGCATATGTACCATGCACCACGTATATATAGAGTGCTATATCTCGCTCATTACCGTATACGTAGCCAGCTAGGATCGTCATATTATTGCCTAGCTAGTAGGATTCATATTAGCAGCATGTATAGATCATCGAGTGGTACAATGCATATGCATGTTTTACACAACAAACGAACAAACACGGACAGACGACACTAGCAGCCCTATCTAGGTATTAGTTGTAGCAACAATGAATCTACATCTCCTGGTGGACGCCCGAGGATAATCCTTTATTTCGGATATCGCGTCCGTCGGCAGGAGCAACGAATTCTGTAAGATGGGGTGGATGTAAAGGGTGACCGACACCAGGTTCTCAGCAGCTTTGAGAAGAGACTTGATCAGTGCACGCTCAGACTGGCCTCCTCGGTAACCAAGAAGGGCAAGCTATGAAAGTGAAGCCTTGATGCACACGGGTACGCATGGCAGACTCTAGAGGCTATCATCATCACCGGCTGGTGGAATATCATCGTCACGCTGCCACACATGCACGCACGCATACAGGTAATTAACAACTAACGACATGCAATCATATATATCGAGAATAATGAATAAGGGGGATGATATAATTAATTAATGAAAAAGGAGGCCATATATATAATAAAAATGCATGTGTGTCGGTTGACACGTACTTACCGATAGTGTGAGCTCCGAGACCGCTGGCAGTCCACTAAGAAGATCTAGCAGCAAAGCTGCTTGCCCTAGTAAGCACATGTTGACGGATAGGTCCATGTTGGCGCCGATCTGGGCAGTGCCAATCATTAGGTGGTGTACCGCCTGGCGGTGCCCTCTGCGGCAGCGCGGACGGTCCGCAACCTTGGGTCGGACGATCCGCGACCTGGGCACAGGAGCGGTGTCTTCCCTACGTCACACCGGACGGTCCACAGCTCTGGGCTGGACGGTCCGCGACCTGGTGACAGGGTCGTCTTCCTCCTCCTTGCTGGAATCTATATCTCGTCCCCTGGGGGAAAAGATCTTAAGCTGCTTCGGGTCGACAGGTCACCCGGGGCGTCCCCAAACGATGTGGAGTCGCCTAGGAATTAAGAGATCAATTCGAGGAAGAGGTCTTGGGTGGACAACTAGATCTTGCCCCCGGGAGGGGTGAGATCCTAGGGTCATCTTGGGATCGGCAGGCCACCCAAGACGGATCTAGACGACATAGAGTCAAATAGGGGTGGAGGTGGATATATAGAAGACTACAACTATAAATATGCTACATCTACTCCTAGAGCAGGAAAAGTAAGTAAAGTAATTGGTTCGATTGGAATGTGTTTGGGGGTTCTTAATAGGCTGTACCCCTTTATATTTGTAGGGGAGGAGGTCTGAACCTTTTCCTAAGAGATAGCCAACAACTCCCACGTGATTAGATGGATAACCACGCACGAGATAAGGATAAACATCCGAGTTAATCTAATCTCGGGACACGCGGACCGTCCGGGCCCAAGGGCCGGACCGTCCACTCATTTTGGTGTCCAACATATGCCCCCTGCCTTTTGGTGGAGCTTGGCGAACCAAAAGCATCAGCGAAAACTTTGGAAACAATTGACCTCATGAGCGTTTGTTCCTGAAGTAAGGTCTCAGCTTGTAACACCTAAAGTGTCAGAGATCATATAAAAAGGAGAAAAATGCCTTCCTTTATCTACCTATGTGAATTGCACCTGTTTGTCATCATGTGAACACCATCTTTAAACACAAATAATTAACAAAGAAAATATATGCCACTAAAATATGCATCATGCTAAGATTTTCTTTTGTATGCACATTGTGACAAAATAAAATAACGAATGTTACAAGAAAAATAATAAAGTCCCAAAGGGGAAATTTAGAATAGAGAAGAAAATTATAGAAGTTAGAAAAAAAATATATAAAGATTTAAGATAAAAACAATGTATATATAAATATATCTCCAATTTGATGCTGCTCAAGACATAATATAAAATTAAGGATAATTTTTCCACAGGAATGGAAATTTAAATTTGAAAGGAGTTTGAATTTGAAAAGGTGATAAAAGGGAAAAAGAAATATAAAAGAAAAAAGAAAAAGA
Source organism: Zea mays (assembly GCF_902167145.1). NCBI lineage: Eukaryota > Viridiplantae > Streptophyta > Magnoliopsida > Poales > Poaceae > Zea > Zea mays. The sequence continues at coordinate 146,216,522 of NC_050097.1, forward strand.
AAAGCTAGTTGGGCCGCCCACCTCATTTTAGGCCCAGCGCCTGCACACCACCGTGCGGCCCACTACTTGCTCCCACTCGCGCTCGCAACTGACGACCAGGGCCCACCAGTCAGCCTCTGTCCTCCCCGCGCGCGACCGACGGACCCCGACTAGCAGGCGGGCCCGGTTCAGCCGTCTCCTTCGCACGCGAGGCCTGGCGCACTGGCCCCTTCGGTCAGACGCATGCGAACCTTTCCCCTTTCTTCGCCGCTGTCGCGCAACGACCCCGCAAGAACGCCGGAGCTGCTGACCGCTCTCAGACCTCGCCCGCGCCGTATAACAGCACCCGGGACCCTTCCGCACTAGTCCATAACCTGGAGACCCTAACCGCATCATAAATCTGTGAGGGAAAAAAGGAGAGGAGTTCCGCGCCACCGTGGATTCCAGCTACCGCCGTCGATGAATCCTCTCCGGCCTTCCGGTGAACGCTACGAGTAATTCAGGGGCTTGCGCAAACCATCAGGGAATCTTCGGTGGCACTAAAGGGCGGGATCATCGACTGAACATCAGCGAATTGCTCGCCGGAGTCGGAAGAGCTCTGCGATCCGTCGGTGCTCCGTGGCGAACCCTCCTCGGCACTCCAACCTTCGGTAAAGACCCTTTTACCATGTTCGCTACCCCCTCGTCTACGTAGTGCACCATTTAGATTTTAGAATAGTGTGCTAGGATGTAGTTTGGTCGTGGGCGGAAATGGCGCCACCGTGGGGAGCTTCACCTCACCGCCGGAGTCCGGTCGGTGGAGGCGAACAAATCCCGAGCGTTGAGTAAACGTTGAACGGTTCGGATCAAATCCGCGTACCCCTTCATCGCATTCAATCTGAACTGTTGGATCCGGCGCTGACGATCGAGACTAGGGGATAGGATAACATTTGGGCAATTAGACCGTGTCCGTAGGATCCGTGGCGGGCGGTTTAGATTAGATCAGTGCACGATCGACATCCATCCGTTGATTCCGGATCGGACGGTCGGGGCGTATTATCTGTTTTATAACGCGATGGCCTAATTTGGGCGCTCGAAGTGCGATCGGGCGACAGGGATAGCCCGATAACGATTAACTGTGGCCATTTCAATAAAGAGTCCCTAGACTTCACTGAATTCAACCCGCAGTCCTGTACAGCTATTCACGGAGTCATAGGATTTTTGCGCCAGAACCCCTGACCTATCCAGAAATTGAGGCCGAGTCCAGAGAAGAATAAAACAGAGAAAATAATTATAGAAATTCGTTTTTAGTACAAAAACAAATCTAGAAACTTGTAAAATGCATAGAAAATTCATTGCTCCAAATTGAACCATTCCAATTTCTAAAATTTTGTAATATTATTCTCTATCATTTAGTGTCTCTGTTTTGACATGAAAACAGTAAGAAAATTAATCTCTCACTTAATCCTATTTCAAGCACATTAAACCTTAGGAAATTCATAACTTGAAATCTATAACTCCAAATTTAATGATTCTAGTTCCTATGATCTCATTTTAGTGTGTAGATTTTTATTGTATATTTTATTTACCTATTTGATGTGATGTTAATTTATGCTATACTATGTATGTATTGTGTTGATGCGAGTAGACGAGCAAGCCACTGTGGATTCTGAGGTTCAGCAAGTAGAGGTAGCTGAGTAGGAGCTCATTGAAGGCAAGTTGTGTCCTTGATCACTTACTTTTTCCCAGCCATGTTCTTATTAATTATAATGATCTGCATAGGTTAATTTTGATGGGACCCAATAGGTTACCCTAGATTTGACTATCTTTATACCTTGTTTCACCACTGATTTTACTACTAATTTTTTGGGTAGTACATGCTATTGCTTTATGTGGTTTTGGGTATAGAGATATTTATTACTCATGATTACATTTTTATTATTTGTTTATTATTACCGTTCATGCTAAGATCATTATGTTTATGGGAACATGGAGCGACCACCCGGGAAAACAGTGTCTACCACAGGGGTTTAATGGGACGCCCTTGGCTGATTAACTAGGAAAGCTAGTGGAGGTCTTCCTTACCCGAAAGGGGCAAGGGAGTAGGGGAGTGGTCAGTGTAGGGAGGTCCTTGGGTTGATTTTGCTGCGATGGCGGTCAGGCGAGGGATTCCTGCATTGGAGCTTCCCATAAACTGTAGCGGGATTTCTGTAGCTAGTGGAACTTTCTAAAGGCCTCGTAGTGTTACCCTGCCTCGCCTCCTCGGTAGAGGTGTATGGGATTGGCCATCTCTTGGCAGATGGGTAACATGACTTGTGGGTAAAGATGTGCAGCCTCTGCAGAGTGTAAAACTGGTATACTAGCCGTGCTCACGGTCATGAGCGGCTCGGACCCTCACATGATTAATTTGTGGAACTTAAATTTAATTTGACATTTGCATCGCCTTTGGGATTATTTTACTATTACTTTTCTTTATTATTATTAAGGTTTGGTATTTACTTTCACTTAGTAATTGCTAATAAAAGTTTGACCAATTTATAAAAGCAATGCTCAGCTTCAACCTTCATTTCATTGATCAGCCTTACACTTCATGAACTCCCACCTTTGGTGAGTTCATGCACATTATTCCCCATGACTTGTTGAGCTATGAACGTATGTGAGCTCACTCTTGCTGTCTCATAACCCCCCCCCCCACAGGAGAAGAACAGGTGGTCGAAGAGGAGCCGCCTAACACTGAGGCATTCGACTTGATCTAGGTGGCGTCTCCCAGTCAGCTTTGTGGCGCCAGGGAATAATAATTAGTTTGTTTTATTTTATCATTTTTTTGTAAGACTTCCGCTATGTAATAAGCACATTTATGATAGTTATGACATTTATCTCTATGCACTCTGTTATTATGTGTGTTGTTCTTCCTTGGCGCACATATGAGATGCACCCAGATTTGTCCCTTAAATCCGGTTGTGACAGAAGTGATATCAGAGGAAATGTTGACTGTAGGACGAAACCTAGATAGAAATGGACAAACCCTTACCTACTTATCTTAATGTGATTCATTCTACACTTACCTTACTCTAATTCTTTCTATACTCATCTTGATCCTGTCTCACCTTCTACTATTCTACTCTGATCATTCTTACCTTCTCTATTCTAAAACAAGACGGATGTCATACCTTTGAATCCCTACCCCTATGACATTTTTAAGAGATAGGAGGCCTAAGACCAAACTAAAACTATTTTCTATATTTAAAAATGTTGTTTGATTGTTCTGATGATAAATGTTTGATTCACTTCTTTGATTGATTGAGATAATATATATGGACATCTTAACATGTACCACCATAAGGTAATAAATTAGCTATGGTAGGTAAAATATTAATCTGCTTAGCTAATAAATCCCCCAAAGTAACACGATTCGTAATTACTGCCTTGTCTACTACTCTCTCTTACCATATGTATCTAACTCGGATGGTCAATACCAGGAGAGGTGGTGGAATTGATTTGCCTCCTAACCGACACACTCGGTGGATATATAGACAACCTCAGCCACAGCCAGCAGAGATGAATCCTCCTAATCCTCCACCAGGCGGAGTTGACCCACTGATTGCATCTCAGATGAGGATGATGCAACAAATGATGGACAATATGGTAGATATGCTGGCTCAGATGCAGCAGGAACGCCAGGAGATGCGTCAGGAAAGAGAAGAGATACGCCAGGAGTTACGCTAGGAGCGAGAGGAGATACGTCAGGAGAGAAGGGCGCAACAGCAGCTGCAGCAGCAATTTCAACAACAACAGCAACAACAACAAGTGCCATTGCCACCACCACAACCACCACCAGTTCCACCTCGTGATAAGCACCGGGAATTTATGAGTCATAAGCCATCGACCTTCGCCAGTTCGCCAGATCCACTTGATGTAGATGATTGGTTGAAGTCAATTGAGAAGATGCTCAACATCGCCCAATGCTCAGACCGGGAGAAAGTTCTTTATGCCTCAGGTTGTCTGACAGGTCCTGCTGCTGACTGGTGGGATTCTTATACTGCTGCCCATGATGCTACTGATACTATTACTTAGGCAGAATTCAGTACACAGTTCAGAAACTACCACATTCCAGCTAGATTGATGAAGATCAAGAAGAAGGAGTTGCTGTCATTGAAGCAAGGCAATATGTCTGTCAGCGAGTACAGAGATAAATTCATTCAGCTGTCGAGATATGCTCCGGATAAGGTTGCTGAGGATGAGAGAAAGCAGGAGCATTTCATTGAAGGACTTAATGGACCCCTACAGTATGCACTAGTTGCACACACATTCCCATCATTTCAGAGGCTACTGGATAAGGCTCTTGCTATTGTACACAAGCGTGTTCAACTGGGTGATTTGAAGAGGAAGGCTATCTCACAGGGACAGGGGAGCATCAATGTTCGTCCCCGCTACGTTTCGCCACAGGGTACACCGACTCGACCAAGAGGACCACGCCCAGCTCAGTACGCTCCAAAGGGGTCTCCACGGACACCTCCTACTCGTCAGGCTACTCCCACTGGCACCCCAACGAGGCCTGCAGGACAGAAGACCGACCCTACATGCTTCAAGAGCAGTCAGATTGGGCACTATGCTAATGCTTGTCCGATGGGAAATTCTGGCACACCAGCTAAGAACAAGCAACAGACTCCTGGCAAGGGATATTCTATAGCCAGGGTGAATCAAGTCAGTGTTGATGATACTCCTGATGGTGCTGACATCGTACTCGGTATGTTTTACATTAATGCCATTCCTGCAACAATATTATTTGATTCTGGTGCTACACATTCATTCATGTCTGCTAGATATGCCAACACCAATGAGATACCTCTACTAAATATGAGGAAACCAATGATAGTAATCACACCTAAAGGGCCTATTGAGGCAAATCAAATGACACGTAGATTGACATTATCAATTATGGGAAGAGAATTTGGAGCTACTGCTATAATATTAGAGGCCAGTAGTATAGATCTGATCCTTGGTATGTCATGGTTAAGAAAGGCAAAGGCCATAATAGCATGTGGTAGGGGTACTATAGAACTCACTAGCCCTAAAGGAGAAACATTTCAAGTTCAAATTGCAGTAACCACCGCTTCCAAACGGGCGATATACTTTATAGCGGAGGAGTTTGTTGGTGACAACATCTGGGTGGTTAGAGATTTTCCGAATGTCTTTCCAGAGGAGTTACCAGGGATGCCACCAGATAGAGAAGTTGTGTTTGTCATTGATCTCTTACCTGGAACTGCCCCTATTTCTAATCGACCATACAGGATGGCTGTAGAAGAATTAAAGGAACTTAAGAAGCAATTAACAGAGTTACAGGAGGCGGGGTACATTCGTCTGAGTTCCTCACCATGGGGAGCACCGGTGCTATTTGTACAGAAGAAGGATGGATCGCAACAGATGTGTGTGGACTATAGATCACTTAATGATGTCACTATGAAGAACAAGTATCCATTACCCCGTATTGAGGATTTGTTTGATCAGATGAGAGGTGCCAGGGTATTCTCGAAGATTGATCTCCGATCAGGATACCATCATATGAAGATTAGACCATCAGATATTCCTAAGACGGCTTTCTCAACCCGATATGGATTATATGAGTTCACTATTATGTCATTTGGATTAACCAATGCACTAGCTTATTTCATGAATTTGATGAATAAGGTGTTTATGGAGTATTTGGACAGATTTGTCGTGGGGTTCATCGACGATATTCTCATCTATTCTAAGAGTGAAAGTGATCATGAAGAACATCTAAGGTTGGTGCTACAGAAGCTACAAGATAAGCAACTCTATGCCAAGTTTAGCAAGTGGGAGTTTTGGATTAACAAGGTGCCATTCCTTGGACATATTATTTCTAATGGAGGAAGAGCAGTGGATCCTACTAAAGTGAAGGAGATAATGGAGTGGAGAGTGCCCACTACAGTTACTGAGATTCGAAGTTTCTTGGGACTCGCAGGATATTATTGGAGATTCATTGAAGGGTTCTCTAAGATCGCCAAACCTATGACCTCGCTTTTGGAGAAAGGAAGAGAATTTAAGTGGGATGAAAAATGCCAAGACAGCTTTGATCAATTAAAGAAGAGGTTGATGTCGCCACCAGTATTGATTATGCCAGATCTATAGAAGGGATTTGACATTTATTGTGATGCATGTGGCCAAGGATTGGGATGTGTGCTTATGCAAGAAGGACATGTGATCGCCTATGCGTCTCGTCAGTTGCGGAAACATGAATTGAACTACCCCACTCATGACTTAGAGCTGGCTGCCGTTGTGCATGCACTTAAGATTTGGAGACACTACATTATGGGAACTAAGTGCCAAGTATACACGGATCATAAGAGTTTGAAGTACATATTCACTCAGAAGGATCTCAACCTTAGGCAATGTCGTTGGTTGGAGCTTATTAAGGATTATGATTTGGAGATTCACTATCACCCATGCAAGGTAAATTTGGTTGTAGATGCCTTGAGTCGGAAGGAGCACGTTCATTCTGCTATTGTTGTCCAGCTACCCGATGAATTAGCAAAAGATTTTGAGAGACTCAACCTAGGGATTGTTACACATACGGAAGGAGTTACCATTGAATTGGAACCTACCTTGGAGCAAGAAATTTGTAAAGGTCAGATTGGTGATGCTAAGATTTAGGAGATCAAGGATCTGATAACAGAGGGTAGAGGCCCAGAGTTCACGGAGGATGAGCAAGGCACGGTATGGTTCAAGAATCGGATCTGTGTTCCCAATATTGATAGTCTTCGGGAAACCATATTGAAGGAGGCACATGACTCAGTGTATTCTATCCACCCTGGGAGTACTAAGATGTATCAGGATTTGAAGCAAAAGTATTGGTGGTATGGATTGAAGAGAGATGTGGCTGCACATGTGGCTATGTGCGATTTGTGTCAAAGAGTTAAGGCTGAACACCAGAGGCCAGCCGGACTACTGCATCCACTGAAGATACCAGAGTGGAAATGGGAAGAGATTGGCATGGATTTCATTGTTGGATTACCCCGCGCATCTGCTGGGTATGATTCTATATGGGTGATTGTGGATAGGCTAACTAAAGTAACCCACTTTATTCCAGTGAAGACCACATATTCAGGAGCCAAGTTGGCAGAGTTGTACAAGGCACGGATTGTCTGCTTACATGGTGTGCCAAAGAAGATTGTGTTAGACCGGGGATCACAGTTTACCTCTCGGTATTGGAAGAAGTTGCACGAGTCCTTGGATACAAGATTGAATTTTAGTTCGGCTTATCATCCAAAGGCGCCACGGCGAACTCCGCTCCGCCCGACCCCAGGGCTCGGACTCGGGCTAAGACCCGGAAGACGGCGAACTCCGCTCCGCCCGACCCCAGGGCGGACTCGGGCTAAGACCCGGAAGACGGCGAACTCCGCTCCGCCCGACCCCAGGGCTCGGACTCGGGCTAAGACCCGGAAGACGGCGAACTCCGCTCCGCCCGACCCCAGGGCTCGGACTCGGGCTAAGACCCGGAAGACGGCGAACTCCGCTCCGCCCGACCCCAGGGCTCGGACTCGGGCTAAGACCCGGAAGACGACGAACTCCGCTCCGCCCGACCCTAGGGCTCGGACTCGGGCTAAGACCCGGAAGACGGCGAACTCCGCTCCGCCCGACCCCAGGGCTCGGACTCGGGCTAAGACCCGGAAGACGACGAAACTCCGCTTCGCCCGACCCCAGGGCTCGGACTCGGGCTAAGACCCGGAAGACGACGAAACTCCGCCTCACCCGACCCTAGGGCTCGGACTCCGCCCTGGCCTCGGCCGAACGACTTCCGCCTCGCCCGACCCCATGGCTCGGGCTCGGCCACGGCAACGGAAGGCAGACTCAGCCTCGGCTTCGGAGGAACCCCCACGTCGCCCTGCCTAGGGCACAGACCGCCACGTCAACAGGAAGCGCCATCATCATCCTACCCCGAATCGACTCGGGTCACGGAGAACAAGACCGGCGTCCCATCCGGCCAGCTCCGCCGGAGGGGCAATGATGGCGCTCCACAAGCTCTATGACGACGGCGGCCCCCAGCTCTCTTACGGAAGCAGGACGACGTCAGCAGGGACTCGACCGCTCCAACAGCTGTCCCTCCACCAGGCTCCGCCGCACCTCCGACAGCCACGACATCACGCCAGCAGGGTGCCCAGATCTCTCCGGCTGCCACATTGGCATGTACCTAGGGCGCTAGCTCTCCCTCCGCTAGACACGTAGCACTCTGCTACACCCCCCATTGTACACCTGGATCCTCTCCTTACGACTATAAAAGGGAGGACCAGGGCCTTCTTAGAGAAGGTTGGCCGCGCGGGACCGAGGACGGGACAGGCGCTCTCTTGGGGCCGCTCGCTTCCCTCACCCGCGTGGACGCTTGTAACCCCCCTACTGCAAGCGCACCCGACCTGGGCGCGGGACGAACACGAAGGCCGCGGGACTTCCACCTCTCTCACGCTCGACTCCGGCCACCTCGCCTCTCCCCCCTTCGCGCTCGCCCACGCGCTCGACCCATCTGGGCTGGGGCACGCAGCACACTCACTCGTCGGCTTAGGGACCCCCTGTCTCGAAACGCCGACAGTTGGCGCGCCAGGTAGGGGCCTGCTGCGTGCTGACGAACAGCTCCCCGTCAAGCTCCAGATGGGCAGTCTCCAGCAACCTCTCTGGCCTGGGACGGTGCTTTGTTTCGGGACTCTTGAGTTCATGTCCTTCGACGGCAGCTACGACATGATACTTCTTCCACCGCCGCGCGACTACGACAATGGCGGCCGACAACCCGCCCGCCGGCGGCGGAATCGACGACGTCTTCCCCGCGTGGTGGAAGGGCAACATTCGGGCTCGCTCCGTTCTCTCCCCCGCCAACGGAGGAGGAGGCGGGGCCGTCAAGGCCAGGTGGGAGGCCGCGCTTCGTCGGCCGTCGAGCGAATCGACGCCCCCGACGCCCCGACGGAAGGCACGCCGGACGTCGACCTCGCGTTCAAGACGGAGGCAAGCGCCGTCCCCCCGCGGCACGCTGACCCCGAGCAAGAAGACGACGCCGGCGCGCTCGCGGAAAGCCTGCAGGACGTCGCCCTCGAACCAGAGATGACGGTGCAACCAGTCCCCGATGTGACTACGTCGCTCCTCGTCGACAAAAAGGTACCGACTAACTCCCATCTTGCGTCATTTCGACTCGGCCTCAACCCGCCAAACGACCTCATTTTGGCGGGCGCTCTCATTGAGGCGAGTGCAACCCCACTGAGGTTCCGTATGCGGTCGCCTTGGGACCGACTGACGGACGTCTCGACCTACGGGCCCTCTGGGCCCGAGGAAGATGACGATCCCAGCATCGGTTGGGATTTCTCCGGACTTGGCAACCCCAGTGCCGTGCGGGACTTCATGACCGCATGTGACTACTGCCTATCCGACTGTTCCGATGGAAGCCGCAGCCTTGGCGACGAGAGCTGCGGCCCAAGCCGCGAATGTTTCCACATCGAGCTAGGGGATCCCTCCGAAGGCAACCATCTTGGCATGCCGGAGGACGGTGATCTCTCTAGGCCGGTGCCTCGCGCCGACATCCCATGGGAGCTAGCTGTGGTCCCCGCTCCGGCGGGGGGTTACGACCCACAACTCGAGCAAGTCCGCGAGGCGCAGGCCAGGCTCAACGAGGGAACAGGAGCGCTTGAGCCGATCCGTCGGGACGTCGGACAAGCATGGGTGGGCCAACCCCTGGCCGGAGAAATACGTCACCTGCCCCAAGGTCTCCAGCACCGCGTCGCCAACGATGTCAGGATCAGGTCGCCGCCCGCATCCAGCGGGGTTGGTCAGAACCTGGCAACCGCAGCAATGCTCATCCGCGCGATGCCGGAGCCGTCAACCACCGAGGGTCGGCGAATCCAGGGAGAACTCAAGAATCTCCTGGAAGGCGCTGCGGCCCAGCGGGCCGAGAGCACTGCCTCCCGAAGGCAAGGTTATCCCTCGGAACCTCATGCCGCGACTTCCCGATTCATGCGGGAAGCCTTGGTCTACACCGGGCGCACGCGCAACACCGCGCCTGCGGCCCCGGGCCACCTCGGCAACGAGCACCATCGACACGACCGTCGGGCTCACCTCGACGAAAGGGTGCGCCGAGGCTACCACCCCAGGCGTGGGGGGCGCTACGACACCGGGGAGGATCGGAGTCCCTCGCCCGAACCACCCGGTCCGCAGGCCTTCAGTCGGGCCATCCGACGGGCGCCATTCCCGACCCGGTTCCGACCCCCGACTACTATCACGAAGTACTCGGGGGAAACGAGACCGGAACTGTGGCTCGCGGACTACCGCCTTGCCTGCCAACTGGGTGGAACGGACGACGACAACCTCATCATCCGTAACCTCCCCCTGTTCCTCTCCGACACTGCTCGCGCCTGGTTGGAGCACCTGCCTCCGGGGCAGATCTCCAACTGGGACGACTTGGTCCAAGCCTTCGCTGGCAATTTCCAGGGCACATACGTGCGCCCCGAGAATTCTTGGGACCTTCGAAGCTGCCGGCAACAGCCGGGGGAGTCGCTCCGGGACTACATCCGGCGATTCTCGAAGCAGCGCACCGAGCTGCCCAACATCACCGACTCGGATGTCATCGGCGCGTTCCTCGCCGGCACCACTTGTCGCGACCTGGTGAGCAAGCTGGGTCGCAAAACCCCCACCAGGGCGAGCGAGCTGATGGACATCGCCACCAAGTTCGCCTCTAGCCAGGAGGCGGTCGAGGCTATCTTCCGAAAGGACAAGCAGCCCCAGGGCCGCCCATCGGAAGAAGCTCCCGAGGTGTCTGCTCCGCGCGGCGCCAAGAAGAAAGGCAAGAAGAAGTCGCAATCGAAACGCGATGCCGCTGACGCGGACCTTGTCGCCGCCGCCGAGTATAAGAACCCTCGGAAGCCCCCCGGAGGTGCAAACCTCTTCGACAAGATGCCCAAGGAGCCGTGCCCCTACCATCAGGGGCCCGTCAAGCACACCCTCGAGGAGTGCGTTATGCTTCGGCGTCACTTCCACAGGGCCGGGCCACCCGCCGAGGGTGGCAGGGCCCGCGACGACGACAAGAACGAAGATCACCTAGCAGGAGAATTCCCCGAGGTCCGCGACTGCTTCATGATCTATGGAGGGCATGCGGCGAATACCTCGGCTCGGCACCGCAAGCAAGAGCGCCGGGAGGTCTGCTCGGTGAAGGTGGCGGCGCCAGTCTACCTAGACTGGTCCGACAAGCCCATCACTTTCGACCAAGCCGACCACCCCGATCATGTGTCGAGCCCGGGGAAATACCCGCTCGTCGTCGACCCTGTTGTCGGCGATGTCAGGCTCACCAAGGTCCTGATGGATGGGGGCAGCTGCCTCAACATCATCTACGCCGAGACCCTCAAGCTCCTGCGCGTCGATCTGTCCTCCGTCCGAGCAGGCGCTGCGCCCTTCCACGGGATCATCCCTGGGAAGCGCGTCCAGCCCCTCGGGCGACTCGACCTCCCCGTCTGCTTCGGGACACCCTCCAACTTCCGAAGGGAGACCCTGACGTTCGAGGTGGTCGGGTTCCGAGGAACCTACCACGCCGTGCTAGGGAGGCCATGCTACGCGAAGTTCATGGCCGTCCCCAACTACACCTACTTGAAGCTCAAGATGCCGGGCCCCAACGGGGTCATCACCGTCGGCCCCACGTACAAACACGCGTTCGAATGCGACGTGGAGTGCGTGGAGTACGCCGAGGCCCTCATCGCCGACCTAGAGAACCTCTCCAAGGAGGTGCCAGACGTGAAGCGCCACGCCGGCAACTTCGAGCCAGCGGAGACGGTCAAGGCCGTCCCTCTCGACCCCAGCGGCGACACCACCAAGCAGGTCCGGATCGGTTCCGGGCTCGACCCCAAATAGGAAGCAGTGCTCGTCGACTTTCTCCGCGCAAACGCCGACGTCTTTGCGTGGAGTCCCTCGGACATGCCCGGCATACCGAGGGATGTCGCCGAGCACTCGCTGGATATTCGGGCCGGAGCCCGACCCGTCAGGCAGCCTCTGCGCCGATTCGACGAGGAGAAGCGCAGAGTGATTGGCGAAGAGATCCACAAGCTAATGGCAGCAGGGTTCATCAAAGAGGTATTCCATCCCGAATGGCTTGCCAACCCTATGCTTGTGAGGAAGAAAGGGGGGAAATGGCGGATGTGTGTAGACTACACTGGTCTCAACAAAGCATGTCCGAAGGTTCCCTACCCTCTGCCTCGCATCGACCAAATCGTGGATTCCACCGCTGGGTGCGAAACCCTGTCCTTCCTCGATGCCTACTCAGGGTATCACCAGATCCGGATGAAAGAGTCCGACCAGCTCGCGACTTCTTTCATCACGCCGTTCGGCATGTACTGCTATGTCACCATGCCGTTCGGTTTGAGGAATGCGGGCGCGACGTACCAGCGGTGCATGAACCATGTGTTCGGCGAACACATCGGTCGCACAGTCGAGGCCTACGTCGATGACATCGTAGTCAAGACAAGGAAGGCTTCCGACCTCCTCTCCGACCTTGAAGTGACATTCCGGTGTCTCAAGGCGAAAGGAGTCAAGCTTAATCCTGAGAAGTGTGTCTTTGGGGTGCCCCGAGGCATGCTCCTAGGGTTCATCGTCTCCGAGCGAGGCATCGAAGCCAACCCGGAGAAGATCGCGGCCATCACCAGCATGGGACCCATCAAGGACTTAAAAGGGGTACAGAGGGTCATGGGATGCCTCGCGGCCCTGAGCCGCTTCATCTCACGCCTCGGCGAAAGAGGTCTGCCTCTGTACCGCCTCTTAAGGAAGGCCGAGTGTTTCGCTTGGACCCCCGAGGCCGAGGAAGCCCTCGGCAACCTGAAGGCGCTCCTTACAAAGGCGCCTGTCTTGGTGCCCCCGGCGGACGGAGAAGCCCTCTTGGTCTACGTCGCCGCGACCACTAAGGTGGTTAGCGCCGCGATTGTGGTCGAAAGGCAAGAGGAAGGGCATGCATTGCCCGTTCAGAGGCCGGTCTACTTCATCAGCGAAGTGCTGTCCGAGACTAAGATCCGCTACCCACAAGTTCAAAAGCTGCTGTATGCTGTGATCCTGACAAGGCGGAAGCTGCGACACTACTTCGAGTCTCATCCGGTAACTGTGGTGTCATCCTTCCCCTGGGGGAGATCATCCAGTGCCGAGAGGCCTCGGGCAGGATCGCAAAGTGGGCGGTGGAAATCATGGGCGAAACGATCTCGTTCGCCCCTCGGAAGGCCATCAAGTCCCAGGTGTTGGCGGATTTCGTGGCCGAATGGGTCGACACCCAGCTGCCAACGACTCCGATCCAACCGGAGCTCTGGACCATGTTTTTCGACGGGTCGCTGATGAAGACGGGGGCCGGCGCGGGCCTGCTCTTCATCTCGCCCCTCGGAAAGCACTTACGCTACGTGCTGCGCCTCCATTTCCCGGCGTCCAACAATGTGGCCGAGTACGAAGCTCTGATCAACGGATTGCGGATCGCCATCGAGCTAGGGGTCAGACGCCTCGATGCCCGCGGTGATTCACAGCTCGTCATCGACCAAGTCATGAAGAACTCCCACTGCCGCGACCCGAAGATGGAGGCCTACTGCGACGAGGTTCGGCGCCTGGAAGACAAGTTCTTCGGGCTCGAGCTCAACCACATCGCTCGGCGCTACAACGAAACCGCAGACGAGCTGGCTAAGATAGCCTCGGGGCGAACGACAGTCCCCCCGGACGTCTTCTCCCGGGATCTGCATCAACCCTCCGTCAAGCTCGACGACGCGCCCGAGCCCGAGGTACCCTCGGCCCAGCCCGAGGTACCCTCGGCACGGCCCGAGGTACCCTCGGCAGAGCCCGAGGTACCCTCGGCCCCCGAGGGCGGGGCACTGAACGTCGAGGAAGGGCAGAGCGGGGCCACGCCAGACCAAGATTGGCAGGCCCCGTACCTGCAATATCTCCGCCGAGGGGAGCTACCCCTCGACCAAGTCGAGGCTCGGCGGGTAGCGCGACGCGCCAAGTCATTCGTCTTGCTGGGCGACGAAGAGGAGCTCTACCACCGCAGCCCCTCGGGCATCCTCCAGTGATGCATCTCCATCGCCGAAGGTCGGGAACTGCTGCAAGAAATACACTCGGGGGCTTGCGGCCACCACGCAGCGCCCCGAGCCCTTGTCGGAAATGCTTTCCGGCAAGGCTTCTACTGGCCAACGGCGGTGGCTGACGACACTAGAATTGTCCGCACCTGCGAAGGGTGCCAATTCTATGCGAAGCGGACACACCTGCCCGCTCAGGCTCTGCAAACAATACCCGTCACTTGGCCCTTCGCTGTATGGGGTCTGGACCTCGTCGGCCCCTTGCAGAAGGCACCCGGGGGCTACACGCACCTGCTGGTCGCCATCGACAAATTCTCCAAGTGGATCGAGGTCCGACCTCTGAACAGCATCAGGTCCAAGCAGGCGGTGGCGTTCTTCACCAACATCATCCATCGCTTCGGGGTCCCGAACTCCATCATCACCGACAACGGCACCCAGTTCACCGGCAAAAAATTCTTGGATTTTTGCGAGGATCACCATATCCGGGTGGACTGGGCCGCCGTGGCTCATCCCATGTCGAATGGGCAAGTAGAGCGTGCCAACGGCATGATTCTACAAGGGCTCAAGCCTCGGATCTACAACGACCTCAACAAATTCGGCAAGCGATGGATGAAGGAACTCCCCTCGGTGGTCTGGAGCCTAAGGACGACGCCGAGTCGTGCCACGGGCTTCACGCCGTTTTTCCTGGTCTACGGGGCTGAAGCTATCTTGCCCACTGACCTGGAATACGGCTCCCCGAGGGCGAGGGCCTACACCGAACAAAGCAACCAAGCCAGTCGAGAGGAATCGCTGGACCAGCTGGAGGAAGCTCGGGACAGGGCCTTACTACACTCGGCGCGGTATCAACAGTCCCTGCGACGCTACCACGCCCGAGGGGTCCGGTCCCGAGAACTCCAGGTGGGCGATCTGGTGCTTCGGCTACGGCAAGACGCCCGAGGGAGGCACAAGCTCACGCCCCCCTGGGAAGGGCCATTCGTCATCGCCAAAGTTCTGAAGCCCGGAACATACAAGCTGGCCAACAATCAAGGCAAAATCTACGGCAACGCCTGGAACATCAAACAGCTACGTCGATTCTACCCTTAAGATGTTTTCAAGTTGTTCATATACCTCGCACCTACGCAAAGTTTAGTCGTCAAGGAAGGGTCGGCTTAGCCTCGGCAAAGCCCGACCCTCCCTCGGGGGCTAAAAGGGGGGAGACCCCCTCTGCGTCGAATTTTTCCTCGAAAAAGGATCTCTTTTTAGCAGGATTTCTTTCGTGCTTCTTGACTACTTCGGAAAGCGGATCCTGGAAACGACGGAGTACACGTAAGCAGCCAAGGCTGACCGAGCCGAGGGACTCCTACGCCTCCGGGATACGGATACCTCACTCATCACCTTCTGCGATAAGTAACTTGCGCTCGGATAAAGCGACTCCGTGGACCGAACAAGTCTTCACGTTCGGAAGCTCTCCTGCCGAAGCAGTCCTTCAAGCCTTCTCGACTAAGTCGGGGACAGGGCCTCATGGACGGGTGAAAGTACGCGTAAGCGGCAAGGCCGACCGAGCCGAGGGATTCCCACGCCTCGGGGATACGGATACCTCACTCGTCCCTTCCGCGAAAAGCAACTCTCGCTCACACAAACATCCCTGTTACCGACAGAGTCCAGATGCTCGAAACAAGAGGAAAAAAGACGCAGCTTCGCAAGCGCGGCGAGGGTGTGTTTTTCTGGCCTCGGCGGCCGCAGAAAGCACACGCTACAAGATGATCTGATCCTGCAGGCTCGGGTCTTCATGCTGAAGGGAGCCGTAGCACCCTCGGCATCGACGACGTCTTCAGCAAAGTCCGACCCAGCCTCGGGCGGCGACGCGGTCCAGGGACTCCTCCGGGAATCCGTCCCGAGCAGGCGGCTCGACCGGTTACCCCTGGGGCCTCGGTCAACCGGCTTCCAAGGGCGCCAGCCCGACCCGAGGCCTCGACTGATCGACTTTGGCGTCGGCTCCGCTGACGGACAACACGACTAGGCTCCGGCCGACCAGGTTCCCATTCTCGAGCCAACTCCACCTCTGTTCATGCTGATATCGCTACCCCAGGCCTCGGTCCACCGAAGGGCGGCCGAGGGGTCTCTTTAACTAAGCTAGAGGAACCCCAGACAACAAGGCCAAACGGGCCGAGGGATTCCTACGCCTCCGGGATACGGATACCTCACCCGTTACCTTGACACGGGGCGACTCATGCTTGGTAAAGCGGTTCGGATAATCAACAGGCGAGACTTAGTGCTCGAAAATGAGGAAAAAACACGGCTCCGTGCCGAAATTACATACATGTTCAGGCCCCGACAGCCACAATGAACAAAAAACACTGGCATTCGAGATGCCACTACCAACGGAACTCCGGTTCCCACCTCCGCAGGTACGAACAACCCCCCTCCGAGGGGGAAGGCCTGCGGAGTAACTGAAGAACGATGAGCGGCTCGCTGCCGCTCGTTCCAACCGCGACGACAACCACCCCTGCCCTAGACAGCGAAGCGGCTTAGGCAGCAGCTTTGGGGCAGGTGTCACGGCAGGAGGACTCCCCCCCGCTGAGGACGAGAACCAGCCATTCAGGCAGGGAGACGGAGATCCAGGGCCACTAGCGCCCTACATATCCCAGCATGGCTGGAGGAAGTCTCCGTGGGGCTCAAGGACGCCCTTCACCCCCGGGCGCGGGGGGAAGAAAAGGGCAGCCGACCCACGCGGGGGCGGCCCCCCGACTCGCCTCATCTTCCATCTTGGCCTGGATGACGAAAATCCTTGAGGCCGAGGGAGGAGTAGAGGCCGCGGCCTGGCCCGCTTTCCCCACCGTCGAACTAGAGGTCACCACCTTGGGTGGCCACCGGTGGCGGAGCGTGGCCAGGCTGCGTGATGAAAATCCTTGAAGCCGAACGATGGCTGAGAGGTACCAACTCCCATGGAGTTGCGTTCCTCCAACGAGGAGGCAGAGAGGCGGCGGATACCCCCCATCCGGAGGAAGAAGACATGGTTGCCTTCCGAAAGGAGTCTCCCTCCTTTTAAAGGCAACTCTCCCTACGTGCGCCCCCAGGCGCCGCAAGCCGAGTCTTCTACGACACGCTCCAAGGCCCTCCCCTGCGACTCGGGGGCTGGGTCCTGTCGGTGTTTTGGGTCCGACCGCACACCCGGGGTTGCCCCTCAAGGTGTTTTTAGGAGTAGGACGGTGTCGACAACTGTAGCAAAATGGTTCGTGCCGATCGCACGAGGGACAATGGACAAGATTTACAGGTTCGGGCCGCTTAGAAATGCGTAACACCCTACGTCCTGGTGAGTATATGAGCGTGGTTACAAGAGGATTCTCTGGATAGAGGGCGCAGAGAGTTTTTGTGGGTGGCTAAGTAGAACAGGGTCGATCGATCTGAAGGGGTGCCCCCTAGGCCTTATATACTCGGCCGTGGAGCAATACAAGTAATATGATAACAACAAGTAGCTAAAAGATAGTGAACCTCTTGAGTTTATCCCTACGTAACCTTCGCCGACTTATCCTCGCATGGCTCTTGTTGCATGGGGGCTTCAGCGCGGGAAAGTCGGGTCTTTGTTGTGATTCATTCGTTCGTCGTTGTGGGCCGCCTGTGTTTGCACTAATCAGTCTTACGTCTTCTTTGTTGGTTGCCTTTCCCTAGGCCCACGAAAGAATGACCTTACGAATTATTGGGCCCTTGGGCCTTTCGTGAGGCCTTTTACTTCTTTAGTGGACCCAGGGGATATCTATCCCCCACAAGCCCCCGATCTTTGGGTTGATTTAGAGGTAATCAACTCAAAGATCTAAGGTCCAAAAAATGATTCCCTGCTGTCTTCTCTGGCTCTGATCACTCGTCCGACCAAAGTTTGGCTTTGTGCTTGTGCCTTAGAGGTCGACATTTTGGATTGTAAGACTCTGGAATTCATTGGGTGCACCGGAGGTGCACCCAATGGGTGTAGCCCCCGACCTTTGAGTAGATTTTAGAAGATAATCTACTCGAAGGTCTTCTTCCAAAGGTTATCTCCATTCGCGCTCCTGCATCTCGGTTGAGGATTAGTCTTTTCAATCTTGCTCTGCGCCTTAGAAGTCGGCGCTATACCGGTTTAGAATAATATTCCATGGGGTGCACCGGAGGTGCACCCAATGGGTGTAGCCCCCGACCTTCAAATGGATTTTTTAAGGATAATCCATTCGAAGGTCTTCCTTTCACTTGCGGAAATTGGCATGAGGCTATTTTGCATTATGCTTTGGAGGTCAGCATTATGTCATCAATATTTTGCTGCCCAGGTCAGCGTATATTTTGTCTTTGGCAGCCGAGTTTGCAATCCATCCATATCTTGCTAGGTAGTGCAATTTATTTGCTTCTGCGATTGATTAGACGTTTGACGGACGTTCTCTGTCTAGTCTTCACGTCGCTTCTGTCGGCCATATCTTGTACTTTGCTGGTTATATTTGGCTTTCCTCTGATCCTTACTGATATCTCATTTTTGTCTTGAGATATTCACTGCATGCCCTGCACGGATGTGACCGTTTGAAAAATATACTGATAATTCCTAGGCGTCCCCCCCCCCCCAATGGGTGTGGGCAAGGGACGGCTTGGTACGCTGAGTGTTTTAGCCGGTTGCCTCTGAGTAGTAATGCGATGGGACGGCTAGTGTAATCATATCCTTTGCGCTGTTGACTGGAGTCCCAATGGGTGTAGTGTTGCATGAAACGGCGTCCGCCGTCTGACGTGTCTTCGGGTGGGTGGAAGTGCTTATTGAATGCCTTGCGACTGTTGAGTGACCGCGGTTAGAAGTGAGCGGTTGCCTTTCCCTTCTATAAATAACCCCTTTGCTTCTCTGGTTTCTTCACATCTCTTCGCTGCTCCTTACTGCCTCTTCCCTTTCTTCTCTCCCAAAGCTTCAACCATGGGCAAGAACAACAAGCGCAAGCGTGAACCGACTCCTCCATCGGAGGAGTTTGGTGACTCGGAATACTCGGAGGAGGAGTTCTCCTCCGAGCCCGAGGGGTCTCCGGCTCCCGTCTCTCCCCCGGCGTCGTCTGATGACTCGGACGACTCCCAGGGGATAGCCGCGGAGGTCTGGACGTACATCCGAGCCGTCGAGCGCGCCGGGCTCGAAGGCTCGGATGAGTCGGAGTACTCCTCGGATGAGGAGGACTCGGACGGCGGCGACGAGGGTGAAGACGACGACGACGACGACGACGACGGCGACGACAGTGGCAGGGGCGGCGGCGACGGCAGCAGGGACAGCACCAAGGGCGACAGCAGCAGGGGCAGCACCAAGGGCGGCGGCGGCGGCAGGGGCAGGGCCAGTGGCTAGACGCCACTGGTCTTCTTAGATATTAGTATAGTTTAGTATAGCTAGAATAATGTAGTAGTAATTAGTGTAATTTAGTAGTAGTAGTAATGTAGAGTAGTATATTGTAGTTTAGTAGTAGTAGTAATGTAGAGTAGAATTAGGGAAGTACCAACTCGTAAAGAGTTGGTTTGTAAGCTCGTTAACTTCCTTTTAATGAAGTCTGTCGTTTTATCCCCTCTTTTTGATGACTTGTCATTGCTTTTGCTGAATGTTGAACTGATTCTTTTGATATAGTAGTAACAACGCCGAGCGATGTGAAGATTGACATCAGCGTTTTAGAAGTAACACTGAGCAATCGAACATAAGACCAGCGTTTTAGAGGCAATGCTGAATGATAGAAGGTCGGCGTCGGCATTTTGGAAGTAATGCCGAGCGATTGAGCACGTGGTTGACGTTTTAGAGGCAACACCGAGTGATTGAAGGTCGGCGTCGGCATTTTAGAAGTAATGCCGAGCGATTGAGCACGTGGTCGGCGTTTTAGGGGCAGCGCCGAGTGGTTGAAGGTCGGCGTCGGCATTTTAGAAGTAATGCCGAGCGACTGAGCATGTGGTCGGCGTTTTAGAGGCAGCGCCGAGTGATTGAAGGTCGGCGTCGGCATTTTAGAAGTAATGCCGAGCGATTGAGCACGTGGTCGGCGTTTTAGAGGCAGCGCCGAGTGATTGAAGGTCGGCGTCGGCATTTTAGAAGTAATGCCGAGCGATTGAGCACGTGGTCGGCGTTTTAGAGGCAGCGCCGAGTGATTGAAGGTCGGCGTCGGCATTTTAGAAGTAATGCCGAGCGATTGAGCACGTGGTCGGCGTTTTGGAGGCAGCGCCGAGTGATAGCCAGCTTCTCAAGTTACTTTAAGGAAAATGACCGAGTGATGAGGTGGCACATTGGCTCTCTTGGAAATAACTGTTGGATATCCGCGTGGCATGCTGGGATTTCGGAGATGACCGCCGGGTGATGACTGGGCACTTTTGAAAAAGGTATCTGGCTCAAGAATATCCCTTAAGAGTCGCGCTTTTAGCCGCCTTTGCTTTCCGTGCCCTAGTTCTTGCATTTCCGCATCTGAGTCTTCTCTGCTACTCGCCTCCTGCTCTGTTTCGCCAGCGAGAAGCAAGATGGCGCCCAAGAGGAAGACCGCGAACTCGTCTGCCGCAGTGATCCCCGCCATCGACCCCAACAGTCAGTTACCCTTCGCAGGTAACCATATGTCTGTGATTTCTGAAGTTGAGCTTCTCCGCCTTGTTTCCATCGGGGTTCTCCCTCCACGGGAACTCTGTTCTTGGCGTGCTTGCCACGGGACTACTGTCCCCACCGAAGATACCCACGAGTCAGTGGTTTACACTCCTTTCCTTCTTCGCGGCCTCGGCCTTCCCATATCTCCTTTTTTCCGTGGCATCCTTGATTTTTATCACATCAACCTGACTCACTTGAACCCTAACTCCATTCTCCAAATCTCTATTTTCGTTCACCTTTGCGAAGCTTATCTTGGCGTGCTGCCGCACTTTGGCTTATGGAAGTATCTGTACCACTGCCGTCCTGGGATGGCCGGGGGGCAACATCAATTGGTTGGAGGTGCTAGTTTAGAAATGCGCCGGGGGCGGAAGACCGAGTATCTCGAGATACCCCTCAAAGACAGCATTAAAG
The DNA here is from genome assembly GCF_902167145.1 of Zea mays. Classification (NCBI taxonomy): domain Eukaryota; kingdom Viridiplantae; phylum Streptophyta; class Magnoliopsida; order Poales; family Poaceae; genus Zea; species Zea mays. The sequence continues at coordinate 146,237,540 of NC_050097.1, forward strand.
GTTGGCGTCTGGAGTGGTTTATAATGGATAATTATGGAAATTCTCTCCCTTCCCGCTCAGGAAGACAGCCGGACGTTCGTACTCCGAGTTGGACTGAGTCTCCCTCGGACCAAGAAGTGGCCGAGGCAGGCGTGTTGCTTACTGAAGTTGGACTACTGAAGGAAAGAGGTCTGACTGCCGAAGCTGTGGTCACATATTTTGTTTTCAAAAACATTCAGCCGTTGAAAGACAGGGCCTATCCGGCATATATTTACCGAGGGCTGGCCGACTCAACCCGAGTTACTAATAGGAGAATTCCTTCTGTTGATTTGGTGAGCCGACTCGAAATGATCCTCAGGGGTAAAGTTTCAAACGTTGGAGCTCCAGTGGCATACTCGGCTTGGAACCTACCTTCTCCCAAAGCTTTCACTCTTTTTGTATCCAATCCACCCGTGACAGATAGCAATTTGGGTCTTAGAGTGCGACCCTCTGCTGAAGAGGTCCGTTCCTTAGTTGCTTCGCTCGGGGAGATACCTGATGATGAGCGGCAGATTTATTTTGAAGTGCCCCTGAACCCTAGTGATGCAGACATAAATGACATGCTCGATCTGCTAGCCGAGGATTCATCTGATACTGCTCCTGATGGTACATTGGCAGTGGTGCCCCTTCCAGAGGTTGATGCAACCTTGGACGTCTCGAAACCTGTCAGTACTCGCCCGAGGCGCCCTAGCCGAACCAGTCAGCCCGAGCCTTCTGCAGATGAGCAGAAGAAGAAAAGAAGACGCCTCCGGCGAGTGTCCAGCTTTGACGAGGATGCCAGCACCTTAGCTCCTGCTGCCGAGGAAATGACTGCAACTGGCCTTGCTGACATTGATCCCAATGGGTGTGCTCCGCCTGCTGCTGACCCCAATGAGGATGTTGTTTGTGCTGTTGCTGTGGAAGATGAGGAGGAAGAGAATGAAACTCCATTAACTCGGAAAAACAGTCGGCAATTCGTCGCTAGCGGCGGTAGTAGTGGGGTTCCTTCTCCTGCCTTGTCTGCTCTTATTGGTCTGCAAGAACTGTCCATGGCCAATTTTGATCAAGCTCTAGAGGATATGGTCCCTGAGAACTTGTTGTTGGAACCTGCAGACGTTGATGCAACAGAAACTGGTGCAGCCGTGCCAGATGCTAGCTTGAGGTCGTCCCGTGCCTCGTCGACCTTAGAGCACGATCTCGAGGGTCGGGATGATGACTTGGATCGTCCTTATCCTATGGAAGTAGCTGAAGGCCCGTCGACCTTAGAGGTGGTCACGACAGAGAGCTTGGATCCCTTGAATAGCGCTGACATGCGCCCAGCCCCCGAGGGTGTCGCCGGGGAGGACTCAGCTCAGGTGAGGAGTGTAGGCCACTACCCAGCCCCCGAGGGTGTTGCCGGGGGTGATCCGGCTCAAGTGGGCAGTGCCAACCTTGACCCAGCCCCCGAGGGTGTCCGAGCGAGGTCTCCCTCCTGCACTTCCATGGATGTTCATGTGGGTTCACCTCCACACTCTGGCGGCATGATGGTGGCTCAAACTCCGGATCAGGGGGTCGCTTTGGAGGGCAGCATCCCCACTGGTCTGGCGTTAAGCTCTGCTGAATGTACTGAGCTCGTTCCTGCTGGTCTGCTGCAAGCTGCTTCGAGTGGTGGTCTGGCATCTGGTCATCAGCTGATTTCTCCTGACTTAGGGATCCCTTCGCTTTTCTCCAATCTCCAGGTGATGTGCTGTGCTTTAGTTTGATCTTTATGTTGCATGAATTGTTGCCATTATGCTCATTCGCTCTTCTTATCAGGCTTTGGTGGATGGAATGGTCGGCCAGCTGAAGTCGCAGGGTGCTTCCATCCCGGAGGTGGCTTCATCTCTTGAGTGTTGGAATCCGGTGTTGCTTCGGGGTCGTGTATCTGAGTTGGAGGCCACCAATGCTAGTCAGTGTCCTTTCTTCTTCTTCTTTGTTCTTGCCCGTAGGTTGTTTTACCTTCTGACCTCATTTTGTTTGAATACCTCTTGATAGGGATGACTCGGCAGATCACAGTTCTTGAAGAAAAACACTCTCAAGATCAAGCTGAAATGGCTCGACGATGCGCTGACTTCGAGGAGAAGTATTCTCAAAGTCAGATCGAGTTGAGTCAGGTCTCTGCGGCTTTGGATGATGCCAACGCTCTGAGTTCTTCTCTTCATGCTCAGCTTGACTCTGAGAAGGTAGCTTACGAACCTGTGCTTCGCCTTATCATGCTCTTGGATTCTGAATGAGTTTGATTTTTGCTTGTAGGAAGAAAAACGCATCCTTGCTGCTTCTCGCGACAACTTGGACAGATTGTACCGAGATTCCAGTAACTCGCTGACCATCTTGGAGAGGAGCCACCGTTTTACGATGGAGGAGCTTGACAATCAGCGCCGTCAACTGCAAGAATCCTCGGACGAAGTGGCCCGCCTTACACAGTTGCTATCGGCAAAGGACGCCACCATCAAGGGACTCCGAGCTTCTAAGAAATCCATTGCTCAGGAGTTAGAAACTTCTCAGCAGGCTGTTAAAGTTGCTGAAGAGGCTGCTGTCACTTTCAAAGCTCAGCGCGATAAGGCCCTGGACAAGGCCATTCGGGCGGGACGAATCTTGATGAGAAGACCCGGCGTGGTTGTCCCCGAAGATATAAGAGCCGATGTGATTGCTGCCCCTGATTCCTCGAATCGCCCTTCTTCGTCAGTCGTTCCTGAGAGAGACATTGGAAAATAAAGAAACAGTTCGCGTGCTCTGAGCGCGCAGTTAGCATGATCAAGTATTCGTTAGAGGTTATCGGCTTATCATTCGAATGACGTGATTACTCCCTTATTGTATCAGAATTTATTAGTTTGCAAGTTTGTGGTAACGCTGCATGATGATTATGAAGTTTGTTTGTGGGATATGGAGATCATCCCTTGAACTGCATAAGCGCGAGTATGCTATACTGGTTTAAGCCGTCAATGACTTTTAGCCGGTAACTTCCGTTAGTAGGGTTTAGTGGTCACCCTAGGTAAAGTAAGCGTAAGCATGTTGCACCGCCTTAAGTCGTTGCCGACTTAAGTCGATTGCTCCGTTTGTAGGGCATAGTGGTCACCCCGAGTTAAGTAAGCGTGAGCATGTTGCACCGCCTTAAGTCGTTGCCGACTTAAGTCGATTGCTCCGTTTGTAGGGCATAGTGGTCACCCCGAGTTAAGTAAGCGTGAGCATGTTGCACCGCCTTAAGTCGTTGCCGACTTAAGTCGATTGCTCCGTTTGTAGGGCATAGTGGTCACCCCGAGTTAAGTAAGCGTGAGCATGTTGCACCGCCTTAAGTCGTTGCCGACTTAAGCCGATTGCTCCGTTTGTAGGGCATAGTGGTCACCCCGAGTTAAGTAAGCGTGAGCATGTTGCACCGCCTTAAGTCGTTGCCGACTTAAGTCGATTGCTCCGTTTGTAGGGCATAGTGGTCACCCCGAGTTAAGTAAGCGTGAGCATGTTGCACCGCCTTAAGTCGGTGCCGACTTAAGTCGATTGCTCCGTTCGTAGGGCATAGTGGTCACCCCGAGTTAAGTAAGAATGCAAGTCAATCATAAATGAGCCAAGTATCTTTGAAATCTCTCTTTATTGATGACGTATTTCCATTATACAGAATACATGGTCGCTTTGGCTGTTTTGAAATACAGCTAGGGGTAGAACTTTCGGAGGTGCTCTATGTTCCAGGAGTTCCCAACTTCCGTGCCATCCATTTGGGTGAGGCGATATGATCCGGGACGAGTGACTTCTGCTACTACGAAAGGTCCTTCCCATAAAGGTGATAACTTGTGCCGTCCCTCCCTCGTTAGAATTCGGCGGAGGACGAGGTCTCCCATCGAAAAGAAACGTTGCCGCACAGCTTTGTCGTGGTAGCGCCTTAGAGTCTGCTGGTATCGTGCTGATTGAATCACTGCATTCAGTCGTTCTTCCTCAAGTACGTCAATATCCTCCAGCCTAGTGGCTTCGGCTTCTGCTATGCTTTCGAAGATCAATCTTGGCGCCCCAAACTTGAGATCAGCAGGTAGCACTGCCTCCGACCCATAGACCATGAAGAAAGGAGTGTTTCCATGCAGGGCCCGGCTAGGTTGGGTTCTCAAGCTCCAAACAACATAAGGCAATTCTCTTATCCATTTTCCTGCGAATTTTTCATTTTTATCAAAGACCCTTTTTCTAAGTGCCTCCAATATCATTCCGTTGGCTCACTCAACCTGCCCGTTGGCTCTTGGATGGGCTACAGATGCGTACTTGATCTGAATGCTTTTTTGCTCGCAGAAGTCAAAGAATTCTGAACTGGTAAAGTTGGATCCCAAGTCAGTGATGATACTGTTCGGTATCCCAAATCTGAATATTATGCTTTGTATGAATTCCACGGCTTTAGCAGAGGTCAAAGAGGCAATGGGCTGGAACTCTATCCACTTAGTGAATTTGTCAATTGCCACCAATACATGGGTGTACCCTCCTTGAGCTTTCTTGAAAGGTCCAATCATATCCAATCCCCAGCATGCGAAAGGCCAAGTTATTGGTATGGTTTGTAGCTGCTGCGCTGGCATGTGCTGTTGCTTTGACAGGTATTGGCAAGCTTCGCATCTCCGAACTAACTCGGCTGCATCATTCTTCGCCGTTGGCCAATAGAATCCTGACCTGAAAACTTTTCCGACTAACGTTCTGGATGCTGCGTGTACTCCACACTGCCCTGCATGGACTTCCTCCAGAAGTTGCTTCCCGGTGGACGGGAGAACGCACTTCATGAGGACGCCTGACGCGCCCCTCCTGTATAATACCTCCCCAATGAATGTATAGTGAGCTGATTGTCTGGCAATGCGTTCTGCCGAGTTCTTGTCATCTGGCTCTTCTTCATTCTTTATATACTTGATAATCGGTTGCCTCCAGTCATCAGAGTCTGACTCGGGTTGATCTATGATAATGCACTCTTCTATTTGATCCGTCGAGATGCTGGGCTGGAGAATTTCTTGCACGAAGACCCCGGGCGGGACCTGAGTCCGACCGGATCCAAGCTTGGACAGTACATCAGCCGCCGTGTTCCGATCTCTTTCTATATGATGAAACTCCAGACCTTCGAATTTATCTTCTAGCTTTCGGACGGCGGCGCAGTATTTTCCCATTGAATCACTTGAACAATCCCATTCCTTGTTTATCTGACTGATGACTACCAGAGAATCTCCGTACACCATCAGTCTCTTGACACCCAGTGATATAGCGATGTTTAATCCATGTATCAAAGCTTCATACTCGGCTGCATTGTTAGAGGCCGGGAATAGCAATTGGAGTGTATACTTGAGGTGCTCGCCTCCAGGTGCAGTGAAGAGAATTCCTGCTCCTGCTCCCTGCAGCTTCAGCGAGCCATCAAAATACATTTGCCATACTTCTGCGGTTTCTGGATTATCCGGCACTTGCTGTTCTGTCCACTCTGATACGAAATCGACCAGTGCTTGAGTTTTGATGGCAGTGCGAGGCCGGAACTCGATATCATGGGATCCCAACTCGCAAGCCCACTTGGCTATTCGGCCAATGGCTTCCTTGTTGTGAAGAATGTCCCCTATTGGAAAACCAGTAACTACTATGACTTTGTGGTCGTCAAAGTAGTGGCGCAGCTTGCGGGCAGTTAGAAGTACTGCATATAATAGCTTCTGAACTTGAGGATACTTTTTCTTCGATGGGCCTAGAACTTCACTGATGAAGTAGACAGGATGTTGTACCGGGTAGGCATGCCCCTCTTCCACTCGCTCGACTACCAACGCAGTGCTTACCACGTGAGTCGTGCAAGAGATATATAGCAGCAAATCTTCAGCCGGCTGAGTCGGCGTAGCTCGCCGGGGCGGTTTCAATACTGGCGGTGTTGTCAGGAATTTCTTCAGTGCGTCTAGAGCTTCTTGTGCCTCTGAAGTCCATTGAAACTTATCCACCTTCTTCAGCAGTTTATAAAATGGCAGACCTTTTTCTCCCAGCCTGGATATGAATCTGCTCAGGGCTGCCATACATCCAGTGAGTCGCTGAACCTTCTTTTGCGATCGAGGAGCTTCCATCTTCATGATAGCTTCAATCTTATCTGGATTAGCTTCAATTCCCCGGTGGCTGACAATAAATCCGAGTAACTTTCCTGCTGGTACCCCGAAGATGCATTTCTCAGGATTGAGCTTCCATCTATATCTTCTCAGGCTGTTGAAAACCAGCTGTAAGTCTTCGATGAAGTTTTCCGGATTCTCCGTCTTAATCACCACGTCGTCTACGTAAGCCTCCACACGCTTGCCCCAGTGATCGGCTAAGCATGTTTGAATAGCTCTCTGATAAGTCGCTCCAGCATTTTTGAGGCCGAACGGCATGGAGGTATAACAGAAAGCACCAAACGGGGTGATGAACGCCGTCTTTTCCTCGTCTTCTTTTGCCAAACTAATCTGATGATACCCGGAATAGCAATCTAAGAAAGACAGCATCGAACATCCAGCGGTGGAATCCACCACCTGATCTATCCTTGGGAGCCCGAAGGGATCCTTCGGACAGTGTTTGTTGAGATCAGTATAGTCGACGCACATGCGCCAATCCACTTTATTCTTTTTGAGTACAAGAACAGGGTTGGCTAACCACTCGGGGTGTAATACTTCTCTAATAAATCCGGCCGCGACCAAGCGAGCTAACTCGGCACGAATGGCCTCTCTCTTGTCGGGCGTGAAACGATGCAGCTTTTGCCGGATCGGCCTCGCCTGAGGATAGACTTTCAATTTGTGCTCGGCCAGTTCCCTCGGGACTCTCGGCATATCCGCAGGTTGCCATGCGAATACGTCTCGGTTATCTTGCAGGAACTGGACGAGCGCGCTTTCCTATTTGTCATTTAGATTGGAGCTGATGATGGCTGCCTTGCGCTCATCAGCAAACCCCAGGTTGATCCGCTTGGTGTCTTCAGTCGGCCGCATAGAGGTCACGGCCTGAGCTTCGTTTGCCGGCACGGCGAGGTCTTCTTCAGGCTTAGAGTTCGCCGGTGTAGAAGGAATCGTTGACGGCTTGGTGGTGAGGGCTGCTTGGATGGCCACTCGGAAACATTCTGCGGCGCCTTGGAAGTCGGCGCGCACAGTTATGATTCCTTGTGGCCCTGGCATCTTCAGTATCATGTACGTATAGTGTGGGATGGCCATGAACTTGGCCAGCCCTGGCCTCCCGATGATGGCGTTGTACCCGCAGTCGAAGTTCGCCACCTCGAACCTCAGGAACTCGGTTCTGTAGTTATCCGGAGTCCCGAAGGTGACCGGCATGTAGATGTGGCCCAGCGGGTATTCCCCTTCCGTCGGCACGATGCCGAAGAAAGGAGTGTCTGACTCGTGGAGCTCTTTGAGGTGAACTCCCAAGCCTTGGAGCGTACGGGGGAAGGTGACGTTGATGCTGCTCCCCCCGTCCACTAGCACCTTCTTCACCCGGCTCTCTCGGATCACCGGATCGACGAGGAGCGGATATTTGCCCGGGTGGTCGAAGTTGAGCCATTGATCCTCCCGAGTGAACGTGATTGGGTGCTCCGACCACCGGTACGGGGCGGGAGGGCCGGTGGTCGCCACCAGTATCTGGCGATCGTTGAGCTTTTGTTGTCTCTTGTTCTCCTGCGACCCATGTCCACCGAAGATGACGTTGACCTCCCTGTCAACACGCGGGAATGCTCCTCCTCCCCCCTCCTCCGGCTGATGGGGCTGTCGTGGTTCATCTGGTCCTCCCCTCGGCGGAGGAGGTGGTAGAGGTTGGAAGGGTCGGCCATGTCCGACGGAGTGCTTGAAATCCCGGCAGTTGCGGAGAGTGTGGCGCATATCCTTGTGGTACGGGCACTGGGCGTCGAGGATGTCGTCCAGCGTGCGTTCGCCTCCACGAGGTCCTCCTCGGGCGCGAGAGGCGGGTGGTCCGGCGGCGTGTACTTCTTCGCGAGGCCTCTTCTCCCAGCGCTTGTCGGGCGGCTGGTTCGCGTCGCGTCGTGGTGCTGCTGGTGCGGGCTTTGCTCCTCCGATGAGGTCCTGGGCCCGCTCGTCAGCGGTGATGTAGAGGTCGGCTTCCCGGAACAGCTCCTCGGAGGTAGTCGGCGCCTTTTGCAGTATGGCTCGGACGAAAACCGAGTCGTTAGATCCTCTGTAGAAGTCCTCGATCACGGCCGCCTCCGTGACCTCGGGGATGCGGTTTCTCATGGTCTGGAACCTTTTAAGGTATGACCGGAGAGTCTCATCCCCCCGGCGCTTGATGGATTTGAGGTCCCATGGTTGCGCTGGCTTGTCGGAGAGAGATTGGAAGTTGGCGGTGAAACGTCGACTGAAGTCTCCCCAGTCGTCGATGCAGTGTCGGGGTAGATGTCGTAGCCACTGCAGCGCGTCTTGCCCGAGGACGATGGGCAGATACGCAGTCATGACGTCTTCGGATGCCCCGGCAGCCCGAGCAGCGGTGGTGTAGACGGCTAACCAGCCCCCTGGATCCTGCTTAGGTTCATATTTGTCGACATTGGATACCTTGAAGTTGGGAGGCCATTGGATGGCCCTAAGGCGCGGAGTAAGGGCAGATACTCCGCACGTGTCCTCCTGTCGTCGAGGATGTCGTCTGTCCCGGGGAGGGGAGTGGCGGTGGTGGTTCCTCGACCGTCCCCGGGTGGTTCCACCAGTTGAAGCTGTTGCCGACTCAGTTCGGGTGGCCTGGCTTTGAGTCGGGAAGCCATGATCTCGATCATACTCCTCCCGACGGCGAATTTTGTTCTCGTGCCGCCGTTCGCGCGAAGCATTGATAGAGCTTCGCGCGTCTCGGCGACTGTTGATGGCGTGTCGCAGATCGTTCGGCGGGTGAGCGAGCGGTAGAAGATGGTTGGCTGCCTGAGTGAACAGGCGCCGGTATCCCTCGGCGTTGGGGGTCCGAGGAAGTCCGTCAGCTATCCGGGCTAGAACGCCTCCGACTTCGCTCGGCGTATTCATAGCTCGGGCGAAGTCGGGGTTCAGGTTGCGCCCGAAGAGCGGATTCTCGCGTCGTTGCCTTGCATCTTGCTCGGCTTGCTCCTGAGTCCGACGGCGATCTCGTCGTCGGGAGTTCCTTCGTTCCCTGAAGACGCGTTCTTCCGGAGTTTCTCCTATCTCTGAGACCTCGTCTCGCGAGACAGGCTGCTCCGGATCCCGTTCTCCAGCTGCGTGATGTCGTCGAACGTTCCTGCGTCGATTCCTTCGTCGGCGGGATTCTCGCTGAGGCGGTTCTTCTCCAGGCGCGGTCGGTTCATCGTCGGAGACGGCGGGCGACTCTGCTCTCCCTATGAAGAGGACGTCGGGGTAGAACGGTATTGCTGTCGCGGCGACTTTCTTTCCGTTCTCCTTTGAGGTCGGAGGAACGGGAAGAACGACTGGCCTCTCCCTGGTCTCCTTCTTTCTCACGACCCGTGTCCATTCTTTCGTCGGAGAAGTAGACGGCGGAGTCTTCCGGGTCAGCGAGCTTCTCGCTCCAGCCTCCCCGGAGACGATCTTTTTCCGAAGAGCCGGAGGTAGCATCTTTCCAGCATTTTCGGAGTTTGTTGGAGGAGACTTCTGTTCCGGCAGATCCGCGAGGTGGTGTAGAATTCCTTCTTCGTCCGCCACGGACGAGATTGTCCCGAAGCAGAATGTGGATCCGGGACGCATGGTGATCTTGTTGTGGAAGGTGACGGCCATTGAGCTAGCTTGGATCGTCGACACACCCCCTACCTGGCGCGCCAGCTGTCGGTGTTTTGGGTCCGACCGCACACCCGGGGTTGCCCCTCAAGGTGTTTTTAGGAGTAGGACGGTGTCGACAACTGTAGCAAAATGGTTCGTGCCGATCGCACGAGGGACAACGGACAAGATTTACAGGTTCGGGCCGCTTAGAAGTGCGTAACACCCTACGTCCTGGTGAGTATATGAGCGTGGTTACAAGAGGATTCTCTGGATAGAGGGCGCAGAGAGTTTTTGTGGGTGGCTAAGTAGAACAGGGTCGATCGATCTGAAGGGGTGCCCCCTAGGCCTTATATACTCGGCCGTGGAGCAATACATGTAATATGATAACAACAAGTAGCTAAAAGATAGTGAACCTCTTGAGTTTATCCCTACGTAACCTTCGCCGACTTATCCTCGCATGGCTCTTGTTGCATGGGGGCTTCAGCGCGGGAAAGTCGGGTCTTTGTTGTGATTCATTCGTTCGTTGTTGTGGGCCGCCTGTGTTTGCACTAATCAGTCTTACGTCTTCTTTGTTGGTTGCCTTTCCCTAGGCCCACGAAAGAATGACCTTACGAATTATTGGGCCCTTGGGCCTTTCGTGAGGCCTTTTACTTCTTTAGTGGACCCAGGGGATATCTATCCCCCACAGGTCCCGCATGTCATGCAAGCCGGCTCAGGGCAAAAGAAGCCGAACCGCCGCGCGTGGTGCGCCCGACCGTCCAGCGGTTACAAGCGACCCCCCATTTCCGCCCAGACCAACGGGCAGAAGGGGCGGGCAGCCATGCAGGCGGCATGCAACCGCGCCAGATGGACGCGCTTCTCCAACTTCTGACACGCCAGCTTGGGAACCCAAGCCCACGCGTCGAGCAACCGGCGCGCCAGTTGCTGCATGCAAGCAACCGCACCGCCACTTGTGCCACCATCGCGCCTCTTCGATTGCGGAGCCAATGCCGCGACTCGAGGCGACCCAACAGCGCCAGCCTGGCGCGTCGGTCAAAGCGACCGAAAGAGGGCCGGCAGTAATAGCGGTGGCAGGCGGGCGGGCGCAGCGGTCACGTCGTCAGCCAGGCTCACGTCCCATCCTGGGACAGCAAGAGAGCCTCCTCTCACGGCGTGGAGACGGTGCACCCGTGACCCGTTCCTCGAACGGATCGCACGCGCGCAACGGCCGCCCCGCCAACCACTCGCCCCGTCGCATTAACTCCACGGCGGGACACGCGGCGCCTCTGGCAGGAGGAGCGCGCGACGCTTCACCTTCGCCGTAATAATCGCGTCAGAAAAGGTACGCCACGTCGTCCGATTTCGTATCCTTTTCCGTTTTCCTCTTTCTCTATCTCTTGCAACAGGGACCGGGAAAGGGGGATACCCCGAAAGGGATCCTTCTCCGCGAAGGAACTGGGCTCCGAGCCCCCCACTACTGATCAGGGGTTCGAAGGCTGGCCCTCCGAAGGGTTCAACAGCCGCCTCAGATCGCGTGGGCCCGACACCCACTACTGGTCAGGGGTTCGAAGGCCAGCCCCCCGAAGGGTTCCATGGCCGCCTCAGGCTACTCGGGCTCCGCGCCCATTACTGATCAGGGGTTCGAAGGCTGGCCCCCGAAGGGTTCACAGTCGCCTCAGACACCGAGCGAGGGATGACCAGGGGTACGTTCGATACATAACCAAGGCTCGGGCTGCGCTCCCGAGGTACCCTAGGACATTTCCGAGACCAGCGGGAACGATCTTGTAACGGAATCCCATCGGAGGGAGGCATCGAGCCCTCGGACCCCGTCGCCAGGGGACCGGGTCCGGCAAATCACCCGCAGGTACTTTTGGGTGTGCCTCTGGGCCCCTAGCCGACCCCCAACGAACGGGGCACGGACGTCCACTCGGATTACCCGCTTGCAGCTCACCGGAGACACCATGTTCGGTGCCCATCGAGGGTAACATGGCGCACTCCCCCCCTCCTCCTTGCGGAAAGGCGACGTAGGGGCGTATGTAAAAAGTCGAGTCTATCCCTGATCGCCCTCTCGCCCTGTGCAGAGGCTCGGGGGCTGCTCTCGCAAAAACCGGCTCCGGCCAAATCGTTGACAGCGTCAACATACCAGCCCGAGAGCTTGGACCCCGACCGTGCACCCGGGCTACGGCCAGTTCGCATGAGGGAACGACCAGACCAGCCGAAGCATTGCGCGAGGTATTAAGACCTCGAAGGAGTGTAACCACTCCTCCGAGGCCTCGGGGGCTACACCCGGCGGGTGCGCTCGCGTGCACCCACCGGAACGAAATGCAACCGAGAAAGGCTGGTCCCCTTGCAAAAAAGTGCGACAAAAGCCTCCAAGCAAGTGCTAACACTCCCTTCGAGGCTCGGGGGCTACTGTCGGGGACCATAATTAGGGGTACCCTCAAGACGCCTAATTCTCAGCTGGTAACCCCCATCAGCATAAAGCTGCAAAGGCCTGATGGGTACGATTAAGTCAGGGATCAGTCCACACGAGTGACTCGATCACGCTTCACCCGAGCCTAGCCTCGGCCAAGGGCAGCCGACCTCGAGAGACTTCCGTCTCGCCCGAGGCCCCCTTTTTATGGCGGACACATCACCGGCTCGCCCGAGGCCTTGGCTTCGCTCAGAAGCAACCCTGACTAAATCGCCACACCGACTGACCAAATTGCAGGGGCATTTAACGCAAAGGTGGCCTGACACCTTCATCCTGACACGCGCCCCCGGCAGAACCGAAGTGACCGCCGTCACTCCACCGCTCCACTGGCCAGTCTGACAGAAGGACAGCGCCGCCTGCGCCACTCCGACTGCAGTGCCACTCGACAGAGTGAGTCTGACAGGCAGTCAGGCCTTGCCAAAGGCGCCACGACGAACTCCGCTCCGCCCGACCCCAGGGCTCGGACTCGGGCTAAGACCCGGAAGACGGCGAACTCCGCTCCGCCCGACCCCAGGGCTCGGACTCGGGCTAAGACCCGGAAGACGGCGAACTCCGCTCCGCCCGACCCCAGGGCTCGGACTCGGGCTAAGACCCGGAAGACGGTGAACTCCGCTCCGCCCGACCCCAGGGCTCGGACTCGGGCTAAGACCCGGAAGACGGCGAACTCCGCTCCGCCCGACCCCAGGGCTCGGACTCGGGCTAAGACCCGGAAGACGGCGAACTCCGCTCCGCCTGACCCCAGGGCTCGGACTCGGGCTAAGACCCGGAAGACGGCGAACTCCGCTCCGCCCGACCCCAGGGCTCGGACTCGGGCTAAGACCCGGAAGACGGCGAACTCCGCTCCGCCCGACCCCAGGGCTCGGACTCGGGCTAAGACCCGGAAGACGACGAAACTCCGCTTTGCCCGACCCCAGGGCTCGGACTCGGGCTAAGACCCGGAAGACGACGAAACTCCGCCTCACCCGACCCTAGGGCTCGGACTCCGCCCTGGCCTCGGCCGAACGACTTCCGCCTCGCCCGACCCCATGGCTCGGGCTCGGCCACGGCAACGGAAGGCAGACTCAGCCTCGGCTTCGGAGGAACCCCCACGTCGCCCTGCCTAGGGCACAGACCGCCACGTCAACAGGAAGCGCCATCATCATCCTACCCCGAATCGACTCGGGTCACGGAGAACAAGACCGGCGTCCCATCCGGCCAGCTCCGCCGGAGGGGCAATGATGGCGCTCCACAAGCTCTATGACGACGGCGGCCCCCAGCTCTCTTACGGAAGCAGGACGACGTCAGCAGGGACTCGACCGCTCCAACAGCTGTCCCTCCACCAGGCTCCGCCGCACCTCCGACAGCCACGACATCACGCCAGCAGGGTGCCCAGATCTCTCCGGCTGCCACATTGGCATGTACCTAGGGCGCTAGCTCTCCCTCCGCTAGACACGTAGCACTCTGCTACACCCCCCATTGTACACCTGGATCCTCTCCTTACGACTATAAAAGGGAGGACCAGGGCCTTCTTAGAGAAGGTTGGCCGCGCGGGACCGAGGACGGGACAGGCGCTCTCTTGGGGCCGCTCGCTTCCCTCACCCGCGTGGACGCTTGTAACCCCCCTACTGCAAGCGCACCCGACCTGGGCGCGGGACGAACACGAAGGCCGCGGGACTTCCACCTCTCTCACGCTCGACTCCGGCCACCTCGCCTCTCCCCCCTTCGCGCTCGCCCACGCGCTCGACCCATCTGGGCTGGGGCACGCAACACACTCACTCGTCGGCTTAGGGACCCCCCTGTCTCGAAACGTCGATAATTTTATTTACCTATTTGATGTGATGTTAATTTATGCTATACTATGTATGTATTGTGTTGATGCGAGTAGACGAGCAAGCCACTGTGGATTCTGAGGTTCAGCAAGTAGAGGTAGCTGAGCAGGAGCTCATTGAAGGCAAGTTGTGCCCTTGATCACTTACTTTTTCCTAGCCATGTTCTTATTAATTATAATGATCTGCATAGGTTAATTTTGATGGGACCCAATAGGTTACCCTAGATTTGACTATCTTTATACCTTGTTTCACCACTGATTTTACTACTAAATTTTTGGGTAGTACATGCTATTGCTTTATGTGATTTTGGGTATAGAGATATTTATTACTCATGATTACATTTTTATTATTTGTTTATTATTACCGTTCATGCTAAGATCATTACGTTAATGGGAACATGGAGCGACCACCCGGGAAAACAGTGCTACCACAAGGGTTTAATGGGACGCCCTTGGCTGATTAACTAGGAAAGCTAGTGGAGGTCTTCCTTACCCGAAAGGGGCAAGGGAGTAGGGGAGTGGTCAGTGTAGGGAGGTCCTTGGGTTGATTTTGCTGCGATGGCGGTCAGGCGAGGGATTCCTGCACTGGAGCTTCCCATAAACTGTAGCGGGATTTCAGAAGCTAGTGGAACTTTGTAAAGGCCTCGCAGTGTTACCCTGCCTCGCCTCCTCGTTAGAGGTGTATGGGATTGGCCATCTCTTAGCAGATGGGTAACATGACTTGTGGGTAAAGATGGGCAACCTATGCAGAGTGTAAAACTGGTATACTAGCCGTGCTCACGGTCATGAGCGGCTCGGACCCTCACATGATTAATTTATGGAACTTAAATTTAATTTGACATTTGCATCGCCTTTGGGATTATTTTACTATTACTTTTCTTTATTATTATTAAGGTTTGGTATTTACTTTCACTTAGTAATTGCTAATAAAAGTTTGACCAACTTATAAAAGCAATGCTCAGCTTCAACCTTCATTTCATTGATCAGCCTTACACTTCATGCACTCCCATCTTTGGTGAGTTCATGCATATTATTCCCCATGACTTGTTGAGCTATGAACGTATGTGAGCTCACTCTTGCTGTCTCACAACCCCCCCCCCCCAGGAGAAGAACAGGTGGTCGAAGAGGAGCCGCCTAACACTTAGGCATTCGACTTGATCTAGGTGGCGTCTCCCAGTCAGCTTTGTGGCGCGAGGGAATAATAATTAGTTTGTTTTATTTTATCATTTTTTGTAAGACTTCCGCTATGTAATAAGCACATTTATGATAGTTATGACATTTATCTCTATGCACTCTGTTATTATGTGTGTTGTTCTTCCTTGGCGCACATATGAGATGCACCCGGATTTGTCCCTTAAATCCGGGTGTGCCACAGCTCGATGCAAGTCATCGGCTCTTGCGATCAGATAATATAAATACTTGATAGAAATTTAATGCACAGTGGCCATTTCGGATTGCATCCTCTTCGGCCATGTCTACCTGATCAACCTGTCAATAGGCAAAAACTTGTGGTGCCCCCTAGCCCAAATAAGCAAATGAATTGGGCCAGTAATACGGATTCATCGTCGTACCGCCCCACGCATGAGTAGGACAACACATCGACGATGGATAGACCGGGAAACACCATGCTATCCCTAGAGGAGGATGACAAGGCGATCTTGGTTGTGCTACCTTTTGGGTCCGTTTAGTCGGCTTTTGCTTTCGCACAGATCGCCCTTTTGACTTCGTTTGTTTTATTGGCCGGTTGTGTGGAACGGCCTTCTTCATATATTTGGCAAGCAACAGACCAAAAGTATGGCTGACTCTACTGAGTCGTCTGGACGTCTTGGTAGTGTTTTGTTTCCTAACACTTGTGTTGGAACGTTGTGGTCCGATGGTCTGAGGTTGCTGCTTCTGACCATCTGCGGACCGTCCGGCCATCACAGCCGGACTGTCCGCGCCTGTCTCGGACTGTTCGATCTTAGTACACGGACCGTCCGGCGTACGCAGGATAGGTGACCGTGATCGGGTGTCCGATCGTGCTTGCCCCCCGGCGCCTCCGGTCATTCTTTTGTCCGGAGCCTTCCGAGTAACCATTCTGCGTGACATATTTGGTGTGCGGGGATCACCAATGATGATATTTTTATCTTTGCTTTTATCGGCCGCACAAGGCCGAATTGTGGCCTTTTTGCTCGTCGGCTCTAATGTGGTGACAGGGACAGGTGGCCTGTCAATTTTCATCTCTTTTTAAAACCTCAACCGGCCTTCGTTTATAGCCGATTGTATTTGCCGATGGAAGACGGCACAATCATTGGTGTTATGGAGAAAGGGGTCATGCCATTTGCAATAAACACACCCTTTTAATTGTTCAACCGGAGGAATTACATGTGATAATTTAATATTACCATGTTTAAGCAACTCATCAAATATTTTATCATATTTAGTAATATTAAATGTGAACTTAACATTTTCCTTTTGTGTCGAGTGCGGGTGAGAGCGAACAGAAGGTTTGGCCTTAGTGGGCCAAACAAGCTTATGGATATGTGACTTTTTTGGTTCTTAGGGCTTGGGTGGTCGGTTATATTTATGCTGGCCTTCCACACTAGGCGGATCACATGTGACTCCTGGTGCTCCGGATGGTCCGACCTGCGTAGTCGGATGATCTGCGAGCGGATCGGACGATCTGGTACTATCCCCAGACTGTCCAGTCATGCCAGACAACACCTGTGACCCTTGTGGTGGGCTCTGTGTTACTCCGGACTATCCAGCGTAGGGTGTCAAACGGTCTGATGGAGGGCTGGACGGTCCGAGATCGTTGGCAGACGGTCCGGCCATGCTCAGAGTTGACCTACCATTTAGCGGAGATGGCGGTGAAGGTCGTCCTGGATATGAGTCCATCGGCATACCAGAACATGGCTGGGGAAATCCATTTATTGCTGACGTGTCTGGCACAATTGTTTCAGCGCCTAATTTATGTGATAAAAAATTAGGCATGTGAGTCTTTCCTAATGCATGCACCATCCTTTCTATATCCTCTATGATACTTTTAATCCGATTATCAAAAGAAATTTTAATAGAAGGAATATCATCGACTGACCTGGCATCACCTTTCGTGGGGAGCTATTGCAGCACAGATGACATGTAATCAGAGTCTATTTCCCTCTCCTTTACGACCTTCTGGTGGCGATCTACCTTGAAGTGTGAGAGGTACCACTTTTTCGCCACCTTGAGCATCTGATCTTGTTGTCGTTGGATCTCCTCATCCATCTTCTTCATGTCATCTTTTAAGTTTTCATGCTCTGCGGCCGATAAATTAGTCAGCCTTGTGTCGCTGTTTGGAGAAGCACTGTTGAGATCTTTAGAATTGGCCATGTAAGCCTGATTTTGTAGATCTACAACCCCGTCCCCAGCGGAGTTGCCAAAAAGTATGTTGGTGCCGATCTAGGAAGCGCCAATCACTAGGTGGTGTACCGCCTGGCGGTGCCCTCTGCGGCGGCGCGAACGGTCCGCAGCCTTGGGCCGGACGGTCCGTGACCTGGGCACAGGAGCGGTGTCTTCCCTACGTCACACCGGACGGTCCGCAGCTCTGGGCCAGACGGTCCCCAATCTGGCGACAGGGTCGTCTTCCTCCTTGCTGGAATCTAGATCTCGTCCCCTGGGGGGAAAAGATCTTAAGGTGCTTCGGGTCGACAGGTCACCCGGGGTGTCCCCAGACGATGTGGAGTCGCCTAGGAATTAAGAGATCAATTTGAGGAAGAGGTCTTGGGTGGACAACTAGATCTTGCCCCCGGGAGGGGTGAGATCCTAGGGTCGTCTTGGGATCAGCAGGCCACTCAAGATGAATCTAGACGACGTAGTGTCGAATAGGGGTGGAGGTGGATATGTGGAAGACTACAACTATAACTATGCTATATCTACTCCTAGGGCAGGAAAAGTAAGTAAAGTAATTGATTCGATTGGAATGTGTTCGGGGGTTCTCAATCGGTCGTACCCCTTTATATTTATAAGGGAGGAGGTCTGGACCTTTTCCTAAGAGATAGCAAACAACTCCCACTTGATTAGATGGATAACCATGCACGAGATAAGGATAAACATCCGAGTTAATCTAATCTCGGGACACACGGACCGTCCGGGCCCAAGGGCCGGACCGTCTGCTCATTTTGGTGTCCAACAGTCCAGTTTCGTCACAGTGTAGTGACATCCTACGCTTCGGCATGAATGCGGGACCCAAGGCTCCATATATTTCAATGGAATGTAGAGGGAGCATCACCCTGCGTATCTCCCGTAGAGCTGCAGCCGCCCGCAACTCTACAGAGACACTAGCGGCGCTGGCCACCACAGAAGAAATACCAATCTCTAGGAAACTAAGAACAGGGGCATAGTAGATAACCAGGGTCTTGCCGATGCAACTCCAAAATCCCAAG
The DNA here is from genome assembly GCF_902167145.1 of Zea mays. NCBI lineage: Eukaryota > Viridiplantae > Streptophyta > Magnoliopsida > Poales > Poaceae > Zea > Zea mays. The sequence goes on from NC_050097.1 coordinate 146,255,855, forward strand.
TTACGTAGCGATAGAGATTCTATGAGCATGGTGGCCTCCTCGTTTCCCGCAACCAGGTTGCACGAGCCCAGTGTGAGACTCCACAAACAACCAACCATGCGGAGTGCAACACTTAGGTCATCAACCGAAAACTTGTAGCCAATCAATGTTAACGTACCAAGGTTGTGGATGCCGTCGCACCAATGGTTGTTATCGGTGAGCACTAGTGGTAGGATATTGAAGAAACCAATCACCATGGTACCAAGCATGTCCGTCTTGAGACGTTGCAACGGCAGCTGCGCGCGGTCAATACGTCCTGGTACAAGTTGAAGATAATCAACTCTGCGATCTAAGAGCAAATCCATCCAGCAGCCTAGCGTGTCCCCATCGGGCGAGAGCGACGAATGGAGGCAGAACGAAGATACTGGGCCCAGATGGTGGCCAAGGATCCTCGTCACAGCTTCCACTAGGTCTCGTGGCTGCTCGGGTTCATGTGGAGGCCAGCCAACCCTGACCGTGATGAGTCGCTCGTCATGGAGGACCAATGGGACACTCTCCCAGGCGGTGTCCCGCGAAGCAACGGCACGCCAGTAGACGAAGAGGTCAAGCATTAAGGGGTCGTACTCCCCGTCAATCTTGGAGCCCGACAGCTAGACATGAAAACCGATATTAATCTTTTATTATTATTATTATTTTTGTTATGAATAAATTAATACCACTACCGTTCGCCGGTAAAAATTAGACAGGCTTAGAGCTTTTCAAACAAAATTTATCATGTAACTCATACCTGCGAGAGGGCTTCCGCACAAAGGCGCTCGCAGTTCTTTTGTCAGATTCTCTGTCTGCGCCTTCCACAGCTACCGCCTGCGTGACGAGGGATTCCTTGCAGCTGCGCTCCGTCGTCTCCTCTATAGCTTCCAGCCAAACGACGCACTTCGCCTCGTCAAACGGTGGAAGGAGGTGCGCTGAGCCCTTCTCGCCAACGCTGCCCTCCGTCGTCTCCTCCGTAACTTCCAGCCAAACGACGCTCTCCGCCTCGTCAAACGGTTGAAGGAGGTGCGCTGCGCCCTTCTCGCCAACGCTGCTCTCTGCCTCATCAAGGAGGTGCGCTGAGCCCTTCTCGCCAACGCTGCCCTCCGTCATCTCCTCCGTAACTTCCAGCCAAACGACGCTCTCCGCCTCGTCAAACGGTGGAAGGAGGTGTGCTGCGCCCTTCTCACCAACGCTGCTCTCCGCCTCGTCAAGGAGGTGCGCTGAGCCCTTCATGCCGACGCCGCTCTCCGCCTCGGCAAACGGTGGAAGGATAGCATGTATTTTTTAAAAACTGTATGTAATAAAAAAATGGAAGAATACACCCCATTGCAACAATAATTTGTATTCTTCATATTATAATATAGTTTGCTCTAAATTCAAAGGTTGATGTTGTCTTAAGTATAATTGTTCTGTATTTATTGTAGTAACTCAATATATTTGTAGTAGTACTCCCTTCATTTTATAAATGCAAGTCTTCTATCTTTCTCTTATTAACATTAACTAAGTCTATATAAATTACGTCAATAATTATAAAATTAAAATAGTTTTTATTAAATCCACCATGGTATAAAATTAAAATAGTTTTTATTGTAGTAACTCAATATATTTGTAGTAGTACTCCCTTCATTTTATAAATGTAAGTCTTCTATCTTTCTCTTATTAACATTAACTAAGTCTATATAAATTACGTCGATAATTATAAAATTAAAATAGTTTTTAGAAAATTGCCTGTAGAAATCATGAATTTCTAGCGGTGGTTTTCTTAAGGAACCGTCTACAGAAATATGATTTATATAGGCAATTTTTTTCAGAAACCGCCACTAGAAATAACACTGGTGCTTGACAACCCAAACTACCTGTAAAAATTAAATTCCACCATAGGCTTAGAGCTTTTTCTACTAGTGGAGGAAAGAGAAAGATAAAGGTGTGGAGGTATGTAGTTTATTAGCCATTAATTTTTAGCTACTAGTGGTGGAGCCACATAAATTAAATATTATTTTTTCGGTCTAGAGGCAATCATCGAAAATAAAGGATTACTTTCGTTGGCCAGGACGGGGCTACCGAAAAAACCTACAATTCCTGTTGTGATAAGACCCGCTTGTACAACAGTCGCTCCCCTGATATGTCTAACACTATAGATTTAATAGTGGCGCTGCATTTGAGGTTCGTTGCTAAGACAATGCTAAGACAAGAACAAAGACTCCCAAGATGCTATTACATTTGGGGATGGGAGTCAAGGTAAGCTAAAAGGTGTAGGTAAAATCTTAATCACCACCAAACATTCCATTCCAAATGTATTTTGGTGGATTCCCTAGACTACAATTTGTGTTTCATATCACAATTATGTTTCATTGGTTACAATTGTTTATTTACCAATGTTGGTTCTATCATCTATAGAAGGAGTGATGATTTCGTTGCTTTTAAGGGTGTGTTAAAGTGAAAACTTTGTCTAGTAGGATTTTCGAATGACGATAAAGCGATAGTTGACACATGCTTCATATCTAAAACTAATATGGGTTGACTATGGCATCAACGACTTGCCCATGTTGGGATGAAGAATCCTCATAAGGTTATAAAGGGGAACAGGTTTTAGGACAACCGAATGTGTGTTTTGAGAAAGACATGCCATATGACATATGCCGAGCATAGAAGCAAGTTGGATCATCAAATCATCCATTACAAAATATCATGACAACATCAAGATCATTGGAACTCCTACACATGGATCAATTCGGCTCCGTTGCTTACATAAGCATCGGCGGGAGTAAGTATTGTTTAGTGATTGTGGATGATTATGCACGCTTCACTAGCTAGGGTGTTCTTTTTATAAGATAAAAGTGAAACCAAAGGAACCTCAAAGAGATTCTTAATAAGAGCTCAAAATGAGTTCAACTTGAAAATCAAAAGAATTAGAAGCGACAATAGACAGAGTTCAATTATACACAAGTGGCAGAATTTCTTGAAGAGGAGGGAATTAAGCATTGATGTTGGAAAAATGGGCGACAAAAGCGTCATCTCCATGTCAATAGGGACAAGTTTTAATTTAGATTAATTTAAATATAACAGAGTAAAGAATACAAGTATATATTGTAGGCTCATGCTTCCATAATTCTTAAATTTACATAGAAATTATGTTAATTATATCTTCGTAGAGTTCCAGCATGAGCACATAGAAAATAAAATTACACCGTATGGCCAGCCTATTACTTTACTAAAAAAATCTCGATCCTTTGACTCAGCAGATGGGCGCTTGCCATAGACAAGAACTTGGTGAACTGAAATATATGATATGCACTCATGCCAACATGCTAATAAGATACTAAAGAAATACTAAAACACATGCTAATAAGATACTAAATCACTAAAAAAATACTGCTATAACACACTTCCCAAACTAAAATATATAATTAAATTAAAATACCTTAGACCACTAAATACAAAAAATGTGCTATTAATGAAATAAAAAAAAACAAAAAAACTTGTTAATAAGAAATTAAAGTTAAACATTATATTAATTAATGGAATGAAACTATTATTTCGACCTGAGACGAGACACTAGTTACTTAATTCCGCTGCAGATTTTTGGCGATTTTGTTTTTGTAAATATGCTAGACAACATTTCACATTTCGAATGAATCAACTAATTAATTAGGGAAATTTGGATCCATACCATTAAAAGATCACCACTTTGGATTCATACCATTACTATCTCACTTACATGTGGGTCCACATGAGTCAATGACATGTGGGGTCCATGGTATATATCTAAAGTTTGGATCTTTTAATGGTATAGATCCAATTGTTCCAATTAATTAATATATTAGGTCTCTCATGCATATGCAAGACGGTTCATGGCAGTCTATATATAGCAATAATGGCATACGATAGCAAATCTCTCGTGCATGCAAGACGTTCGCACGACAGGAAGTGGACGAGCGATCGAGGTCCGTCGAACGCGGCACGCAGCGCAGGGGATCGGAGATAAGATAAGCCTCGCGCGACAGCCTGAACCTGACGAAGCGACCTAGCTAGCGCTGTTGCTTAACAACCTAGACAGATTGCGGGATACACGGAACAACCGGCCGGGCATCGTTATCAGCCGTCCTCCACGTCTATATATGCGACTAGTCGAATTAGGGAATCGTTATCAGGCCTCCTGCGTTTGCTTTTTGAAACCTCGCTCCTAAATATCCCATCGTCGTCGCCGCCACCACTGCACCGCCCACTAGCTATAGACGACCGGCCGGCCGGAGATGGATCCGGTGTGGTTAGAGTGGTTCCACAGGGAAGGGGCGGAGCTCGCCAACCGCCGCCGTAGGCTGGATCTTATTCTTGATGATGATGAGGAGGAGGAGGATCGCGTAGCCTTGGCCTTGGCTCCCTACGTTGATCGCCATTACAATGATCCTGTCTATTACCGGCTGATCTCGCCTCGAACCCGTCCCCGATCCCCATCCCCGTCCTCACACGCCGGGGACGACGACAACAAGCGTGCTTGCATCCTGGGGCTCAAGGAGGTGGTGCCAACCGCTAAGAACGACGACAACTGTGCCATCTGCCTCAACCCATTGGCCGATATCGCTGGTCCTGATCCTGATCACAAGAAGGACGACGCCGCAGCTACGTCGATGCTTCGGGCCATGCCCTGCTCCCACATCTTCCACCAGCACTGTATCTTACAGTGGCTCCATCGCAACGCCGTCTGTCCTCTCTGTCGCTACCAACTACCCACCACTTTCAAGGATGAGGACACCGAAGAGGAGGATGAGGATGAGGATGAGGATGAGGAGGAGGAGGAGGAGGAGGAGACGAACAACTCAAATTCTCGATTGAATCAGATCAGACGACGACTGCAGATCTTGTATAACTAAAAAATTCAGCTCACACAGCCTGATCAGGCCGCCATTGCTTGCTCTCGCTGCTGTCTATACGGTCTCTCAGATCAGTTTGTGCGATTATATTCATGCATTCAACTAACCTTATGATGTGTAAGAAACTAAAAATGCATGCATGCATGGTGTCATATATGTGGTTATATACTCCTTATTTCTTTAACACGTGTGCACTTATGGACACGTACCAAGGATGAGCTCCTCTCAATAGGAAGGATAATGATGTGCAAGAGCAAAGACAAATCAAACCAAACGGCGCTTTATTATTAGTATCATATCACACTATTGGAAACCGGCTCTTTGACAAATGCCAAATTATTTACCGAGTGTTTTTAGGCACACCGGTACAAAGAAATACGGTAGCAAATTGATTTATATTGGCAAATCAGTTAAGACAACCACCGGTATAATCGATTTCCCCTAGTGGTTGACCTAAGAAAACCACTAGCACAAATCCTTTGTATCAAACATAAACTGGGGTTTAAAAACAGCAAAGTCTTATTTCATTTGTGTCTAGATTACAATTTTGTTGCCCACATATTAGAACGTATAAACCGAGTATAAATTATTTGTTTGAAGTTGTAAATCAATTAAATGAAATAGTTGTCAACTACAAAGTTAAATAACTTTATAAGTTCTACACCTATTATTTTGGTACATTTTTCACCCGAGGACGTTCGCAAATTTTGCATTATAAAGTTTGTCATATTCGTATGCAATTTTCATGGCCTAAATGATTTCAAATAGAAAAGTTGTCAACTACAAATTTTCACAACTTTTAGAGATCTACAAATTTTATTTTGGTGGTTTTTTCTTACGAGGTCATTTGAAAATGTCAAAAAAATTGATTTCAAATGATTTTTACATGCAGTTTTCTTATGAAGCGTGAGTAGAAATCGTATTTGTACTAGTTGTTCCTTAAAAATCATCAGTAGAAACAGCATGATTTGTACTAGCGGTTTTCTTAAGGAATCGCTAGTACAAATATGATTTCTACGCGCAGTTTCTTAAGTAAATCACTAGTGAAAAGTGTTTCCACTGTATGTTCTCGTGTCGGGATGGCCAATTTATTTTCATTGATGCTCCATAACCAAAACTACTTGTAAAAATTATACCTCAGCGCAGGCATAGAGCTTTTTTTACTAGTGGTAGTCGCAAAGAAGCTCTTTGACGAGTCCAGACAAAAAATGCTTGGCAAAAAAAATTACTCGGCAAATAGCTTCTTTGTCGAGTATCTTTTTTTACACTAGGCAAAGAGTTTATTTGCCGAGTGTCTTTTTTTACACTAGACAAAGAAAATTTTCAAATCACATTTTGACGTAGTAAATGAATTCAAATGAAAAGTTACCAACTACACCGTTGTATAACTCATCAAGATGTACAATTTTTATTTTGGTCAATTCTTCATATGACAAAATAATAGTAAATTTGTTCACAAACCGTAAATATCTCTCTTGTGGTTTATGAAACTACAAGGGGATGTATAGAATTTATGAAAAATGTTAGAACCACCATGTCGGATGAATAAATGACCAAACAACCAGAATAAACTTTAAATTTTGTAGTTGGTAACTTCTTGATTTGAAGTCATCCACTACAACAGCTACAGCCATTTTCGGCGGCCAGAAGCCGCCGAAAATAAGCCAGTTGCCGCCGAAAATAAGCTATTTTCGGCGGCAATTGACTTATTTTCGGCGGCTTCTGGCCGCCAAAAAAAACTGGCCGAAAATAAGGCTTTATTTTCGGCGGCCAGGGTCTGGCCGCCGAAAATAGCTTATTTCCGGCGGCTGGCTCCCTGGCCGCCAAAAATAACAGATTATTTTCGGCGGCCAGCCAGTCAGCCGCCAGAAATAACAACTGCCGAAAATAAAATCCCTATTTTCGGCGGCCAGAGGGGGCCGCCGAAAATTACTAATTTCAGAGCAAAAAAATTGAAAAAAATGCGAAAAATAACAGAATTTCATACAAAATTCATACAATAACAGAAATTCCATACAATCACAGAAAATTCATACTTGAGTTCACAACATAAAACTTGAGTCCATACAAATATAAAGTCTACAAATAGTCCATACAAACATAAAGTCCACAAATAGTTCATTACAACACAGTGCGACACAAAGCTAACTTAATCACACATTGGGGTCGTTGGAGTTGTGTCCACTACCTCCAGAAGCCAATAACTGGTCGACGAAGTCGTGTAACGGGGTTGGATCCTAAAAAAAAGATGACATTAATAACGGCATTGGTTACATGTATAACGACTATTCAAACAAATTGTTTCTCAAACTAACCTCTCCTGCATAAGCTCCCTCCCCTGCATAAGCTCCTCCTGGTGCTGGTATGACCGGTGGTGGCGTGTTGTGGCCCATGACCCCGGATCCCTACAAAATCAAGTTTAGTAAAGATTTGACAATTAGGTTGATACAAACGACAAGTCTTAACTAAATTGAATAACCTGAGGTGGAGGTGGAGGTGGCGGAGCATGTAATCCCCACTGAGGCATCGGCGGCTGAAATTGAGGGAAAACAAATGGTTGCTGCTGTGCCTGCTGTGGAAACCAAGAATGTTGCAAATATAATATATTAGTTATAGAACCAATATCGAGCGTGTTGAGAATAAATAAGACACTCACGTTTATTGCTTGTTGCGCCTGTGCGTTATAAGCAGCCATGTACTCTGATTGCTGTTGGAGAAATGCCATTTGTTGTTGCCGCATCTCTTCACAAAACTTTTCTTGCTGCTCCCTCATAGCTTCCTCCATGCTAGATACAGAGTGGCGACTACGGCTGCTACTACCACAGCCCGCCTGCGACGAAGAGCCGCCACGAGAACGCAACTCCGTCGAATCGATAACACCGGTAAACATAGAATATCTTGAAGAACAAGAAAATTAGCTATTCGGTCGTAGTTTCAATATTATTGAAAACAATTCACAAGTTCATACCGTCCATGCGCCTTGCCGCCAAGTGAATGCACAACCTCAGCGTCGATGGTAGGCGCTCCTCGCCAATCGTAGTCTTCTCCATACTTCTTAACCATCTCCTGCCCGTATGTCTCCTGCAATACAATATGAAGGTTCAGCACACATGTAATTTATAGCTATATGGGAAGAAAACATTAATCATAACAACAACTAACCATACGCTCAACGGCCGCTTGACTACACAGCTCATCGGAGATTTCACTGTTTTTCGCTCGATGCCCTCTCCTATAAACATCGATTGGGCTCGGGACAACTCCAGTTTGAGCCTCCTGCAAATATATGAGTTCAATCCTGTTTCATTTCTGAGTAAAACAGAATACTACATACTCACCATTCGCTTAGCCAACCGAATGTGTCCATCAGCCCCATAGGTATGGTTGACTACGACCTCATCATCGTCCTCGTCCTGCTGATGGCGCTGTCTATGTCGATTTATGTTTGACTTCTCAATCCACTCGGGCGAAGCCCATATCTCACACAAAGCCTTGTAAGCCTGCGGCCGGTGTTCCATCCATGGAAGAGTTACCTGCATATAAAGCGTTAGCTCAAAATTACATTCACATCTGAATGAGCTGTTAAATTAGATTTTTACCTCCATGTACTGGTCTACAGTCAAGTAGACATCTGAATATTGTCGAAAGTTGTTGATAGAATGACCTCGGCGCTTCATGTACGCGTTCACAACCTGTAGACGAGCATTGGAAAATGCATCCCTGCACACCTTTTTCGCATTTTTCTCTAATACTCGGTCTGCATGCTCTTGAGCCTCAGGTTTCACACGATAGCGTCTCTGTCCAACATCGAAAATAAAATTAGTTCAAAAACAACTAATAAATGTTAGGTTGAAACAACTAATAAATGTTAGTTTGAAAAAATTACCCAAAAGTCGTGCTTGACGGCGCCTTGAGCTGTTCCATATGTAGCATGTGGAGCCAGTGCGAAGTGCGACCAGCTAGTGCAAGGAACCACCACACCTTTCGGGTCGGTGACAATTCCTGGGTTATGTAGACGACAGAGGTTACCTAAGACTTGATTAACCTGTCTATGGTGACCTCGACCGTCAAATGACGTGTCTTCCCATTGGCTGCATGACAAAAAACAAGAAAGTCATGTCATATATATAGTGTAAAATAAACAAATAAGTAAGAACAAAGTGGCCAAACGTGAGTACCTATCACCAACCGGAATGATCAGTACTCGAGCTTCAGATTGTGCAGGCGCCGACGGAGGTAGGACAAAGTGGCCCTTCCGAGTGCCCCTTCGTCGAACGACAGGAGCCTCGGTGGTATCGTCATCCGCCTCAGCATCTAAGCCCTCATGGGCCTGCTCGTCCTCCTCGTCATCCTCCTCATGGGCCTGCTCGTCCTCGTCCTCCTCCTCATGGTGTTGCACCTCCTCCTCGTCGTCCTCCTCTTCCTATGCACATGAAATAGAGACACGTAAAAATTTACATAAACATTTACATAAGATCATTTATATAAGTGACTGACAAATAAGATCAATTACATAAACATTTACATCGGTAGTCCGTTGTAGAGCGATAGGTGTATCACGTAGTTCTGGTCGAGCGTGTCTCAGCAACGCCTCCTGTCTGCTCTGGCTAGAAGAACTCCCTTGGAAAAGGGAACGTGCACTAGGGAGTATCCTGCTAGCCACATTAAGAAACCCCCTAGCAGTGCGCTTTGGTTTATTCCTACCACTCATCCTGTTCAATAGAAAAACATTAAATGTATTAGCTCCATAAAATTAAGTGAACTAATAAAAAATCAAATAATACATCACATAATATGAAATTTTGCATTACACATCAAAATTCATTAGAATCACGATCAAGGAGTCTTCTTCGATCCAAAGCTCGCAATGTGGCTTTTTTGTTCCTTGGATTTCGTTTTCGTTTCGGTGCAACACACTCATCAGTAGTGACATCGTTACGGTCTCCGACTAGTGAGTTCAGTGCAACACCCTCATCGATAGTAAAAGTAGTTGGCAATTCTTCTTCTTGATAAACATCATCGGCCTGTTCGTCTTCGAATTGATAACCAGCAGTGCAAGGAGTATGTAAACGTTCCCTAGGGTTCACCTTATGAACTACCCACCATGCTTCAAACTTCGGATTTGGGTACGACATATAGTAGACCTGCTCGCACTGGTGTGCAAGGATAAAATTATCATGGCCTCGAAGTCGTTCCTTGTGCTTTACTTCAGTTATACCATATTGACTTTGTCTAATCCCATTAGTGCTGTCAAACCAATCACATAGAAAGAATACTAATTTCAAAGGTTTGTTCCCTGCAAAATTAAACTCTAGGATGTTTTGAATGATGCCATAATAATTAGTTTCTCTACCGAGTGCATCGAGTGCCCTAGTCAGAACTCCAGTGTTACGTGTGGCTGCACGAGGACGAGACTTTTCAAATTGGTCTGAACGAAAACGAAAGCCATTCACATCGTATCGACCAAATGTTCTGCAAGTGACCGTCCCATAAGATAGTTGTCTCAAGTCCTCGTGTATGTTAGGAGTCTTTGTGCACTGCAAATAATATACAGTTAAAATGACTACCTCGCGTAAAAGGCTAAATGACATGAAAGTAAGGAATATAGAGAGTTTACATGCTCGCGAAACCAGTCAACAAAATTAGGTCTTCCTTGCCTCCCATGTCGTCGCATAGTATCTAGTTGTTTGCTTGTAGGCTGATGGGAATAAGTCCAATTTTCCTCGTCGAACTTACTGTACGACAAATAAGTAATTAAATATGGCTCCTTTGGTACAGAAATTAAGGGGTAAAATAAAGACTTACATGAAATATGGCTCCATCTCTTCCATATTAGAGTACATGTATAGCAATGTGGACATTCTTTCATCCATGCTAAGGTGGTAGAACGTGCCCTTACTAGTACTTGTGCCTCTCCATTGGAAAATGTTGAGATCACTGACAGGAGGTTCCTCATCGACATTGTATCGCATGGTAGCAGCATAGACATTATGTTCCTCTGCGAAATACACACTCGTGAAGTATGAAACCTCCTTTAGCAAAAAAGCTTCAGCGATGCATCCTTCTACTCTAGCCTTATTTCGAACCATGCCTCGCAGGTTTTTGAGTGCACATTCAATGTGATACATCCACCTATATTGTACAGGTCCACCAACCTTTGCCTCATATGGAATGTGAATAAGTAGATGCTCCATCGGATTGAAGAATCCAGGTGGGAATATTTTTTCTAGCTTGCATAACAACACTGGTATTTGTTTCTCCAACTTCTCCATCATATTTTTACTTATTTCTTTGGCACAGATTTGCCTGTAGAAATAACTTAGCTCAGCTATTGCTTGCCACATGGTGTCGGGCATATAACCACGAAACATGACAGGGATAATCCTCTCCATTAATATATGGAAGTCATGGCTCTTTAACCCAGTTAGTTTTCCCGTTTTCAAATTCACAGCTCTTTTCAAGCCCGCAGCATAACCATCAGGAAATTTAATTTTTTTCATCCATCTCATTACCTCGATCTTGTCTTTAGAGGTAAGACAGAACAAGGCACGGGGCGGCCTACCGTTGTCATTGAGCACTTGGGTTGGTCGGTCACAAAACATTGCTAGATCTCTTCGAGCTTTCAGATTGTCCTTTGTTTTGTCAAAATGCATGCAGGTGTGTATGAGGGCTTCAGCAACATTACTTTCTTGGTGCATGACATCAATGTTGTGCACAAGAATCAATGACGACATATAAGGGAGCTCCCAGAGACCACATATATGTGTCCAGTTGTGGTCCACTCCGAATCCTTCGTACTTGTCCCCCTTTTCATTTAGGACAAGGTTGTTCAGCTGAGCATATATTTCTGCCGCGTTAAGACGTTTAGGCGGACCTTTGGTGACCACAGTGTTCTTTATAAAGTTTTTCTTATCGCTCCTAAAGGGGTGTTTCCTGGGCAACCAGCGTCGATGACAATCGAAGTAAGTGATCTTTCCACCATGAGCAAGACGGAAGCAATCTGTATCTGAACCGCAATATGGACATGTCAATCTACCATGTGTACTCCAACCGGTAAAAATAGCATATGCCATGAAGTCATGCACCGACCACAAATACGCAACTCGAAGTTTGAATATCTGTTTTGTAAAAACATTGTATGCTTCAACACCTTTCCAAAGCTCCTTCAACTCTTCAATCAAGGGTTTTAACATGACATTGAGGTTCTTTCCGGGATAGTCTGAGCCAGGAATGATTAAGCAAAGAAATATAAATTCATATTTCATACAAAGAGAAGGTGGAAGGTTGTATGGAATAACAAAGACGGGCCAACATGAGTATGATGATGCCATTTGACCAAAAGGTGTGAAGCCATCGGTCGCGAGGCCAATTCGAACATTCCTCGGATTAGCTGCAAACTCGGGATCAAACGTGTCGAGAGCCTTCCATGCATCCCCATCTGAAGGGTGCACGATTAGGTCATCGTTACCACGGACACCTTCTTTGTGCCATCGCATGTGCATAGCGGTTTTTTTAGATAGAAACATCCGTTTCACTCGAGGAGTTAGTGGCAAGTAGCGGAGCTGCTTATGTGCAACATCTGTCATCACCTTCTCAACCTCATCATTAACAACTTCCACAAATCTAGATTGTCCACATTTCAGACATTTTTTCTCTTCCGCATGCTCCTTCATGAAAATCATACAATTATTTTTGCACGCATCAATCTTCTCATAATCCATACCGAGACCTTTGATAATTGTCTTTGATTGGTACATGTCTTTAGGCAACTTATTGGGCTTTGGGAGCACATCTCCTAATAACTTTAAAATCTCATTGTAACAATTGTTCGAGAAAAAGTACTTGGACTTAATGGACATGAGCCGAGTCACAAAAGCGAGTATACTCACATCTGTGTGTTCATGCAACGGCTCTTCAGAGTCTTTTAGTAGTTTAAAAAATCTGGAAACCTCTGGTGTGGCAGGATCCTCGGAGCTTAGGTTGAATTCTGGACGAAGCGAATCTAGCATCTCATGCATCGCATCATCGCTAGCCCAATCATTGTTCTCCTCCTCTTCTACATTCCTGTTGGGTACTACCTCACCATGATGTTCCCACACCTCATATCCGGGCATAAATCCAAACTGACAAAGATCTAGGCTAACTCTTTCCTTATTAAGAAATATACTGTTTTCGTGATGCCTACAAGGGCATCTGACAGTGCCGGTTAAGGACAAGGCGAATACGTGGTCCACAAAATCTTTGGTCTTGGCTATCCATTCATCAGAATGACGTCCATTTCTACTCCAGCCATTGTACATCCATGCACGATCTTCAGCCATGCCTGAGACTATTAAACGGAACAATATCGTGAAAAAAAAATTCAACTTCGTCAAGGGTATCGGTCCTACATGTATGTACGACATGGATAGCTTCTAAACCCACATGAACCTAGCAGGACCCAAAATAATTTGGCAGCATAACTTCGCTACCACTAAATAATATTACTTCTATACAAAACAATCAAATCAAACTAAGTACCACATACAATAATTATGCAACTATTATACGTACCAATATAATATACTATTAAAGCTAATAATATAATAGTAATCAAACAATAATACGAAAATAAAAAACAAAATACTTGCATGCTAATAATATACTATTAAAGCTAATAATATAATAGTAATCAAATTAAACAATATAATATACTATAACATACTTGCATTCTAATAATATAATTGCATACTAATAATATAATAGTAATCAAATTAAACAATATAATATACTATAACATACTTGCATTCTAATAATATAATTGCATACTAATAATATAATAGTAATCAAATTAAACAAAATTACAAACAGTAATCAAACAAACACAATTACAAATATATAATAATTTCGGTGGCATCTAAATAACAGCCGTCGAAAATAAGAAATAAAATACTTAAAAAAATTACCTCTCCGACGGTGGTCGACGATGATGCCTCGGGGCGGTGGCGGCTCGAAGCGCGGCGGCGAAGGCGGCGGCGGCTCTGCTCGGGGCGCGGCGGCGGCGGCCGAGGCCGGGCTTCCCGGCGGCGGGTGGCCGGCGACCGGCGGCAGGGGCGGGGGGTGGCCGGCCGGGGCCGCAGGGACGGCAGGGAGCGACGGTGGCGGCTCTGCTCGGGGCGCGGCGGCGGCTGCCGAGGCCGGGCTTCCCGGCGGCGGGTGGCCGGCGACCGGCGGCAGGGGCGGGGGGTGGCCGGCCGGGGGCGCAGGGACGGCAGGGAGCGACGGCGCGGGCGGACAGGGAGCGGCGACGCGGGAGAGGCCAGGGGAAGAGAGAAAGAAAGAGAAGAAGAAGGGGGCTGACCGTTTTTTAACGTTTAGTTTTCGGCGGCTAACCCTGGCCGCCGAAAATAAGCCCTAATTTTCGGCGGCCTTGTCAGAAGCCGCCGAAAATAGCCTAGTTTTCGGCGGTCGTGTCAGACCGCCGAAAATAGTCCGCAATTTTCGGCGGCTACCCTCTGGCCGCCGAAAATTACGGTGGCCGCCGAAAGTGTTGCGTACTGCTGTTGTGATCTTGTCAACGACTATGTCTGAATTAGAAAAAATTGAATTTTTAAAACGATACCGGATGGAAAAACTACCAAAATGAAAGTTGTGGATCCTCAAAAGTTATGAAACTTTATGTAAAACTATGTTAAAAAATTCGAATTTTTCAAACGACCTCGAATGAAAAAAACTAAAATGAAAGTTATAGGTCCCGTAAAGTTATTTAACTTTGTAGTTGATAAATTTTTAATTTGAAATTATCTCATCATAGAAAAAATAAGTTTGAAATTTTCAAATTTGAAATCCAAATTTTGTAAACGACCTTGAATGAAGAAACTATCAAAATGAAAGTTGTGGATCTGGAAAAGTTATGGAACTTTGTAGTTAACAACTTCTTCATTTGAATTTATTTAGTGCTTCAAACAATCAATTTATTTAGTGCCTCAAATAATCAATTTAGAATCAATTTATAAATACATGTGAAATAGGGGAAGAAAAAGTAATATAAATACAATCAATTTGTTTAGTGCCTCAAACAATCAATGTACACTCGGAAGTCTGCCCTCACAGCGAGGACGCCTCACAACCTTGGCATTTTGAGGACTAGGTACGAGTAATGTGTAATGGCCAATAACTTGGCTGGCCCGAGTCACCCGACGATGGCGTTGTAGGCACATTCGAGGTTGGCCACCTCGAAGCGGAGGTACTTGGTGCGGAAGTGATCAGGCGTGTCGAAGGTCATGGGTAGGTACATGTGCCCTAGTGGGTACTCCCCTGAATCCTGATCCATCATGATGCCAAATAAGGGATTGTTTGACTCTTGAAGTTATACAATGGAGATCCCATGTTCCTAAGTGTCTTTAGGAAAGTGACGGTGACACTGCTTCCATTGTTGACCTGCACCCTATTAACTCGGCTCCTGCAGATCTCTGGGCTAACAAGTAATGAATACTTGCCTGGGTGATCGAACATGAGCCATTGGTCAGCTCGGCTGAAGGAGATCAGAATCTCAGACCACCGGTATGGCGTTCGTGGGTCAGTCATAGCTGCTAGGACTTAACAGTCAAACAACTTATGCTCCCTTTTGTTCTCTCTAGAGTCGTGCCCTCTGAACTGAAGTTGACCACCCTGTCAATCTTAGGGAACAGTTAGCTATTGTCTTCCCATAGTGGTGGTTGTGGTGGTGGGTTATGGTTCTGCCTTGCAGGTGGTGTTGGTAGCTCTGGGAATGGTCGGCCATGGCTGATTGAGTTCTTGAACTCCCTACAGTTACATAGGTAATGGCACATCTCCTTGTGATACAAGTCATCGAGGATCTCGTCTAGTGATCTCATGTTGTTGTTGTTGTTGCCACGAGGGGGACCATGCTACCATGTGGGTGGTAGTCCCATGGCATTGATTTCTTTCCTCGGCTTCTTGTCCCAGTGTCGGTCTTACCGCAGGACATCTTCTTTATTCATGGACATGTATTTTTCGCTGGTCGATGAGGTCGTGGGCTCGTTTGTAGCGGTGATGTATCTGTCGATGTCACGTACGAGTTTCTCAGAGGTCGCTAGATCCCATTGGAGGATGGCATGTACGAAAGCCTCATCATGAGATCCCCGGTAGAAGTCCTCATTCATTGCTACCTCAGTGATGTTGGGGATGCGGTTCCTCATCGATTGAAAACACTTTAGGGACGAGCAAAAAGAATCATCCTCCTTGCACTTTTTGGATTTGAGGTACCATGGTTGCGTCAGCTTGTCAGAGAGTGACTGAAAGTGGGCAATGAGCCTGACACAAAAGTCGGCCCCGTCGTTGATGTAGTGATGACAAAGGTGAGGAAGCCACTAGGGCACATCTTGCACCAGCACGATTAGGCGGTAGGATGTCATCACATCCTTCATTGCCTCTGTAGCTCGGGTAGCCGTGAAATAAACGGCCAGCTAGTCGCTCGGGCCCTATTTTGCATCATACATGTCAACATTAGAGACCTTGAAGTTTGGTAGCCACTGCACCACATGTAGTAGGCCGGTGAAGGAGAAAACCCCAAACATGGCCCTGACGTCTGGCTTGCCACCCTCTACATCGTCATGGTGTCGATGTCGAGGCAACAACTAGGAACGACAGCTGGCTAACCATTCATGAAGTGAGTGATAAGGCACATGACTATTTGTTGATGCCGTTGTAGAAGTTATTCGAGCCCTGACTCCTCGCTATGGGTACTGTGGTCTTGGTCATACTCTTCTTGGCATCTCAGTTCTTCTTCATGTCGTCAAGCGCGTGGTGCTTCAATGCTGCTCCGCACGTCACGACAACTATTAGGTCGGTGGTGTATGTCCCCCTCTAGATGAGCCGGAGGAAGAAGATGATTTGCCTCTTGCATAAGGATTTGCTAGTAGGCGTTTCGATCCAATGAGTTAGGGAGATCATTCTCATTTTAGGCCAGCACACCTCTGACTTGACTTGGAGTTTGCATGAATCAAGCGAAGTCGGGTAGCAGGTTACACGGAAGGAATAATTGGCCATGTGGTTGAAGTTCGTCGCGCTCGGCAAGCTCATGCTCGTGCTCATGCTCATGCATGCAATCTTGAACATCATGCTGACTCTTCCATCGAGCATTCCTTTGCTCCTAGAATCCTCACTCGTTTGGAGTCGGATCACGTTCGCTGGCATTATGATGACACTGGATGTTACATCGCCGGTTCTGGTGACAACACATGTTGCGCTACTACGAGTCTTCCCCTGCCATGGTGAGTTTGTCATCAGAGGCAACGTCGTCTTCCACTCCCCCATTGATAACGAGGTCGTCGGGGAAGTAGAAGGGTGATTCTGGAACCGTGGCCTTGGTGACAACATCAGTAGACTTGGTGATCACGATAGCTTCAGGACGCTTGGAGATCTTAGGTAGGCATGATTTGCATGAGCGTGAATCCATGAGCACTACTACAAATCGTGTTATATGAGACAGTTAATTTTTAGTTATTAAGACGCTTATGATGTGTCCAAATTTGATGGAGTCGCAAAAGATGTTCCGTTTTTAAGATGGTTATAAACCGTCATAAAAGATATTAAATAAGACAATTTTTAATTAGTAACCGTCTAAAAAAGGAATTTGTTACGTCATTTATCCAATAAACCGTCTTACATTAGGTTTTGTTTAAGACACTTCTTCGAAAGAACTGTCGAAAATACGAATATTATAAGTCACAAAGTATTTATCAAACTGACCAGAATAGCCTATAATAATAGACACTCGCAACAGAAAAACCATCTTATTTATGAGACTAATATTGGACGTTTTAAAAACCGTCTTATTTAGGAGACTGATATGATACGTTTTGAGAAATGTCATATTAAGATTTGAAACGACTTACTTGGCAGTATATTCTTCAATTACCACATTATAATAATTTAAAAGAGAAAAATACATACACATATATTTAATAACACTATAATTAATATAATATAGATAAATAACATTCAATATCTCATAAATAAGCATTGTCAAATAACTCATACATAAGTGTACTCTAAATTTAAACTTGCTCATCAACTGTTTGTGCTAACATTGAGCCTAACTAAGTATATAACTTGATGAAGTCCATGAAAGGGCAAATACAACTTGATGAAGTCCATGATCTTGTTGGTCTCCAGATCGATCTTGATGGTGTCGTTGACCTTGATGAGAGGGTCGGGGTAGCGGATGGTGCGGCCGTCGTAGGTGTTCAGGTAGGGGATGCCTTTCTAGCCAAACTGAACAGACCTCACCTTGCAGAGCATGAACTGCACACAAACCAATAGAAAAGCAGTGAGCATTTCACAGGCGTACTATGAAAGGGCATGGGAATTTCCAGCGATGTAAATGGATAGATAGAAAGAGCAACATCTATTAATAGTCCTAACGATTGTAGCACATGACATTTAATAGAGATCTGTCCAAACAGATAAAAAAAGATAAACATAAATTCAAGAAAAATATAATATAACTATTTTCAATGCCAAGTACAAGGCAATATAGGCAGTAAGTGTTATTTGTGGGGAAAAGAGGAAAGGGAAATTAGTCAACTAGATCCTGTTTACAGTAAACCTATGAAATGTTGTGTACACACCCTGTTAATGGACTGAATCAATCCAAATATTGCGGGGAAAAAGAGTTCATTACAAATATGCATATCTGATAACCTCTTGTAAGCTAAAAGACTGAACCTGAGATACCAAAGAATACGATAGCTTAGTAAAGAGTGAGAAAACAAGAAAATTGTGATGCAAAGATGAATACATCAATCATAACAAGATAGTACCAAATCTGAAAGATGGAAAAAGAAGGCACTAAGTTAGTGATGCAATGGTAGTTAATCATTTCTAAGTTTAATGATCAAAATCATCAATATTTAGTCAAGACCTTAGAAGAATTTCCAAACAAACAGCAAAACCCCATCAGTGTTAGGTTTGTAAGAATTCTAGATATAGTTGAAACCTACCGATCTGAAGTATTCAACAAAGCGTGGTTCTTGAAACACAATTGATCCTTGAAAGGCAATTGACAGATATTATTTTATTGATACAACAGCCATTTCATCCATCAGATCATGCCATTCTCGCTTGTGGGAAATTGGAGGATGCATGCTTTATAGAATACTTGGATCCACTGTACAAATTGATACTTTTCTCCTATGCTCAGGGGATAGATCCAATTGAGCACTATGAAAAGCCATGTCGCGCAAACCTGCGCCATTTCAAAATTAAGCAAGGTAGAAGCAAGCATACGAAAAACTGAAAATTGGAGCATTGCTACTATTTGCACATAGTAATAAGTCAAGAGAAGAACATAGGTAAATATTCGTCTGCAGTTCGTGTAGTAAGCAAGAATATTTTCTTGAGACCAAGGGATAATGTCATCTTTTCGATGTAATCTGAAGAATGACAACCACCAAGAGTAACCAAAAAAGGGATGATTGAACCATCTCTTTCAACAACATAGAATGATTCTAACGCTTCAAGAAACTGAATTATTGCAGTCATGAAACCTTCCATTACAACCTTGTTTCTACACAAACATGACATCAACTTTTATCTATTCTTTGGCAGCAAAGAGATGGAACATTGTATTCATCTATTTATACCTTTATGTGTCTTTGAGCTTACTGCAAAAAGTGTCAATTAGAAAGATAAGCAGAAAGAACATAAAAATATTTGTAGATGTACATTGTATTCATCTATTTATACCTTTATCTCCCTTTAGCAGATCCTGAGAATTTGTGTTGGAAACTTAACCACAGTCTACAATTTTCACTTGATAAGAAGGATTTCCAGTTTCACTACCAACTGCTTCAAGCTTTTTAAGCAAAGCAATTCCACTGACCACCTTCCCAAAGATCACATGTTTGCTACAAATATTATAGTTTGAAATTCATTAAAGGTTGCTGGACCATGGAGAATAGGCAGGAAATATAAGATAAGACATCACAGATAACTAGAAACTAACAACATTAAATACTATACTATAGTATCAAAGAAAGTGCAATACAATATATAGGGGTGTGACATGTTGTAGCTCTCACAGGAGAACTACTGTAGAGATGACCAGAATGTACTTACCACCTGGTGTGCAAGAGTTCAGTGTTTGGACTTTCTGGAGTAACCATAAACGTTACAGCGCCATCAGGCAAGAATCTACAATGCGGCTACATTGTTCAAAATAATAGATTGCTAGCTTTGCCTGGCTTTCATAACCAGCTCTTCCGTGGTTGCGCCGATGATCTCATTGGCACGCTTTAGAGGGACACAGCAAATCCTTCCAATAGAGTCCTGGATGCAAAACGGCCTTAAGTATTGGGCAGAAAGAAAAAAAAAGAAGAAACAGAGAACAACAAGTGACAACATGATGGTCAGTAGATGCAAAAAAAACTTCTGGCCATGTAAACGTGTCTGCAAAAATCGTTATTCTGTGCACTGTATCTGTAAGAAAACGTCCCTATGCTCTGATCAGGTGGCACCATGAGAAGAAAAAGAAACAAGTGAGAACTCACTCTTGTAATGACACCAAACCTTTCCAGCTTCTGAACGGCATCCATCACCTCAAAATTGCATTGCAAGCCAAACTCTTCCTGGATTAACTCCTCGCATTGCAAGTCAAGATCCTAGCACAGTGGGAGCACATGAATAATTAGTCATAACATTTCTCCCATATAGATTTCAAAACAGAAGAACAATATATGTATTTTACATCACTAGTAGCCTTTCCATTCTCCATCAAAATGTAGTAGGCAATTATGACCTCCTTGACCTGAATGTTGAAACCACAAGGATGGAAATTAAATGTTAGCTAAGCTTCAAGTTCCAATGTTTGAACTAACACTTACTCCCTCCGTCCCAATTCATAATTCGTTTGACTTTTTTGTACCAAGTTTGACCGGCTCGTCTTATTCAACTTTTTGCAAAAAAATAAAATAAAATAAAATAAATCAAAGCCATGCTTAAAGTATATTATATGCTAAACGATATCACAGTAAAATTAATAATAGTTTTGAATTTTTGTAATAAGATGAGATGGTCAAACTTAGAATAAAAAAGTCAAACAAATTATAAATCGGAACGGAGGGAGTATTTATTTTATTGGTCCTCAAGAAAGCACTGAGTGTAGAGTGTGGACCTACCTCCTGTTGAATCACATCATCACAGAGGTGGAGGAGTGTGCCTTTCCCACTAACTAGTTGTTTGTCATACATTGATTGAGTGATTAAGTTTTGGTAGGTTGCCATATTCTGTTGAAACCTGCATAAAACATAATTCAACAGACTGCCTAACACGATGACTGTTTACACAATGCCCGACATAACCATATAAGGAATGTCATTCTAATGAAGAAAAGTTGTGCAGCTTGCAAAAGTGTCATGGAATATGTCTACAAGGCGACGAACAAAACTTTCCCCTTTTTCTAGTCCTCGTAATGAAAATTACTGATTTAAAACAAATGAACCCAGATACTCACGAGAAATAGATCTTCGCGCAATATCCTGCCAGAGCAGAGAGGATTGCAATTACAACCCAGAAATCAGCTTTAGGCATTTCCAGTGAACTGACAAGTGTAACCTATGTGATGTGACACAAGTAAATCAGAAGGTGAAATGTCACAATAGAACCAAATGAAACCGGTTACAGTCCACTTACAAGTCCAATGACAACAGAAACAATAAATTGAACCCAGTCCATACGTGTGAGGCTCGGGTTTTTCTTCTCAGGCTGCAATAATTACAGTTTTTCTTTAGCATACCTCCAGTTAAAGAAATAAATATGAATGCAAAAAAATCTTCAGAAAAAGCAACTCCTAGTACTAACCAGAACCAACTCCATGTCTGCCATTGGGATATTTTTGAAGTGCTTTACATGAATTGCTCTATCATCCTGGCCCTTTGGACATTTTCTCCTGAAGGAATATATTACAAATCAGTGCACTCTGTAATTCAAACAAATCACACATTCATCTATTTCAGAACCAGGACCAGAAAATTTTGTCTCCAACCTCAAATCATTTTAGAACCTTTACCTATACAAGACAATCACCTCTTCAAATGTAGGCTCTTGAATTGTGACCTTGCCAAATAAATTCCCAAAGCTGCAACAAGAAAACTGTGAGACCATAAGAGAAAGTGATTGAGATTGTGATGGCTTAACAGGTTAAAGAAGAGAGCAACCTTAAATCCATTGTTTCAAGACGTATGTGTTCAACATAAAGCTCCTTGTCTTCTATTTCACTAGCTAAATCATCATTCTTCTTGGAATCTATCTTTGGCTTACTAGTTTTCTTTCTTGAGAACAGCTTTTGCAGTCTGAAATCGCAGCGTGGAAACAGGGAACCTTTTGGGTGAGAAAAATCAACTGCATAGGGCATTAAATGTGCTGCAGATAACATACCTTGTCTTCTCAAGGAACCTTCGCCATGCACGAGCTATGATCATGTCCACTTTCTCCATGAAGAAAAAGTTGCTAGTGCGGTCCAATCCAATGCCCCTACGAAATATAACATATTGGCAAATAAAAGATGATGTCAGCTAAATAAGTAGTTAATCAAAACATCTGAGGGGTACTAAGTAACGGCGCAATGCCACTAGAAAAGAAGATGTCTGGACTCTGAAGGAGCAATAGTAAACAAAAAATATACTGATACAATTCACAAGATATGAAAGTCTACAAGAAGGATTAGCACACAGATTAATTAGAGTCCGACCAATATGAACGTTAGCCTGCTTGGCTGCTCATACAAAACTAAAATTTATTGTTTACAATAGATACTAACATGATGCAGAGAGGGTAGAGCTTACCGCGAGTTGGAATGGATCACCGCCTGGCGCCGTTGCAGGTGGCGTCAGGAGGATGGACTGCTGAGCCGCGCCGACGGCCACTGGAGGGGAACGAGGTGGGTAGATCGCTTCGGCGCCGCGTGTGCTGCAGTGCAGATGCGGGTGAAGAGGGAGGAGACCAGGGTTCCACCGTCGTTCTGTTGGGTCGATCATGCCTAGGGGGCCGTAGCCGTACACAACTCCAGCCTGCTCTATTATCTAGCTTTCTAATTCTTTTGTTATTTTATTCCTCCTTAATTTTCTATGTTAGAATTCTCTTCTATATTTTACTCCTGTAAAACACACGGGTAACATCCTAGAGGCGGCCGTAGGAAGTTAGCGGCTCGTTTGACCACACCCGCGGATCAGCAACTGAAAGCTAACTTCCTAGAGAAGGTTGTAGGAAGTTAGCTGCCCATGCTAACTTCCTAGAGGCGGCCGTAGAAAGTTAGCTGCCCATGCTAGCTTCCTAGAGGCAGCCGTAGGAAGTTAGCGACTCGCTTGACCTCACACACGGGTCAGCATGTGAAAGCTAACTTCCTACATCTTTTATAAAATACCGTAGGAAGTTATGTTTATTTCCTAGAGCTACCAGTTGCCTCTCGGAAGTTATTTATTTCCTACGGTGTGTTATAAAAACTGTAGGAAGTTAAAAAACCGTAGGAAGTGTATGATTTTGGTGTAGTGTATATTTTCTTATAACATGTCTTATTAGAAATATCATACAAAGACGTTTCATACCTTGAAGTGTCTAGTATACTCACTAACATCTAAGACAGTTTTATAGTCTAGACGACTCTAACAATATTTTTATTTGAGATGGTTTCATATACATAAGTGTCTAATATACTAACTAGAATTAAGGCAATTCTTGCAATCTTAATGACTCAAAAGGTATATTTATTTGAGACGATTTTCAATAACTATCCGTCTTAACTCAATGTAAGACAATTTTTACGATGTAACCGTCTCAAATCACTTTTTTATTAAAGACGTATCTCCACAAAACTGTCTTATCTTACTCATCACCATATTATACTAGACGCTTTTATAAAATGCACCGATATCCATCTTAAAATGTGCGTCTAAAATAAGCATATCTGTAGTAGTGGAGGGATGCGACATTCTGGGCTCCGACGGAATGTCACCAGCTCACCAAATGTCCTTCGAGGGTAATGATGATGATGGGCCCTGATTGGAGTCCGGCAGGGAGGTCTTCCCTTTGTCAACTTCTAGTGGTTGTCGTGGTGGTGGTGCTGGTGTATGAGACCGTGGCCCCCCGACGTATTTTGGGGTGACTATTGGGGGCCCTCTTTGGTCGAATGTCCTCAAAACAATAGTTTATCAGTTATTTCTAAGTCTATTTCAACTGTAATAGGGTGAATGTCGAAGCGCTACTTCGTCTAGAGATGATGTGCATTTATCACGATTTCAAAGATAAAGATACAGACTTCGAAACAGCAATATACACACGCGATGAAAGTGCCGGCTGGAGCAAGGCGGAGTCCTCAAGACTTGTTCAGTAAGACTACGAAGGAAAAGACAACAGTGCCCTTAGTCAGCCTTGTAACTCATATGTATAGGTCTGAGACATTATTGTAATTTCAACAAAGCTATACCGCTCAACTATAAATAGAGGAACAATGCCATGCATTTGGTACGCTTTTTTATTAGAGACCACCGACTCGTTCTACCTGCGAAGTTGTTCACGTTTTCTACCTTCATATTGTTGCTTGTAAAAGCCAAAGGTACAATTGTAATCATTGATGATATGACGGAATGAAGTAAAGTAATGTATGATCGAGATGAGTTACTCATTTTATATTTATATTTTACATATTCTATTCATGTCGTCTTTTATGACCCATACTCCTTACATTCTCCCTTTAATTAATCTCTTCAAGAAGAGTTAATTAAAGGGTAAAGTGAAAGATTAATTCATTTGTGTTGCCTTGTTTTTGATATCCCTTAGGAGTTAAAAATGAGTGACCAATAGTGAGGCTTTGCATGTCTTGAACCAAGGCATACCTAGTGAAAGGTGGTCGTGGATGCAGAAGTCCGAGGCACTTAGAGTTGTGCGGTGTACACGTTCCGGTGAGCCCTCAAGAGAGGGTGAACATCTTCTTTGCCTCTGTCACACCCGGTTTTGAAGGTAAACCGAATGTGAACCATGTACGTGCCAGGACCAGAAATTCACGTACACAACGATTACATAATAGACTCATCATAGCACAATGCTTCGAATAATCATAAAGAGTAAGTAATAATAGTAGAGACTAGAGTCATTTACATAATATAAATCAAAGTTCACATAATAGAAATGTAGCCAAAGGAAACAAACCCACCACAGGCAGCTGACCAAGGGAGGTCGCTAGCCTAATCCTCAAACTTGTCGAAGTCCTGGAACTCCTGGTGATCCGCCTCGGCGCTTTCTTCTCCTTCTTTACCTGAGCATAGGTTGCACCAAAGGCAACCTGGTGTTTTGTGAAAGCAAGGGTGAGTACACATCAACATACTTAACAAATGTCTCGTTTGGCTGAGGTGGACTAGCTTTATGTGGGCTTAGGATCAAGCAGTTGCTTTCAGTTCATCAAGTATTTATTATTAGTAGCAGCCAAGTTTTAGCAATAACCAACCCGTGAATCCTTTCCTCATCGAGGAACATCATTGTAATCATCGAACCAAAACCATTAATAGAACCATTGTATCTCAGATCATGTGTATCTCTAATCAAAGGAGCTCTCAAGGCCGCTCATAGCTG
The DNA here is from genome assembly GCF_902167145.1 of Zea mays. Lineage (NCBI taxonomy): Eukaryota > Viridiplantae > Streptophyta > Magnoliopsida > Poales > Poaceae > Zea > Zea mays. The sequence goes on from NC_050097.1 coordinate 146,281,342, forward strand.
TGAGCACGTCTGATATATCAGTTTCATTCCTCTGCAGAAGTCGCACACTTTACCCATGAGTCATGATCCCTTTCCAGCCTAGGTTTGCAATACCCGATGTTCACTACCGAGGTGAATGGCCAGGAATACACTACTTAGCCTTTACAAAGATTCCGCTGGTGTGTAGTCTCCAGTTAGATTTATCCAGTCATACAAACACAGTACTCCTACCTAAGGTGGGTGACTAATAAAACCAAATCAAGGAACCTCGACACCCACCCTTAGCAGAGCAAGCACTATGTCCTGGTCCCCATTGACGGCCCTACGAAGAAGCCAACTACACCCCAAGTTCCTCCAATTAATCAGCTAAGGGCGTCCTATACCACCCTCATGGTTGCACTGTTTTCTCGGGTGGTCATCCAACGAATAGGTCCTTACGGAGAGGTATTCAGAAAACACCCGAGTCCCCTAAAGTATCACGAGCTCATCATCATAATCAAGATATCATCGTATCATAAATATTTTCATCATGTTCATTGACTAAAGTAAAGCAATAGCATGAATAGTAACCCAAAAGGTAATCAAGGATAGGGTAAATAGAAAGCTAGTCAATCCTTAGGTTGATCATGGTATGCGGGACAATGAATTATAAAGTAAATAGGACATAATGGGTCAGATGACACTCGCCTTCACCAAACAGATGCCCAGAGTCTTCAACCTTGTAGAACTCGAGGAGCTTGTTCACTTGGTCATTAGAGCTTGACCGTCGATTCCTCGAATCTCGGAAACAGATTGCGATCTATTCGCGACGCGCAATGAATACAAACAGGCACAAGCAAACATATACTTGCATAAGAACATTACACCATACAAGAGAAACATTCTAAAAACATGCAATACAAAATATAGCTTGCTACTATGGCCACACGAGGAAAGGAGACGCGATAGTCGGAGCTACGGTCGAGAAGTTAGCGCGTTTACAGTAAGCAAGTATTAATTATAATATTTAGTTTGACATGATTATATTAATCGATATTTATTAAATGTAAATAGAGCTATCGTCCAGTTTTAATTAGCTGACCATGCTAACAATTTTTAGTTAAATAAGTAATTTAAATAACATCAATGACTCTAAGCGAGACGAATTAGCGGAGAGCGTGAAACAACACAGCCACACGTGCATGGTACGCACACAACACGCGTACGACATTCTAGTATAAATGCGCAAATCGAATTCCTAAATTAGATTTTAAATTGAAACGACGTTCTAGTAGCCATTGGTCAAACAAATGTTGAAATAAATTAAATAAAATATGCAACAGCAGGTAAAACTACTTCTAACATGTATATAATTTTAATAAAAATCTAACGCAACTTGAATGGATGGAATCGGGTTTTAAACGCAAAAGTTATCACTGTTTTAAACGGACTAAATTCTTGCGTACGGTTTCGAAATCTGCTAGGTGTGTTTTTGCAAAACAGCCATCTTCTTCCTCCCTCCATATTCTTCCTCCATCCATGGAAGAGAGAGGGCGAGGGGGGAAGGGGAGGGCCGGCTGGCTGGGCACGGCCATGGGCGGGCGCGGCACAGGGGGCACGGGCGGGCGTGCGCAGGCGCTGGGCGCGCGGGCCAGCGTCGGCCGCCACCGCCGCGGAGGGGGAGGGGCTGCGCGCGGGAGGGACAGAACGGGGGGAAGGGCGCCACCGCCCGGGGGAGAAAGAGGGGGGAGGGGGAGAGAGAGGGGCTGCGCGGGGAGGAGAAAAAATGAAGAACCATGTGACAACAATGGAGGTTTCTCACAGGGGGGAAACTACCTTACCGAAGCCGAGAAGGAAACCATCGATTGACAGAGCTTCGGAGGTCCGATCGATGAACTGAATGCACCAAGACAAAGCTCTTGACGAGACGAACGCAGCGGTACTCTCGGATTCCGCAGACGACACACGGATTGGAAGTAATTGCTCGCCGGAGTTGTCGCCGGAGTTGCAACCGTTCCGAACTTCGGTGAGCAATTCCGGGAGCTGGGAATTGAATCTGAGGAAACCGTTTCGTGCTTTGGAACGTGCTCGGCGAGAAGCCAGGCTTATATATATAGTTGTGGTTCAGACAAGATGAAAATTCGGGTCAAATTCGGATTTTACTATTTATAAAATTCGGAAAAGCCTAGAAATCCATATTTTGTGCTCAAAATATTATAGATGCTTCCACAAATTTCAGAAAAAATCCTAGAAATGTTTTGGCACCTAATGAATTCAAAAAACATACTTAGATTTTCTAAAAACATTTTTAAGTACCTTAAATAAATAGATTTTGGTTTCTGAAAAATGAAAAAATATTCCGAAAAATATGAAAATCTACCAAGAGCTTCTATAGGATATACTAACATGTTTCAAACACATTTTGCACATAGAAACATCATGCAACGGCATGAATGCAACAACCAAAGCCCCTCTAGGGCTCATTCCACTAGGTTTACGCCAATATAAAACAAAATAATTCTCCATTTTAGGAAAAAGCGTGTGACTCTATGTTTATCTTCGCCTCTGCAGGTGCAGAAATTGGTTACGAAGCCTTCATGCCCACGTCTTCGAGTTCCATATCATCCTCTAGTTGGGGCTGGCTGATTAGCCAATGAAGCCCATTTGTTTGACGCATTGAGGTCCTTTAATCAGCCCATAGTCCGAATCTGTGTCACGGTGACCTAGGGGATATCTATCCCCCACACTTGGTGTATGCTATAGTTTTTCCTTCTCAAGCTTCTTCACCATGTTTTCATGGTTATCTTGAGGAGGTTTGACATGACACTTTATCCTCAAATTCCTCATGTTCCTTCTTAGTTTTCCAACTTCGTCCTTGAGATTTTCTTCTTTTGAAATTGAAACATTTATGTTTCCTGAAATTTCTAGCTCAATGGAACATTGGCTTTCTTGAAAGCAACAAGGATTAGCACATGGTAATATATTTTCAAATTGAACACATGTACATCTGTGAGGTTGGTAATAAAGAATTTAAACTAGTAATCACAACCTCATGAGCAATATCTAACATTATATGATTATTCATTAATTTTTCATGAGGGCAAAGCAACATATCATGTTTGTCTAGTAAAGTTATATTTTCAAATTTTAGCTTTTCTACTAGGTCCTTGAGCATGACGTTCTCATTCTCAACCTGAGCAGAACATGATAAAGCATTTAATTATTAGTTTGCTCAATTGAATAGCTTAATAACTTTGGACCAAATCATCATGAGAGCACTTTAACTCCTCATGTTCTTTAGTCACCTTCTCTAAGCTTTCGTCTCTTTTGATGAGGGTCTCTTTTAGCTTGAGAAGAGTTTCACTTTGTTCTCCCACTCTTATCAATAGATTCATTAGTATTGTCTTATATTCCTTGTTAAGATGAACATCGAGTCAACGAATATCATCTTTATCCACATACTCAATCTCACTTTACCTAACATTCTCATTAGTGGCAAGATATGCATGATAAGCGGAATGACAAGACAAACCTTTTGGAGAGGTGGATTCATCGTTTGGTCTCCATCGCTTTTCTTCTTCTTCATTCAAAGGGTTAGTACTAAAAAGTTTGCAATGTCGGTTCTCTTAGCTTAACCACCAGTGGAAATTACTAGCAGTTGGCTTAACTGAACCAGCAATAGATAATGATTTTCATTAGCGGTTAACTGCTTGTAGGAAGAAATATTTCTACTGGCCCTTTCCACTGGCCATTCTAAAAAATGCTAGTGAAAATAGTTTAAGAACCGCTTCTATAGAGCTTCTTTGCACTAGTGCTTGCCATAGTTATAGTTGCTCATCTTAGATGCTAGTGGAATTTATAAGAAGATAAGGTGAAAGAATACCATTGATTACTTGAGATCATGATCCAAATGGAGATGTTGTAATCGAAGTTTGTTAGAGTGTTTTTTGATAAAGCTATGTAAACTGGTGGTGAGGGGTTTAAGTGCTACATATGACATATATATGATTGGATCACGATCTATAGGTCTAGAAGACTCACTTGCAGATACACTACATGATTCTTATTCATTTTCGGTGGCCCAAAATCATGAAAAATAGGACTTAATTTTTGGTGGCCCCACCCTGGCCACCGAAAATAGCAAGTTTTCTACGACCGCATGCAGGGCACCGAAAATAAGGATTTAATTTTTTACGGACGATCCTCTAGCCGCCAAAAATAAGGATTGTTAATTTTTGGTGGCCACACTTCTGGCCGCCTTAGCAACTAGAATGTTAAGTTCACCACTATTCAAATGAATTATTTGTCAAACTAACCACATGTCTAGAAGCTCCCTCCTGTCAAGAAGCTCCAAGTGCTAGTATCACTGGTGGTGGAGTACCATAATTGTTGTGGTCCATAACCCCCGATTCCTACAAAAAGCAAGGTAAACTAAATTATAAGGTTTCAACAATATTTTTGAAAGATTACAATAAAAGAGACATAACGAGCTTATTTACCTAGAAACATCTACTTTTAGCAAGTTAAGCCAAGATTCAAAAGGTTTGATAGAAAAGCCATGTCTGAACTAAATTGAACTAGAATGACTCACTGGAGCTAATTCATACTAAGTTCTAGTTCATAATAAATTCAAGTATTGATACTTATCAATGCACCTAAGTTGCAGGTTCCTCATGGACATTGTATCGTATTGTAGGAGCATAGACATTGTGTTCCTTTGTGAAATACACACTAATGAAGTATGAAACCTCTTATAGCAAAACAGCTTCAACGAAGCATCCTTCTACTCTTGCCTTATTTCCATCCATGGCTCGCAAGTATTTGAGTGCTCTTTCAATGTGATACATCCACCTATATTTTATAGGGCCTCCAACATTTGGCTCATATGGAATGTGAATAAGTAGATGTTGCATCGGGTTGAAGAATCTTGGTGGAAATATTTTTTCTAGCTTGTATAGTAACACCAGTATTTCTTATCCAACTTCTCCATCATATTTTTACTAATTTCTTTATCACAAATGTGCCTATATAAATAGCTTAGATTATCTATTTCTTATCACATGGCGTCGGGCTTGTTGTAACACCCCTGGTGTTTATATTCTGCTCGATAACGAGTATGGATTTAAGCACGTAATATCAGTGGGTAAAACGGATGCTAAATTTTAATCATCTTCGTCTATCGTGATTTTAATATCGCATCTGTTCCGTCTGTCGCGAGTTCGACATCATTTCAGTCTTTATCCATCCGGGCTCTTCCTAAATTTTCGTGTTGTTCGGAATATAGTTGTTCCGAAAATCGGTGCGTCTGGTGATTATTTAAAATTCATCCCTCGCACATATATGAATTTGGAAATTTAGTCCAGTCCTTTGATTTCCTCTCAAACAGATTAAGTAGAACTCGATGACTAAAATGTTTGGGGCAAAATAATCTGAATCGTGCATTGTCCGAGAATAATCGTGTGCGAGGTTATAATCCAATTTATTCTTCGGCACACTCTGTAAAATAATAAAATCAATTGTGTTTAGTTAGCGGATAAATTTTATCTGATTTCGACTAAACCAGTGTTGTCTTAAAAATTGTATCTGATATCTAGTCCAATTAGGCTCTCGACCACGTAAACGATGCGTGTCGTCGCTTCCCAAAAGGATCACAATTTCAATGTTGTATCGATCTCGCGTATTTATTTCGCGAAATGTCGAGCCTTGTGTCTGATTAAAAGTTTATTAATTAAACGAATAAGAATTTGGAATCTCGACCCACTTTTCTGAATTTTGACCCGAGTACATTTTATTAGAGGCTCGGCGACAAGAGTGTTGATGCGAGATTAAAATTGGACCGCGATAATTAGAACTGAACTGAGTATTCAAAATTAATGTGTTTCACTGTTCAGACTGCGGATGAATTATCAGGTTTCAAATTAAATCGAATCAAATCGGGTGCAAATATTGTTGTCGGTTTTGTTTGATTCGACTTGTTTATACCTCTTTTAGATCCAGATTTTAGAACCCAAAATATTTATATGTTTATTTTGGTTAATGGTTTGGAGAAAATAAAAATATCCCACGGAGACATATCCTTCCACCGTCATGCATAGGTCTTATCCATTGTTGATTTTTTTCCTAGGGGCACTCTCTCTCTCTCCTTATCTCTTCACACGCACAGATTTTTCTTCTGGCTTTGGCTTATCTCCTGGCCGCACGCGCAAGCACAGGTAGAAAAATCTGTAGCCATCGGCCCGGGTCTTCTTCCCCCACGCAACAGCCGTACTCAGGGTCTCAGGCTCATTCTTCCGTTGATTTTTCTTCCTGCGCGCACGCCATCGTTACCTCCAGCAGCTCCTTCCAGCCGAGCTCTCCCTTTCCCATGGCGGCAGTGCTCCCTCTGCCTGGCTGCCTGGTCTTCCTCAAGCTCATCTCCCTGCACATCTGGCTTTCTCCAGCTCCTGCGCCGCCGTTCTCTCTGCGCTCAGACTTGCCGCGCGCCAGGAAGCTCCTACGCGCAGGCTGTCTGCCGGTCGAGCTCCCTCGCAGTGGCCTTCCCCTGCCGGTGCCCAACCCCAACGCCCAGCCGTGTTTCTCTCCACGCCGCTCTCAGGTCTCCGGCTGCCTGCGCGCGAAGCTCCCCTTGGCCACGCCCCCTCTCTGCTCGTCGCGCCCTGCCCCGGCATTGGCCCCAGCTCGGTTGTCGGTTCTGTCCTCAGCTCGCCTTCCTTCGCCGCCAGCCAGCCTACGTCTCCTTCGGTCAGACGACCCCTGCTCTCCCTCGCACGTCGTGCTCTCTCTCATGGCTCATGGAGCCCTAGCTCACGCCCAGCTCATCTCCATGGCCGCTGCGTCGCGTTCCCTGCTCGCGCTCCTCTGTCTAGCCCCATGTTGCCGTGTCTCTGCTCCAGCTTCCCGTGCTGCGCCATCATCGCTTTCTGTCGTGAGCTCGATCCCCGTTGTCATCGCTTTGCCATGCTCGCTGGTCGTGCATCCCTGCTGTTCTCTGCTTGTGATCGCAAGCGCTTGATGTGGAAGAACGGATTCGATAGAGAAGAAAGCGAAGCCCGTGTGGTTCTTGCATTCGTCTGGTGTGAAATTGGAGTTGTGTATGTTAGGGTAGAAATTCCAAGAAATAGTAGACGGTGATGGTGATGTTCGTGCGACACTCGTCAGACGCTCGACAAAAAGCCTAAATCAGAAGTGGCTGCTCCGTCTTATTCGTCGAATAGGAATCGTCATGCTGACACGCCGATGTCGTCGATCGTCATTCTCGTCTACGCCAAGTCCTAAGCCGTGAAGATGCTCTTGTGCTGACCACGCATCACCAGCTCGACAGAATGAATCCCATGGGTATCTGGTCAAGAATAAAAATTGTGTGCATCGCTCGCCAGACGTGTGTGCTTAAAGACGTCAACCGGAAACCGCCGTCGTGCTTCCGACTATCGCGTCAAATTGGTCAGGGTAAGCCAATTTGTTATTCGTGTTAGTGGAATGATGGATGGTTTGACTAGGTATAATATTTATTAGATTGCCTGAGTCGTTTATAGTGATTTGATCGGTAGTCGTACCTATTGCTGATCCCTTACTTTATAGTAGTTATTACGTTCTATGTGGTTTGCTTGGGTTATTAGTTTTATGTGAATTTAATATTAGTGCGGTATTTAACGTATAATCGACGAAAAACCCGGATTCGTATTCGTTAATCGATGTAGTGCATCTGAGCTAAATTTATTATTGGCGCGCAAGTTTGTTAGCCGAATTGTTAGATAATGAGTTTAGCATTTAATTAATTAGCTAATGAGTTGGGTTTAGACTAATTGTGTTAAATATGTATAGTTTGTTGTTCGTGATGTTTGCGTTAGGTTCGTTTAACTTAGAGAAGCGTGATTATTGCGCTTAGTCGTATGTCAATAACCAGTGTTCTCGTATAAGTGATGTACTGTGCCTCTCCGTTAAGTGTTTGATTCTCTACACTGTAGCATTGTTTATTATCGTTCTAGGCCTTATGCATTCATGTGCATAATGCATCTCATTTAGGTACGATAATTAATCACGTGATACGAAGGAAAAGAACCAAGTTGGTCTCAAGATGGTGCAAGGAGTGGTTTTCTTCGCACGACGATGTCGTCAGTCGGGCCAACCTAAAGATGGATAATCTGAACGAGTGCCAACACAAAAGGCTGGTCGCCAAGTGGATGTCGTCTAACAACACTAACGTAGTGTTTATTCCAGGCAAGCCCCGGTGCATTTACCCCTTTCCTTGTGTTTTTAAATAATTTTTACACACTTTAAGTCTAGTGAAATGTGCATTAGGTTTATAGGAGTTGCTTGGAAACCCTTCGATGCATTGCCTACCTTGATATCCATACCTTTATAGATACTTCTAATGAAGTATCAAAATATGATTTACAAAAATGCTTATCCCTGCTTAGATCTTGTGGATAGAGGTTGTCCTTTGCGTTAATGCCTAACTCAGGGGTTGTCCTGAGCAAGGATGGCTTCTGTCTGCAAGAATATTATCATTAGGAGCAATGGTGGGATCTTACTACAAAGTTCCCTGTGATGCTATTTTCATCCTAAGGAACACAAACAATCGTAAGGATGGAAGTACTTAAATCGGGACTTGGGCTAGGAACAGGTGATGTTCTACCCAAGTTGATTAAGGATTATACTGAATGGAGGCTTGCTGATCAAGGACCTTTTAACTGGTCACATGCCTCGTCATGGGTAAGCTTTGCCTCGGGCAGACTAATACCAGAATAAGATAACACACAATGGGAGTGGAGAGATGGCGAGAGTAGCGTGTACCCTCTGTGGCAAGAGGATGGACGGTGGAGTATCTGTGCTCTCGGTTGGCGTGAACCTGATCTGGTCTTAAGAACCCCGGTGGCGAGTTGACATATGCAAGGGTTAAGTGCTACATATGTCGTGTGATTGGAGATCCTCAGCTGAGTATAATCGATTCAGATCGCCGTAACTTCATGGACATGAAGACTTGGTCACTGCCCTGCAATCTAAGTCATGGATGGAATCTTAATGAGCAAAAATCATGTTGGATTGATTAATGTGATGGTAAAATTAGATTAGATGCAAACAAGGTCTATTAATACTTAATCTAGCATTAAAATGTTGAAAGTAAGGACTCACTATAGTAAGTTATTTCTGCAAAAGTATCTAAGTTGATTCTTGCTAAAGCCTCTCCTTGATTCCTAAATCCAGCATATCCTTGGGAGTCTTTTCTTTAGTCGGGTAAGTCTTGCTGAGTAATTCCGTACTCAGGGTTTTATTCCCTGTTGTTTTTCAGGTTATAGTTTTGTGCTGCTGATGATGATGTTAAGTGCCGGTGGGCTCGGCCTTCTTATAAGTCTAAGTAACCCTTCTATACTTTTATTGAGGATGGTCACTTAAGCTAGCATATATTTCAAACTTATAAACAATTTATAACAATTCAAAGTTATTTCTTTGAATCACTCTTGTAATCACTCCGATCATGTACATTGTAAAACTTGATGTAACATGTAAAATTTGGTAATAAGTTTTCCGCTGCAAAATTGTTGGTGTGTGATTTGTGTTTACTTAATCCTGCGGTTCTGGTTGTAAGTGGTTTATCCGATGTCCTTGGGGCAATCGGACGGATCCTGTTAAGTTATCTGGTGCACATGCATGGCCGTCTGAAGTCTTTGAGACAAGGACAGGTGCATGTGGGCCCAATAACTTGGGAGGTTCTGCCACACTTGTAACCATGAAACATTACAGGGACAGGCCACTCCATTAGTATATGGTAGTCATGACTCTTCAACCCAGTTATTTTTCTCATTTTCCAATTCACAGCTCACTTCAAGCTCGAAGCATAACCATCTGGAAATTTTAGTTATTTTTCTCATTTTAAAATTCATAGCTCACTTCAAGCCCACACCATAACCATCTAGAAATTTTAGTTTTTCATCCATCTCATCACCTCGATTTGTCCTTAGGGGTAAGACAAAACAAGGTATCTGGTGGTTTGCCGTTGTCATTGAGCACTAGGGTTGGTGCATGAGGATCTTTGGGCATTCACATTTTCCTTTATTTTTTCAAAATTCATGCAATTGTTTATGAGGATTTTGGCAACATTACTTTCTTGGTGCATGACATCAATGTTGTGCATAAGACACTACAAGAATGTTGACCTTCTATGACGTTCTGACGCTTTCATAAGTGTCACATAAGGTGCATAATTAAAGGTCTTCTGTGACATTCTTATTTAGAAACATCATAAATAATGACATTCCTAAGAATATTCCTCCTTAGAAACGCCATAAATTATGATGTTTCGTCATAGAAGACCTTTAATTATGCATCCTCTGTGACTCTCATGATACGATCAGAATGTCATAGAAGGTCAATAATCTTGTAGTTAATCAATGACACTATATAAGGGAGCTCCCACAGACCGCATTTTTGTGTCCAATTGTGCTCCACTCCGAATCCTTCGTACCACTTCTCTCACACCCGGATTTAAGGGCAAACCCGTGCGCATCTCAAATGTATGCAATGATCAAGTCTCACGCATATGATGACTCGTGGTACAGAAATCAATATCACATCTTTATTAAATAATAACACTTCTATACAAAATAGCTAAATAATTACATCATATGATGACAATGATCCTCCGCAACCATAGTTGACTAGGAGACGACAGCCTAAACCTGTCTGAACTCATTGTAGCATCATTAATGCTCCTCATCTTACAGTACCTATTCTTGACCTAGTGTGAGTACAACAAGGGTGAGCTCACATACATTCATCACTCAGCAAGTTGTGGGGAATAATGTGCATGAGCTCACTTATGGTGGGAGCTCATGTGAAGTGTAAGGCTTACCAAGGAGAATGGTTGAGGCTGAGTGTCGGTACCTTGAAACAGGGGTACCCCTGTTACAAGGAAAAGACACTGTGCCGGCGGTGAAATCTCTGGTTGCGCGGAAAACGGCTCACCGTCGCGCAACATCAACCGCCTTGGGGGTCGCCATGTGGCCAAGGGAAAGGATATGCTCCAGATATACATAGCAGGTCTGGACCCGCAACGTGGAAGGCACCGGACCCCGTGCATGACGAGCGGACCTCCGGGACAGATCCCGGACCCTCCGGAATGAGGTCCGGACGGTTCACCACCAGGTCCCGGTCTTGGGGCAGGAAATACCCGGGCCCTGCCCTAGAAGGGGTCCGGTGCTGGCACGTGTCCGGGGCTTGCACCACACTCCCCCTCCCCAAGGCGGAGACCCGCTACTGCCGCATGGCTTGTGGCCCATGACGTGAGCCAAAGGGAGGAGTCTGACATCAGGCCACTGGAGCCACACGGCCACTGCATTTATTGCAGAAAGAACGTGCAGCCTGCCACAAAGCCAACGAAGGATGTGCCCTCTCAGCATTTAATGCGTCCAGTCCTCTCCACTGGCAGACGGTGTCAGACGGCGTGCCGGTCCAATCTATCTTAAAATAGCGCGCCCGTGCCATGTGGCGGACTGTGCTCATTACCCCTTCTACAAGAAGCTTCCCTTGCACGCAAGGATACGCAGATCTCGGATGTCGGGGCCTAAGAAGAGTGCCCTAGCGGCACACATTTGTGGCTCCAAGTGCTATATTCGTTATGTCCCTAGGCCCACATGTCGCGGCTCAGTTCCCTTGTGCATGCCCCCCTTCGGCTATAAAAGGGGAGGCATGCGGCGTTACAAGACAGACCCAATCTTAGGCAGACACTCACAAGTTCATACAAGCTCCAGAGCAATACATCACACAGTGGAGTAGGGTATTATGCTCCGGCGGCTCGAACACTCTAAACCCTTGTGTGCTCTCGTGTGTTGATCCACCAGTCTCGTAACAAGCAAAACGCTTAGGCCCCTCCTCTTTTTAGGACTTAGGGCGGGTGCAATCCGCCACCCGGCCGGGGAGATTTCCTCTCCGACATTTGGCACGCCAGGTAGGGGGCTAGGCTTTTAGATTTTTGCTTGTTACCTGTTTGACATCATGGTCCAAATCGCCGAGCACCAAGATGAGGCCTCCAAAGATTTCCTCTTGGAGGAGGGGGCCGCATCCGCAACGCCATAGGATTCCGGCTGCCCGGCGCTCGGTGCCACAACTATGCGCTCCGCACGGCAACACACACCGGCGCAGGCGACCCGAGCCCCATCGGGGCTTGCTCCCACCGGGGCACTCTCCGTGGCCAGGGAATTGCTGCGCCACCCACCAAGTTCCACAGCCTCGCCAGGGGCTGTGGGACAATGGAGCGACGACGTGGATCGCCTCCTTGACATAGCACACGTTGGCTCGATTAGGCCCAGGCCTCAATCGTCCCAACGCCATTATGAGGCGTCGACTTCGGTGCACTCACCCTTGGGGAGGGCCGCACCGACCAAAGATCTACGAGTAGAACTCAATCGTTGACGTGTGACAGAAGATATGCAAGTCATCCCAGAGAGACCAGAAGACCTACGGGACGAGCTCAACCGTAGGCGAGCGGGTAAGAATGCCCGTCTCTCCTTAAGGAAGGCGCGAGGATGCCGCCGGAGCCTCGAGAGTCAAAACCTCGAGCAAGGTCCCGCAGCCGCCGTGTCGCGGGGCCGGGGAGATACCCGATTCCAGACGGGCATCCCATTGGTTGGAGTAGGCTGCGCCGCCCTAGCGGACCACCTCCGCGCGGCGACATGGCCAGCCAAGTTTCGACCGCACCTGCCGAAAAAATACGACGGTACGACAGACCCGTCAGAATTCTTGCAGGTCTATATCACCACCATTACCGCGGCAGGTGGAGACACCGCCGTAATGGCGACCTACTTCCATATAGCTCTGTCTGGACCAGCCCGGACTTGGCTCATGAACCAGGCCGCAAGGTCCATATACTCCTGGGAAGAGCTCTGCGTGCGGTTCATGGCGAACTTCGCCAGCGCCTGTCAACAGCATGGTGTAGAAGCACACCTCCATGCAGTAAGGCAGGGGCCCAGGGAAACCCTCCGGGCGTTCATTTCCCGCTTCACCAAGGTATGTGGGACAATCCCTCGTATCTTAGATGCTTCCATCATCACTGCCTTCCGCCAGGGGGTGCGTGACGAAAAGATGCTGGAAAAACTAGCCACGCGTGATGTGGACAACGTCACCACACTCTTCGCTCTGGCTGATAAATGTGCCAGGGCCGCCGAGGGCCGTGCTTGGCACTCGGCGCCGCAAGCTGGGGTCACCGAGATGGATGGTTTGGGTGCCATTGCCCAGGATGGTGGCAAGAAGAAGAAGAGAAACAAGGGTCGCGGTCGCGAGAAGTAGTGGGTTGCTGCCCCAGTCGTTGCTACCGCAGCTGGGGGCCAAGGTGAGAGCAACAAGCGCTCACGACCCCAGGAAGGCAGCAGCAACACATGCCCGGTGCATCCCAACAGTTGCCACATTGCTGCCGACTGCTGGGAGATTATTAAACTAGCAAAGCGCGTCAGCAAGCGGTGCAAGCCATCCCCTAGGGACGACTCGTCGCGTCGTCGCTGGCTTCACAAGGAAGGGGCCAATGAAGAGGCTGCGGATGTGGGGGGACAGGACCTCACCTACCAGCAGCCCGAGAGAAACCTTAGGGACATTTTCACCGAAGAGACCGACTCCGGTAATGGCAACGACCGCCGCAAGAAGCTATATGTCATGTACGGCGGAAGCTAGGAGCTCGTCTCCCGCAGGAGTGTCCAGTCCCTGCGACGGGAGGTCCTATCGGCATTCCCGGGAGTCCCCAAAGCTGCCCCGCACCAACGGTGGAGGAACACCACCATCTCTTTCGAGGCACTCGACTGCCCCGACAACATGGCGGGGGCCGGCGTACTACCGCTCATCACCGCCCCCATTGTCGCCAACATGCGGCTGCATCACGTGCTGATCGATGGGGGGGTTGGCCTCAATGTCATCAGCCATGCAGCGTTCAAGTAGCTGCAGATCCCGGGGTCCCGGCTGGGGGCCTCCCGCCCATTTTCTGGGGTAGGCCCGCAGCCCGTGTACCCCCTCGGGAGTATTGCGCTCCCGGTTACATTTGGGACGGAGGAAAACTTCCGCACGGAGAACGTCCAGTTCGACGTCGCGGAAGTTAACCTCCCCTTTAACGCCATCATTTGGAGGCCGGCCCTATACCGGTTCATGGCCATCGCCCATTACGGCTACTTGGTCCTCAAGAAGCCATCCCCCGTAGGTGTCCTCACCGTGCAGGGTGACCGCACCGCCGCACTAGCGGCCGTCGAAAAGCTACACGCCCTAGCGGCCAAGACCGCTCGGCCGGACGGCGGAGGGAGAAGCTCCTCAGCCTCCGGTGCCAAAACACCAAAGGTGCAGCCAACCGAAGCAGACGGTGGGCCCGCGAAGACCATTCAGGTCGGCACAGACCCATCCCAGACCACCCGCATCGAGGAAAATCTGGGAGAAAAATAGGAACTCGCGCTTGTCACCTTCCTCCGAGCAAATGCCGACGTATTCGCTTGGGAGCCGTCGTAGATGCCTGGGATCCCTAGGGAAGTGATTGAGCACCATCTGAAGATCTATCCGGACGCCAAGCCAGTAAGCCAGAAGCCTCGGAGGCAGTCCGTGGAGTGGCAGGACTTCATCCGTGAGGAGGTTCAGAAGCTGTTGCACGCTGGCTTCATAGAAGAGGTTCATCACCCCGTGTGGCTGGCCAACCCAGTCATCGTGCCAAAAGCAAACGGGAATCTCCGGATGTGCATCGACTACACCTGCCTGAATAAGGCATGCCCCAAGGACCCGTACCCACTTCCACGTATAGATCAGATCGTGGACTCTACCTCGGGGTGCGACTTTTTGTCTTTCCTAGATGCCTACTCTAGTTTTCATCAAATTCGGATGTCTAGGGAGGATAGGAAACACACTGCTTTTGTAACGGTAGATGGGTTGTACTGTTATATTGTGATGCCTTACGGTCTGAAGAACACCCTGCCAACCTTTGTTCAGGCGATGAGTAAGACCTTTGGGGACCTGATCCGGGACAAGGTGGAGGTTTACGTCGATGACATCGTGGTCAAGACTAGAAAGGGATCAACTGTAGTAGAAGATCTGACCCTGGTCTTCGACAAGCTGCGGGCGACCCGCACCAAACTGAACCCAGAGAAATGCATCTTCGGCGTCTCCGCAGGAAAGCTGCTAGGTTTCCTGGTTTCATACCGGGGCATTGAAGCTAACCCAGAAAAAATCAAGGCTATCTAGATAATGAGGCCCCCCGCCCGTGTCAAGGACATCCAGAAACTTGCGGGATCTTTGGCTGCACTTAGCCGCTTCATTTCAAGGTTGGCTGAGAGGGCTCTACCCTTCTTCAAGCTCCTACGGAAATCTAGCCCCTTTACCTGGACCGAAGAGGCAGAGCAAGCCTTCCGGGAATTGAAGCAGCACCTAACTTCCCTGCCCATCCTGGTCGCCCCAGAGCCAGGAGAAACGCTATACCTGTACATTGCGGTGGCTGCGGAAGCAGTGAGCATGGTATTAGTCGCCGAAAGGGCGACACCAGAAGGACAGGGACCTGAGGACTTAGAACCAGCATTGGGTGCCCAGACCGTCTAGAAGCCGGTTTATTACGTCAGCGAGGTCCTCCATGAAGTGAAGGCCAGGTACCTCGAGACACACAAGCTCCTCTATGCTGTCCTGGTTGTGTCCAGGAAGTTACGTCACTACTTCCAGGTGCATAGAGTTGTGGTGGTGACCTCCTTTCCATTCAGGGCCATCCTTCACAACTCAAACGCCACTAGCAACATTGCCAAATGGGCAGCGGAGCTCGCTGAATTCCAACTGGAATTCCAGCCCTTCCACACAATCAAAAGTTAGGTCCTAGCAGACTTCATCATGGAGTGGACTCCACCCCCGTGCACCCCAAGGGGCTCGGACCCCAATCCGGACCCCACCCCTGCGGGGCGAGGGAGCCCGGTCTTCACCGAACCCCACTGGACACTCTTCTTCGACGGGTCCGCCAGCCAAAAAGTGCTGGCGCAGGAGTGGTCCTCGTCGGCCCAGACGGGGACCAGTTGAAGTAATTGGTGCGCCTCGAGTTCAAAGCCACCAACAACATGGCAGAATATGAGGCGCTGATCTTTGGCCTATCTGCAGCCCTATCCCTAGGGGTCCGCCAGCTCCTTGTGAAGGGGGACTCTCAGCTAGTCATCAAACAGGCCCGTGGGGAATGTAGCTGCAATGAGCCCAGGCTCGCGACTTACCTCCTTCATGTAAAGAAGCTGGAGAAGGACTTCGCAGCCCTGGAACTACAGCATGTTCCCCAGGCCGACAACTCGGTGGCAGATGACCTCTCCCAGAGAGCATCAACTCGAGCACCCGTGCCCGAGGGCGCCTTCGAAAGGCGATTGCTGAGACCCACCGCCCAGCCTGCCGAACTGAGCGAGGGGGGCGAGACCAGCACCTCAAAGCCGGCGGTCCCGGTGGCGTCCCAGGACCCACCAAAGGTGGTGTGTGCTCTGGGAGGATTCACCGACCCCCTAGCACTGCAACCGACAACTCAGAGTGGTCCCGATGCATGGATCTCCGAGATCCGGGACTACCTGAAGGAAAATATCCTTCCTAAAGACCATGTCTCCATAGAACGCATAGTACGGTTGGCTAAACGGTACACGACGGTAGAAGGGGATCTCTACCGCCATGGCGCCAATGGTATTCTTATGCAGTGCATCACCCAGGAGGAGGGCCGTGAGTTACTCACGGAGATCCATGGAGGGGAGTGCGGAAGTCATTCTTCATCCCGCACACTGGTCGGTAAGGCCTTTCGGCATGGTATTTACTGGCCAACTGCCCTCCAGGATGTGGCCGAGCTAGTAAAATCCTGCGAAGCGTGCCAGTACCACGCAAAGCAGATACACACACCGGCTCAAGCTCTGCAAATGATTCCGCCCTCCTGGCCATTCGCTGTATGGGGGGTGGATATCTTGGGACCATTTCCTAGGGCCGTCGGTGGCTACCGGTACCTCTTTGTCGCCATCAACAAGTTCACTAAATGGCCAGAGGCCACCCCTGTGGTCAGCATCACCCAGGGTGCTGCTGTCGCCTTCCTCAAGTCGATCGTTTGTAGATTCGGGATCCCAAGTCGTATCATTACGGACAATGGGACCCAGTTTACAAGTCGGATCTTTCAGCAATATTGCGAGGACATCGGCACCCAGCTCTGCTTCGCATCCGTGGCTCACCCCAGAATTAATGGGCAGGCGGAGAGGGCAAATGCAGAAATTCTCAGGGGACTCAAGACATGCACCTATGACTTCTTAAAAAAGCATGGCGCAAATTGGGTTAGTGAGCTCCCATCCGTGTTGTGGGGGAACCGGACCACGCCCAGCCGAGCCACCGGGGAGACCCCATTCTTCCTGGTGTACGGGGCTGAAGCTTGTCTTCCTCCAGAAATCATTATGGGCTCCCCACGAGTCCAGTATTTTGATGAGTCTACGCAGGAGCAGCTGCGACGTGAAGATGTGGACTTCATCGATGAGCACAGGTGGCAAGCATCAATCCGAAATGCACGATATAACCAGGCGCTCAGGCGCTACCACCAACGGTTCGTGCATAGTAGGAAGCTTGGGGTCGGGGACCTGGTCCTAAGGTGAATACTGAACCGAGAAGGGCTCCATAAGATCTCTCCCAGCTGGGAAGGACCCTTCAAAGTGACAGAAATATGCAGCCCCGGATGCGTCTGCCTTGCCACAGCCAGTAGAGTACCTCTTCCCAACCCTTGGAACATAGAGCATCTCCGTAAGTTTTTCCCATAAAAACAGAATTGGGGGTTCGGTTTCTTTCCCTGTAACCAAGAAGCACACTTCTATGCGCCAGCCCAGGGAGGTCTGCCCTCAATATACCCGGTCTGTTGCCCTACACTCGTGTATATCCAGTTATAAGGAAGGGGTTCGACCCTCAGAACTGTTCTTATGTGGACCTTATTCATAAAGTTTGCGATCATTATTACTATCTCACCGCCCATGCAGTTTTATTCCCTGGCTGGTATAGCGACGTCCAAGCTGAGTGGTCAGACCCGGCAACTAGACGATGGGGTGGTTTGAGGCCATGAAGTCGCTTGGTATGGCCAAGTACCATAAGCCTACATGCCCAACCGCCCTGCGGCCGACCCTGTTGCGTAAATTAAAGGATAAGGAATACCAGCTGGTGGACCCTATGGGTGCACTACTAAAAATTCCTAGCCAAGAATGTGTGCAGGTCGAGTCCCAGTTGGGAGCGCCCCTTGGGGGTCACGACACCAGTTACTACTTAAGAATCCTGGCATCCAGCCCCGACACGTCGAGGCCATATCCTAGGGGGGCCAAGTACCAAGGAAGAAGTTAGTAACAGTGCACACAACAAAGAAAAAGTGGCGTACAAATAAGTTGTAATATCACCCGGTAAGTAGTACCTAAAGAGTATCTTACAAAATCAAAGGTATATTACAACCCGCTCCCCAGCGGAACCCTCGTTTTCTCCACGCAGGCCTAGCTACTCATCGTCAGTAGGATCCCGCTGAAAGCGCCTAGCCACCACATCCACAACATCCTACACGCCCTCCCGAGCAGCATCTTCAGCATCAGCCACCGGACCCGCGATGACTGGCCCCAAGGAGACAGTCGGGTCGTGGCTCCGGAAGCATGTCAAGACGTATTCTATTGCCAACCGGCAAAGTCTGCTACCCTCGGCCTCCAAGTGGGCGCCAAGAATCTGATCCAGACGTCGAAGGCGGTCAGCAGCAGAATCCAGTACCGGGAGCGCGTTGGAGATGGACGCCGGTCGCACCAGTGCCGGGATGGGGCTCACCCCAATGGCACTAACATCGTGCTTGCCTCGCCGGCCCAGGCGGCGATGCGCTGGGCCCCGGCACGTTGCTCAGCCCGGAGGTCGTCGAGTGTCTTCTGCATCACCTCCACTGCCTAGGGGCCCAAGGTCGTCTGCGTCGCCTGAGCAACTTGCGCTGCCCGAAACTGGCGGACCTGCTCCTCCATAGCCTGCACTTTCTCCTCCAAACGCTTTCTCCTCTCCTCTGCCTCGAGCTCAAGCTCATCTAGCAGTTTGTTCCGCCTTGCCCACATCTCCTCCCTGAAGGCGAGGTCCTCCTCCTGCCGGGTAAGATCAGTTGCCCATTTCGCAAGGGAAGCTTCCCTCGGCGCGAGCAATGTCGCTAGCCCTATCGGCGAGCTCCTGCTGCAGCTTCTACAACTTCACCTTAGCCGCAGCCTGCTTATCCCGCTGTTTCTCCAGCACCGTATTATAAGCTTTCAGCTTATCATGGAGCGCTGTGACGGCCTCCTCCCTTTGCTCTAAACATATCTCCTTCCTAGCCAGGCTTTTTTCCTTCTGGATCAACTCTTCCTCTCGGTCAGACACCTTCTGGATGTCCTCCTTGAAGTCCTCGTGCTCCTGCTCAAACTCGGCCCGCTCCAAGGCGAAATGGCAGGACACCGCCTTAGTGCGCTCCTCCAGTTGGGTGCACCAGTCGCCAAGGTCCTGATGCTCGGTCTCGAGCGCCTCCCACTCCCGCCGGATAGCCACCTCGGTTTCCCGAAGAGCCTAGTGAGCGCGGGACAACACCTATGGGAGGGGAGTCAGCATTGCTTCAGGTTCGACACCAGACTAGAGCGGTCACCTAAGGATAACCTCCGGAGACCCCGGAGTTGGTGGCAGAATAGAGCTAGACGCGCCTCCCACGCCTACCACTAATGGTGCATCCAACGGTATCCCCGCCGCTAGGCCTTCAGCAGCTGTTGGCAACATACGATGGAGGCAAACGCAATGCGAACCTCTTCGGCCACTGCCCATGGAGGATTTGGCACCGAAACTGATGCTGAATATGCGGTAGCCGCTGACAGATCACCGGCTACGTCCTTAGCGGGTGTACGCTGCTAGGAACCAGACCCACCAGCGGACAGCGACCGAAGGGGTACAAGCGCCTGCGGAAGCCGAAGAAGGAGGGGCCCTGACAGGCAAAGGATGGTTCAAGACCTGTCAACGTAGAAACTATGTTCGAAATGTGGCATTTGGAAGAGTTTAAGCTTACTTGGGGCCATGAACCTCCCAGTGGCCTTGGAAGCGAGGCATCCGTTGTCGCTGCTGTCGCTGCCCCTGCGGTGACGACGACCGGTCTGTCAAGAGCGGCGGTGGTGGTGGTGTCAAATCCGGAGGAGGTGGCGGTGGAGGGCTCGTGCCCCTCTGCCCATCCTGGGCCTGAGGTTCGGCCTCCTTAGCCCCACCAGCTGTTTTCTAAAGCTTCTGGGAGGAGCCAGAATCAAGGAGTGGGTCCGAGACAAAGGACCCATCGGCGCGACGCAGTCGATGTCGCCTTTCTTCCCCCGATCTCCTGTCGGCTGAATCAAGGGGTGGGTCCAGGACAAAGGACCCTTCGGCGCGTCGTAGTCGATGTCGCCTTTCTTCCCCCGACCTCCCAGCAGCGTCCGGAGTAGAGGAGCTGCATGCAGGCTCCTTGCCCTTGTCCGAAGAACTAGGGCCCACAGGAGGGACCTAAGGGCCACATCAGCAAGCTGGGGGCCTCCGGCTGGTGCACCAGGAATATGGATCCCCTGATGGGGGTCCCGGCCGCCGATCTGGCGGACCGCCACACCACTCTCATCAAGGGTCGGCAGTCGGGCCAGCACCGCTGACAGCAACGCTGGGTTGTCGCAGAGTGGCGAAATGCCCTAGGGAGGCATCAAGGATTCGGGGATAAAAGCCTCACCAGTAATCCCCCTCACGAAAATTTCTAGCTCCTCCCAGGTCAGGTCAGTCCCAGGCCCGCGCAGGATCCTGCCAATGTCGTTGGAGCCTGTAAACCAACAAGACAAATACGGCCTCCCCTGTAGTGGCATGACTCAGAGCTTCAGGAAATCACCAAGTACGTGCATTGAGGTCAGGCCGACAACCGCCAGTTCCTTAATCCTATCCAGGATGGGCTCGAACTCTGGCATGAGGCATGGTCTTTCCCTCCACTGCTTCTGGCCGAGTCTGGGCCCGTCATTCGGAAGGGCAAGACGGTCGCTGACCTCGGTACGAGCAATCACCCAGTTGTGCCGCCAGTTCTCCCACCTCGCGCCGCTAAGAGAAGCGATGTAGGTCACTGTCGGATCTGGCCTTTTCTGGAAGTAGTAGGCCCCATTGTGGTCTTTGCCTTTCCCAGACCGCACTAGCATAAAAACTAGCGAAAGAGGGAAGTGCAAGCAGCCACTCCCACGAATGCCTCACAGAAATGAACAAAGATGGCCACCTAGAGAATGGAGTGGGGCGTGACGTGCTGGAGTTGGAGCCCGAACTCCTCCAGTAGCAGCAGGAAGAACGGTGAAATCGGTAGTGCCAACCCACAGAAGAGATAGGAGACGAAGAGCACAAACTCCCCGGCGGCAAGATCGCCGAGGGGAACAGTGCCGGCCCGGATCCTCCCGGCGAGTGCAAGCGAGCCCCATCCAAGCATACTGCGCACCGAGTCGAGTGCCTCCTCGGTCTGGTAGTGATCAGGGGGAACCAGCGTGGCCATGGCAACCGCGATGGCAGAAAACTGAGGAGCACGAACACGGAGAGGCGTGGAAGGCTCGGAGACGAAAGGGCAGAGTAGTTAAGAAAGAATGCGAAAGCAAAACAACTGCGCGCGGAAAACCCTACTTCAAGAGATGGCTCCTTGCACACTCCGGAAAAATCCGCCTGGCGCGTACCCAGCGCCCGGGCAACTCAGTCGCTGACAGAGGGACCCGGACCCGCAGGCCCCGTGGCTGAGGCACTGGTCTCCATGCGCAGGAGGAGCAAACCGCCGCACACGCTCCTACGTCGCCTCAGGGCCGCCGCTGGAAGATATTCTTAACATAAGCGGAGCCGGCAGGGCGCCCCACACATGCGGGGCACGACAGAACCGCCATGCGTGGGGGGCCATGTGCCAGATGCCACCAAGACAGGCACGACGGTTGGAGTGGCCAGCAGCAAACTAACAGCATGCGTGCACTGAGTTAGTACGGCGCACGCTAAAAAGATGCTCCGATTCCGGATCATGCAGAGCTTACGTAGGGAGTGGGTTATGGCCCCACTTGCAGGCTCGCGCCCTCCCCAGAGGTGGGCCCGGGGGCCACTATCGGTACCTTGAAACAGGGGTACCCCCTGTTACAAGGAAAAGACGCTGTGCCGGCGGTGAAATCTCTGGTTGCGCAGAAAACGGCTCACAGTCGCGCAACATCAACCGCCTTGGGGGTCGCCATGTGGCCAAGGGAAAGGATATGCTCCAGATATACGTAGCAGGTCTAGACCCGCTACGTGGAAGGCACCAGACCCGGTGCATGACGAGCGAACCTCCGGGACAGATCCCGGACCCTTCGGAATGAGGTCCGGACGGTTCACCACCGGGTCCTGGGTCTTGGGGCAGGAAATACCCGGGCCCTGCCCTGGAAGGGGTCCGGTGCTGGCACGTGTCTGGGGCTTGCACCACGCTCCCCCTCCCCAAGGCGGAGACCCGCTACTGCCGCATGGCTTGTGGCCCATGACATGAGCCAACGGGAGGAGTCTGACGTCGAGCCACTGGAGCCGCGCGGCCACTGCATTTATTGCAGAAAGAATGCGCCGCCTGCCACAAAGCCAACGAAGGATGTGCCCTCTCGGCATTTAATGCGTCTAGACCTCTCCACTGGTAGACGGTGTCAGACGGCGCGCCGGTCCAATCTATCATCAAATAGCACGCCCGTGCCATGCGGCGGACTATGCTCGTTACCCCTTCTACAAGAAGCTTCCCTTGCACGCCAAGGATATGCATATCTCGGATGTCGGGGCCCAAGAAGAGTGCCCCAGCGACACACATTTGTGGCTCCAAGTGCTATATTCGTTATGTCCCTGGGCCCACATGTCGGGGCACAGTACCCTTGTGCATGCCCCCCTTCGGCTATAAAAGGGGAGGCATGCGGCGTTACAAGACAGACCCAATCTTAGGCAGACACTCACAAGTTCATACAAGCTCCAGAGCAATACATCACACAGTGGAGTAGGGTATTACGCTCCGGCGGCCTGAACCACTCTAAACCCTTACGTGCTCCTGTGTGTTGATCTACCAGTCTCGTAACAAGCAAAACGCTTAGGCCCCTCCTCTTTTTAGGACTTAGGGTGGGTGCAATCCGCCACCCGGCCGGGGAGATTTCCTCTCTGACACTGAGCATTGCTTTTCAATAGTTGGTCAAAATTTTATTAACAATTACAAAATATAAGTGTATACCAACCCAATTAAATAATTGATCACAATTATAATAAATCCCATAATGCAAAGCAAATGGCAGATTAAGTTTAATTCCTTAAGTTACTCAGTGAGGGTTCGATCCGCTCTTGACTGTGTGCACGGCTGATATACTAGTTTTACACTCTGCAGAGGTTGCACATTTTTGCCCACAAACCGTGTTACCCATTTGCCAAGGGGTCTAGAATTCCAATTCTTCTCTAATGAGGAGACGAGGCAGGGTAGCTCTATGAGGTCTTTCCAAAGTTCCACTAGCAAGAGAGAACTTGCTACGGATTCAGACAGGAGGGGCGATATAGGAATCTGTAACACCCTAATTTTTTTGGTATAAAAATTTCTTTGATCTATACTCAAAATTTAGGTGTTACTCTCACTTTTCATTGCTTTTCTTTTCTTTTTTCTAAAATAATGGAGAGTTATTTTGTTGGCGTGAGCCCTAGTTGTGATTTGGTTGTTGCATCCATGCTGTTGCATTGTGTTTCTAAGTGCAAAAGGTATTTGAAACATGTTAATATACCTTGTAGAATTTTCTGTTAAATTTTCATATTTTTCTGAATATTTTTTTTTATTTTTTGAGTTTATTGGGTGCCAAATCATGTCTAGGAATTTTCCTAGAATATTTGCAGCCTTCGAGATATTTTTTAGACACTAAATACGATTTCAGCCTTTTTCTGGAATTATTTTAATTTTAAAATGGATTTATTATGAAAAATAAAATATCTTAAAATCTTAGCAATATATATATGGCTGCAACCCTCTCGTCGAGCCCTTTCCAAATATCAGAATTATTTCCCAGATTAGATCCACAATTCCTGGAATTGCTCACCGAAGTTCGGGGCGGTTCCAAGACAAATCCGGCGAGCAATTACATTCCATCCATGCGTCGTTGGCGAAATCCGAGAGAACCTCTGCATTTGTCTCCTCGAGGGCTTCGTCTTAGTGCTTTCAATTCGTTGAACGGACCTCCGGTTCGCCGTTCATGGCGGTTCTTCGTTTTTCTTATTGGCTCCGGCGAACTTCATCCCCTCCAGTGAGCTTTCTCCATTACCGTTCATGGCGGTTCTTTGTTTTTCTCCTTTTTCATAGACCAACCCCTCTCCTATCTCCCCACTCTCTCTCCACCCGTGCGCCCCTCTCCCCTCTCCTCCATTCCCCTTCCCCGCTCCACGGCGGCCGGCTGGACTCGGTAGCCTGGGCGGCACGCCTACCCCATAGCGTTGCCCCTGTCCGCCCCCCCACCGGCGGCAGGCGGCATGGCGGTGACCCCCGTGCGGCCGATCACTCCCCCACCCCCTTGCCATGGCGGCTATGGAAGGAAGAAGGACTTTTTGCAAAACAGAACTTAAAATTTCATTTAACTGCGTGCAGAAGTTTGATTCATTTAAATATTTGATATCTCTTGCGTTATAAATCTGATTTGCTCCGTTCAAGTCGTGTTAGATTCGTATTAAAGTTGTCTACATGTTAAAAATATTACTCCATGCTGTCACATATTTTAAATAATTTATTAAATGTTTGTTGGGACAACAGTTATTAGATTAGCATTCTAATTAAATCTAATTTATAGTTTTCAACTTTCGATTTTATAAATAAATATCAACATGGTAAATATTAACTTAAATACTCTTTTATTAATAACTATTTAGTATAAACGCGTCATCTATCTAGTAGTTCTCTCGTGTCGGGTTTGTCCGCGCGTTGTTCGCATGTGCTGTGCACCTGCTTTTCGCATGTGCTGTGCACCTGCTTTTCGCATGCTGTCGTTCTGTTTAGCATGTCACGCATCTTGTCGTGCGCCGTTAATTCACCTCGCTTAGAATCACTCATATTAATTAAATTACTTATTTAACCGATAGCTATTAGTGTAGCAGATTAATCGAAACTAGGTAATAGCTCTAGTTTACATTTGATAAATGTCGAATTAAATGTTCTAGTTCATATTTGTATAACGTAAACGCGATAACTTCTCAATCGTAGCTTAGATCTCGACGTTTCTTTTTCTCGTGTGACCGTAGAAGCGAGCTCTATTTTGTACTGTGCGTTTTTGTAATATTTTCCCTTGTATGTTGTATTGTTCCTTTTTGTTTCAAGAATGTTGAATATATGTTCGCACTCGCCTAGATAATGTTCCGCCTGTGGAGTCCGAGGAAGTTGCAGGAGAAGCCCCTGAGCAGCAGTTGTTTGATGAAGACAAGTGTCCTCTGACCTATTATGTCCTATTTACTTTATAATTCATTTTCCCGCATACTATGAGTAAACTAAGGATTGACTAGCTTTCTATTTATCTATCACACCCGTTTTTAGGGGCAAAACCGAATGCATAGCATATGTGTGCCAGGATCTATTTTCCACACATATGTTGACGTCACAAGTGTAATATATCAAAAGACAATGTAATAAAGGCGTAAAAGAGCGTATAATAACTTTATTACATCATCCAAATTTAAGAGTCTTAATGGTATCATAATCAAAGTACAACAGAAATATCTTGGGTAATTTCCCATATAGGAAGATGACCGGAGAGTCGCTAGACTCAGTACTCATGGTCACCATCGTCAAAGTATTCCTCATGAGCTTCTGATAAAAAAAATAACAATGGCTGAGATCACTTAAGGTGGGGGCTCAGCAAATGGGAGGAATTATGCAAGGTTAACAAGGTAGGCTAAGGTTAAATAGTAAGCATTTTAGTTGGTCAATATTTTATTAACATCACCTAACTTACTAATTGTAAGTGTATCCCAAAATCCCAATTAATCATAAGCATATGATTATATCTCAAAAGCACTTAAGTGAAACCACTTAAGCAAACCATTTAAAAATCATGGATCATGATTTATTTCTTCATCTTTAAGTTTAGTTATTGTCGGGGACTTGTTCTCAAATGCTATGAATTAAGAACAAGGCAACACAGAAAGAAGTTAATGGTTAATGCCCTTCGTCCTTCGAAACATTATTTCCCTTAGGATATAACGATCTTCAGACGAAGGTCATGAAGGACATACCTTCATTGTCACAGTTTACATCAATGAAAGGAAAAGCATATGAAACATGAGAAATAACATGAATAATCATATAACATTATTTACATGTCATTATTATATAATCATGGATGAATAAGAACAATATTGGATTACATATGTACCTTCATCTTGACAGAAGGCAAAAGTACAAGCGTGACACACGAGCGAGTATAAGTCAGCGGAACAGTACGGGGGTACTGTTCATCTATTTATAAGCACAAGGTGCAGCCTGTGTACAATTACATTCATGCCCTTTATGTTTACTATTGGCTTAAGAACAATCTATCGAGGACTAAATAGCCTTTTCCTCCTTATGTCGGTTCCTTTTTCTGCTGCTGAGCCAAAGCTCCCCTATGCGTAGCTTCAGCGCTGGTTCAACCTTCGTCCTGACCCTGCTTTCCATATTATGTCCAACTTCATCCCGAGTCCGAAGGTCCCTGTATATATATTACACTTGGGAAACATTGTTAATTATGTTTTTGAGGACCTTCGGAAGATGAAGGCCCCCAACAGTAGCCCCTCGCAATATTAATTTGTTATAACATGAATTCAGACTACGAAATGAACGAAGGCCTTAAGCCGAAGGTCCAAAAAAACACCTTCCCTTTGCTAGAATAGCAACAATCAATGATAGATGGGCCCCTCCAAGTTGCAGCGTGCTAGGCGTATAAATATGAACTCACACCGGCTGCATTTGATACACTGTTTCTGCCATTTGCATTATTTTCTCAAAATTTTAGCTCTTGCTCACTAGCGCTCGTTAGATTTTCAAGCTTTTTGAGCTTCGGTTAAAAGACGCGTTTTACCATGTCTGGGGAAAAATGACTGAGAAGGAGAAGCTGATTGAAAAGACGAAGTTGTTTGTGGAGAAGGCTGCGGATCCTTATATTGCTGGATTTATTGAGTCGATGGCAAAGACAAACACAGAGAGGATTACTAAAGAAATACTGGAAGGTTTATCTGAAGATACTGGTGACAGCGATAGCTATTATGTGGAAAGTGGAGGTGAAGATTCTGAAGACCGGCCCTGGCGACCAAGCCATGCTGTCTTTGGAAAATCGACCATTAAACAGAATCATCTTGAGAACATAAGAGGAAGGTACTTTCGGGACATGTCTATCGTGAGGGCTGGCGGAGACAACAATGTCCCTTCTCCTGAGGAAAACAAAGTTGTTATCTACCGAAGCTTTTTTAAGGCTGGACTTCAGTTTCCTTTAAGCAAGTTTGTAGTTGAAGTGCTGAAGATCTACCAGATCTTCCTTCATCAGATCACCCCAGAAGCTATAATGAGGATGGGGATTTTTGTTCGAGCTGTGAGGAGTCAGGGGCTAGAGCCAAGCGCGAAGTGCTTCTGCAGTATGCACGAACTCTTATTTAAGACGAAGGCTACTGGCAAAGAACAGTACCACAACAACTTCGATTGTTATGGATTTATCGCTCGCCTCAACGCAAGCCACCCGGTGCCAACATTTCGGAAGAGATGGCCCGGAGCCTAGATGGAAGAGTGGTTTTATGTGAAGAATGATTTAAAGGCAAGGGAATACATTAAACAAATCATCATGCGCCCCATTTGGTCCCGCTTCGGCCTTCGAAAGCTGAAGGTAGAAATTGATGACGCTGTCGAAACGTGTCAGAGGGCTTTCAACACTGTTTGCTCCTTCATTGGCACAAGGGATTTGATCCAAGAACATATAACCTTCAAGGTATGGCCGCTTGTGGAAAGCTGGGAAATGCCGAAGGAGACCACCACTGATCCTAGTGATGGTGGTCTGGTCCGACAAAAATATACCTTCAGATTTAGGGAGAAGTTTGATGAGCCAAATGACGATTGGCTGAAGTGTATTGAAGCTACCACTGATGAGCTGCTTGGGGCTTACTCCAAGGCCGAAGATAATGCTCTGTTTGCAGCCTTCGGTGGTGGGGGAAAGAAAATACCAAACAGAGTTTTTGATGCGATCAGCTTCGTGTACCCTGATTACCGCTACCCGTTGCGAGGATAGGAGAAAAAGAGGAAGATTGCTGCTTCGGTCACCCCAGCTGAGCCTGTGCCGAAGAGCAAAAAGGTGAAGGTTCTTACCCACCGGCCACGTTACATTGAACCGGCCATGGTGCCTGACTTTGGCGCAGGGTCCTCTTCAGTAGCCGAAGCAATACAAACTGCTCCAATTGCACAAGGCGCTGAAGAACCATCTGTAATGCCGAAGACGCATATAGTTGAGCCAGTCAAAGATAAGGTTGACAAGTCTGAAGAGCCGATGGTTAAAGAGATAATAAAAATGCCAAAAATTCTGAGTCCTCCGACAGAGGCAAATCTACCGAAGATGCAAAAGGCTTCTACCGCAACTCCTAAGAGGAGAAGGATGGCCAACGTACTAGATGCTGTGCTGGAAACTACAAAGGTGCTGAGCCCTGCTCCTGTAAAGAAAATTGCTCAAGTTGAAGCCAAATCACAGTCCGAAGCCGAAACTGGGCAAGCAAAAGCCGAAGCTACGCAAGCTCAAGCTAGAGCCAAAGCTGGGCCTTCAGTGCCCAGCAAGACGGAGCCTGCCGCGCCTGAATAAAAAGTGACAGAGCAAATTGCTCCTAAAAAGATCGAGACTTCTGCTCCCGAAGCCTTGATCGAAAACGATGACTACATCATTCGACATGCTTCGGGGAAGAAATTGTCCGAAGGAGAAATTATGGAAGTCAGGCACTATGCACGAAAACTGAAATATCCGAAGGGAGCCTTGGTTTTTAACGGGAGTAATGAAGATGATTTCTTATACTGTCTCCCGGACAACAAAGAAATATCCGTTTGCCAGGTAGGTAAAAGCATGGGATTCCCGAAGCTGGAAGACGGCCTTTCAATTTTGTCGAAGGATGATCTTGCTGACAGCCTAGCATACAACAGTATAAAGGTATAGAAGTTAACTTTGAACTTGAGAATGAAGTATTTTATTTGTCGTACTCAATTCTTTCCTCCTCTTGCAGGGCTTAATTCTTAGTAATGTCCTTAGGGCGCAGAATAATATTGAAGACGAAAGTTGTACAATGGCTCTGAATAACCTTCGTTCAGAGGTGATTGAGTTGAGGAACGAAGGACTGGAAAAAGGCAAAATCTTAGTTTCCTTGGTAGATAAAGTAAAAGAAGACGAAGCTAATTTCAAAGCTCAGGCCGAAGCTCAGAAGACTGAAATTGAAGACCTTCGGAGACAATTGGCCGAAGCTAAGGAAAAATGCGCAGTCGCACAAACTAACCAAGAAATTAGCGAATATTGGAAAAACCATCTAGAGAAAAATGTTGAAGAACTTCGCACATCCAAGGAAAGGTGCTTTGAAAAATCCTTGGATTGTGTGAAGAAAATAAAAGCTAGTTTCGCCAAAGTGGGTGCCTATTCTACTGAGGAAAACTTCATACGAGGCGACCCCGAAGGCGTTATTGAATAGATAAGTGGAGAGGCCGAAACCTTCAAAGAAATTTTAAGTGATCGTGGTGATGTTTGCGTGTTTTCCGGTGCGCGGGGAATTTCAGCCATCTTGGAGAAGGCGGGATGCGATCATATTAAAACCATGGCCAAGGCCGAAGCTGCCTTCTCCATAGATGATATGAAGGATCCTTCGGCTGAAGCAACCTTGATGGGCGAAAAATTCTATAATGATGTCTGGGTGAATGGTGGCCATGAGATGGCCCATGATATTATAAAGAAAAGTGAAAAAGACACCCATGACGCTCGAATAGAAGCAAGACAAGCTAAAGAAGCTGCAGAGCGCGAAAAGCGTATAGGTGTTATTTTTGGTTTTTAGCTTCGGCATTTGTTTTTGTGGCTTCGGACTGATTAATATTTCCTACTTCAGCTGAACTATCTCCGCCTCCGGAACCGTTCAATCCCCTAGCCGATCCAAAAATGAAGGAAGCGCTAGACATTATAAACATGGCTGAATCCATTGTCGACGAAGTCGTGAACAAATTGCTGAACGAAGTTGCAGAAAAAGTCCTTAAAGAGGAATAGATTTTATTGTAATAAAGATTTTGAAAAACTTGATGTATGTAACAAATAAAGGAAGATTAGGTTCCTACTGTATCAAAACTATGTAATATTTGGAATTTGTAAAGTTGAATTAAATATGTAAACTATTGTAGTTTATTTCTTTGGGATGTATGAAATTTACATACATGCCGTTTTTGAGCCTTCGGCGAAAAAACACCTTCCCTTCTTTTCGTACTTCATAAAGAAAAAGATTCATGCTTTCTAGAGAAAGATATCCATGTCTTGTAAAGAGAGATCCCTTCTTTGTGACAAGGTTGATAAAACTTTATTTCCCGAAACTTAGTTCGTGCCTTAGCACCTTTTTATTTGGACGAAGCATTTGCCGAAGATCAGCTTCGTATTCAATTCTCGTGTCACTAATGCAATATGATGTATGATGTGATGTTATGTGAAATGATGTGATGATATGATGCAAAATGATGTGAATGCCGAAGACACACACCCACACGCCCACACTAGAACACACAAGCTCTGCATCCCCTTTGGAATGACTTTTGAGCTTCTTCACCTTCTATTTCAGTGATATAAGTTCTGCATCCCCTTAGGAACGTCTTTTGAACTTCTTCGCCTTCTATTTCGGCGGTATTTGGCTCTGCATTCCCTTTGGAATGACTTTTGAGCAGAAAACTAACGTTGCGCTCCCTTAGGAACGACTTATGTGTAGCTTCGATAAACTTTGCTCTGCATTCCCTTAGGAACATCTTTTGAGCTCAAAACTTACGCTGCGCTCCCTTAGGAGCGACTTCCTCTTTTTCTTAGCTTCGTCAAACTTAGCTCTGCATTCCCTTAGGAACGACTTTTGAGCTTCGTAAATCTGTGAGGAACATATGTTTCATTCTGATAGAAGCAAAATCATTACAAGAATTTAAGATTAAATTTACATTGCTCGTTCCTTATTAAAAAGAAAAATGGCATAGAACTTAAAAGTATTTTAGAAGTAGGATATCACTCAGTATGTGCTTCGATTCTGGCACAGTACTATTGACTGTACGAGCTTCGGATTCCTCCCTAAATTCACGTTGTTGTTGGGAGTGTTGGTGCCCTTCTGGCTGCTGGCTTTGGGAATAAGTAGGTTGCATTATTGGTGGCGGCGTTGGGAGCTGAGGCCAAGAAGCCTGTGAATGGCTTGCCGAAGCGATAGAAGCTGCAGGTTGGTTGCCCACATACTCTGGTATGTAAGGAGAATGGCACAAAGCAGTATGTAGAACCTGCTTCGGCTGATTCTGCCGAGCTTTGGCTTCAGCAATCTCTTTTTGCTTCAGAATAGTGATCTGGCAGGTTCTTGTAGTGTGTCCCTTATCCTCACCACAAAATAAGCAATATAATTTTCCTAGGCTGGTCCCCATATCTTCCCCCGAAGCCCCTGCCGCCTCTGCCCCTTGGAGCTGGTGGCCTAAAGGAGCTTTGCTGATGACCTGAAGACTGTGAGGTATGTTGTGACCTCTTAAGTTGGCTTCCTTTGTCATCATTCTGACTGGAGATGTGGATAGATCTGACATGCCTTGGGTGGATTCTTCCTCCGAAGCCCCTAGTCATCTCAGAAAATCTGTAAGCTTCCTCCCTTCTTTGTCAGAAGTCATTATCAGCCCGAATATACTCGTCCATTTTCTGAAGCAGCTTCTCCAGAGTCTGGGGGGCTTTCTGGTGAAGTATTGGGTCGTAGGTCCTGGCCGAAGACCCTTGATCATGGCCTCAATGACAATTTCATTGGGCATCGTGGGTGCTTGTGCTATCAGTCGCAAAAACCTTCGGACATACTCCTGAAGGTATTCCTCCTGGTCTTGTGTGCACTTGAACAAGGCCTGAGCTGTGACTGGCTTCGTCTGAAAGCCTTGGAAACTGGTAACCAGCATGTCCTTGAGCTTCTGCCATGACGTGATTGTCCCTGGCCGAAGAGAAGAGTACCATGTCTGGGCCACATTTCGGACTGCCATGACGAAGGACTTTGCCATGACAGCTGCGTTACCTCCGTATGAGGATATTGTTGCCTCATAGCTCATCAAGAATTGCTTTGGATCCGAGTGCCCATCATACATGGGTAGCTGAGGTGGTTTGTAGGATTGTGGCCATGGGATAGCCTGTAACTCTACTGCCAAGGGAGAAGCATCATCAAAAGTAAAGGTACCATGATTAAAATCATCGTACCATTCATCTTCGTTGAATGAGCCTTCTTTACGAAGCTCCCTGTGTTGGGGCCTTCGGTCGTGATCATCCTGAGTAAGATGACGCACTTCCTCAGCAGCTTCGTCAATCTTCTTCTGAAGGTCGGCCAGCCGGGCCATCATCTCTTTTTTCCTTTGCACCTGCTGATGGATGATTTCGAGATCCCTGATCTCCTGGTCCAACTCCTCCTCTTGAAGTGTTGGACTGGTGGCCTTTCTCTTCTAGCTTCTGGCTTCTTGGAGAGAGAGAGTCTCCTAATTTGTGTCTAGTGGCTGCAGTACAGCCCCTGGCGCTGTTATCTTCTTCGGCGGCATGACGAAGGTTGATGCTTTGCCGAAGGTTGTGGAAGTGAGTACACCGGAGGTGGGCGCCAATGTTGGGGACTTGTTCTCAAATGCTATGAATTAAGAACAAGGCAACACAGAAAGAAGTTAATGGTTAATGCCCTTCGTCCTTCGAAACATTATTTCCCTTAGGATATAACGATCTTCGGACGAAGGTCATGAATGACATACCTTCATCGTCATAGTTTACATCAATGAAAGGAGAAGCATATGAAACATGAGAAATAACATGAATAATCATATAAAATTATTTAAATGTCATTATTATATAATCATGGATGAATAAGAACAATATTGGATTACATTTGTACCTTCATCTTGATAGAAGGCAAAAGTACAAGCGTGACGCACGAGCGAGTACAAGTCAGCGTGAACAGTATGAGGGTACTGTTCATCTATTTATAGGCACAGGGCACAACCTGTGTACAATTACATTCATGCCTTTATGTTTACTATTGGCTTAAGAACAATCTATCGAGGACTAAATAGCCTTTTCCTCCTTAAGTCGGTTCCTTTTTCTGCTGCTGAGCCGAAGCTCCCCTATGCGTAGCTTCGACGCTGGTTCAACCTTCGTCCTGACCCAGCTTTCCATATTATGTACAGCTTCATCCCGAGTCCGAAGGTCCCTGTATATATTACACTTGGGAAACATTGTTAATCATGTTTTTAAGGACCTTCGGAAGATGAAGGCCCCCAACAGTTATTATGTGAGGGTCTAGGTTGCTCTTAACCGTGAGCACGGCTAACATTCAGTTTTACACTCTGCAGAGGTGGTACAACTTTACCCACAAGCCATGTATACCTCTAGCCTTGGTTGTACGAACCCTTAAACAGTGCCGAGGTGAATGTCTAGGGATCTATTATGAGGCTTTCACAAAATATCCTTAGTACAAAGCCACTCGCTAAGGTTTCCTCGTCAGTATTGGTGACCCTCTACGAGGTGACATAGCCAAGACTACCACCCCATGTTAACGTGAGCTGCCACCAAACCACTGTCGCCCCCTCTTTCCCATCTTTTAGGTAGGGTTGCTAAGCACTACGTCTATAAAGCTATTTACCAAATCGAGAGCCATGATAGCACTCATGGTTGCACTGTTTTCCTGGGTGGTCACTCCATGTTTCGTTTAAATACAACATGATCTTGTTTAACCATCAAGTTATCATCACAATACAAATTTCATTTTCGAACTAGAGTATCATTAAAGAGTGACATCATAATGATCAAGTTGAGAAGTAGCATAATTACTAAGCATAGTATTTATCCTAGGGTAATCAAGGATTAGGGTTGGTATTTCTAGGTAATCCTATTTAGCCAAAACCCATCAAATTTATGCAAATATCCAAAAGTAAATATTACTGTATGCATTAATTGGGTACAATCAGAAATGCAGAGGGAGAATCCACTTGCCTTAGTCAAAGGTGTCCTGTGGATCGTCTTCAAACATATTTTGGTCTTCTACCATGAAATCAGCTTCTAATATAGATTCGAACATCGTACATACAAAAAGGAAACATACACCAAATAAATAAACATACACCATTACATGAATTAAACATACACCATTACATGAATAAACATATACCGAACAAACCATACCATACCTATAAAAATAAAATGTCTAGAATAAAAACTAATTCATAACCCTAGTATAGATCTATTCATATTGACGTCCATCTCATTCGCTATGTCATAAAATATTAATTCTACTTTGGATAGTCACTATTGAAAGCAATATGGCAATTCGACTATGGAAGTATTTTATATAACATAACTTGGATATAGTGATTTAACCAACTCTACGGAAATAGATTAATTATTGTGGTCATGGGTACTACTTATATTATCTCAGTGTTAATATCTAAATTAAGTATATGAACCTACTAAACATAGGTTAAGTAAAGACCTAAGTATAAAAGTATGTGATATGATACAATTATTGCTATTACCGTGTAGAAAATATTATTTTGAAGCTAACACAATTTGAATAGGCCAACTCAGAGTTAAAATGGATTAGATATGAATTTCCTAAGTTTTAGGTATTTTTATTACTTTTTTTGTATCTAAAATAACTTCCATGGTTTCAAATGGAAATACCATATTTATTTCTATTTATTTTAATGCAGAAAAGGAGTGCGGGTTTATTTTTCAATTCTCCGGGGACTCTTTAGCAATTTAGTCATGGTAGACGGAGGCGTGCGATTCCAAACCGTTCGATCATCCATCGAGGGCTCGAATTAGATCTATCATAAATCGAACTGATACACGATCATGACCATTAAATCATAGATCCGCGGCCGAGAATCCACCGCGCCAAGAACGTACTCCGGTCCGTCCGATCCCAATCTAGTGGATTAGATCAAATACGCAAAGGGATATCTCTTGCTTTTAATCATAGTTGTGCACGTGCAGATCAACACTCATTGTTTCTCCCCTCTCTACCACGGCTGGACATGGCGACGTAAGGGGTGCCATGACGGCTCCATCACCGACAAAACCAGTACCAGCGATCGAATCCACTATTCCTTTAGGGTTTGTTCGTTTGTGCTGGATTGGTGGGTCGGAACGATTCCTAACCGAATTGCTTCTCTAACTTATATAAACTTTGATTAGCTGGAACGATTCCGGGTGCAATCCGACAGAAACGAACAAGGCCTTATTCGAGAAGAGCTACACGATGCGGAGACTCAAACAAATAGGTTCGTGGTGCCTTACCTGTGTGTATGCGATGGGGATGACGCACGCTAACCATGGCGCGCTGCGGGTCCACGACGGCAGAGGGACTCTGGTGAGCAATCATAGGCGCTCGGATCGGTTACCAAGGATCGAAGTTCCACATATGCGATCCAGGGGTTTAGGTGAATATCAATGGCCACCTTTCGATGCAGCGGGTCGACGTCGGCGACGTTCGACGACTCTTAATTCTCCCTCTGCTAGCTCCGGTGTTGGTCGTGGTTCCTCCCGCCTGCTCCCATGGTTGAGGGGAAGATATAGCTAGGTTTTATAGGGCATGGACACAAGACGAAATCGTACCCGAACGCAAATGAGACGGAGGCGCGGGTCTAGTCTCTGACTGGTGGGTCCCGCTATTAGTGACCAGGCGTTGTTTAGCCGTGTGGTCCACGCGGTCGTGGAGGAAAGGTGAGCTGGTCCGCGATGGAGTAGTTGGGCCAGTGGCAGGGCAAGAAACGTGGCTTTCAGCCCAAGCTCAGGGTAAGTTCTTTTCTTTTTTTCATTTTTTCTGTTTTATTTTCTAATTTCTGTTTTATTTTCTAATTTAAATTCCAATTGGAATTTATGACTCAAATTACAAATGCAGAAGCAAGAAATTCAGCATGCAATGCAATATATATTTATATTTTATATCATTTGATTTATCCATTAGGTAAAATGCCCCACATACAATACTTACTTTAAGAAATCATTTTGTGTAGTCAAATCTAAGGGTTCATTGACAAGTCCAATAGTCTTAATTATTTTAATAGAAAATAGTTTCTAGTATGCATCCTTTAATAAGAAATGCTTTGACTTAAAACCTTTATAGAGTACTTATATAGTTCAAAAGGGTAACTTAATTCATATGAGGATCTCTTTATTCAATCTTTTATTAGAAAACATTTTTGTCCTATGGAAAGTAATATATTTCAATTCAAAAACTTTGGAGAATTTTACCAAATTCCAAAAATAAGATTTTTGGGGCATATACCCGAACCCCTAGCCCACACGCCTGTGAAACCGCGAGGGTCGGTTCTGATACCATTTGTAACACCCCGTCCACTTCTATACCGGCCATACTTGCTGCTGGCAGCCCTCTAGGATCATAGACCATCCCCACAGACCAACACAAGTCTTTTGTGCGCACTTTGTCCTCACTCATGCAAATCTGAGAAGACTTCCCGATCGGTCACTCATCACAAGATTGTTCTTGATCAAGTATGCTTAACCTAGAGGTTCTTTCGAGATAGGCTTCCGAAAAAAAAGATGCATCTTGCTAGTATGAGTAGTCTATTAATTCTATTAATCCTTAGGCTAGGATATCCCACAATCCACCTAGGCTAGGATATCACAACATGACATTGAGTTTCTTTCTAGGATGGTTCGTGCGAGATATGATCAAGCAAAGAAAAATTCATACTTCATATAAAGAGGTGGAAGGTTCTATGAAATAGCAAAGGCGGTCCAATATGAGTCTGATGATGCCATTTGACCAAAACGTGTGAAGCCATCGGTCGCGAGCCCAATTCAAACATTTCTTGGTTCAGCGGCAAAGCCTAGATCAAACGTGTTGAGAGCCTTGCAAGCATCTCCATTCAAAGGGTGCACCATTAGCTCATCGTTCTCATAGGCAACTTTATGCATCACATGTGCATGGCAGATTTTTTGACAGAATTATCCATTTTACTCGAGGAGTTAGTGGCAAATAGTGAAGCTGCTTATGTGTGTTGACATGGATTTTGGCCTCATCAAAATATATGCTATGCGGGCTAAATAACTTTGATTAATGTGACCGCTAAGTTTCTATGCGTATGGAATAAGCAAATATTCTGCAAATAAATATGTGAATATTTAAAGTGGTCACCTATTCATAATATCCTTGTGTTCTAAAAGTTTAGCACACCAAGATATTGAAATATGTATGGAATCAAAAATATACCTATGTAGATATATGACCAATAAACAGTCCCCATAGAATATGACATATATAGCACCGACTAATTACAGATTTATTTAGCTAGTGGGAAATATGACATGCAAATGACCAACGTTCGTCATAAGTGTAAATAGAACAAATAATTTTTTTAACTTAATTATATATGTAGTTAAATACTGCAAAGTAGTCTTCTCTAAAATAATAATAACAATAATATCTAACATAATAATAACAATAATATATATATATACAACATATTAATAAATGTAATAAAATAATAAAAAGAAAAGAGAAAGAAGAGGAAATACCATACGTGCGCCTAAAGAAAACAGAAATAAAATAAAAATACATAAAAAAGGGGAAACCAAAAGAAAGAAGAAGAAGCAAATAGGAGTACGGGTGGCGAAGGCTCAGTTGGCTCACGGTCAACGCACATCACACCGCTTGCGCCCATTTTCCGCGGATGACCCGTTATTTTGTGTACGCGAATGAGTCTTTGCCATTTTCTTTTAACGCGAGCTCACTAGATCAGACAATGACGCGTGCATCCTTCAATCCCGCCCCGCCTGCGCGCCAAATAAAATCCAAATCCATATATTTCCTTCTCCCGC
The DNA here is from genome assembly GCF_902167145.1 of Zea mays. Taxonomy (NCBI): domain Eukaryota; kingdom Viridiplantae; phylum Streptophyta; class Magnoliopsida; order Poales; family Poaceae; genus Zea; species Zea mays. Next base: position 146,319,327 of record NC_050097.1, read on the forward strand.
CCAAGTCATGAAGACAACTGCCGTGCAGCCTCTTCTCATCCTTCAGCTTATAAATACATGGTCAGGTTTAGGGCTAGAAAAAAAACTCGAGCTCGACGAGCTGGCTCAGACTCGTAGCAGCTCGGCTTGGCTTGGACCGGCTCGACGCTTAGAATGAGCCCGAGCCGAGCCTGTTTTTGTGGCTCGTGAAAAAGGTCGAGCCAGCTCGTGAGCCGGCTCGTGGCTCGACCCAACAATAATATGTTATAAAAAATCCTAATTAGCATATAATATTAGTACCGAGTAGACAATTAATTTAAGTTATTTAAGATTACTATACAAAATTAATCTATTTTTCTATATTATATTAGTGATATATCTACTTTGCTAATTTAAATATGTTATTTAAAATATTTTTAAGATTTTATATTGTAATTTAGTGAGCCGAGCCGCTCTTTCAAGCTCGCCAGATGGGCGAGCCAAGCTCGGCTCGTTGCATGAAAGAGCCACATCGAGCCGAGCCAAGTCGAGCTCGGCTCAGCTCGTTTCGACCCCTAGTCAGGCTGTTGCGCTCAAGTTAGAGAGAATAGTACCACCGCAAGGGTGTTGCTTTTTTAGTGCACTACTCGACACAAAAAAAAGACCGCCAGGCTGCCTGCTCTCGACACAAAAAAGAGACTACCAGGCTGCCCAACCACAACCAAAAAAGCACCTCACACCGCCTGCTACTGCACCGACGAGGCTACTTTCGGTCCAGGTTCTGAAGGTGAAGGGGTCCATCGGCAACAGAAAACTCTCCATCAAGCATCCCTCTCTAAGGCATACCTTAGACAGAAACTGGTCCAGAAACCTCAAGGGCATACCCTTGAGAAAGATCGCGTCACCTAGTCATACACAGTCTTAAATGCATACCCTTAAGAAAGATCACGTTGCACGGTCATATACGCCGTTGTGGCCTGTCGGGATTTGGGAAGGTCTACTGCGAGGTATGAAAAGCCTCTCATGTCGCTGCACTGTTCCTTGTCTTTTTTGCCATCGTGGAAGAACTATGTTCTTCAACTCATGTTGTTGATACAAAATTAGGAACAAGTGGTGAAGTCCACATCATGCTCCTCATTACATTCTGCGCAAATGTCCAAATTATCGCGGATACATGTGGTGAGTTGTATGGCAGAAATCGAAATTCTATGTCAAAATGTTGTACACACACACACACACACACACATATATATATATATATATATATATATATATATATATATATATATATATATATAGTTTATGTATTAAGAGCCCTAGGCTCTCAATAACTAGAGAAAGGCCGAGTCTAATGCCTTCTGATGGAGCCGAACCATCCAACCGATCCATAAAACGGTACCCATCTTTGATCTAGTAAAACTACCTTTTCACCCTTATTGATTCAAATCACATCAGGTCAAACCCTATCTCAATGGTTCCACTTCCACCTCCGCCCCCAACCCCATCAATCGTCATCCATCGCCTGCGTGATAGACGACAATCCTGCCGCCGCAACCCCGTCCGACATAGATCCACTCTTCCCCGCAGGCCCCTCCTTCCTCCGTCCGCCGGCGCGCTACTGCTTGAGCGTGGAGGGCGTGCTACGGGTTAGCCTCGACCGCTTTGTCATCTTCGTGTTGTGTCCTATGCCCCTGTTTCATTTGTCATATCCCTAGCGCAGCCCGTCCCCCTATTTCTGCCCCCTCTCTCTCCAGTCTCCTTTCTTGCGTCGGCAATCAACTTGGCAAGGCCGAACCAATGGCGATCTACCCACGACAAGTGATGGTAGGCTTGCTCACCCTCTCTATGTTTGTCATGCTCGACAAAATAATCAAGCATGACCACTTGTCTCCCATCACCGAGGTTTATTTTCCCCTTCCCCTATCCGTCTTTCCTTTCCTAGGTCCGGTGGCCACCTGTTGCTTCTTGATTTGGTGGCGTGTAGCAAATTTATGTGCTTCAAGGATCATTCGTTCGTTTCGAGAAATCCGAATTGTTTAGGCGAGCGGACACAGATGAATTCCGTTGTTGATAAGTGTTTGTCCTGTCTGGTCTGCGTAGAGTGTAGTATGTGATTAGCATTTCCATTTCAGTTCAATTCTTGCCGAATCTCAAGTGGTTTGGGGAACCAATGCTGAAGGCGGATCTCACACTATTGTGTGGTCGTGACTTTGGGGGCTTAGCTAGGGTTTATATTATTCGATTCTAGTCCATAAGCATGTTGCCCCAAGGTTATATTTGGTAAATGGTTAAAGGAATCAAAAGTTTGGAATATGTAAATTATACTACCTCCATTCTTGAATATTTATTGCCCGCTAGTTCATTTTTGTACTAAAACGCGACAAATAATAAAGAACGGAGGGAGTACATTATTATGAGCTTACACAGGAAAAATCATTTATGGCATTAATCATTTTTTGTTGAAGTTGTATACTTGTATTGTGTGATTTATGGCTTCTCTAAGCATGCTCTTTAGATTTGAATGGTCAATCAGATGCATTGGTTGATTTAGTTGTTTAGTGATAATCTTAGATTGCTGATGAGGCTAAGCAAATATTATGGGTACGAGCTTTAATATGAATGAATAATTTGCATACATTAGCTTTATTGAATGAGTTGTTTGGCTAATATCTGTGCTATGAACAAGTTGTTTTGAATGCAAAAACTTTAATCCATCTTCAACTGTCTTAGTGTCTAAGTGACCTTTAGTAATCTGCATTGTTTCTACACATACTGCCTCACAACTTTATCGAAACATTCTCAAATTTTTATCACAACCTCTATATATGATATCATGACATGTGGACAAGTTTCATGATTTTCTGACTTTGTTTGTGTTTTATACAATTTTTAAACAACTGGATGGCAAGTTCATGGTCAAGTTTAGTGAGCATGGTGCTCGAAGATTCTGGTCTGATCCTAAAATCGGTCGTAACTTGTGGTAAATAACATGCATATCATTTTTGCATGCACGATTTTCCATGTTTCGAGTGACTTAGAGTTCAAATGTGAATTTTCCGAAGAAATTCAAATAAACGAACTAAATCTAATAGTTATAGAAAACACTTTTATAGTTGTGCCAAAATGGTACATGTAGGTCTACATAGTGTAGCAACATAACACAAAAAGTTTGGTTGGGAAAAGAAAAAAATAAAAATATACTTTGTCGAGTGTAAAAAATGACACTCGGCAAAGTGTTCTTTACCGAGTGTTAGACGAGAGGCACTCGGCAAAGGTTTTTCAAAAACCCTAAAGACATACTTTGTCGAGTGCTTGTCAGTGGGCACTAGGCAAAGTGATATTTACCGAGTGTCGGATCCAGGGCACTCGGCAAAATATATTTTTTAATTAAATAAAATTCTTTGCCGAGTGCCAGATCACGGGCACTTGGCAAAGAATGTTACATTAACAGAACTGAGCGTCGCCGCACTCTCTCCTTTCACTCTCTCACTCTCACCGCACTATCTCACTCCCACCACTGAGCGTCGCCGCCTCAGTTGCCGCCTCGGCCGCCACGGTCGCCTCGGTTGCTGCGCCACACCACCTCCGGTGCCGCCGCCCCGCGTAGTCGTGGCCCACCATCGTCACACCGCCCCACCCCTCCCCATGCTACGCCACCATTGTCACTGCCACGCCTCCATCGTCATCGCCATCGGAGCATCGTTGTCGCCGCGGCGAGCCCGGTGACTCCATGCCTCGCGCCGCCATTTAGCCAGCCCCAACCTCGAGCTCTCCCCTAATCCACGGTTCGTTTCCTACGTAGGTGAGAACATCTCTTGTCATCTAGACTTGTGATGTAGTGATATTGATGGTAGAATCTTAGTAGAATAAAGATTGATAGGGATTCACTTATCCATTTGAAGTTTGTTGACCCAATTATATCTATCAAAATGTTAACATTGCAAACATTTAGTTGTTTATATATGTGCATGTGGTATATTTATTAGTAGAATAAAGTGCATGTGATATATTTATTTGTTTGTCTCAATCTGATATGGTGCATAGATTTATGTATATGTGATTGACGACCATTGTGTCAATTTGATAAAGTGCATGTGATATATTTATTTGTTTGTCTCAATTTGATATAGTGCATCGTTTGATATGGAGGTGCTGCCAAAATTTTTAGAGTATGGAGGACCGTGAGTAGATGTAGTATATATAATAAAAATGTAGTTTGCATGTAGTTATGTAGTTATGTAGTCTTGTTGTGCTATCTCTCATGGATTGAATATATATTCGTGATTGGCAGCCATCGTGTCGTTGATGTATATCTGCATGTGTCAGCCATCGTGCTGTTACTTATATTTGCAGGCTTTGGAAACCTCCCCGTGTAGGAGAGGTTCTACCAAAATTTTTTGTTGACAGGCTTCTTTATATATGTTAGAGGATGGAGGACCGTGAGTGGATGTACACGGGCCGTGTAGGAAGGAATAATGTCACCCCTAAATAGATTAGAAAGACCGATGATTTCGTGGAACGGGCATATGGCGAAGCTGCTAAAGGAGAAAGTCTAGTCCCATGCTCGTGCGGCAAAAGTGCCAACCGGAAAAGAAAATCAAAGAAGTCCATGTTAGAACATATTTGGAAGAATGGATTTACGTTGAGCTATACTCAGTGGATCTTTCATGGTGAAGCGCATCGTACGAGAGAGGAGGTGTTGAGACAACGTGTCGAGCATTATGATGCTGATGCGGGTGTAGCGGATATGTTGAACGACTATCACGAGGCATAGTACGCCGGAGGATGTATGAATGACGAGCCAGAGCCAACTGCAAAGGCATTCTATGACATGTTTGACATGGCACAGAAGCCCCTTCACGGCCAGACTAAGGTTTCTCAACTTGATGCCATTGGGCGTGTAATGGCGTTCAAGTCGCAGTACAACATGAGTCGAGACACATTCGATGGCTTGTTGACGGTTATTGGGAGCCTACTTCCGGAGGATCACGTTCTACCAAAGAGCATGTACGAGGCACAGAAACTCCTTCATGCACTCAAGATGACGTATGAGCAGATACATGCTTGTCCGAAGGGCTGCGTGCTATTTAGGAAAGAATACACGAAGGCAAAGTATTGTCCAAAGTGTAAATCGTCTAGGTTTATGGAGGTAGACTCTGGTGATGGATAGAAGAGGCAGCTCGACATCCCCTTGACAATCCTTCGGCACCTTCCGTTCATACCGAGGATCCAGCATTTATACATGACCGAGGAATCCGTAAAACAGATGACATGGCACAAAAATGGAAAATGATACAATCCTGATAATATGGTGCACGCATCCGATGGTGAAGCATGGAAACACTTTGATGCCATTCACTGTGAGAAAGCCGAAGAGGCTCGTAATATACGTGTTGCGCTGGCCACAGATGGGTTCAATCCCTATGGAATGAGCGTTGCCCCGTACACATGTTGGCTCATGTTTGTTATCCCAATCAATCTCCCCCCGGTGTGTGTGCTTTCAAAGGCAGGATGTATTCGTGTCGTTGATAATTCCCGGACACCCAGAGAATAAAATGGGTGTGTACATGGAGCCTTTGATCGATGAATTGGTACGTGCTTGGGAGTAAGGGGTATGGACGTATGACCGAGCTACGAAGACAAACTTCAAAATGCATGTTTGGTACCAGTACTCCATGCATGACTTACCGGCGTATGGGCTATTCTACGCCTGGTGTGTTCATGGTAAGTTCCCATGCCCAGTTTGCAAGGAAGCTCTTAGGTTCATTTGGTTGAAAAAGGGTGGCAAATATTCGTCCTTCGATAAACATCGACAATTTCTCCCTCCTGACCATCCATTCCGCCTAGACATCAAGAACTTTACGAAAGGTGTCGTTGTGATAGACCTCCCACCTACAACGATGACTGGTGCCAAAATTCGTCAATAGATAGATGGGCTCGCGGCCAATATAGAAGGTGGTTTTGTGGGATATGGTGAGCATCATATGTGGACACATAAGTCGGGCTTGACTCGGCTCCCCTATTATGACGACCTGCTCCTTCCACACAAAATTGACGTGATGCACACTGAAAAGAATGTTGCCGAGGCACTTTGGGCAGCAATTATGGACATTCCTGATAAGTCAAAGGATAACGTAAAGGCAAGAGTGGATCTGGCAGCGTTATGTGATAGACAAAACCAAGAGATGAAGCCGCCAAGTGGTGGAAAGACATGGAGAAGGCCTAAGGCCGATTTCGTCCTAAGCAGGGCCTAGAGGAAGGAAGTACTTCAGTGGATCAAGTTGTTGATGTTTCCTGATGGGTATGCAGCTAACCTGAGTAAGGGCGTAGACTTATCTACTCCACGAGTCTTAGGGATGAAGAGTCATGACTTCCACATATGGATTGAATAGATTCTTCATGCGATGGTTCAAGGTTATGTCCCTGAGCATGTTTGGCTAGCGCTTTCAGAGTTGAGCTATTTCTTCCATAAGCTTTGTGCAAAAGAGTTATCTTGGACCGTGGTTGCAGACTTGGAAATATTGGCACATGTGTTACTGTGTAAGCTTGAGAAGATATTTCCACCCGGCTTCTTCAATCCAATGCAGCATTTGATTCTTCATCCCCCCTATGAGGCACGAATGGGGGGGGCGTGCAGTGATGTTGGTGCTATCTAATCGAGAGATGTCTAAAGACTATTCGAAAGAAATGTAGAAATAAATGCAAAATCAAGGCTTCCATTGCACAGGCATACATTTTAGAGGAGGTGTCAAACTTCACAACAACTTACTATGGTGACAAACTGCCGAGCGTGCATAATCCACCCCCTCATTACAATGATGGCGGCAATGAATCAAACCTCAGCATATTTTGAGGCCAACTCGAAAGCACAAGTGGCTCGACCACCAAGACCTTGACAAATGAAGAGTGGTGGCATATCATGCTATATGTATTGACCAACCTTGAAGAGGTGACGCCATACATGGAACAATTTCTTCATGAATTCTGGAGTCGATCAAGGGACCCAACTCCACAGGAATATGATACTCTTCTTAGAAAGGGTGCGAGAAATGGATTGCCCGATTTCATTTCCTAGTTCAAACGTAAGGTACGTGCTTAGTTTGTCAAAGAGATCCGTCTATGAACTCAATTTAGCATCTTTTAACTTGTGAATACTTGCAGGGCCAAAGAGATCCATCTATGAGTGCCGAGTTAAGACAAATAGCCAACGGCTTTGCTTATAGGGTAAAGAAATATTCTGTTATGACGTCAATGGATATCGTTTTTGCACAACAAACTACGACCAAAGTCGGCCCAATCAGAAAACAACGTGTTCTAGTCTTTACGTCCGGCCTTGACGATTTCAATTATTTTGGACGAATCGAAGAAATATATGAACTCAATTATCATGGTTTCAAACATCTTACTCCAGTGATATTCAAATGTCATTGGTTTGACCCTCAAGTGACGAGACAGACACATTCTAATCTTGGGATAGTCAAAATTCGATAAGATTCCACCTTACCAGGAGACGATGTATATATCGTGGCCCAACAGGCCACACAAGTGTATTATCTCCCATATGCGTGCCAAACGAAAGAACATCTTAAGGGTTGGGATGTTGTGTATAAGGTATCGCCGCACGATAGATTACATGTTCCTAATGATAAAGATTATAACTTAGAACCGATTACATATGATGGAGAGTTCTTCCAAGAAGATGGGCTAGAAGGCCGATTTGAGATAGACTTAACCGAAGCTATCGAAATGGACGTAGATATTGAAATGGTTGTTGATGAGGAGGATGATGAGGTGCAAAATGAGAATGACTTAGTAATCCTTGAAGGCAATGACATTATTGACGAACTTGCACCTTCAGATGGTGTTGGCTATGAAATGGTTGATAGTGATGATGAGAGTTATGATCCGTCTAACCCCGACACATATGAAGATTATTTTTAATAGATGTAATGCTATAGTTTTTTTTTATTTCGCACCTATTTTTAAATACATCTTTTTATATGTGCTTATTTGTTTACTATTAATTGCAGGTTGTTGGACAAAGATGGTGGGTGGTTGGATGAGGAGGAGGAGGGGGAGGAGGAGCAGGACGGCGGACGAGGCACAGCAGAACGACGACGTCCAGCAGCAGGCGGCGCAGCATGACGACGACGTCCAGCAGCAGGCGACACAGTAGGACGACAACGACCAGCAGCAGGATGACGACGATGCTCAGTAGAATGCCTCAGGTTCTGGCGCCTCAGGTTCGAGGAGCGTCTACCTGCAAGGTCCCGCGAGTCTCCCTCAGCGTCCCATACTTTGGGACAGGCGGCCGCTGATTCAGCCGGATGGGGAGATGCATGTAACTTTATGTTCTTCATTCTTGTTCATATTATGTGTTCAAAATCATAATATAAACTAATACTTTTTATTTATCACTTGGACAGGTCTTGGATGGTTGTGGAGAATGCTGGGGGTCATCGTCGCAACCCTAATGGCATCCTCAGCCTGCTGTGCAGGGAACACTTCCCTGGACTGGTTGAGTACGCCGGAGTGATGGGCCCAGCCTACACCTTCGACCACTACGCCATCGCCCCCAATGAAGTAGATCGAGACGGCCGGGAATTCAATAACAAGGCGGAGCGGGTGAAGCAAGAGCTTTGGGTAAGTCTTACTATAATGTAAAATATGTCGCATTCGTTGCACATTCTTGAAATAATGTATGGACACATCGTTTTTGTATGCAGGATTTCTTCAGATGCGAGGCTGGATACAAGGCTAGGGCGGATGTGGTGGTCACCACGAGCTGTAAGAAGCTCGTCATGGACATGCATTATCCAGGCCATCGTTAGCTATCACGGCTTCGTCCTTGGGGAGAAGGTGACCAAGCAGCAAGCCCGAACCATGTCGTTGACCAGGGACCAATACCTATAGGTAAAGTCATGCATGTTTGGTACCAGTACTCCATGCATGAATTTAATTTTATCTTCTATTATGTAGTGTATGTGTTTACTTTGTAGATGATTCCATATTGGTGCGTCGCACATCCTCTGTGCTGGGAGTAGATGGTGGATAGGTGGTGCTCGCCTGAGTGGGAAGAGGCACACAACGCTAGCCGGGAACGACGTCTGATGATGCAAGGTCCCTCCCATCACCAAGGTAGCCACAACCTAGGCCAATATGCAGAAGCATGGGTACGCCCTCCTTTTCATTTAGGTATATACTACTGGATTAGATATTATTTCTAACTACCTTGTTGGTTTTCTTGCAGTCGGCATCACATGCTGGCCAGCCTTGCTCCATCTTCTCGGCCTATGCTATGGCCCACAAGGGCAAGGCGACGTCCGACGTCACCTACAACCCGGATGACGGGACCGAGGCGTACAACAACCCTGCCATCTACAGCCGCCTTCATGACTACGCTGCCATGACACAGGAGGTCCAGGGCCCAGAATACAATCCGAGGACCGAGCAGATCGACCCTGATGTCCTCATGAGGGTCGAAGGAGGCAAGAGACATGGGCGGTACTAGATTGCCGACGGGGCAATTGACTCATCGTCCACTCCCACTCTGTCTCAGGTGCGAGCAAGGAGCACAGGCTCGAGTCTAGCCATAAGACCTCGGCATGACAGCTCACAGCATCGCATACAACAACTCGAGGTTACTGCTTCTATAACTCGTCATTCCTTAAGTTATATACCTTCTATTTGAGTTACTATAATATTGGCTTGGAATATTACAGACCTAGCTAGAAGAAGAGAGGAGGGAACGTCAAGAGATGGAGGCGAGGATGATGGCGGAGCGGGAGGCCCGCCTAGCAGATCAGTAGAGGATGGCAGAGATGCTCCAGTACATGTAGAGCCTTGGCGCCGCACAGGGTTTCGCTCCGCCACCTCCATTGTTCCCTACAATTGACCCTGCTCTGTTCCATACTCCTGTGAGTATCAAAATTGTAGTTAGATGTTGGTAATGCATCTGGTATAACACATGCAATCTCTTCTCTATGTAGGGACAATCTAGGGCGACATCCAACAACCCTCATGGATCGCCCAGTCCAGCCGCCCACCTCGATGAGACTTATGTTCTTAGTGTTGAGACTTATGAGATACTTGATACTTTAGAACTTGTTGGTAATGCTGTGTTGGATACTTATGTTTGTGATGGATACTTATGTGAGAACTTGAGACTTATGAGACTTATGTTCTTAAGTGTTGGATACTTATGTTTGATTTATGATATTTGTGAGATATGTGATGTATATGTGATATCTGTGATGATTATGTGATATCTGTGATGTATATGTGATATCTTTTGTTTGTTTGGATGGAATAGAAAAACAAATAAAAAAGGTGTATACTAGTCACTTTGCCGAGTGCTAGACTCTGCAAAGGACCTCTTTGCCGAGTGTCAGGGCCAGAGCACTCGGCAGAGAAGCAACACCTGAGCACCGGTAAAGCTTCTTTGCCGAGTGCTCTGGCTCTAACACTCGGTAAAGAAGCAAACTTTGTCGAGTGCCCGCTAGAGCACTCGGCAAAGAACCTGACAAAGGGCACTGCTGGTAGAACCTTTGCCGAGTGCAGGCTGGTAGACACTCGGTTAAGTGGTAACTTCTTTGACGAGTATTTTAGGTGACACGCGGCAAAGGTATGTTCTTTGCCAAGTGTCACCTAGAACACTCGGCAAAGGCGCCGTCTCCGTTACCCAGCACCGTGACGACCACTTTTCTTTGCCGAGTATCGACTGGCACTCGGCAAAGTCTTTGTCGAGTGCCCGATAAAAAGTACTCGGCAAAGAAGCGGTTGTCGATGTACTGTTCACCGAGCTCTCTTTGCCGAGTGCCACACTCGGCAAAGACTTCGCCGAGTGTTTTTTCAGGCTTAGGCACTCGGCAAAGCCCTCGATTCTCGTAGTGACTCGGGTTCTGCTAGCTGCTCAATCTCCAAATAGTAAACTTTGGACTGTGGCAGAAGGCAACCTCACACAGTTCCAAGAGCATAATCTTCCTAACTTTTCCTCTCCTTATCAATAGAGCAGGCTTAATTGTGTACATTTTATATGTGCTTGTAGTTGTGTACAAGTGGTTTATAGTAGTTTAATTTGTGTGTGCATATATATGATTTGCAAGTAGTTTATATAATACCCTGCTACAATCTTAATCCGCCAGAACTAATTGTGTTATTATTATTATTTATTATTACAAACATGTGCATGTGTCTACTAGTGTAACTGACCACAAATTAGTAAAATAATTCCACTTATAATTTATCCTAATTATGTTGTCAGTGATCCCATTCTATTTTTCTATTTTTGTTTTTAGAACTGTGAGGAGTTCTTGATACAAAAGAATACCTTGAAGCGCCCGAGATCTGATATGAGTTGAATAGAGAAATCTGTTATGATTCCATCTTGCATTCTTTTGTCCGCCCATTTGTCCAAATATTCTTTTCTTTTAATTGGTTCTCTTGTGTCGTGTCCTCATAGATCCGTGCATAAACTACCAGTATAGGGAGTCAAACCATTTAATTATCAAATGATCTGAATTATCAAGTATAGGGAGTACTTTGCTTTGTAATTGTAACCATCTGGTACATTGTTTGCATAAATGCAACTATTTGCTTCTTAGCATAATTTGCTCCATTAGACCATGTTTTATAAGTAAATCTATTGTTTTCCTTTGGTACTTCTTGTTTGATACTAAAGCAATTTTATTGGTAACATATTAATGCTGAAAAGTGCGACTATTTACAACAACTCATGCCATTAGCTATCTCAGAGTTTTATATTACCCTTTTCATTTTATGAACTATTCTTAGTCACCATTGCAATGCTATATTTCATCGGTTCTAATCATCCTTGTTTTACAACGAATCACTCTTGCTCTAGTGTACGTTGGAACATCACTAAAAGATCTATCATGTGTGACACATGGGTGGAGTGAGATCTCAACTACTCGATGGGTGAGTAAAACTAATGATGTATTATCTCAATAGCAAGCATTGCAATGTCGTTGGTCTGTGTTACATAACTACCAGTTCGTATAAAATTTCTAAATAAGAAGAATGGATCATTAGGTTGTTATTTTGCTTGCATTTATCTTTGGTTCCTACATGAATATAAGTTATCAAATATGCATGTTTGCATTAATGATTTGTTGTTTATCTTACAGAATTAAGGTCCCGTTTGTTTCAGCTTATAGATTATATAATCTGGATTATAATCTAAATTATATAATCTAGATTATAATCTAGATAGATTATAATGTATATGTACCTGTTTGGTAGTATAGATTATACAAATGTAGATTATTCACAAAGACAACAATACCCTTGTTTGTTTGTTTATTTGAGGTGAGGAAAGAAGGATGTCATATATTATAATTTCTATTTACATAACCATGGGTAGTGAGTCTTTTGTCCAAAATAATCTCAGATAAGCTACTCTTGAGAAGATTATGAGACTATCATAATCTAGGCTTTAGATTATATAATCTGAACCCATAATTTAGGTGTTTGTTTATCCGCTGGATTATTTGCACTAGATTATATAATATTGAGAGATTATAATCTGAAATAAACAGGGCCTAAGATAACTGAGATCTATTGATAAAATTTTGTCTATCCACACTTACATTACATCTGTGTTCATAAGTTGTGTCATCAATGAACCTCTGCAAAATCTAGAAACCTTTTGTTGTTATCTTGTTCATTTCACTTGTATTTATATGTACCTACTCTACTGGAGTACTAGACAACATTGTCTCCATTTAGGAGGGAAGTTGGAGGTTTGTTGCAGTAATCTTGTTTTTTAGAAAAAAGCTAAAAGCTCACTTGTGCGTAGGTTACCAAAGACATGATGACACTTGATACACACTGTGAGGTTTTTGTCTGGATGGGTGAGTGTGTAGAGACAAGAAAACAAAAGTCATTTGAGATTTGACATTATGTTGTCTTCTATTCCATGAACGAACTAAGGTGTATATTTTGTGTCATATTGAAATTTACGCAATCAAGCCTGCTAGTTTGTTATTCCTCTTGTGTGTTCTATGTTTGAGTGTACTAGCTATCTTTTTACGATATAGATTTATGCTAAAATTTGTACCCATTTACACTATTTTGGTTCAAGTTTTATGCTTAAATTCGCCTGAGCCAGAACCCTCGCATGATTGGACGCTCGCGATTTTCATGCCGCATTTCGAGCCACATTCCGTTACGAAACAGATCGATGATTTATGCTAAAATTTGTACTCATCTACGCTGTTTTGATTCACGATTTACGCTTAAATCCGGCTGAGCTAGAACCCGCGAACTATCGTACGTGTGCTATTTCACGCCGTAATACTGGGCCTATTCGTCATTACAAAATAGATAGTTTATTTAAGCTAAAATTTGTACCCATTTACTCTGTTTTGATTCACGTTTTACGCTGAAATCTGCTCGAGCTAGAACATGTGCACAGTTGGACGCGCATGATTTTCATACCGTAATTTTCGACCCCATTCAAAGTTCCAAAATAAATCAATGATTGTTTTGGTTCATGTTTTTACGCTAAATTCCGTCCGAGCCAGAACCCGTGTGTGATCGGACACACGCCTGTATGTCGCGTGAGTATACCTGGCTGGGGCTCCCCGGTACTAATGGAACCCCTGGGCTTCCATTACCTTCTCCCTATACACACACACATACATATATATATATATATATATATATATATATATATATATATATATATATATATATATATATATATATATATATATATATATATATATATATATATATATATATATATATATATATATATATATATATATATATATAATTGTGCACTCCATTGACAAGAAGAATCTCCGTCAAGCATCCTTCTCTAAGGCATACCTTAGAGAGAAACTGGTTCTAAAAATTTCAAGGGCATACCCCTAAGGAAGACCATGTTGCATGGTGATATACGCTGTTAAGGTATTCATGCCAAATTCTAATCATAACCGCTTATGCTAATTAGCCTGCTACAATATCATACAAAATAATAGCCGAAATGCCACAAACAAAATAAAAGAAAAGAGTCGCCTCGGCTCAAACTAAATTAAACTAAATAATATACAATAAAATAAAATAATGAATCATGTTGGCTACGATCTAGGCTAGTCTTAGACTTGTCTAATTAAAAAAGAGTAAATAAAGATTGAAAAATCAATTCACCATAGCCATGAAAAGCTGTCCATATCAGAATAATTACAAAATAAAATGAATTCTTTATACGGCAAGGTCTGTTCCCACCAAATATTATTGCTTGCCGTATCTCGAAAAATAAACATGTGTGATAAAATACTTGCCTCTCTTATTTCAATATATGTTATTCACACAATCAATAGCAAAACAATTTAATAAATAAATATCCAAAAAGCATACTGAAGTCTGAAATATGCCATATTTATGTATACTTGAAATATGCACTATGTTATATCTATAAAAAGTTATGCCTAACTAAGTCCTTAAATTAAATAGCATCATATATATATAAGTCGTGGTCAAATACCACATTATAAGCATATATGTCGATCTTGGTAAAGTAAATTAATTGTACACGCTATAATTTAATGTGGCGCTACAATATATCTATTCAAGGCAAATATTTCAGCCTCAACCCAAACAAAAATGCTGCATGGCCTACTAATTATATCCATAAATGATAAAGAATGTCGATTCATGGTTTTGCTCTATTCAATAAAACTATCAAATTCCGTCTTTAAAATAAATTGTGTGCATATGTGATACAATGGATTGTCAAAAAAGTGATTAACATCAAAGCGAATAATTCCTTCTCATATATCCATAGTGGCACAAATGATACATATACTCAAATAATTAGACAAAGGTCGTGTGCTGAGTTATTAAAAACTTAGCGCCATGACATATATAGCTTCGACAAATATCAAGATACTCACAAAGATTATGCATGAATTAAAATATATGTATATCATAGTTCGGCAGAGAGCTGACCAAGCTGGCAATAAAGAGATATTTGTTAGCCCATCAACAATGAAATCATGTCGCATGTGACGTACGCATGCATCCATCCATGACTACATGAGGCGAAGACTTTTGTTTTGTTTTGTAGTTTGTAATAGTCAGCCATAAGATGTAATTTTATTTTTCTTTTATGTATTCATGTTGGAACTCTTAATTAGAGGTTTTCTCTACAGAAATGTAATTAACATAATTTTTATGTAAATATAAGAATTATGGAAGTATGAGCCTGCAATACCTGTATTATTTACTCCATTACATCTAAATTAAAATTTGTCTCTATTGACGTGGAGGCAGTGCTTTTGCCACCCATTTTTCCGACATCAGATTTTGTCACGCCCAGTGGGACATACTTTTCCCCACATCTTCGAGTTCCAATATGATCCCATAAAATAGCTTCGAAATGCTATTATTTTTCAAAAAAATGAAACTTATATATGGTCTTCTAAATGAAGGTAAGGCTGGACGCGTTCAAGACTTTATCACGCTCCGCATCGGTCCGCTTTGGCTAGATGTGCCATTAGGATTTAGGACCTCTTCATGCTAGCGATAGTGTTGACTCCCTCCGTACCATAGCTGCAACACCAACCACGATTGGGCTTGAGAGGGAAGTCAACTCCAAACCTCATGATGGTTTCATTCATGTTGTGTCCAAACCTGCAAAGCAAAGGGCAAGGAGGATGGCTACAAGGTGAAGAGCATCAGCCTCCCAAGAACACCCTAACAAGGTGCATAGGTTTGTGTCCTCTAGCTCAGGTCCTCCTGGTTTATCCAAGTCGAAGGTACCACAAGACCCTTGGGGAGTGGCCTGTTTACATCAAGCAGGTGCCTCCAACCAAGTTTGTATAGCCAAGGATTTCCTCTACATCAACTCCAAAAGAGACTACTCCTACTTTGACACCTCCCAAGATGCTGGGGGTGCGGTCATCCAAACTTGCTCCAAGCATACTTGGGGCACCCCCGACCAAAACAGTGACAATAACAGCTCCAATTGGTCCAAATGAAGAGGTGGTATTGGTAGATCAACATCAACATCCATAGCTCTGTAATAAAGGAAAGGCCGCAATGGTGGAAAAGGAGGTTCATCAACAGTCCATGGACAAAGGGAAAGAAGTGGTGATGGAATGTAACACATCATCCTCTAAAAATGATTCACATACTAGAACTCATCTACTAGTTGAGGCTCCTGAGTTCATCCCATCTCCGGTCTATAATCTCGGTTTGGTTGAACATAGACGTGTGCTTAGGTGGCAATGAATTGGTCTCACCAATGATGACATTAGGAAAGGTCATGTCGAACCAACTGCGACTCTTTCTGATCCCATATCATCTGAAATTATGGTTTCAAAACCTTATGTGCAGGATTCCATGTCACCAAAAAGGCACCGCCGCCACCGTCGAAATAACTGTCGTGCCCGGGCTAACCTCATTATGGTCGATGGTACTGCTTTGACAAATGCACAACACTCATTCATTGTGGATATGATTTGTAACACCTCTGGTGTTACTGTCACTAAAACTTGAGCATAACATCATGTGCATGGGCATATCATTTGTTTGTTACACCTAGAGTGCATTCACTAGGTAAAAATTTCAAATAAGTTGTACTGATATGACTTGATGTGTGGTTAACCCTAGGGTAAAGTGCTTAACCTCAGATCAAGGTTTATGGATATAAGTGAAGCCCAAATATGTGAAAACCTCAAAAGACATGAGACATGATCATAAGATATCACATTTGAAGGACTTTAGTGACACCAAAACCCTAAAGTGTTAAAAACCCTAAAAAGACCCCTGGAAAACCCTAAACTAGAACCCTAGGGGGTTAAGTGTAAATTTTGTGCACTTTTGGACCCAAGTGCAAATACCAAAGTAATAGAACACCACAAATCATGTGTTTCTCACATTTGAGGATTTGCAAGTCAAATTGTGGGATTTGGGCTTGTTTGCAAAAAGCACCACCTAAACCATAGAGGCCTAAGTCTGAAATTCAGTGACCTTGGAGAATCTTTGGAACCTTATATCTTTTAATTCATAAGAAATTTGCCTAGGGGCAACACATCAAGATTATAGAGCTACTATAGGAGCATAACTTTTCTTAAGTGATCAAACCTTTGTGTCATACAAAATTTGGAAATAAATAGACCTAAAGTCTGGCTATCAGTCAACTCAGAATCTGAAATGTTACTGACAGTGACTTTGGGAGCTCTTTTGAAGATAATCCAGTGAGTGTTTGAGCATGGTTACTATAGCAAGATTGTAACTGGATTATAGGGCTACAACATTGATACAGAGAGGTGGTCAAGTCACTACATGAAATTTGAAGCAAATCGCCCTGCAAATTGCTATGTCAGAACAACTGAAATAGCCCCTGATGGTACAGTGCCACAGAAAGATCTCAGGATTCAGTCCCCCTCGCCGCCAGTGACCTTGTGTGGCAGAACCGCTTGAATTATTTCAGCTTAAGTGCCTAAGTCACGTCTCGGGGCCGTAACACACTTAAATCGGAATAACCCGTCAGTCCCTCAGATCTAGTCTGATAAAGTCAATTAACCAGGATCAAATACCACATACTCACTCGAAGGTGAGTCACAGAAGAAATACAATAAAACTAGGAAACCTCAAATTAAAGTACTGAATTATTACATAAATCGGAGTTTTTCAAGTAGCGGGTAAAAGTTCATAAAATAAGATGCAGCGGATAATCGATGTCGTCGGTAGCGAAGAATTGGGCAAGGCCTAGCCCACTACTCTTGCTCCTCTCCTGCCGAAGCAGCATCCCACTCGACCGTCCAACCCGGTGGCAGGGTGGTAGACCAAGTCACACCATCAACCATATCCTGAAGCGTACCTGCAAAATTATGCCACAAGCAAGGCTGAGTATACTAATACTCAGCTAGACTTACCCGGTGTGAGGAATCTACTCCTCTACCTCTAGACCATGCAGCTGTTTGGCTGAGGGGTTTGTTTGCCAACAGCACTAGCTGTATCTAAAATCAAGTTTTAGCTTTTCAATTTCTAGCATCATTATCTTAACTATGTTTGCTCCTTCTAAGCATACATGGTAGCAAGCATTTAGTACATACAACAAGTTATCTCATATAACCTCATTTCACTTCTTACTCGATGTAGTATAAGGGGTCAAGCAGTCTCATTAGCTACGAGAAGCAGATGATTCGAATCAAGTTTTAACCTTGCAAGGTAAACCTAAACACACGACATGTCAGGGCACTCCGTCCCCACACATGTCAACCGTCCCCATCGATTCCCCGTTCGCGTCCAGGCCTCACCGCCTTGGCATACAATGCTCCACTGACCCCGGCTGTCGCCGTGCAGTGACCGCACTTGTACCCACCATAGCTAGCATGGGAGACCCAGTCTCAGGTCACGTGAGGGATAAAGTCCACGCCCGGCTTCACTCAGGTACTAGGTTTACCGGTTACCATATTTTCCGACATGTGTTTAGTACGTTCAAAAGCTTGACTCATGTATCCACACATTAATCCTTAATTCTTTTTTTATGTCTCATGGACAAGGCATCCTCCCTGGATCCAAGTCCATAGACTGACATATATCCCGTTATCAAGATGAATACAATCAATTCCTGACCTCGCGCGAGTGCTAGGAAAATCACTTGACTTCTACCGAGATCCTGATTAGCAAAGCAGCTACTCGACCTAGCATACTAGTATCCATCTCAAAAAGGAATCCTAAGTTCATGCAACTAGAGGTTTCAAGCAACTCCTACACTTAAGTGCGCATTACAATCCTACAAACATTAAGTGTAGTAAAGTAGCATATATAGATACGGTTATGCATAAAACCGGGCCTTGCCTTCAATAGTTGGGGTTGTGGGGAGATCCTCGATGGCAGTCTCGGGAGCTTGCTCCTGGTCTTCCTCGTGGATAGCTCCTTCCTCAGGAATGAGCACGTACTCTCCGTCAGCGAGATTGCAATCTAATGAATGCAATGAGTAAGATATATGCATGGTATGATATGCAATTATAATTAAGATTTGATGGGGGATAAATGATCAATTTAATAAGGTAGGGCTTATTCTCTTTACTGAAGATTTTTGAGGTACACTTAGCAAATTAGGGTCAAGCTTGGTTAAACTAAGTGGTAAGTCTATTTTGGTGTTCCACTGAATTCTTTTTAATGTCTTAGTGAGAATTTATCAAGATTTCTAGTTGAACTTATTGGAGCGAGGTTTATCTTTCCTCTCTTTCCTTCTATTTCTCTTATGCCTTTAAGGTGGGTTTGAACTACAAGTCATCTTAATAAATTTTCAAAAATTCTGCAAACATTACAGTGGCTTTTTACTGGTGTCCAATTCTCTATCTCAAAATTTGGGGTTTAAAAAGTGAATAGTTCTCTCTGTATAAAATTATCAATTATTAGGGCAGAGGGGGTGCTTTGAACTACAACTTCTTTTTAACAGTGGGTTATTCTCTAAGACATATTTTTTCTGGCATTTAGATGTTATAACGTGACTTTCTGCAAATTTCTAGTCACTAATACTTATTAGTTATTTTGCTATGATTTTCTAAAGTTTCTAGCCAAAGGGGTGCTTTCTACTACCACTATATTTGAAAAATATCAAACAACATATTTCTAATTTTTCCTATCTTCTTATTTGTGCAAGAGCAATCATTCTAAAATTTAGCAACTTTTTGCTTAAGGGAAGGGTGCTAGGAATTATTTGGATTAAATGACATTTTTCATGAAGTATTGGCAATGGGTAGTATTTTGCAGCTTTCAATTGGGTTTTGCATTTTTCTCTGATGGCCTATTTCATTATTGATCTAGTAAAAATTTATTTGACCATTATTGCACTCTTTTGGGCTTTCTTATGATTTAATTGAAATATGGCTTAATATCAAGTTTTATTTGTTTACCCTACTTAAAATGATGGACTGAGGTGTTTATCATTTTTGTAGTGGGGTTTTAGGGGTTACAAGTCTACTGGATTTTTATTAACAATTTTGAAATTGTTTTCATAATTCTAATAATTGTTTTTCTAGTTTGGTTAGTGCTTAATAAAACATTTCACTTTGAATCTGTTCTGGTCTAGGGGTCCCTTTATTTTTCCTAGGTTCTCTGTTACTTAAGTAAACTAGGAAAAATAATTGCCTTCACTGTTCATTATTTTCTAAGTTTGGGCAAAAATGGAATTTAATAGATAATGTTACTTAAACTTCAATATTGGGTGCTCACTATTTTTAAGCAGTGTCTAAATGGGGTTTGAACCTCTATAATTTTTCTTAAGTTCAGCACAGAAGCACAACTAATTTTCTTTAATTTAATAAGGTTTGGTCATTTTTCTTAATCAATTCCAAACTCTAAAATTTAAAACAGAAAGCATGGGGTTCAGTATTTTTAATTGATAGTCCATAATATTTTAAATCTAGCAAAATTGGTTTGGTTAAATTTGGTTGAATATAACTCAAGATATAAATTCTCTAAGTTCTCTGCTGAATTTAAAAAGGTTAAATAGAATTTGATAAAGGAAAAACAGTTTTGCGCTAGGGTCCTTAGCAAAACATCTTAAGTGAATTACAGATAGGTCCCTAGTGCACTATTCACCTGAGTCTACGGCTCTGCAGAAAACCCCCTAGGGTTCTTGGAAATTGAACCCGCAGCCCTTCCCTAATGGAACAGTGGTCGCGGATTAAGAAAGGGGCGGAGGGGCTTACCGATGGCGAGACTGCTTCGGTGAGGTGGCCGAGGGTGTAGGGGAGGTCCTGAGGGTCACGACGATGTGCGGGTCACCGTCGGGGATGGTCAGAGTCGGCCGGTCGACGTGCGCAGGTGGGGGAGCTCGTTGGCGGCGAGGAGTCTGGCCTAACCAGGGCACGATTGGTCAATCAAATGGGTCAGTGAGCTTCACCAGAGGTCAAGGAAGACGTGTGCGCAAGGAATCGGAGAATGACTCACTGGATTGCTCGGTCAACGCGCGCAGGCGGGCGACCGAAGTCTGGCGAGGACGATCTTGGGTCTCCGGTGAGGTTCTGCCGGGTCCGAGCGCTTGGAAAGCTTCACGGGCCACTGGCGAAGCTAACCGAGGGGCAGGCGCGGCTTGGACGCGACTGGAGCGGGCTGGCCATGGTGGCCGAGGCTTAGGCAGTGGTGGCGGGCGGAGGAAAGGCTCGTCGGAGCTAAAGAGGGGCGTCTGGCCAGCGAGGGTGAGCATGGGGTGAGGTGAGGCGCGCCCGGGGAGGCTTTAAAAGCGCGGGCGAGCACGGCCGAGGGCGAGGGCGAGCGGTAGACTTGACCAGACACTGGGGCGTGCGTGCGCGGGTTGGGCGAACGTCGGCGTGCCGACCAAGGTCGAACACGTGCGCGCGTTCATTCTGCCTGAGTTCTGGCGCGTGTGGTCATTCATCCGAGCCTGCTCTCGCCTTGGTCAGTGCACAAAACCTCTTCTCCTCCCTACAAGCTACCGATCTTGTGTGGGGTTCATAGGATTTGGCCTACTGGTTTCAAAGATTTGGAACTCTGAAGTCTGGTCTGTCTCCTAGCCCGAGCCCGAGGCAAATCCTTGGTTTTGTCGGGTCCAGGGCTCGTGTCCCAATGCCATCTGCTAGCATGCGATAGAGGGGTTAGTTTGACACGTTTTTATCAATGGGAGCATTAGGATTATAGTTAAGGATCAAGGTGAACACGCTTGGTTTTGGTTCAAGGGCTGAAAATTCAGAAATCTGAATTTCAGATTTCTCCATTGAACCTCCACTTGAATGGCTTGTTTGGAGTTTTTAATAAACTATTTTGGCCAAGCTTTCATAATCTTTATTGTAGCTTATTTAGTGTATTTCAATGTTTATAATTGGCCTAAGCAATGATTTTATGTTTTTCATGGTCTTTCATCCCTTTTCTTCATTTCTACTTAAATAACTTAATTAGGGTTGGTATTAGGGTTTCAACATTTTTCCCTCTTTTGAAAATCTCATTTGTTTTGAACATGATTCTTTAGATATAAACTTAGTGGATCTTTTATTCTTAAGTTGATTTGGGGCTTCATGCTTAATTTGGCTTACATGAAATGATGGTTCTTAGGTTAGCACTAAGAAAAGCCCTAGGTGACACTGGGGTGTCACAGCCTTCCCCCCTTAAAGGAATCTCGTCCCGAGATTTGGGTCAGAGTCCTCCTAGGGTGAAGCGATGGGTGAGACTTACATGAAGTGGGTGCTTTATTTATTAGGGCAAACTGCTCTTCGAATGTCATTCTATTTGCAACTTCAGAAGGAAGTCCTTTTAACTTTAGTTCTATAATTACTTCATTCTGATTTAAGATCATTTTTCTGAAATTTAGATTCGAAGGGCAGGAGGAGGGGTTGGGCATGATTACATACCAATTTCCTTAGGTAGGCAATCAGGGATGTTGGAACGCAGAAATTCCTCAGTCTCCCAAGTAGCCTCTTCCTCTGAGTGATTACTCCATTGGATCTTATATATTTTGATCGATTTAGCCCGAGTTGATCTTTCTTTGCAATCCAGAACCTTGGAAGGGTACTCTTGGTACGATAGATCTGGCTCTATCTCCAATTCTGGTTCTGCTATGATCTCAGTCGGCAATCGAACACACTTCTTCAGCTAGGATACATGGAACACATTGTGGATGGCAGACATTTTTAGAGGTAACTTCAATTTGTATGCCATGGGTTTACATGCTTCTATGATCTCATAAGGTCCAATGTAACGAGGGGCTAACTTGCCTTTGATCCCAAATCTCTGCACTCCCTTGGTGGGTGATACCTTCAAATATACGTAATCTCCCACCTCAAACTAGAGAGGTTTCCTTCTCTTATCATGGTAACTCTTCTGCCTGGCCTGAGCAGCTTCTAGATTCTTCCTGATTAGTTTGACCTTCCTTTCGGCTTCAGTCACTAAGTTTGGTCCGAAAACTTCTCTTTCTCTAGGCTGAGACCAATTGAGGCGTGTTGTACACCTTCTCCCATAGAGAGCTTCGAAGGGTGCCATCCTTAGGCTGGATTGATAACTGTTGTTATAAGCAAACTTTTCCAAGGAGAGGTGCTTATCCCAGTTCTTGCCACAATCGATTGCACAAGCCCTCAGCATATCTTCAAGAATTTGATTTACCCTCTCGGTCTGACCATCAGTCTGTGGGTGGTAAGCTGAACATCTGATTAGCTTGGTTCCCAAAGACTCTTACAGTTGTTCCCAAAATCTGGCAACAAATTGGTCTCCTCGGTCAGAAACAATGGTCTGAGGCAATCCGTGCAAACACACGATCCGGTCAATGTACAACTCTGCATACTTTTGAGCCTTATCAGTGGTGTGCACTAGGAGAAAATGTGCCACTTTCGTCAGTCAGTCCACAATAACCCAAATCGAATCATGATGACGAGAGGTGTTGGACAGACCCACAATGAAATCCATGCTGATGTCATCCCATTTCCACGAAGGTATAGATAGGGGTTGCAAAGCTCCAGCTAATTTCAAGTGGCTTGCCTTTATCCTCTGACAGGTGTCACATTCTGATACATATTGGGCTATCTCCCTCTTCATTCTGGTCCACCAATACAAGGGCTTTAGATCATGGTACATTTTGGTGCTCCATGGATGCATAGAGAATTTGGAGAGATGGGCCTCGTCTAAGATTTTCTTCTTGAGATCCTTGTTTTTAGGAACCACCAATCTGCTTTCAAACCACAATATACCCTTTCCATCTTGGCAGAAACATTTATACTTCTCGGTCTTCTGATGGAGGTTCTCCTTAATAATTTGCACTCCCTTGTCACTGAGCTGGGCCATGATGATCTAGTCTTGCAAGGCTGGCTCAACGGAAATGTGAGACAAAACACCAGAAGGAATTACTTCAATCTTCATTTTGCTCAACTCATCACACAAGGTGTTAATGCGAGAATCCATCATAACACAGTTGCATTGCAACTTCCGACTCAAGGCATCTGCTACCACATTGGCCTTCCCTGAGTGATAATGTACCTCCAGGTCATAGTCCTTGATTAGCTCTAGCCATCTTCTCTGCCTCATGTTGAGATCAGCCTGAGTAAAGATATACTTAAGGCTCTTATGATCAGTGAAGATGTTGCAGTGGGTTCCCATCAAATAGTGCCTCCACATTTTTAATGCATGAACCACGACTGCTAACTCCAAGTCATGAGTGGGATAATTTTGCTCATGAGGCCTAAGTGCTCTTGAGGCGTAAGCAATGACTCGGTTGTCTTGCATCAAGACACAACCTAGTCCAGTGCCAGAGGCATCACAATACACATCAAATGGCTTGCTGCTGTCGGGTTGCGCTAACACCGGTGCTGTGGTCTGATGTTGCCTTAATGCATGAAAGGCATCTTCGCACTTCTGACCCCAAACAAACTTGGCTTCTTTCTTCAACAGCTCAGTTATGGGCTTCGCAATTCGAGAGAAATCCGGAATGAATCTTCGGTAATAACCAACTAATCCCAGAAAACTCCAAATCTGACGGACAGTCATTGGCGGCTTCTAGTTCATCACCTCTTACACCTTATCAGGATCAACAGCTATAACTGCCTGAGAGATAGTGTGACCTAAGAATTTGATCTCCTTTAGCCAAAAATCACACTTTGACAATTTGGCATAAAGATGGTGCTCTCACAGACGTTGAAGCACTACATGCAAATGCCCGGCATGCTCTTCTTCGTTCTTCGAGTAGACCAAGATATCATCGATGAAAACCACTACGAATTTGTCCAGTTCAGGCATGAAAACAGAATTCATCAGATACATGAAATATGCTGGTGCATTAGTCAGCCCAAAAGACATCACCAAGAATTCATATAGCCCATATCTGGTCGAGAAAGCAGTCTTCGGAATATCGCTTGCTCGTATCTTGATCTAATGGTAGCCGGAGCGAAGGTCTATCTTGGAAAACACTTTGGCTCCGACCAACTGATCAAAAAGAACATCAATACGAGGCAAAGGATACTTGTTCTTGATAGTCACCGCATTAAGTGGGCGGTAATCTATACACAACCTCAAGCTTTCTTCTTTCTTCTTTACAAACAAGGCTGGACATCCCCAAGGCGAAGTACTTGGGCGGATAAACCTTTTGTCTAGAAATTCTTGCAATTGCTTCTTCAATTCTGCCAACTCAGCGGGTGGCATCCGGTAAGGCCTCTTGGAAATAGGTGTCGTTCCCGGTTGCAACTCGATGGCGAATTCAATATCCCGGTTTGGTGGCATTCCTGGCAATTCATCAGGAAAGACATCTACATACTCACAGACCACTGGAATCTTCTTCAGAGGTAACTCCGTCATAGCAAAAGCACATGACTGAGTAGAATCTTGACTGGGCGGAAACAAGGTGAAATTCCCAAAGATTGGGGAATTGATTTCACGATGCGGCTGGCTACATCTAGCACTACTTGGTGTAGGGTCATCCAATTAGCTCCCAAAATAATATCCACATTTTCCAAACCTAAAACAAGAAGGGTGATTTTGATAATGTGGCTTCCTAGTTGAATAGGCACACTTTGGTTTAATTGGTTAGTTGCAATTTTACCCCCAGGTGTGGCTATCATAAATGACCCTTTTGTGTGATAGAAAGGCAGTTGACATTTAGCACTGAACTTTTGGCTAATGAAACTATGAGATGCACCAGAATCAAACAAAATTAAAGCAGGTTGATTATAAACTGAAATGATACTAGTCATGACGGGGGCTCCCTCAGGTAACTAGTCTAGAGTAGTGAAGTTGAGCTTCCCTTGCCTGACTTGTACCTTTTGCTTTCTTCCCTTGTCTTGATTTGGTGCTAGCATCTGCCTCTACTGGTTTCTTGGGCAATTCTTGGCATAGTGGCCCACATTGCCAAAGGTGAAGCACTTGTTCCCATTGCCCTGGCGGAACTGCTGCTACTGTGGAGGCTGATTGTTCCTTGGAGCGGGAGCTAGAAAACGAGTGGGTGCTGGCTGCTGCTGCTGAGGTGGCCTGATCACCCATCTGCCTGCCCACTGCTGAAATCCCCTGCTTTGATTGTGAGAAACAATCCTGAACCTCTGGGCCTGAGCGGATGGTGCTGCCATTGGTGCCTTTCTCTTCTTCTCTGCCCGGTGAGCTACAATACAGTCCTCCTAGGAGATGGCCAGGTTGACCAACTCATTGAAGCTATCGGCCTGGATAGTGTTGAGACGTTCCCGCAGCTTGGTGTTGAGACCCCTGCAGAAGAGATCTCTCTTCTTCTCGTCAGAATTAGCATGATAACCTGCATACTGGCACAGGTTGTTGAAGGCCTGAGCATACTGCAATACCGTGTGGGTTCCTTGATTGAGTGCCAGAAATTCATTCAGCTTGCGATCAGGAATTTCTGCTGGAATATGGTGCCCTCTGAAAGCAGTCTTGAATTCCTCCCAAGACACTTCACGATCAGCGGGTAGCATAGCACGGAAGTGGTCCCACCAAGTCCGAGCAGGGCCGTGAAGCTGCTGTGCGGAGAAGCGAGCCTTGGCGTTATCAGGGCAGTCTCTCGGGAGGAGGGGAAACTTGGACTCAACGACGTGGAGCCATACATCGGCATCCAACGGATCCTCTGCCTTGGTGAATAAGGGCGACTGCATGCTCAGGAACTCCTGGTAGGTTGCCGCTGCCAGAGGTCGCTGCTGCTAGCCTCCACCATACTGCTGAGGGTGGGGCTGGCGCTGCAAAAGCTGTCACAGAATCTCATGCTGCTAGGCCATCAGCTCCTGCACCGTGGGAGCTAGAGTAGGTGGCGGGGGAACTTGCTCGTTATGCCCGCGACGCTACCAAGCTGCCATCTGAAAACAGAGATTGTCGCCATTGTTATCTCGATCCACAATTTCGAACGACATGCTATTATCTCATATGGAAAGAAAATTGCCATAATCATAATATTAGGTTCGAATGAAGATAACATGGTTACAAACATCCCACAGATCTCAAAAGTTCATAAGGGTTACATCAATTAGGGGAGAGTACCCATAAGCCAAGTCCAAAATCTGTCATTAACTAAGCTCGTGTAGGTTTCTATCCTCTAAGATGTCAAAACGAATGATCAACCCTGAGCGGTGGAAGCGACACTGGATGCGAGTGAAGGGGGCATCGCGGAGGTAGTCCCGTTGGCACCAGGGGCTGGTCCTAACTCCTCAGGAGCCTCTTCTCCCTCGCTTCCGGCCTCATTGGCCTCCATCTCTAAGTGGTGCATGTCCATGTGGTCATTAGCTTCTTCGAGTTCCCACTACACATCGTGAAGCTGGTTCTCCAAGACATCAATATTGTTGTCTCGGATCTCCACCTGCTGCTCCAAGGTGGTAATGCGCTGGCTCAGCCTTTCCACCTGTAGATCCTTCTCTACCAACTCGGAGGAAAAGTCGACCACAAAGTCTTCTCGGCTGTCGAGGGTGAGCTTGGTGGTTTGAGCGATGTTAGCAAGATGTGCCATAGCGTCACTCTACAGGGCCTAAAGGCGGTACAACGCAATCATGCACTGAACAGTGACCCTCCCAACCAAGTCAGGATACATTGCCCACACATCCTTCACATGGCTCACACGGTTGCACCACATGGGGTCATCCTTCTTCTCAGCAGGGAAGAGTCCCAAGGGGCGCATCACCATCTCCAGGGGATGGTAGCCATAGAAAGTTGTCAGTCTTCATGGCTGCTGCTTTAGTGGTGTCGTCCGTCCTGAATCCAATCATCTCAGAGTCAAGAGAACGCCAACCCGGCTGAAGGGGATGATGAAAGGGAAATGTGCCCTTGGGCCATTTCTAAAGTATTTTGGTGATTAAGTGTCCAACACAATTGCCTTAAGTATTAATAAGTGCCAAATGGTGGATGAAATGCAAATCAACACAAAAGTATGATTCTAGACATAGTACATTGGTTTTGTGCACTAACATATTTGTCTAAGTGCTAGAATCAGAGAAAATACAAAAGGAAAAAGACTTGGCTGAAGCAGCCAAGACTCTGCGCAGTCTGGGTGCACCGGACTGTCCGGTGGTGCACCGGACAGTGTCCGGTGTGCCAGGCCAGCCTCCGGTGAACAGGCCACTCTCAAAAACTGGCGGCGGTGTACGGCTATAATTCACCGGACTGTCCGGTGGTGCACCGGACTGTCCGGTGGTGCACCGGACTGTCCGGCGAGCCGTCTGCGGTGAAGTCGTCGCTCTCGAGAATCGATCAACGGCGTACGGCTATAATTCACCGGACGGTCCGGTGAGGCACCGGACTGTCCGGTGAGCCAACGGTCGACTACGCCAATGGTCGGCCGCTCAATCCGCGCGTGACGCGTGGCCGAGCCAACGATCTGATGGGGGCATCGGACTGTCCGGTGTGCACCGGACAGTGTCCGGTGCGCCAACGGCTACAAATCTTCAACGGTCGGCTGCGCCAATTTAGGAAAGCAATCTGCACCGGACAGTGAATAGTGGATGTCCGGTGGTGCACCGGACTGTCCGGTGTGCCACCCGACAGAAGGCAAGAATTGCCTTCCTGGAATGCCTCCAACGGATCCTAGCTGCCTTGGGGCTATAAAAGGGACCCCTAGGCGCATGGAGCAGGACACCAAGCATACTTTGATCATTCTAAGACTCTCACACTCTGTCTCGACACACTCGATTGATTTTCTTAGTGATTTGAGCTCCGTTCTAGTGGTGAACTTGTTGCATTTCATTTGAGCTCAAGTCTTGGCCTGTGTGTGTTCGTATTGCTGCGGATTTGTGTGTGTTGCTTCCCTCCCTTACTCTAGTGCTTTTACATTGATATTTGTTGTAAGGTCGAGAGACTCTAAGTTGTGGAGATTCCTCGCAAACGGGATATAGTGAAAGAAAGAAAAACACAGTGGTATTCAAGTTGATCATTGGATCACTTGAAAGGGGTTGAGTGCAACCCTCGTCCATTGGGACGCCACAATGTGGAGGTAGACAAGTGTTGTACTTGTCGAACCACGGGATAACTCGCGTGTCTCTTGTGATTGCTTTTTGTGTGATTGTTGTGGTTCGCAAGAGCTCGCCGTATAGTCACTTGGTATTATCTCTCTAACACTTAACCAAGTTTTGTGGCTATAAGTTTTAAGTTTTTACAGGATCACCTATTCACCCCCTCTCTAGGTGCTCTCAATTGGTATCAGAGCCGTTCTCTTCACAAAAGGGACTAATCGCCTGAAGAGATGGATCCTAAGGGAAAGGGGATGGTGGTCAACGATAAAGAGAAGGAGTCCATCTTCAACGAGCCAAGGGACGACAAACCTACTGACTCTGGCTCGAGTCATAAGAAGAAGGACGGGAAGAAGAAGAGGCGTATCAAGAAGATCGTCTTCTACGACAGTGACGAGTCCTCTTCTTCCCAAAGAGACGACGACTACGACGAGAAAAAGAAACCGGTCAACTCAAACTTTTCTTTTGATTATTCTTGTATTCCATCTAACTCCAATGCTCATTTACTTTCAATTCCACTTGGGAAACCCCCGCACTTTGATGGAGAGGACTACAGATTTTGGAGTCACAAAATGCATAGCCATTTGTTCTCTCTTCATCCAAGTATATGAGAGATAGTAGAAAATGGAATGCAATTTGATAGTACAGATAATCCCATGTTTATCAATGAACAAATTCACAAAAATGCACAAGCTACCACTGTTCTATTAGCATCCTTGTGCAGGGAAGAATACCATAAGGTGAGCGGCTTGGATAACGCCAAGCAGATTTGGGACACCCTCAAGATCTCGCATGAGGGGAATGACGCCACCATGATCACCAAGATGGATTTGGTGGAGGGCGAACTGGGAAGGTTCGCAATGATCAGGGGGAGGAGCCAACTCAAACATACAACAGGCTCAAGACCCTGGTCAACAAAATCAGGAGCTATGGAAGCACGAGATGGACGGACCACGATGTCGTCCGGCTTATGCTAAGGTCCTTCACTGTCCTTGATCCTCATCTTGTAAACTCTATTCGTGAAAATCCTAGGTACACCAAGATGACGCCCGAGGAAATACTCGGAAAGTTTGTTAGCGGGCGAATGACGATCAAGGAGGCAAGATATGTTGATGAGGCGCTGAATGGCCCAATGCCGATCCACGAGCCTCAAACCGTTGCTCTCAAAGTAACAAGTAGCAGGGAGGCGCTACCTAGCAAGGTGGCGCAAGTTGAGGCGGCTGGGCTAAATGAGGATGAAATGGCCCTCATTATCAAGCGTTTCAAGACGGCACTAAAAGGAAGAAAGGAGCATCCAAACAAGAGCAAAGCAAAGGGAAAACGCTCCTGCTTTAAATGTGGTAAGTATGGTCATTTTATAGCAATTTGTCCTGACAATACCAATGACCAGGAATAAGAGAAAAGCGGGAAGAGGGAAAAGAAGAAGGCCTACAAGAAGGCGAAGGGCGAGGCGCACCTTGGCAAAGAGTGGGACTCGAATTGTTCGTCGTCCGACTCCGACGATGAAGGACTCACCGCCTCGGCCTTCAACAAGCCGTCGCTCATCCCCAACGAGCGCCATACTTGTCTAATGGCAAAGGAAAAGAAGGTAAACACTAGAGAAACTCCTAAGTACTCTACTTCTAGTGATGAGGACTCTAGTGATGATGAAATTGATTACACTAGCTTGTTCAAAGGATTAGATAGAGCAAAAGTAGAAAAGATCAATGAATTGATTGATGCTCTAAATGAAAAGAATAGACTTTTAGAAAAGCAAGAGGATCTTTTATATGAAGAGCATGATAAATTTGTAAGTGTGCAAAAGTCTCTTGCTTTAGAAGTTAAAAGGAATGAAATGCTTTCTTGTGAATTATCTACTTGTCATGAGACTGTGGCTAGCTTAAGAAATATTAATGATGATTTAAATGCTAATCTAGAAGTAGCAAATAAATCTAGTTCTTGTGTAGAGCATGTTGTGATTTGTAATAGGTGTAAGGATTTTAATGTTGATGCTTGTAGTGAACATTTAATTTCTATTACTAGATTAAATGATGAAGTGGCTAGTCTTAATGCCAACTTAAGACTAGCAAAAATGATTTTGATAAACTAAAATTTGCAAGAGATGCCTACACTGTTGGTAGACATCCCTCAATTAAGGATGGGCTTGGCTTTCGAAGGGAAGCCAAGAACTTAACAAGTCAAAGGGCTCCCATCTCCGCCAAGGACAAAGGGAAGGCCCCTATGACTAGTAATGCTCAAAAGAATCATGCTTTTATCTATAGTGATAAGAATTTTCTAGAAATGTTCATTATAATAGGAGTTATAATGCTTTTGACTCACATGCCATGATTGCTTCGAGTTCCAATTTTAATGGTAGGCCTAGGAGAAATATTGTGTCTCATGCTCCTAGGAAAGTTTGTAATAAACCTACCACTGTTTTTCATACTTGCAACACTACATTTGTTCTTTCATGCAAAAATAAAAAGGTGGTTGCTAAAAAGATGGGGGCCAAATGCAAGGGAGACAAGACTTGCATTTGGGTCCCTAAGGCTATTGTTACTAACCTTGTAGGACCCAACAAGAGTTGGGTACCTAAAACCCAAGCCTAATTTGCCTTGCAGGTTTATGCATCCGGGGGCTCAACCTGGATTATCGACAGCGGATGCACAAACCACATGACGGGGGAGAAGAAGATGTTCACCTCCTACGTCAAGAACAAAGATTCCCAAGATTCGATCGTCTTTGGAGACGGGAATCAAGGCAAGGTTAAAGGATTAGGGAAGATAGCTATTTCATCCGAGCATTCCATTTCTAATTTGTTCTTAGTTGAATCGCTCGGGTATAACTTGTTGTCCATTAGTCAACTGTGTAATATGGGTTACAATTGCTTATTTACCAATGTAGATGTGTCTGTCTTTAGAAGGTGTGATGGTTCATTAGCTTTTAAGGGTGTACTAGACGGCAAACTCTATTTAGTTGATTTTTCGAAGGAGGAGGCTGGTCTAGATGCATGCTTAATTGCTAAGACTAGCATGGGCTGGCTGTGGCATCGCTGTCTAGCACATGTTGGGATGAAGAACCTTCACAAACTTCTAAAGGGAGAACATGTGTTAGGTCTAACAAATGTGTTTTTCGAAAAAGATAGACCTTGTGCAGCTTGTCAAGCAAGTAAACAGGTGGGAAGCGCTCATCACAACAAGAATGTGATGACTACATCAAGACCTCTAGAGCTACTGCATATGGACCTCTTCGGACCCGTCGCCTACCTTAGCATCGGGGGAAGTAAGTATGGTCTTGTTGTTGTTGATGATTTTTCCCGCTTCACTTGGGTATTCTTTTTGCAGGATAAATCAGAAACCCAAGGGACCCTCAAGCACTTTCTAAGGCGAGCTCAAAACAAATTTGAGCTCAAGGTGAAAAAGATTAGAAGCGACTACGGGTCCGAGTTCAAGAACCTTCAAGTGGAGGAGTTTCTTGAGGAGGAAGGAATCAAGCACGAGTTCTCCGCTCCCTACACACCATAGCAAAACGGTGTGGTAGAGAGGAAGAACAGGACGCTTATAGACATGGCGAGGACGATGCTTGGAGAATTCAAGACGCCCGAGCGGTTTTGGTCGGAAGCTGTGAACACAGCTTGCCACGCCATAAACCGGGTCTACCTTCATCGCCTCCTCAAGAAGACGTCGTACGAACTTCTAACCGGTAACAAACCCAACGTTTCATATTTTTGAGTTTTTGGGAGTAAATGCTACATTCTAGTGAAGAAAGGTAGGAATTCAAAATTTGCTCCCAAAGCTGTAGAAGGGTTTTTGTTAGGTTATGACTCAAATACAAAGGCGTATAGAGTCTTCAAGAAATCATCGGGTTTGGTTGAAGTCTCTAGCGATGTTGCATTTGATGAAACTAATGGCTCTCCGAGAGAGCAAGTTGATCTTGATGATGTAGATGAGGATGATGTTCCAACGGACGCAATTCGCACCATGGCGATTGGAGATGTGCAACCACAGGAACACAAGGAGCAAGATCAACCCTCTTCCTCAACAATGGTGCACCCCCCAACTCAGGATGATGAACAGGTTCCTCAAGAAAAGGCGTGTGATCAAGGGGGAGCACAGGATGTCCAAGATGAGGAGGAAGAAGTACCACAGGCCCCTCCAACTCAACTTCGAGCGATGACTCAAAGGAATCATCCCGTCGACTAGATATTGGGTAATATTAGCAAGGGAGTAACCACTCGCTCTAGATTAGCTAATTTTTGTGAGCATTACTCTTTTGTCTCTTCTATTGAGCCTTTCAGGGTAGAAGAGGCCTTGCTAGATCCGGATTGGGTGTTGGCCATGCAGGAAGAGTTCAACAACTTCAAGCGAAATGAAGTTTGGACACTGGTGCCATGTCCCAAGCAAAACATTGTGGGAACCAAGTGGGTGTTCCGCAAGAAACAGGACGAGCACGGGGTGGTAACAAGGAACAAGGCTCGACTTGTGGCAAAAGGTTATGCCCAAGTCGCAGGTTTGGACTTTGAGGAGACTTTTGCTCCTGTGGCTAGGCTAGAGTCGATTCATATTTTGTTAGCCTATGCCGCTCACCATTCTTTCAGGTTGTTCCAAATGGACGTGAAAAGCGCTTTCCTCAACGGGCCAATCAAGGAGGAGGTGTACGTGGAGCAACCCCCTGGCTTTGAGGATGAACGGTACCCCGACCACGTGTGTAAGCTCTCTAAGGCACTCTATGGACTTAAGCAAGCCCCAAGAGCATGGTATGAATGCCTTAGAGACTTTCTAATTGCTAATGCTTTCGAGGTTGGGAAAGCTGATCCAACTCTTTTCACTAAGACTTGTGATGGTGACTTATTTGTATGCCAAATTTATGTCGATGACATAATATTTGGTTCTACTAACCAAAAGTCTTGTGAAGAGTTTAGCAGGGTGATGACTCAGAAATTCGAGATGTCGATGATGGGTGAGTTGAACTACTTCCTTGGGTTCCAAGTGAAGCAACTTAAGGACGGCACCTTCATCTCTCAAACGAAGTACACACAAGACTTGCTCAAGCGGTTTGGGATGAAGGACGCCAAGCCCGCAAAGACTCCAATGGGAACTGACGGACATGTCGACCTCAACAAAGGAGGTAAGTCCATCGATCAAAAGGCATACCGGTCTATGATAGGGTCTTTACTTTATTTATGTGCTAGTAGACCGGATATTATGCTTAGCGTATGCATGTGTGCTAGATTTCAATCCGACCCAAGGGAGTGTCACCTTGTGGCCGTTAAGCGAATCCTTAGATATTTAGTTGCTACACCTTGCTTCGGGATCTGGTATCCAAAGGGGTCTACCTTTGACTTAATTGGATACTCAGACCCCGACTATGCTGGATGTAAGGTCGATAGGAAGAGTACATCAGGGACGTGCCAATTCCTAGGAAGGTCCCTAGTGTCGTGGAGTTCTAAGAAACAAACTTCCGTTGCCCTATCCACCGCTGAGGCCGAGTATGTTGCCGTAGGACAGTGTTGCACGCAACTACATTGGATGAGGCAAACCCTCCGAAACTTTGGCTACAATCTGAGCAAAGTCCCACTCCTATGTGACAATGAGAGTGCAATCTGCATGGCGGACAATCCTGTTGAACACAGCCGCACAAAGCACATAGACATCCGGCATCACTCTTTGAGAGACCACCAGCAAAAGGGAGATATCGAAGTGTTATATGTTAGCACCGAGAGCCAGCTAGCCGATATCTTTACCAAGCCTTTAGATGATAAGACCTTTTGCAGGCTGCGTAGTGAGCTAAATGTCTTAGATTCGTGTAACTTGGATTGATCTAGAGCATACATGTGTTTTATGCCTTTGATCATGTTCCTTTATGCATTTTATTGCTTATTTATGGTGCTCAAGTTGTGCAAGGGATCCCCGGACCTCACAAGTCCATGTGTGAATGATGCACATATTTAGGGGGAGAAATGCTACAACTTGACCCTTTGAGACTAACCGTGTGCTTGAGTTTTCTTAATTTAGTCTCAAAGGTGATTGAAAGGAAAAAGGTGAACTTGGACCATGCAAGACTTCCACTGCACTCCGATGAGAGGGTAATTTACTGCAAGTTCATCTCCGTGCTCTTATTGCCTTTTTACTCTTGATTGAAGATTTTGGTGAGGCATTAGGGTTTAAGGGCCAATAATGATCCCGTTTTGGTGCTTAATGCCAAAGGGGGAGAAATTAAGGCCAAAGCAAATGGATCAGCGTTCACTTGAGAATTTTGAAAACAGTAGAGTTAGAACTTTTGTTTTGGAAAAATACTCTTATGTGCCAAATTTGGCCTCTTGTGGGGAGAATGTAGGATTATGGGAAAAAGGGGGAGTTTTTGGCTCTTAATCAATTTTTCTCATGGAATACCTCTCTTTATGCCTAAACAAGTGTGTTTGACTTAGAGATAGGAAATTGAGTTTGATTTTGAAAACAAACCAAGTGGTGGCAAAGAATAATCCAAATATGCCAAATTTGAATCAAAAACAATTCTTGTTCTTAATTGCATTGATGTTGCACTTCTATTTGTTGCTTTTTGATATGTTGGCATAAATCACCAAAAAGGGGGAGATTGAAAGGGAAATGTGCCCTTGGGCCATTTCTAAAGTATTTTGGTGATTAAGTGTCCAACACAATTGCCTTAAGTATTAATAAGTGCCAAATGGTGGATGAAGTGCAAATCAACACAAAGGTCTGATTCTAGACTTAGTACATTGGTTTTGTGCACTAACATATTTGTCTAAGTGCTAGAATCAGAGAAAATACAAAAGGAAAAAGACTTGGCTGAAGCGGCCAAGACTCTGCGCAGTCTGGGTGCACCGGACTGTCTGGTGGTGCACCACCGGCAGTGTCCGGTGTGCCAGGCCAGCCTCCGGTGAACAGGCCACTCTCGGGAACTGACGGCGGTGTATGGCTATAATTCACCGGACTATCCGGTGAGCCATCTGCGGCGAAGTCGTCGCTCTCGGGAATCGATCAACGACGTACGACTATAATTCACCGGACGGTCCGGTGAGGCATCGGACTGTCCGGTGAGCCAACGGTCGGCCGCTCAATCCGCGCGTGACGCGTGGCCGAGCCAACGGTCTGATGGGGACATCGGACTGTCCGGTGTGCACCGGACAGGGTCCGGTGCGGCAAAGGCTCCAAATCTTCAACGGTCAGCTGCGCCAATTTAGGAAAGCAATCTGCACCGGACAGTGAACAGTGGATGTCCGGTGGTGCACCGGACTGTCTGGTGCGCCACCCGACAGAAGGCAAGAATTGCCTTCCTGGAATGCCTCCAATGGCTCCTAGCTGCCTTGGGGCTATAAAAGGGACCCCTAGGCGCATGGAGGAGGACACCAAGCATACTTTGATCATTCTAAGACTCTCACACTCCGTCTTGACACACTCGATTGATTTTCTTAGTGATTTGAGCTCCGTTCTAGTGGTGAACTTGTTGCATTTCATTTGAGCTCAAGTCTTGGCCTGTGTGTGTGCGTATTGCTACGGATTTGTGTGTGTTGCTTCCCTCCCTTACTCTAGTGCT
Source organism: Zea mays (assembly GCF_902167145.1). NCBI lineage: Eukaryota > Viridiplantae > Streptophyta > Magnoliopsida > Poales > Poaceae > Zea > Zea mays. The sequence goes on from NC_050097.1 coordinate 146,355,728, forward strand.
TTTACATTGATATTTGTTGTAAGGGCGAGAGACTCCAAGTTGTGGAGATTCCTCACAAACGGGATATAGTGAAAGAAAGAAAAACGCAGTGGTATTCAAGTTGATCATTGGATCACTTGAAAGGGGTTGAGTGCAACCCTCGTCCATTGGGATGCCACAACATGGAGGTAGACAAGTGTTGTACTAGTCGAACCACGGGATAACTTGCGTGTCTCTTGTGATTGCTTTTTGTGTGATTGTTGTGATTCGCAAGAGCTCGCCTTATAGTCACTTGGTATTATCTCTCTAACACTTAACCAAGTTTTGTGGCTGTAAGTTTTAAGTTTTTACAGGATCACCTATTCACCCCCCCTCTAGGTGCTCTCAGATGAGCCTCCAAAGTCAGCCAGACTCGGCAACAAGGTACCTGATGCTCCTCGTACAGCTGCACCGTGTACAGAGGGGGCGTAGGGTAACCGGCGGAGTTAAGCACTTCCCACAAGATGGAAGGAAAGCCATCGTGAGAAAGGAAGTTAGAGCTGAAACGAGTGTCTCCTCCACTGGCGGGGGTGGGTGAAGTCATCTGTGGAAGGGTATCAGATGTAAAGATTATGGTGGAAGGAATAAAATAAAAGAGCCTGAGTGGTTTAAAAGGAAGCGAGTTAGCTCAATTTTTACTTCTTTAGTGTCTAATCCCTTTTAGTTTTTATAATGCATGCATGCTGAAAATAACGTCTCCTCTCCGAATAAAAGGGTGCTCCTAGGGCATCCTTTAAAAATCTAAGTACTGGCCCACAGGGCTACTTAATTTGCCACCTATTTCTCCCTCTATTCCTAAGGCCTTTCGTCCTAGGTCTAGCGTTCTAGTCCTGACGATTCACACTAGTTGCTAAGCAGGTTTTAAATTTTGAAAGTTGGTATTCATGGTTTATTGTCCTTCTCTGTGGCGGTATTTGCTCCGATACTAGCTGTGGCAGAACCGCCCAAATTATTCCAGCTTAAGTGCCTAAGTCACGCCTCGGGAGCCGTAACACATTTAAATCGGAATAACCCGTCAGTCCCTCAGATCTAGTCTGATAAAGCCACTTAACCAAGATCAAATACCACATACTCACTCGAAGGTGAGTCACAGAAGAAATACAATAAAACAGAAAACCTCAAATTAAAGTACTGAATTATTACATAAATTGGAGTTTTTCAAGTAGCGGGTAAAAGTTCATAAAATAAGATGCAGCGGATAATCGATGTCGTCGGTAGCGAGGAATTGGTCAAGGCCTAGCCCACTACTCCTCTTGCTCCTCTCCTGCCAGAGCAGCATCCCACTCGACCGTCCAACCCGGTGGCAGGGTGGTACGCCAAGTCACACCATCAACCATATCCTGAAGCGTACCTGCAAAATTATGCCACAAGCAAGGCTGAGTATACTAATACTCAGCTAGACTTACCCGGTGTGAGGAATCTACTCCTCTACCTCTAGACCATGCAGCTGTTTGGCTGAGGGGTTTGTTTGCCAAAAGCACTAGCTGTATCTAAAATCAAGTTTTAGCTTTTCAATTTCTAGCATCATTATCTTAACTATGTTTGCTCCTTCTAAGCATACATGGTAGCAAGCATTTAGTACATACAACAAGTTATCTCATGTAACCTCATTTCACTTCTTACTCGATGTAGTACAAGGGGTCAAGTAGTCTCATTAGCTGCGAGAAGCAGACGATTCGAATCGAGTTTTAACCTTTCAAGGTAAACCTAAACACACGACATGTCAGGGCACTCCGTCCCCACACATGTCAACCATCCCCATTGATTCCCTGTTCGCGTCCAGGCCTCACCGCCTTGGCATACAATGCTCCACTGACCCCGGTTGCCACCATGCAGTGACCACACTTGTACCCACCATAGCTAGCATGGGAGACCCAGTCTCAGGTCGCGTGAGGGATAAAGTCTGCGCCCGGCTTCACTCAGATACTAGGTTTACCGGTTACCATATTTCCCGATATGTGTTTAGTACGTTCAAAAGCTTGACTCAGGTATCCACACATTAATCCTTAATTCCTTTTTCCTGTCTCATGGACAAGGCATCCTCCCTGGATCCAAGTCCATAGACTAACATATATCCCGTTATCAAGATGAATACAATCAATTCCTGACCTCGCGTGAGTGCTAGGAAAATTACTCGACTTCTACCAAGATCCTGATTAGCAAAGCAGCTACTCGACCTAGCATACTAGTATCCATCTCAAAAAGGAATCCTAAGTTCATGCAACTAGAGGTTTCAAGCAACTCCTACACTTAAGTGCACATTACAATCCTAAAAACATTAAGTGTAGTAAAGTAGCATATATAGATACGGTTATGCATAAAACCGGGGCTTGCCTTCAATAGCTGGGGCTGCGGGGAGACCCTCGATGGCAGTCTCGGGAGCTTGCTCCTGGTCTTCCTCGTGGATAGCTCCTTGCTCAGGGATGAGCACGTACTCTCCATCAGCGAGATTGCAATCTAATGAATGCAATGAGTAAGATATATGAATGGTATGATATGCAATTATAATTAAGATTTGATGGGGGATAAATGATCAATTTAATAAGGTAGGGCTTATTCTCTTTACTGAAGATTTTTTAGGTACACTTAGAAAATTAGGGTCAAGCTTGGTTAAACTAAGTGGTAAGTCTATTTTGGTGTTCCATTGAATTCTTTTTAATGTCTTAGTGAGAATTTATCAAGATTTCTAGTTGAACTTATTGGAGCGAGGTTTATCTTTCCTCTCTTTCCTTCTATTTCTCTTATGCCTTTAAGGTGGGTTTGAACTACAAGTCATCTTAATAAATTTCCAAAAAAGTCTGCAAAAATTACAGTGGCTTTTTAATGGTGTATAATTCTCTGTCTCAAAATTTGGGGTTAAAAAAGTGAATAGTTCTCTCTGTATAAAATTATCAATTATTAGGGCAGAGGGGGTGCTTTGAACTATAACTTCTTTTTAACTATGGGTTATTCTCTAAGACATATTTTTGCTGGAATTTAGATGTTATAACATGACTTTGTGCAAATTTCTAGTCACTAATACTTAATAGTTATTTTGATATGATTTTCTAAATTTCTAGCCAAAGGGGTGCTTTCTACTACCACTATATTTGAAAAATATCAAACAACAGATTTCTAATTTTTCCTATCTTCTTCTTTGTGCAAGAGCAATCATTCTAAAATTTAGCAACTTTTTGCTTAAGGGAAGGGTGGTAGGAATTATTTGGATTAAATGGCCTTTTTCATGAAGTATTGGCAATGGGTAGTATTTTGCAGCTTTCAATTGGGTTTTGCATTTTTCTCTGGTGGCCAATTTCATTATTGATCTAGTAAAAATTTATTTGCCCATTATTGCACTCTTTTGGGCCTTCTTATGATTTAATTGAAATATGGCTTAATATCAAGTTTTATTTGTTTACCCTACTTAAAATGATGGACTAAGGTGTTTATTATTTTTGTAGTGGGGTTTTAGGGGTTACAAGTCTACTGGATTTTTATTAACAATTTTGAAATTGTTTTCATAATTCTAGTAATTGTTTTTCTAGTTTGGTTAGTGCTTAATAAAACATTTCACTGTGAATCTTTTCTGGTCTAGGGGTCCCTTTATTTTTCCTAGGTTCTCTGTTACTTAAGTAGACTAGGAAAAATAATTGCCTTCACTGTTCATTATTTTCTAATGTCTTTCTGATTTTCCTAAGTTTTGGGCCAAAATGGCTTCTAATAGATAATCTTACTTAAACTTTCAATACTGGGGTGCTCACTATTTTTAAGCAGTGTCTAAATGGGGTTTGAACCTCTACAAATTTTCTTAAGTTCAGCACAGAAGCATAATTCATTTTCTTTAATTTAATAAGGTTTTGTCATTTTTCTTAATCAATTCCAAACTCTAAAATTTAAAACAAAAAGCATAGGGTTCAGTATTTTTTATTGATAGTCCATAATATTTTGAATCCAGCAAAATTGGTTTGGTTAAATTTTGTTGAATATAACTCAAAATATAAATTCTCTAAGTTCTCTACTGAATTTAAAAAGGTTAAATAGAATTGGATAAAGGAAAAACAGTTTTGCGCTGGGGTCCCTGGCAAAAGATCTTAAGTGAATTACAGACAGGTCCTCGGTGCACAATTCACCTGAGTCTACGGCTCTGCAGAAAACCCCCTAGGGTTCCTAGAAATTGAACCCGCGGCCCTTCCCTAATGGAAAAGTGGGCGCGGAGGAAGAGAGGAGCTAAGGGCCTTACGGGCGGCGAGACTACTCCGGTGAGGTGGCCGAGGGTGTAGGGGAGGTCCTGAGGGTCACGGTGATGTGCGGGTGGCCGTCGGGGATGGTCGGAGTTGGCCGGTCCACTTGCGCAGGCGGGGGAGCTCGTCGGCGGCGAGGAGTCCGGCCTAACCAGGGCACGATTGGTCAATCAAATGGGTCAGTGAGCTTCACCAGAGGTCAAGGAAGACGTGTGTGCAAGGAATCAGAGAATGACTCACCGGATTGCTCGATCTACGCACGAAGGCGGGCGACCGATGTCTGGCGAGGACGATCTTGGGTCTTTGGTGAGGTTCTGCCGGGTCCGAGTGCTTGGAAAGCTTCATAGGCCACTGGTGAAGCTAACCGAGGGGCAGGCACGGCTTGGACGCGACTGGAGCGGGCTAGCCATGGTGGCCGAGGATTGGGCAGTGGTGGCGGGCGGAGGAAAGGCTCGCCGGAGCTAAAGAGGGGCATCTAGCCAGCAAGGGTGAGCACGGGGTGAGGTGTGGCGCGCCCGAGGAGGCTTTAAAGGCGCGGGCGAGCACGGCCGAGGGCAAGGGCGCGCGGTGGACTTGACCGGAAGCTGGGGCGAGCGCACGCGTGGGTTGGGCGAACGCCGGCGTGCCGACCAGGGTCGAACACGTGTGCGCGTTCATTCTGCCTGAGTTCTGGCGCGTGTGGTCATTCATCCGTGCCTGCTCTCGCCTTGGTCAGTGCACAAAACCTCTTCTCCTCCCTACAAGCTATCGATCTTGTGTGGGGGTCATAGGATTTGGCCTACTGGTTTCAAAGATTTGGAGCTCTGAAGTCTGGTCTGTCTCCCAGCCCGAGCCCGAGGCAAATCCTTGGTTTTGTCGTGTCCATGGCTCGCGTCCCAATGCCATCTTTTGGCATTTGATAGAGGGGTTAGTTAGACACGTTTTTGTCAATGGGAGCATTAGGATTAGAGTTAAGGATCAAGGTGAACACGCTCGGTTTTGGTTCAAGGGCTGAAAATTTAGAAATCTGAAGTTCAGATTTCCCCATTGAACCTCCACTTGAATGGCTTGTTTGGAGTTTTTAATAAACTATTTTGGCCAAGCTTTCATAATCTTTATTGTAGCTTATTTAGTGTATTTCAATGTTTATAATTGGCCTAAGCCATGATTTTATGTTTTTCATGGTCTTTCATCCCTTTTCTTCATTTCTACTTAAATAGCTTAATTAGGGTTGGTATTAGGGTTTCAACATTTTTCCCTCTTTTGAAAATCTCATTTGTTTTGAACATGATTCTTTAGATATAAACTTAGTGGATCATTTACTCTTAAGTTGATTTGGGGCTTCATGCTCAATTTGGCTTACATGAAATGATGGTTCTTAGGTTAGCACTGAGAAAAGCCCTAAGTGACACTGGGGTGTCACACCTTGCGCCCGGATTTGCGTCGGTCGCCGTGATTCGTGCTTGGCACGCAGTGGATATCCACGAGGAAGTCAAAAGATCTCGCAGTGGAGCGGATTTGGTCACGGAGGAAGCTTATCACCGTGCCTGTAGCCGTGCGACATGGCCGGACTGTCGGTGTCGTCGTGGAAACTCCGGTGACCTTATTTATGCCATGCCATAGCACTTTACCGCATGGTAGTAACCGTGGCACATATAGATTCACCTCTTTAGAGCCGTTGCACCGGCGAGCGCCACAACTAAGCCACCAGTGATCTTCTTTCTCTCCGGCCGCCAGCGCGCCATGACAAATTCAAGAGCCACCGCCACCAGGTCCTATAAATTGAGCGTGCCATCAGCTCCGCTAGGTAGTCAAGCATCCAGCGCACCCACTCGTACCTCGGATTGTCCACCTGAGAGCTCTAATTTGGGATTTCCCCCAAATCAGTCAAAACTCCGTCGTGTGTGAGCTCGCCGTGGCCAGCTCTCCACAGGTCCGATCATGCCTTCCTCGCTCTCGTTTCAACATCCCTGTGTGTTGTAGATGCTTAGAAGCCCGGCCAATTGAACTAGATCACGCTAGATCACCGGGAACACTTCGGATTGTCCTTGGTTTGCGCTGTCACCGTGGGCAGAGAGATTAGGAGCTAGAATCTTGCAATTGATCGAGGGGAAATGATCGTCAGGGGTAGAATTGTGTGTCAGTCCGGCCAGAGCACTGGCCATTGTGTATCTTGGCCAGTACAGGCTCACCGGAGACTTGCCCATCGCCGTCCACCGTCGTGGACCCGGCACTGTGAAGAAATAGAACTGCAAGGGTCTATCTGCGAACGTCAGAGACACATGTGAATAGTGCTAAGGGCTCTTTACGGGTTAGTCGAACAGCCAGGGTCCTCTGTGCAAAGACGCCAGTGCGGGTGCGCGCGTGCACGTTTTTGCCCAGACACGGGCTGACTTGGGCTAGTTTTCAGCCTAACACTGTTCATTATTTTCCTTTTTCCTTTTCTACCAGACTTAAGAAATCCATAGAAAATTATAAAAAAATGATAAAAACATGAGACTAATTTTGTTGGACTCCTAGATTTCTCTAGTATTTAATAAAAACAGTTCTAGTATTTTTAGTCCAAACAAGGAATTAATCAGTATTTAAAAGAGCTTAAACCTATACCTCTATAATTTTAGGAATTATTTAATGACTCCAAAAATCACCAAACTTTTTGGATAAGTTTAATATGATATTTAGATCCCATGAGTGAAATTTGACTTGATTTGGACATTGTTTGATTCCTAAACCCAAAACCCTAGCTCCTTAGGGTAAAAATGTCTAACCCTACTAAGGTACTGACCTAGAAAAATCATAGTTACCCTAGTGCACTATGAAGGAAAGTTGTATTCAAGATACAACTTGAGACATCTTTTCTATTATTGCATTTTCATAAGCATTACATGAGCATTCATGGTTATATATGGCTATATATAGAAAACGAAGAAGAAGTGACTGTTGAAGAGGAAGAGCCTACTCCGCAATAGAAAATCCACCTGCCGAGAACTATTTTTACTTTGACATCTATGGAACAGAGCCCGACTCTCCTACAACACAAGGCAAGCCCAGGTGCATTTGCCACCTCCTTGCTGTTTTAAACTCTTTATCACTTGAATGATGCATTAGGTGATAGGAGTTGGGTGTTAAACCAATTGTTGTGTTTCCTTCCTTGGATCTGTTTACCATTCCTTGATTACCTGTTTTATTAAAAGGTTTTCTAATGCTTAGTCCCGCTTTAGAAAAACAAATGTTTTGTTTTAAAACAAAAGGTGATGCTTCACAGAGGATGGGATAGTTTCAAAAGAAAAACTTGATGGTGGATCCATCATGGCCATGATGGGTTCAACATCAAAAAAGATGTACCTCTGCCAGGTACCAAACTTTGGGTTTTAAATGATAAAGCTGAGACCGGGCGGGTGACTTGCACGAGAAGAGAATCTCGGTGTAGTGTCTCCGTCTGAGTCGGTTAAGGACCTTATCGATGTAGGCCTGATGACCGAGGACCCTTTAATTGGTCACATGCCTCATCATGGGTAATCTTTGCCTCGGGCAGACTAATACCAGAAACGCCAACACGCAATGGGAGTGGAGAGATGGCGAGAGTAGCATGTACCCTCCATGGCAAGAGGCTGGACGGTGGTGTATTTGTGCTCTCGATTGGCGTGAACCCGGTCTGGTCTTAAGAACCCAGTGGCGAGTTGACATATGCAAGGGTTAAGTGCTACATATGTCATGTGATTGGAGATCCTCAGCTGAGTATTAATCGATTCGGATCGCCGTTACTTCTCGGACATGAAGACTTGGTCACTGACTTACACGTAGCATTCCAGTGAACAAAAAGGGATTAATAAGAGGATGACTAGTATAGGCCAAGTGCTTGAACTAGGGTAGAAAGAATTCTAGTAACATGTAATGACTCAACTTGCTAATAAAACTGGATTTTTAAGGATCCACTTTTAGTAAGCATTTTTGCAAACAGGGTCTTGGTTCTTGATTAAGCCTTACCTTGACTCCCTTAAGCCAGCATATCCTTAAGAGTCTTTTATTTTGACGGGTAAGACTTGCGAAAGTACACTCCATACTCAGGGTTCTCGAACCCATGTTGTTGTAGGTGAGGAAACAACAGACTTTTACTATTTTTGCACTAAGGTGCTGCCCAAGGATGTCGTGCCCAAGGACGAACCTCAACAGTAACGTGGTTGCGGGAGGATGTTGGCCTCCCTTTTGAAAAACATTATACTTTTATGCGGGAGGGGTTTTTGCCTCCCAGGTTTGTAATAATGATAATACTTATGCAATATTATGACCTGGTGATGTAATAATAATACTCTTTCTATATTTTAATGTAAATTAAGTTATTGTAATTTGCTTCCGCTTATTCGTTCCTCCGATGTGTTGTAATATCTGCGTGACGGGTGAAACGCTCTTGGGAAAGGAAAAGGACACATATACCGAACTTGTCAAGTGGTTATGTGCACTTATAGGGTTGTCAAAGGTTCATTGGACAATGACAACTATAGGTGGGCCTAATGACTTGGGAGGTTCTGTCACACAATTTAAATTCAACACCACAAAAGTTGTCGTAGAATTCAAGATGCAGCAAGACGAGCCATGCAGGCTTCCCTGGAAAGAACCATATGTCAAGATTTGAATAAGTTACTCCCAGGGGTATCAATGTCTAGAGATGATATTAATGGTGAGGTCATGTAATGTGCTGAAGCATTTGCACAATGGCCAGAGTACCAAGAGTGGGTAAAGAGAAACCCACAACACATGAAGTATGGCAAACAAGCTGTTAATGTGCGCGCTAGTCGTGCGACCAACAAACGAAGAAAGTTGGCACTAACAGCTGACTATATGGCTAGTAGGGTGGGATGTATTAGTAACTCGACATCCAACCATGCTCGCCCTACTCATGAAAGGTTGGTTGGACGATCGAGAAGGTCAACATCATCACGTGCTCCCTTCTCAACTTAGAAGAGAACCTCTTCTAATCCATTTGAAGTCCTTTCTGCCATGCAGATAGGGACCACTGAAAAGTATAGTGATGCTAGCCAGTCTTCGTCTGCTTCAACTCATTTCAAAAGAATGAAGTCTCGCAAGCAAATTCCTTCTAGTCATCGTCCGATAACTTAGAGTTTGTCAGGTTGTTGTTTAGATGATTCAAATGCCATGAGCAACGATGACTTGTGCTCCCCTCTAAATAATGAGGATGGACCAAATCGTGTGGAGCAAGTCCTTGCAACGAATGATGGCCACTCAGTCGAGCAGCAAATGGCCCAACTTGGCTAATCTTCAACAAAAGGAAGATGATTGGCTACTCTTCGTGAACAAGTGGCTAACCATAGCCATATGAAAGGCATGCTTCTACCAGCCATAACGAACAACATTCTAAACCTGCACTCACTCTTTAGGCGATAGAAAGAATGATTTTCTGAGGGTGTGAGGGCATAATACATGCAAACACACTATTCCATGCGTCTAGGGTATGTGAAACCATATCCACTGGAAGTTGACATGGTACCCTTCCCAAAAAACTATTGCCAACCCCAGTTCAGCAAGTTCAATGGAACTGGGTCTCCACATGAACATATGGCTCATTTCTTAGATGCTTGCCAAGACACCTCCCATAATGGTGCTCTCCTCCGGCAATTCGTACAAACATTGTCAGGGCCTGCTTTCACATGGTATAGTAAGTTAGCACTAGGCTCCATTAGAACATGGGAAGAAATGCATGATGCTTTCCTTGAGCGTTTCTATAGCACACAGAGGATAGTAGGGATCATAGAGTTCACCCAGACTCTACAAAGGGCCAATGTAAGGGCGGCTGATTTTATAAATAGATGGAGGAACTTAAGCCTTCATTGTCCTCAGCCCATTACTAAACCAGAAGTTGTACGAATGTGCATGAACAAATTGAGCTCTGACATGGCCATATATTTGCAAGGGGTGCGTCCAATCACCATCGAAGAGTTGGCATCAAAGGCAACAGATATAGGGAACTACATGCAACATATCTCTAGGCAGAAATGACCATACAACAAGTGTGTGATGTAAAGAAATGGTCCACAGGATAAAGTTCCCAATAAACAAAAACAGATGCATGCCATGGAGGACACAGTAGTCCCTCGAAAATTGCAAACTGGGGAGCCATTGAAAGAAATCAACATAGAGGTGATGCATCAGCTCCTCGAAGACCAACTTTGAGTGAGCAACAAAATCAAACATATTCCTTCCCTGTGGAAGATGTAGATGATCTTTTCATAGGCTTAAGAGAGTTAGGCCTTGTTAGGGGCCTTCGTCTTCCAAAGGTCCTCAAAAATATGATTAACAATGTTTCCCAAGTGTAATATATGTACAGGAACCTTCGGACTCGGGATGAAGTTGTTCACAATATGAAAAGCATGGTTGGGACGATGGTCGAACCAGCTCTGAAGCTACACACAAGGGAGCTTCGGCTAGGTAGCAGAAAAAGATCCGACTTAAAGAGGAAAAGGCTATCTAGTCCTCGATAGATTGTCCTTATGTCAATAGTAAACATGAAGGGCATGAATGTAATTTTACACAAGCTGCGCCCTTTGCCTATAAATAGATGAACGGTACCCTCGTACTGTTCAGGCTAACTTATATTCATTTGTGCGTCACGCTTGGACTTTTACCTTCTGTCAAGCCGAAGGTACAAATGTAATTTAATATTGTTTCTATTTATTCATGTTAATATAAAGAAGATATATTAATAATGTCATATGATTATTCATATTGCCTCTTATATTTCATATGCTTCTTCTTTCATTAACACATGTTGTGATGATGAAGGTATGTCCTTCATAACCTTCGTTCGAAGATCATTATATCCTAAGGGAAATAATGCTTCAAAGGACAAAGAACCTTTAACCATTAACATTTGTGTTGCCTTGTTCTTAATTCATAGCATTTGAGAACAAGTCCCCAACATTGGCGCCCACCTTCGGTGAACTCATTCGACCACCTTCGGCAAGCCCTGACCTTCGTCATGCCGGTGAAGAAATCTTCAGCGCCAGGGGCTACTGCACTACAGCCACTGGACACAAACCAGGAAATTCTCTCTCTACGAGAGGCTCGAAGCCAGAAGGGAAAGGCCACCAGTCCAACGCTCCAGGAGGAGGAGTTGGATCAAGAGATCAGGGACATGGAAATCATCCATCAACAAGTTCAAAGGAAAAAGGAGAAGATGGCTCGGCTGGCCGATCTTCAAAGGAAGATCGACGAAGCTACTGAAGAAGTGCGTCATCTTGTTCAAGATGAACAAGACCAAAGGCCCCAACACAGGGAGCTTCGTCAAGATGGCCTATTCAACAAAGATGGATGATATGATGATTTTAGTCATGATACCTTTACTTTTGATGATGCTTCTCCCTTGGCAGCCGAACTGCAGGCTACCCCATGGCCCCCATCATACAAGCCACCTCAGCTTCCCATATATGATGGGCACTCAGATCCAAAGCAGTTTCTGATGAGTTACGAAGCAACTATATCTTCGTACAGGGGCAATACCGCAGTCATGGCGAAGTCCTTCTTCATGGCAGTCCGGAACGTAGCCCAGACATGGTATTCTTCTCTTCGACCAGGGACAATCACATCGTGGCAGAAGCTCAAGGACATGCTGGTTACCAGTTTCCAAGGCTTTCAAACGAAGCCAGTCATAGGTCAGGCCCTGTTCCAGTGCACGCAAGACCATGAGGAATACCTTCAGGCGTATGTTTGAAGGTTCTTGCGACTAAGGGCACAAGCGCCTACAATGCCCAATGAAATTGTCATTGAGGCCATGATTAAGGGTCTTCGGCTAGGACCTACGGCTTGGTACTTCGCCAAGAAGCCCCCACAAAATCTGGAGAAGCTGCTTCAGAAGATGGAAAAGTACATCCAGGCTGACAACGACTTCCGCCAAAGAAGGGAGGAAGCTTACAGATTTTTGAGATAACCAGGGGCTTCGCAGGAAGAATCCACCCAGGACATGTCAGGTCGATTCATAGCTCCAGTCAGAACGACGACAAAGGAAGCCAGCCTCAAAGGTCATAGTACACCTCACAATCTTCGGGGCAACAACAAAGCTCTTTCAAGCCGCCAGCTCCAAGGGGCAGAGGCGCCAGGGGCTTCGGAGGAAGATATGGGGATCATCTCAGGAAGATTTATTGCTTATTTTGTGGTGAGGACAAGGGTCATACTACAAGAATGTGCCAAATCACCATTCAGAAGCAGAAGGAGATCGCGGAAGCCGAAGCTCGGCAGAATTAGCCGAAGCAGGTCTTGCACACTGCTTCGTGCCACTCTCCCTACATACCAGAATATGTGGGCAATCATCCTGCAGCTTCTATTGCTTCGGCTAGCCATTCACAGGCTTCCTGGCCATAGCTCCCACCCCCACCACCACTACAACCGACCTATTCCCGAAGTCAACAGCCAGAAGGGCACCAGCACTCCCAACAACAACGTGAATTCAGGGAGGAATCTAAAGCTCGCACAGTCAACTGTATTGTGCCAGAATCAAAGCACATTTATTGAGCGATATCCTACCCATGAAATACTTCTATGTTCTATGTAATTTTGTTTTTCAATAAGGAACAAGCAATGTAAATCTAGTTTTAAATTCTTGTAATGATTTTGTTTTTATTGAGATGGAATATATCTTCTTCACCGACTTACAAAGCTCAAAAATCGCCGAAGCTCAGAAGTCGTTCCTAAGGGAGCGCAGCGTAAGTGTTACCGAAGCTACAACAAAGTCGTTCCTAAGGGAGTGCAGTGTAAGTTTTCTGCTCAAAAGTCGTTCCAAAAGGAATGCAGAGCCAAATACCATCGAAATATAAGGCGAAGAAGTTCAAATGACGTTCCTAAGGGGATGCAGAACTTATACCGCTGAAATAGAAGGCGAAGAAGTTCAAAAGACGTTCCTAAGGGAATGCAGAACTTACACCAAAAAATAAGCGGTGAAGCCGAAAAATAAACGGCAAAGAGATTCCAATTGTTCCTAAGGGGACGCAGAGATTGTGTGTTTCAGTGTGGGCGTGTGAGTGTGGGTCTTCGGCATTAACATCATTTTTTGCGCCATATCATCACATCATCCCGCATAGCATCACATCATACATCATATCACACCAATGACACAAATTGAATACGAAGTCGATCTTCGGGGAATGCTTTGTAAAAATCAAAATGTGCTAAGGCACAAAGAAAGTTGAGAAATACAGCTTCGGTAGCTCTGTTGCAAAAGAAGGGATCCCTTGTGTACGAAGCATGGATATTTTTTCGAAGCATGGATATTTTTTTGAAGCATGGATGTTTTTATGAAGCTTGGATATTTTCAAAAAGCATGGATCTTTTTCTTTACGAAGCATGAAAAGAAGGGAAGGTGTTTTTTCGCCGAAGGCTCAAAAACGGTATGTATATAAAGTTTCATGCATCGCAAGAAGTGAATTACAAATAATTTACATATTAGATTCAAAGATATACACATCAAACATTACAGTCTTGTTACAATAAAGCTACAGTGACCATTTAAAAATGTTTTTACAAGAAGTGCTAGTCTTCTTTCAGGATCTTATCTGCAACTTCATTTAGCAATTTATTGACGACTTCGTCAACAATAGATTCAGCCATATTAATGATCTTCAGTGCTTCCTTCATTTTTGGATCGGCCAGGGGATCGAACGGTTCCGGTGGCGGAGATAATTCAGCTACAGTGGAAAAAGTTAATTAGTCCGAAGCCATAAAAAATGTCGAAGCTAAAGGCCACGAAACAATACCTATACGTTTTTCAGGCTCTGCAGCTTCTTCAGCTTGTTTTGCTTCTACTCGGGCGTCATGAATGTCTTTTTCACTTTTCTTCATAATTTTGTGAGCCATCTCTCAGCCACCATTTACCCAGATATCATTGTAAAATTTCCCGCCCATTAAACTTGCTTTAGCTGAGGGATCCTTTGTATCATCCACAGAGAAGGCAGCTTCGGCCTGGGCCATGGTCTTGATATGGTCGCATCACGCCTTCTCCAAGATGGCTGAAATTCCCCGCGCACAGGAAAATGCACAAACATCCCCGCGATCACTTAAAATCTCTTTGAAGGCTTCGGCCTCTCCACTTATCCACCCAATAACGCCTTCGGGGTCGCCTCGTATGAAGTTTTCTTCCGAAGAATAGGCACCCATGTTGGCGAAGCTAGTCTTTATTTTCATCATGTAGCCCAAGGATTTTTCAAAGCATCTTTCCTTGGATGCACGAAGTTCTTCAATAGTTTTCTCTAAATGGTTTTTCCAATATTCGCTAATCTCTCGGTTACCTTCTGCGAGTGCGCATTTTTCTTTGGCTTCTGCCAAATGTTTCCAAACGTCTTCAATTTCATTCTTTTGGATTTCGGCCTGAGCCTTGAAACTAGCTTCATCTTCTTTCACTTTGTTTACCAATGAAATCAAAATTTTGTCTTTTTCAAGACCTTTGTTTCTTAATTCAATTACCTCTGAACGAAGGTTGTTCAGAGCCATCATATATCCTTCATCTTCAATGTTTTCTGAGCCCTAAGCGCATTGCTAAGAATTAAGCCATGCAAGAGGAGGACAGAATTAAGTATAAGCAAATAAAATATTTCATTTTCAAATACAAAATTAGCTTTTATACCTTTATGCTATTATATGCTAAGCTGTCAGCAAGCTCATCCTTCGATAAGATTGAAAGGCCATCTTCTAGCTTGGGGAATCCGATGCTTCTACCTATCTCCCGGCAAACGGATATTCCTTTATTATCCGGGAGACAGTACAAAAAATCTTCTTCCCCACTGCCATTAAACACTAATGCCCCCTTCGACACTGTTGTCTCTTTTGAAGGGCTCAAAATCTCTGGCATTTTTGTTATTTCTCCAATTTTTGACCCCTCAGCCTTATCAGCTGTCGTCTCAACTAGCTTAACTGAAAGTAACTTCGACATTATGGCTGGCTCTCCAGTGTTCTACGCAGGCAGAACAGTTTCTTTTGTTTCGGCAGCCGAAGAGGCCCCTTCGCCAAATTCAGGAATCACGGGCGGTTCGATGTAACGCGGCTGGTGAGTCAGAACCTTCAACTTTTTTCCCTTCGGCACAGGCTCAACTGGGGTGTCTGAAGTAGCAGCTTTCCTCTTTTTCCCCTGTCCCCACAGCGGATAGCGGTAATCAGGGTAAACGAAGCCAATGGCGTCAAAAACTCTATTCAGTCTCTTCTTTCCTCGACCTCCGAAGGCTGTGGACAATGCATTATCTTCTGCCTTGGAATATGCTCCAAGCAGTTCATCACTTGTAGCTTCGATACACTTCAGACAGTCGTCGTTTGGTTCATCGAACTTATCCCCAAACCTGAATGTATACTTCAGTCGGACCAAACCACCTTCGCTAGAGTTAGTGATGGTCTCCTTTGGCATTTCCCAGCTTTCTATAAGTGGCCATACTCTGAAGGCTATATGTTCTTGAATTAAATCTCTCGTGCCAATGAAGGAGCAAACAGTACTGAAGGCCTTCTGACATGCTTCGGCGGCGTCATCAATTTTGACCTTCGGCCTTCGGAGGCCGAAGCGGGACCAGATAGGGCGCATAATGACTTCCTTAATGTCTTCCCTTGCTTTCAAATCATTCTTCACATAAAACCATTCTTCCATCCAAGCTCTGGGCCATCTCTTCCGAAATGTTGGCACCGAGTGGCTTGCGTTGGGGTGAGCGTTAAATCCATAACAACCGAAGTTGTTGTGGTACTATTCTTTACCCATGGCCTTCGTCTCATATAGAAGTTCGTGCATACTGCAGAAGCACTTGGCGCTTGGCTCTAGCCCTTGACTTTTCACTGCCTAGACAAAATCCCCATCCTTATTATGGCTTTGGGGGTGATCTGATGAAGGAAGATTTGGTAGGTCTTCAACACTTCAACTACAAACTTACTCAAAGGGAACCGAAGCCCAGCCTTGAAGAAGCTTCGGAAAATCACAACTTCGTTCTCCACAGGGGCAAGGATGTTGTTGTCTCTGCCAGCCCTCGCAATAGACATATCCCGAAAGTACCTCCCTCTCATGTTTTCAAGATGACTTTGTTTGACGGTCGATTTTCCGAAGATTGAACGACTTGGCCTCCAGGGCCGATCCTCAGAATCTTCGTCCCCACTTTCCACATCATAGCTATTGCTGTCACTAGTATCTTTAGATAAGCCTTCCAGTATCTCTTTAGCAATCTTCTCTATATTTGTTTTTGCCATCAACTCGATAAATCCAGCAATATAAGGATCCACAGTCTTCTTCTCCTCAAACAGCTTCTCCTCTTCAGACAGCTTCGTCTTAGCAGCAACCTTCTTGTCTTGAGGCATTTTTTCTTTAGAAATGGTGAAAATGCGTCTTTTAAACCAAAGCTCAAAGAGCTTGAAAAACTAGCAAGCGCTAGTGAACAAGAGCTATAAAATTGAGAAAATAATGCAAATGGCACAAACAACGTATCAAATGCAGCTGGTGTGAGTTCTTATTTATACGCCCAGCGCGCTACAAAGTGGAGGGCCCCATCTATCATTGTTTATTGCTATTCTAGCAAAGAGAAGGTGTTTTTCGGACCTTCGGCTTAAGGCCTTCGTCCATGTCGCAGTCTGAATTTGTTATCTTAACAAATTAATACTGCGATGGGCTACTGTTGGGGGCCTTCGTCTTCCGAAGGTCCTCAAAAACATGATTAACAATGTTTCCCAAGTGTAATATATGTATAGGAACCTTCAAACTCGGGATAAAGTTGTTCACAATATGAAAAGCATGGTCAGGACGAAGGTCGAACCAGCTCCAAAGCTACGCGCAAGGGAGCTTCGGCTCAGTAGCAGAAAAGGAACCGACTTAAAGAGGAAAAGGCTATCTAGTCCTCGATAGATTGTCCTTATGTCAATAGTAAACATGAAGGGCATGAATGTAACTTAAAGAGGAAAAGGCTATCTAGTCCTCGATAGATTGTCCTTATGTCAATAGTAAACATGAAGTCCTCGACTGACTTTAGTATTTCAAAGAATGGCAGATTTCTTTCTGCTGATCTGGATATAAATCTGTTCAATGACGCTAATTTACCTGCCAGCCGTTGCGCTCCTTTCTTTGTGCTTGGCGGTTCCATACGAAGGATAGCTTCAATCTTGCTTGGGTTAGCTTCAATTCCCTTCGTTTATACTAGATAGCCAAGGAACTTGCCCTTCTTTACCCCAAAAACACATTTTTCTGGATTTAACTTCAAACCAGCTTGCCTAAAGTTGGCAAATGTCTCTTGCAAATCAGCAATGTGATTTTCTTGCTTCATGCTTTTAACTATGATATCATCAACATAAGTCAGCACATTCCTACCTATTTGAGAATGAAGGACTCTGGCTGTCATTCTGCTGAAGCTTCCTCTAGCATTTTTAAGCCCCTTAGGCATCCAAAGATAGCAATATGTGCCACTAGGGGTTATGAAGCTAGTCTTTGGCTCATCTTCCTTCTTCATCCAGATTTGGTGGTAGCCTGAGTAACAATCTAGTAGACTCATGAGCTCTGAAGAAGCTGTTGCATCTACTAGAGAATCTATTCTTGGCAATGGGAACTGTCACACCCAGTTTTAGAAGGCAAACCGAATGCGAACCATGTACATGTCAGGATCAGTTATTCACGTACACAGCAGTTACATAATATGGACATCATCACACAGTGCTCAAAATAGTATTAATAAGGGAAATAGTCGATTACATCATACGTCTGAGACGTCCATATAGTTCTTACAATAAATCAAAGTGCGGAAAAGAAACGTAGATAACCGCGGCCTTCACAGGCAGCCGACTGGGGGTTGCCGCTAACCCACACCTAGAACTCGTCGTAGTCTTGGAACTCCTGGAAGTCTCCTTCCACAGCTTCATCTTCGCCTGAGAAGTGGTTGCAATGCTGACAACCTGGGGGGGTTTGGTGTGTAGAGCAAGGGTGAGTACACATCAACATACTCAGCAAGTATCCTGTTTGGCTGTAGTGGACTAGCTGTATGTGGGGATAAGTCAAGCAGTTGCTTTTAGTTGGTCAGATTATTATTTACTAGTAGAAAGCCAAGGTTTAGCATTTACCCAAGTTATTAACCCAAACGTACTCCATTCCAAACGGAAAGAGTACCACTTACCAGCACCATAGTCATAACCAAAACCATCAATCTCATAACCACCTGTACCAAAGTATCTCTGATCAAGTACCACTAATCATTGGAGCTCCCTTGGCCGCTCATAACCGCGAGCACGGCTGATATATCAGTTTTCAAACACTCTGCAGAGGTTGTGCACTTTACCCACAAGCCGTGATTCCCATTCTGCCCGGAGATCATGACTCTCCATTGATCACTACCAAGGTGACCCAGCAGGGCATCACTACGTAGCCTTTACAAAGATTCCCCCGGGCTGTAGCCACCCGTTAGGTTTCCTAAATGCACCGCACTCCTCCCCAAGGGGCGAACCCAAACTTGGCAGAGCGAGCCGCATACACCGAGCCCCATTGACGGCACGACGGCTAAGTGAACTACACCCCGGATCCTCTAATTATTCAGCTAAGGGCACCCCATTCCACCCTCATGGTTGCACTGTTTTCCCGGGCGGTCATCCATAGAACAGGTCCTTACAGAGAGGCACTCGAGAAACCGCTCGAGCCCCCTTGATGACCACAAGTACCACATCATAATTAGAGAAGGGAAAAACAACGTATCATAGATACTCTCATCATGTTCATTGATTAGAGTTAAGCAATAGCATAAAGCTAAACAGTAATAATCCAACCCAAATAGGTAAACAAGGACATGGATAACAAAAGCTAGTCAATCCTTAGGCATAAATGTATAAAGCGGGAGGTGAATTAAATAATGAGTAGGAGATAGATAGGTCAAGGGACACTTGCCTCCACCAAACGACTGCTGCTCAGGGGCTTCTCCTGCGGGTTCCTCGGGCTCTTCAACCGGATCGTTCTCTATGCGAGCGCAAACATACATACATCCACATATTTAATACCAAAGAATAGTACACCATACAATAGAATGCAATAAGTAAACAGACGTTCTACGCAGGCTCGCGAGTACGGTTAAGAGAGAAAAAGGAAAAGACAGTCGAGAAACGATAACGTTACATGATTATAAATTAACCACTCGCTTAATGGAAGGAAATTTAATGTAGACACTATGTTTAGCGTAAAGTAAAGTCATGTTTTCATGTCTAATTATTATAAGCAGGTGGAGATAAATAAAAGGATGGTCGCGCGGCGAGACGCGCGACAAAGCTCTCTAAAACAAATTAAGAAGTTAACGACTCGTCGCGCGACCGAGCACGCAACGAGACACTTCGCCTTTGTTAAGAGGAGACGTTAAGCGTCGCGCGACGAAGCGCATGACGGCATAAGCCGACTAAACTGAGTCCAAAGTGGAACGTCGCGTGAATACACACGCGGCGTTACACCTTAAACAACCTGAAACAAAATGGATCGTCGTGCGACGAAGCGCACGACGCAACACAAGATAGAATCTGAATTTAGACAAATCCGTCGCGCGGCGAAGCGCGCGACGCAACACGCTAATTAACGAATAATCACCGCGAGCGCGGACGAGCGAAGATACGGTCGGGCGAGGCCGGGACGGGGGAACGGGCGGGCGAGCTGGGGCCAGGGCGGTTGAACCGGCCAGGGGGGCGGTTGAACCGGCCAGGGGCGGGGGCGCGCGGGCGGGCGGGGCTCGCCGCGCCGCGGGAGGGCGCCGGGCCGCCACGGCCGGCCGAGCCGAGGGGCGGAGCCGCGCGCAGGGGCCGGGGACGGGCAGGGGGCGAGGCCGACCGCCGCCGGGGGCCGAGGTGGGGCCGCGCGAGGGGAGGCCGGGGACGGGCGCCGCCGCGCCGGGGAGGGCCGAGCGGGGGCCGAACGCCGCCGGGGAGGGAGGGGGAGGGGCCGAGCGGGGGGCCGAGCGGGGGCCGAGCGCCGCCGGGGAGGGGTCGAGCGCCGCCGGGGCGAGGGAGGCCGGGCGGGGGCCGCGCCGAGGGGCCGAGCGGGGGCCGCGCCGCCGCGCCGAGGAGGCCGAGCGGGGGCCGCGCCGAGGGGCCGAGCGGGGAGGCCGAGCGGGGGGCCGAGCGCCACCGCGCCGAGGGAGGCCGGGCGGGCGAGGCCGCCGGGGAGGGAGGGGGAGGGGCCGAGCGCCGCCGGGGAGGGAGACCGGGCGGGCGCCGCCGGGGAGGGAGGCCGGGGACGGGGAGCCGAGCGCCGCCGCGGGAGGGAGGCCGGGCGGGCGAGCAGGGACGGGGTCGGGCGCGGGCAGGGGGAAGAGGGAGGGCGCGCGCGCGGGGAAGAAGAGGAGGGAGAGGGAGAGAGAGAGAAGAGAAGGGGAGGGGAGGGGGGCTCACCTCGGGGTCCAAAATCCGGTGATCGCCGTCTTCAAATCCTAGGGCACCACGGGGAGAGAGAGGTGGAAGAGGGAGAGGAGAGGTTGTTGCGCGGGAGATCCAAATGAGAGAGAGAGGGGGGAGGGGGCGCATGGGGGGGGGGGGGGTTTGGGCGCCAGGGGCGCGCAGGCCGGGGCGGGCCGGGCCGGTTGGGCTAGGCTGGACTAGGTTGGGCTGGGCCGGGCCACTTCGCGGATCGAAAACCCACGACGAGCGCGACCACTAAACGGAATTAAATCGCGAACCGAAATCCGGAACGGAACGAGACGAACATTCAACATCAGACAAAGAAATGTGCTTCGGCATGATGCAACACCCATGAGACTTAGGTTTTGTTTTATACATGACACGGACACCTGCCGCTATACTGGTTTGAAATTGGGAAGAAAGAGCAAATGGGGAAAGAGAAAAGAGAGTAACGCCCGAATTTGGTGAGAGAAAAGAAGAAAAAATTCTACCCCCAAATTCAGGGCGTTACAAACCTATCCCCATTAAAAGAATCTCGCCCTCGAGATTCAGGGTTGGCTAGCAAAGAGCTCAGGGTATTTAGCCATCAGATCATCTTCACGCTCCGAGGTTGCTTCCTCCTCAGAGTGATGATCCCATCTGACTTTGCACATTCTGATGGTCTTCCTTCGGGTGACTCGGTCTGCAACCTCAAGGATTTGCACTGGCTTCTCAACGTAGGTCAAGTCCTCCTGGACTTCAAGACCTTCCACTGGCAACTGCTCTTCTGGCACACGCAAGCACTTCTTCAACTGAGACACATGAAAGACATCATGCACAGCTGACAAATTCTCTGGCAAACTGAGCTGATAGGCCACTTCTCCACGTCTTGCAAGAATCTGATACGGACCAATGTAGCGGGGTGCTAGCTTGCCATTGACTCCGAACCTCTTGACTCCTCTGATCGGTGACACTTTCAGATAGACAAAGTCTCTGACTTCGAAACTCAGCTCTCTTCTTCTTGTGTCTGCATAGCTTCGCTGCCTCGATTGCGCTATCTTCAGATTCTCTCGGACCATCTTGATGTTCTCTTCGGCTTCAAGCAGAATGTCTGGCCCAAACACTTGCTTCTCTCCAGGCTGATCCCATTGCAACGGAGTTCTACAACTCCTTCCATAGAGCGCTTGAAATGGTGACATCTTCAAACTGGCCTGGTAACTGTTGTTATAGGAAAACTCTGCATAAGGTAATCTCTTATCCCATCCGGACTGATCTTGCAACGCACAGGCTCTCAACATATCTTCAAGAATTTGGTTGGTTCTTTCGGTCTGGCCATCTGTCTGCGGGTGATAAGCTGAACTGAAATTCAGATGCGTGCCCAAAGCTTCATGCAACTGCTGCCAGAAATGAGAGGTGAACTGCGTTCCTCTGTCTGACACTATCTTCTTTGGCACACCATGAAGACAAACGATCCGAGACATATACAATTCTGCCAATACTGCACTGCTGTAGTTGGTCTTGACAGGTATGAAGTGGGCTGACTTGGTCAGACGGTCCACTACTACCCAAATGGAATCGTAGCCGGCTCGAGTGCGAGGCAATCCGACTATGAAATCCATAGCAATTTCATCCCATTTCCACTGAGGGATCTGCAACGGTTGCAACAATCCAGCAGGTCTCTGGTGCTCTGCCTTAATTCTTCGGCAACTATCGCACATAGCCACATGCTTTGCGATTTCCCTCTTCATTCCGTACCACTAGAATTTCTTCTTCAGATCCTGATACATCTTCTCACTGCCAGGGTGAATCGAATAAGCCGTCTCATGAGCTTCCTTGAGAATCAACTCCCGAATGGACTGGACATTGGGAACACACAAGCGGTCTTTGAACCATATCACGCCTTCTGCATCTTCTCGAAAGTCTTTGCCTCTACCATCTAGAATCAGTCGCCGGATCTCACTGATCTTCTCATCATTCTTCTGCGCTTCTTTGATTTCGCGCTCCAAGGTAGGTTCCAACTCAACTGTGACTCCTCGCGAATTGTTCAGAAATCCGAGACTCAACCTGTCGAACTCCTTGGCCAACTCATAAGGCATCGGACGAGCAACCATCAGATTGACTTGACTCTTTCTGCTCAAAGCATCTGCCACTACGTTTGCTTTGCCTGGATGGTAATGAATCTCCAACTCATAATCTTTGATCAACTCTAACCATCTTCGTTGCCTCATGTTCAACTCTGACTGAGTGAATATGTACTTCAGACTCTTGTGATCTGTGTAAACATCGCATTTCTGTCCATACAGATAGTGCCTCCATGACTTCAGCGCGTGAACCACTGCTGCCAACTCTAGATCATGGATTAGGTAATTGTTCTCATGAACCTTCAGCTGTCGGGACGAGTAAGCCACAACTCTTCCCTCTTGCATCAACACACATCCCAAACCTGTGTAACAAGCATCACAATACACCGAGAAGGGCTTGTGCACATCAGGCAAGACTAGGACAGGCGTTGTAGTCAGCTTCTCTTTCAGCGCTTCAAAGGCCTCTTGGCATTTCTGGGTCCACTTGAACTCAACTTTGTTGCCTAGCAACGCTGTCATTGGTTTCGCAATCTTCGAAAATCCTTCAATGAATCGCCGATAATATCCGGCCATTCCAATGAAGCTCTTGATTCCTCGGGCATCTGTTGGCGCTTTCCAGTTCAGAATGTCTGCCACTTTCTTCGGATCCACAGCCAATCCTTCTTTGTTGATTACGTGACCCAAGAACAGGACTTCACTGATCCAGAACTCACACTTGCTCAACTTTGCATACAACTGGTGCTCTCGCAATCTCTGCAACACCATCCTCAAATGATCTGCGTGCTCTTCTTCGCTTTGAGAATAAACCAGAATGTCATCAATGAATACCACCACAAACTTATCGAGATAATCCATAAATACACTGTTCATCAAGTTCATGAAGAATGCGGGCGCATTGGTCAAACCAAAAGACATCACTGTGAACTCATACAACCCATACTTGGAAATGAATGCCGTCTTCGGAATGTCCGAAGGTCGGATCCTGAGCTGATGATAACCTGACCTCAGATCAATCTTGGAGAACACGCTGGCTCCTCTCAACTGGTCGAACAGATCTTCTATTCTGGGCAAGGGATACTTGTTCTTGATCGTGACCTCATTCAAAGCTCGATAATCGATGCACATCCTCTTGGTGCCATCTTTCTTCTCCACAAATAGGACAGGGGCGGCCCAAGGCGAGGTGCTTGGCCGAATGTAACCTTTCTCTGACAGCTCATCAATTTGCTTCTTAAGTTCAACCAACTCTGGTCCAGATATTCTGTAAGCTCTCTTGAAGATAGGGGCGGTTCCGGGAAGAAGCTCTATGGCAAATTCAACTTTCCGCTCTGGTGGCATACCCGGTAAGTCTTTCGGAAACACATCTGGGAACTCGGACACAACCTTGATACTCTCGATCGGGTCTGCTTCACTGCTATCAACAGCCATCTGATAACAACTTCCTTTCTTTGGCTCAGGCGGGACTAACTCGGTTACCACTTCCTCTCCTAGTGGGGACACCAACTTGATGGTCCTTTTATCACAACTGATAACTGCCTGATACTTATCTAGCCAATTCATCCCTAGGATGACATCTATTCCCTGAGTACCCATTACTATAAGGTTGGCGAGAAACGCTATCCCCCTTATTTCCACACTTATATTCAAACAAATGCTATCGGCTCGAATTCTACCACCGGCTGAATCGATTTGAATGGGGGTTGACATGGTAGTAATTGGAAGATTATGTGCTTCTACCCATGATGCAGTAATGAAAGAATGTGTTGCTCCAGTATCAAATAACACTTCTGCAATATGGGAGTCGACTGGGAACATACCTACTATCATGCCGGGGGTCTCCTGAACTGCTTCAGCTTCCAAGTGGTTCAGCCTTCCATGATTATAGCGCGGCTGAGAGCGATTACCTGCTCCAGGCTGAGGCACATTCTGCTTCGTTGGGGCATTGGGGCCTGACTGCTGCTGGGCTGCCTTCTTCGGACATTGCATCACCCAGTGGCCTTGCTCTCCACAGTGGAAACATGCTCTGTTTCCAACCTGAGCTGGTGCTGCCTGACTGTTCTGCTGGTTTGCTGGGGCAGGAAGGCGAGGTGCCTGCTGATTCTGCCTCTGAAACTGACCTCCTGACTGATTGCTCTGATGGTTCTGGTACTGGTGCAGAGGGTACTGCCTTTGGAACTGCTGATGCTGCTGAGGTGGACGCTGGTTCTGCCTGAACTGCTGAGATTGATTGCCTGAGAAACAAGGACGATTGCTGCTTCCAGGCTGGGGTCCACTGATCTTGCGCTTACGATCTTCCATCTCCTTCCTCTTTCTCTCTGTCATGATTGCTCTGTCAATCAGGTGCTGGAATGTCGGGAAGGTGTGATTCATCAGTTGGTACTGCAGAGGGTCAACCAAGCCTCTCAGGAAACGGTACTGCCGCTTGGCGTCGGTGTTGACATTTTCAGGAGCATAGCGAGACAACTGCAGAAACTTGTCCCGGTACTCACTGACAGACAATGGCCCTTGCTTGAGGGCCAGGAACTCCTCCTTCTTCACAGTCATCAGACCTGCAGGGACATGGTACTGACGAAAGCTACCTCTAAACTCTTCCCAGGTGATGGCGTCAGGATGGGCATGGGTGGCGAGGTAAGACTCCCACCATGATTGGGCTGCTCCTCTCAACAGACGGGGACCATACAGAACTTTCTCCCTGTCATCGCACTGAGCGGTATGCAACTCCCGCTCCACAGTGCGCAGCCAATCTTCAGCATCCATAGGGTCAGAAGAATGAGCAAACGTTGGCGGATGACCTCTCATGAATTCAGCACGCTTGTCTCTGGGCATCTGAGGCATCTGAGGCTGAGGTGGGGCCTGCTGCTGCTGAATGGCGGCCAAAGTCTGACCAATGGCTTGAACTGCCTGAGTCTGCATCAGAAACATCTGCTCGATGGACATCGGGGGCGGGGGCGGCAGGTGCTGCTGCTGGGGCACCTCATCCTGTTGAGCGGCTCGCTCCTGCTGAGCACGCCTTCCTCCTCTGCGCCTGTTCTCTGACATCTGCAGAATGCAACCATACATCAGAACTGATCTGGCAAATCTTGCAGCATAAGAAAAGAGGATAGAATTCTTCAACAGCACTGAACAGATGAGCATCTTCACTGATCTTCAACACAGACCACACAGCTTCTCAGATAAGGAGGAAAGTGGAATAAAAGGTTTCCCAACTATATAACTAACTCCATTAACATAATAGATAAACCAAAATGCAGGGGATACCCACACTCTGGTAACAGTCATTACAAAGATCCAAACCAAACATAGTTCATCATGACAAACATAAATGCACAGGATATAGCAAACTACCCTGTCTAACTAAGACCGAAACCAACGCTAAGACTGAAGCTTCTATGTATATATTTCGTATTAATTACAAGATCCAACTCTAACGATCTATGGTTCTAGAGTTATCTTGGTCTTGCAGTCGGGATTGCCATAAGACTGGTGTCCACGCTGAGGTGAGCGGTACGGGTGCTGAGTCCCGACGGGAGCGGGGGAACCACCATCCAGGTGACGACGTTCCGCGCGCTCAGCCCGCAGCAGGGCGATCTCAGCACGAGCCCTACTCAGCTCGTATAATGCATGGTCCAGCTCCGTGTTTAGCACGGCGGCTAGGTTGACTGTGCTGCTCAACCTAGGATTGCCCTCACCGACAGGTGAGACAATCACGCCTCCTGTGCTGCCAGATGGACGGCGGGGGTAATACTTCAGGTCAAGACCGTCAGCTGCCCCACCGAAAACCGAGCAGTAGTGCGAAAGCGCACGCCGTGCAGCATCTTGCATGGCTGCCTCAGCTGAGTCCCGCTCAGAGATAGAATAGTGCTCTGAGCAGGCCTCCGCACCCTGGAGACTGTTCTCCGGGCAGCGCACCAAGCAGGTTGCCTCCCAGCGGTCCCGGTAGACCCCGCGACTATGCTGGTAGACCACACAGCGATACTCGACGGACCAAGTATGTCGGTCAAATGCCCGACGTAGCAGGGTGTCGAGCGCATCATGGAAATGACACCCGCGAGCAGCGTCGCGAGTGATGGGTCGAGCAACCCATCCTTCCGGCTCAGGGTTAGCAGAGAAATCGGTGTCGTGGCTCGAGCTGTCGTCGCCATCTCCGTCGTCTGGGTCTCCTCCAGCAGCTACTCCAGAAGCTGGGACGCCCAGTGGTGGTGCAGGGGGCGGCTCCAGAGGAAGCACAGGGGAGCAGCTCCTCACAGACTCTATCTCCTGGTGGAGCGAGAAGGAAGAGCTCTGCTGCTCCTGTCGTCGACGTTCCTGCTCCTCACGCAGGCGGTGGTGTAGTCTCTCCAAGTGGCTGGACTGTCCGGCCACGGGACGGCGAAGCGGACGCTCAGCAAGGTGGGAGGGTAAGAAGGGGATGACTGACTTTCGTGCAGTGTGTCTAAGTCGAGCCATCTACAAAAGACATCGCAAGCAAAAGGGGTGAGAACAGAATTAATATGACCAGCAAATAATGAATCATAAGTAAATGAAGGATTAGAATAAAACATGATTTTCAGCAAGGTATACTATATAGTAGAACATAGGTTTGGTCGGTATGACCAACTTTTGAAGGGATATCAAAGTCAAGGCAGAGACAGAGGTCTATAGTCCTTAGAACGACCATTCTACTCTAGGTTAGCGGTCCTACAGTCAGCACGACTTTGATACCACTTATGTCACACCCGGTTTTAGAAGGCGAACCGAATGCGAACCATGTACGTGCCAGGATCAGTTATTCACGTACACAGCAGTTACATAATATGGACATCATCACACAGTGCTCAAAATAGTATTAATAAGGGAAATAGTCGATTACATCATACGTCTGAGACGTCCATATAGTTCTTACAATAAATCAAAGTGCGGAAAAGAAACGTAGATAACCGCGGCCTTCACAGGCAGCCGACTGGGGGTTGCCGCTAACCCACACCTAGAACTCGTCGTAGTCTTGGAACTCCTGGAAGTCTCCTTCCACAGCTTCATCTTCGCCTAAGCAGTGGTTGCAATGCTGACAACCTGGGGGGGTTTGGTGTGTAGAGCAAGGGTGAGTACACATCAACATACTCAGCAAGTATCCTGTTTGGCTGTAGTGGACTAGTTGTATGTGGGGATAAGTCAAGCAGTTGCTTTTAGTTGGTCAGATTATTATTTACTAGTAGAAAGCCAAGTTTTAGCATTTACCCAAGTTATTAACCCAAACGTACTCCATTCCAAACGGAAAGAGTACCACTTACCAGCACCATAGTCATAACCAAAACCATCAATCTCATAACCACCTGTACCAAAGTATCTCTGATCAAGTACCACTAATCATTGGAGCTCCCTTGGCCGCTCATAACCGCGAGCACGGCTGATATATCAGTTTTCAAACACTCTGCAGAGGTTGTGCACTTTACCCACAAGCCGTGATTCCCATTCTGCCCGGAGATCATGACTCTCCATTGATCACTACCAAGGTGACCCAGCAGGGCATCACTACGTAGCCTTTACAAAGATTCCCCGGGGCTGTAGCCACCCGTTAGGTTTCCTAAATGCACCGCACTCCTCCCCAAGGGGCGAACCCAAACTTGGCAGAGCGAGCCGCATACACCGAGCCCCATTGACGGCACGACGGCTAAGTGAACTACACCCCGGATCCTCTAATTATTCAGCTAAGGGCACCCCATTCCACCCTCATGGTTGCACTGTTTTCCCGGGCGGTCATCCATAGAACAGGTCCTTACGGAGAGGCACTCGAGAAACCGCTCGAGCCCCCTTGATGACCACAAGTACCACATCATAATAAGAGAAGGGAAAAACAGCGTATCATAGATACTCTCATCATGTTCATTGATTAGAGTTAAGCAATAGCATAAAGCTAAACAGTAATAATCCAACCCAAATAGGTAAACAAGGACATGGATAACAAAAGCTAGTCAATCCTTAGGCATAAATGTATAAAGCGGGAGGTGAATTAAATAATGAGTAGGACATAGATAGGTCAAGGGACACTTGCCTCCACCAAACGACTGCTGCTCAGGGGCTTCTCCTGCGGGTTCCTCGGGCTCTTCAACCGGATCGTTCTCTATGCGAGCGCAAACATACATACATCCACATATTTAATACCAAAGAACAGTACACCATACAATAGAATGCAATAAGTAAACAGACGTTCTACGCAGGCTCGCGAGTACGGTTAAGAGAGAAAAAGGAAAAGACAGTCGAGAAACGATAACGTTACATGATTATAAATTAACCACTCGCTTAATGGAAGGAAATTTAATGTAGACACTATGTTTAGCGTAAAGTAAAGTCATGTTTTCATGTCTAATTATTATAAGCAGGTGGAGATAAATAAAAGGATGGTCGCGCGGAGAGACGCGCGATAAAGCTCTCTAAAACAAATTAAGAAGTTAACGACTCGTCGCGCGACCGAGCACGCAACGAGACACTTCGCCTTAGTTAAGAGGAGACGTTAAGCGTCGCGCGACGAAGCGCACGACGGCATACGCCGACTAAACTGAGTCCAAAGTGGAACGTCGCGTGAATACACACGCGACGTTACACCTTAAACAACCTGAAACAAAATGGATCGTCGTGCGACGAAGCGCACGACGCAACACAAGATAGAATCTGAATTTAGACAAATCCGTCACGCGGCGAAGCGCGCGACGCAACACGCTAATTAACGAATAATCACCGTGAGCGCGGACGAGCGAAGATACGGTCGGGCGAGGCCGGGACGGGGGAACGGGCGGGCGAGCTGGGGCCAGGGCGGTTGAACCGGCCAGGGGGGCGGTTGAACCGGCCAGGGGCGGGGGCGCGCGGGCGAGCGGGGCTCGCCGCGCCGCGGGAGGGCGCCGGGCCACCACGGCCGGCCGAGCCGAGGGGCGGAGCCGCGCGCAGGGGCCGGGGACGGGCAGGGGGCGAGGCCGAGCGCCGCCGGGGGCCGAGGTGGGGCCGCGCGAGGGGAGGCCGGGGACGGGCGCCGCCGCGCCGGGGAGGGCCGAGCGGGGGCCGAACGCCGCCGGGGAGGGAGGGGGAGGGGCCGAGCGGGGGGCCGAGCGGGGGCCGAGCGCCGCCGGGGAGGCCGGGCGGGGCCGAGCGCCGCCGGGGAGGGGTCGAGCGCCGCCGGGGCGAGGGAGGCCGGGCGGGGGCCGCGCCGAGGGGCCGAGCGGGGGCCGCGCCGCCGCGCCAAGGAGGCCGAGCGGGGGCCGCGCCGAGGGGCCGAGCGGGGAGGCCGAGCGGGGGGCCGAGCGCCACCGCGCGGAGGGAGGCCGGGCGGGCGAGGCCGCCGGGGAGGGAGGGGGAGGGGCCGAGCGCCGCCGGGGAGGGAGACCGGGCGGGCGCCGCCGGGGAGGGAGGCCGGGGACGGGGAGCCGAGCGCCGCCGCGGGAGGGAGGCCGGGCGAGCGAGCAGGGACGGGGTCGGGCGCGGGCAGGGGGAAGAGGGAGGGCGCGCGCGCGGGGAAGAAGAGGAGGGAGAGGGAGAGAGAGAGAAGAGAAGGGGAGGGGAGGGGGGCTCACCTCGGGGTCCAAAATCCGGTGATCGCCGTCTCCAAATCCTAGGGCACCATGGGGAGAGAGAGGTGGAAGAGGGAGAGGAGAGGTTGTTGCGCGGGAGATCCAAATGAGAGAGAGAGAGGGGAGGGGGGCGCATGGGGGGGGGGGGGGTTTGGGCGCCAGGGGCGCGCAGGCCGGGGCGGGCCGGGCCGGTTGGGCTAAGCTGGACTAGGTTGGGCTGGGCCGGGCCACTTCGCGGATCGAAAACCCACGACGAGCGCGACCACTAAACGGAATTAAATCGCGAACCAAAATCCGGAACGGAACGAGACGAACATTCAACATCAGACAAAGAAATGTGCTTCGGCATGATGCAACACCCATGAGACTTAGGTTTTGTTTTATACATGACACGGACACCTGCCGCTATACTGGTTTGAAATTGGGAAGAAAGAGCAAATGGGGAAAGAGAAAAGAGAGTAACGCCCGAATTTGGTGAGAGAAAAGAAGAAAAAATTCTACCCCCAAATTCAGGGTGTTACAGGAACTCATCCTTTGGACAAGCCTTGTTAAGATCTATAAAATCAATGCACATTCTCCATTTACCATTGGCCTTCTTCACCATAACAGTATTAGCTAGCCACTCTAGGTATTTGACCTCTCTGATAACTCCAGCGCTAAGAAGCCTCTTCACTTTGTTCCGAGAACCTTTAGCTTTGTCATCAGACATTTTCCGAAGCCTTTGCTTTCTTGGCCTGAAAGATGGATCCACATTGAGTGAATGCTCAATGACATCTCTGTTGACACCGCAAAGATCATTGGCTGACCAAGCAAAGACATCTTTATTGTTGAATAGAAATCTTAGCAAATTCTTTTCCCGCTCTTCAGATAACTGAGACCCCAGCAATACCTTTTGTTCTGCTATATCTTCACATAGAAGCATAGGCTTCGGCTGATTCGCCGAAGCAGCCTTCTCTCTTTTGTATCGATACTGCTCACAGGCTTTGGCTCCATCTATGTTATGGATTGCCTTTGAATCTGTCCAGTTTCCTTCGGCCTTCCTGCCAGCTTCTTGACTGCCATGAACAGCAATGGGCCCTTGTTCCGAAGGTATCTTCATGCATAGATATGCTGGATGAAGTATCGCTTCGAAAGCTTTAAGTGTTCCACGACCAATGATTGCATTATAGGGATACTCCATGTCAACAATGTCAAAGACAACCTGTTCAGTCCTTGTGTTATGAACAAAGCCGAAGGTCACCGTCATTGTGATTTTGCTGAGTGCTACAATCTGCCTTCCTCCGAAGCCACATAGAGGATGTGTAGCATCATGAATCTTATCCTCTGGTTCTTGCATCTGTCTGAAGGCCTTAGCAAATATGATATCCGCTGCACTGCCTGTATCAACCAGAACTTTATGGACTAGAAATCCCTTATTGACACAAGATATGACAATAGCATCATTATGAGGGTAATCTTTGAGCTGAAGGTCCTCCTGGGAGAAAGTGATTGGGATGTGGGACCATTTTGACTTGATGAAGGGTCCTTGCACCACAACATGTTGTACCCTTCTTTGGGCTTCCTTCTTCTACTTCTTGTTAGCCGGCTCTGAACCTGAGCCGCCTGTTATCAGAAACACTAGCTTCGTAGCCGAAGATGCTTCGGCTTGGTTGCTAAACAAAGCCATCAGCTCAAAAGTGGAAGTGAGTTCACCGGAGGTGGGCACCAATGTTGGGGACTTGTTCTCAAATGCTATGAATTAAGAACAAGGTAATACAAAATATTAAAGGTTAAAGCCCTTCGTCCTTCGAAACATTATTTCCCTTAGGATATAATGATCTTCAGACGAAGGTCGTGAAGGACGAACCTTCATCATTGTAGTATATGATAATGAAAAAAAGCATATAAAATATAAGAAACAATATGAATGATCATATAATATTATTAACTCATCTTTTATTATATTGTCTTGGATAAATAGAAATAATATAGAATTACATTTGTACCTTCGGATTGACAGAAGGAGAAAGAACAAGTGTGATGCACGAGCGAGTACAAATCAGCGTGAACAGTATGGGGGTACTGTTCATCTATTTATAGGCACAGGGCGCAACCTGTGTGAAATTACATTTATACCCTTTACAATCGATTACATTCATGACACAAACTATCATGGGTCAATCTGTCTTTTCATCTTTAAGTTGGTGCAACCCTTCGTCTTAAGGCATGTTGTTATGCCGAAGTTCCCTGGAATGTAGCTTCAGTGTTATTTCTGTGCTGATCTTCCGAAGGTGTTTCTTCTTTGTCACACCCGGTTTTAGAAGACAAACCGAATGCGAACCATGTACGTGCCAGGATCAGTTATTCATGTACACAGCAGTTACATAATATGGACATCATCACACAGTGCTCAAAATAGTATTAAGAAGGGAAATAGTCGATTACATCATACGTCTGAGACGTCCATATAGTCCTTACAATAAATCAAAGTGCGGAAAAGAAACGTAGATAACCGCGGCCTTCACAGGCAGCCGACTGGGGGTTGCCGCTAACCCACACCTAGAACTCGTCGAAGTCTTGGAACTCCTGGAAGTCTCCTTCCACAGCTTCATCTTCGCCTGAGCAGTGGTTGCAATGCTGACAACCTGGGGATGGGGGGGGGGGTTTGGTGTGTAGAGCAAGGGTGAGTACACATCAACATACTCAGCAAGTATCCTGTTTGGCTGTAGTGGACTAGCTTTATGTGGGGGATAAGCCAAGCAGTTGCTTTTAGTTGGTCAGATTATTACTTACTAGTAGAAAGCCAAGTTTTAGCATTAACCCAAGTTATTAACCCGATGTACCCTTTCCAAACGGAAAGAATACCACTTACCAGCACCATAGTCATAACCAAAACCATCAGGCTCATAACCACCTGTACCAAAGTATCTCTGATCAAGTACCACTAATCACTGGAGCTCCCTTGGCCGCTCATAACCGCGAGCACGGCTGATATATCAGTTTTCCAAACACTCTGCAGAGGTTGTGCACTTTACCCACAAGCCGTGATTCCCTTTCTGCCCGGAGATCATGACTCTCCATTGATCACTACCAAGGTGACCCAGCAGGACATCACTACGTAGCCTTTACAAAGATTCCCCGGGGCTGTAGCCACCCGTTAGGTTTCCTAAATGCACCGCACTCCTCCCCAAGGGGCGAACCCAAACTTGGCAGAGCGAGCCGCATACACCGAGCCCCATTGACGGCACGACGGCTAAGTGAACTACACCCCGGATCCTCTAATTATTCAGCTAAGGGCATCCCATTCCACCCTCATGGTTGCACTGTTTTCCCGGGCGGTCATCCATAGAACAGGTCCTTACGGAGAGGCACTCGAGAAACCGCTCGAGCCCCCTTAAGGCCACAAGCACAACATCATAATAAGAGAAGGGAAAACAACGTATCATAGATAATCTCATCATGTTCATTGATTAGAGTTTGAGCAATAGCATAAAGCTAAACAATAATAATCCAACCCAAATAGGTGAACAAGGACATGGATAACAAAAGCTAGTCAATCCTTAGGCATAAATGTGTAAAGCGGGAGGTGAATTAAATAATGAATAGGACATAGATAGGTCAAGGGACACTTGCCTCCACCAACCGACTGCTGCTCAGGGGCTTCTCCTGCGAGTTCCTTGGGCTCTTCGACTGGATCGTTCTCTATGCGAGCGCAAACATACATACATCCACATATTCAATACAAAAGAACAGTACACCATACAATAGAATGCAATAAGTAAACAGACGTTCCACGCGGGCTCGCGAGTACGGTTAAGAGAGAAAGAGGAAAAGACAGTCGAGAAACGATCACGTTACATGATTATAAATTAACCACTCGCTTAATGGAAGGAAATTTAATGTAGACACTATGTTTAGCGTAAAGTAAAGTCATGTTTCATGTCTAATTATTATAAGCAGGTGGAGATAAATAAAAGGATGGTCGCGCGGCGAGACGCGCGACAAAGCTCTCTAAAACAAATTAAGAAGTTAACGACTCGTCGCGCGACCGAGCACGCAACGAGACACTTCGCCTTAGTTATGAGGAGACGTTAAGCGTCGCGCGACGAAGCGCACGACGGCATACGTCGACTAAACTGAGTCCAAAGTGGAACGTCGCGTGAATACACACGCGGCGTTACACCTTAAACAACCTGAAACAAAAATGGATCGCCGCGCGACGCAACACGCTAATTAACAAATAATCACCGCGAGCGCGGGCGAGCGGGGACACGGTCGGGCGAGGCTGGGACGGGGGCAGGGCGACCGGGCCGGGGCCGGGGCGGTTGAACCGGCCAGGGGCGGCCGAGTCGGCCGGGGCCGCGCCGGGGGCCGCGCACCGGCGAGCAGGGGCGGGCGGCCGCCGCCGCGCGCGGGGGAGGGGCGGGCGAGCGCCGCCGCGGGCCAGGGGAGGGCGGGCGCCGCCGCGCGGGGCCGGGCAGGGGCGGGGGCGCCGCTGCGGGACGGGCAGGGGCGGGCGGGCGAGCGCCGCCGCGCGCGGGGGGGAGAGGGAGCGCCGCCGACGGGGGCGGGGACGGGGTCGGGCAGGGGCGGGGTCGGGCAGGGGCGGGCGGATGCCGCCGCGGCCGGGGAAGGGGCGGGCGCCACCGCGCGCGGGGGAGGGGCGGGGACGGGCGCCGCCGCGCCGGGCAGGGGCGGGGACGGGCGGGGTCGCGCGCGGGCAGGGGGAGAGGGAGGGCGTGCGCGGGGGGAAGAAGAGGAGGGAGAGAGAGAGAGAAGGGAAGGGGAGGGGAGCTCACCTCGGGGTCCAAAATCCGGTGATCGTCGTCTCCAAATCCTAGGGCACCACGGGGAGAGAAAGGTGGAAGAGGGAGAGGAGAGGTTGTTGCGCGGGAGATCCAAATGAGAGAGAGAGAGGGGAGGGGGCGCATGGGGGGTTTGGGCGGCATGCAGGCCAGGGCGGGCCGGGCCGGCTGGGCTGGGCTGGACTAGGTTGGGCCGGGCCACTTCGCGGATCGAAAACCCACGACGTGCACGACCACTAAACGGAATTAAATCGCGAACCGAAATCCAGAACGGAACGAGACGAACACTCAACATCAGACAAAGAAATGTGCTTCGGCATGATGCAACACCCATGACACTTAGGTTTTGGTTTATACATGACACGGACACCTGCCGCTATACTGGTTTGAAATTGGGAAGAAGGAGCAAACGGGGAAAGAGAAAAGAGAGTAACGCCCGAATTTGGTGAGAGAAAAGAAGAAAAAATTCTACCCCCAAATTCAGGGCGTTACAAACCTATCCCCCTTAAAAGAATCTCGCCCTCGAGATTCAGGGTTGGCTAGCAAAGAGCTCAGGGTATTTAGCCATCAGATCATCTTCACGCTCCCAGGTTGCTTCTTCCTCAGAGTGATGATTCCATTTGACTTTGCACATTCTGATAGTCTTCCTTCGGGTGACTCTGTCTGCAACCTCAAGGATTTGCACTGGTTTCTCAACGTAGGTCAAGTCCTCCTGGACTTCAAGACCTTCCACTGGCAACTGCTCTTCTGGCACACGCAAGCACTTCTTCAACTGAGACACATGAAAGACATCATGCACAGCAGACAAATTCTCGGGCAAACTGAGCTGATAGGCCACTTCTCCACGTCTTGCAAGAATCTGATACGGACCAATGTAGCGGGGTGCTAGCTTGCCTTTCACTCCGAATCTTCTGACTCCTCTGATCGGTGACACTTTCAGATAGACAAAGTCTCCGACTTCGAAACTCAACTCTCTTCTTCTTGTGTCTACATAGCTTCGCTGCCTCGATTGCGCTATCTTCAGATTCTCTCGGACCATCTTGATGTTCTCTTCGGCTTCAAGCAAAATGTCTGGCCCAAACACTTGCTTTTCTCCAGGCTGATCCCATTGCAACGGAGTTCTACAACTCCTTCCATAAAGCGCCTAAAATGGTGACATCTTCAAACTGGCCTGGTAACTGTTGTTATAGGAAAACTCTGCATAAGGCAATCTCTTATCCCATCCGGACTGATCTTGCAACGCACAGGCTCTCAGCATGTCTTCAAGAATTTGGTTGGTCCTTTCGGTCTGGCCATCCGTCTGCGGATGATAAGCTGAACTGAAATTCAGATGCGTGCCCAAGGCTTCATGCAACTGCTGCCAGAAATGAGAGGTGAACTGCGTTCCTCTGTCTGACACTATCTTCTTTGGCACACCATGAAGACAAACGATCCGAGACATATACAATTCTGCCAATACTGCACTGCTGTAGTTGGTCTTGACAGGTATGAAGTGGGCTGACTTGGTCAAGCGGTCCACTACTACCCAAATGGAATCGTAGCTGAGAGCACCTAGAGGGGGGGGTGAATAGGTGATCCTGTAAAACTTAAACTTATAGCCACAAAAACTTGTTAAGTGTTAGCACAGTTCTTGCCAAGTGGCTAGAGAGGAGTCAAAACACAATAACCACAAGAAAGCAATCACAGAGATGACACGGTGGTTATCCCGTGGTTCGGCCAAGTACAAAACTTGCCTACTCCACGTTGTGGCGTCCCAACGGACGAGAGTTGCACTCAACTCCTCTCAAGTGATCCAATGATCAACTTGAATACCACGGTGTTCTTCTTTTCTTTGCTCTTTTCCCGTTTGCGAGGAATCTCCACAACTTGGAGTCTCTCGCCCTTACAATAGAGTTTCACAAAGAAGTACGGAGTAAGGGAGGGAAGCAACACACACAAATCCACAGCAAAATGCGCACACACACGGCCAAGAATCGAGCTCAAAAGACTATCTCAAAGTTCTCACTAGAACGGAGCTCGAATCACTTAGAATGACAAACAAATGCGCAAAGACTGAGTGTGGATGATCAAGATTGCTCTAAGGTTGCTTGGTGTACTCCTCCATGCGCCTAGGGGTCCCTTTTATAGCCCCAAGGCAGCTAGGAGCCGTTAAGAACAAATCTGGCAGGCCATCCTTGCCTTCTGTCGTCGGGCGCACCGGACAGTCCGGTGCACACCGGACACTGTCCGGTGCCCGATTTCTTTCCTTAACAGGCGCAGCCGACCGTTGCCAACCGTTGCAGATCTGGCGCACCGGACAGTCCGGTGCACACCGGACAGTCCGGTGCCTCCTTCCGACCGTTGGCCAGGCCACGTGTCCCGCGCAGATCGCGCGGCCGACCGTTGGCTCACCGGACAGTCCGGTGCACACCGGACAGTCCGGTGAATTATAGCCGTACGCCGTCGGCAAATTCCCGAGAGCGGCTTCTTCGCCCGAGGCAGCCTGGCGCACCGGACACTGTCCGGTGCACCACCGGACACTGTCCGGTGCACCACCGGACAGTCCGGTGCCCCAGACCGAAGCAGTCTTTTGGCTGTACACAGCTAACTCTTCTTCTTTCTGTTTCTATCACTTAGACAAGTATATTAGTACATAACACCAATGTACTAAGGCTTAGAAACATACCTTTACTTGTGATTTGCACCTTGTTCATCCATGGGCATAGATTCACAATTAAGCACTTGTGTTTGCACTCAATCACCAAAATACTTAGAAATGGCCCAAGGGCACATTTCCCTTTCAATCTCCCCCTTTTTGGTGATTTATGCCAACACAACACAAAGCAACTAGAACAAGTGCAAAATCACTTCAAATAAACCTCAAATTTATTTTGATTCATTTTTGGCATATATGGATCATCCTTTGCCACCACTTGGTTTGTTTTTGTAAATCGAACTCAAATCTCTATCTAAGTCAAACACACATGTTGAAGCATAAAGAGAGTCATTCCAATAGAGATTGATCAAGGATTTCAAAAACTCCCCCTTTTTCCCATAATTACTACTTCTCCCCACAAGAAGCCAACTTTTCACAAAAGAGACAATAAGAGTTTTGACAAAACAAAAGCTCTACCCTACTATTTTCAAATCTCTCAAGTGGTAGCTGATCCATTTATTGCTTTGGCCTTTATTTTCTCCCCCTTTGGCATCAAGCACCAAAACGGGATCAATCTTGGCCCTTTAACCCTATTGCCTCACCAAAATCTTCAATTAAGAGTACAAAGGCAATAAGATCATAGAGATGAACTTGGAATAAGTTACCCTCTCATCGGAGTGCAGTGGAAGTCTTGCATGGTCCAAGTCCACCTTTTCCCTTTCAATTCTCCTTCGAGACTAAATCAAGCAAACTCAAACAAATGGTTAGTCTCAAAGGGTCAAGTTGTAGCACATCTCCCCCTAAATGTGTGCATTACTTGCAAAAAGGACTTGTGAGGTCCGGGGAGTGCTTGTACAACTTGAGCACCATCAATAAGCAACAAAATGCATAAGGAACATGATCAATGGCATAAACACATGTATGTTATAAGTCAATCCAAGTTCCGCGAATCTAAGACATTTAGCTCACTACGCAGCCTGCAAAAGGTCTTCTCATCTAGAGGCTTGGTAAAGATATCGGCTAGCTGGTTCTCGGTGCTAACATGAAACACTTCGATATCTCCCTTTTGCTGGTGGTCTCT
This sequence comes from Zea mays, assembly GCF_902167145.1. NCBI lineage: Eukaryota > Viridiplantae > Streptophyta > Magnoliopsida > Poales > Poaceae > Zea > Zea mays. The sequence continues at coordinate 146,394,408 of NC_050097.1, forward strand.
CAAAAAGTGATGCCGGATGTCTATGTGCTTTGTGCGGCTGTGTTCAACAGGATTTTCCGCCATGCGGATAGCACTCTCATTATCACATAGGAGTGGGACTTTGCTCAGATTGTAGCCAAAGTCCCGGAGGGTTTGCCTCATCCAAAGTAGTTGCGCGCAACACTGTCCTGCGGCAACATACTCGGCCTCAGCGGTGGATAGGGCAACGGAAGTTTGTTTCTTAGAATTCCATGACACCAGGGACCTTCCTAAGAATTGGCACGTCCCCGATGTACTCTTCCTATCGACCTTACATCCAGCATAGTCGGAGTCTGAGTATCCAACTAAGTCAAAGGTAGACCCCTTTGGATACCAGAGCCCGAAGCAAGGCGTAGCAACTAAATATCTAAGAATTCGCTTCACCGCCACTAAGTGACATTCCTTAGGATCGGATTGAAATCTAGCACACATGCATACGCTAAGCATAATATCCGGTCTACTAGCACATAAGTAAAGCAAAGAACCTATTATTGACCGGTATGCTTTTTGATCAACGGACTTACCTCCTTTGTTGAGGTCGGTGTGTCCGTCGGTTCCCATCGGAGTCTTTGCGGGCTTGGCGTCCTTCATCCCAAACCGCTTTAGCAGATCTTGCGTGTACTTCGTTTGGGAGATGAAGGTGCCGTCCTTGAGTTGCTTCACTTGGAACCCAAGGAAGTAGTTCAACTCGCCCATCATCGACATCTCGAATTTCTGCGTCATCACCCTGCTAAACTCTTCACAAGACTTTTGGTTAGTAGAACCAAATATTATGTCATCGACATAAATTTGGCACACAAACAAATCACCATCACATGTCTTTGTAAAAAGAGTTGGATCGGCTTTCCCAACCTTGAAAGCATTAACAATTAGAAAGTCTCTAAGGCATTCATACCATGCTCTTGGGGCTTGCTTAAGTCCATAGAGCGCCTTAGAGAGCTTACACACGTGGTCGGGGTACCGTTCATCCTCGAAGCCAGGGGGTTGCTCCACGTACACCTCCTCCTTGATTGGCCCATTGAGGAAAGCGCTCTTCACATCCATTTGGTACAACCTGAAAGAATGGTGAGCGGCATATGCTAGCAAGATACGAATGGACTCTAGCCTAGCCACAGAAGCGAAAGTCTCCTCAAAGTCCAAACCTGCGACTTGGGCATAACCTTTTGCCACAAGTCGAGCCTTGTTCCTCGTCACCACCCCGTGCTCGTCCTGTTTGTTGCGGAACACCCACTTGGTTCCCACAACATTTTGCTTCGGACGAGGCACCAGTGTCCAAACTTCATTGCGCTTGAAGTTGTTGAGTTCCTCTTGCATGGCCAACACCCAGTCCGGATCTAGCAAGGCCTCCTCTACCCTGAAAGGCTCAATAGAAGAGACAAAGGAGTAATGCTCACAAAAATTAACTAATCGAGACCGAGTAGTTACTCCCTTGCTAATGTCACCCAGAATTTGGTCGACGGGATGATCCCTTTGAATCATCGCTCGAACTTGGGTTGGAGGTGCCGGTTGCGCTTCTTCCTCCATCACATGATCAACTTGTGCTCCCCCTTGATCACACGCCTCCTGTTGATGAACCTGTTCATCGTCTTGAGTTGGGGGATGCACCTTAGTTGAGGAAGAAGGTTGATCTCGTTCATATTGTTCCTGTGGCCGAACGTCTCCAATCGCCATGGTTCGTACAGCGGTCGTCGGAACATCTTCTTCATCTACATCATCACAATCAATAACTTGCTCTCTTGGAGAGCCATTAGTCTCATCAAATACAACGTCGCTAGAGACTTCAACCAAACCCGATGATTTGTTGAAGACTCTATACGCCTTTGTATTTGAGTCATAACCTAACAAAAACCCTTCTACAGCTTTGGGAGCAAACTTAGAATTTCTACCTTTCTTCACTAGAATGTAGCACTTGCTCCCAAATACACGAAAGTAAGATACATTGGGTTTGTTACCGGTTAGTAGCTCATACGACGTCTTCTTGAGGAGGCGATGAAGGTAGACCCTGTTGATGGCGTGGCAAGCCGTATTCACGGCTTCCGTCCAAAAGTACTCGGGGGTCTTGAACTCTCCTAGCATCGTCCTTGCCATGTCAATGAGCGTCCTGTTCTTCCTCTCTACCACACCATTTTGCTGTGGTGTGTAGGGAGCGGAGAACTCGTGCTTGATCCCTTCCTCTTCAAGGAACTCCTCCACTTGAAGGTTCTTGAACTCGGACCCGTTGTCGCTCCTTATCTTCTTCACCTTGAGCTCAAACTCATTTTGAGCTCTCCTGAGGAAGCGCTTGAGGGTCCCTTGGGTTTCAGACTTATCCTGCAAAAAGAACACCCAAGTGAAGCGGGAAAAGTCATCAACAATAACTAGACCATACTTACTTCCTCCTATACTTAGATAGGCGACGGGTCCGAAGAGGTCCATATGCAGCAGCTCCAGTGGTCTTGAAGTTGTCATCACATTCTTGCTGTGATGCGCTCCTCCCACTTGTTTACCTGCTTGACAAGCTGCACAAGGTCTATATTTTTCGAATTGAACGTTAGTCAAACCTATCACGTGTTCTCCCTTTAGAAGTTTGTGAAGGTTCTTCATCCCCACATGTGCTAAGCGGCGATGCCACAGCCAGCCCATGCTAGTCTTAGCTATTAAGCATGCATCTAGACCGGCTTCTTCTTTTGCAAAATCAACTAAGTACAGTTTGCCGTCTAATACACCCTTAAAAGCTAGTGAACCATCACTTCTTCTAAAGACAGACACATCTACATTAGTAAATAGACAGTTATATCCCATATTGCATAATTGACTAACAGATAGTAAATTATATCCTAGAGACTCTACTAAAAACACATTAGAAATTGAGTGCTCATTTGATATTGCAATTTTACCTAACCCTTTTACCTTGCCTTGATTCCCATCACCGAAAATAATTGAATCTTGGGAATCCTTATTCTTGACGTAGGAGGTGAACATCTTCTTCTCCCCCGTCATATGGTTTGTGCATCCGCTGTCAATAATCCAGCTTGAACCCCCGGATGCATAAACCTGCAAGGCAAATTTAGGCTTGGGACTTAGGTACCCAACTCATGTTGGGTCCTACAAGGTTAGCACAAATATTCTTAGGGACCCAAATGCAAGTTTTGTCTCCCTTGCATCTTGCCCCTAACTTCCTAGCAATTACCTTTCTATCCTTTCTACAAATTGCAAAGGAAGCATTCAAAGCATGATATATTGTAGAAGGCTCATTAACTTTCCTAGGAATATTAACAACATTTCTCCTAGGCATATTATGAACAACATCCCTTCTACCAACATTTCTATCATGCACATATGAAGAACTAGAAGCAAACATAGCATGAGAAAAATCATCGTACTCATTATAACTCTTATAAGCATTTCTAGTTTGTCTCCTATCATGATATAAAAAGGCATGGTTCTTTTTAGCACTAGTAGCCATAGGGGCCTTCCCTTTCTCCTTAGTGGGAATGGGAGCCTTATGGCTTGTTAAGTTCTTGGCTTCCCTCTTGAAGCCAAGCCCATCCTTAATTGAGGGGTGTCTACCAACCGTGTAGGCATCCCTAGCAAATTTTAGTTTATCAAAATTACTCTTGCTAGTCTTAAGTTGAGCATTAAGACTAGCTAATTCATCATTCAATTTTGAAATAGAAACTAAGTGTTTGATACAAGCATTAATATCAATATCCTTACACCTAGTGCAAATTTCAACATATTTAACACAAGAGTTGGATTTATTTGCTTCTACTAGTTTAGCATTTAAATCATCGTTTATGCTCTTTAAGTTAGAAATAGAATCATGGCATGTTGACACTTCACAAGCAAGCATTTCATTCCTCTTAATTTCTAATGCAAGGGATTTTTGAGCCTCTACAAACTTATCATGTTCTTCATACAACAAATCCTCTTGCTTTTCTAAAAGTATATTCTTTTCATTCAAGGCATCAATTAATTCATTAATTTTGTCTATCTTAGATCTATCTAAGCCCTTGAACAAACATGAATAATCTACTTCATCCTCATCACTAGATTCGTCCTCACTTGAAGAAGCATAGGTAGAGTTGCGAGTACATACCTTCTTCTCTTTTGCCATAAGGCATGTGTGACGCTCGTTGGGGAAGAGGGTTGATTTGTTGAAGGCGGTGGCGGCGAGTCCTTCATTGTCGGAGTCGGAAGAGGAGCAATCCGAGTCCCACTCCTTGCCTAGATGCGCCTCGCCCTTTGCCTTCTTGTAATGCTTCTTCTTTTCCCTCTTGTTTCCCTTTTCCTGATCACTATCATTATTGGGGCAGTTAGCGATAAAATGACCAATCTTACCGCACTTGAAGCATGAGCGCTTTCCCTTCGTCTTGGTCTTGCTTGGCTGCCCCTTGTGACCCTTTAGCACCGTCTTGAAGCGTTTGATGATGAGAGCCATCTCTTCATCATTAAGTCCGACCGCCTCAATTTGTGCCACCTTGCTAGGTAGCGCCTCCTTACTTCTTGATGCTTTGAGAGCAAAAGGTTGTGGTTCGTTGATCGGTCCATTCAAGGCGTCGTCCACGTATCTTGCCTCCTTGATCATCATTCGCCCACTGACGAATTTTCCTAAGACTTCTTCGGGCGACATTTTGGTGTACCTGGGATTCTCACGAATATTATTCACCAAATGAGGATCAAGAACGGTAAAGGACCTTAGCATTAGTCGGACGACGTTGTGGTCCGTCCATCGCGTGCTTCCGTAGCTCCTTATTTTGTTGATAAGGGTCTTGAGCCGGTTGTATGTTTGAGTTGGCTCCTCGCCCCTTATCATCGCGAACCGTCCAAGCTCGCCCTCCACCAACTCCATTTTGGTGAGCAAGGTAGCGTCATTTCCCTCATGAGAGATCTTGAGGGTATCCCAGATTTGCTTGGCGTTATCCAAGCCACTCACTTTGTTATATTCATCCCTGCACAATGAAGCTAGAAGAACAGTAGTAGCTTGTGCATTCTTATGGATTTGCTCATTAATGAATATAGGACTATCTGAACTATTAAAGTGCATTCCACTATCTACAATCTCTCATATACTAGGATGGAGAGAAAATAGGTGACTACGCATTTTGTGGCTCCAAAATCCGTAGTCCTCCCCATCAAAGTGTGGGGGCTTGCCGAGTGAAATGGAAAGCAAATGTGAATTTGAGCTTTGCGGAATACGAGAGTAGTCAAAGGAAAAGTTAGAATTAACCGGTTTCCTTTGCTCGTAGTCGTTGTGGTCGTCGTCCTTTTGGGAAGAAGTAGACTCATCACTGTCGTCGTAGTAGACGATCTCCTTGATGCGCCTCGTCTTCTTCTTCTTCCCTTCCTTTCGTCTATGACCCGAGCCGGAGTCGGTAGGCTTGTCATCTTTGAGCTCATTGACGAAGGACTCCTTCTCCTTATCGTTGATCACGATTCCCTTCCCCTTAGGATCCATCTCTTCGGGCGGCTAGTCCCTTTCTTGAAGAGAACGGCTCCGATACCAATTGAGAGCACCTAGAGGGGGGGGTGAATAGGTGATCCTGTAAAACTTAAACTTATAGCCACAAAAACTTGTTAAGTGTTAGCACAGTTCTTGCCAAGTGGCTAGAGAGGAGTCAAAACACAATAACCACAAGAAAGCAATCACAGAGATGACACGGTGGTTATCCCGTGGTTCGGCCAAGTACAAAACTTGCCTACTCCACGTTGTGGCGTCCCAACGGACGAGAGTTGCACTCAACTCCTCTCAAGTGATCCAATGATCAACTTGAATACCACGGTGTTCTTCTTTTCTTTGCTCTTTTCCCGTTTGCGAGGAATCTCCACAACTTGGAGTCTCTCGCCCTTACAATAGAGTTTCACAAAGAAGTACGGAGTAAGGGAGGGAAGCAACACACACAAATCCATAGCAAAATGCGCACACACACGGCCAAGAATCGAGCTCAAAAGACTATCTCAAAGTTCTCACTAGAACGGAGCTCGAATCACTTAGAATGACAAACAAATGCGCAAAGACTGAGTGTGGATGATCAAGATTGCTCTAAGGTTGCTTGGTGTACTCCTCCATGCGCCTAGGGGTCCCTTTTATAGCCCCAAGGCAGCTAGGAGCCGTTAAGAACAAATCTGGCAGGTCATCCATGCCTTCTGTCGTCGGGCGCACCGGACAGTCCGGTGCACACCGGACACTGTCCGGTGCCCGATTTCTTTCCTTAACAGGCGCAGCCGACCGTTGCCAACCGTTGCAGATCTGGCGCACCGGACAGTCCGGTGCACACCGGACAGTCCGGTGCCTCCTTCCGACCGTTGGCCAGGCCACGTGTCCCGCGCAGATCGCGCGGCCGACCGTTGGCTCAGCCGACCGTTGGCTCACCGGACAGTCCGGTGCACACCGGACAGTCCGGTGAATTATAGCCGTACGCCGTCGGCAAATTCCCGAGAGCGGCTTCTTCGCCCGAGGCAGCCTGGCGCACCGGACACTGTCCGGTGCACCACCGGACACTGTCCGGTGCACCACCGGACAGTCCGGTGCCCCAGACCGAAGCAGTCTTTTGGCTGTACACAGCCAACTCTTCTTCTTTCTTCTTCTTTCTGTTTCTATCACTTAGACAAGTATATTAGTACATAACACCAATGTACTAAGGCTTAGAAACATACCTTTACTTGTGATTTGCACCTTGTTCATCCATGGGCATAGATTCACAATTAAGCACTTGTGTTTGCACTCAATCACCAAAATACTTAGAAATGGCCCAAGGGCACATTTCCCTTTCAGTAGCCGGCTCGAGTGCGAGGCAATCCGACTATGAAATCCATACCAATTTCATCCCATTTCCACTGAGGGATCTGCAACGGTTGCAACAATCCAGCAGGTCTCTGGTGCTCTGCCTTAATTCTTCGGCAACTATCGCACATAGCCACATGCTCTGCGATTTCCCTCTTCATTCCGTACCACCAAAATTTCTTCTTCAGATCCTGATACATCTTCTCACTGCCACGGTGAATCGAATAGGCTGTCTCATGAGCTTCCCTGAGAATCAACTCCCGAATGGACTGGACATTGGGAACACACAAGCGGTCTTTGAACCATATCACGCCTTCTGCATCTTCTCGAAAATCTTTGCCTCTGCCATCTATAATCAGTCGCCGGATCTCACTGATCTTCTCATCATTCTTCTGCGCTTCTTTGATTTCGTGCTCCAAGGTAGGTTCCAACTCGACTGTGACTCCTCGCGAATTATTCAGAAATCCGAGACTCAACCTGTCAAACTCTTTGGCCAACTCATAAGGCATCGGACGAGTGACCATCAGATTGACTTGACTCTTTCCGCTCAAAGCATCTGCCACTACGTTTGCTTTGCCTGGATGGTAATGGATCTCCAACTCATAATCTTTGATCAACTCTAACCATCTTCGTTGCCTCATGTTCAACTCTGACTGAGTGAATATGTACTTCAGACTCTTGTGGTCTATGTAAACGTCACATTTCTGTCCATACAAGTAGTGCCTCCATGTCTTCAGTGCGTGAACCACTGCTGCCAACTCTAGATCATGGATTGGGTAGTTCTTCTCATGAACCTTCAGCTGTCGGGACGAGTAAGCCACAACTCTTTCCTCTTGCATCAACACGCATCCCAAACCTGTGTAACAAGCATCACAATACACCGAGAAGGGCTTGTGCACATCAGGCAAGACTAGGACAGGCGCTGTAGTCAACTTCTCTTTCAGCGCTTCAAAGGCCTCTTGACATTTCTGGGTCCACTTGAACTCAACTTTGTTGCCTAGCAACGCTGTCATTGGTTTCGCAATCTTCGAAAACCCTTCAATGAATCGCCGATAATATCCGGCCATTCCAATGAAACTCTTGATTCCTCGAGCATCTGTTGGCGCTTTCCAGTACAAAATGTCTGCCACTTTCTTCGGATCCACAGCCAATCCTTCTTTGTTGATTATGTGACCCAAGAACAGGACTTCACTGATCCAGAACTCACATTTGCTCAACTTTGCATACAGCTGGTGCTCTCGCAGTCTCTGCAATACCATCTTCAAATGATCTGCGTGCTCTTCTTCGCTTTGAGAATAAACCAGAATATCATCAATGAATACCACCACAAACTTATCAAGGTAATCCATGAATACACTGTTCATCAAGTTCATGAAGAACGCTGGCGCATTGGTCAAACCAAAAGACATCACTGTGAACTCATACAAACCATACTTGGAAATGAATGCCGTCTTCGGAATGTCCGAAGGTCGGATCCTGAGCTGATGATAACCTGACCTCAGATCAATCTTGGAGAACACACTGGCTCCTCTCAACTGGTCGAACAGATCTTCTATTCTGGGCAAAGGATACTTGTTCTTGATCGTGACTTCATTCAAAGCTCGATAATCGATACACATCCTCTTGGTGCCATCTTTCTTTTCCACGAACAAGACAGGGGCGGCCCAAGGCGAGGTGCTTGGCCGAATGTAACCTTTCTCTGACAGCTCATCAATCTGCTCTTTAAGTTCAACCAACTCTGGTCCAGATATTCTGTAAGCTCTCTTAAAGATAGGGGCGGTTCCAGGAAGAAGCTCTATGGCAAACTCAACTTTCCGCTCTGGTGACATACCCGGTAAGTCCTTTGGAAACACATCTGGGAACTCAGACACAACCCTGATCCTCTCAATTGGGTCTGCTTCACTGCTATCAACAGCTATCTGATAACAACTTCCTTTCTTTGGCTCGGGCGGGACTAACTCGGTCACCACTTCCTCTCCTAGTGGGGACACCAACTTGATTGTCCTCTTATCACAACTGATAACTGCCTGGTACTTATCTAGCCAATTCATCCCTAGGATGACATCTATTCCCTGAGTACCCATTACTATAAGGTTGGCGGGAAACGCTATCCCCCTTATTTCCACACTTATATTCAAACAAATGCTGTCGGCTCGAATTCTACTACCGGCTGAGTCAATTTGAATAGGGGTTGACATGGTAGTAATTAGAAGATTATGTGCTTCTACCCATGATGCAGTAATGAAAGAATGTGTTGCTCCAGTATCAAATAACACTTCTGCAATATGGGAGTCGACTGGGAACATACCTACTATCATGCCGGGGGTCTCCTGCACTGCTTCAGCCTCCAAGTGGTTCAGCCTTCCATGATTATAGCGCGGCTGAGAGCGATTGCCTGCTCCAGGCTGAGGCACATTCTACTTTGCTGGGGCATTGGGGCCTGACTGCTGCTGGGCTGCCTTCTTCGGACATTGCATCACCCAGTGGCCTTGCTCTCCACAGTGGAAACATGCTCTGTTTCCAACCTGAGCTGGTGCTGCCTAACTGTTCTGCTGGTTTGCTGGGGCAGGAAGACGAGGTGCCTGCTGATTCTGCCTCTGAAACTGACCTCCTGACTGATTGCTCTGACGGTTCTGGTACTGTGCTGAGGATACTACCTTTGGAACTGCTGATGCTGCTGAGGTGGACGCTGGTTCTGCCTGAACTGCTGAGGTTCATTGCCTGAGAAACGAGGACGATTGCTGCTTCCTGGCTAGGGTCCACTGATCTTGCGCTTACGATCTTACATCTCCTCACGCTTCCTCTCTGTCATGATTGCTCTGTCAATCAGGTGCTGGAATGTCGGGAAGGTGTGATTCATCAGTTGGTACTGAAGAGGGTCAACCAAGCCTCTCAGGAAACGGTACTGTCGCTTGGCGTTGGTGTTGACATCTTCAGGAGCATAGCGAGACAATTGCAGAAACCTGTCCCGGTACTCACTGACATACAATGACCCTTGCTTGAGGGCCAGGAACTCCTCCTTCTTCACTGTCATCAGACCTGTAGGAACATGGTACTGACGAAAGCTACCTCTAAACTCTTCCCAGGTGATGGTATCAGGGTGGGCATGGGTGGCGAGGTAAGACTCCCACCATGACTGGGCTGCTCCTCTCAACAGACGGGGACTATACAGGACTTTCTCCCTGTCATCGCACTGAGCGGTATGCAACTCCCGCTCCACAGTGCGCAGCCAGTCTTCAGCATCCATGGGGTCAGAAGAATGAGCGAACGTTGGTGGATGACCTCTCATGAATTCAGCACGCTTGTCTCTGGGCATCTGAGGCATCTGAGGCTGAGGTGGGGCCTGCTGCTGTTGCTGCTGCTGCTGAATGGCGGCCAAAGTCTGACTGATGGCTTGAACTGCCTGAGTCTGCATCAGAAACATCTGCTCGATGGACATCGGGGGCGGGGGCGGCAGGTGCTGCTGCTGGGGCACCTCATCCTATTGAGCGGCTCGCTCCTGCTGAGCATGCCTTCCTCCTCTGCGCCTATTCTCTGACATCTGCAGAATGCAACCACACATCAGAACTGATCTGGCAAATCTTGCAGCATAAGAAAAGAGAATAGAATTCTTCAACAGCACTGAACAGATGAGCATCTTCACTGATCTCCAACACAGACCACACAGCTTCTCAGATAAAGAGGAAAGTGGAATAAAAGGTTTCCCAACTATATAACTAACTCCATTAACATAATAGGTAAACCAAAATGCAGGGGATACCCACACTCTGGTGACAGTCATTACAAAGATCCAAACCAAACATAGTTCATCATGACAAACATAAATGCACAGGATATAGCAAACTACCCTGTCTAACTAAGACTAACTAAGACCGAGACTAACGCTAAGACTGTAGCTTCTACGTATATATTTCGTATTAATTACAAGATCCAACTCTAACGAGCTATGGTTCTAGAGTTATCTTGGTCTTGCAGTCGGAATTGCCATAAGACTGGTGTCCACGCTGAGGTGAGCGGTACGGGTGCTGAGTCCCGACGGGAGCGGGGGAACCACCATCCAGGTGACGACGTTCCGCGCGCTCAGCTCGCAGCAGGGCGATCTCAGCACGAGCCCTACTCAGCTCGTCTAATGCATGGTCCAGCTCCGTGTTTAGCACGGCGGCTAGGTTGACTGTGCTGCTCAACCTAGGATTGCCCTCACCGACAGGTGAGACAATCACGCCTCCTGTGCTGCCAGATGGACGACGGGGGTAATACTTCAGGTCAAGACCGTCAGCTGCCCCACCGAAAACCGAGCAGTAGTGCGAAAGCGCACGCCGTGCAGCATCTTGCATGGCTGCCTTAGCTGAGTCCCGCTCAGAGATAGAATAGTGCTCTGAGCAGGCCTCTGCACCCTGGAGACTGTTCTCCGGACAGCGCACCAAGCAGGTTGCCTCCCAGCGGTCCGGGTAGACCCCGCGACTGTGCTGGTAGACCACACAGCGATACTCGATGGACCAAGTATGCCGGTTAAATGCCCGACGTAGCAGGGTGTCGAGCGCATCGTGGAAGTGACACCCGCGAGCAGCGTCGCGAGTGATGGGTCGAGCAACCCATCCTTCCGGCTCAGGGTTAGCAGAGAAGTCGGTGTCGTGGCTCGAGCTGTCGTCGCCATCTCCGTCGTCTGGGTCTCCTCCAGCAGCTACTCCAGAAGCTGGGGCGCCTAGTGGTGGTGCAGGGGGGCGCCTCCAGAGGAAGCACAGGGGAGCAGCTCCTCACGGACTCTATCTCCTGCTGGAGCGAGAAAGAAGAGCCCTGCTGCTCCTGTCGTCGACGTTCCTGCTCCTCATGCAGGCGGTGGTGCAGTCTCTCCAAGTGGCTGGACTGTCCGGCCACGGGACGGCGAAGCAGACGCTCAGCAAGGCGGGAGGGTAAGAAGGGGATGACTGACTTTCGTGCAGTGTGTCTAAGTCGAGCCATCTACAAAAGACATCGCAAGCAAAAGGGGTGAGAACAGAACTAATATGACCAGCAAATAATGAATCATAAGTAAATGAAGGATTAGAATAAAACATAATTTTCAGCAAGGTATATTATATAGTAGAACATAGGTTTGGTCGGTATGACCAACTTTTGAAGAGATATCAAAGTCAAGGCAGGGACAGAGGTCTATAGTCCTTAGAACGACCATTCTATTCTAGGTTAGCGGTCCTACAGTCAGCACGGCTTTGATACCACTTATGTCACACCCGATTTTAGAAGACAAACCGAATGCGAACCATGTACGTGCCAGGATCAGTTATTCACGTACACAGCAGTTACATAATATGGACATCATCACACAGTGCTCAAAATAGTATTAAGAAGGGAAATAGTCGATTACATCATACGTCTGAGACGTCCATATAGTCCTTACAATAAATCAAAGTGCGGAAAAGAAACGTAGATAACCGCGGCCTTCACAGGCAGCCGACTGGGGGTTGCCGCTAACCCACACCTAGAACTCGTCGAAGTCTTGGAACTCCTGGAAGTCTCCTTCCACAGCTTCATCTTCACCTGAGCAGTGGTTGCAATGCTGACAACCTGGGGATGGGGGGGGTTTGGTGTGTAGAGCAAGGGTGAGTACACATCAACATACTCAGCAAGTATCCTGTTTGGCTGTAGTGGACTAGCTTTATGTGGAGGATAAGCCAAGCAGTTGCTTTTAGTTGGTCAGATTATTACTTACTAGTAGAAAGCCAAGTTTTAGCATTAACCCGATGTACCCTTTCCAAACGGAAAGAATACCACTTACCAGCACCATAGTCATAACCAAAACCATCAGGCTCATAACCACCTGTACCAAAGTATCTCTGATCAAGTACCACTAATCACTGGAGCTCCCTTGGCCGCTCATAACCGCGAGCACGGCTGATATATCAGTTTTCCAAACACTCTGCAGAGGTTGTGCACTTTACCCACAAGCCGTGATTCCCTTTCTGCCCGGAGATCATGACTCTCCATTGATCACTACCAAGGTGACCCAGCAGGACAACACTACGTAGCCTTTACAAAGATTCCCCGGGGCTGTAGCCACCCGTTAGGTTTCCTAAATGCACCGCACTCCTCCCCAAGGGGCGAACCCAAACTTGGCAGAGCGAGCCGCATACACCGAGCCCCATTGACGGCACGACGGCTAAGTGAACTACACCCCGGATCCTCTAATTATTCAGCTAAGGGCATCCCATTCCACCCTCATGGTTGCACTGTTTTCCCGGGCGGTCATCCATAGAACAGGTCCTTACGGAGAGGCACTCGAGAAACCGCTCGAGCCCCCTTAAGGCCACAAGTACAACATCATAATAAGAGAAGGGAAAACAGTGTATCATAGATAATCTCATCATGTTCACTGATTAGAGTTTGAGCAATAGCATAAAGCTAAACAATAATAATTTAACCCAAATAGGTGAACAAGGACATGGATAACAAAAGCTAGTCAATCCTTAGGCATAAATGTGTAAAGTGGGAGGTGAATTAAATAATGAATAGGACATAGATAGGTCAAGGGACACTTGCCTCCACCAACCGACTGCTGCTCAGGGGCTTCTCCTGCGAGTTCCTCGGGCTCTTCGACTGGATCGTTCTCTATGCGAGCGCAAACATACATACATCCACATATTCAATACAAAAGAACAGTACACCATACAATAGAATGCAATAAGTAAACAGACGTTCCACGCGGGCTCGCGAGTACGGTTAAGAGAGAAAGAGGAAAAGACAGTCGAGAAACGATCACGTTACATGATTATAAATTAACCACTCGCTTAATGGAAGGAAATTTAATGTAGACACTATGTTTAGCGTAAAGTAAAGTCATGTTTCATGTCTAATTATTATAAGCAGGTGGAGATAAATAAAAGGATGGTCGCGCGGCGAGACGCGCGACAAAGCTCTCTAAAACAAATTAAGAAGTTAACGACTCGTCGCGCGACCGAGCACGCAACGAGACACTTCGCCTTAGTTATGAGGAGACGTTAAGCGTCGCGCGACAAAGCGCACGACGGCATACGTCGACTAAACTGAGTCCAAAGTGGAACGTCGCGTGAATACACACGCGGCGTTACACCTTAAACAACCTGAAACAAAAATGGATCGTCGCGCGACGAAGCGCACGATGCAACACAAGATAGAATCTGAAATTAGACAAATCCGTCGCGCGGCGAAGCGCGCGACACAACACGCTAATTAACAAATAATCACCGCGAGCGCGGGCGAGCGGGGACACGGTCGGGCGAGGCCGGGACGGGGGCAGGGCGACCGGGCCGGGGCCGAGGCGGTTGAACCGGCCAGGGGGGCGGTTGAACCGGCCAGGGGCGGCCGAGTCGGCCGGGGCCGCGCCAGGGGCCGCGCACCGGCGAGCAGGGGCGGGCGGGATCGCCACCGCGGGCCGGGTGGGCGCCGCTGCGGGCGGGCAGGGGGCGGGCGGACGCCGCTGCGCGCGAGGGGAGGGGCGGGCGAGCGCCGCCGCGGGCCAGGGGAGGGCGGGCGCCGCCGCGCGGGGCCGGGCGGGGGCGGGGGCGCCGCTGCGGGACGGGCAGGGGCGGGCGGGCGAGCGCCGCCGCGCGCGGGGGGGAGGGGGAGCGCCGCCGACGGGGGCGAGGACGGGGTCGGGCAGGGGCGGGGGCGGGGTCGGGCAGGGGCGGGCGGACGCCGCCGCGGCCGGGGAAGGGGCGGGCGCCGCCGCGCACGGGGGAGGGGCAGGGACGGGCGCCGCCGCGCCGGGCAGGGGCGGGGACGGGCGGGGTCGCGCGCGGGCAGGGGGAGAGGGAGGGCGCGCACGGGGGAAGAAGAGGAGGGAGAGAGAGAGAGAGAGAAGGGAAGGGGAGGGGAGCTCACCTCGGGGTCCAAAATCTGGTGATCGCCGTCTCCAAATCCTAGGGCACCACGGGGAGAGAGAGGTGGAAGAGGGAGAGGAGAGGTTGTTGCGCGGGAGATCCAAATGAGAGAGAGAGAGGGGAGGGGGCGCATGGGGGGTTTGGGCGCCAGGGGCGTGCAGGCCGGGGCGGGCCGGGCCGGCTGGGCTGGGCTGGACTAGGTTGGGCCGGGCCACTTCGCGGATCGAAAACCCACGATGTGCACGACCACTAAACGGAATTAAATCGCGAACCGAAATCCGGAACGGAACGAGACGAACACTCAACATCAGACAAAGAAATGTGCTTCGGCATGATGCAACACCCATGACACTTAGGTTTTGGTTTATACATGACACGGACACCTGCCGCTATACTGGTTTGAAATTGGGAAGAAGGAGCAAACGGGGAAAGAGAAAAGAGAGTAACGCCCGAATTTGGTGAGAGAAAAGAAGAAAAAATTCTACCCCCAAATTCAGGGCGCTACATTCTTACAGGACCTTCGGCTATGAAGTAGACCCCAACAATAACCAAATAAAAATGGCCCTAGAGGATGAGGAGTTAACGACATTTCAAACACCCAAAGGCATATACTGTTATAAGGTGATGCCATTTGGATTAAAAATGTGGGCGCTACATATCAAAGAGCCATGACTATCATCCTCGAAGGTTTATTATATGATATCGTTGAGTGCTATATAGACGATATAGTCGTAAAATCTAAGCATGAGCAAGATCATCTAGAACATTTAGCAATAGTATTTAAACGACTTAGGCAACATAAGTTGAAAATGAACCCCATGAAATGCGCTTTTGGAGTTGCCTCAGGTAAATTCCTTGGCTTCATAGTCATAAAGCGTGGTATTGAGATTGACCCAACCAAAATAAAGGCAATCATAAATATGCCGCAACCTAGAAATTTGCATGAATTAAAAAACCTCCAAGGTCACTTGGCTTATATTAGGAGATTTATCTCAAATTTATCTGAGAGATGCAAACCTTTTTCCTGCCTGATGACAAAAGGGTTCACATTTCAATGGGACCAAGCATGTCAAAGTGCGTTCGAGGATATTAAACAATATTTAACAAATCCTCCTCTCCTGTGCACCCCAATCAAAGGGCAACCATTGATCTTATACACAATGGCCATGCCTACCTCATTAGGTGCCCTTTTAGCTCAAAACAATGACATAAGGAAAGAAGTATCCCTGTACTATCTCAGCCGCACCCTACTGGGGGCAGAGTGTAATTATCCAGACATAGAAAAAATATGTTTAGCACTTGTATTTGCTGCACAAAAGCTTCACCATTATATTTTAGAACATGCAATGCAACTTGTTTCGAGAGCAGACCCGCTCAAATATAGTTTAAGTAGAATGACATTATCGGGTAGGTTAGCTAAGTGGGCGATGTTACTCCCACAGATTGGCATTGTGTTTATGCCTCATAAGGCCATAAAAGGACAAGGATTAGCAAATTTCTTATCTGCACACCCTATCCCTGATGATTTTCCCATTGACGATGATTTTCCTGATGAAGAAGTTTTTACTATTGAGATACCTGATCGTATATGGCAGATGTATTTCGATGGCGCAAGTCAAAAATCAGGCGTAGGTGCAGGGGTCGTCTTTGTGATGCCTGATGAAGGAATCATTCCATACTCCTTCACATTAACCTCAGCAGTTTCGAATAATGCCGCCGAATACGAGGCTCTCATCATTGGCCTCGAAATAGCCCTTAGTATGGGTATAGGCACACTCCATGCCTACAGAGATTCTCAATTAATAGTTAATTAATTATTGGGAGTATATACTATTAAAAACAAGGTCTTATACCATATTTTAGAAAAGCTAAAACGCCTATATCCATGTTTGCTGATTTAAAAGTTCAGCATGTTGTACGAAATAAAAATGAAAAGGCAGATGCACTAGCCAGTTTAGCTACTAGCATGTCACTAAATCCACATGACATAATGGATGTACATGTGGAGGAACGTAGAGTCCTTCCTATATAGGAAGACGAAGAGGAAGAAGACACATCATCCACCTTTGCAACAAATATAAAAACTTGTGAGATTGAGATGGGGGATTGGCGAACATCATTCGTCGAATATTTACTCCATGGATACTTGCCCCTCAATTCAAGTGAGAGGTCTAGGATTAGGAAAATATCAATTAACTACACCTACATAAATGATACGCTTTATCGGTGTTCAAATTATGGCATTCTACTTGTTGCCTTGCCATTGCCAGAGATGAAGTGATAGATGCCTTAAAAGAAGTCCATGTTGGAGTGTGCGGAGCGCACCAATCTGGACCTAAACTACATTCTCAACTTAAACATTTAGGCTATTATTGCATGAAATTCGCAAAAAGGTGCCATGAGTGTCAAATACATGGCAACTTTATACACCAACCACATGAACTATTACATCCCACTAGCATGTCTTGGCCATCTGAAATGTGGGGGATGGATGTAGTTGGACCGATTCACCCAACATCATCCAAAGGACATAAATTTATTTTAGTCGCCACTGACTATTTCTCCAAATGGGTAGAAGTTGTGGCATTAATAGAGGTAAAAGCTAAAAATGTAGAAAATTTAATAAGAACTAATCTCATATATCGATTTGGTGTGTCGAGTAGAATGATATCTGATAATGGGTCAAATTTTAGGAGTAAACAAGTCGAGAGGATGTGTGCCAAATTTAAAATCAAGCATAGTTTCTCTACTGGATATAACTTGTTCGCTAATGGTCAAGCGGAAGCATTTAATAAAGTGTTATGCAAATTGCTTAAAAAGATGGTCTCACAGAATAAGAGGCACCGGATGACCCCTTACTCGTGGTATATGGGGGAGAGGCGGTCCTGCCATTAGAGGTACAAATCGCCTCTTTACGAGTTGCCATGCAAGAAAAACTCACGGAAGAGGAAGCGACAAAATTGCGCTTAAAAGAATTAGACAACTTAGAGGAAAAGCGGCTTCATGCATTGCAAAACTTAGAGGCATATCAAGCTAGGATGTCTTGAGCTTTCGATAAGCGAATAAAAAGAAGATCGTTTAAAGAGGGCGACCTGGTGCTCGCAGTCATCCGCCCCATGAATGTTACTCATCGGATGAAAGTGAAATTTGAGCCTAAATGGAAAGACCTGTATGTAGTAAAAGATGTCTATTCAAGTGGTGTGTATCGAATTATTTCGGTTGGTGGCAAATATTGCCCTCCGCCAATAAATAGAAAATTCTTAAAACGCTACTATGCTTAAAAAATATTATTATTAGAACACTCCATCGCTCACGAGCTTAAATTGTTAGCAAGAATAAAAAAATAAATCACTATATGCTCCATCGCTCATAAGCTTACTGATAGCGAGTAAAAAAGAATAAAGTCATCATTCTCCATCGCTCACGAGCTTAAACTATTAGCGAGGAAAACAATCATCATACCCTCTAACGCTTCATGAGCATAAACTGTAAGCAACAAAAAATATGCTCCAACGTTTCATGAACCTAAACTGTAAGCAACAAAAAAATTACGCATGCTCTATCGTTCACGAGCTTAAACTGTTAGCGAGGAAAAAAAATCACCACATACTCCAACGATTCATGAGCCTAAACATTAAGTAATAAAAAATACGTGATCCATCACTCACCAACTTAAACTATTAGCGAGAGAAAAAAATCAACATATGCTCTAACACTTCATGAGCCTAAACTGTAAGCGACCAAATATAATTATTTGGCAACGTGTGTGCATGTATAAATCACTTTAAAAAAGGAAAAAGAGGGATATGTGTACTTCTATGGCTTGAATAAAGACACCGAACAAATTATTGTGTTTCAGAGAGTTTCAAAAACTTCAACAAGAGATAACGAATGCAAACACAAAATCATATTAAAAAATGATGGATCAAACTTCGGCTGTGAGCCATGTACAAAAAAACTGATCTTTAGTCACACGACACAATGTACGCCCTTGTCGGATAAATATTATGGTGGTATAAGACATAGTCCATTGAATGATAAATTAGCAAAATAGTGTTTAGAGATCCGGATCCGTTAACATAAACTTTTTTCGCATCCGGACCTCGAGGGGAAATCTGTTGACATGGATTTTGGTCTCATCAAAATATATACTATGCGGGCTAAATAACTTCGATTAATGTGACCACTAAATTTCTATGCATATGAAATAAGCAAATATTCTGCAAATCACACCAAAATATTGAAATATGTATGGAACCAAAATATACCTATGTAGATATATGACCAATAAACAGTCCCCATAGAATATGACATATATAGCGCCGACTAACTACAGATTTATATAGCTAGTGGGAAATATGACATGCAAATGACCAACGTTCGTCATAAGTGTAAATAGCTAGAGCAAATAAATTTTTTAACTCAATTATATATGTAGTTAAATACTGCAAAGTAAACTTCTCTAAAATAATAATAACAATAATATATATACAATATATTAATAAATGTAATAAAATAATAAAAAAGAAAAGAGAAAGACTGCCAAAAAATAACTCTAATTTTAGAAATACGCTTTAATTTTCGTCGTCGATAGTCGAAGACTCTCGAAGCTGCTGAAAGTTAACGTCAGTTTTCGATGGCTACAGTGAGGCCACCGAAATTAACGCTGGCTGCTCAACCCTGTATGTCTAACCCTGTAGATTTGAGGTTGGTTGTTGTGGCATTCTGACTGACAAGAAGATGTAGGATCGGAGCATTTAACAGGATTGAAACATAGATCTATTTTTTTATTTCTTTTGTTTTGTAACGTGGTATGGTATTTCTATGAAACCAGACACATAGCATATGTGACTTGAGCTGACTATATATTGTGGAGCTATTTAACAAGATTGAAAAGTAGATAAGCATTTGACGTCATGAATATTCTTTAGGGTATGTAAATGCGTTATGAGCAGGAGATATTATATTAAGTGGATATTCTTTAGGGTTCGGATGCTTCCTATATGTTTTGTGAATGACATGCGTTATAAAGTCATGAATATTCTGTGGCACTCGGCTGACAAGACAAGGGAGCGATGCATGCATATGGCTAGCTGCTCAGAGGCTGCTGGAATGGAATAAAATGAAGATTTAACAGTAGCGGTGCATGGCTGCTCGAGTTCAAGTCGGTCGATCGACGGCCATGCATCCTCTTGTTCAAGTCGGTCGATCGGAACCATCCCATCCTAGATAGATTGCGGGCCGTGATCCCCAGCTAGGATCGATCGGAATCGGAACCCCAGAGGCATCGTTATCAGCCGTCCTCCTCGTCTATATATGCGACTAGTTGAGATCGAAACCCCATCAGCTGGCCTCCTGCTTTTGCTTATCGAAACCTCGCTCCTAAATATCCCATCATCGTCGTCTGCCATCCGCCGCCGGCCCGCCGCCACCACTGCACCGCCCACTAGCGAGTTGCTAGACGACTGGCCGGAGATGGATCCGGTGTGGTTAGAGTGGTTCCACAGGGACGGGGCGGAGCTCGCCAACCGCGGCCGTCGGCCGGATCATCTTGATGATGAGGACGATCTCTACGTAGCCTTGGCCTTGGCTCCCTACGTTGATCGCCACCGGCCTCGAACCCGTCCCCGATCCCCATCCCCATCCCCGCCCTCACACGAGGACGCCGGGGACGACACTGCTGCTCGCAACAACAAACGTCCTTGCATCCCCGCGTACAGCGAAGCCATCCTGGGGCTCAAGGAGGTGGTGCCAACCGCTAAGCACGACGACGACTGTGCCATCTGCCTCAACCCATTGGCCGATATCGCTGGTCCTGATCACAAGAAGGACGACGCGGCAGCTACGTCTATGCTTCGGGCCATGCCCTGCTCCCACATCTTCCACCAGCACTGCATCTTCCAGTGGCTCCATCGCAACGCCGTCTGTCCTCTCTGTCGCTACCAGCTGCCCACCACTTTCGAGGACGAGGACACCGAAGTCGAGGAGGACGAGGAGGAGATGGACAACACAATTTCTCGATTGAATCAGATCAGACGACGACTGCAGATCTTGTACAACTAAAAAAATTCAAACCGAGTATAAATTGATTGTTTGAGGCTATAAACAAAACAATTGTCAACTATAAAATTAAATAACATTTTAAGTTCTACAACTTTTATTTTGGTACTTTTTCATCCGAGATCGTTTGCAAAATTTGTATTTTAAAGTTTGTCAAATTCATATGCAATTTTGATAGTCCAAATGATTTCAAATGAAAAAGTTATCAATTACAAAGTTTCACGACTTTTATAGATCTACAACTTTCATTTTGGTGGTTTTTTTCATACAAGGTCATTGAAAAACTAAAAAATTTTGATTTCAAATGATTTCTACATGCATTTTTCTTAAGAAACGTCAGTAGAAATCATATTTGTACTGACGGTTCCTTAAGAAAACCGCCAGTACAAATGGCACGATTTATACCGGGGGTGTCGACCTGTGGCATGGTCGTGGATAGAGGTTTCACGTCCGTCGAAAGCGAGGTTTCGCGTCCGTGTGTGTCGGACCCATGGTGGACGCGTGTCGCACGATGGATGGCATGTAGCCCACCGAACACGGACATGTGTTCAAAACGGGTGAGGTTTTAATATCTCCGATTGTGGCAACATATATAATCATGCTCAGCACACACATATCTTTAAGATGTAGAGGTTCCAGGTTTAGATGGATAGTTACTGCTATATGGTGTTTCTTGAGACTTGGTAGTGGCAACATCCTTCCCTTTTCCTTTGCCTCCACCACCAAATTCTTCAATTAATTCTGAAATAAATGAAATGGTATGCATCAAGAAGTTGGTAATGATGCCACATCAAATATATAAAATAAATGACGTAATATTGTACCTTTTTCTATGATGGCTAATTCCTTCATATTTTCTTGGATATCAATGGGAGTAGATCTTCTCAACCAATCTTGTGTACATACTAAAACCTCTAGCATGAATGGAGTAAGGAGGTACAAAAATCATCTAAGGTACGTCCACTTGTGCTGAGAACAGACTCAGAAGCTACAGTTGAGATTGCTATTGCAAGAACATCATGGGCTAGGTGAGCCAAAACTAGCAACTATTGGCATTTCCCTTTC
Organism: Zea mays; assembly: GCF_902167145.1. Taxonomy (NCBI): domain Eukaryota; kingdom Viridiplantae; phylum Streptophyta; class Magnoliopsida; order Poales; family Poaceae; genus Zea; species Zea mays. The sequence goes on from NC_050097.1 coordinate 146,416,167, forward strand.
ACCAAGTGAGAATATCAAGCTTACTTTATATATCTTCGCATGCTTTAGAATTTATTTATCAAGTTTTGACTTGGTAGTGTTGCTTGAAACATATTCTTCAGACATATTTAGCCTCTTGGCATTTTTTTCTTTAAGCATGCCTCTTGGTCCTAGAACTCCCTTTCATTGATTTGGATCATTGACTTCAGTTTTGGTTGTTGCTTCATTTGGAGCATAGATCGATATTACTATATTCTTCGAATAGCTCTTGAATACATTATTTAATAGCTGCCCAAACTAGTTGTCCTCTTTCTTCACGAAATATCTCTTCAACTGTAATCTTATGAAATAGTGAAAACTTTTATCTTGGGTCCAAAAATGCAGTAACAAAAACAAGAAAATTAATATTCTGCTTCTCTTTGTCCTTTCATTTCCCTACCTTTCTCCTTCTATGCAAACTGTCCTCTTTCAATGGTGTTGTTATTGATGTGCCAAATTCCCCAATACTTATCATATTTCTCTTACATTCTCTTTCCCATCTCTGCTGCAAAGTATCTTCACTATCCATCCAAGATTTAATCAACAAATGGATTTCACCAATCTCATGAAAGAACGTATTACAAGTGACATGGAGAGTAGATGAGACATGATAAGTAAGATTGTGGAAATGCTCTAGACATTCAGCCATCTTCTTTACATTCTCCCAATCATAGTCATTTCGATGACCACATCTTTGCCTCTCTTCAGATAGCTCAATTACATAGTTAAGTTCCTATTTAGCCATTCTCAACAACACCTCATACACATTTGTGGCCTTCAACATTTGATATGTGTAATTCCATCTTGTTGGGACATCAAGCTTCAAAAATGCTTTGCAATCCACTTTCTCTTCCTCTGCAATTTCCTTGAACTTGATCAATCTTGAAGTCCCACTTTTTATATACCGAACTGCATCCCTAACACGTTGCATAGAAAGATCCAATTCTTTCAATCCATCTAGCACAATTAAGTTCACAATATGTGTTGCGCACCTGATGTGTAGGTATTTGCCATCTGCAATATTGGTTTTCTGCAATTGCCTTCCCAAGTAAGCAACACCACTATCATTGGCACTTGCATTATCAACCGTTATAGTCATTATTTTTGTCTAAACCTCATTTAACCAAGCTTTTCATCAAGGTTTTCCCAATGTTGTCCCCCTTATGTCCCTTTGCCTTCAAAAAACTAATGACTTTCTTGTGTAGAGTCCAATTCTGATCAATAAAACTTGTTGTGTAAGAAACCTTATGATGTGTAAGAAACTAAAAATGCATGCATGCATGGTGTCATATATATTGTTACTCCTTATTTCTTTAACATGTGTGCACTCATGGATCGGACACGTATGAAGAATGAGTTCTAACTAAACCTTCTACTCTCCTCTCAATAGGAAGGATAATGATGTGCAAGAGCAAGACAAACCAAACCAAGCGACTGTCAATTATTACTATCATATCACATTACCGAAAACCAGCTCTTTGACGAAGTGCCAAATTATTTACCGAGTGTTTTTTAGGCATGCTGATACAAAAAATACTGTAGCAAATTGATTTGTATTGGCAGTTTAGTTAAGACAACCGCCAGTAAAAACGATTTCCCCTAGTGGTTGACCTAAGAAAACCACTAATACAAATCCTTTGTATGAAACATAAACTAGGATTTGAAAAAAGCAAAAACTTATTTCAGTTGTGTCTAGATTGCAATTTTGTTGCCCACATATTAGAACATACAAATCGAGTATAAATTGTTTGTTTGAAGTTGTAAATCTATTCAAACAAAATAGTTGTTGACTACAAAGTTAAATAACTTTATAGTTTTACAACTATTATTTTGGTACATTTTCTTGCGAGGACGTTTGCAAAATTTGCATTATAAACTTTGTCATATTTAGATGCAATTTTCATAGCCCAAATGATTTCAAATGAAAAAGTTGTCAAGAATAAATTTCACAACTTTTAGATATCTACAATTTTTATTTTGGTGGTTTTTTCTTACGAGGTCATTTGAAAAGCTCAAAAAATTATTTCAAATGATTTTTACATGTGGTTTTCTCAAGAAACGCTGGTAGAAATCGTGAGTACAAATATGATTACTAGCGATTTCCTTAAGAAAATCGTCAGTAGAAATGGCACGATTTGTACTAGCGGTTTTCTTAAGGAATCGCCAGTACAAATATGATTACTACTGGCAGTTTCTCGAGTCGGGATGGCCAATTAATTTTCATTAGTGCTCGATAACCAAAACCTCTTGTAAAAATTATACCTCTGCGCAGGCATAGAGTTTTTTTTACTAGTGGCAGTCTCAAAGAAGCTCTTTGTCGAGCCCAGACAAAAAATTCTTGGCAAAAAAAAATACTCGGTAAATAGCTTCTTTGCCGAGTATCTTTTTTACAGTAGGCAAAGAGTTTCTTTGCCTGTGTCTTTTTTACACTAGACAAAAACAATTTTCAAATCACATTTTGACGTATTAAATTAATTCAAATGAAAAGTTATTGAAAGTCGCCTAGAGGGGGGGTGAATAGGGCGAAACTGAAATTCTCAAAAATAATCACAACTACAAGCCGGGTTAGCGTTAGAAATATAATCGAGTCCGCGAGAGAGGGTGCAAAACAAATCGCAAGCGAATAATGAAGTGAGACACGCGGATTTGTTTTACCGAGGTTCGGTTCTCTCAAACCTACTCCCCGTTGAGGAGGCCACAAAGGCCGGGTCTCTTTCAACCCTTACCCTCTCTCAAACGGTCCCTTGGACCGAGTGAGCTTTCTTTTCTCAATCACTTGGAACACAAAGTTCCTACAAGGACCACCACAAGATTGGTGTCTCTTGCCTCAATTACAAGTGAGTTTTGATCGCAAGAAAGAATCAAGAAGGAAAGCACGATTGCAAAAACCAAGCGACAAGAGCGACAAATAACACACGGATCACTTTCTCTCTCAAGTCACTAATCACTAATGATCTCTTTTCCCAATTGTGAAACTTGGAGAGATGGAGGCTTTGAATGTGTCTTGGAATGGATTGCTAGCTCTTGTATTGAATGTTGAAGGTTGGAATGCTTGGGTGAAGTGAATGGAGGTGGTTGGGGTTGTATTTATAGCCACCAACCACTTCCTAGCCGTTGCTCCATTCTGCTGAGCGCGGACGGTCCGCGAGCCAGGTCCGGACGGTCCGCCCCTGTAGATCAACGGCTGAAAATGCAACGGGCAGCAGTAACGGCTATATCAACGGCTATATTGCATTTAATGCGTTGTCAGATGTCAGACAGACCCAGTCGCGGACGGTCCGCGAGCCTGGCCCGGACGGTCCGCGAGCCCGCTATAATTCATTTTTCCAAACCCGTCACCTTCGGGTTTTTTGAAACCTTGCCTACCGGACGGTCCGCGCCTGAGGCCGGACGGTCCGAGCGAGGGCTCAGACGGTCCGCTCATATTCTCCGGACGGTCCATAGTGCAGACTCGGATTTTTGCATTGGTTCTGTCCGAGGGTCATCCTTGTGTCGCGGACGGTCCGCCGCAAGGGCCCGGACGGTCCGCGCTTGGCCTGTTTTTCCAAAAAGCTTCTCCTGTCCGGAATAATCTACGGTATTCCGGACAGTCGATTTAGTATAGTTGTAGATGAACCTTTGACACCTGTAGAACATATAATCTAGAGCAAACTAGTTAGTCCAATTATTTGTGTTGGGCAATTCAACCACCAAAATCAATTAGGAAGTAGGTGTAAGCCTAATTCCCTTTCAATCTCCCCCTTTTTGGTGATTGATGCCAACACAAACCAAAGCAAATATAAAAGTGCATAATTTGAACTAGTTTGCATAATGTAAGTGCAAAGGTTGCTTGAAGTTGAGCCAATAAGAATTCTTGCATGGATTGTTTCTTTATTATTAATTTTTGGACCACGCTTGCACCACATGTTTTGATTTTGCAAACCATTTTGTAAATTCTTTTCAAAGTTCTTTTGCAAATAGTCAAAGGTAAATGAGTAATAATTTGTAAAGCATTTTCAAGATTTGAAATTTTCTCCCCCTGTTTCAAATGCTTTTCTTTTGACTTAAATAAAAAACTCCCCTAAATGAGATCCTCCTCTTAGTGTTCAAGAGGGTTTTGATATATCATTTTTGACATACTACTTACTCCCTCTTTTGAATACAATAAGGTACTAATTTGAAATTTACCAATTGAAAATCTCCAATTTTAAAATTAGTGGTGGTGCGGTCCTTTTGCTTTGGGCTCATACTTTCTCCCCCTTTGGCATAAATCGCCAAAAACGGAATCATTAGAGCCCATGAAGTACTTTCTTCCTCTTTGGTTATAAATAAATGAGTTAAGATTGTACCAAAGACGAAGTCCTTTTGCTTTCTCCCCCAAGGGTGGAGAGTGACATGGAGCGATGGCGAAGGATGAGTTACGGAGTGGAAGCCTTTGTCTTCGCCGAAGACTCCAATTCCCTTTCAATATTCCTATGACTTGGTTTGAAATTCACTTGAAAACATATTAGTCATAGCATATGAAGGAGATATGATCAAAGGTATGCGAATGAGCTATGTGTGCAAATCAACAAAAGAAGTTCCTAGAATCAAGAATATTTAGCTCATGCCTAAGTTTGTTAAAAGTTTGTTCATCAAGTGGCTTGGTAAAGATATCGGCTAATTGATCTTTAGTATTAATGTAAGAAATCTCGATATCTCCCTTTTGTTGGTGATCCCTAAGAAAATGATACCGAATGGCTATGTGTTTAGTGCGGCTATGCTCGACGGGGTTATCCGCCATCTTGATTGCACTCTCATTATCACATAGCAAAGGGACTTTGGTTAATTTGTAACCGTAGTCCCACAGGGTTTGCCTCAACCAAAGCAATTGCGCGCAACAATGTCCTGCGGCAATGTACTCGGCTTCGGCGGTGGAAAGAGCGACCGAATTTTGCTTCTTTGAAGCCCAAGACACCAAGGATCTTCCCAAGAACTGGCAAGTCCCCGATGTGCTCTTCCTATTGATTTTACACCCCGCCCAATCGGCATCCGAATAACCAATCAAATCAAATGTGGATCCCCTGGGATACCAAAGCCCAAACTTAGGAGTATAAGCCAAATATCTCAAGATTCGTTTTACGGCCGTAAGGTGAGCTTCCTTAGGGTCGGCTTGGAATCTTGCACACATGCATACGGAAAGCATAATATCCGGTCGAGATGCACATAAATAGAGTAGAGAACCTATCATCGACCGGTATACCTTTTGATCCACGGACTTACCTCCCGTGTCGAGGTCGAGATGCCCATTGGTTCCCATGGGTGTCTTGATGGGCTTGGCATCCTTCATCCCAAACTTGTTTAGAATGTCTTGAGTGTACTTCGTTTGGCTAATGAAGGTGCCTTCTTAGAGTTGCTTCACTTGAAATCCTAAGAAATACTTCAACTCCCCCATCATAGACATCTCGAACTTCTGTGTCATAATCCTACTAAACTCTTCACATGTAGACTCGTTAGTAGACCCAAATATAATATCATCAACATAAATTTGGCATACAAACAAGTCATTTTCAAGAGTTTTAGTAAAGAGTGTAGGATCGGCCTTTCCGACTTTGAATCCATTTGCAATAAGAAAATCTCTAAGGCATTCATACCATGCTCTTGGGGCTTGCTTGAGCCCATAAAGCGCCTTAGAGAGCTTATAGACATGGTTAGGATACTTACTGTCTTCAAAGCCGGGAGGTTGCTCAACATAGACCTCTTCCTTGATTGGTCCATTGAGGAAGGCACTTTTTACGTCCATTTGATAAAGCTTAAAGCCATGGTAAGTAGCATAGGCTAATAATATGCGAATTGACTCAAGCCTAGCTACGGGTGCATAGGTTTCACCGAAATCCAAACCTTCGACTTGGGAGTATCCCTTGGCCACAAGTCGAGCTTTGTTCCTTGTCACCACACCATGCTCGTCTTGCTTGTTGCGGAAGACCCATTTGGTTCCTACAACATTTTGGTTAGGACGTGGAACTAAATGCCATACCTCATTCCTAGTGAAGTTGTTGAGCTCCTCTTGCATTGCCACCACCCAATCTGAGTCTTGAAGCACTTCCTCCACCCTGTGTGGCTCAATAGAGGAAACAAACGAGTAATGTTCACAAAAATGTGCAACCCGAGATCTAGTAGTTACCCCCTTATGAATGTCGCCGAGGATGGTGTCGACGGGGTGATCTCGTTGGATTGCTTGGTGGACTCTTGGGTGTGGCGGCCTTTGCTCTTCATCCTCCTTGTCTTGATCATTTGCATCTCCCCCTTGATCTATGCCGTCATCTTGAGGTGTCTCATTTGATTGATCTTCTTCTTCATCAACTTGAGCTTCATCCTCATTTTGAGTCGGTGGAGATGCTTGCGTGGAGGAGGATGGTTGATCTTGTGTAGTTGGAGGCTCTTCGGATTCCTTAGGACACACATCCCCAATGGACATGTTCCTTAGCGCTATGCATGGAGCCTCTTCATCACCTATCTCATCAAGATCAACTTGCTCTACTTGAGAGCCGTTAGTTTCATCAAACACAACGTCACAAGAAACTTCAACAAGTCCTGAGGACTTGTTAAAGACTCTATATGCCCTTGTGTTTGAGTCATATCCTAGTAAAAAGCCTTCTACAGTTTTAGGAGCAAATTTGGATTTTCTACTTCTCTTAACAAGAATAAAGCATTTGCTACCAAAAACTCTAAAATATGAAATATTGGGCTTTTTACCGGTTAGGAGTTCATAGGATGTCTTCTTGAGGATTCGGTTTAGATATAACCGGTTGATGGCGTAGCAGGCGGTGTTGACCGCCTCGGCCCAAAACCGATCCGATGTCTTGTACTCATCAAGCATGGTTCTTGCCATGTCCAATAGAGTTCGATTCTTCCTCTCCACTACACCATTTTGTTGTGGGGTGTAGGGAGAAGAGAACTCATGCTTGATGCCCTCCTCCTCAAGGAAGCCTTCTATTTGTGAGTTCTTGAACTCCGTCCCATTGTCGCTTCTAATTTTCTTGATCCTTAAGCCGAACTCATTTTGAGCCCGTCTCAAGAATCCCTTTAAGGTCTCTTGGGTATGGGATTTTTCCTGCAAAAAGAACACCCAAGTGAAGCGAGAATAATCATCCACAATAACTAGACAGTACTTACTCCCGTCGATGCTTATGTAAGCGATCGGGCCGAATAAATCCATGTGTAGGAGCTCTAGTGGCCTGTCACTTGTCATGATGTTCTTGTGAGGATGATGAGTGCCAACTTGCTTCCCGGCTTGGCATGCGCTACAAATCCTGCCTTTCTCAAAATGAACATTTGTTAGTCCTAAAATGTGTTCTCCCTTTAGAAGCTTATGAAGATTCTTCATTCCAACATGGGCTAGTCGGCGGTGCCAGAGCCAACCCAAGTTAGTCTTAGCAATTAAGCAAGTGTTGAGTTCAGCTCTATCAAAATTTACCAAGTATAGCTGACCCTCTAACACTCCCTTAAATGCTATTGAATCATCACTTCTTCTAAAGACAGTGACACCTACATCAGTAAATAGACAGTTGTAGCCCATTTGACATAATTGGGATACAGAAAGCAAATTGTAATCTAAAGAATCTACAAGAAAAACATTGGAAATAGTATGGTCAGGTGATATAGCAATTTTACCCAATCCTTTGACCAAACCTTGGTTTCCATCCCCGAATGTGATAGCTCGTTGGGGATCTTGGTTTTTCTCATATGAGGAGAACATCTTCTTCTCCCCTGTCATGTGGTTTGTGCACCCGCTGTCGAGTATCCAACTTGAGCCCCCGGATGCATAAACCTACAAAACAATTTTAGTTCTTGATTTTAGGTACCCAAACGGTCTTGGGTCCTTTGGCATTAGAAACAAGAACTTTGGGTACCCAAACACAAGTCTTGGAGCCCTTGTGTTTGCCCCCAACAAACTTGGCAACTACCTTGCCGGATTTGTTAGTAAGCACATAAGATGCATCAAAAGTTTTAAATGAAATGCTATGATCATTTGATGCAATGGGAGTTTTCTTTCTAGGCAACTTAGCATGGGTTGGTTGCCTAGAGCTAGATGTCTCACCCTTATACATAAAAGCATAGTTAGGGCCAGAGTGAGACTTCCTAGAATGAGTTCTCCTAATTTTGCTCTCGGGATAACCGGCAGGGTACAAAATGTAACCCTCGTTATCCTGAGGCATGGAAGCCTTGCCCTTAACAAAGTTAGACAAGTTTTTAGGAGGGGCATTAAGTTTGACATTGTCTCCCCTTTGGAAGCCAATGCCATCCTTGATGCCAGGGCGTCTCCCATTATAGAGCATACTTATAGCAAATTTAAACTTTTCATTTTCTAAGTTATGCTCGGCAATCTTAGCATCTAATATTGCTATATGATCATTTTGTTGTTTAATTAAAGCCATGTGATCATGAATAGCATTGATATCAATATCTCTACATCTAGTACAAATAGAAACATGCTCAACATTAGATGTAGAGGGTTTGCAAGATTTTAATTCTACAACCTTAGCATGCAACATATCATTCTTAGTTCTAAGGTCGGAAATTGTAACATTGCAAACATCTAATTCTTTAGCCTTAGCAATTAATTTCTCATTCTCATTTCTAAGGCCAGTAATAGAAACATTCAACTCATCTATCCTAGCAAGTAAATCAACATTATCATTTCTAGGATTGGAAGTTGAATCAATACAAACATGAGAATCAACCTTGGCAATTAATTTAGCATTTTCATTTCTAAGGTTGTTAATGGTCTCATGGCAAGTGCTTAGCTCACTAGACAATTTTTCACATTTTTCTACCTCTAGAGCATAAGCATTTTTAACCTTAACATGCTTTTTGTTTTCCTTGATTAGGAAGTCCTCTTGGGAGTCCAAGAGATCATCCTTTTCATGGATGGCATTAATTAGCTCATTTAATTTTTCTTTTTGTTCCATGTTAAGGTTGGCAAAAAGGATACGCAAATTATCTTCCTCACCACTAGCATTATCATCACTAGAAGATTCATATTTAGTGGAGGACTTAGATTTAACCTTCTTCCTTTTGCCGTCCTTTGCCATGAGGCACTTGTGGCCGACGTTGGGGAAGAGGAGTCCCTTGGTGACGGCGATGTTGGCGGCGTCCTCGTCGGAGGAGGAGTCGGTGGAGCTCTCGTCGGAGTCCCACTCGCGACACACGTGGGCATCACCGCCCCTCTTCTTGTGGTACCTCTTCTTTTCTTTCCTCTTTCCCTTCTTGTCGTTATCCCTGTCACTGTCACTTGATAATGGACATTTAGCGATAAAGTGATCGGGCTTACCACACTTGTAGCAAACCTTCTTGGAACGGGATTTGTAATCCTTCCCCTTCCGTTGCTTGAGGATTTGGCGAAAGCTTTTGATGATTAAAGCCATCTCCTCGTTGTCGAGCTTGGAGGCGTCAATTGGTTGTCTACTCGGTGTAGACTCCTCCTTCTTCTCCTCCGTCGCCTTAAATGCCACCGGTTGTGCTTCGGACGTGGAGGGTTCATCAAGCTCGTTGATCTTCTTGGAGCCCTTGATCATACATTCAAAGCTCACAAAATTCCCGATAACTTCCTCGGGGGTCATTTGAGTATATCTAGGATTACCACGAATTAATTGAACTTGAGTGGGATTAAGGAAAATGAGTGATCTAAGAATAACCTTAACCACCTCGTGGTCATCCCACTTCTTGCTCCTGAGGTTGCGCACTTGGTTCACTAAAGTCTTGAGCCGGTTGTACATGTCTTGTGGCTCTTCCCCTTGGCGAAGTCGAAAGCGACCAAGCTCCCCTTCGATCGTTTCCCGCTTGGTGATCTTTGTTAGTTCATCACCCTCGTGCGCGGTCTTGAGAAGGTCCCAAATTTCCTTTGCATTCTTCAGCCCTTGCACCTTGTTGTATTCCTCTCTATTTAGAGAGGCCAAGAGTATGGTTGTGGCTTGGGAGTTGAAGTGCTCGATTTGGGCCACCTCGTCCTCATCATAATCCTCATCCCCTACGGATGGTACCTGTGCTCCAAACTCAACAATATTCCATATACTTTTGTGGAGTGAGGTTAGATGAAATTTCATTAAATCACTCCACCTAGCATAATCTTCGCCATCAAAAGTTGGCGGTTTGCCTAATGGAACGGAAAGTAATGGAGTATGTCTAGATGTACGAGAATAGTGTAAGGGGATCTTACTAAACTTCTTGCGCTCTTGGCGCTTAGAAGTTACGGACGGCGCATCGGAGTCGGAGGTCGATGTTGATGAAGTGTCGGTCTCGTAGTAGACCACTTTCCTCATCCTCTTATGCTTGTCGCCTTTCCGATGCGACTTGTGAGAAGAAGATTTTTCCTTCTTCTCTTTGTGGTGAGAAGAGGAAGATCTTTTCTCCTTCCGTTTGGAGGAGTCCTTCTTCTTCTCCTTCCTCTTGGTGCGGGACTCTTCCGATGAAGTGCTCCCTTGGCTCGTAGTGGGCTTGTCGTCGGTCTCCATCTCCCTCTTGGTGTGATCTCCCGACATCACTTCGAGCGGTTAGGCTCTAATGAAGCACCGGGCTCTGATACCAATTGAAAGTCGCCTAGAGGGGGGGTGAATAGGGCGAAACTGAAATTCTCAAAAATAATCACAACTACAAGCCGGGTTAGCGTTAGAAATATAATCGAGTCCGCGAGAGAGGGTGCAAAACAAATCGCAAGCGAATAATGAAGTGAGACACGCGGATTTGTTTTACCGAGGTTCGGTTCTCTCAAACCTACTCCCCGTTGAGGAGGCCACAAAGGTCGGGTCTCTTTCAACCCTTACCCTCTCTCAAACGGTCCCTTGGACCGAGTGAGCTTTCTTTTCTCAATCACTTGGAACACAAAGTTCCTACAAGGACCACCACAAGATTGGTGTCTCTTGCCTCAATTACAAGTGAGTTTTGATCGCAAGAAAGAATCAAGAAGGAAAGCACGATTGCAAAAACCAAGCGACAAGAGCGACAAATAACACACGGATCACTTTCTCTCTCAAGTCACTAATCACTAATGATCTCTTTTCCCAATTGTGAAACTTGGAGAGATGGAGGCTTTGAATGTGTCTTGGAATGGATTGCTAGCTCTTGTATTGAATGTTGAAGGTTGGAATGCTTGGGTGAAGTGAATGGAGGTGGTTGGGGTTGTATTTATAGCCACCAACCACTTCCTAGCCGTTGCTCCATTCTGCTGAGCGCGGACGGTCCGCGAGCCAGGTCCGGACGGTCCGCCCCTGTAGATCAACGGCTGAAAATGCAACGGGCAGCAATAACGGCTATATTGCATTTAATGCGTTGTCAGATGTCAGACAGACCCAGTCGCGGACGGTCCACGAGCCTGGCCCGGACGGTCCGCGAGCCCGCTATAATTCATTTTTCCAAACCCGTCACCTTCGGGTTTTTTGAAACCTTGCCTACCGGACGGTCCGCGCCTGAGGCCGGACGGTTCGAGCGAGGGCTCAGACGGTCCGCTCATATTCTCCGGACGGTCCATAGTGCAGACTCGGATTTTTGCATTGGTTCTGTCCGAGGGTCATCCTTGTGTCGCGGACGGTCTGCCGCAAGGGCCCGGACGGTCCGCGCTTGGCCTGTTTTTCCAAAAAGCTTCTCCTGTCCGGAATAATCTACGGTATTCCGGACATTCGATTTAGTATAGTTGTAGATGAACCTTTGACACCTGTAGAACATATAATCTAGAGCAAACTAGTTAGTCCAATTATTTGTGTTGGGCAATTCAACCACCAAAATCAATTAGGAAGTAGGTGTAAGCCTAATTCCCTTTCAGTTATCAACTACATCGTTGTATAGCTCATTAAGATGTACAATTTTTTATTTTAGTCATTTCTTCATATGATAAAATAATAGTAAATTTGTTCGCAAATCGTATACATCTCTCTTATAGTTTATGAAACTACAAGGGGATTTATAGAATTTCTAAACAATGTTAGAACCACCATGTTGGATGAATAAATGACCAAACAACCAGAATAAATTTAAATTTTGTAGTTGGTAACTTTTTTATTTGAGTTCATCTTGTCAACGAAAACTATGTCTGAATTCTTGTTGATGCCGCTGTAGAAGTTATTCGAGCCCCGACTCCTCGCTATGGGTACTGTGGTCCTGGTCATACTCTTCTTGGCGTCTCAATTCTTGTTCATGTCATCATGCGTGTGGTGCCTCGATGCTGCTCTACAGGTTAAGATAACTATTGGGTCGATGGTGTATGTCCCCCTTTCGATGAGCTAGAGGAAGAAGATGATTTTCCTCTTGCCTAAGGATTTGCTGGTAGGCGTTTCCATCCAATGAGTTAGGGAGGTCGTTGTCGATTTGGGCCAGCACACCTCCGACTTGACTTGGAGTTTGCATGAATCGAGCGAAGTCAGGTAGCAGCTTACACAGAAGGAATAATTGGCCACATGGTTGAAGGTCGTCACGCTCGACATGCTTGTGCTGGTGCTCATGCTCGTGCATGAAATCTTGAACATCATGTCGTCTCTTCCGTCTAGAATTCATTTGCTTAAGGAATCCTCGCTCGTCTGGGGTCGGATCACGTTCGCTGGCGTTATGATGACACTGGATGTTCTAGCGTCGGTTCCGGTCATGGCGCCTGTTGCGCTACTATGAGTCTTCCCCTGTCATGGTGGATTTGTCATCAGAGACAACATCGTCTTCCACTCTCCTGTTGATGATGAGCTCATCACGGAAGTAGAGGGGGTTGTTCTAGCACCGTAGCCATGGTGACCACATTAGTAGAATTGTTGATCACGATAGCTTCATAAAGCTTGGAGATCTTGGGTAGCCATGATCCGCATGAGCATGAATCCATGTGGGATGCGGCGCTCTGGGCTCCGACGGAATCTCACTAGCCCACCAAACGTCCTTTGAGGGTAATGATGATGACGAGCCCTAATTGGAATCTGGTGGGGGAGGTCTTCCCTTTGTCGACTTATAGTGGTTGTCGTGGTGGTGGTGTTGGTGTATGAGACCGTGGCCCCAACGTATTTCGAGGTGACTATTAGGGGCCCACTTTGGTCAAATGTCCTCAATTAATAGTTTATCAGTTATTTCTAAGTCTATTTCAAGTGTAATATGGTGAATGTCGAAGGGCTACTTCGTCTAGAGATGATGTGCCTTTATCACGATTTCAAAGATAAAGATACAAGCTTCGAAATAGTGATATACACACACGATGAAGGAGCAACTGGAGCAAGGTAGAGTCCTCAAGACTTGTTCAGCAAGACTACAAAGGGAAAAGACAGTAGTGCCCTTAGTCAGTCTTGTAACTCATATGTATAGGCTTGAGGACATGATTGTAATTTCAACAAAGATGTACCACACAACTATAAATAGAGGAATAATGTCATGCATTTGGTACGCTTTTTTCTCAGAGAGAACTGACTCGTTCTACCTACGAAGTTGTTCACGTTTTCTACCTTCGTATTGTTGCTTGTAAAAACCGAAGGTACAATTGTAATCATTGATCATATAACGAAATGAAGTAAAGTAATGTATGACCAAGATGAGTTACTCATTTTATATTTATATTTTACATATTCAATTCCTGTCATCTTTTACAACTCATACTCCTTACATTCTCCCTTTAATTAATCTCTTCAAGAAGAGTTAATTAAAGGGTAAAGTGAAGGATTAATTAATTTGTGTTGCCTTGTTTTTGATATCCCTTAGGAGTAAAAAATCAACCGAGGCGTACTTGGTCAAAGGTGGTCGTGGATGTCGAAGTCCGATGCACTTAGAGTTGTGTAGGGTAGACGTTATTGTGAGCCCTCAAGAGAGGGTGAACTTCTACTTTGCCTCCCCTCTGCCTCCGACTGGTCTGAGTCCAGACTCGAGTCGGGGAAGTAGGGAGTAGAGTGCGCCATGTCGAAGATGTCATAACGTTCGCTCATGGAGGAGGGACATGCGTCGACCTATGTTCGGTCAGTGCTACATCTATTCATCATGGTTGCACAGTTGATTGGGACATTTGAACCCGAGCTTGGGTGGGTGTAGCTCGTGCCAACAGTGTTGCCTACTATGGCTTCACCATGGATGTTGCTAGAGTTGTTGCGAACCTGGACGATGGACCCTTATGAATCACAGCAGTTGATAACTACCTCTTGACTTTCTCCTTCACATCGATGATGCGATGCAAAGCTCCACTTTGATCAGTGATGCAAGAGATGGATCCAAAATGGAACATCTCACCTGGAGCGAAGTTGACGATGGTGGCAAAGGTAACATCCATGGAGCTATCCATTATCGATGTTGCACTCCCTACCTGGCACACCAGCTGTTGGTGTTTAGCATCGGCAACATACTATGGGATGTACCACGTAGTGTTTTTGTGTTCAGCGAAGTCGACGATAGCTCAATGGTTCGTGTGAGGCACAATGGGACTCAAAGATCTAAACAAGTTTCGGACGCTGAGATGCATAATACCCTATGTCATGTGTTCTACTGAGATGGTATTGCTCTTTTATTGGAGGTTACAAAGTAGACTAGAACTAAATTTTTGTTGTGCCTATCAGTGGATCCAATCGTTCGGTAGGGGTCCCTAACCAACCTTATATATCTGATGAGATTGGGGTTACATGGTTTAATAGATCACTATTGTTATGCTTACAACTATGGAGCCAACTACAACTAGCACGCAAGCGTGTGATTCTATGTTGGCCTCTGCATGTGCGAAAATTGGTTACGAAGCCTTCATGCCCACGTCTTCGAGTTCCATATCATCCTCTAGTCGGGGCTGGCTGATTAGTCCACGAAGCCCATTTGTCTGACCCATTAAGGTCCTTTAATCGGCCCATAGTCTGAATTTGTGTCACGGGGAACTAGCGCATATCTATCCCCCACACCAAAGAACTTGAGAAGAACATGATAAAGAATTTATATTATTTGTTTGCTCAATTGAATAGCTTCATAACTTTGGACCAAATCATCATGAGAGCACTTTAACTACTCATGTTTTTGGTCACCTTCTTTAAGCTTTCATCTCTTTTGATGAGGGTCTCTTCTAGCTTGAGAAGAGTTTCACTTTGTTCACCCACTCTTATCAACACATTCATTAGTATTGACTTATCTTCCTTGTTAAGATGAGTGTTGAGTCAACAAATATCATCTTTATCCACATATTTAATATCACTTTCCCCAACATTTCTAATTAGCGGTAAGATATGCGTGATAAGCGGAACGACAAGACAAAACTTTTGGAGAGGTCGTGTGACGGAACCTCCCAAGTAATTAGGCCCACCTACAGTTGTCCTTGTCCAACGGACCTCAGACAACCCTGTAGGTGCCCCTGAACTACTTGACAAGCTCGGTATCTTTCCTTACCATTCCAGGAACGTCTCACCCGTCTTGCAGACATTACAGAACATCGGAGATATAGATATGCGGAAGCGATTACATAACTTACATTTATTAAAAAGCAAGATCAGGTTGTTTATTATAGACCAGGAATATAAACGAGTGCAGAGTAATATTATTACACATACCAAGGGAGGTAAAAACTCCTCCCGACAGTTATCACATAATAGTCTTAATGGAGGATCCTTTCCTCCCGTGCTTCACTCTTGCTTATCTTCATTAGGAACCACCTTGGTACAGAAGCAACAAAGGGTTGTCGCTTCCTCACCTAAAAACAACGGAGGGATAAACCCTGAGTATGGAATTACTCAGCAAGTCTTACCCGACTAAGGAAAAGACTCTCAAGGGTATGCTGGATAAGTAGGAATCAAGGAGAGGCTTTAGCAAAAATCAACTAGGATACCTTTGCAGAAATAGCTTACTAAAGTGAGTCCTTACTTTCAATCTTTTAATGCCATGTTAAGTATTAATAGACTCAATTTGCATCTAGTCTAATTTCACCATCTCATCAATACAACCTCATTTTTATCCATAGTGTTCTTATCATGACTTAGGTTGCAGGGAAGTGACCAAGTCTTCATAACCGCGAAGGTACGGCGATCCGAATCGATTATACTCAGCTGAGGATCTCCAATCACACGACATATGTAGCACTTAACCCTTGCATATGTCAACCCGCTACCGGGGTTCTTAAGACCAAATCAGGTTCACGCAAACCGAGAGCACAGATACACCACCGTCCAGCCTCTTGCCACGGTGGGTACACGCTACTCCCGCCACTGCTCCACGCCCATTTCGTGTTATCTTATTCTGGCCTTAGTCTGCCCGAGGCAAGGCTTACCCATGACGAGGCATGTGACCAGTTAAAGGGTCCTCGATCAGCACGCCTACATACGCATTCAATCCTTAATCAACCTGGGTAGAACATCACCTGTTCCTAACCCAAGTCTCGATTTAAGTACTTCCATCCTTAGGATGGTTTATGTTCCTTAGGATGAAAAGAGCATCACAGGGAACTTTGCAGTAAGATCCCACCACGCTCTTAATGAAAGTACTCTTGCAGGTAGAAGTCATCTTTCCTCAGGATAACCCCTGAGCTAGGCAGTATAGCAAAAGACAACTTCTATCCACAAGATCTAAGCAGGGCTAAGCATTTTTGTAAATCAATTTTGATACTTCACCAGAAGTATCCATAAAGGTATGGATATCAAGGAAAGCAATGCATCAAAAGGTTCCAAGCAATTCCTATGAACTTAATGCACATTTCACTTGACTTAAAGTGTGCGAAAAGTATTCAAAAACACAAGGAAAGGGGTTGCATGCACCGGGGCTTGCCTTCGTTAATAGGTGAGTCTGGCTCGGATCCGCAAATATCAAAGTAGAAGCAGTTGCCTGCTTGAGAATCCGAGGGTGGTGGTGTCCTTTCTTCGGTGACTTCCACTTCTTCTTCACGTTCTAATCATAACCATACATATGCATAAGAATGGATGCCATGGGATGCTCATGAGGGTGCAAAGATAATATAAACTTATTATCTAAGTCTTGAATACAACTTTCCTTCACGGTACTCCGAGAACTTAGGGTTTCCGGAGTCAGTAAAGGAGTTCACAGGGCAGGGGGGTGTTTTGGGGTTTGGTGATCAAACAAGGTCCAAATCAACCCAAATTCTACCCAAGGCTTCTAAATAATATGAGGAACTCATATAAACATTTTGAGCATTTTTGGGATTACCAAGCATTCTCTAAAAATTCAGAACCAATACTTTTAACAACTTTAAATGCCCTAAAATTTCTTAGTTCCACTAAAATTCATGAAACTATTTTTATTAAATTCTAGGGAAAATAAGAAACCTAGGAAAATTGTTTTCATAATTTTACCATTTTTCTACATTTTTCTACATATTTCTAAAGCTGGGTAGAAAAAGAAAAAGAGAAAAGATGTAACAGTGCTGGGCCAAATTTGGTCCAGACGGCCCAACAACACAGGAAACGCGCGCCCGCGCCCGCGTGCGATGGCAGAATTGCACCAGGGCCCTCGCGTTTTTGTCTAACTATGGACGGGTTTAGCCACTATCTTTACGGGTCTCTGACACTTTGCAAATCGGTCCCCCATGTTCTAATTCTTTACAGGGGGAAGTCCCCGACGACGGCAGCGCGTTGAGGAGCTCCGGCGAGCACCTGTACCGGCCAACTGAGGCGATGACCGGCGCTCCCAAGCGACAGACACCAAATTGGAACTACCCTAAGCCTTTCCCCCAACTCAATTGCATACAAGATCAATTATGGAGCTCTGGCCACGGTGGCCGAGAATCAGGCGGCAAGATCATCGGGTTCCCGGCGATCAGAGGCGGTTTGGTTCGATTAAAGGGGTCGGAGAGCATCACCAACACGCAAGGATGCTAGAACAGGGATGAAAAAGGAATGAGCAGACCTGGGGACGGCTGGCCGCGGTGAGGTGAACTTTGCGGTGGCGGAAACCAGTTTTGGGGAGAACTAGGAATTCTCGAGCTCCGGTGAGGGACTGCTAGCAATTGGCGGTGGCTGAGTGCGTGAGGATGTGGTGAAGCTCACTGCGGGGTCAATTTATAGATCCCCGGGGCGGTGGCGCTCAATTCGAGCGGATAGCGGAGGCGGCCGAAGAGGAGGAAGAACCCTGGCGTGCGTGGGTACGTGTCCTATGGCGTGGCGGTAACTCCGGTGATCGACAGGCAGTTAGAGAGGGTCACGGTGATGAGGTGGCGCGGCTAAGACACGCGGCGCACGGTCGGACGGTGGCTATCACCGGCGTTCTTATCTGCCCAGCCGTAGGGTAAAGGGGAAGGCACGAGGGGTCGCCGGAGTGGAACCCAGCTCACCGGCGGTGTTCTCCAGGCGTTGTCCACTGACCCTGAGCACAAGTCGGGCCGGCAGTCACACGAATCACGGCGACAATCGGTCGCCGATGGTGAGATTCTTCTGCCGCGGCTGATCTGATCTGGTTGGCTACTGTACCATGGGGAGATAGTCTTCAGTCTATCTGACAAACAAAGTTTGGGCCACCTTTTCTCTGATTTTCAAATGGCAACACAACCAGTGACCTATAGCAAAGTTGTAGTGCTATAATCCATCTATAACTTTGCTACAATGTGCTCTCACAAGAAGTCACTAGATCCCATTCAAAATCGAGCTCAAAGTTCATCTCATAACACTGTTACTCTGAATTTCAGACCTCAAGCAGTCTGACAGTCCATCTTTGGTTGAGATTTTCTCCAAATTTCTCATAAGAACATGGCTTGAACCCTTAAACAAAGTTGTTTCCCTATAATTGGGCTACAATTTTGATGTGGTGACCTAGGGCAAAAACCCTAGAATCTAAAAGATACAAGGGTTCAAAGTTGAAGAGAAACACACTAATTTCAGACTTAGGCTCTATAGTGCTTAAAAGGTGATTTTTGCAATTTGGTCCAAAACTTAGGGTTTGGCTTGCAAATTCCCATATTTGTGACCCAAATGTTTTAAGATACTTATTTAACTTGGTTTTTGCACTTTAGCCCAAAAGTGGACTAATTTTGCACATAGGTCCCTAGGGTTTGGTTTTAGGGTTTTCCAGGGTTCCAATTAGGGTTTTTGGTATCCCAGGGGCATAAATGTGATTCAACTTTATTTTTGGGGATACTTTATAACTATTTCCCTAAAGTCTTTAGATTTTCTCATCTTGGGTTAGGTTTTGCCCCTTTGAGCCTGATTTAGGATTAGGTTTCCTATCCAGGGTCCTATTTGCAAAACACCAAAAACAATACACTTGTTTGAATTTTTTTTTGCCTAATGAATGCATTCTAGGTGTATCAAACATATGAAATGCCCATGCTTATGATGCCATGCTCCAGTTTTAGTTGCAGTAACACCAGGGGTGTTACAGGTCGATTCATCATTTGATCTCCATCGCTTTTCTTCTTCTTAATTCAAAGGGTTAGTACTAAACAAGATTTGCACTATCCGTTCTCTGAGCTTGACCACCAGTGGAAATCACTAGCGGTTGTCTTAACTAAACCACCAATAGAAAAATGATTTTCACTAGCGGTTAACCGCTTGTGGAAATAAATATTTCTAATGGCCCTTGCCACTAGCGGTTCTAAAAAATGCTAGTGAAAATAGTTTAAGAACCATGTCACACCTGGTTTTGGAATGTGAACTGAATGCGAACATGTACGTGCCAGAATCAGAAATTCACGTACACAGCAATTACATAAAATGACTCAAATAACAATAAAGATTAATTAATAATATTAAAGACTAGAGTCATTTACAATGCTTCGAATAACAATAAAGATTAATTAATAATATTAAAGACTAGAGTCATTTACATAATATAAATCAAAGTGCACATAATAGAAACGTAGCCAACGTAAATAAACCCACCACAGGCAATTGACTAGGGGAGGTCGATAGCCAAATCCTTGAACTCGTCGAAGTCCTGGAACTCCTGGAGATCCGCCTCGACACTTTCTTCTTATTCTTTACCTGAGCATAGACTGCACCAACGATAACCTGGTGTTTTGAGAAAGCAAGGGTGAGTACACATCAATGTACTCAGCAAATATCTTGTTTGGCTAAGGTGGACTATCTTTATGTGGGGATAGGGTCAAAGAAGTTGCTTTTAGTTCATCAGGTATTCATTATTAGTAGAAGCCATGTTTTAGCAATAACCAATCCATGAATCATTTCCTCATCAAGGAACATCATTATCATCAACGAACCAAAAACCATTAATAGAATCGTTGCATCTCGAACCATCTGTATCTCTAATCAAAGAGGATCTCAAGGCCGCTCATAACCGTGAGCACGTCTGATATACCAGTTTCTAACACTCTACAGAGGTTGCACACTTTACCCACGAGTCGTGATCCCTTTTTGCCTCGGGTCCATCAAATCCTCAAACACTACTAAGGTGAGTCGGCAAGGTTTCACTACGTAGCCTTTACAAAGACTCCCTGGTGCATTGCTGCTCGTTAAGTTTCGCCAGTCATACAAACACAATACATCTCCCTAAGGTGGGTGACTAACAAAACCAAATTGAATGAACCTCGGCACCCACCCTTAGCAGAGCGAGCACTATGCCCCGGCTCATCTAATTATTCAGTTATGGGCATCCCATTCCACCCTCATGGTTGCACTGTTATCCCGGGTGGTCACTCAATGAACAGGTCCTTACGGAGAGGTACTCAGGAAAATAGCCTGAGTCCCCTAAATTATCACAAGATCATCATCAGGATAACATCATCGTATCATAAATATTCACATCATGTTCGTTGATTAAGTTAAAGCAATAGCATAAGCTAACCATGATAACCCAGAAAGGTAAACAAGGATAAGGTAAATACAGACTAGTCAGTCCTTAGGTTTTCATAAAGTAATGCAGGACAGTGAATTATAAAGTAAATAGGACATAATAGGTTAGGGGACACTTGTCTTCACCAAACAGATGCTTAGGGTCTTCAACTTTGCAGAACTAGAAGAACCAGATCATTTGGTCGGCAACGCTTGACCGTCGACTCCTTGAAGCTCGGAAACGAATCACGATCTAATCACAACGCGAAGTGAAGGCGAACAGGCATAAGCAAACAAACATATATATATGCATAAGACATTACACCATACAAGATAAAACATTATAATAACGTGCAGTATAAAATAGAGCTCGCTTCTATGGTCACACGAGGAAAAGAAACGTCGAACTTGAAGCTACGGTCAAGATTTTAACGGGTTTACGCTAAACAAATATTAACTATAACATTTAATTCAACATTATCAAATATAAACATATCTACCATTTAGTTTTGATTAATCTACTACACTAACAACTATATGTTAAATCAGTATTTTAATTAACACGAGATTCTAAGCTAGCCAAATTTACGACACATGAAACAGCAAGACAGAGTGCAGAACGACGCGCGGACACATACGACATGTGCGAACAAAGAGCGGCAAAGCGCACTACACGCAAAAACGACGTGTGCGTCACGCGTGAATGACGCGTGGCGACACATGACAAGGTGTTTGACGTGCAAAACCATGCGCGAATGATGCAAGGCCACACGCGACTTAGCGCGCGAACGACGCGCGGGGCAGCACGCCACCGTGCGTGGAACAACACGCGCGACAGGCAAGAAAAACTAAACAGGTGACATGTTTATACTAAACAAATATTAAATAAATAAAAAGTAGTTAAGTTAATATTAGTCGTGTTAATGTTTATTATAAAAGCGTAAGTTGAACACTACACATTTAATCTAATTAGAATATTAATCTAATTAATATTAGTCGAGCAAACCTTAAGTTAATTATCTAAAATATGTGACCTGACGAATTAACATTATTAACATGAGTGTTTATAAGCAAAAACAATTTATTATCACACACAGACGCCGCGCGACACACGTGATCGACACGCGAGATTCGTGCTAATGACGCATGGCAAGGCGAGCAACACGTGTAAATGGCACACGCGACGCACGCAATGACGTGCGACAACGCACATGACACGCGTGAACGACATGAGGCAACACATGAATAACGCACGAACCAAACGCACAAAAAGCACGACGACGATGAGAGCCACACATGCAAACGGCGCGCGCGAACAACGCGCGACCCACGTGAATGACGCGTGACAACATGTGACACTTAGCGAAACAGAGCACGAACAGCATGCGAAACAACATGCACGACAGCGCGCGACACGCGCGAGTCAACATGACTACGCGCGCGAACAGCACGATAACGCGCAAACGATGCCACGCACGAACAACAACAAACAAATAAATAAAAGTATTTAAGCTGGTATTAATCAAGTTAACGTATATTTATAAAAGCGCAACTTAAAACCATAAACTAGTTTTGATTAAATTGCTACGTTAATAACCAACAAACAAACTGACAATTAAGTAAATAAAACACACATATGTCATGACAAAATAATATGTCGTAACATGTGCACGACATTATTACGAAGCTAACGCGATAGAAATAGAATAATTTAGATGTCTAACGCAAAAGTTAATAGGTAATTAGTAAACCGCGGATTTAAAGGACGCGGAACATTTCTATTAGTTGGAGCATGGCCACATGGAGGGCTATGGAGTCACCGCCACAGAAAATCCATATCAGCATATCGGATCTCGTGTGATGGCCAAACCCGAAACGGCATCACACGAACTAACCAGATCCAAACACGTGGGCACAAGAGCAGTTTTCCCACCTCTCACACGTTGCATGCGTGGACTAGAGACCGTGCGGGAGCTGCGCATGCAAGGGGCCCACAAGGCGGTTTTGCTGGTGCAGATCACGCACCGGCATGCAGTGCGGTTTTTTTCCTCTTGGCCAAGTAATTAGGGAAGTCTTGTGTTGGGTGCTGGTTTTGGTCATTGGGGACGGAGGCATCTATTATGGCTCCTATATTCTCACTTAGGGATCTAGGTACGGGCGTCGTCCAATGGCTTTTCCGGAGGGCAGAGGGTACAGGTTTGGGTACGTCAGATGGTCTCTACGAAGTGGTCACTTCCAACATTCGCATAGTGATGACCCTAGGGAAAAGCTACATAGTGAAACCTTGCTTACTCACCTTGGAAGTGTTTAAGGGTCCGTACAACCCGAGGCAAAAGGGATCACAACTCATGGGTAAAGTGTGCAACCTCTGCAGAGTGTTCTGAAACTGATATATCAGTCGTGCACATGGTTAAGAGCGGCCTTGGGATCCTCTTTGATTAGAGATACAGACGGTTCGAGATGCTATGCTTCTATTTATGGATTTGGTTACAAGATGATGATGATGGTTCTATTAATGATGTTTCTATCTATGAATTTTGGTATTTCCTCTATGAGGATGTACTCGTTGGGATGATAACTTGAGGGTTGATGATAAAACTTGGCTTATATTAATGAATAAAACTTGACAAAGTAAAAGCAACTTGCTTTCAAACTAACCCCACATAAAGCTACTCCACCTCAGCCAAACATGACATTTGTTGAGTGCGTTGATGCGTACTCACCCTTGCTTTCACAAAACACTAGGTTGCCTTTGGTGCAGCCTATGCTCAGGTAAAGAGGAAGAAGGCGCGATCATCATCTCTATACCAAGAGGCCTTGATTGCAAACTAAGTATGCACTTTCCCTGCCTCCAGTTCTCGTGCCGGTACATTTTTGCTAATTGCATTTCACTCTCCTCCCAAGCCTTCATTGCTGAAGTATCCAGTGGAGAGGATCAGGCACCCTAAGGGAACTCACCCCTAAACGCTCCTGATATTCTTGCCAAGACCGTCGACACGGGGGTTGTCCTTCAAGATTTGCATGGGCCGATCAGCCCTGAGCCAATCGTTGATCCCATCCTCGAAAAGGTAAGTTGTGTTTATTAAGTTATCTGCATCCTCTCCCTTTCATGATACTGATTTTCGTTTTCTTTTTCAGGGATTCAACCTTTTAGAGTTGATGTCATTTGACCCTGCCTTGGTGGGCTCGACCATCATCGTTGCCGCTAATCAACCATCAAGGCCAAATGCTATCTTTGGTAAGCTCCAGTGCATCAAGGACCTGCTCTCAAACCTGACTTAGGCATTAGTCTAAGACTCTGAGGAGATAAGGTGCATCCTTGAGGAAATCAAGCCTCAACTCCCAGCAACTCTCCAAATCAAGCTTTGGTCGGCCAAACTTCTTCCTTTCTTTCGAACAAAGATGGAAATAGCTCCCTAGAGGACTGAAGCACGTCGTTCCCAAACCTCCTTGAAAGCGGACATTGCCTGAAGATGGAATAACTATTTCCTTGTTAAGAAATATATTGTTTTTGTGCCGCTTGCAAGGGCATCTGATAATGTTAGTTAATAACAAGGAGAACATATGATCCATGAACTCTTTTGTTTTGGCTACCCACTCAACAGAATGTCGTCCATTTCTTAGTTCGGCCATTGTACATCCATTTATGATTTTCAACCATAACCGAACTATGTCATAAAAACCTCATTCAACTATCTTAGGTGTTCTCCACCCAAGAGTATTGGTACTACATCTATAGGCAAGCATAGATCCTAAACCCACACAAGATTGGCCAACAAAACACAGATTTATGACAAGTATATAGGATCCAAAGCAAATTTTAGCAACATAACCTCACTGTTATCTAGCTGCAGACCAAATATAGTGAAGTGGTGTCACACCCGGTTTTAGAAGGCAAACCGAATGCAAACCATGTACGTGCCAGGATCAGTTATTCACGTACACAGCAGTTACATAATATGGACATCATCACACAGTGCTCAAAATAGTATTAATAAGGGAAATAGTCGATTACATCATACGTCTGAGACGTCCATATAGTTCTTACAATAAATCAAAGTGCGGAAAAGAAACGTAGATAACGCGGCCTTCACAGGCAGCCGACTGGGGGTTGCCGCTAACCCACACCTAGAACTCGTCGTAATCTTGGAACTCCTGGAAGTCTCCTTCCACAGCTTCATCTTCGCCTGAGCAGTGGTTGCAATGCTGACAACCTGGGGGGGGGTTTGGTGTGTAGAGCAAGGGTGAGTACACATCAACATACTCAGCAAGCATCCTGTTTGGCTGTAGTGGACTAGCTTTATGTGGGGATAAGTCAAGCAGTTGCTTTTAGTTGGTCAGATTATTATTTACTAGTAGAAAGCCAAGTTTTAGCATTAACCCAAGTTATTAACCCGATGTACCCTTTCCAAACGGAAAGAATACCACTTACCAGCACCATAGTCATAACCAAAACCATCAATCTCATTGCCACCTGTAAACCAAAAGGTCTCTTATCAAGTACCACTAATCACTGGAGCTCCCTTGGCCGCTCATAACCGCGAGCACGGCTGATATATCAGTTTCATAACACTCTGCAGAGGTTGTGCACTTTACCCATAAGCCGTGATTCCCTCTTGCCTCGGGCCGATCAAACCCTTAAACACTACCAAGGTGAATAGGCAGGGTTTCACTACGTAGCCTTTACAAAGATTCCCCGGGGCTGTAGTCACCCGTTAGGTTTCCTAAATGCACCGCACTCCTCCCCAAGGGGCGAACCCAAACTTGGCAGAGCGAGCCGCATACACCGAGCCCCATTGACGGCACGACGGCTAAGTGAACTACATCCCGGATCCTCTAATTATTCAGCTAAGGGCACCCCATTCCACCCTCATGGTTGCACTGTTTTCCCGGGCGGTCATCCATAGAACAGGTCCTTACGGAGAGGCACTCGAGAAACCGCTCGAGCCCCCTTGAATACCACAAGTACAACATCATAATAAGAGAAGGGAAAACAGCGTATCATAGATAATCTCATCATGTTCATTGATTAGAGTTGAGCAATAGCATAAAGCTAAACAGTAATAATCCAACCCAAATAGGTAAACAAGGACATGGATAACAAAAGCTAGTCAATCCTTAGGTATAAAGGTGTAATGCGGGAGGTGAATTAAATAATGAATAGGACAGAGATAGGTCAAAGGACACTTGCCTCCACCAAACGACTGCTGCTCAGGGGCTTCTCCTGCGGGTTCCTCGGGCTCTTCGGCCGAATCGTTCTCTATGCGATTGCAAACATACATACATCCACATATTTAATACAAAAGAACAGTACACCATACAAGGAAACAAATAAAGCGAATATGCATCAAGTATGACATTCGATATCGCATTTGTTATGGTTAGAAAGAAACGGGAAAGGGTCTCGCAGGGGGTTAAATCTTATGCACTAACGATCAATTACAATTGGTTCTTAACAAAAGAATTCTGTTATATGCACTAGTGGGAACCTACTCATTTTAAGTTGATCAACATCGCACGAGATAAACAATTAACTACATGAATCAATTAGCATAACGGAATTTTAAATTAAACTTCCTATTTCAATGGCATATGAACAACGATTAGCCTACTTAAAATAAAATAGCTATGATCACAGAAAGTAAATAAAATAAAAAAAACAGAGGGGGGGGGCGGTTGAACCGGCCCTAGGGGCGGTTGAACCGGCCGGGGCAGGGCGCGCAGGGGCGGCCGAGCCAGGGCGGCTGAGCCGGCCGAGCGGCCAGGGGGGGGCACGGCCAGGGCGCGGCCAGGCGGGCGGCCAGGCGGGCGGCCGGGCGGCCAGGGCGCGGCCAAGGCCAAGGTGCGGCCAAGGCGGCGGCCAGGGCGGGCGGCCGGGCGGGGGCGGGACGAGCCGGGCGGGCGGCCGGGGCGGGACGAGCCGGCCATGGCGGCGGCCATGGCGCCGAGCGGCGAGGGGAAGGGGAGGGGGGATGGGGGAGGGAGGAGAGAGGGAGGAGGGGGGCTCACCGGCGAGGGGCGGCCGACGGCGGGGGGGGCGGCCGGCAGGGAGCGGCGGCCGAGCAGGGGGCGGCGGCTGAGCAGGGGGCGGCGGCGGCTTAGGGCAGGGGCGGGTAGGGGCGGCGCTAGGGGAGAGAGAGGGAAAATGAGAGAGAGGGAGAGGGATTGGGGGTTTTGGGGAAAAATAAAGGGAGGGGGGCGGCATGGGCCAATTGGGCCCAAGGGGGGGCGCCAGGGGCGGCTGGGCCGGCCGGGGTCGGCCCACGGCGCGGGAGAGAGAGAGATAGAAGAGAGAGAGAAAGAGAGAAAAAGAAATAAAAGATCTTCTTCTTGTTTTCGAAATCCGATCTTTCTATATGAATGCATTTGCACTTTCAAAGCAATCAAAAGAAATGCAAGGTTCGGCATGGTGCATCAAACAACATAAAGTACTTAGGGTTTTTCTTACACGGGAAATCCAAACCGAATCCCGCTAGAACTTTGGAAAAGGTCAAGGTTTAGCGAGGGGAAAAAGAAAAAAAAAGGTAACGCCCGAATTTTGGCGAGTAAAGAAAAGAAAAAATTCAACTGCAAAATTCGAGGCGTTACAAACCTATCCCCCTTAAAAGAATCTCGCCCTCGAGATTCAGGGCTGGCTAGCAAAGAGCTCTGGGTACTTGGCCACTAGATCATCTTCACGCTCCCAGGTTGCTTCTTCCTCAGAGTGGTGATTCCATCTGACTTTGCACATTCTGATGGTCTTCCTTCGGGTGACTCTATCTGCAATCTCAAGGATCTGAGCTGGCTTCTCAACATAGGTCAAGTCCTCCTGGACCTCAAGACCTTCCACTGGCAACTGCTCTTCTGGCACACGCAAGCACTTCTTCAACTGAGACACATGAAAGACATTATGCACAGCAGACAAACTCTCTGGCAAACTGAGCTGATAGGCCACTTCTCCTCGTCTTGCAAGAATCTGATACGGACCAATGTAGCGGGGTGCTAGCTTGCTTTTCACTCCGAATCTTCTGACTCCTCTGATCGGTGACACTTTCAGATAGACAAAGTCTCCGACTTCGAAACTCAGCTCTCTTCTTCTTGTGTCTGCATAGCTTCGCTGCCTCGATTGTGCTATCTTCAGATTCTCTCGAACCATCTTGATGTTCTCTTCGGCTTCGAGCAAAATGTCTGGCCCAAACACTTGCTTTTCTCCAGGCTGATCCCATTGCAACGGAGTTCTGCAACTCCTTCCATAGAGCGCCTGAAACGGTGACATCTTCAAACTGGCCTGGTAACTGTTGTTATAGGAAAACTCCGCATAAGGCAATCTCTTGTCCCATCCGGACTGATCTTGCAACGCACAGGCTCTCAACATGTCTTCAAGAATTTGATTGGTTCTTTCGGTCTGGCCATCTGTCTGCGGGTGATAAGCTGAACTGAAATTCAGATGTGTGCCCAAGGCTTCATGCAACTGCTGCCAGAAATGAGAGGTGAACTGTGTTCCTCTGTCTGACACTATCTTCTTTGGCACACCATGAAGACAAACGATCCGAGACATGTACAACTCTGCCAATACTGCACTGTTGTAATTGGTCTTGACAGGTATGAAGTGGGCTGACTTGGTCAAGCGGTCCACTACTACCCAAATGGAATCGTAGCCGGCTCGAGTGCGAGGCAATCCGACTATGAAATCCATACCGATTTCATCCCATTTCCACTGAGGGATCTGCAACGGTTGCAACAATCCAGCAGGTCTCTGGTGCTCTGCCTTAATTCTTCGACAACTATCGCACTTAGCCACATGCTCTGCGATTTCCCTCTTCATTCCGTACCACCAGAATTTCTTCTTCAGATCCTGATACATCTTCTCACTGCCAGGGTGAATCGAATAAGCTGTCTCATGAGCTTCCTTGAGAATCAACTCCCGAATAGACTGGACATTGGGAACACACAAGCGGTCTTTGAACCATATCACGCCTTCTGCATCTTCTCGAAAATCTTTGCCTTTGCCTTCTAGAATCAGTCGCCGAATCTCACTGATCTTTTCATCATTCTTCTGCGCTTCTTTGATTTCGCGCTCCAAGGTAGGTTCCAACTCAACTGTGACTCCTCGCGAATTGTTCAGAAATCCGAGACTCAACCTGTCAAACTCCTTGGCCAACTCACAAGGCATCGGGCGAGCAACCATCAGATTGACTTGACTCTTTCTGCTCAAAGCATCTGCCACTACGTTTGCTTTGCCTGGATGGTAATGGATCTCCAACTCATAATCTTTGATCAACTCCAACCATCTTCGTTGCCTCATGTTCAACTCTGACTGAGCGAATATGTACTTCAGACTCTTATGATCTGTGTAAACATCACATTTCTGTCCATACAGATAGTGCCTCCATGTCTTCAGTGCGTGAACCACTGCTGCCAACTCTAGATCATGGATTGGGTAATTCTTCTCATGAACCTTCAACTGTCGGGACGAGTAGGCCACAACTCTTCCCTCTTGCATCAACACACATCCCAAACCTGTGTAACAAGCATCACAATACACCGAGAAGGGCTTGTGCACATCAGGCAAGACTAGGACAGGCGCTGTAGTCAACTTCTCTTTCAGCGCTTCAAAGGCCTCTTGACATTTCTGGGTCCATTTGAACTCAACTTTGTTGCCTAGCAACGCTGTCATTGGTTTCGCAATCTTTGAAAACCCTTCAATGAATCGCCGATAATATCCGGCCATTCCAATGAAACTCTTGATTCCTCTAGCATCTGTTGGCGCTTTCCAGTTCAAAATGTCTGCCACTTTCTTCGGATCCACAGCCAATCCTTCCTTGTTGATTATGTGACCCAAGAACAGGACTTCACTGATCCAGAACTCACATTTGCTCAACTTTGCATACAACTGGTGCTCTCGCAATCTCTGCAACACCATCCTCAAATGATCTGCGTGCTCTTCTTCGCTTTGAGAATAAACCAGAATGTCATCAATGAATACCACCACAAACTTATCAAGGTAATCCATGAATACACTGTTCATCAAGTTCATAAAGAACGCTGGCGCATTGGTCAAACCAAAAGACATCACTGTGAACTCATATAAACCATACTTGGTAATGAATGCCGTCTTCGGAATGTCCGAAGGTCGGATCCTGAGCTGATGATAACCTGACCTCAGATCAATCTTGGAGAACACACTGGCTCCTCTCAACTGGTCGAACAGATCTTCTATTCTGGGCAAAGGATACTTGTTCTTGATCGTGACCTCATTCAAAGCTCGATAATCGATACACATCCTTTTAGTACCATCTTTCTTCTCCACAAATAGGACAGGGGCGGCCCAAGGCGAGGTGCTTGGCCGGATGTAACCTTTCTCTGATAGCTCATCAATTTGCTTCTTAAGTTCATCCAACTCTGGTCCAGATATTCTGTAAGCTCTCTTAAAGATAGGGGCGGTTCCAGGAAGAAGCTCTATGGCAAACTCAACTTTCCGCTCTGGTGGCATACCCGGTAAATCCTTTGGAAACACATCTGAGAATTCAGACACAACCTTGATACTCTCAATTGGATCTGCTTCACTGCTATCGACGGCCATCTGATAACAACTTCCTTTCTTTGGCTCAGGCGGGACTAACTCGGTCACCACTTCCTCTCCTAGTGGAGACACCAACTTGATTGTCCTTTTATCACAACTGATAACTGCCTGATACTTATCTAGCCAATTCATCCCTAGGATGACATCTATTCCCTGAGTACCCATTACTATAAGGTTGGCGGGAAACGCTATCCCCCTTATTTTCACACTTATATTCAAACAAATGCTATCGGCTCGAATTCTACCACCGGCTGAGTCAATTTGAATGGGGGTTGACATGGTAGTAATCGGAAGATTATGTGCTTCTACCCATGATGCAGTAATGAAAGAATGCGTTGCTCCAGTATCAAATAACACTCCTGCAATATGGGAGTCGACTGGGAACATACCTACTATCATGCCGGGGGTCTCCTGAACTGCTTCAGCTTCCAAATGGTTCAGTCTTCCATGATTATAGCGCTGTTGAGGGCGATTGTCTGCTCCAGGCTGAGGCACATTCTGCTTCGCTGGGGCATTGGGGCCTGACTGCTGCTGGGCTGCCTTCTTCGGACATTGCATCACCCAGTGGCCTTGCTCTCC
Source organism: Zea mays (assembly GCF_902167145.1). Taxonomy (NCBI): domain Eukaryota; kingdom Viridiplantae; phylum Streptophyta; class Magnoliopsida; order Poales; family Poaceae; genus Zea; species Zea mays. The sequence goes on from NC_050097.1 coordinate 146,446,992, forward strand.
ACAGTGGAAACATGCTCTGTTTCCAACCTGAGCTGGTGCTGCCTGACTGTTCTGCTGGTTTGCTGGGGCAGGAAGACGGGGTGCTTGCTGATTCTGCTTCTGAAACTGACCTCCTGACTGATTGCTCTGACGGTTCTGGTACTGATGCTGAGGATACTGCCTTTGAAACTGCTGATGCTGCTGAGGTGGACGCTGGTTCTGCCTGAACTGCTGGGGTTGATTGCTTGAAAAACGAGGACGACTGCTGCTTCCAGGCTGGGGTCCACTGATCTTGCGCTTACGATCTTCCATCTCCTTGCGCTTTCTCTCCGTCATGATTGCTCTGTCAATCAGGTGCTGGAATGTTGGGAAGGTGTGATTCATCAGCTGATACTGCAGAGGGTCAACCAAGCCTCTCAGAAAACGGTACTGCCGCTTGGCATCGGTGTTGACATCTTCAGGAGCATAGCGAGACAATTGCAGAAACTTGTCCTGGTACTCACTGACAGACAATGGCCCTTGCTTGAGGGCCAGGAACTCCTCTTTCTTCACTGTCATCAGACCTGCAGGAACATGGTACTGACGAAAGCTACTTCTGAATTCTTCCGAGGTGATGGTGTCGGGGTTGGCATGGGTGGCGAGGTAAGACTCCCACCATGATTGGGCTGCTCCTCTCAACAGACGGGGACCATACAGAACTTTCTCCCTGTCATCGCACTGAGCGGTATGCAACTCCCGCTCCACAGTGCGCAGCCAATCTTCAGCATCCATGGGGTCAGAAGAATGAGCGAACGTTGGTGGATGACCTCTCATGAATTCAGCACGCTTGTCTCTGGGCATCTGAGGCATCTGAGGCTGAGGTGGTGCTTGCTGCTGCTGCTGCTGAATGGCGGCTAAAGTCTGACCGATGGCCTGAACTGCCTGAGTCTGCATCATAAACATCTGCTCAATCGACATCGGGGGCGGGGGCGGCAGCTGCTGCTGCTGGGGCGCCTCATCTTGCTGACCGGCTCGCTCCTGCTGAGCACGCCTTCCTCCTCTACGCCTGTTCTCTGACATCTGCAGAATGCGACCACACATCAGAACTGATCTGGCAAATCTTGCAGCATAAGAAAAGAGAATAGAATTCTTCAACAGCACTGAACAGATGAGCATCTTCACTGATCTCCAACACAGACCACACAGCTTCTCAGATAAAGAGGAAAGTGGAATAAAAGGTTTCCCAACTATATAACTAACTTTATTAACATAGTATGTAAACCAAAATGCAGGGGGTACCCACACTCTGGTAACAATCATTACAAAGATCCAAACCAAACATAGTTCATCATGACAAACATAAATGCACAGGATATAGCAAACCACCCTGTCTAACTAAGACTAACTAAGAGCGAGACTAACACTAAGACTGAAGCTTCTATGTATATATATTTCGTATTAATTACAAGATCCAACTCTAGCGAGCTATGGTTCTAGATTTATCTTGGTCTTGCAGTCGGGATTGCCATAAGACTGGTGTCCACGCTGAGGTGAGCGGTACGGGTGCTGAGTCCCAACGGGAGCGGGGGAACCACCATCCAAATAACGGCGTTCCGCGCGCTCAGCCCGCAGCTGGGCGATCTCGGCACGAGCCCTACTCAGCTCGTCTAATGCATGGTCCAGCTCCGTGTTTAGCACGGCGGCTAGGTTGACTGTGCTGCTCAACCTAGGATTGCCCTCACCGACAGGTGAGACAATCATGCCTCCTGTGCTGCCAGATGGACGGTGGGGGTAATACTTCAGGTCAAGACCGTCAGCTGCCCCACCGAAAACCGAGCAGTAGTGCGAAAGCGCACGCCGTGCAGCATCTTGCATGGCTGCCTCAGCTGAGTCCCGTTAAGAGATAGAATAATGCTCTGAGCAGGCCTCTGCACCCTGGAGACTGTTCTCCGGGCAGCGCACCAAGCAAGTCGCCTCCCAGCGGTCCGGGTAGACCCCGCGACTATGCTGGTAGACCACACAGCGATACTCGACGGACCAAGTATGCCGGTCAAATGCCCGACGTAGCAGGGTGTCGAGCGCATCGTGGAAGTGACACCCGCGAGCAGCGTCGCGAGTGATGGGTCGAGCAACCCATCCTTCCGGCTCAGGGTTAGCAGAGAAGTCGGTGTCGTGGCTCGAGCTGTCGTCGCCATCTCCGTCGTCTGGGTCTCCTCCAGCAGCTACTCCAGAAGCTGGGGCGCCCAGTGGTGGTGCAGGGGGCGGCTCCAGAGGAAGCACAGGGGAGCAGCTCCTCACAGACTCTATCTCCTGGTGGAGCGAGAAGGAAGAGCTCTGCTGCTCCTGTCGTCGACGTTCCTGCTCCTCACGCAGGCGGTGGTGTAGTCTCTCCAAGTGGCTGGACTGTCCGGCCACGGGACGGCGAAGCGGACGCTCAGCAAGGCGGGAAGGTAAGAAGGGGATGACTGACTTTCGTGCAGTGTGTCTAAGACGAGCCATCTATAAAAGACATCGCAAGCAAAAGGGTGAGAACAGAATCAATATGACCAGCAAGTAATGAACCATAAATAAATGAAGGATTAGGATAAAACATGATTTTCAGCAAGGTATAGTATATAGTAGAACATAGGTTTGGTCGGTAGGACCAACTTTTGAAGAGATATCAAAGTCAAGGTAGGGACAAAGGTCTATAGTCCTTAGAACGACCATTCTACTCTAGGTTAGCGGTCCTACAGTCAGCACGGCTTTGATACCACTTATGTCACACCCGGTTTTAGAAGGCAAACCGAATGCAAACCATGTACGTGCCAGGATCAGTTATTCACGTACACAGCAGTTACATAATATGGACATCATCACACAGTGCTCAAAATAGTATTAATAAGGGAAATAGTCGATTACATCATACGTCTGAGACGTCCATATAGTTCTTACAATAAATCAAAGTGCGGAAAAGAAACGTAGATAACGCGGCCTTCACAGGCAGCCGACTGGGGGTTGCCGCTAACCCACACCTAGAACTCGTCGTAATCTTGGAACTCCTGGAAGTCTCCTTCCACAGCTTCATCTTCGCCTGAGCAGTGGTTGCAATGCTGACAACCTGGGGGGGGGGGGGGGGGTTTGGTGTGTAGATCAAGGGTGAGTACACATCAACATACTCAGCAAGCATCCTGTTTGGCTGTAGTGGACTAGCTTTATGTGGGGATAAGTCAAGCAGTTGCTTTTAGTTGGTCAGATTATTATTTACTAGTAGAAAGCCAAGTTTTAGCATTAACCCAAGTTATTAACCCGATGTACCCTTTCCAAACGGAAAGAATACCACTTACCAGCACCATAGTCATAACCAAAACCATCAATCTCATTGCCACCTGTAAACCAAAAGGTCTCTTATCAAGTACCACTAATCACTGGAGCTCCCTTGGCCGCTCATAACCGCGAGCACGGCTGATATATCAGTTTCATAACACTCTGCAGAGGTTGTGCACTTTACCCATAAGCCGTGATTCCCTCTTGCCTCGGGCCGATCAAACCCTTAAACACTACCAAGGTGAATAGGCAGGGTTTCACTACGTAGCCTTTACAAAGATTCCCCGGGGCTGTAGTCACCCGTTAGGTTTCCTAAATGCACCGCACTCCTCCCCAAGGGGCGAACCCAAACTTGGCAGAGCGAGCCGCATACACCGAGCCCCATTGACGGCACGACGGCTAAGTGAACTACATCCCGGATCCTCTAATTATTCAGCTAAGGGCACCCCATTCCACCCTCATGGTTGCACTGTTTTCCCGGGCGGTCATCCATAGAACAGGTCCTTACGGAGAGGCACTCGAGAAACCGCTCGAGCCCCCTTGAATACCACAAGTACAACATCATAATAAGAGAAGGGAAAACAACGTATCATAGATAATCTCATCATGTTCATTGATTAGAGTTGAGCAATAGCATAAAGCTAAACAGTAATAATCCAACCCAAATAGGTAAACAAGGACATGGATAACAAAAGCTAGTCAATCCTTAGGTATAAAGGTGTAATGCGGGAGGTGAATTAAATAATGAATAGGACAGAGATAGGTCAAAGGACACTTGCCTCCACCAAACGACTGCTGCTCAGGGGCTTCTCCTGCGGGTTCCTCGGGCTCTTCGGCCGAATCGTTCTCTATGCGATTGCAAACATACATACATCCACATATTTAATACAAAAGAACAGTACACCATACAAGGAAACAAATAAAGCGAATATGCATCAAGTATGACATTCGATATCGCATTTGTTATGGTTAGAAAGAAACGGGAAAGGGTCTCGCAGGGGGTTAAATCTTATGCACTAACGATCAATTACAATTGGTTCTTAACAAAAGAATTCTGTTATATGCACTAGTGGGAACCTACTCATTTTAAGTTGATCAACATCGCACGAGATAAACAATTAACTACATGAATCAATTAGCATAACGGAATTTTAAATTAAACTTCCTATTTCAATGGCATATGAACAACGATTAGCCTACTTAAAATAAAATAGCTATGATCACAGAAAGTAAATAAAATAAAAAAAAACAGAGGGGGGGGCGGTTGAACCGGCCCTAGGGGCGGTTGAACCGGCCGGGGCAGGGCGCGCAGGGGCGGCCGAGCCGGGGCGGCTGAGCCGGCCGAGCGGCCAGGGGGGGGCGCGGCCAGGGCGCGGCCAGGCAGGCGGCCAGGCGGGCGGCCGGGCGGCCAGGGCGCGGCCAAGGCCAGGGCGCGGCCAAGGCGGCGGCCAGGGCGGGCGGCCGGGCGGGGGCGGGACGAGCCGGGCGGGCGGCCGGGGCGGGACGAGCCGGCCATGGCGGCGGCCATGGCGCCGAGCGGCGAGGGGAAGGGGAGGGGGGATGGGGGAGGGAGGAGAGAGGGAGGAGGGGGGCTCACCGGCGAGGGGCGGCCGACGGCGGGGGGGGGCGGCCGGCAGGGAGCGGCGGCCGAGCAGGGGGCGGCGGCTGAGCAGGGGGCGGCGGCGGCTTAGGGCAGGGGCGGGTAGGGGCGGCGCTAGGGGAGAGAGAGGGAAAATGAGAGAGAGAGAGAGGGATTGGGGGTTTTGGGGAAAAATAAAGGGAGGGGGCGGCATGGGCCAATTGGGCCCAAGGGGGGGCGCCAGGGGCGGCTGGGCCGGCCGGGGTCGGCCCACGGCGCGGGAGAGAGAGAGATAGAAGAGAGAGAGAAAGAGAGAAAAAGAAATAAAAGATCTTCTTCTTATTTTCGAAATCCGATCTTTCTATATGAATGCATTTGCACTTTCAAAGCAATCAAAAGAAATGCAAGGTTCGGCATGGTGCATCAAACAACATAAAGTACTTAGGGTTTTTCTTACACGGGAAATCCAAACCGAATCCCGCTAGAACTTTGGAAAAGGTCAAGGTTTAGCGAGGGGAAAAAGAAAAAAAAGGTAACGCCCGAATTTTGGCGAGTAAAGAAAAGAAAAAATTCAACTGCAAAATTCGGGGCGTTACAAGTGGAGAACAACATGGTTATGTTGTTGAATCTCCCTTGGACCCCTAGGCCCGTCATAAGATGTTATGTTTTACCACCATTGTGTGGCTGTCCATAATAGGGACAATTTCAGATAGGTACGTCTCACACGTGAGACGAGCCTATCTGAAACGGGTGACACATAGGTTTTGTTACTAAAACAATACCACAACACATGCTAATAAGATAGCAAATGAATAAAACAAATACTATAACACACTTTTCAAACTAAATAATAATGCATATTAATATGAAATTAAATTAAAATACCTCGAACCACTAAATACAAAAACATGTGCTATCAATGAAATAAAAAGCAAAAATCCACGTTAATATGCAATTGAAGTTAAACATTATATTAATTAATGGAATGACATTGTACATCCATTAACGATCATTAGTCATGCTTGAGGCTATTAAAGTGAGTCATGTCTTAAAAACACCAATCAACTTCATCAGCTGTATCGATTCAACATCTATAGGCAAGGATTGGTCCTAAACCCACCCAAGAGTGGCCGATAGAATATGGATTTATGGCAAGCCTATAGAATCCAAATAAAATTTCGATAGCATAACCTCGTTGTTTTATAGCTGCACGCCAAAATATGGTGCAGTGGAGAACAACAAGGTTATGCCGTGAAAATCTTCCTTGGACCCTGAGGCCCATCATAAATACCACGTTTTATCAGCAACTCCGAGGCTATCCATAATTGGGACAATTCTAGACAAGTACGTCTCAAATGTGTCGAGCATGTAAGACCAGACTACCTAGAACGAGTGACACATAGGTTACGTTACTAAAAAATTACTATAACACATGTTAAAACTAAAATGAAAAGTACTAAAAAATACTATAACACACTTCTAAAACTAAACAAGAATGCATGTGAATATGATTAAAGTAAAATATCCGAAACCACTAAATACAAAAAACATGTGCTATTAATGGAATCAAAGTAAACAATAATAGATGTTAATATGAATTTTAAGTTAAACATTATTTTAATTAATGTAATCAAACTACTGTTTCAAAGCATCATTGACTAAACATGTGGTCAATTACATTTTTGAAAATGCACAAACAAATAAATAATCAGAAGTACGAAAAACAACCTAATCAAATAAATATTAAAACAAACAATTTCCCCTAAACATTGATTACATAAACTGTTAATCATTAATTTTGGCAGTTAATTAAAAACGGACACCAAAAATAAATAATAAAATATGCAAAATATTCACCTCTCCAGATAGCCGGAGCAGGGATGTGCAAAGGTTGCGGTCGAGACGATGGACTACGTGTCATGGAGGCGCGACGTGTATCGAGCGAGCGTCCGTGACAAAATAGAAGAAAGAGAAAGGGATCTGGGTACATAAGCCATTTGTTTTCGGTGGCCAAAGGGAGGACCGCCAAAAATAACTTTAATTTCAGAAATAAGCTTTAATTTCCGTCGATCGTCAAAGCTATCGAATGTAAACGTCAGTTTTCGATGGCCATAGTGAGGCCACCAAAATTAACGTTGGCTGCCTGAAATGGTTTAAAATGTTGTTGTCCCTGATATGTCTAACCCTGTAGATTTAACAGCAGCCTGTTGTTTGAGGTTAGTTGCTGTGGCATTCTAACTAACAAAAAGATGTAGGATCGGAGCGTGATGTCGGTGCATGGCTGCATGGAGGTAGGTTGTTGCATTGTGTTGTTCTACTCGGACAAGAAGATAGAGATTGGGCTAACAAAACTACCAGTGGAAATCGATTTTCACTTGTGGTCGAGGTAATAAAACTGCCAGTGAAAATATTTCTAGGTGGAAACATAAAATGGGTTTTAAAATAGCAAAAAATATTTTACTTTCGACGTCGTGATACTTTTAGCGCAGAATTCACGTGCTATGGGTCAGTGGAAATCAAACCCTTGACCTCACCCTCACACATAGCACTTTCTACCACTTCACATATCACTTACATCGTGTTTATATTGCAGTTTTGTTGCCCACATACTAGAATATATTAAGTATAAATTGACTGTTCGAGGTTGTAAACGAATTCAAACGAAAAAGCTATCAACTACAAACTTTCATAACTATTGAAGTTCTACAACTTTTATTTGGTACTTTTCCCATCCGAGGCCGTTTGCAAAATTTGCATTTTAAAATTGACAAATTAAGATGCAATTTTTGAGAGCCAAAATTATTTCAAATAAAAAAGTTATCAACTCTAAAGTTTCATGACTGTTAGAGATCTACAACTTTTATGTTGGTAGTTTTTTCATATGAGGTCATTTGAAAAAGTCAAAAAATTTCAGCATACAAAAGATTTTTAGTGGCGGTTTCTTAAGAAAACCTCTTGTCGAAATCGAATTTTACAGGTGGTTTCTTAAGAAAATTGCATGTAGAAATCATGGATTTATAGTGGTGATTTTCTTATGGAACCGCCTGCAGAAATATGATTTCTATAGTCAGTTTTCTTCAGAAACCGCCACTGGAAATAACACTGGCGCTTGACAACCCAAACCACCTGTAAAAATTAAACCCCACCACTGGCTTAGAGCTCTTTTCTACTAGTGGAGGAAAGAGAAAGAGAAAGGTGTGGAGGTAAGTAGTTTATTAGCCATTAATTTTAGCTATTAGTGGTGGAGCCATAGAAATTAAATATTATTTTTGTCGGTTACCACCGGCAGAAATAAAGGATTACTTTCGATGGCCAGGACGGAGCCATCGAAAATGCCTACAATTCCTATTGTGATAAGACCCGCTTGTACAACATTCGCTCCCCCCGATATGTCTAACACTATATAGATTTAATAGTGGCGCTACGTTTGAGGTTCGTTGCTTAGACAATGCTAAGACAAGAACAAAGATTCCCAAGATGCTATTACATTTGGGATGGCAATCAAGGTAAGGTAAACAGTCTAGGTAAAATCGTAATCACCACCAAACATTTCATTTAAAATGTATTTTTGGTGGATTCTTTAGACTACAATTTGCGTTCCGTATCACTATTATGTTTGATTGGTTACATTTGTTTATTTACCAATGTTTATTAAAACATGTGCTATTAATGGAATCAAAGTAAACAATAATACATGTTAATATGAATATTAAGTTAAACAATTATTTTAATTAATGGAATCAAACTACTATATAAATGCATCATTGACTAAACATATGATTAATTATATTCACCTCTCCACATAGCCGGAGCTGGGATGTGCAAAAGGTCGCGGTGGCAGCTGGGTCGCGGTCGAGACGCTGGACGACACGTCGTGGCGGCGTGAGGTGTATCGAGCGAGCGTCCGTGACGAAAGATAAGAAAGAGAAAAGGGTACGGGTACATAAGCCGTTTATGTTCGTCAGCCAGGGGCAAGACACCAAAAATAACTCTAATTTTAGAAATACGCTTTAATTTTCGTCGATCGTCGAAGCTGCCAAAAGTTAACGTCAGTTTTCGATGGCCACAGTGAGGCCACCGAAATTAACGCTGGCTACTCAAAATGGTTTGAAATGTTGTTGTTCCTGATATGTCTAACCCTGTAGATTTGAGGTTTGTTGTTGTGGCATTCTGACTGACAAGAAGATGTAGGATCAGAGCATTTAACAGGATTGAAACATAGACAAGTATTTTGCATGTTAGATTTTGATTTGTGAATGACATATATATGCCGCTCTATATATATATATATATATGTGTGTAAATATATGTCTAATTAATTAGGTTCGGATGTGTAGATGTATTTCGATGGAGCAAGTTGAAAATCAGGCACAGGTGCAGGGGTCATCTTTGTGATGCCTGATTAAGGAATCATTCCATACTCCTTCACATTAACCTAAGTAGTTTTGAATAATGCCGCCGAATACGAGGCTCTCATCATTGGCCTCGAAATAGCCCTTAGTATGGGTATAAGCACACTCCATGCCTACAGAGATTCTCAATTAATAGTTAATTAATTATTGGGAGTATATACTATTAAAAACAAGGTCTTATACCATATTTTAGAAAAGCAAAAACGCTTATATCCATGTTTGCTGATTTAAAAGTTCAGCATGTTGTACGAAATAAAAATGAAAAGGCAGATGCACTAGCTAGTTTAGCTACTAGCATGTCACTAAATCCACATGACACATAGGATGTACATGTGGAGGAACGTAGAGTCCTTCCTATATAGGAAGACGAAGAGGAAGAAGACATTAATTCAAGTGAGAGGTCTAGGATTAGGAAAATATCAATTAACTACACCTACATAAATGATACGCTTTATCGGCGTTCAAATTATGGCATTCTACTTGTTGCCTTGCCATTGCCAAAGATGAAGTGATAGATGCCTTAAAAGAAGTCCATGTTGGAGTGTGCGGAGCGCACCAATCTGGACCTAAACTACATTCTCAACTTAAACATTTAGGCTATTATTGCATGAAATTCGCAAAAAGGTGCCATGGGTGTCAAATACATGGCAACTTTATACACCAACCACATGAACTGTTACATCCCACTAGCATGTCTTAGCCATTTGAAATGTGGGGGATGGATGTAGTTGGACTGATTCACCCAACATCATCCAAAGGACATAAATTTATTTTAGCCGCCACTGACTATTTCTCCAAATGGGCAGAAGTTGTGGCATTAATAGAGGTAAAAGCTAAAAATATAGAAAATTTAATAAGAACTAATCTCATATATCGATTTGGTGTGCAGAGTAGAATGATATCTGATAATGGGTCAAATTTTAGGAGTAAACAAGTCGAGAGGATGTGTGCCAAATTTAAAATCAAGCATAGTTTCTCTACTGGATATAACTCGTCCGCTAATGGTCAAGCGGAAGCATTTAATAAAGTGTTATGCAAATTGCTTAAAAAGATGGTCTCACAGAATAAGAGGCACCGGCATGAAAAGCTACTAGAGTCCTTGTGGGCGTATAGATTTACGACGCAAACAGCAATAGGGATGACCCCTTACTCGCTTGTATATGGGGGAGAGGCGGTCCTGCCATTAGAGGTACAAATCGCCTCTTTACGAGTTGCCATGCAAGAAAACTCATGGAAGAGGAAGCGACAAAATTGCGCTTAAAAGAATTAGACAACTTAGAGGAAAAGCGGCTTCATGCATTGCAAAACTTAGAGGCATATCAAGCTAGGATGTCTCGAGCTTTCGATAAACGAATAAAAAGAAGATCGTTTAAACAGGGTGACCAGGTGCTCGCAGTCATCCGCCCCATGAATTTTACTCATCGAATGAAAGTAAAATTTGAGCCTAAATGGGAAGGCTTGTATGTAGTAAAAGATGTTTATTCAAGTGGTGTGTATCGAATTATTTCGCCTGGTGGCGAATATTGCCCTCCGCCAATAAATAGAAAATTCTTAAAACGCTACTATGCTTAAAAAATCATTATTAGAACACTCCATCGCTCACGAGCTTAAACTGTTAGCAAGAAGAAAAAAAATCACTATATGCTCCATCGCTCATGAGCTTACTGATAGCGAGTAAAAAAGAATAAAGTCATCATTCTCCATCGCTCATGAGCTTAAACTGTTAGCGAGGAAAACAATCATCATACCTTCCAACGCTTCATGAGCATAAACTGTAAGCAACAAAAAATTATGCTCCAACATTTCATGAGCCTAAACTGTAAGCAACAAAAAAATTACGCATGCTCCATCGCTCATGAGCTTAAACTGTTAGCGAGCAAAAAAATCACCATATACTCCAACGATTCATGAGCCTAAACATTAAGTAATAAAAATACGTGATCCATCACTCACGAGCTTAAACTATTAGCAAGAGAAAAAATTCAACATATGCTCTAACGCTTCATGAGCCTAAACTGTAAGCGACCAAATATAATTATTTGGCAACGTGTGTGCATGTATAAATCGCTTTAAAAAGGAAAAAGAGGGATATGTGTACTTCTATGGCTTGAATAAAGACACCGAACAAATTGTTGTGTTTCAGAGAGTTTTAAAAACTTCAACAAGAGATAACGACTGCAAACACAAAATCATATTAAAAAATGATGGATCAAACTTTGGCTATGAGCCATGTACAAAACAATCTGATCTATAGTCACAAGACACAATGTACACCCTTATCGGATAAATATTATGGTGGTATAAGACATAGTCCACTTGCAATATTGGTTTTCTACAATTGCCATCCCAAGTAAGCAACACCACTATCATTGGCACTTGCATTATCAACTGTTATAGTCATTATTTTTGTCTAAACCTCATTTAACCAAGCTTTTCATCAAGCTTTTCCCAATGTTGTCCCCCTTATGTCCCTTTGCCTTGAAAAAGCTAATGACTTTCTCGTGTAGAGTCCAATTCTGATCAATAAAACTTATTGTGTAAGAAACCTTATGATGTGTAAGAAACTAAAAATGCATGCATGCATGGTGTTATATATATTGTTACTCCTTATTTCTTTAACATGTGTGCACTCATGGATCGAACACGTATGAAGAATGAGTTCTAACTAAATCTTCTAATCTCCTCTTAATAGGAAGGATAATGATGTGCAAGAGCAAGACAAACCAAACCAAGCGACAGTCAATTATTACTATCATATCACATTACCGAAAATCAGCTCTTTGACAAAGTGCCAAATTATTTACCAAGTGGTTTTAGGCATGTCGATACAAAAAATACTGTAGCAAATTGATTTGTATTGGCAGTTCAGTTATGACAACCGCCAGCAAAAACGATTGCCCCTAGTGGTTGACCTAAGAAAACCACTAGTACAAATCCTTTGTATGAAACATAAACTGGGATTTGAAAAAAGCAAAAACTTATTTCAGTTGTGTCTAGATTGCAATTTTGTTGCCCACATATTAGAACATACAAACCGAGTATAAGTTGTTTGTTTGAAGTTGTAAATCTATTCAAACAAAATAGTGGTCGTCCACAAAGTTAAATAACTTTATAAGTTTTACAACTATTATTTTGTATTTTGGTACATTTTTCATCCGAGGACGTTTGCAAATTTTGCATTATAAAGTTTGTCATATTCAGATGCAATTTTCATAGCCCAAATGATTTCAAATGAAAAAGTTGTCAACTATAAATTTCACAACTTTTAAAGATCTACAAATTTTATTTTGGTGGTTTTTTCTTACGATGTCATTTGAAAAGCTCAAAAAATTATTTCAAATGATTTTTACATGTGGTTTTCTTAAGAAACGCTGGTAGGAATCGTGAGTACAAATATGATTACTAGCGGTTTCCTTAAGAAAATCGTCAGTAGAAATGGCACGATCTAGCGGTTTTCTTAAGGAATCGCCATTACAAATATGATTACTACAGGCAGTTTCTCGAGTCGGGATGGCCAATTTATTTTCATTGGTGCTCGATAACCAAAACCTCTTGTAAAAATTATACCTTAGTGCAGGCATAGAGTTTTTTTACTAGTGGCAGTCTCAAAGAAGCTCTTTGTCGAGCCCAGACAAAAAATGCTTGGCAAAAAAATACTCGGTAAATAGCTTCTTTACCGAGTATCTTTTTTACAGTAGGCAAAGAGTTTCTTTGCCTGTGTCTTTTTTATACTAGACAAAAACAATTTTCAAATCACATTTTGACGTATTAAATTAATTCAAATGAAAACTTATCAACTACATCGTTGTATAACTCCTTAAGATGTACAATTTTTTATTTTGGTCATTTCTTCATATGACAAAATAATCGTAAATTTGTTCACAAATCGTATACATCTCTCTAATAGTTTATGAAACTACAAGGGGATTTATAGAATTTATAAATAATGTTAGAACCACCATGTTGGATGAATAAATGACCAAATAACCAGAATAACTTTAAATTTTGTAGTTGGTAACTTTTTGATTTGAAGTCATCTTGTCAACAAAAACTATGTCTGAATTCTTGTTGATGCCGCTGTAGAAGTTATTCGAGCCCTGACTCCTCGCTATGGGTACTGTGGTCCTGGTCATACTCTTCTTGGCGTCTCAATTCTTGTTCATGTCATCACGCGCGTGGTGCCTCGACGCTGCTCTGCACGTTAAGATAACTATTGGGTCGATGGTGTATGTCCCCCTTTGGATGAGCTAGAGGAAGAAGATGATTTTCCTCTTACCTAAGGATTTGCCGGTAGGCGTTTCCATCCAATGAGTTAGGGAGGTCGTTGTCGATTTGAGCCAGCACACCTCCGACTTAACTTGGTGTTTGCATGAATTGAGAGAAGTCGGGTAGCAACTAACACGGAAGGAATAATTGGCCACATGGTTGAAGGTCGTCACACTCGACATGCTCGTGCCGGTGCTCATGCTCATGCATGAAATCTTGAACATCATGTCATCTCTTCCGTCTAGCATTCATCTTTTCAATGAATCCTTGCTCGTCTGGGGTCGGATCACGTTCGCTGGCGTTATGATGACACCGGATGTTCTAGCGTCGGTTCTGGTCACAGTGCCTGTTGTACTACTATGAGTCTTCCCCTGCCATGGTGGATTTGTTGTCAGAGACAACATCATCTTCCACTCCCCTGTTGATGACAAGCTCATCACGGAAGTAGAGGGGTCGTTCTGGCACCATAGCCATGGTGACCACATCAGTAGACTTGGTGATCACGATAGCTTCATAAAGCTTGGAGATCTTGGGTAGGCATGATCCGCATGAGCGTGAATCCACGCGGGATGCGACGCTCTGGGCTCCGACAGAATGTCACTAGCCCACCAAACGTCCTTTGAGGGTAATGATGATGACGAGCCCTAATTGGAATCTGGCAGGGGAGGTCTTCCCTTTGTCGACTTATAGTGGTTGTCGTGGTGGTGGTGTTGGTGTATGAGACCATGGCCCCCAACGTATTTCGGGGTGACTATTAGGGGCCCACTTTGGTCAAATGTCCTCAAAACAATAGTTTATCAGTTATTTCTAAGTCTATTTCAAGTGTAATAGGGTGAATGTCGAAGGGCTACTTCGTATAGAGATGATGTGCATTTATCACGATTGCAAAGACAAAGATACAAGCTTCGAAATAGTGATATACACACACGATGAAGGAGCAACTGGAGCAAGGTAGAGTCCTCAATACTTGTTAAGCAAGACTATGAAGGGAAAAAGACAGTAGTGCCCTTAGTCAGCCTTGTAACTCATATGTATAGGCTTGAGGACATGATTGTAATTTCAATAGATATGTACCGCAAACTATAAATAGAGGAATAATGTCATGCATTTGGTACGCTTTTTTCTCAGAGAGAACTGACTCATTCTACCTGCGAAGCTGTTCACGTTTTCTACCTTGGTATTGTTGCTTGTAAAAGCCGAATGTACAATTGGAATCATTGATCATATAACGGAATGAAGTAAAGTAATGTATGACCAAGATGAGTTACTCATTTTATATTTATATTTTACATATTCAATTCCTGTCATCTTTTATGACTCATACTCCTTACATTCTCCCTTTAAGTAATCTCTTCAAGAAAAGTTAATTAAAGGGTAAAGTGAAAGATTAATTAATTTGTGTTGCCTTGTTTTTGATATCCCTTAGGAGTAAAAAATCAGTGACCAACAGTGAGGCTTTGCATGCCTTGAACCAAGGCGTACTTGGTCAAAGGTGGTCGTGGATGTCAAAGTCCGATGCACTTAGAGTTGTGCAAGGTAGAAATTCTTGTGAGCCCTCAAGAGAGGGTGAACTTCTTCTTTGCCTCCCCTCTGCCTCCGACTGGTCTGAGTCCAGACTTTAGTCGGGGATGTCATGATGTTCGCTCATGGAGGAGGGACATGCGTCGACCAATGTTCGGTCAGTGCTACATCTATTCATCATGGTTGAACAGTTGATTGGGACATTTGAACCCGAGGTTGGGTGGGTGTAGCTCGTGCCAACAGTGTTGCCTACTATGGCTTCACCATGGATGTCGCTGGAATTGTTGCGGACCTGGACGATGGACCTTACAAATCACAGCAGTTGATAACTACCTCTTGATTTTCTCCTTCACATCAACGATGCGATGGAAAGCTCCACTCTTATCAACGATGCATGAGATGGATCCAAAATGGAACATCTCACCTAGAGCGAAGTTGACGATGGTGGCCAATGTAACACCCATGGAGCTATCCATTATCTATGTTGCACTCCCTACCTGGCACACCAACATTGGTGTTTAGCATCGGCAACATACTATGGGATGTACCACGTAGTGTTTTTGTGTTCAGCGAAGTCGACGATAGCTTCATGGTTCGTGTGAGGCACAATGGGACTCAAAGATCTAAACAAGTTTCGGACGCTGAGATGCATAAACCCTATGTCATGTGTTCTACTGAGATGGTATTGCTCTTTTATTGGAGGTTACAAAGTAGATTAGAACTAAATTTTCGTTGTGCCTATTAGTGGATCCAATCATTCGGTAGGGGTCCCTAACCAACCTTATATATCTGATGAGATTAGGGTTACATGGTTCAATAGATCACTATTGCTATGCTTACAACTATGGAGCCAACTACGACTAGCACGCAAGTGTGTGATTCTATGTTGGCTTATCTTCGCTGCTGCATGTGCGGAAATTGGTTACGAAGCCTTCATGCCCACGTCTTCGAGTTCCATATCATCCTCTAGTTGGGACTGGCCGATTAGTCCATGAAGCCCATTTGTCTGACCCATTGAGGTCCTTTAATCGGCCCATATTCTGAATTTGTGTCACGGGGACCTAGCGCATATCTATCCCCACACCAAAGAACTTGAGCAGAACATGATAAAGAATTTATATTATTAGTTTGCTCAATTGAATAGATTCATAACTTTGGACCAAATCATCATGAGAGCACTTTAACTCCTTATGTTCTTTGGTCACCTTCTCTAAGCTTTCGTATCTTTTGATGAGGGTCTCTTCTAGCTTGAGAAGAGTTTCACTTTGTTCACCCACTCTTATCAACATATTCATTAGTATTACCTTATCTTCCTTGTTAAGATGAGCGTCGAGTCAACGAATATCATCTTTATCCACATATTCAATCTCACTTCCCCTAACATTCTAATTAGCGGTAAGATATGCATGATAAGTGGAACGATAAGACTAACCTTTTAGAGAGGTCGATTCATCATTTGATCTCCACCGCTTTTCTTCTTCTTAATTCAAAGGGTTAGTACTAAACAAGATTTGCACTATCGGTTCTCTTAGCTTGACCACCAGTGGAAATCACTAGGAGTTGTCTTAACTGAACCACCAATAGAAAAAAGATTTTCACTAGCCGTTAACCGCTTGTGGAAATAAATATTTCTACTGGCCCTTGCCACTAGCGGTTCTAAAAAATACTAGTGAAAATAGTTTAAGAACCGTGTCACACCCGGTTTTGGAAGGTAAACCGAATGCGAACATGTACGTGCTAGGATCAGAAATTCACGTACACAGTGATTACATAAATGACTCATCATAGCACAATGCTTCGAATAACAATAAAGAATAATTAATAATATTAAAGACTAGAGTCATTTACATATTATAAATCAAAGTGCACATAATAGGAACGTAGCCAACGTAAATAAACCCACCACAGGCAATTGACTAGGGGAGGTTTCTAGCCTAATCCTCAAACTCATCGAAGTCCTGGAACTCCTGGAGATCCACCTCGACACTTTCTTCTTCTTCTTTACCTAAGCATAGACTGCACCAACGACAACCTGGTGTTTTGTGAAAGCAAGGGTGAGTACACATCAACGTACTTAGCAAATATCTCGTTTGGCTGAGGTGGACTATCTTTATGTGGGGTTAGGGTCAACGTAGTTGCTTTTAGTTCGTCAGGTAATCATTATTAGTAGAAGCCAAGTTTTAGCAATAACCAATCCGTGAATTATTTCCTCATCAAGGAACATCATTATCATCAACGAACCAAAAACCATTAATAGAATCATTGCATCTCGAACCATATGTATCTCTAATTAAAGCGGATCCAAAGGCCGCTCATAACCGTGAGCACAGCTGATATACCAGTTTCTAACACTCTGCAGAGGTTGCACACTTTACCCACGAGTCGTGATCCCTTTTTGCCTCGGGTCCATCAAATCCTCAAACACTACTAAGGTGAGTCAACAAGGTTTCACTACGTAGCCTTTACAAAGACTCCCTGGTGCATAGCTGCTCGTTAGGTTTCGCTAGTCATACAAACACAATACATCTCCCAAAGGTGGGTGCCTAACAAAACCAAATTGAATGAACCTCGACACCCATCCTTAGTAGAGCGAGCACTATGCCCCAGCCCCCATTGACGGCCCTCCGGCAAAGCCTACTACACCCTAGGTTCATCTAATTATTTAGCTATGTGCGTCCCATTCCACCCTCATGGTTGCACTGTTATCCCGGGTGGTCACTCAACGAACAGGTCCTTATGGAGAGGTACTCAGAAAAATAGCCTGAGTCCCCTAAAATATCACAAGATCATCATTGGGATAACATCATCGTATCATAAATATTCACATCATGTTCGTTGATTAATTTAAAGCAATAGCATAAGCTAACCATGATAACCCAAAAAGGTAAACAAGGATAAGGTAAATACAGACTAGTCAATCCTTAGGTTTCCATAAAGTAATGCTGGACGGTGAATTATAAAGTAAGTAGGACATAATAGGTTAGGGGACACTTGTCTTCACCAAACAGATGCTCAAGGTCTTCAACTTTGCAGAACTGGAAGAACCAGATCACTTGGTCGGCAACGCTTGACCGTCGACTCCTTGAAGCTCAGAAACGAATCACGATCTAACCGCAACGCGAAGCAAAGACGAACAGGCACAAGCAAACACACACATATATATATATGCATAAGAACATTACACCATACAAGATAAAATATTATAAAAACGTGCAGTATAAAATAGAGCTCGCTTCTATGGTCACACAAGGAAAAGAAACATCGAACTCGAAGCTACGGTCAAGAAGTTAATGGGTTTACACTAAACAAATATTAAATGTAACATTTAATTCAACATTATCAAATATAAATAATATCTACCATTTAGTTTCGATTAATCTACTACACTAACAAATGATAGTTAAATAAGTATTTTAATTGACACGAGAGATTCTAAGCTAGCCGAATTTACGACACATGAAAAAGCACGACAGAGTGCAGAACGATGCGCGGACATGCACGACATGTGCGAACAACGCGCGGCAAAGTGCACTACACGTAAAAACGACGCGTGCGTCATGCATGAATGATGCGTGGCAACACGCGACAAGGTGCGTGACGTGCAAAACCATGCGCAAATGATGCACGACCACACGTGACTTAGCGCGTCGATGACGCTCGGGGCATCACGCCACCGCGCGCGGAACAAACGCGCGACAGGCTAGAAAAACTAAACGGGTGACACGTTTATACTAAACAAATATTAAATAAATAAAAAGTAGTTAAGTTAATATTAGTCGTGTTAATGTTTATTATAAAAGCGCAAGTTGAACACTACACATTTAATCTAATTGGAATATTAATCTAATAAATATTAGTCGAGCACACCTTAAGTTAATTATCTAAAATATGTGACCTGACGAATTAACGTTATTAACATGAGTGTTTATAAGCAAAAACAATTTATTATCACGCGCAGACGCCGCTCGACACACGTGATCGACACGCGAGATTCATGCTAACCACGCATGGCAAGGCGAGCGACACGTGTAAATGGCACACGCGACGCAGGCAACGACGTGCGACAACACGCGCGACACGCGCGAACGACACGAGACAACACACAAATAACACACGAACCAGACACACAAATAGCACGACGACGACGAGAGCCACACATGCGAACAACGCGCGACCCACGCGAATGACGCATGACAGCACGCGACACTGTGCGAAACAGAGCACGGATAGCATGCGAAACAACATGCACGACAGCGCGCGACACGCGCGAGTCAACACAACTACACGCGCGAACAACACGATGACGCGCAAACGATGCCACGCACAAACAACAACAAACAAACAAATAAAAGTATTTAAGCTAGTATTAATCAAGTTAACGTATATTTTTAAAAGCGCAACTTAAAACCAAAAACTAGTTTTGATTAAATTGCTACGTTAATAACCAACAAACAAACTGTCAATTAAGTAAATAAAACACACATATGTCATGACAAAATAATATGTCTCACGTGTGCACGACATTATTACGAAGCTAACGCGATAGAAACAGAATAATTCCGATGTCTAACGCAAAAGTTAATATATAATTAGTAAACCATGGATTTAAAGGACGCGACACATCTCTGTTAGTTGGAGCATGGCCACACGGAGGGCTATGGAGTCACCGCCACAGAAAATCCATATCAGCATATCAGATCCCGTGTGATGGCCAAACCCGAAACGGCATGACACGAGCCAACCAGATCCTAACACGTGGGCAGGAGAGCAGTTTTCCCACCTCTCACACGTTGCATGCGTGGACTAGAGACTGTGCGGGAGCTACGCATGCAAGGGGCCCCACAAGGCGGTTTCACTGGTGTAGATCACGCACCGGCATGCAGTGCGGTTTTTTTCCTCTTGCTTCTCCATTTTCTCCTTGCTGCAACCGCACGGATGGCTCACTGGTCGGGGCAGCGCACGGCTTGCCGGAGCCAAGGCCGGGGTGGGCAGCGCCGGTGCAGCAGGCATGCACGGGCAGGCAGTGTGTGGCCATGGATGGCAGGGCAGACGCGACGCATGCAGGAACTGGCCGAGGCGGTTCTAGGTCGGGAGCTCGTCGGAGCGATGGCTCGGAGCTAGACGGCGTGGCGCTACCTCGTGCATGGAGGCTAGGTGACAGGGTCAGTGTTGCCGGGTCTACTAGCCGACACAGGGGAGAAGAGGTGCTGTGGAGAACTCGTGCAGGGGCTTGCATTGGAAAAGGCAGGATGCCATGGTGCTGGTGCTTAGGTGCCCGACCTGTAGGGACAAGGACGACGCGCGTGTGGCATCGCGGCACGACAAAGCTTCTCGGCTAATGCAGTGAATCGAAAGCGAGCGACCGAAGCAGGTGCAGAAATGACACGAATAGAAATCGAAAACACGAGAGAAGAAGAAGGCCTCACCAGGGGCGGAGAAGATGGCCAAAGCGGGCACGAGAGGCGGTGCAGTAGTTCCGTGGCGCAAGGGATGCTGCGGTTTCATGGAAGAAGAGAGAGGGAGGGGGTTAGCGACACCGAGATGTGTGTATATATTGAAAGGAGAAGGCGTGGGAGGTGGTTGCTGATTTTGCCATGGCTCGTATCCTGACCGAGCGAGTGAGACGATTGTGTACACAACATGGTTGATGTTGCGTGACGAGGCAAGACAAGAGGATAGATGGGGGTAGACGAGGTTAGCGGACGTGAGCAACATGTCGTTCGGTGATTTCACGAAAAAGGACACGAGATCTGGAACAGGCTCGACGAGAGGAACAAATATATATATATTATCGAGATTCCAGATTTTTTATAGGTTTTCGCAAATGCTAAATTTTTTAGGTATTTATATAATATTAGAAAAAACTGAAATTCATATTTAATATCCGAAGAAACATTCCGAAGATTCCAACCACTCTTGGGAACATCCTCGAGATATTTTTAACATGTTATTTATAACATTTTACACTCATAAACACTATGCATCGGTATGAATGCAACACTCAAGCTCCTCTACGATTTTATTTTACTAGGCTTACACCTAGATATAAAATAAAATAATTCTCCACTTTTAGGAAAAAGAGAAGGAAAACAAAGAAATGAGAGAGTAACACCTGAATTTGATGGATATTAGAAAAGAAATTTTATACCCGCAAATTTAGGGTGTTACAACCGTCTCTATAGATCTTCTTTGTACTCGTGCTTGCCATAGGTATAGTTACTCATCTTAGAAGCTAGTGGAATTCATAAGAAGATAAGGTGAAAGATTACCATTGATTACTTGAGATCATGATCCACTGTAGATGTTGTAATCAAAGTTTGTTAGAGTGTTTTTTGATAAAGCTATGTGAGTTGGTGGTGAGGGGTTTAAGTGCTAAATATAGGTCTAGAAGACTCACTTGCCAAAAATAAGGATTGTTAATTTTGGCGGCCACACTTATGGCCGCCTAAGCAACTAGAATGTTAAGTTCCCATTATTGAAATGAATTATTTGTCAAACTAACCTCATGTCTAGAACCTCCCACCTATCAAGAAGCTCCAAGTGCTAGTATCACCGGTGGTGGAGTACCATAATTGTTGTGGTCCATAACCCCTGATTCCTGCAAAAGCAAGGTAAATTTCAAGGTTTCAACAATATTTGTGAAAGATTACAATAAAAGAGGCATAACGAGCTTATTTACCTAGAAAGATCTACTTTTAGCAAGTTAATCCAAGATTCAAAAGGTTTGATAGAAATGCCATGTCTAAACTAAATTGAACTAGAATGACACACTGGAGCTAGTTCATACTAAGTTCTAGTTCATAATAAATTCAAGTATAGATACTTATCGATGCACCTAAGCTGGAGGTTCCTCATGGACATTATATCACATTGTAGGAGCATAGACACTGTGTTCCTTAGCGAAATACACACTCATGAAGTATGAAACCTCGTTTAGCAAATAAGCTTTAGTGAAGCATCCTCCTACTCTTGCATTATTTTCATCCATGGCTCGCAAGTATTTGAGTGTTCATTCAATGTGATACAACCACCTATATTTTATAGGGCCTCCAATCTTTGGCTCATGTGGAATCTGAATAAGTAGATGCTGCATCAGGTTGAAGAATCCTAGTGGAAATATTTTTTCTAGCTTGCATAATAACACCAGTATTTCTTCTCCAACTTCTCCATCATATTTTTACTAATTTTTTTAGCATAGATGTTCCTATATAAATAGCTTGGCTTATCTATTGCTTGCCACATGGCGTCAGGCTTGTAACCACAAAACATTACAGAGACAAGCCACTCCACTAGTATATGGTAGTCATGGCTCTTCAACCCAGTTATTTTTCTCATTTCAAATTCATAGCTAACTTTAAGCCCGTAGCATAACCATCTCGAAATTTTAGTTTTTCATCCATCTCATCACCTCGATCTGTCCTTAGGGGTATAGCAACCGAGGAGTTGGAGCCGTTCCTGCTGTGCTACGCCTCGCTCCATCCTCAACTACGCCGCCCTGACCAACTTCTTCATATATGGTGAGTTTTTCAATCCTCATTCTCTATTTGTGTTCTTTCTTCACCCGAGGTCGTAGATCTCTCCTCCCTACGCCATGGCCAAACAAGCCGCCCAGCATGTGCTTCCGAGGCCCCAGCGCGTGTCACACCTAGATTTTAAGGGGCAAACCCGGGCGTGACTCACATGTGTGCTAGGATCAAGTCTCACACATATGATGACTCATGGTACAGAAACGAAGGTCACATCATTAATATATAATGGAGTTTTGTACAAAATAGATAAATAATTACATCATACGAAGACAACGATCTAGCAACCATAGTTGACTAGGAGACGACGGCCTAGACCTCTCATGAATCTCACCGCGATATCCTTCATGCTCCTCCTCTTGTGGTACCTGTTCCTGACATGGGGGATGTGAGTACAGCAAGGGTTAGCTCACATACGTTCATTGCTCAACAAGTTGTGGGGAATAATGTGCAAGAACTTACCAAAGGTGGGAGCTCATGTAAAGTGTAAGGCTTATCAAAGGAGATGGTTAAAGCTGAGCATTGCTTTTAAAGTTGGTCAAAATTTTATTAGCAGTTACTAAGTATAAGCAGATACCAACCTAATTAAATAAGATATCACAATTGATAATAACACCCACGATGCAATGCATATGACATATTAAGTTTAGTTCCATAAATTAATCATGTGAGTGTCTTGAGTTGCTCTTGACCGTGAGCACAACTGATATACCAGTTTTACACTCTGCAAAGGTTGCTCCCTTTACCCACAAGTCGTGTATCCCGTCTAGCTAGGGTTTGCAAGGCCTTAGAGACTCCCGAGGCGAATGGCTAGGGATCCACTACGAGGCCTTTACAAAGTTCCACTAGCTTCAGAAAACCTGTTATGGTTCTAAGAAGGGCAATATAGGACTCCCTCGTCCAAAAAGCCATTGCATCATGATCGACCTAAGAACCTCCCTATACGTAGCTCCTCTACCGCTCTTGCCCCTTTCGGGTAAGATAGTCCTCCAATAGCTTTCCTAATTAGTCAGCCAAGGGCATCCCATTCCACCCTTGTGGTAGCACGGATATCTCAAGTTAAGCTCCATGTTCCAATTAACACAATGATCTTGTCATGAACAATAATTAAAATAACAACATAACCAAAATATGATCATAATGTAACATTAATTTCCCAAAACCAAGTAGAGCAATAACACATACTACCCAAGAGTTCAGTGGTAAACAAGGTGTGGGATAAAAAAATCTAGGGAAACCTATTAGGTCCCATCAAATTAACCTGAGCATGTCACATTGATTAACAAGAACATTATTGGGTAAAGAGAAAAGTGATCAAGGACACAACTTGCCTGTGACTTGAGATCCCAGATACTTCACCAAATTGATCTTCAGGTAACTCGTAACCTCGTTGCTACTCGTAGCAATACCTACAAATAGACAAGTAGTACATAAAAATCACAGTACACCAAACAGGAGGACAAACAACGTAAGAATATTCCACGCGAGGCTACGAGATCGTAGGTTCGAGAATCACTAAATTCTGAGCTATGGTTATGAAGTTATGACTTTCTAAAGATTTAGGTGTTAGATATAAAACAAATTAAGTGTGTTTTTTAACCATATGTTTCATAACAAAATAAGGTTACTAGATGATAACCAATATTAATATGAATCTAATGCAAATGTAATGGATAAAAAAGGAGTTAAAATGTGGGAGATATGATTTTTCTAAACGATATATATTTATTTTTATATTATAAATTGGATTCCAAAATTTCTTTATAAAGTCAGGGCTTCTTTACAATTTTTAGGGGCCTATTTGTAACTATTTTAAACCGCACGTGGACGGTGAGTTCATTTGCAAAAATCACGGGGTCTCTTATGTAAAAGCTTCAACTAATGGGGTATCTGCCCGCCTGAGCCATTGGATCCGCAGCAAACGGCCAATATTAGACTTAACATAACATCCAAACGGTACACAATGCTGACCGCAAGATCCCAGTCCATGGTCATAATTAAATTGCTCTTATCCCAACCTGTACACTACTCTAATCGTTCGATTCCGGATCGACGACCATATCTTTATGAAGTAGGACTCATTCTCAACCCTCGGATCCAATTTCAATGGTCGACGCTTCATCCAGGCAAAGGGGTAACTCTTTCTAATTCCCCGGCCCCGGCTCTCTCTCAACGCCCAGCCCGGCCAGGCACACAGGCGGTGGAACGAGTCGAACCTCCATAGCTCCCTTGCACAGCATGACCGAGCCCACGATTCGTCCATCGTTGCAGCTTTTCTCTCTTCCGTATGCTCAACTATGGTGATGGAGGGATCGAGTTTTATAGCAAGGATCCCATGGAAGATCCAACTCGGCACCCCGCGATGGCGGAGTTCTATTGGGGAGAGGGGTTGTTACGTGCTCAGGTTCTAGAAGAGCGAGACGAGCGGACGGAACGACACCCATCAATTTCGTTGAGATCTCCACGAAAATAGTCTGGAGAAGGAAGTCTAGAGCACTAGGAAAGGGGATGAGTCCGACAGGCATGACCCACTAGACAGGGATACAACACAAGTCCGTGAGCGCGTGAGGAACCCTAGACGTTGGACCCTAGGTAGTGACAGGGTCGCCATAGTGTTAATCAAGCACCACGAGCGTGAGACTGGCGCACTGGCCCCACCGGTCACCGCCAAAACCTGAGTTGGGCGACGCGATATAGGGGGTGGGATGCAGACTGGGCCAACCAAGGTAGATTGGGGCCAAAGTGCAGGTTTGAGTTTCTTTTCACTTTTTCTTTCTTTTCTTTTCTTTTATTTCCCTTTCTATTTTAGCTTTCTATTTTCAATTTAAGTCTAGGTTTTAAAATTCAAGCTCCAATTTAGATGCAACAAACAAAATATTCCTAGCATGATGTAATAATTTTTATTATTTATTTTATTATTTTGAATAATATTGATGCTTAATTCATGAGAGAGGGAAGAAGAAAATAATTCACTCATATCAACAATTGAAAATCTTTATGTTTATTAAAATATTTTCAATTTTAACTTCTACTTTTGAAACCCAAATCTAACTTTGACAATTCAAAATATAATATTGACATTTACATATCTTCAAGAAATAATTTCTAAACTAATAAAATCCTTATTTACGATATTTATTTAGAACTTAGAAAAATCTTTTTAATAAATCTAAAATAAGATTTTGGGTGTTACAGCGTCTCCTCCCCAGCCGCCAGCCTTTGGTCGGCATCCTAGCCCGGCGCGCGTGCTCCCTGGCCTTAGCAGTCGAGCGCTTGCCTCGACGCTGCTGGTGCCACAGTCCTGCCCCGGCTTGCTCCCTGGCCATGACTCGCTACACCTCCTTTCCTACTCTGTGCCGCGGGCCAAGCGAGCCGCGTCGCCGCCGGCGCTGCCCTCCCGGTGAGCCCCACCCTAGCCAGCGCCTTCCCCTGACCATGCGCTTGCTCCATGTGCGGTTGTGCGCGTCGTGCTCCTACGAAAGAATGAAACCGTTCGTGTGGTTAGGAAGAAGAAAAGTGGAAACTACTTCCTTCCCATGGTGGCCACATGGCAGCTTTTGGTTGGTCCATGTTATGACATTCTGCGTTGTTGCCTACATGGGATTTTTTGTGGATGTGACTCCATAGCCCTCCGCGTGGCTTCTTTCCGGTCGACAGGACCGTTAATCCACAGTTTATTAAATACGCGCTAACTTTAGCGTTAGACGTCCGATCTATTCCTTTCCATTTACGTTAGCTTCACAATAATGTCATGTACACGTTAAAAATATAATTTTGTCGTAACACATGTTTTCGTTAATTATTTAGTTAATCATTTGTCCGAGGTTTATTTGAACGACATTCTAATTAAAAGTAATGTATATTTTTAAATGGCGATTTTATAGATACAAGTTAATGTGGTTAGTGCCAACTCAGATATTTTCTACTAATATTTGTTTAATGTAAATGTGACGTTTGTTTAGCTTTTCTCGCGTGTCGCGCGCGCAGTTTCACACATGGTCACGTGCTTATTCATGCGTCATTGGTGTGTTGTCGTGCGTACTGTTTCACGCACGTCGTCACGCGTTGTCTGCGCATGTCGCACGCGCGAATCGCGTGCGCTGTCACGCGTCGTCCGTGCGCTAAGTCGAGTGTGTCTATGCGTCGTCCGGACATGCCGTTGCGCGTTGTTTCGCGTGCCGTTCAGTGATGTTTCGCGCAGTGTCGTGTGTCATCACGCGTCATTCGGGCGTACCGTGCGTGCCATTTTCACGTGTCGATTGCTTTGCCGCACGTCGTTAGCGTGTATCGCGCGACATCTGTGCATGATAATAAATTGTTTCCGCTTATAATCACTCATTTTAATTAATTAATTACTTGTGTAGCCGTTAACTATTAGAATATCAAGTTAATCGAAACTAAGCCGTTGTTTTAATTTATATATTATAAATGCCTGCTAATATGATTATGTCAAAAACTAAATATTGTAGTTAATACCCATTTAGCGTAAACACAATATCGGTTAGCGATTCTCACATATCGTCGTGCTGTTCGCGCGTCGTTCACTCGTGTCGCGCGTGCTGTTCGCGCACGTCGTCGCTCGTCGTCCGCGCGCTGTTTTGCGCATTGTCGCGTGTCGCACGCTGTCCGCGCGCGATATTTAACCGTTCACTTATAATCACTCATATCAGTTAATTAACTATTTGTTTAATCGTCCACTATAAAAATAGTAGGTCAGTCAAAACTAAGTAGTAGTATTAAGTTACATTTGACAAAGGTCAATTAATATGAGTATGTCGAATTAAATATTCTAATTTATACTTGTTTAGTGTAAACACGATAGCTCCTCGACCGTAGCTCCGACTATCGTGTTTCTTTTCCTCGCGTGACCGTAGGAACGAGCTGTATTTCACATTGCTCATTTTTTAATGTTTTATCTTGTATGTTGAAATGTTCTTATGTATGTATATGTTTGTTTGTTTGCGTCTGTTCGTGTTCGCTGCGTGACACCAATAGACACGATCCGTTCTCGAGCTTCAGTGAATCGACGGTCAAGCTTCGATGACCAAGAGATCAAACTCTTCTAGTTCTATGAGGCTGAAGGTCCTGAGCATCTGTTTGGTGAAGGCAAGTATCCTCTGACCTACTTATGTCCTTTTCACATGATAATTCATTTCCCTGCATCATATAATTAAAACCTAAGGATTGACTTGCTTTCTATTTACCTTGTCCTTGATTACCTTTGGGTTATTATGGTTAGCTTTATGATAGTGCTCTACTTTAATCAATGAACATGATGAGATATAATTATGATACGATGATCTTATTCTTGATATGTTGATGGATTTGGGACACTAAAGGGGGCTCGGGCTATTTCCCGAGTACCTCTCCGTAAGGACCTATTCGTTGAGAGACCACCTAGGAAAATAGTGCAACCATGAGGGTGGTATGGGACGCCCTTGGCCAAGTAATTAGGGAAGTCTTGTGTTGGGTGCTAGTTTTGGTCATTGGGGACAGAGGCTTCTATTATGGATCCTATATTCTCACTCAGGGATCTAGGTACGGGCGTCGTCCCATGGCTTTTCCTGAGGGCGGAGGGCATAGGTTTGGGTACGTCAGATGGTCTCTATGAAGTGGTCATTTCCAACATTTGCATAGTGAGGACCCTAGGGAAAAGCTACGTAGTGAAACCTTGCTTACTCACCTTGGAAGTGTTTAAGGGTCCGTACAACCCGAGGCAAAAGGGATCACAACTCATGGGTAAAGTGTGCAGCCTCTGCAGAGTGTTTTGATACTAATATATCAGCTGTGCACATGGTTAAGAGCGGCCTTGGGATCCTCTTCGATTAGAGATATAGACAGTTTGAGATGCTATGCTTCTATTTATGGATTTGGTTACAAGATGATGATAAAACTTGGCTTATATTAATGAATAAAACTTGACAAAGTAAAAGCAACCTGCTTTCAAACTAACCCCACATAAAGCTACTCCACCTTAGCCAAACATGACATTTGCTGAGTGTGTTGATGCGTACTCACCCTTGCTTTCACAAAACACTAGGTTGCCTTTGGTGCAACCTATGCTCAGGTAAAGAAGAAGAAGGCGTCGACGCGGATCTCCAGGAGTTCCAGGACTTCAACGAGTTCCAGGATTAGGCTAGTGACCTCCCCGAGTCAGCTGCCTGTGGTGGGTATGTTTACATTGGCTACGTTTCTATTTTGTGCACTTTGATCTATATTATGTAAATGACTCTAGTATGTAATATTATTACTTACTATTTATTAATATTCGAAGCATTGTGCTATGATGAGTCATTTATGTAATCGCTGTGTACGTGAATTTCTGATCCTGACACGTACATGGTTCTCATTCGGTTTGCCTTCAAAAACCGGGTGTGACATTTTCTCATGATCCTCCTCTTGCCCCTTCTGCTAATTTCATCCATTACTTCTCGCAGCAATAGAATGTGCCAGAGCCCCTAAACAATGACGACCTTCCTTCTCGACTCCTTGAGGCCACTCTTGAGGTCTCTTTTCATAAGAATGCACCACCTATGAAGAAGATCATAATGTAGCATCAGCCGAATTCTCCAAAATTGGTTATTGAGTGAGGGTCGTCTTCAGAAACTGTTGCCACCCAGGTCCAGACCAAGGCGAGGATTGTGGTTTCCAAGAAAGCACGTAAAGAGGCGTGATCATCATCTTTATACCAAGAGGCCTTGATTGCAAACCAAGTACGCAATTTCCCTGCCTCTAGTTCTCGTGCCGTTACATTTTTGCTAATTGCATTTCACTCTCCTCCCAAGCCTTCATTGCTGAAGTATCCAGTGGAGAGGATCAGGCACCCTGTGATATCCTGGCCTCTAGGATGGTCATTTCTTAGGCCAAGGCTTAATAGAATTAATAAAGTACTCATATCAACAAGATGCATCTTGTTTTTCGGAAGCCTATCTTGAAAGAACCTCCAAGTTAAGCGTGCTTAGCTTGGAGCAATTTGGGATGGGTGACCGACCGGGAAGTTTTTCTCAGGTGCGCATGAGTGAGGACAAAGTGTGCACAAAAGACCTGTGTTGGTCTGTGGGGACACTATATGATCTTAGAGAGCTGTCAGGAGTAAGTACCTCCTTGAAAGCCAACATTGCTCGAAGATGGAATAACTATTTCCTTATTAAGAAATATATTGTTTTTGTGCCGCTTGCAAGGGCATCTGACAATGTTAGTTAATAACAAGGAGAACATATGATCCACAAACTCTTTTGTTTTGGCTACCCACTCAACAGAATGTCGTCCATTTCTTAGTACGACCATTGTACATCCATTTACGATTTTCAACCATAACCGAACCATGTCATAAAAACATCATTCAACTATCTCAGGTGTTCTCCACCCAAGAGTATTGGTACTAAATTTATAGGCAACCATAGATCCTAAACCCACACAAGATTGGCCAACAAAACATAGATTTATGACAAGCATATAGGATCCAAAGCAAATTTTAGCAACATAACCTCACTGTTATCCAGCTGCACACCAAATATGGTGAAGTGGAGAACAACATGGTTATGTTGCTGAATCTCCCTCGGACCCTTAGGCCCGTCATAAGATGTTATGTTTTACCACCACTGTGTGGCTGTCCATAATAGGGACAATTTCAGACAGGTATGTCTCACATGTGAGACGAGTCTGTCTGAAATTGGTGACACATAGGTTTTGTTACTAAAACAATACCACAACACATGCTAATAAGACAGCAAATGAATAAAAAAATACTATAACACACTTTTCAACTAAATAATAATGCATATTAATATGAAATTAAATTAAAATACTTTGAACCACTAAATACAAAAACATGTGCTATCAATGAAATAAAAAGCAAAAAACCACGTTAATATGCAATTGAAGCTAAACATTATATTAATTAATGGAATGACATTGTACATCCATTAACGATCATTAGTCATGCTTGAGGCTATTAAAGCGAGTTATGTCTTAAAAACACCATTCAACTTCATTAGCTATATCGATGCAACATCTATAAGCAAGGATTGGTCCTAAACCCACCCAAGAGTGGCCGATATAACATGGATTTATGACAAGCCTATAGAATCCAAATAAAATTTTGATAGCATAACCTCGTTGTTTTATAGCTGCACGCCAAAATATGGTGCAAAGGAGAACAACAAGGTTATGCCGTGAAAATCTTCCTTGGGACCGTGAGGCCCATCATAAATACCACATTTTATCAGCAACTCCGAGGCTATCCATAATTGGGACAATTCTAGACAGGTACGTCTCAAATGTGTCGAGCATGTAAGACCAGACTACCTGGAACCAGTGACACATAGGTTATGTTACTAAAAAGTTACTATAACACATGTTAAAACTAAAATGAAAAGTACAAAAAAATACTATAACACACTTCTAAAACTAAACAAGAATGCATGTTAATATGATTAAAGTAAAATAACCCAAACCACTAAATACAAAAAACATGTGCTATTAATGGAATCAAAGTAAACAATAATACATGTTAATATGAAATTTATGTTAAACATTATTTTAATTAATGTAATCAAACTACTATTTCAAAGCATCATTGACTGAACATGTGGTCAATTACATTTTTAAAATGCACAAACAAATAAATAATCAGAAGTACGAAAAACAACCTAATCAAATAAATATTAAAACAAACAATTTCCCCTAAACAATGATTACATAAACTGTTAATCATTAATTTTGGCTGTTAATTAAAAACGGAGACCGAAAATAAATAATAAAATATGCAAAATATTCACCTCTCCAGATAGCCGGAGCAGAGATGTGCAAAGGTCGCGGTCGAGACGATGGACTACGTGTCGTGGCAGCGCGACGTGTATCGAGCGAGCGTCCATGACAAAATAGAAGAGAAAGGGATCCGGGTACATAAGTCGTTTGTTTTCGGTGGCCAAGGGGAGGACCGCCAAAAATAACTTTAATTTCAGAAATAAGCTTTAATTTTTGTCGATCGTCAAAGCTATCGAATCTAAACGTCAGTTTTCGATGGCCATAGTGAGGCCACCAAAATTAAAGTTGGCTGCCATAAATGGTTTGAAATGTTGTTGTCCCTGATATGTCTAACTCTGTAGATTTAATAGCAGCCCTGCGTTTGAGGTTAGTTGCGGTGGCATTCTAACTAGCAAAAAGATGTAGGATCGGAGCGTGATGTCGATGCATGGCTGCATGGAGGTAGGTTGTTGCATTGTGTTGTTCTACTCGGACAAGAAGATAGCGATTGGGCTAACAAAACTACCAGTGGAAATCGATTTTCACTTGTGGTCGAGGTAATAAAACTGCCAGTGCAAATGTTTTCCAGGTGGAAACATAAAATGGGTTTTAAAATAGCAAAAAATATTTTAATTTTGACGTCGCGACACTTTTAGCGCAGAATTCACGTGCTATGGGTCAGTGGAAATCAAACCCTTGACCTCACCCTCACACATAGCACTTTCTACCACTTCACCTATCACTTACATCGCGTTTATATTGCAGTTTTGTTGCCCACATATTAGAATATATTGAGTATAAATTGACTGTTCGAGGTTATAAACGAATTCAAACGAAAAAGATATCAACTACAAACTTTCATAACTATTTAAGTTCTACAACTTTTATTTGGTACTTTTCCCATCTGAGGTCATTTGCAAAATTTGCATTTTAAATTTAACAAATTTAGATGCAATTTTTGAGAGCCAAAATTATTTCAAATAAAAAAGTTATCAACTCTAAAGTTTCATGACTATTACAGATCTACAAATTTTATGTTGGTAGTTTTTTCATATGAGGTCATTTGAAAAAGTCAAAAAATTTCAGCATACAAATGATTTTTAGTGGCGGTTTCTTATGTTGAAATCGATTTTTATAGGTGGTTTCTTAAGAAAATTGCCTGTAGAAATCGTCGATTTGTAGTGGTGATTTTCTTAAGGAACCGCCTGCAGAAATATGATTTCTATAGTCAGTTTTCTTCAGAAAGCGCCACTAAAAATAACACTAGCGCTTGACAACCCAAACCACCTGTAAAAATTAAACCCCACCGCAGGCTTAGAGCTCTTTTCTACTAGTGGAGGAAAGAGAAAGAGAAAGGTGTGGAGGTAAGTAGTCTATTAGCCATTATTTTTAGCTATTAGTGGTGGAGCCATAGAAATTAAATATTATTTTTGTCGGTTAGAGGTAACCGACGGAAATAAAGGATTATATTCGATGGCCAGGATGGAGCCACCGAAAATGCCTACAATTCCTATTGTGATAAGACCCGCTTGTACAATAGTCGCTCCCCCGATATGTCTAACACTATATAGATTTAACAGTGGCGCTGCGTTTGAGGTTCGTTGCTAAGACAATGCTAAGACAAGAACAAAGATTCCCAAGATGCTATTACATTTGGGGATGGGAGTCAAGGTAAGGTAAATGGTCTAGATAAAATCGTAATCACCTCCAAACATTTCATTTCAAATGTATTTTTGGTGGATTCCCTATACTACAATTTGTGTTCCGTATCACAATTATGTTTCATTGGTTACAATTGTTTATTTACCAATGTTTGTTATATCGTCTATAGAAGGGGTGATGATTTCGTTGCTTTTAACGGTGTGTTAAAGTGAAAACCTTATCTAGCAGATTTTTCGAATGATAAAGTCAAACTTGACACATGCTTAATAGCTAAAACTAATATGGGTTGGCTATGGCATCTATGGCTCGTCTATGTTGGGATGAAGAATCTTTATAAGCTTCTAAAGGGGAACACATTTTAGGACTAACAAATTTGAGTTTTCAGAAAGACAAGCCATATGACCTATGCCAAGCATAGAAGTGAGTTGGATGAAACCATCCATTACAGAATATAATGACAACATCAAGACCATTGGAACTCCTACACATAGCTCAATAGTGGCGGTTGTGAACCTATTTACACTGTCTTTTTAGAACCGTCAGTGTTAAGGGCCAAGAGAAATCATTATTTTTACAGGTGGGT
The DNA here is from genome assembly GCF_902167145.1 of Zea mays. Classification (NCBI taxonomy): domain Eukaryota; kingdom Viridiplantae; phylum Streptophyta; class Magnoliopsida; order Poales; family Poaceae; genus Zea; species Zea mays. The sequence continues at coordinate 146,480,553 of NC_050097.1, forward strand.
AACCGTTAGTGGAAATCGATTTCCACTGACGGTCGGCGTAATAAAACCGCCAGTAAAAATTATTTCCACGAAACATAAAACGGGTTTTAAAAATAGCAAAATAGTTTTAATATTTAAAGAGAGTCATGGGACCATCTCACATGTCTCTGTCGAAGTTGCAGGCCACGGCATTTTTCGCGGTTCCTAGGAATCGGACCCCCAACATTACCCTCGTGCGTACCCTCCTCTACCACTCCGCCTATGATGTCCTTTGTGTTTAGTTTATAGTTTTGTTGCCCAAATATTACAACCAAATGAGTGTAAATTGTTTGTTTGATACTTTAATTTGAAGTTCTACAAGTTTTACTTTGACACTTTTCTTATCTGAGGTCATTTGCAAAATTTCAATTTTAAATCTTATAAATTTATATGGAATTTTTGAGAGACAAAATAATTTCAAATAAAAAAGTTGTCAACTATAAAGTTTCATAACTTTTAGAGATGTACAACTTTTATATTGCTGATTTTTTTATATGAGGGCATTTGAACTAAAAAATTAAGGGTAAAAATGATTTTAAGTCTGTAGAAATAGAAGGTTTTGAGTTATTTTCTACTAAGTGTAGCTTGTATAATTGCCTAACAAACAGGGGAGATGCCTTGTAATCCGTGATCTATTTTTTTATTTCTTTTGTTTTGTAACGTGGTATGGTATTTCTATGAAACCAGACACATAGCATATGTGACTTGAGCTGACTATATATTGTGGATCTATTTAACAAGATTGAAAAATAGATAAGCATTTGACGTCATGAATATTCTTCAGGGTATGTAAATGCGTTATGAGCAGGAGATATTATATTAAGTGGATATTCTTTAGGGTTCGGATGCTTCCTATATGTTTTGTGAATGACATGTGTTATAAAGTCATGAATATTCTGTGGCACTCGGCTGACAAGACAAGGGAGCGATGCATGCATATGGTTAGCTGCTCGGAGGCTGGAATATATCCGATCGATCGACGGCCACGCATTCCTAGATAGATTGCGGGCCGTGATCCCCAGCTCGGAATCGGAACCCTAGAGGCATCGTTATCAGCCGTCCTCCTCGTCTATATATGCGACTAGTTGAGATCGAAACCCCATCAGCTGGCCTCCTGCTTTTGCTTATCGAAACCTCGCTCCTAAATATCCCATCGTCGTCGCCTGCCATCTGCCGCCGGCCCGCCGCCACCACTGCACCGCACACTAGCTAGTAGCTACTAGCTAGACGACCGGCCGGAGATGGATCCGGTGTGGTTAGACTTAGAGTGGTTCCACATGGACGGGGCGGAGCTCGCCAACCGCGGCCGTCGACCGGATCATCTTGATGATGAGGACGATCTCTATGTAGCCTTGGCCTTGGCTCCCTACGTTGATCGCCACCGGCCTCGAACCCGTCCCCGATCCCCATCCCCATCCCCATCCCCGCCCTCACACGAGGAAGCCGGGGACGACGCTGCTACTGCTCGCAACAACAAGCGTGCTTGCATCCCCGCTTACAGCGAAGCCATCCTGGGGCTCAAGGAGGTGGTGCCAACCGCTAAGCACGACGACGACGACTGTGCCATCTGCCTCAACCCATTGGCCGATATCGCTGGTCCTGATCACAAGAAGGACGACGCGTCAGCTACGTCGATGCTTCGGGCCATGCCCTGCTCCCACATCTTCCACCAGCACTGCATCTTCCAGTGGCTCCATCGCAACACCGTCTGTCCTCTCTGTCGCTACCAGCTGCCCACCACTTTCGAGGACGAGGACACTGAAGTCGAGAAGGACGAGGAGGAGATGGACAACTCAAATTCTCGATTGAATCAGATTAGACGACGACTGCAGATCTTGTACAACTAAAAAATTCAGCCAAATTATTTACCGAGTGTTTTTAGGTACACCAGTACAAAGAAACACCGTAGCAAATTGATTTATATTGGCAATTCAGTTAAGAGAACCACTAGTACAAATCCATTGTATGAAACATAAACTAGGGTTTAAAAACAGCAAAATCTTATTTCAGTTGTGTTTAGATTGCAATTTTGTTGCCCACATATTAGAACGTACAAAGTGAGTATAAATTGTTTGTTTGAAGTTGTAAATTTATTTAAACAAAATAGTTGTCGACTACAAAGTTAAATAACTTTATAAGTTTTACAACTATTATTTTGGTACATTTTTCATCCGAGGTTTGCAAAATTTGCATTATAAAGTTTGTCATATTCAGATGCAATTTTCATAGCCCAAATGATTTCAAATGAAAAAGTTGTCAACTACAAATTTCACTACTTTTAGAGATCTACAATTTTTATTTTGGCGGTTTTTTCTAACGAGGTCATTTGAAAAGCTCAAAAAATTATTTCAAATGATTTTTACATGTGGTTTTCTTAAGAAACGCGGGTAGAAATTGTCAGTACAACTATTATTACTAGCGGTTTCCTTAAGAAAATCGTCAGTAGAAATGGCACGATTTGTACTAGAGGTTTTCTTAAGGAATCGTTAGTACAAATATGATTACTACTGGCAGTTTCTCGAGTCGGGATGGCCAATTTATTTTCATTGGTGCTCGATAACCAAAACCTCTTATAAAAATTATACCTCAGCGTAGGCATGGAGTTTTTTTACTAGTGTCAGTCTTAAAGAAGCTCTTTGTCGAGTCCAGACAAAAAATGCATGGCAAAAAAATACTCGGCAAATAGCTTCTTTGCCGAGTATCTTTTTTTACACTAGGCAAAGAGTTTCTTTGCCTGTGTCTTTTTTACACTAGACAAAGACAATTTTCAAATCACATTTTGACGTATTAAATGAATTCAAATGAAAAGTTATCAACTACATCATTGTATAACTCATTAAGATGTACAATTTTTTATTTTGGTCATTTCTTCATATGACAAAATAATAGTAAATTTGTTCACAGATCGTATACTTCCCTCTTATAGTTTATGAAACTACAAGGGGATTTATATAATTTCTAAACATTGTTAGAACCACCATGTTGGATGAATAAATGACCAAACAACCAGAATAGCTTTAAATTTTGTAGTTGATAAATTTTTGATTTGAAGTCATCTTGTCAACGAAAACTTTGTCTAAATTCAAAAAAATAAATTTTAAATTTTTAAAACGATTTCGCATGGAAAAACCAACAAAATGAAAGTTGTGGATCTAAAAAAGTTATGAAATTTTATAGTTGATGACGTTTTGATTTGAAATCATCTTGTCATGTAAAACTATGTTTAAAAATACAAATTTTCAAAAGACCTCAAATGGAAAAAATACCAAAATGAAAGTTATAGGTCTCATTAAAGTTGTAGGCCTCGTAATGTTATTTAACTTTGTAGTTGTTAACTTTTTAATTTGAAATTATCTCCTCATAGAAAAATAGGTTTGAAGTTTTCAAATTTAAAATTTAAATTTTGTAAACTACCAAAATGAAAGTTGTGGATCTCAAAAAGTTATGGAACTTTGTAGTTAACAACTTTTTCATTTGAATTTATTTAGTGCTTCAAACAGTCAATTTATTTAGTGCCTCATATAATAAATTTACAATTAATTTATAAATACAAGTGAGATAGGGGAAGGAAAAGTAATATAAATACAATCAATTTGTTTAGTGCCTCAAACAATCAATTTACACTCAAAAGTCTGCCCTCACAGTGAGTCAGTGAGGACGCCTCACGACCTTGGCATTTTGAGGACCAGGTACAAGTAATGTGGAATGGCCATTAACATGGCTAGCCCGGGTCATCCGATGATGGCGTTGTAGGCACATTCGAAGTTGCAGCCTCGAAGCGGAGGAACTCGGTGCGTAAGTGATCAGGCGTGTCGAAGGTGATGGGTAGGTACATGTGCCCTAGTGAGTACTCTCCCTGACCCGTTATGATGCCAAATAAGGGATTGTTTGACTCTTAAAGTTATGCAATGGAGATCCCAAGTTCCTAATGTGTCTTTAGGAAAGTGACGGTGACACTGCTTCCATCATCGATTAGCACCCTCTTGACTCGGCTCCTGCAGACCACTAGGCTAACAAGTAATGGATACTTGCCTAGGTGATCGAACTTGAGCCATTAGTCAGTTCAGCTAAAGGAGATCGGAATCTCATACCAGCGATACGGCGTTGGTGGGTCAATCATAGCTACCAGGACTTAGCGGTCGGGCAACTTCTGCTGCCTTTTGTTCTCTTTGGAGTCGTGCTCTCTAAAAATTAAGTTGACCACTCTATTGATCTTAGGGAACATTTAGCTGTTGTCTTCCCATAGTGGTGGTTGTGGTGGTGGGTTATGGTTCTACCTTGCAGGTGGTGGTGGTAGCTCTGGAATGGTCGGCCATGGCCGATTGAGTTCTTGAACTCCCTACAGTTAAATAGGTTATGGCGCATCTCCTTGTGGTAGGTACACGAGCAATCAAGGATCTTGTCTAGTGATCTCATGTTGTTGTTGTTGCCATGAGGGGAACCATGCTACCATGCGGGTGGCAGTCCCATGGCATTGACTTCTTCCCTCAGCCTCTTGTCCCAGTGTCGATCTTGTCGTAGGGCATCTTATTTATTCATGGACATGTCGTTTCGCTAGTCGATGAGGTCGTGGGCTCGTTTATTGGCGGTGATGTATCTGTCGGTGTCCCGGAAGAGTTGCTCGGAGGTCGCCAAAGCCCTTTGGAGGATGGCCTGTACGAAAGTGTAACACCCTGAATTTGGGGGTATAAAATTTCTTTCTTATGATCATCCAAATTCAGGTGTTACTCTTCTCTATCTCACTTTAGTTTCCCTCTCTCTCTAGTTTTCTCTCTCTCTCTTTCTCTTTTAATTAGAGTTAGTTGTATTAGTGAGGGATTATTTATTTTATTTTGCCCAAAACATATGAGTCATGGAATGTTGCATCATATTGAGCCTAAATATTCTTTGAAATGTTGCACATATTTGATTTGGTTTGAATTTGAAACTTGATTTGAATTTGAATTGAAAACCCTAGAGAAAATAAATAGAAAAGGCAATAGAAATTCCATGAAAATAGGAAAAGCCAATTCGGCCCAAGGCAACCCATTAAGCCCAGCCCGCTCGCGCCCGCGCGTCCTTGTGCCTGACAGGCGGACCCCGCCTGTCGGCGCAAACCCGAGCGCCCTCTCTCCCTCGCTCTCTCGCTGCTCCGTGGGACCGACCTGTCGGCGCCGTTGCTCTCGCCCACGCCCGCCTTCCCTCTCTCTGCCCCATCGACCCACCTGTCAGCGCGTCCCTAACCTCTCGCCCACAATCTCCCCGCCGTGGACGTGCCCACGACCGCGCGTTCTCCGGCCACGACCGAGCCCCCGCGCCCCTTTTGAACCCCGCGCCCTGCTTGCCCACCTCCCCTCTTCCATTTGCGCCCTCTACCCAGCTCTCTCGCCCTCTCTCTCGCTCAGCCCACGCGAACCGAGAACCTCCGCCACCGCCCGCTGACGTCCACCGCCTATTTCGTGGCCGCTATTGCGCCCATGCTCCGTCTAGAGCCAGGGTAAGCTTCGCCTTGCCGCCAGCTACTCGGGACACCCTTCGGTGTGCCCCTTCCCTCCCTGGTTCAGCCGACTCGCGCTCACCGGAGTGGTTCTTGCGCAGCCGGAGCTCCGCCACCGTCGCCCCGTTGCGTCCCTGTGCCTCCGTCGTTGCCCCGTGCCTCCAGCGCGTCCCCTCAAGGTGAGCAACCTCCTCGCACCCCTATTTCCCTGTGTACTGCACTGGTTATCAGACAATTGCTCGCCGGAGTTACCCCGCGCCCCAGTTAGCCCGCCGCGCCATGTGCAATACCCTCTAGTGCCCCCTTGCCGGTGTGGTGCCCTCGGCTGAGTTTGCTAGATCCCCCTGTGCGCGCCTAGGCCAACCCCCAAGCCTCTGGTGCCCCACCGTGGCCGGTCTGCTCGTCTCCGACGAGTTCCTGCCGCGGGACCGAGCGGCACCACCGCGCCCATGTCTGCCCCCTGTGCGTTGTATTTCCCTTACCTTGTTTACCTTTTGGGTTAATCATGGTTAGCTTATGCTATTGCTTAAACATAATCAATGAACATGATGTGATCTTTTATGATACGATGATGTTATCCTGATGGGGTCCTTGTGATTACATTAGGGGCTAAGGCTCTTTCTTAAGTGCCTCTCCGTGAGGACCTGTTTGGGGAGTGACAACCCGGGATAACAGTGCAACCATGAGGGTTGAATGGGACGCCCTTTGCTAATTAATTAGAGGAACCAGAGGAGTAGTTGGCTTCGTCGTAGGGCCATCAATGGGGTCCGGGCACAGTACTTGCTCTGCCGAGGCTGGTTGCAGAGGTTCTTTGATTTGGTTTTGTTAGTCACCCTTCCTTTGGGGAGATGTACTGTGTTTATCAAACTGGAGAAACCTAACGGGCGGCTATGTCCTCTGGGAAATCTTTGTAAAGGCTACATAGTGAGACCCTACTAGGTCACCTTGGTAGTGATCAATGGGGAGGCTAGAACCCCGGGCAGAATGGGATTCACGGCTTGTGGGTGAAGTGTGCAACCTCTACAGAGTGTTAGTAACTGGTATATCAGCCGTGCTCACGGTTATGAGCAGCCTTGGGATCCTCTTTGATTAGAAGAACACTGGTTACTTTTATGATGACGATTAACAATGATGATTATAAATCTGATCTCTGGTATTTCCTCTTGGAGGGAGTGCCTCTAGGTAATAACTGGGTTATTACTAAAACATGGCTCTACTTATAGTAATAAAACTTGACCAACTAAAAGCAACTGCTTAACCTTAACTCCACATATAGCTAGTCCACTTTAGCCAAATGGGACATTTGCTGAGTACGTTGATATGTACTCACCCTTGCTTTACAAACAACCCCACCCCAGGTTGTCCGCGCTGTTCTTAGTGCTCAGGAGGTGAAGCTGGCAACATGGATGACTTTGAGGAGTTCCGGGAATTCGATGAGTTCTAGTTTATCTTAGTGGCAAACCCCTAGTCAGCTGCCTGTGAAGGCTTACATTCTACGTTTCGATACTCCGCACTTTGATGTTATTGTTAAACACTATGATTATGTAATAGACTCTGTGGATGTCTCAGACATCTTGATGTAACTAAGTACCTTTCCGCTATTTAATTCAAGCATTGTGTGATGATGTCCAATTATGTAATCACTATGTACGTGAGTTCTGATCCTGGCACGTACATGGTTCGCATTCGGTTTACCTTCCAAAACCGGGTGTGACATAAGTGGTATCAAAGCCTTGCTGACTGTAGGACCGCTAACCTAGACTAGAATGGTCGACCTAAGGACTATAGACCCTTTTTCTTACCTTGGCCAACTCACCACAGCAATACCCTGTTTTTCCAAAACCGGGTGTGACATAAGTGGTATCAAAGCCTTGTTGTCTTTTCAAAAGTTGGTTATCTTGACCAACTCTATGTTATTTACTTATCTCAAAAGTTTTGTCTCACTTTCCTTTCTGTTTACTTTCTGGTCTCATAGTTCTATTCTTACTCTTGTGCTTACGATGTCTTTTGTAGATGGTTCGTCTCAGGTGCACTGCACGTAAGTCTGTGATCCCCTTTTTGCCTTCTCGCCTGGCCCATCACTCGTGACGCCGCTCGTGGGTGTCACTTCCACAACGCTCTCGATACCCTGTTACGTCGGGCCTTCGACCGACACACATGGTCTATCGAGTACCGTTGTGTAGTCTACCAGCATCGTCGCAGGCTATACCCGAACCAGTGGGAGGATACTTGCTTGGTGTGCCGTCCGGACGATGAACTCCTAGGTGTAGAGGCCTTCTCAGAGCACTATTCTATCACTGAGAGGGACACTGCCGAGGCAGCCATGCAGAATACAGCACGACGGGCACTTTCTCAGTATTATTCATTGTTCAGCAGGGTAGCTGATGGCCTTGACCAGAAGTACTACCCTCGTCATTCGACTGGCAGTGCTGGAGGTGTGATTGTCTCGCCAGTTGGTGAGGGCAATCCCAGACTGAGCAGCATGGTCAACTTGGTCGTCGTGGTCAACACAGAGTTGGACCACGCCCTTGACGAGTTGGGCAAGGTTCGGGTGGAGGTTGCGGAATTGTGTGCTGAATGCGTGGCATGCCACTATCTTGATGGTGGTTCTCCCGCCCCTGTTGGGATTCAGCACACTTACCGTTCACCGCCCCGTGGTCGCTTCAACTATGGTACCTCAGACTGTAGGACCCGCATAGATTTAGATCCATAGATCGATGGAGTCGGAGTCTGTAATAATGCTTAATTCAGTGTCTTAGTCTAGTCAGTCTCAGTTAGAGTTAGTTTGGTTATCTTTTGTTGGATGCTTGTCATGATGAACATATAATGAAGTTGGATCTTTGTAATGATTGTCACTAAGGTGTGGGTATCCCCTGCAGCTTGGTGTAGTTATTAATAAAGTTAGTTATTTAGTTGGGTAATCCATTTATTTCCACTTCCCTCTTTATTTGAGAAGCTATCAGTGAAGATGGTCAATTGTTCAGTGCTATGAAGATTTTCTATACATCTTTTCTTATGTTAAAAGGCTGCAGAGTCAGATTTGATATATGTGTGTGATTTCTACAAATGTTTGAGAATAGGCACAGAGGTGCGAGGCGTGCTCAGCCAGAGTAGCAGGCACCCCAAGAGGAGGTAGCTCCGCAGCAGCATTTGCCACCGCCACCCACGATGACCATTGAGCAGATGTTCTTGATGCAGACCCAGGCAGTTCAGGCAATTGGTCAGACATTAGCAGCGATGCAGCATGTTCAACAGCAGCCACCACCACCTCAGCCTCTAGTGCAGATCTAGATGCCACAAGTGCCTAGAGACAAGCGGGCAGAATTCATGAGGGGCCATCCCCTTGTCTTTGCACACACTACTGATCCCATGGATGCGGAAGATTGGCTACGTACCATGGAACGTGAGTTGCACACTACCTAGTGCAACGACCGTGAGAAGGTGTTGTATGGTCCCTGACAGCTGAGGGGAGCAGCCCAGTCTTGGTGGGAGTCTTACCTCACCACCCATGCCAACACTGAAGCCATTACTTGGGAGGAGTTTAGGGACAACTTCCGTCGCTACCATGTGCCCGAGGGATTGATGATAGTGAGGAAGGAGGAGTTTCTCGCCCTGAAGCAAGGTCCCTTGTCCGTCAGTGAGTACAGGGATAAGTTTTTGCAGCTGTCACGTTATGCCCCAGAAGACGTCAATACGGATGCAAAGAGGCAGTACCGCTTTCTGAGAGGATTGGTTGATTCCCTCCATTACCAGCTCATGAACCACACTTTCCCCACCTTCTAGCACTTGATTAACAGAGCAATCATGACTGAAAGGAAGCGTCGGGAGATGGAGGATAGGAAGCGCAAGATTAGTGGACCTCAGGCCAGGAGTAGCAGTCATCCCCGCTACTCAGGCAACTCGCCACAACAATTCAAGCAAGGCCACCAGTACCAACACTAGCATCAGCGTCAACACTAGTACCAGTACCAGAGGTAGTTTCCTCAGCAACAATAGCAGCAGTACCGTCAGAACACTCAGCCGGGAGGAAATCAGTATCAGCGTCAGAACAACCAGGCAGCTCGTCTTCCTGCCCCAGCAACCAACTAGAATGGACAAGCAGCCCCAACACAAGTAGGAGGTCGTGCATGCTTCTACTGTAGAGAATAGAATCACTGGGCGAAGAATTGTCAAAAGAAAATAGCCTAGCAACCGCCAGCAGTCAATGCCCCAGCAAGACAAGGAGCACCACAGCAAGCACCAGGAGTTCGTGGTCAGGCCTACAAACGTGGAAAGGTGAACCACCTGGAAGCCGAAGCAATCCAGGATGCTCAGGACATGGCAGTAGGTATGTTTCCAGTCGAATCCTACCCAGCAAAAGTATTATTTGATACTGGTGCCGCACATTCTTTTGTTTCTGCATCTTGGGTAGAATCACATAACATCCCCATAGAACCAATGATCCCACCTTTAAGAGTTAATTCAGTTGGGGGAAAAGTTCAGTCCGATAGGATTTGTCTAAATCTAAGGATTGAAATAAGGGGGATAGCCTTCCCCGCTAGCCTAGTAGTCATGGGAACTCAAGGGTTAGATGTCATCCTAGGGATGAATTGGCTACATAGAAACCAAGCCGCTGTCAGTTGTGACAAGAGGACAGTTAAGTTGGTGTCCCCATCTGGAAAGGAGGTAGTAACCAAGTTGTACTTACCTAAACTAGAAGAAGGAGCCTATCACCATTTATCAGTAGTCGACAAGGAGTCCAATTCGATTGAAGCAATTAGGATTGTGTTAGAATTCCCCGATGTATTCCCTGAAGAGTTACCAGGCATGCCACCTGAAAGGAAAGTTGAATTTGCCATAGAGCTTATCCTAGGCACCGCCCTATTTCCAAGAGAGCTTATCGAGTGTCCGGACTAGAGTTGGTGGAACTCAAGAAGCAAATTGATGAGTTGTTAGAGAAAGGTTACATCAGGCCAAGTACCTCACCTTGGGCAGCCCCGGTGTTATTTATGGAGAAGAAGGATGGCACGAAGAGGATGTGCATTGATTATAGAGCCTTGAATGAAGTCATTATTAAGAATAAGTACCCCCTGCCCAGAATTGAAGACTTATTTGATCAGTTGAGAGGAGCCAGTGTGTTCTCAAAGATAGATCTGAGGTCAGGTTACCATCAGCTCAGAATCCAACCTTCAGACATACCGAAGACCACATTCATCACCAAGTATGGACTATATGAGTTCATGGTTATGTCATTCGGATTAACGAATGCGCCAGCTTACTTTATGTACCTGATGAACAGTGTGTTCATGGACTACCTCGACAAATTCGTAGTGGTGTTCATAGATGATATCCTTATATATTCCTAGAATGAGCAAGAGCATGAGGAACATTTGAGGAAAGTACTTCAGAGGCTATGAGATTGCCAGTTGTATGCCAAGCTTAACAAGTGTGAGTTTTGGATCAGCGAAGTTCTATTCTTGGGTCATATAATAAACCGAGATGGACTAGTTGTGGATCCAAAGAAAGTAGCAGCGATTCTGGATTGGAAAGCACCAAAAGATGTGCGAGGAATCAAGAGTTTCATTGGAATGGCCGGTTATTATCGGCGTTTCATTGAAGGTTTCTCCAAGATTGCTAGACCAATGACAACCTTGCTAGCAAAGAAAGTTGAGTTCAAGTGGACCCCAGCGTGCCAAGAATCATTTGAGATGTTGAAGCAGAAGTTGACAACAGCACCGGTGTTGGTTCTGCCAGAAGTTCACAAGCCATTCTCAATATACTATGATGCTTCATACACCGGACTAGGATATGTGTTAATGCAGGAAGGGAAAGTAGTGGCATACTTGTCCCGACAATTGAAAGTTCATGAGAAGAATTACCCCACTCATGATTTGGAGCTAGCAGCAGTGGTTCATGCACTGAAAACCTGGAGACATTATCTTTATGGGCAGAAGTGTGATATCTACACGGACCATAAGAGCCTCAAGTACATATTCACTCAGTCAAAGTTAAACATGAGGCAGCGAAGATGGCTAGAATTGATCAAAGACTATGAGCTAGAGATTCATTATCACCCAGGCAAAGCAAATGTGGTTGCAGATGCTCTTAGCAGGAAGAGTCAAGTCAATATGTTGGCCGCTCACCCGATGCCGTTGGAGCTAGCAAAGGAATTCAACAGGTTGAGTCTCGGATTTCTGACAACACTCGAGGAGTGACAATTGAGCTGGAACCCACCCTAGAGCAAGACATCAGAAAAGGTCAAAAGGATGATGAGAAGATCAACGAGATCCGGCAGCTGATCATCGATGGGAAAGGTCCAGATTTCCGTGAAGATACAGAAGGAGTGGTATGGTTCAAAGATAGACTGTGTGTTCCCAACATCACCTTGATTCGGGAACTGATTCTCAAGGAAGCTCATGAGACAGCATATTCTATACACCCTGGTAGTGAGAAAATGTACCAAGACTTGAAGAAGAGATTCTGGTGGTATGGTATGAAAAGAGAGATAGAAGAGTATGTGGCTAGATGTGACAGTTGTCAGAGGATCAAGGCAGAACATCAGAGATCTGTAGGATTGTTGCAGCCGTTGCAGATTCCGTAGTGGAAATGGGATGAGATTGGGATGGACTTTATAGTTGGTCTGCCCCGCACTCAAGCTGGTTATGACTCCATCTGGGTAGTAGTGGACCGTTTGACAAAGACGACCCATTTCATACCAGTCAAGACCACCTATAACAATGCAATATTGGCAGAATTATACATGTCTCGGATTGTGTGCTTGCATGGAATTCCAAAGAAGATAATATCGGATAGAGGCACCCATTTTACTTCTCACTTTTGGCAGCAGCTACACGAAGCTTTGGGTACACACTTGAAATTCAGTTTAGCTTATCACCCGCAGACAGATGGCCAGACTGAGAGAACCAACCAGATTCTTGAGGATATGTTGAGAGCTTGTGCTTTGCAAGACCAGCTAGGTTGGTACAAGAGGCTACCATATGCGGAATTCTCCTACAACAACAGCTACCAAGCCAATCTGAAGATGTCACCATTCGAAGCACTTTATGGGAGGAATTGCAGAACTCCATTGCATTGGGATCAACCCGGTGAAAGGCAGGTATTCGGCCCTGAGATTTTGCTTGAAGGCGGAGAGAATATCAGGATGATCCAGGAAAATCTGAAGGCAGCATAGTCCAGGCAGCGAAGCTATGCTGACACCAGAAGAACAGAACTCAGTTTTGAAGTGGGAGACTATGTCTACTTGAAAGGTTTGGAGTCAAAGGCAAGCTAGCACCTCGCTATATCGGTCCATATCAGATTCAAGCGAGATGTGGAGAAGTGGCTTAACAACTCAGCTTACCAGAGAACCTGTCCGCAGTGCATGATGTGTTCCACGTGTCTCAGTTAAAGAAATGCTTGCGAGTACCAGAAGAGCAGCTGCCAATGGAAGACCATGAAGTTTAAGAGGATCTGACATACGTTGAGAAGCCAACGCAAATTCTGGAGACAGCAGATCGAGTCACTCGGAGGAACACCATCAGAATGTGCAAAGTCAAATGGGGCCATCATTCAGAAGAAGAAGCAACCTGGGAAAGAGAAGATGATCTGAGAGCCAAGTACCCTGAACTCTTTGCTAGCCAGCCCTGAATCTCGAGGGCGAGATTTTTTAAGGGGAATAGGTCTGTAACACCCTGAATTTGGGGGTATAAAATTTCTTTATTATGACCATCCAAATTCAGGTGTTACTCTTCTCTATCTCACTTTAGTTTCCCCTTCTCTCTAGTTTTCTCTCTCTCTTTCTCTTTTAATTAGAGTTAGTTGTATCAGTGAGGGATTATTTATTTTATTTTGCCCAAAACATGAGTCATGGAATGTTGCATCATATTGAGCCTAAATATTCTTTGAAATGTTGCACATATTTGATTTGGTTTGAATTTGAAACTTGATTTGAATTTGAATTGAAAACCCTAGAGAAAATAAATATAAAAGGCAATAGAAATTCCAGGAAAATAGGAAAAGCCAATTCGGCCCAAGGCAGCCCATTAAGCCCAGCCCGGGCCCGCGCGATCATGTGCCGGACAGGCGGACCCCGCCTGTCGGCGCAAACCCAAGCGCCCTCTCTCCCTCGCTCTCTCGCTGCTCTGTGGGACCGACCTGTCAGCGCCGTTGCTCTCGCCCACGTCAACCTTCCCTCTCTCTGCCCCACCGACCCCACCTGTCAGCGCGTCCCTAACCTCTCGCCCACGATCTCCCCGCCGTGGACGTGCCCATGACCGCGCGTTCTCTGGCCACGACCGAGCCCCCGCGCCCCTTTTGAACCCCGCGCCTTGCTCGCCCACCTCTCCTCTTCCATTTGCGCCCTCTGCCCAGCTCTCTCGCCCTCTCTCTCGCTCTTCCCACGCGAACCGTGAACCTCCGCCACCGCCTGCCGACGTCCACCGCCTGTTCCATGGCCGCCGTTGCACCCGTGCCCTGTCCAGAGCCACGGTAAGCTTCGCCTTGCCGCCACCTACTCGGGACACCCTTCGGTGTGCCCCTTCCTTCCCTAGTTCAGCCGGCCCGCGCTCACCAGAGTGGTTCTTGTGCAGCCGGAGCTCCGCACCGTCGCCCCGTCGCGTCCCTGTGCCTCCGCCGTTGCCCCGTGCCTCCAGCGTGTCCCCTCAAGGTGAGCAACCTCCCCGCGCCCTATTTCCCTGTGTACTGCACTGGTTATCGAGCAATTGCTCGCCGGAGTTGCCCCGCGCCGTCGTTAGCCCAATGCACCATGTGCAGCGCCCTCTAGTGCCCCCGCGCCGGCGTGGTGCCCTCGGCTGAGTCCGCCAGATCGCCATGTGCGCGCCTAGGCCAACCCCCAAGCCTCGGGTGCCCCGCCGTGGCCGGTCTCCTCGTCTCCGGTGAGTTCCCGCCGTGGGACCAAACGGCGCCACCGCGCCCATGTCTGCCCCCTGCGGTTAGATCTCGACCGTTCGCCCGAGAGCGGACAGTGTAGAGCTAACCCGAGTGGATCTAATCGTAGCCGCTCGATCCAGATCCAACCTTTTCTCCTCTCTCCCCCTCACCTGTGTCTCTGCCCCTGGGCCTGGCTGGTCAGCCCGCCCTATCTCGCTGACGCCCTGGCCCCACTTGTCAGTCGTGTCTACGCGCCTGTGTCCGCGCGATCTAATCTGGGTCATCGGTTTCTGATCCGATGGCTGAGATTACCCCGTACCCCTTCGCGTGATCGTTTTGCTTAAGAACCCCCCTGGTTTTAGGAAATCAACCCACTGTCCTCTATTTTAGCGCATCGGTCTCTGGTTTCTTTAGATTAGCCCCTGGACTTTTATTTAATTACAGATTTAGCCTTAATTTCATATTTCAAACTTCAAAACTTGTTTATTTCATAACTTTTTCATATGAACTCCAAATTTAGTGGTTCAAATTGCAAAATGTTCACAAGATTATTCTCTGATCAAATAAAATATGACCAACTGTAATCTGTATACCTTAATTTTACACTTAGAATATAGGATTAATGTTTATGTTAGTTTATTTATTTAATAAAATAAATAAAATGAAAGCCGTAGGAATTAAAACATATTTAATTTTGTGAGATTAGTGTTATGCATTCCACGGATTTATTTTTTGGTTTAACCTTTAGACCCTAATGTGATAAATAGAATTAGGTATGTAATTATGGATAATATTTAAAGAATAATCAAATTCCTAAATGAGAGTAGTTTATACTATAATTCTAACTTTCCTTTGTTTTAATCACTACTTAACCTTTTTGAGCTATGTCCCAAACATTTAGAGATTAATCAATTCCCCAATTAGGATTACCCCATTTTCTTTGTAGCATCATATCATTCCCCTACACTTAATACTATACCCTTTTGTGAGTCAATGATTGTAAATGTTTGATGTGTTGTTCATTTATACTTTTCCAAATGTATTGAATGTATGCTCGCTTTGCTTAGACAATGAGCAGTCCGAGGTTCCTGAGTGTGTTGTTGGAGACCTCCCTGAGCAACAACCTGGTGAAGGCAAGTGACCTCAGACCTACTATGTCCTACTATACTTTATAATTCACTGTCCTGCATTACTTTATTGAAAACCTAAGGATTGACTAGTTTGTATTTCCCTTACCCTTGTTTACCTTTTTGGGTTAATCATGGTTAGCTTATGCTATTGCTTAAACTTAATCAATGAACATGATGTGATCTTTTATGATATGATGATGTTATCCCGATGGGGTCCTTGTGATTACTTTAGGGGGCTCAGGCTCTTTCCTGAGTGCCTCTCCGTAAGGACCTGTTTGGGAAGTGATAACCTGGGATAACAGTGCAACCATGAGGGTTGAATGGGACGCCCTTAGCTGATTAATTAGAGGAACCAGAGGAGTAGTTGGCTTCGCCGTAGGGCCGTCAATGGGGCATGGGCACAGTACTTGCTCTGCCGAGGCTGGTTGCAGAGGTTCTTTGATTTGGTTTTGTTAGTCACCCTTCCTTTGGGGATATGTACTGTGTTTATCAAACTGGAGAAACCTAACGGGCGGCTATGTCCTCTGGGAAATCTTTGTAATGGCTACATAGTGAGACCCTGCTAGGTCACCTTAGTAGTGATCAATGGGGAGGCTAGAACCCCGGGCAGAATGGGAATCACGGCTTGTGGGTAAAGTGTGCAACCTCTGTAGAGTCTTAGAAACTGATATATCAGCTGCGCTCACGGTTATGAGCAGCCTTGGGATCCTCTTCGATTAGAACAACAATGGTTACTTTTATGATGATGATTAACAATGATGATTATAAATCTAATCTGTGGTATTTCCTCTTGGAGGGAGTGCCTCTGGGTAATAACTGGGTTATTACTAAAACTTGGCTCTGCTTATAGTAATAAAACTTGATGAACTAAAAGCAACTGCTTAACCTTAACTCCACATATAGCTAGTCCACTTGAGCCAAACGGGACATTTGCTGAGTACGTTGATGTGTACTCACCCTTGCTTTACAAACCACCCCACCCCAGGTTGTCCCCACTGTTCTCAGTGCTCAGGAGGTGAAGCTGGAAACATTGATGACTTCGAGGAGTTCCAAGAATTCGATGAGTTCTAGTTTATCTTAGTGGCAAACCCCCAATCAGCTGCCTGTGAAGGCTTACATTCTACGTTTCGATACTCCGCACTTTGATGTTATTGTTAGACACTATGATTATGTAATAGACTCTGTGGATGTCTTAGACATCTTGATGTAACTAAGTACCTTTCTGCTATTTAATTGAAGCATTGTGTGATGTTGTCCAATTATGTAATCGTTGTGTACGTGAGTTCTGATCCTGGCACATACATGGTTCGTATTCGGTTCACCTTCCAAAACCGGGTGTGACAGAAAGCCACATCATGCACTACAGTAAAACGATGGACATCCGATGGCCAAATTACGTCCGACGGCTACCTACAAGACCGTCGGACATTAGCTTATGTCCGACGGTCTCTGCTGGCCCTCGGAAATAACACTTATGTCCGACGGCTTTCCTGCTGGCCCTCGGAAATATGTTTATGTCCGACGGTCGAGCTGGTAGCCGTCGGACATAAGGTTTTTTAACGCCCGCAGGACCCGCGCGCCGTTTAATTTCGCGTTTTCCTCTCTGCCGCGCGCTGCTCTCTGCCATCGCCGCCGCCGACGTACGTGCCTGCCTGCGCGTGCCCGTCGCCGGCCACCCGCCGCCGCCGCCCACCTGCAGCGCCCGTGCCCACCCGCCGACGCCGCCGGCGCGTGCCCGCCGCCGTCCGTGCCTGCCTGCCTAACGCCAACGCCAACGCCACCGCCGCCCGCCCGTGCCTGCCGCCCCCGACGTCGCACGTGCCCGCCGCCGCCACCGTCCGGGTAGCTATCCCGACGCCGGCTGCCCCGACTCATCCTCCGTCCCGTCCACGCCGACCACCGTCCCGCCGTCAAGCCTAAGTGAGTATTTTTAATTTAGTTAATATATATATTATTTTGTAGTTGTCTTTATTCAGTATTAAATTTTTTGTATGTTTAATATTGTTTAGCTTGTTATGTCCGACGGTTGGAATTTGATTATGTAATAAATTTAATTTGTTTTAATTTACTTAGTGGTGTTTTAGATAATTTAAACTTTTAATTTCCGAGGGTTTTTATTATGCCCTCAGAAATAAGGTTAATTTATATAATTTGGCACTCATGGCAATGTTATTTCGTATATATTATATGTTATTTTGTATATATTATATGTTAGTGGTAGTTTACTTAGTGGTAGTTTATTAGTTTACTTAGTGGTAGTTTATAGGTTATTTTAGTTTACTTAGCGGTAGTTTATTAGTTTAACTACGTAATTTACTTATTCTTTTCTATAGATATTGGGGTGATTTACTTAAATAATCAAGTAAACGTAATCCAGTTACCTCATGGAGGAGGATCGTCAGTGGATGTATGAAGGTTGGAAGAAAAGAGGTGCTCTATCAAGTGAGTGGGTTGCCAAGACTGACGCGTTTCTCGACCGTGCTTTTGCTCGGTCAGAGACTGGAACCGATGTTAGGTGCCCTTGTACCAAGTGTCGGAATATTTATTTCCTTGACAGGAGGACTATGTCGATAGATCTTTGCAAGAACGGTTATATGCCAGGCTATGAGGTGTGGGTGCACCACGGTGAGGACCCACCTCCTTGTATTGTATCAGAAGTTCAGTCAAATGAAGAGGAGGACTACGATAGGATGGAAGAGATGCTTGACGATGTACGCCATGAGCTTCTAACCGTCGATTCGGAGAACCCCGGTCAACCCACCGAGTATGAGGATCCAGCTACACCTGAGGTTCAGAAGTTCTTCGAGCTCCTTAAAGCTGCCCTTGTATGCTTTTCTGGAACAAGATGTCGTCCTTGTATTTGTGACCATCCTTGTATTTGTGACTCGACTTATGGCTATTAAGTCTAAGTTTGCATTCTCAAACAACTGCTACAAGGAGCTTTTGAACTTGATCAGTGATGTACTTCCGGAGAATCACAAGATGCCAAAGGACATGTATCAGTCCAAAAAGTTGTTATCTGGGCTCAGTATGGACTACGAAAAAATCGATGTCTGTGATAATAATTGTATGCTTTTCTGGAAGGAGACCGCGGGTGAGAAGAAGTGTACTGTTTGTGGTGAGCGTAGATTCGTTGAGGTTGAAAATGACGATGGTTTGACTGTGACTACAAAGATTGCACGTAAGCAGCTTCGTTACATGCCTCTTATACCTCGGTTGAAACGTTTGTTCATCTCCAAGAATACAGCCAGACACATGAGGTGGCACAAAGAAGGGGTACGTAAGAATCCAAATGTCATGGTGCACCCAGCTGATACAGATGCATGGAAGGCACTAGATGCTTTTGATTCCAGCTTTGCTAATGAAGTGCGGAATGTCCGCTTCGGTTTGGCAACAGATGGTTTCTCGCCATTCAATCTAACTGCAACGTCCTACTCATGTTGGCCCGTCTTTGCTGTTCCATACAACCTTCCACCAGCTCTTTGCATGAAATATGAATTTATTTTCTTGTGTCTTGTAATACCTGGTCCGGATCATCCTGGAACAAAGATCGATGTGATGATGAGACCCCTGATTGAAGAATTGAAAATTTTGTGGGAAGGAGTAGAGGCGTACGATTGTTACAAGAAACAGAAGTTCAACCTGAGAGCCGCATTTTTATGGTCTATTCATGATTTTATGGCTTATGGTATCTTTGCTAGATGGAGTTGTCATGTGATTTTGACATGTCCGATATGCGTTGAAGACACTTTATGCTTTCGACTAAAGTTTGGTGGAAAGATATGTTACTTCGATTGCCATAGATGTTTTTTGCCAGAGGATCACCCGTTCAGGTTCAATAGGAACGCTTTTAAAAAGGACACGATTGAGACGAGGGGACCACCCAAGCGTCTAAGTGGTCCAGAGATTCTCGCGAGACTTAATGATTTGAAACTAAACGAACATGGAAATCGTTTTGAAGGTTATGGAACCGAGCATAATTGGACTCACAAATGTGGTCTATGGGAACTCCCTTATATGAAAGCCTTGATTCTAATGCATAACATTGATGTCATGCACCAGGAACGAAATATGGGTGAAAGCATTATCAGCACTTGCATGAATATCACTGACAAAACAAAAGACAACCCTAACGCTAGGAAAGACTTGGCCTTAATCTGTAGAAGACCAACTATGGAGATAGGAGAGAACCAGAAGAAGCCACGTGCTCCTTTCAGTATTAAACCTAAAAGGAAGAAACAATTGATGAAATGGTTGAAAAACTTAAAGTTCCCAGATGGTTACGCCGCGGGCTTTAGAAGGTCTGTGAATTTGAAGACGGGCAAGTTTTCTGGGTTGAAGAGTCATGACTACCACATAATAATGGAAAGACTCCTTCCTGTTATGTTTCGTGGTTTTGTAAAAAATGATGTCTGGAAAGCATTAGCGGAGCTAAGCTACTTTTATAGACATCTTTGTGCTAAAGAAATAAAGAAAGAGATGATGGAGAAGATTGAGCAACAAATACCGATTTTGGTATGCAAACTTGAAAAAATATATCCACCAGGTTTCTTCAATTCGATGCAACATCTACTTGTTCACCTACCATACGAAGCTAAGGTAGGAGGTCCTGTGCAATATAGATGGATGTATCACATCGAAAGGACACTAAAGAAGCTACGTGCAATGGTTGGTAATAAGAGACGAGTTGAAGGGTGCATCGCTGAAGAATTCAAATACAAAGAGATAGCATCGTTCACGGGCCTGTACTTTGCAGAGGAACACAATGTCAATGCCCCTACGTGGCGGTATCATGTCGACGAGCCCCCTATCAGTGATATTGAATTTTTTCAATGGAGGGGCAAAACTGTAGGACCCAGCACAACATATTGTTTCACCAATGATGAATGGAAGACTGCTTTACTCTACATGTATAACAACATGGAAGAGATGAGTCAGTTTCTCCTGTAAGTGTGTCACACCCGGTTTTAAAGGACAAAGCCGGGTGCATCTCATACATGCGCCAAGAAGACAACATATATAATAACAGAGTGTATAGAGATAAATGTCACAATACATCAGAGTACTAATTACATAGCGGAAGACTTATTACAAAGTAAAAGAATAAATATAAAATGAACTAAGGATCGATGTTGGCGCCAATGTCAACTGAGAAAACGCCACCTAGATCAGATCAAACTCCTCGCCTTATGGCTCCTCCTGAACCACCTGTTCTTCTCCTGTGGGGGGGTGTGAGACAGCAAGAGTGAGCTCACACATGTTCATCGCTCAACAAGTTGTGGGGAATAATGTGGCATGAACTCACCAAAGGTGGGAGTTCATGAAGTGTAAGGCTGATCAATGAAATAAAGGTTGAAGCTGAACATTGCTTTTATAAGTTGGTCAAAATTTTATTAGCAGTTACTAAGTGTAAGTGAATACCAAACCATAGTAATAATAAGTAAAAGTAATAATAAAATAATCTCAAATGCAATGAAATGATAGGTTAAGTTTAAGTTCCATAGATTAATCATGTGAGTGTCCGAGCCGCTCATGACCGTGAGCACGGCTAGTATACCAGTTTTACACTCTGCAGAGGTTGCACATCTTTACCCACAAGTCGTGTTACCCATTTGCCACGGAGTTGATCAGACTCCATACACCTCTACCAAGGAAGCGAGGCAGGGTACCACTACGAGGCCTTTACAAAGTTCCACTAGCTTCAGACTACCCGCTACAGTTTATAGGAAGCTCCAGTGCAGGGTTCTTGTCTGACCGCCATCGCAGCAAAATCAACCCAAGGACCTCCCTACACTGACCACTCCCCTACTGCCCTTGCCCCTTTCGGGTAAGGTAGCCCTCCACTAGCTTTCCTAGTTAATCAGCCAAGGGCGTCCCATTAAACCCTTGTGGTAGCACTGTTTTCCCGGGTGGTTCTCCATGTTCCCATTAACATAATGATCTTAACATGAACATTAAAGAACAAAACAGATAATAATAAATAGTATAACAATGAGTGATGAATATCTCTATACCCAAATCCACATAAAGCACTAGCATGAACTACCCAAATCTTTAGTAGTAAAACCAGGGGTGAAACAAGGTATAAAGATAGTCAAAATCTAGGGTATCCTATTGGGTCCCATCAAAATTAACCTATGCAGATCATTATGAATAATAAGAACATGAATGGGTAAAGAAGTGATCAAGGGCACAACTTGCCTTCAATGAGCTCCTGCTCAGCTACTTCTACTTGCTGAACCTCAGATTCCACAGTGGCTTGCTCGTCTACTCGCATCAACACAATACATACATAGCATAGCAAAAATTAACATTACACTAAACATGTAAATAAAATACACAGTAATAATCTAGACATTAAAATGAGATCATAGGAACTGGAATTATTAATTTTGGAGTTATAGATTTTAAGTTATGAATTTCTGAAGGTTTTATGTATTAACTACAATATTAAGTACTAGATAAATTTTACTGAGTCTTTCATGTCAAAACAGAGACACTAATGGATAGACAATATTATTACAAAAATTTAGGAACTGGAATGGGTCAATTTGGAGTTCATATGCATTTTCTATGAATTTAACAAGTTCTAACATTTATTTATGCATTAAAACTAATTTCTGTTTTATTTTCTATGGTTTTACTGTTGTCTGGACTGGGCACAATAATACCGGAAAGAGCAGGGACCAATCAATAAAAATCCCTAGACACAGAGGGCCCCCGCACAGGGATGGCAGGTTTATTATTAAATTGCCCAGGGACTCTTATGCAAAAGTGACCCGCGAAGGGGTATTGGTCAAATCTGGCCGCACGATTAGAAACCGAGCACCAGGATTAAACCCCAAACTGCGTGAATCGGTATGCAATCAGGGTCCCTGGATCTCGATCCGACGGTCCGCGTTTAATGAGTTCAAGATCGGATCTCCACCACCGGATACCGCATCAACGGTCACTGTTTGTTTCGGCTGAATCGGTATCAGGATCTAATCCTACTCGTTGCCACTGGAATCAACGGTTATGAACCCGTCATCAACACCCGGCCGCCAGCCCACGGCGGAGCGCGCGACCCGCACGGCGGTGCCTCGCCGGAGTAATCCAAACGCGCTCTCGGGTTGTCCATTTCCCATCCTAACTAGTGCAAAACGAAGCCAATAGAACAACAAGGGTATAGACGGTGATTTTACCGGCGATTAGGCTCCGAGGAAGATCATCCTCGCTGCGCGGCGGATAGGCGGGTCCGGTTGAGCACCGGCGTGAAATTAGCCACTTGCCCGACCACGCTAGCGCCCGGGGTGACCACACGCGGACACCGGCGAATGCGACGAAGCCACCGGCCACCTTGCCAAGAGCAGACAACCCCCGGTGGTGAGTTTCACCGGCGGCGGACCGCACCACACCCTCGCTCACACGGAATGGTGGCCGACTGGAGCAACACGCACGAGGGCAGGAGGAGGGGAAGTCGTGGGTGCACTCGGCTTTTATCCACCGAGCCCTCGGAGTTAGGACCGTGGCCTAACTCGCGCGAAGCAAGGAAGGGATCCGCGCATGGCGCTCGGGTTGTTGACGCGGGCAGCGAGATGACAAGTGGGCCCCGCATTCCAGTGAGATAGTGAGCGTGAGCGCGAGAGGAGAGGTTGAGCAGTGGGCCCCAGGTGTCGATGCGCGAGAGCGAGAGGGAGAAAGCAGTGCGCGCGGGTGGTTTAAGTGTGACTGGCGCGTGGGCCCCACGGCGCAGTGGCCGACCGAGTTGGGCTGCGCGGGTGAGGAAAGCTGGGGTGGGCTGAATGGGTTGGCTGCCGACCCAACCGAGTTTTGGTCCTTTTTCCTTTTTATTTCATTTCTATTTTTCTTTATTCCCAACTTCAATTTGAATTCAAGTTTTAAATTCAAACCTTGTGCATACTTTGTCTCGTATTATATTGTGAACTTTAAGAAATACCACTTTGGGAAATATTTTATTTATATTTTATATACTTTCTTCTTCTTTTTCTTATTTTCAACCCTAGTTTTCCATTTAGGATTTTAATCCAACTTCTAGTAAATCTTACCTTTCTATTATTATCCTTAATATTTTATTTAATGCACAATCATAAAAAAAACTCAGCATGATGCAGGATTTATTTAGGTGTTATTGGTCATTCAATCCCCCTTTTGATGGTGTTTATTCACATGTGATATTAACTAAAGATGGTACACACATATAAATAAAGAAGATATTCTCTCTTCATATGAGTTACAAATTTAGGTATTACAAAGTGTAAACTTTATTTTAGTCATTGCCGCTAGAATTTTTGTTGTGATATTAAAAGGTTTGTTTCCTTGTACTAACAGGGAATTTGATTCTCAAAATTGCATCTCTGGCTATGAACGTGACCAGATTCGTCGAGAGGGAAAAGATGGGGGACTTAATTTCTTGTGTTGGTTTCGAGATTATGTAGATAAAAATGACAATATACACCCGGACCTTCGACAATTATCCCTAGGAGCAGTAACTGGCAGACGTTATGGTCAGTATGATGTCAATGGTTTTAGATTCCGTTCCACAAGGTTCGAAGATGATCATCCTCTAGCAGCCACGACAAATTCCGGAGTTGTAACTAGAGCTGTCGATGATGAAGGGAAAGTGACTAATTATTATGGAGTCATTAATGATATAATCGAGTACAAGTTTTTTGGAGATAAACAACTCAAAGTGGTGTTCTTCGATTGTGATTGGTTTTCTCCAAACTCAACGCGAGAAAATCAATATGGCATGGTGGAAGTCAAACACAACGATAGATTAAAAGGCCACGACACTATAATCCTTGCCCACTAATGCGAGCAGGTGTATTATATGACATATCCATCTAAGAAAAAGGGTTTGGTTGATTGGAGGGTAGTGTACAAAGTTAATCCTCGTGAACGACTATATGCTCCTGGTGATGCTGGTTATGTTGAAAGTCAAATCGAGCAGGAAGTGGGGGCTGCTGAGATTTTCCAAGACGAAGAACTTACAAGCACGTTTAATGTACAAACTGAAATGTTGGAAGAATCTTTATTAGGTGATCAAAATGATGTAGAGGTTCCTCCAAAACGAAAACGAGTGACGAGAAAGAAGAAAGCTACTTGGCGTCCATTAAATCGACGAAAGCAACTAGATCCTGATTTTGATTACGATTATGATTGACGAGTATGGATCATGATTTTATTCCATATTTTATGATTTTATTGCATATTTTATTATTTTATTGTCGATTTATGTACTAACTTGTTGTTGTTAAAATAGGATGTCAAAGAAAATGAAGTCTTTTGCTCGTAGTTTGCTTGGGACGAGGAGTAGCTCGAGGAGCAGCTCGAGGGGTGAGGATTCAGTTTTTCAGGGCACAGGTTCTACCATGAGCAGACGGAGAGCGCTGGCAGAACATTTGCCTCCACAAGATGTAAGTTAGTTGTTGAATTACATTATTTGAGTTACTTAATATTGTATGATGTAAGGTATTTGTTTCATAGGATGCTGAAATTGAGGAACCAGTGGTAGAGGATCATGCAAGAGATGATGTTGAAGATGATGGTGGAGATAATGTGGGAGATGATGCTGGAGACGATGCTGGTGGGGATTCTGGGGCTGGGGATTCTGGGGCTGGTGGAGATTCCGCAGCTGGGTCTGGAACTTCTCGAGTTAGGAGAATGAGGAAGCTGCATTTTGTTGGACCACCTCCAGAGCTTGCACCCGAATCTCGGGTTTTGATAAAGCCTAGTGGAAAGTGAGTGACATGTCTTTGCTTAAATGTTATTGAAAGTTATGTTTTAATTTCCACATTGTTTATACTATTTGCAGGACTTGGATCGATGACTTGTTCACAGGCACAGGGCACTACAGGCAGGTGAACATGGTCCTTGGTAATCTTGTCCGTCTGCACTGGCCTGGTGTTGTGACTTTGCCTACTGGCGAGTCTGTCCCCGCCACCACTTGGGAGCATTATCGCTATGGTGTCTGTAGAATGTTTGGCAACACAAAGGCACTAGTTTGGGATGCATTTTGGGTATGAATTATTTATACTATTTTAGTTATTCCATATATGTTTGCTTTTATGATAACACTAATTTTTTTTGCAGAAACGGTACAAGTTGCCGGATGATGGATCATATGATATGAACGCTCGTTACGTGTTTGAGTATAACGCGAACGATGTCGTTGCAGATGCAATGTACTATGCACGAATTCAGGCTATAAAGGCATGGTACAGAGCAAATGCTGATGATCGACCGATGCCAAATACCAAGGCCGAGTGGTCATCAATTTACTTGACGGAGGAGCAATACCTAGAGGTAAACAGGTTCTTGCTTCTCATATCGCATGAAGCCATGTATTTGCTTGCTTTATTTAAAAAATTTCATGTAGGTGTCGGTGCCGTGGATGGCCACCCGATCAGAAGGTTATCGGGCATTGTGCAGATGGTGGGCTTCCCCTGAGTTTCGTGCCATTTCCGAAAGGAACAGGGGAAACCGTGGGACTGAGTCGTTCCACAACTACGGCGGTGATGGTCATGTGCGCTTGGCTAAGCGAATGGTAAGTCACAGTTTGTTGTAACTTTTGAATTACATAGAAATGTGTCATTGTAACTTTTATGTACAGGAAGTCAAATCCGGCCGTACGCCCACGGATGTGGAGGTGTATATGCAAGGGCATAGGGGTTCTGATCCTCAGAATCCTGATGTGTTATGCACTCAGACGGCCACCGACGGTCTAGTGAGTTTTTGATACTCTATTATGTGTTTGATATTGTTTGCAAGGGCATAGGGGTTATGCACTTATATTTGATATTGTTTGCCTCCAGGCTTCGTATGGGCAGGAGATGGTTCAACGCCATGGGTAGGAGTACGATTGGAGGAGCCAGCCAATCGACCCTCAGGCAGCATATGCTAGCGGAGGAGGACAAGCCCACGGACAGTGAGATTATTTGATTTGGATTTCAAAATTGTCATCGTCATATGCTTGCGATTCAACTGAGGCATGAGTTACTATACTAAGTGCATGGTTCACTCTTGTAGGTTGGGTATTTTTGATTCTACGATTGATTCCAGAGAGCTGAGACGCCGTGGACGACAGTCCACATCGTCGTCTTCACAGTCGTCCCATTCACGATCATCCGCCCACGAGATAGAGATGGCAGTGTTGCGTCAACAGGCAGAGTACCATCAATCAGTCTTGAGGGAACAATTGGAGTACCAGAGGCAACAATCTGAGTACCAGAGGCAACAAGCCGAGTACCAGAAGAAGAGGGACGAGTATTATGCAAACCTCCAGGCCCAAAATCAAGCTCTTCTCTCGGTAAGCTGAAGTAACATTTTGTAGCTCATTTTGTAAAACACCTGATGTGTATCTTATTTGCTCAACAATGACTTGTATATAATTTGTAGCAACTAGCCCAACAAGCGGGCGTCCCGATGCCCACCTATGGGATGCCGCCTCAGGACTTTGCACTTCCGATGCCAATGCTTGTGCCTCCACCTCCACCTCCGTCACAATTCCCTACGGTATGTACACATATGCGTGTGTGACATGTTCATAGATGTCTTATTTGTTTAAATGAAAAACTGAGTGGTTACAATTTCATGTGCGTGTGTTATAGGGATTTCAGACACCCCCCGCTACAGTTGGAGCACCAGGAGATGGGTCTGGTCAAGACGACGCATCGCATTCGTGGGTGAATAACCTTTTCAACACGCATAGTCCAGTAGGAGGATGTGGCTACTCGAACCATCCAGGCGATGAATATGATTGATGTGTCGTGATGTTAATTTGTGAAACACTTTGCAACACTTGTTTGCAACCGTGATTACAACATTTGTTTATGAGACACAATGTCAGTTTGCAACAACCATCGGACCTATATGTTGATGTTAAATTTGTGAATGTTAATATTTATGTGAGAATATTTGTGAGTGTGAATGTGAATACTTATGTGAATGTGTATATTTGTGATTGTGAATGTATATATGTGCATGAAATCTGTTTTTGTTTTGTAAATGTCAGTTTTTTTAAAAAACAGAATTTTTTGTAACTTCTGAAATATATTATGTCCGACGGCCTAACTGTAGCCGTCGGACATAAGGGCTCAATTATGTCCGACGGTTTCTAAAACCGTCGGAGATAAGGGCTCACTTATGTCCGACGGCTATACGGTTAGGTCGTCGGACATAACGTTGTGGGACCCACAGCTGGTCGGTAAAACGGTTGACCTTGTATTTCTTCCGACGGGCCGAGGCGGCCGTTGGAGATAGGTTATTTCCGACGGCGGCCGTCGGACATAAGGCTATTTCCGACGCCTTATCTCTGACGGCCTAAAACCGTCGGACATAGGTTGATGCCGTCGGACATTGGTTATCTCCGACGGTTCAATCCTTACGTCCGACGGCTTTGGCCGTCGGAAATTGTTCCTTTTACTGTAGTGATGAGAGCCCCGGTAGAAGTCCTCACTCACTACCTCGATGATGTTGGGGATGCGGTTCCTCATCAACTGAAAACACTTCAGGAACGAGTAGAAAGAATTGTCCTCCTTGCGCTTGATGGATTTGAGGTCCCATGGTTGCATCAACTTGTCGAAGAGTAACTGAAAGTTGGCAATGAACCTATCACAAAAGTCAGCCCGTCGTGCGGTGATGATGTAGGTGAGGAAGCCACTAGGGCACATCTTGCCCCAGCACGGTTGGGCGGTAGGCTGTCATCACATCCTTCATTGCCTCGGTAGCTCGGGCAGCCATGAAATAAACGGCCAACCAGTCGCTCGGGCCCTGTTTTGCCTCATACGTGTTGACATTGGAGACCTTTAAGTTTGGTAGCCACTGCACCGCGTGTAGTGGCCGGTGAAGGAGAAAACCCCAAACATGCCCCAGCCAGCGACTAGGTTGCTAGCCTCTACATCATCATGGTGTTGGTGTCGAGACGACGACTAGGAACGATGGCTGGCCAACCATTCATTAACTGAGTGACAAGGCGCATGACTATTTATTGATGCCACTGTAGAAGTTATTCGAGCCCTGACTCCTCGCTATGGGTACTGTGGTCCTGGTCATACTCTTCATGGCGTCTCAGTTCTTGTTCATGTCATCACGTGGATGGTGCCTCGATGCTGCTTTGCATGTTACGAAAACTATTGGGTCGGTGGTGTGTGTCCCCCTTTGGATGAGCCGGAGGAAGATGATGATTTTCCTCTTTCCTAAGGATTTGCCGGTAGGCGTTTCCATCCAATGAGTTAGGGAGGTCATTGTCGATTTGGGCCAGCACACCTCCGACTCGACTTGGAGTTTGCATGAATCGAGCAAAGTTGGGTAGCAGCTTACACGGAAGGAATAATTGGCCACGTGGTTGAAGGTCGTCCGCTCGGCAAGCTCACGCTCGACATGCTCGTGCACGAAATCTTGAACATCATGTCGACTCTTTCGTCTAGCATTCATCTGCTTAAGGAATCCTCGCTCGTCTGGGGTCGGATCACGTTGGCTGGCGTTATGATGACACCGAATGTTCTAGCGCCGGTTCCAGTGATGGCGCCTGTTACGCTACTATGAGTCCTCCCCTGCCATTATGGATTTGTGGTTAGAGACAACATCGCCTTCCACTCCCCCGTTGATGACGAGCTCGTCACGGAAGTAGAGGGGTGGTTCTGGCACCGTAGCCGTGGTGACCACATTAGTAGACTTGGTGATCACGATAGCTTAAAAAATCTTCGAGATCTTGGGTAGGCATGATCCGCATGAGCGTGAATCCATGCGGGATGCGGTGCTCTGGGCTCCGACAGAATGTCACCAGCCCACCAAACGTCCTTTGAGGGTAATGATGATGACGAGCCCTAATTGGAATCTGGCTAGGGAGGTCTTCCCTTTGTCGACTTGTTCAGCAAGACTGTGAAGGGAAAATACAGTAGTGCCCTTAGTCAGCCTTGTAACTCATTGTATAGGCTTGAAGACATGATTGTAATTTCAACAAAGATGTATTGCACAAATATAAATAGAGGAATAATTTCATGCATTTGGTACGCTTTTTTCTCAGAGAGAACTGACTCGTTCTACTTGCGAAGCTATTCACGTTTTCTAACTTCGTATTGTTGCTTGTAAAAGACGAATGTACAATTGTAATCATTGATCATATAACGGAATGAAGTAAAGTAATGCATGACCGGGATGAGTTACTCATTTTATATTTATATTTTACATATTCAATTCCTATCATCTTTTACACTTGCCTTCAAGAAGAGTTAATTAAATGGTAAAGTGAAAGATTAATTTATTTGTGTTGCCTTGTTTTTTATATCCGTTAGGAGTAAAAAATCAGTGACCAACAGTGTAATGCCCAATTTGAGAATAGAGAAAAGAAGTAGATATCATCATTTGGTTTCCCATCTCATTATTATAACATGGGATTAACCTTAATCAAAAGGACAAAATATCTAATAAAAATAATGAATACATCATGTTGGAATTTCTGTTTTTGCATTAAATAATGGTCACAATAAGACTATTAAAAAATATAATAATAACTTGGATGTGAATTGAACCCTAAATTGAAATTAGGGTTTGATAATAGAAAAGAAAAAAAGGAAAAGAGAAAAGGGGTATAAAATATAAAGAATATATATAAATATAGCTCCAATAACTGGTATTTTTAACTATACAATATAATCAGTGAACAATTTGCAAATCAAGTTTAAAATTCGAATTGAAGTTTCAAATTTGGAAAAGAAATCAGAAAAGGATAAAAAAAGAAGGCCACACGTGTGGGCCGATTCCTCACTCCCTAGCCCAACTAATACCTACTATCCAGCCCAAACTCCCCTTGGTGCCGACACCCCTACCCCACGTGTCAGCCGCCCATCGCGTGCCCCCTCTACTAGCCGCTGCTTGTGGACCCCGCTTGGACAGCTCGGTCGTCATCCTCCCCGCAGACTCGGGCGCGGCATCGTCCGCCCAGCCGTGAAGAACGGAGGCCGTTGCAACCACCTGAGCACCATGCGCGGGCTAAATCCTCGCCAGTGACTTTAAGTCATGCTGCACCCGCATGCCGTGCGACCGCGCCTGGGCAATTAGCCACTGGATCGCGAGGACCACGTCCCTGCTCGTCGAGCTGCCACCATGGCCGCAACAACCTCCACGCGGAATCCGGGAGCTGGACCAGGTCTACCGCATCGTGGGGATAAGAACCCCACAGACTCTCTGTAGTTTCCCCTGCGCGACCTATGGGCTGAAGCTCCGCTCCGCTCTAGCCATCGAGAACCGATTCTGCCATCTATGAGGAAGAGCCGAGAAGGAATTCGCCACCGCGGGTATTTCGGAACCACGCCGTTGATTGGGGCTTGGCTATTGCACTACGGGGATCGACGGTGGGCCTCGAAGTTCTCGGTGTAGTCGGTGGGCGGCGAGGGACCTTGTGGCCACCGGAATTCCTCACCGCACCTGCTGCCCAGTCGTAGAACCTGCTCGCGCCGTAGCCCGACTCCTCTGCGACGTCATTGCCGGTAAGGTGCCCTTGGCCATGTTCGCCGTCATTACTGCCTTGCGTAGCATTCGTAGAATCGATGTTTGGGCGCGTGGTTCGGAGTTTGGGCGACACCGGCCATGGTGCTGCCGCGGGCGCTCTAGCACCGCCGCACGCGTAGTGGAACGGGATTGAGTCATCAGGAGCAGTGTGATAGGATGCATCGCAACCGTAGATCAGCAGAGGAACAAACGAGAGTGGTCCATGGGTATTTAACGGCTGGCCGTTGGATGGGGATTTGATAGCGTAGATTAGAATCTGGGGCATTGTTTCATATGAGTGGATATGATCTGTCCGATCTAGATCGGAGGGGTGCACTCATGTATTGTTTATTTAAATCTGGTCCGCAGATCTGATGTTGTGCGGTTCACGTGGCATACCGATTCGCTTTAGGGTTATTCTAATCTCGACCGTGGGAGTTTGATCTGACGGCCAGTACTTCATGATACCCCTTCACCGTGACAGAGTTTCTAAAGAGCCCCTGGAATAGTAGAGAATCAACCCGCAGTCCAAGGTGACTGTGCTCTGAGTCTATGGAATCTTTCACTGAGGCCCCTGGTGTTCGGTTTAATCTTGTGCGGCAGCCTAGAGTTCAGTAAAAATGAATAAATGATAAAGGAAATGGATTTTTAGTATGAAATTAATTGCAACAACTTGTATAAATGTAGAAAATTCATATGAGCTCCAAATTGGTCCATTCCAGTTCCTATAATTCTGTATTAATATTTTCTATAACTATGTAATACTATTTTAACATGAAAATTGTATTAAGTTTGATCTCTTAATTAATCTTTTGACAGACACATAGAACCTTCAGAAATTTATAACTCACAATCCGTAACTCCAATTTGATCCGTTCAAGTTGCGTTAGTCTCGTATAAACATTTACTATGCAATAACAATATTTATTGTACCATGTCTCATTCTTTTATAATTAGAGCTTTATTTAACCTATGTTGGTTAGTCTTGTTAATCTACTTATCATCATAATCTACTAAAATGTGATACATGGTCAATTTATAATTTAGATTAAAGTTGAATTAATTACTACTTTAGCTTATCTTTTCTTTGGAATTATAAAACAAACATAGAACCTGATGTTAATCATTTAATCACATCATAACTTGATGACCACGACTTCGATCTTAGAAGTTCTCGATCTCACGACCTCGTAGCGACGCGTAGACCATTATTATTCAGTTTGTTCTTATGTTTGGTGCCATGTTAATTTATCTATACCATGTTTGTTTGTATTGCTATGACTAGCAGTGAGGTCACAAGGATCTAAAGAATCACCCTGGTAACTGGAATCTCAATTGCCAGGCAAGTTGTGCCCTTGATCCACTTTTGTTACCCAATAATATTCTTTATTATCACTATTCAATGCATAGGTTTAATTTTGATGGGACCCAATAGGTCACCCTAGTCTGTTTATCTTTTACCTTGTTTATCCCTAAATCATTTGGGTAGTTAAGCTATTGCTTTACATGGTTTTGGGATAATATTTCATTATATCCATGTTCCAATTATTTTGTTATTCTATTTATATTCATGTCAGGATCATTAATGTTAATTGGAACATGGAGCTTAACTTGAGAAACACGTGCCACCACAAGGGTGGAATGGGACACCCTTAGCTGACTAATTAGGAAAGCTAGTGGAAGACTACCTTACCCGAAAGGGGCAAGGGCAGTATGGGAGTTGCATGCAAGGAGGTTCTCGGGTTGATTTTGCTGCGATGGCGGTCAGACGGGGGATTCTTGCAAGTGCTCTTCCCATAAACTGTAGTGGGTTTTCGGAAGCTTGTGGAACTTTGTAAAGGCCTCGTAGTGGATCCCTAGCCATTCACCTCGGTAGTGTCTAAGGGCCTTACAAACCCTGGTGACATGGGATACACGACTTGTGGGTACAAGGTACAACCTCTGCATAGTGTAAAACTGGTATACTAGCCGAGCTCACGGTCAAGAGCAGCTCAGGACTTCCGCATGATTAAACTATGGAACTTAAACTCAATTTGTCATATGCATTGCATGGGTTTGTTATTAATTTTGTT
Organism: Zea mays; assembly: GCF_902167145.1. NCBI lineage: Eukaryota > Viridiplantae > Streptophyta > Magnoliopsida > Poales > Poaceae > Zea > Zea mays. Next base: position 146,513,609 of record NC_050097.1, read on the forward strand.
CTTTTATTTATTATGGTTTGGTATTTACTTACATCTAGTAATTGCTAATAAAATTTGACCAAGTTATTAAAAGCAATGCTCAGCTTTAACCCCTATTGTTGTTTAGCCTTACAGATCACTTGAACTCCCACCTTGGGTGAGTTCATGCCACATTATTCCCCACAACTTGTTGAGCGACGAACATGTGTGAACTCACCCTTGCTGTCTCACAGCCCCCCACAGGAGAAGAACAGGTGGTTCAAGAGGAGCCACACAACGAGGAGTTTGATTCGATCTAGGTGGCGTCTCCCAGTTGACTTTCTGGCGCCAAGGATGGATTTTAGATCCTGTTAAATTTATCTTTTATTTTGTAAGACTTTCTCTATGTAATAAGTACTCTGATTAAATTGTGACATTTATCTCTATACACTCTGTTATTATATATGTTGTCTTCTTTGGTGCATGTATGAGATGCACCCGGCTTTGTTCCTTAAAGTCTGGGTGTGACAAACAGTGAGGTTTTGCATGCCTTGAACCGAGGCCTACTTGGTCAAAGGTGGTCGTGGATGTCGAAGTCTGATGCACTTAGAGTTGTGCGGGGTAGACGATCTTGTGAGCCCTCAAGAGAGGGTGAACTTCTTCTTTGCCTCCCCTCTGCCTCAGACTGGTCTGAGTCCAGACTCGAGTCGGGGAAGTAGGGAGTAGAGTGCGCCATGTCAGAGATGTCATGACGTTCGCTCATGGAGGAGGGACATGCACCAGCCTATGTTCGGTCAGTGCGATAGCTATTCATCATGGTTGAACAGTTCATTGGGACATTTGAACCCAAGGTTGGGTGGGTGTAGCTCGTGCCAACGGTGTTGCCTACTATGGCTTCACTGTGGATGTTGCTGGAGTTGTTGCGGACCTAGATGATGGACCCTTACGAATCACAACAGTTGATAACTACCTCTTGATTTTCTCCTTCACATTGACGATGCGATGCAAAGCTCCACTCTGATCAGCGATGCACGAGATGGATCCAAAATGGAACATCTAACCCAGAGCGAAGTTGACGATGGTGGCAAAGGTAGCAGCCATGGAGCTATCCATTATCGATGTTGCACTCCCTACCCGGCACACCAACTGTTGGTGATTAGCATCGCCAACATATTATGGGATGTACCACATAGTGTTTTTGTGTTCAGCGAAGTCGACGATAGCTCAATGGTTCGTGTGAGGCATAATGGGACTCAAAGATCTAAACAAGTTTTGGACGCTGAGATGCATAATACCCTAAGTCATGTGTTCTACTGAGATGGTATTGCTCTTTTATTGGAGGTTACGAAGTAGATTAGAACTAAATTTTCGTTGTGCCTATTAGTGGATCCAATCGTTCGGTAGGGGTCCCTAACCAACCTTATATATTTGATGAGATTAGGGTTACATGGTTCAATAGATCACTATTGCTATGCTTACAACTATGGAGCCAACTACGACTAGCACGCAAGCGTGAGATTCTATGTTGGCTTATCTTTGCCTCTGCATGTGCGGGAAATAGTTACGAAGCCTTCATGCCCACATCTTCGAGTTCCATATCATCCTCTAGTCGGGGCTAGCTAATTAGTCCACGAAGCCCATTTGTCTGACCCATTGTGGTCCTTTAATCGGCCCATAGTCTGAATTTGTGTCACGGGGACCTAGCGAATATCTATCCCCCACACCAAAGAACTTGAGCAGAACATGATTAAGAATTTATATTATTAGTTTGCTCAATTGAATAACTTCATAACTTTGGACCAAATCATCATGAGAGCACTTTAACTCCACATGTTCTTTGGTCACATTCTCAAAGCTTTCGTCTCTTTTGATGAGGGTCTCTTCTAGCTTGAGAAGAGTTTCACTTTGTTCACCCACACTTATCAACATATTCATTAGTATGGCCTTATCTTCCTTGTTAAGATGAGTGTCGAGTCAACGAATATCATCTTTATCCACATACTCAATCTCACTTTCCCCAACATTCTCATTAGCGATAAGATATGCATGATAAGCAGAACAACAAGACAAAACTTTTGGAGAGGTTGATTCATAATTTGGTCTCCATCGCTTTTCTACTTCTTCACTCAAAGGGTTAATACTAAAAAAGATTTGCACTGTCGGATCTCTTAGCTTGACCACCAGTGGAAATCACTAGCGGTTATCTTAACTGAACCACTAATAGAAAAAATGATTTTCACTAGCGGTTAACCGCTGTGGAAATAAATATTTCTACTCGCCCTTGCCATTGGCGATTCTAAAAATGCTAGTGAAAATAGTTTAAGAACCGTGTCACACCCGGTTTTGGAAGGTAAACCGAATGCAAACCATGTACGTGGCACAACGATTACATAAATGACTCATCATAGCATAATGCTTCAAATAACAATAAAGAGTAATTAATAATATTAAAGACTAGAGTCATTTACATAATATAAATCAAAGTGCACATAATAGAAATGTAGCCAACGTAAATAAACCCACCACAGGCAGCTGTGGGGGAGGTCGCTAGCCTAATCCTCAAACTCGTCGAAGTCCTGGAACTCCTGGAGATCCACCTCGACACTTTCTTTTTCTTCTTTACCTGAGCATAGACTACACTAACGACAACCTGGTGTTTTGTGAAAGCAAGGGTGAGTACACATCAACGTACTCAGCAAATGTCCCGTTTGGCTGAGGTGGACTAGCTTTATGTGGGATTAGGGTAAAAGCAGTTACTTTTAATTTTTCAGTTTTTCATTATTAGTAGAAGCCAAGTTGTAGCAATAACCAACCTGTGAATCATTTCCTCATCAAGGAACATCATTATCATCATCGAAACAAAAACCATTAATAGAATCATTGCATCTCGAACCATCTATATCTCTAATCAAAGAGGATCCCAAGGCCACTCATAACCGTGAGCACGTCTGATATACCAGTTTCTAACACTCTACAAAGGTTGCACACTTTACCCACGAGTCATGATCCCTTTTTGTCTCGGGTCCACCAAACCCTCAAACACTACCAAGGTGAGTCGACAAGGTTTCACTATGTAGCCTTTACAAATACTCCATGGTGCATAGCTGCTTGTTAGGTTTCACTAGTCGTACAAATACAGTACACCTCCCTAAGGTGGGTGACTAACAAAACCAAATCGAATGAACCTCGGCACCCACCCTTAGCAGAGCGAGCACTATGCCCCAGCCCCCATTGATGGCCCTCCGGCAAAGCCTACTACACCCTAGGTTCATCTAATTATTCAGCTAAGGGCGTCCCATTCCACCCTCATGGTTGCACTGTTATCCCAGGTGGTCACTCAACGAATAGGTCCTCACGGAGAGGTACTCAGGAAAACAACCTGAGTCCCCTAAAATATCACAAGATCATCATCGGGATAACATCATCTTATCATAAATATTCACATCATGTTCGTTCATTAAGTTAAAGAAATAGCATAAGCTAACCATGATAACCCAAAATGGTAAACAAAGATAAGGTAAATACAGACTAGTCAATCCTTAGGTTTCCATAAAGTAATACGGGACGGTGAATTATAAAGTAAGTGGAACATAATAGGTCAGAGGACACTTGCCTTCACCAAACAGATGCTTAGGGTCTTCAACTTTGCAGAACTCGAAGAACCAGATCACTTGGTCGCCAACGCTTGACCGTCGATTCCTTGAAGCTCGGAAACGAATCGCGATCTAATCGCAACACGAAGCGAAGACGAACAGGCAGAAGCAAACAAACATATATATATATATATATATATGTGTGTAGGAACATTACACCATACAAGATAAAACATTATAAAATCGTGGAGTATAAAATAGAGCTCGCTTCTACAGTCACACGAGGAAAAGAAACGTCAAACTCGAAGCTATGGTCAAGAAGTTAACGGGTTTATGCTAAACAATTATTAACTATAACATTTAATTCAACATTATCAAATATAAATAATATCTACCGTTTAGTTTCGATTAATCTGCTACACTAACAGTTGTCAGTTAAATAAGTATTTTAATTAACACGAGAGATTCTAAGCGAGGCAAATTTACGACACATGAAACAGTACGACAGCGTGCAGAACGACGCGCGGACACGCACGACATGTGCGAACAACGCGCGGCAAAGCGCACTACACGCAAAAACGACGCGTGCGTCACGCGTGAACGATGCGTGGCAACACGCGACAAGGTGTGCGACATGCAAAACCATGCGTGAATGATGCACGACCACACGCGACTTAGCGCACGGACGACACGCGGGGCAGCACGCCACCGCGAGCGGAACAACACGCGCGACAGGCGAGAAAAACTAAACGGGTGACGCATTTATACTAAACAAATATTAAATAAATAAAAAGTAGTTAAGTTAATATTAGTCGTGTCAATGTTTATTATAAAAGCTCAAGTTGAGCACTACACATTTAATCTAATTTGAATATTAATCTAATAAATATTAGTCGAGCAAACCTTAAATTAATTATCTAAAATATGTGATCTGACGAATTAACGTTATTAACATGAGTGTTTATAAGCAAAAAAATTTATTATAACACGCAGATATCGTGCAACACACATGATCGACACGCGAGATTCGCTCTAATGACGCGTGGCAAGGCGAGCGACACGTGTAAATGGCACATGCAACGCATGCAACGACGTGCGACAATGTGCGCGACACGCGCGAACGACGCGAGACAACACACGAATAACGCACGAACCAGACGCACAAACAGCACGACGACGAATAACGCACGAACCACACGTGCGAACGGTGCGCGCGAACAACGCGCGACCCACACGAATGACGCGTGACGGCACATGACACTGTGTGAAATAGTGCGCGGACAGCATGCGAAACAACATGCACGACAGCGCGCGACACGTGCGAGTCAACATGACTACGTGCGCGAACAGCACGATGACGCGCAAACGATGTCGCGCACGAACAACAACAAATAAATAAATAAAAGTATTTAAGCTGGTATTAATCAAGTTAACGTATATTTATAAAAGCGCAACTTAAAACCATAAACTAGTTTTGACTAAATTGCTACGTTAATAACCAACAAACAAACTAATAATTAAGTAAATAAAACACACATACAAAATAATATGTTTAACGTGTGCACGACATTGTTATGAAGCTAACGCGATAGAAACATAATAATTCAGATGCCTAACACAAATGTTAACATGTAATTAGTAAACCGCGGATTTAAAGGACGTGGCACATTTCTATTAGTTGGAGCATGGAAACACGGAGGGCTATGGAGTCACCACCACAAAAAATCCATATCAGCATATATCGAATCCTGTGTGATCGCCAAACCCGAAACGGCATCACACGAGCCAACCAGATCCTAACACGTGGGTAGGGATGAAAACGGTCGGAAATGGTCGCTAAACACTAAAACCATTACCGTTTCATATTTTTTATCAGAAACAAAATCAAAAACGGTAACTCCGAAAACGGAAACGATATCGGTATTTCGGAAACATCGAAAACAAAAGTTCGATGCGGAAAATACACTGGTAACGGTCGAAATATAAAATACGATCAGTAAACATATCAAACTTCACAATACAACAAAGTTGACAAAAGATCACAAAGACCACAAGTTCACAATTCATGATATAACAAGTTCACAATATAACAAGTTCACAAGGATCACAAATTTATAATATAAAAAGTATGCAAAGATCACAAGTTCACAATATAACAAGTTCACAGTATAACAAGTTCATGAAGATCACAAGTTCATAGACTCAAAGTTCACAATTCACAATATCCACTCGATTTAGCTGACATGGCATGCTTACTCATGAAATATTTTTCTCACATAAAGAGTTCTTTCACTGCCTCACCGGAAAACCTTAAAATCTAGTGTGTGGTAAAGACAGACTGTCGGTTCTCTGTCATTATATATTACTAATACATAACATGTGCATAGAAAAGAGTGGATTCATTCGAGAGACCAATTGTTAATCTCAATTGCCTTCCAACACCATCTATCACAAAAAATCTTAAGGCGTCCAAAAAATACAAAATAAGCAATCCTTATCTAGAGACGTACAGGCGATGCGAAAAAATCACATGCTGGAAAATTCCGAAAAAAAATTCCGAGACACAATTCTGGAAAATTCCGAGACAAATATCGGGTAATTTCCGACAAAAACCAGTAACCGAAGGAAACGGTCGGTAAAACACCACGCCGATTCCGATAGAAAATTTTGATTCCGATACCGATTCCGTTTTCGAAAAATACCGTTACCAATTAATTTGGTCGAAAAATTTCGAAATTGGTTTCCAGAATACCGAAAAATTCCGAAACCGTTTTCATCCCTACACGTGGGCACGAGAGCAGTTTTCCCACCTCTCACACGTTGCATGCGAGGACTAGAGACCGTGCGGGAGCTACGCATGCAAGGGGCCCCACAAGGCGGTTTCGCTAGTGCAGATCACGCACAAGCATGCAGTGCGTTTTTTTTTCTCTTACTTCTCCATTTTCTCCTTGCTGCAACCGCACGGATGGCTCACATCATGGCTGATGTTGCTGATTTTACCTTGGCTCGTATCTTGACCGAGCGAGTGAGACGATTGTGTACACAACATGGTTGATGTTGCACGACGAGGCAAGACAAGAGGATAGATGGGGGTAGACGAGGTTAGCGGACATGAGCAGCATGCCGTTTGCGAGAAGAAGTGGTTCAGTGATTTCGCGAAAAAGGACACAAGATCAGGAATAGGCTCGACGAGAGGAAGAAATATATATATATATATATTAACAAGATTCTAGATTTTTTATAGGTTTTCCCAAATGCTAAATTTTTAGGTATTTATATAATATTAGAAAAAACTGAAATTCAACCACTCTTGGGAACGTCCTCGAGATATTTTTAACATGTTTTTGATAAAATTTTGCACTCATAAACACTACGCATCGGCATGAATGCAACACTCAAGCTCCTCTAAGATTTTATTTTACTAGGCTTACACCTAGATATAAAATAAAATAATTGTACACTTTTAGGAAAAAGAGAAGGAAAGTAAAGAAATGAGATTGTAACACCTGAATTTGGTGGATATTAGAAAAGAAATTGTATACCCCCAAATTCAGAGTGTTACATCCGTCTCTATAGATCTTCTTTGTACTCGTGCTAGCCATAGGTATAGTTACTCATCTTAGAAGCTAGTGGAATTTATAAGAAGATAAGGTGAAAGAATACCATTGATTAGTTGAGATCATGATCCAACTGTAGATGTTGTAATCGATGTTTGTTAAGTGTTTTTTGATAAAGCTATGTGAGTTGGTGGTGAGGGGTTTAAGTGCTAAATTTGACATATATATGATTGGATCACAATCTATAGGTCTAGAAGACTCACTTGCAGATACACTACATGATTCTTATTCATTTTTGGTGGCCCAAAATCACCAAAAATAGGACTTAATTTTCGGCAACCCCACCCTAACCATCGAAAATAGCTAGTTTTCTACGGCCGCATGCAGGCCACCAAAAATAAGGATATAACTTTTTTTACGGACGCTCCTCTAGCCACCAAAAATAAGGATTGTTAATTTTGGCGGCCACACTTCTGGCCGCCTTAGCAACTAGAATGTTAAGTTCACCACTATTCAAATGAATTATTTGTCAAACTAACCTCATGTCTAGAACCTCCATCCTGTCAAGAAGCTCCAAGTGCTAGTATCACCGGTGGTGGAGTACCATAATTGTTGTGGTCCATAACACCTGATTCCTGCAAAAGCAAGATAAATTACAAGGTTTCAACAATATTTGTGAAAGGTTACAATAAAAGAGACATAACGAGCTTAATTACCTAGAAAAAAGATATACTTTTAGCAAGTTAATCCAAGATTCAAAAGGTTTGATAGAAATGCCATGTCTAAACTAAATTGAACTAGAATGACGCACTGGAGCTAGTTCATAATAAATTCAAGTATAGATACTTATCGATGCACCTAAGCTGGAGGTTCCTCATGCATGGACATTGTATCACATTGTAGGAGCATAGACATTGTGTTCCTTTGCGAAATACACACTCATGAAGTATGAAACATCCTTTAGCAAATAAGCTTCAGTGAAGCATCCTCCTACTCTTGCATTATTTTCATCCATGGCTCACAAGTATTTGAGTGCTCTTTCAATGTGATACATCCACTTATATTTTATAAGGCCTCCAACCTTTGGCTCATATGGAATCTGAATAAGTAGATGCTGCATCAGGTTGAAGAATCCTGGTGGAAATATTTTTTCTAGCTTGCATAGTAACACCAGTATTTATTCTCCAACTTCTCCATCATATTTTTACTAATTTCTTTAGCACAGATGTGCCTATATAAATAGCTTGGCTTATCTATTGCTTGCCACATGGCGTCGGGCTTGTAACCACAAAACATTACACGGATAAGCCACTCCACTAGTATATGGTAGTCATGGCTCTTCAACCTAGTTATTTTTCTCATTTTCAAATTCATAGCTCACTTTAAGCCCGCAGCATAACCATCTGGAAATTTTAGTTTTTCATCCATCTCATCACCTCGATCTGTCCTTAGGGGTATAACAACTGAGGAGGAGTTGGAGTCGTTCTTGCTGCACTGCGCCTCGCTCCATCCTCAACCGCAACGCCCCGACCATCTTCTTCATAGCTGGTGTGTTTTTCCATCCTCATTCTCTGTTTGTGTTCTTTCTTCACTTGAGGTCATAGATCTCTCCTCCCTAAGCCATGGTCGAACAAGCCGCCTAGCGCGTGCTTCCGAGGCCCCAGCGCGTGTCACACCCGGATTTTAAGGGGCAAACCCGGACAAGACTCACATGTGTGCTAGGATCAAGTCTCACACATATGATGACTCATGGTACAGAAACGAATGGCACATCATTAATATATAACAGAGTTCTATACAAAATAGATAAATAATTACATCATACGAAGACACCGATCCAGCAACCATAGTTGACTGGGAGACGACAGCCTAGAACTCTCACAAATCTCATTGCGACATCCTTCATACTCCTCATCTTGTGGTACCTGTTCCTGACCTAGGGGGTTGTGAGTACAGCAAGGGTGAGCTCACATACGTTCATTGCTCAACAATTTGTGGGGAATAATGTGCATAAACTCACCAAAGGTGGGAGCTCATGTGAATTGTAAGTCTTACCAAAGGAGATGGTTAAAGCTGAGAATTGCTTTTAAAGTTGGTCAAAATTTTATTAGCAGTTACTAAGTATAAGTAGATACCAACCCAATTAAATAAGAGATCACAATTGATAATAACACTCGCGATGCAATGCATACGGCAGATTAAGTTTAGTTCCATAAATTAATCATGCGAGAGTCCTGAGTCGCTCTTGATCGTGAGCACATCTGATATACCAGTTTTACACTCTACAGAGGTTACGCCCTTTACCCACAACTCGTGTATCCCGTCTAGCCAAGGTTTGCAAGGCCCTTATACACTTCTGAGGTGAATGGCTAGGGATCCACTACGAGGCCTTTACAAAGTTCCACTAGCTTTAGAAAACCTCCTATGATTTCTGAGCAGGGCAATATAGGACTCCCTCATCCAAAAAGCCATCGCAGCATGATCAACCCGAGAACCTCCCTATACGCAGCTCCTCTACCGCCCTTGCCCCTTTTGGGTAAGGTAGTCCTCCACTAGCTTTCCTAATTAGTCAGCCAAGGGCGTCCCATTCCACCCTTGTGGTAGCACGGATATCTCAAGTTAAGCTCCATGTTCCAATTAACACAATGATCTTGTCATGAACAGTAATTAAAACAACCACATAACTAGAATATGATCATAATGTAACATTAATTTCCCAAAACCAAGTAGAGCAATAGCACATACTACCCAAAAGTTCAGTGGTAAACAAGGTGTGGGATAAAAAAATCAAGGGAAACCTATTAGGTCCCATCAAATTAACCTAAGCATGTCACATTGATTAACAAGAATGGTATTGGGTAAAGAGAAAAGTGATCAAGGGCACAACTTGCTTGTGACTTGAGATCCCAGGTACTTCACCAAATTGATCTTCGGGTAACTCGTAACCTCGTTGCTACTCATAGCATTACAAACAAATAGACAAGGAGTACATAAAAATAATAGTACACCAAACATGAGGACAAACAACGTAAGAATATTCCACGCGACGCTACGAGATCGTAGGTTCGAGAATCACTAAATTCCGAGCTACAATTATGAAGTTATGATTTTCTGAAGATTTAGGTATTAGATATAAAAAATTAAGTGCATAATTTTAACCATATGTTTCATAACAAAATAAGGTTACTAGATGATAACCAATATTAATATGAATCTAATGCAACTGGAATGGATAAAAAAGGAGTTAAAATGTGGGAGATATGATTTTTCTAAACAATCTATATTTATTTTTATATTATAAATCGGATTCCAGAATTTCTTTATAAAGTCAGGGCTTCTTTACAATTTTCAGGGGCCAATTTGTAATTGTTTTAAACCGCACGTGGAAGGCGAGTTCATTTGCAAAAAACACGAGGTCTCTTATGTAAAAGCTTCTACTAAAGGGGTATCTGCCCGCCTGAGCCATTGGATCCACAACAGACGGACAATATTAGACTTAACATAACATCCAAACGGTACACAATCCTGACCGCAAGATCCTAATTCACGATCACGATTAAATCGCTCTTATCCCAACCTGTACACTACTCTAATCATTCGATTCCGAATCGACGGCCAGATCTTTATGAAGCAAGACCCATTTTCAACCCTTGGATCCAATTTCAATGGTCGACTCTTCATCCAAGCGAAGGGGTAACTCTTTCTAATCTAAGGCGCTCATCCTCGATTGGACAACCTATGTTCATCTTCTACCTCTCGCCCCCTTACCCTCACCCCGCGGGTCAGCTCCAGGAGCAACCGAGGCCCATCATGGCACCCTGACCAGCCATGACACCGTGCCGTTGAACACACGAGTGCAAGTCTAACCGAGGCCGCACGATGAAGGAATGGAGAAAAGTAACAACCTGTGGAAGGGAACACTTATCGACAACGAGACCGTGCCAACATGGCCGATGGGTGATGATGGCCGCCCGACGATGTCGCTCACGCACCGGTGCGGACTTCCTCGGCCCCGGCTATCTCTCAACGCCCAACTCGGCCAGGCACACAGGCGGTGGAACGAGTCGAACATCCATAGCTCCCTTGCATAGCACGACCGAGCCTACGATTCGTCCATCGTTGCAGCTTTTCTCTCTTCCGTTGTCACACCCGGTTTTAGAAGGCAAACCGAATGCGAACTATGTATGTGCCAGGATCAGCAATTCACGTACATAGCAGTTACATAACTGGACATCATCACACAATGCTCAAATAATGACATAAAAGAGGGTATAATAGTCGATTACATCATGATGTCCGAGACATCCACATAGTCTTTAACAATAATCAAAGTGCGGAAAAGAAACATAGATACACACGGCCTACACAGGCAGCCAACTGAGGGTTTGCTGCTAACCCACGCCTAGAACTCATCGTACTCATGGAACTCCTAGAAGTCTTCCTCCACGACTTCATCTTCACCTGAGCAGTGGTTGCAACGCTGACAACCTGGGGGTGGGTTTTGTGTGTAAAGCAAGACTGAGTACACATCAACATACTCAGCAAAATGTCCCGTTTGGTTGTAGTGGACTAGCTTTATGTAGAGTTAAGTCAAGCAATTGCTTTTAGTTGGTCAGGTTATTATTTACTAGTAGAAAGTCAGGTTTTAGCATTAACCCAAGTTATTAACCCAGATGTACCCTTTCCAAATAGAAAGAATACCACTTACCATTACCATAGGCATAATCATAACCATCATCCTCGTCACCACCTGTAAACCATACATCTCTGATCAAGTATCTCTAATCAATGGAGCTCCCTTGGCCGCTCATAAACGCGAGCACGGCTGATATATCAGTTTCATAACACTCTGCAGAAGTTGCGCACTTTAACCACAAGCTGTGATTCCCTCTTGCCTCGGGCCGATCAAACCCTTAAACACTACCAAGGTGAATAGGTAGGGTCTCACTACGTAGCCTTTACAAAGATTCCCTGGGGCTGTAGCCACCCGTTAGGTTTCCTAAATGCACCGAACTCCTCCTTAAGGGGTGAACCAACCTTGGCAGAGCGAGCCGCATACACCGAGTCCCATTAACGGCACGACGGTGAAGCAAACTACACCCCAGTTCCTCTAATTACTCAGCTAAGGGCGTCCCACTCCACCCTCATGGTTGCACTGTTTTCCGGGGCGGTCATCCAACGAACAGGTCCTTACGGAGAGGCACTCGAGAAACAGCTCGAGTCCCCTTAAGGGCCACAAGTACCATCATCATAATCAAAAGGGAAAACAGCATATCATAGATATCTCATCATGTTCATTGATTAATGTGAAGCGCTAGCATAAAGCTAAACTGAAATAACCCAACCAGAATAGGTAAACAAGGACAAGATAGACAAAATCTAGTCAATCCTTAGGTATAAATGTGTAAATGTGGGGAATGAATTATAAGAATGAGTAGGACATAGATGGGTCAAGGGACACTTGCCTTCACCAACCGACTGCTGCTCAGGATCTTCACCTGCAACTCCTTTGGACTTCGCCATCTGACCGTTATCTATACGAGTTCAAACATACATTCCACACATTTAATACAAAAGAACAGTACACCATACAATGGAATGCAATAAATAAACAGACATTCGACGTAGGGCTCACACTTTCGACTAAGCGAGAAAGAGAAAGTAACGGTCGAGGCTACGGCCGAAGAGCGATCGCGTTACATGATTATAAATTAGAATACTCGTCTAAACAGAATGGTATTAATTTGGCCATGGCGTTTAGCATAAGGTAAGGTCGTTGTTGGGGGCCTTCGGCTCCCGAAGGTCCTCAAGAAACATAATTTGATAATATTTTCCAAGTGTAATATGTGAACAGGCACCTTCGAAACAGGCACCTTCGGAGTCAGGTTGCGAATGGTTAAGACGAAGCTTGACTGGAATGAAAAACGATCATGACGAAGGATAAGGCGATCACGAAGCTATATGTAGAAAGGCTTCGGTAGAACGACAGAAAAGAAGAACCGACTTAAAGATGAAAAGCCAAATTGGACCTCGAAGAATTACTGTAGTTATTGATAAATGTAAAGGGCATCTATGTAATTTTACACGGGCTGCGATCCGTGTCTATAAATAGGTGAACAGTACTCCCGTACTGTTCACGCTGACTTGGCATACGCTTTTTTGCATCACCTTTGTACCTTTACTTTTCATCAATCCGAAGGTACAATTGTAATTCATTTTTATAAATTTAATAATGAAAATATATCTATGGTAATACTGGTATTATCACTCGTACATTATGTATACTTGCTCTATCTTAATCATTTGTCAACCTAACGAAGGTCTTTTCTTTTGTAACCTTCGTCCGAGATTCGTTATACCCGAAGGGATATATCGTTTCTAAGGGCGGAGGAGTTCGACATTTAACACTTTTATGTTGTCTTGTTCTTGATTCATAGCATTTGAGAACAAGCCCCCAATATTGGCGCCCACCTCCGGTCAACTCACTTCCACTTTTTGGGTTTTTGAAAAACTTCGGCAAGCGTCACCTTCGTCATGCCGCCTAAAAAAGCTTCAACGACAGGGGCTGCCACTCTGCAGCCGCTGGACCCCAATCAGGATGTCGTCTCTCTCAGGGAGGCCCGAAGCTAGAAGAGGAAGGCCATCAGTCCAACGCCTCCGGAAGACGATTTGGACCAAGAAATACAAAAAATGGAGATGCTCCATCAACAGGTTCAACAGAAGAAGGAGAAGATGGCTCGTCTAGCTGATCTTCAAAAACAGATAGATGAAGCCTCTGAAGAGCTTCGACATCTCGCTCAAGATGACCAAAATCAAAGGCCCCCGCGCAGAGAGCTTCATCAAGAGGGTTTCTACAACGAGGATGACTGGTATGAAGATTTCCATCACGGAAATTTTGCTTTTGATGATGCTTCTCCCTTGTCAACAGAACTGCAGGCTGTTCCTTGGCCACAATCTTACAAGCTGCCTCAGCTCCCCATGTACGACAGTCATTCAGACCCAAAACAATTCTTGATGAGCTATGAGGCAACTATATCTTCGTACGGTGGCAACACGGCGGTCATGGCAAAGTCCTTCGTCATAGCTGTCAGGAGCGTTGCACAAACTTGGTACTCTTCCCTTAGGCCAGGGACAATCACCTCATGGCAAAAGCTGAAGGATATGCTGATAACCAGCTTCCAAGGGTTTCAGACGAAGCCAGTCACTGCTCAAGCTTTATTCCAGTGCACACAGGATCACGAAGAATACCTTCAGGCATATGTCCGAAGGTTCCTATGTCTGAGGGCACAGGCACCAACAGTGCCCAATGAAATTGTCATTGAGGCCATGATCAAGGGGCTTCGGCCAGGACCTGCAGCTCAGTACTTTGCCAGGAAGCCTACTCAAACTCTGGAGAAGCTGCTTCAGAAGATGGACGAGTACATTCGGGCCGACAATGATTTTCGCCAAAGAAGGGAGGAAGCTCTCAGGTTCTCTGAAATGACTAGGGGCTTCGGAGGAAGATTTTATCCAAGGCACGTCAGGTCAATTCACAATTCTACTCAAAACGACGACAAAGGGAGTCAACAGCAAAGGCCACAATGCTCCTCGCAAGCTTCGGGGCAACAGCAAAGTTCCTTCCGGCCGCCAGCGCCAAGGGGCAGAGGCGCCAGGGGCTTCGGGGGAAGATTTGGGGATCAATCAAGAAAAATATACTACTTATTCTGTGGTGAGGGTAAGGGCCACACCACCAGGATGTATCACATTACCATCCAGAAGCAAAAGGAGCTAGCAGAAGCTGCTGCACAACAGAACCAGCCGAAGCAGGTCATGCATACTGCTTCGTACCATTCGCCTTATATTCCAGAATATGTAGGCAATCACCCAGCAGCCTCTTTTGCTTCGGCAAGCCAATCCCAAGCTTCCTGGCAACAGCTTCCACCGCCACCACCAATACAACGAGCTTCGCAGCCAGAAGGGAGCCAGCACTCCCACCCCCAGAGGGACTTCAGAGAAGAATCCGAAGCTCGCATAGTCAATAGCACTGTGCTAGAGTCGAAGCACATTTATTGATAAATATCCTACCAAAACAGCAGTTTTTTCGCATTTTTACATCCAGTATTACTTTTTTGTTAATAAGGAACAATTATGGGAAGTTTAAGTGTCTTTTATCGTTTTTCAATTTCTTGTAACACTTTTTCCATAGGCTTGAGTTGCCGAAGTATACGAATTTATGGTGGCATGAAGGACCGTTGTATTGTCAAAAGTTTTTTATAACGGACATAGTGTAAATTGTTCGAAATAGTAAAAAGTCGTTCCTAAAGGAGAGCAGAGTAAGTTTTCTGAGCTTACAGCGAAAAGTCAGCGCTGATTCCGCCGAAAGTAAGAGGCGAAGAAGCTCCTAAGGGAGGCTTACAGCGAAAAATAAACGCTGATTCCACTGAAAGTAAAAGGCGAAGAAGCTCCTAAGGGAGGCTTACAGCGAAAAATAAACGCTGATTCCGCTGAAAGTAAAAGGCGAAGAAGCTCCTAAGGGAGGCTTACAGCGAAAAGTCAACGCTGATATAAAAAGTGTGTGTGCTCTATTACAGGGATATTTATCTGTGGCACAAATGTCATTTTGCATAACATAACATCATCACATCATTCTGCATAACATAAGCATCATACAGCATATTGCATGTGAAACAACAAGTGGATACAGTATTGATCTTTGGAGAATATTTTGGAAAAGAGAAAATCGTACTAAAGCACAAGGCAAGTCGAGAAGAAGTGTAGCTTCACTAGAGAGGCAACAAAAAACTTTTCTATAGCTTCGGAGAATATTTCACGAAGCTTGGATAATCTTCACCAGCGAAGCATGCAATTTCTTGTGATATAAGATTTTCTTCACGAAGCATGAAAAGAAGGGAAGGTGTTTTTTCGCCGAAGGCTCAAAAAATGGTATGTATGCAGGATTTCATGCATCGTAAAGAATTAAAACTGTACATGGTTTATATATTACATTCAAAGTTACAATATATTACATACGTTACGTTCCAAATGTTTTTACAGTAGCATTTAATCCTCTTTAAGAACTATTTCTGCAGCTTTGTTCAGTAGCTGGTCAACAACCTTGTCCATAATGGCTTCGGCCATTTTTTTAATTTCATCGTCCCCTTTCGGGTGGGGGCCCGGAGATGCCTCAGCAGGTTCTGAGCGAAGAGAGGATACAGCTATATTACTATTACAAACCGTGAACAAAGTCTAGAATCAAAAATTACAACATAATAAAAATCACTAATTAATACCTATTTGCCCTTCGGGCTCTGTACTCTTTTCGGCAGCCGCCGCTACTTGTCTAGCATCATGGATGCCTTTTTCACTTTTTTGAATAATTTCTTGTGCCATTTCTCGGCCGCCGTTGTCCCAGATATCGGTGAAAAATTTTCCGCCGATCATGCTTGCTTCGGCTGAGGGGTCTTTAATGTCTTCAGAGGACATAGTAGCTTCGGATTGCGCTAAAGATTTTACATGCTCACAACCTTTCTTCTCCAAAACAGTAGCAATTCCTCTAGCACCCAAAAATGCACATATGTCTCCGTGGCTATTCAGGATTTCTTCGAAGGCCTCAGCTTCGTTACTGATCCATTCCATCGGACCTTCGGGGTTGCCCCTTGAGAAATTCTCTTCGCTAGAGAATGCGCCAACGTTGGCAAAGCTGGATTTTATCTTTTTAACGCACTCTATAGATTTAACATAGCATCTTCTCTGAGAAGCATGAAGCTCTTTAACATTAACTTCCAAATGATCTGCCCATTGATCACTTAACTCTTGTTTTGTTTCTTCAAGTGCGCGTTCCTCTTTGGCTCGGGCTAGTTGTTTACGAAGATCTTCGATTTCACGCCTCTGAGCTTCGGCTTGAGTTTTAGAGTTGGCTTCGTCCTCCTTCATTTTTTCCACTAATGTAAGCAAAATTCTGTCCTTCTCCAAGGCTTCGCTTCTTAGCCTAATAACCTCTGTTCGAAGGTTGTTGAGAGCAATGGTGCAGCTCTCGTCTTCAGCATTCTTTTGTGCCCTTAAGGCATTGCTGAGAATTAAGCCCTATTCAAAAAGAATGAATGGATTAACATAACAGTAAAGGACTCATTCAAAATCTACAAAATTCAAAATTTACAATCTTCGTACCTTCAGACTGTTATATGCAAGACTATCCGCAAGATCCTCCTTTGTCATGGCGCAAAGGCCAGCTTCGAGTTTTGGGAACCCCATGCTTCTAGCCATCTCCCGGCACACGGATAATTCTTTATTATCTGGGAGACAGTACAAGAAGTCATCTTCGTCTGTCCCATTGAACACTACGGCCCCCTTTGGATACTTCAGTTCTCGGGCATAGTGATTGGCTTCAAAAACCTCTTCTTCAGATAGTTTCTTCCCCGAAGCATGTCGCACAATATAATCGTGTATTTTGGAAGATGCTTCGGGGGTGGCAGTGCCAATTTCTTCAATCAAAATTGGTTCTATTATTTTTGCTTTTTCAGTTTCTAAACTTGCCTTTGACATTTTTTCGATCTCCAAAGGTTGTATCTTGGTAGATTCCGAAGGCCTAGCTTCAGTTTCAAATTGCTGCCTTGAAGCTTCAGCAGCAAAGGCTTCAGTAGACACTTCAACAGTTTTCTTTGGAGTTATGCTTGAAGATTTATTTGTCTCCAAAACATCCAGCACATTAACCATCCTTTTTCTTTTCGGGGTTGCTGCTGGCCCCTTCTGGCTTTTAGTTGCCTCAACTTTTGACGAAGGACTTAAAACATCTAGTGTTTTTCCTTTTTCAGATCTCTCTTTTCCTGTTTCTCCTGCTATTGGTGCTTCGGCCATTTCTTCGGATTTTGGCGCTGTAGTTGGTTCCCTGACTTCAGTGGCCGAAGAGGCCTCGCCAATAAACTCGGGCACTGTGGCCGGCTCAATACAGCGTGGAGGGTGTGTGGACACTTTTACCTTCTTCCTCTTCGGCGCTGGTTCCCCGGGAGCAGCCGAAGCAGTGTCTTTTGTAGGAGAAGTATTTTTTCTCTTTTGACCTCGCATTGGATAATGGTAGTCGGGATAGATAAATCCAATTGCATCAAATACTCGGTTGAGTCTCTTCTTTTTTCGGCCTCCGAAGGCCGCTGATAATGCAGTGTTTTCGGCCTTCGTGTATGCCCCAAGCAATTCATCACTTACATTCTCAATGCTTTTCAGCCAATCATCATCCGGTTCAACAAACTTATCTCCATACTTGAATGTATATTTCAGCCTGATTAGTCCACCCTCGTCAGTTTCTTTAACGCTCTCCTTCGGCATTTCCCAGTCGTCTACAAGTGGCCACACTCTGAAGGCAATGTGCTCTTGCATTAAATCCCTGGTCCCAATAAAAGAGCAGACCACCCCGAAGGCCCTCTGACATTCCTCAGCTGCTTCATCCATTTCCACCTCTGGTTTCCGAAGTCCAAAGCGCTGCCAAATAGGGCGCATGATGATATCTTTGATATCTTCCCGAACCTTCAAATCGTTCTTCACATAGAACCATTCCTTCATCCATTCCCCGGGCCATCTCTTCCGAAAGGTTGGCACAGGACAGCTTGACCCAGAGCGGGCGCCGAAGCTGTAGCAACCAAAATTATTATGATATTGCTCCTTACCCAGGGTTTCGTCTCATATACTAGCTCGTGTATATTGCAAAAGCTTCTTGCACTTGGCTCCAGACCTTGGCTCCTCACCGCCCAGACGAAGATTCCCAATCTTATCACTGCCTCGGGGGTAAGTTGATGAAGGTAAATTTGATATATTTTCAGAACTTCTACCACAAACCTGCTCAGAGGAAATCGCAGCCCAGTTTTTAAAAAGCTTCGGAAGATCACGACCTCATTATCTTCGGGGGTCGGCCTAGTTTTTTCTCCGTCATCTGCCCTCACGATGGATATATCTCGGAAATATCTCCCCCTCATATTTTCAAGGTGACTCTGCTTTATAGTTGATTTTCCGAAGTTTGAGTGGCTAGGCCGCCACGGGCGATCTTCGGAGTCCTCCCCACCACTATCCACATCAGAACTATCACTGTCGCCAGTATCTTCAGATAAACCCTCCAAAGCTTCCTTGACAATCTTTTCCGTATTGGTCTTCGACATTGACTCAAGAAAACCCAAGTGCATTTCCTCCGAAAGGCTTAGCTTCGAAGCACCAGCAACTGTCTTATCCTCAGACATTTTTGCGAATGCTGGCAAACTAGACTTGAAACCGAAGCTTAAAATTTCAAGACCGAGCAGATGCTGGGTGCACAGGCTAAAAGCTGGGTGAGTAAAAAGCAGGTGGCAAAAGGGCGTGCCAAATAAACTCGCGGTGGGCTCGTATTTATACACCCAGTATGTCGAAAACTGGAGGGCCCCGCTGGTCAATGACTGTTGCTATTCTAGCAAGAGGAAGGTGTTTTTTCGAACCTTCGGCTTAAAGCCTTCGTCCATGTCGCAATATGAATTTATCTTAATAAATTGATATTGCGAGGGGCTACTGTTGGGGGCCTTCGGCTCCCGAAGGTCCACAAGAAACATAATTTGATAATATTTTCCAAGTGTAATATGTGAACAGGCACCTTCGGAACAGGCACCTTCGGAGTCAGGTTGCGAATGGTTAAGACGAAGCTTGACTGGAATGAAAAACGATCATGACGAAGGATAAGGCGATCACGAAGCTATATGCAGAAAGGCTTCGGTAGAATGACAGAAAAGAAGAACCGACTTAAAGATGAAAAGCCAAATTGGACCTCGAAGAATTACTGTAGTTATTGATAAATGTAAAGGGCATCTATGTAATTTTACACGGGCTGCGATCTGTGTCTATAAATAGGTGAACAGTACTCACGTACTGTTCACGCTGACTTGGCATACGCTTTTTTGCATCACCTTTGTACCTTTACTTTTCATCAATCCGAAGGTACATTTGTAATTCATTCTTATAAATTTAATAATGAAAATATATCGATGGTAATACTGGTATTATCACTCGTACATTATGTATACTTGCTCTATCTTAATCATTTGTCAACCTAACGAAGGTCTTTTCTTTTGTAACCTTCGTCCGAGATTCGTTATACCCGAAGGGATATATCGTTTCTAAGGGCGGAGGAGTTCGACATTTAACACTTTTATGTTGTCTTGTTCTTGATTCATAGCATTTGAGAACAAGCCCCCAACAGTCGTGTTCTATGTTTAATCATTATAAGCAGATAAAGGTGAATTAAAGGAAATGGTCGCGCGGTGAGACGCGCGACATAGGATTTAAATTGAATTAAGAAATAAACGACTCGTCGCGCGACAGAGCGTGCAACGAGACTCTTGCATTAATCATAAATAAATGTTAAGCGTCACGCGATGAAACGCACGACGGCATACGTCATCCAAACTGAATTTAGAATGGAACGTCACGCAACTAGGTGCGCGACGTCATACATTAAACAACCTGAAATTAAATTGGACCGTCGCGCGACAAAGCGAGCGACACAGCACATTAATAGAATCTGATATTAAACAAATTCATCACACGACGAAGCGCGCGACGTAGCATGCTAACTAAACACGGTTTAAAGTTAATTAAAAACCAAGAATAAATCACCGCGCATGTGGGGCTGCGCACGCGGGAATGAGTTGGGTAAACAGGGAAATGCGAGGCCGCGCAGGCCGTGACGAGGCCACGCGAACCGCGTCGGGATGCACGTAGGGGCCATGCTGGGGGTCCACGCTGCCAAAGGCAGAGGCCACGCACCAGGGCCGGGACGGCCGCGCGCAGGGGGCCGAGGGGCTGCGCGCACCAGGACCGAGGGGCCGCGCGCGAGGGGGGCCAGGGAGCCACGCCGAGGGGGTCGGGGGCCACGTCGTCAGGGGCCGGGATGGCCGCGCCAGGGGGGCGAGAGAGCCGCGCCACGGGGGGGCCGAGGCCGCCGCCGGGGAAGCTGGGGGGGCCGTGCCGTCGGGGGCCAAGGCCGCCGCGGGGCAGGGCGAGGGCCGAGCCGTCGGGGGAGCAGGGGTAGCCGCACGCGTTGGGCCGGGGGCCACGCCGCCGGGGGCCGAAGGCCGCGCGTCGGGGCCACAGGGGGGCGCACGCGCAGGGGAGAAGAAGGGGGCTCACGCAGGGAAGGGAAGGGGAGGAAGAGGAAGAGGGAGAGAGAGGAGAAGGGAGGGGAGGGGAGCTCACCTCGGGGATCCAACTCCGGCGATCACCGTCTCCAAAACGTAGGGCACCACGGGGAGAGAGAGAGATGGGAGAGAGAGAGAGAGGTTGCTGCGTGGGAGAAATCAAATGAGAGAAAAGGGACCAGGGGGGCGCGCGCATGGGGATCAGGGGGCGCCAGGCGCGCGTGAGCCGAGCTGGGCCGGGCTGGGTTGGGCTGGGCTGGGCCACACCACAGGTCAAAACCCTGTGGCACGCACAACCATAGATCGGAAATCAATTCGCAAAGCAAAAATCTGAAACGAAATTAAGCAACGCACGCGATTAAGCACGAAATCAGACAAAGAAATATGATTCGGCATGGTGCAACACTCACGTAAACTTAGGTTTTGTTTACACATGACACGGACACCAGTCGTTATATTGCTTTGAAATTGGGAAGAAGGAGCAAAACGGGAAAAGAAAAGAGAGTAACGCCTGAATTTGGTGAGTAAAAAGAAGAAAAAATTCTACCCCCAAATTCAGGGCGTTACAAACCTATCCCCCTTAAAAGAATATCGCCCTCGAGATTCAAGATTAGCCAGCAAAGAGTTCAGGGTACTTGGCCATCAAATCATCTTCACGCTCCCAGGTTGCTTCTTCCTCAGAGTGGTACTCCATTTGACTTTGCACATTCTGATAGTCTTCCTCCGGGTGACTCTGTCTGCAGTCTCAAGAATCTGCGCTGGCTTCTCTATATAGGTCAAGTCCTCTTGGACCTCTAGACCTTCCACTGGCAACTGCTCTTCTGGCACACGCAGACACTTCTTCAACTGAGACACATGGAAGACATCATGCACCACGGACAAGCCTTCTGGCAGACTGAGCTGATAGGCCACTTCTCCACGCCTTGCGAGAATTTGGTACGGACCGACATAGCGGGGCGCTAGCTTGCCTTTGACTCCAAATCTTCCGACTCCTCTAATCGGTGACACTTTCAAATAGACGAAGTCTCCAACTTCGAAACTCAGCTCTCTCCTTCTTGTGTCTGCATAGCTTCGCTGCCTTGATTGCGCTATATTCAGGTTCTCTCGAACCATCTTGATGTTCTCTTCAGCTTCGAGCAAAATGTCTGGCCCAAACACTTGCTTTTATCCAGGCTGATCCCATTACAACGCAGTTCTACAACTCCTCCCATAAAACGCCTGAAATGGTGACATCTTCAAGCTGGCCTGGTAACTGTTGTTATAGGAGAATTCTGCATAAGGTAATCTCTTATCCCATCCAGACTGATCTTGCAACGTACAAGCTCTCAACATATCTTCAAGGATTTGATTAGTTCTTTTAGTCTGGTCGTCTATCTGCGGATGGTAAGCTGAACTGGAATTCAGATGTGTACCCAAGGCTTCATGCAGCTGCTGCTAGAAATGAGAGGTGAACTGCGTTCCTCTCTCTGACACTATCTTCTTTGGCACACCATGAAGACAAACGATCCGGGACATGTATAACTCTGCCAATACTGCACTGATGTAATTGGTCTTGACGGGTATGAAGTGGGCTGACTTGGTTAAGCGGTCCACCACTACCCAAATGGAATCGTAGCCGGCTCGAGTGCGAGGCAATCCGATTATGAAGTCCATTCCGATTTTATCCCATTTCCACTGAGGAATTCGCAACGGTTGCAACAATCCAGCTGGCCTCTAATGCTCTGCCTTGATCCTTTGACAACTGTCACATATAGCCACATGCTCTGTGATCTCCCTTTTCATTCCGTACCACCAGAACTTCTTCTTCAGATCCTGATACATCTTCTCACTTCCAGGTGTATAGAATAAGCTAACTCATGAGCTTCCTTGAGGATCAACTCCCGAATGGACTGGACATTGGGAACACACAAGCGGTCCTTGAACCATACCACACCTTCTACATCTTCCCGAAAATCTTTGCCTCTTTCTTCCAGAATCAGTTGCCGGATTTCACTGATCTTCTCATCATTCTTCTGTGCTTCTTTGATTTCCCGCTCTAGGGTAGGCTCTAACTCAACTGTCACTCCTCGCATATTGTTCAGAAATCCGAGGCTCAACCTATCAAACTCTTTGGCCAACTCATAAGGCATCGGATGAGCGACCATCAGGTTGACTTGACTTTTCCTGCTCAAAGCGTCTGCCACTACGTTCGCTTTGCCTGGATGGTAATGAATCTCCAATTCATAGTCCTTGATCAACTCTAACCGTCTTCGTTGCCTCATATTCAGCTCTGACTGAGTGAATATGTACTTCAGACTCTTGTGGTCTGTGTAAACATCACATTTCTACCCATACAGATAGTGCCTCCATGCAATGTCTTCAGTGCGTGAACCAGTGTTGCCAACTCTAGGTCATGGATTGGGTAATTCTTCTCATGAACCTTTAGCTGCCGGGACGAGTAAGCCACAACTCTTCCCTCTTGCATCAACATGCATCCCAAACCAGTGTAACAAGCGTCGCAATACACTAAGAAGGGCTTGTGCACATCAGGCAAGACCGGCGCTGTAGTCAACTTCTCTCTCATCGCTTTGAAGGCTTCTTGGCATTTCTGGATCCACTTGAACTCCACCTTGTTGCCTAGCAAAGTTGTCATTGGTTTCGCGATCTTCAAAAACCCTTCAATGAATCGCCGATAATATCCAGCCATTCCAATAAAGCTCTTGATTCCTTTAGCATCTCTTGGTGCTTTCCAATTCAGAATGTCTGCCACTTCCTTCGGATCCATAGCTAATCCTTCTTTGTTTATTATGTGACCCAAGAACAGGACTTCATCAATCCAGAACTCACACTTGCTCAACTTTGCATACAGCTAGAGCTCTCGCAATCTCTGCAAAACCATCTTCAAATGATCCGCATGCTCCGCTTCGCTTTGAGAATATATCAGAATATCGTCAATAAATACCACCACAAACTTGTCATGATAATCCATGAATACATTGTTCATCAGATTCATGAAGAAGGTCGGTGCATTCGTTAGGCCAAAAGACATCACGGTGAACTCGTACAACCCATACTTGGTAATGAATGTCATCTTCAGAATGTCTGAAGGTCGAATCCTAAGCTGATGATAACCTGACCTCAGATCTATCTTTGAAAACATGCTAGCTCCTCTCAACTGGTCGAACAGATCTTCTATTCTGGGCAAGGGGTACTTATTCTTGATCGTGACCTCATTCAGAGCTCGATAATTGATACACATCCTTCTGGTGCCATCTTTCTTCTCCACGAATAGGACAGGGGCAGCCCAAGGCGAGGTGCTTGGCCGGATGTAACCTTTCTCTGATAGTTCATCAATCTGCTTCTTGAGTTCAACTAACTCTAGTCCAGATACCCTGTAGGCTCTTTTAGAAATGGGGGCGGTGCCAGGAAGAAGCTCTATAGCAAACTCAACTTTCCGCTCTGGTGGCATGCCTGGTAAGTCTTCCAGGAACATATCTGGGAATTCTGACACAACTTTGATAATCTCGAGTGAATCTAGCTCCTTGCTATCAATAGCCATCTGATGACAACTTCCTTTCCTTAGCTCAGGTGAGACTAACTCAGTCACCACTTCCTCTCCTAGTGAGGACATCAACTTAATTGTCCTCTTATCACAACTAATAACTGCCTAATACTTATCTAGCCAATTCGTCCCTAGGATGACATCGATTCCTTGAGTACCCATTACTATGAGGTTAGCAGGAAACGCTATCCCCCTTATTTCCACACTTACATTCAAGCAAATGCTATCGGCTCAAATTCTACCTCCGGCTGAGTCAATTTGGATGGGGGTTGACATGGTAGTGATTGGAAGATTATGTGCTTCTACCCATGATGCAGTAATAAATGAATGTGTTGCTCCAGTATCAAATAACACTTCTACATTATGGGAGCCGACTAGGAACATACCTACTGTCATGCCGATGGTTTCCTGAATTGCTTCAGCCTCCAAGTGATTCAGTCTCCCATGGTTGTAGCGTGGCTGAGAGCGGTTGCCTGCTCTAGGCTGAGACACATTCTGCTTTGCTGGGGCACTGGGGCCTGATTGCTGCTGGGCTGCCTTCTTTAGACATTGCATCACCCAATGGCCTTGCTCTCCACAATGGAAACATGCTCTGCTTCCACCCTGAACTGGTGCTGCTTGACTGCTCTGGTTGGTTGCTGGGGCGGGAAGACAAGGTGCCTGCTGATTCTGCCTCTGAAACTGACCTCCTCCTGACTGATTGTTCTGGCGATTTTGCTGCTGGCGCTGAGGGTACTCCTTTGGAACTGCTGCTGCTGAGGTGGGTGCTGGTTCTGCATGAACTGCTGAGGTGGGTTGCCTGAGAAACAAGGGCGATTGCTGCTTCCAGGCTGGGGTCCACCAATCTTGCGCTTGCGATCCTCCATCTCTTTGCGCTTCTTCTCTGTCATGATCGCTCTGTCGATCAGGTGCTGAAATGTGGGGAAGGTATGATTCATCAGATGATACTGAAGAGGGTCAACCAAGCCTCTCAAGAAGCGATACTGCCTCTTGGCATCTGTGTTGACATCCTCAGGAGCATAGCGGGACAGCTGCAGAAACTTGTCTTGGTACTCACTGACGGACATTGACCCTTGTTTGAGTGCCAGGAACTCCTCCATCTTCACTGTCATCAGGCCTGCTGGAACATGGTACTGACTGAAATTTCCTCTGAATTCCTCCTAGGTGATGGTGTCGGGGTTGGCAAGGGTGGCGAGATAAGACTCCCACCAAGACTAAACTACTCCTCTCAACAGACAAGGACCATACAAAACCTTCTCCCTGTCGTCACACTAAGCGGTGTGCAACTCCCGCTCCACAGCGTGCAGCCAATCTTCAGCATCCATGGGTTCAGAAGAATGAGCGAATGTTGGGGGATGACCTCTCATGAATTTAGCATGCTTGTCCCTGGGCATCTGAGGCATTTGAGGTTGAGGTGGTGGTTGCTGCTGCTGCTGAATGGCGACTAGAGTCTGATCGATAGCTTGAACTGCCTGAGTCTGCATTAGGAACATCTGCTCGATCGTCATCGGGGGTCGTGGTGGCAGTTGTTGCTGCTGGGGTGCCTCATCCTACGGGGCTGGTCACTTCTACTGAGCATGCCTTCCTCCTCTGCGCCTGTTTTCTGACATCTGCATAATGCAACCACACATCAGAACTGATCTTGCAAATCTTGCAGCATAAGAAAAGAGTATAGAATTCTTCCACCATACTGAACAGATGAACATCTTCACTGATCTCCAACACAAACCAACACAGCTTCTCAGATAAAGAGGAAAGTAGAACAAAAGGGCTTCCCAACTAACTAATTTTATTAACACTTAACAGGTAAACCAAAGTGCAGGGGATGCCTACAGCCTGGCGACAGTCATTACAAAGATCCAAATCCAACATAGTTCATCATGACAAACATAAAGGCACAGGATAAGCAAGCTACCCTGTCTAACTAAGACTAACTAAGAGTAAGACTGATGCTAAGACTATAGCTTCTATATATATTTTTGCATTAATTACAAGATCTGACGCTGATGATCTATGGTTCTAAATTTATCTTGGTCCTGCAGTTGGGGTTACCATAAGCATGGTGTCCACGCTGAGGTGAGCGGTACGGGTGCTGAGTCCCGACGGGAGCGGGGGAGCCATCCTCCAGGTGATGATGCTCCGCACGCTCAGCCCGCAGCTGGGCGATCTCAGCACGAGCCCTACTCAGCTCGTCTAATGCATGGTCCAGCTCCGTGTTTAGCACGACGGCTAGGTTGACTGTGCTGCTCAACCTAGGATTGTCCTCACCAACAGGTGAGACAACCACGCCTCCTGTGCTGCCAGATGGGCGGTGGGGGTAATACTTCAGGTTGAGACCATCATCTACCCCACCGAGCACTGAGCAGTAGTGCGAAAGCGCACACCATGCGGCATCTTGCATGGCCGCCTCAGCTGAGTCCCACTCAGAGATGGAATAGTGCTCTAAGCAGACCTCCGCACCCCAGAGACTATTCTCCAGACAGCGCACCAAGCAGGTCACCTCCCAGCGGCCGGGTAAACCCCGCGACTGTGTTGGAAGACAACACAGCAATACTTGATAGACCAAGTACGCCGGTCGAGTGTCTGGCGTAGCTAGGTGTCGAGCGCATTGTGAAAGTGACACCCGCGAGCAGCGTCGCGAGTGATGGGTCGAGCAACCCATCCTTCCAGCTCCTGCTCCTCTGAAAGGTCGGTGTCGTGGCTCGAGCTGCTATCGCCACCTCCGTCGTCTGGGTCTCCTCCAGCGGCTGGGGCGCTCAGTGGTGGTGCAGGGGGCGCCTCCAGTGGGAGCACAGGGGAACAGCTGCTCACAGACTCTATCTCCTGCTGAAGCGAGAAAGAAGAGCCCTGCTGCTCCAGCTCCTGTCGCCAGATGCTCCTGCTCCTCGTGCAAGCGGTGGTGCAGCCTCTCCAAGTGGCTAGACTGACCAGTCACTGGACGGTGAAGTGGACGCTCCGCGAAACGAGAGGGTAAGAAGGGGATGACAGACTTCCGTGCAGTGTGTCTAAGACGAGCCATCTACAAAAGACATCGTAAGCATAAGAGTGAGAATAGAACTAATATGACCAGCAAGTAGACCATAAATAAATGAGGAATTAGAATAAAACAAAATTTTCAGAAAGGTATAATAATATATAGTAGAACATAGGTTTGGTCGATATGACCAACTTTTGAAGGGATACCAAGGTCAAGGTGATAATAGGGGTCTATAATCCTTAGAACGACCATTCTACTCTAGGTTAGCGGTCCTACAGTCAACACGGCTTTGATACCACCTATGTCACACCCGGTTTTAGAAGGCAAACCGAATGCGAACAATGTACGTGCCAGGATCAGCAATTCACTTACACAGCAGTATCTGATTACTCAGCAGTACCAGAACACATGCTCGCAACATATCTTCAAGTATCTGATTGACCCTCTCAGTCTGCCCACTTGTTTGAGGATGGTAGGCCGAACTGTGGAGCAATTTAGTACCCAGGAAGTTGTGAAGTGCCTCCCAAAACTTGGCTACAAATTGAGGTCCACGGTCCAACACTATAGTCTTTGGAACACCATGCAGACTAAGAATATGAGCAATGTACAATTTGGCATAGATAGTAACTGGGTGATCTGTCTTGACTAGCAGAAAATGAGCAATTTTCGTAAGTCGATCGATTACAACCCAGATAGAGTCATACCCTTTTGCGGTTCTGGGCAATCCCACAATAAAATCCATACTTATATCTTCCCATTTCCATGTTGGTATTGGTAGAGACTGTAATGGACCGGCAGCTTTCAGGTGTATGGCCTTGACACGTTTACAAGTGTCACATCTAGCCACATAGCGTGCAATTTCAATTTTCATTTTCGTCCACCAATAATGTTGTTTCAGATCTTGATACATCTTAGTGCTTCCGGGATGAATAGAATAGCGACTAAGATGTGCTTCATCCAAAATTTGCTGGCGGACCCCTTCATTCTTCGGCACCACTATGCGGTTATTGAACCAGACAACACCTTGATCGTCTTCTTAGAAACAATTAGCTTTTCCAGCCCTTGTCTTCTCACGTATATGTTTCATACCCTCATCATTTTTCTGTGCGTCAATTATCCTTTGTAAGATGACTGATTCCAGCTTCAAGTGATTTGAAGTCTCATGCTAAATCATTCCTAGGTTCAAATTTTCCATTTCCTGGCATAATGTAATGTCAGAAGTCCTCATTGTTAGACAATGACAGGAAGCCTTGCGACTGAGTGCATCTGCCACTACATTTGCTTTGCTTGGGTGATAATGGATCTCCAGTTCATAATCTTTAATAAGCTCGAGCCATCTCCTTTGTCTCATATTGTGCTCTGACTGGGTAAAGATATACTTCAAACTTTTATGATCTGTATAAATGTGACAGATATTACCCAGCAGATAATGACGCCAAATCTTCAGGGCATGAACCACTGCAGCTAGCTCCAGATCATGAGTGGGATAATGATCCTCATGCCGGCGCAACTGCCTGGAAGCATACGCAATTACTCGGCCCTCTTGCATTAATACACAACCGAGACCACTGCCCGATGCGTCGCAATACACATCAAAGGGCTTATTAATGTCCGGTTGAGCCAATACCGGAGCGGTGGTTAATAATGTCTTCAATTGCTCAAAAGCTTCATTACACTTTGAAGACCAATTGAATTTGGTATCATTCTTCAATAGACTTGTGATTGGCTTCATAAGCTTAGAAAAATCTGGTATAAATCGGCGGTAATAGCCAGCCAGTCCAAGGAAACTTCGGACTTGATGAACAGTGGTTGGGGGTTTCCACTCCAAAATATCCTTGACCTTGCTGGGATCTACAGCAATCCCCCTGGCAGATAGCACATGTCCTAGAAATTGAATTTCTTCCAGCCAAAACACGCATTTACTGAACTTGGCATATAATTGATGTTCTCTCAAGCGTGTTAATATGACCCGTAAATGTTGAGCATGCCCCTCTTCATTCTTTGAATATATCAAAATATCATCTATGAAGACCACCACAAATTTGTCCAACTCGGGCATGAATACCGAGCTCATTAGATAAGTGAAGTGGGCAGGAGCATTTGTCAGTCCGAAAGACACTACCAAATATTCAAATAAACCATACCGCGTGGTAAATGCGGTCTTTGGTATATCCTCGGGCCGAATACGTATCTGATGGTAGCCTGACCTGAGATCAATTTTGGAGAATACCCTTGCTCCAATCAGTTGATCAAATAGAATGTCAATCCGTGGAGGAGGGTACTTGTTCTTGATAGTGACCTCATTCAGGGGTCGATAATCCACACACATCCGTAAAGTTTGATCCTTCTTCTTGACGAATATGGCTGGACAACCCCATGGTGACGAGCTTGGCCAGATGGATCCTTTTTCTAGTAGATCTTGTAATTGAATCTTCAGTTCTGCCAGCTCATTTGGAGGCATCCGGTACGATCTTCTAGAAATAGGAGCCGTACCAGGCTTTAACTCAATTACAAACTCTACATCTCTTTCGGGTGGCAATCCAGGCAAATCCTCTAGAAAGACATCTGGGAATTCACATACTACCGGAATATCCTTGATCTCCAGTATAATGGCTTCATAAACTCTGCCAGTAGTTTTGGTGGGAATGGGGATAGACAAAAGAATTTCTTCTTGATTATGACTCAACCTGATGGTTCTCTGATCAGTGTTGAGGGTTGCTTTATGTCGAGCCAACCAATTCATGCCCAAAATCACATCTATGTCTTGGCCTTTCAGAACAATCATATTAGTAGGAAAGTCCCGTCCGGCCAATGTTACGGGCACTTGGAAAGCCACTTCCCTAGTAAAGATTTGTCCCCCAGGTGACTGAATTTTAAACCCTTCTTTTGATTCATGGTATGAAATGCAATATTGCTCCACAAATTTCTTGCTGATGAATGTATGTGAAGCACCGGAATCAAAGAGAATAATTGCGGGATGATTGGCCCCAAGGAACGTACCCATCATTACCGGTTCACCGTCCGGCGTGGTGGCCACTTGAGTGTAGTAAATTTGTCCCGTCTTCTTTGTATTCTTGCTCACATTTCCCTTAGCTTGAGAAGAATTCCCAGTACCTTGTTGATTGTTTGTGCGATTCTGCTTTGGGTAAGGGCAATCCTTAATAAAATGCCCAGATTTTCCGCAATTAAAACAACTTGTTGACGAACTGGGAAGGGCCAGGAAACGAGTGCCAAGGGCACCCGGCTGACTTGTTGCAGTAGGGGCAGCATTGGGACGGATGAACACTGGTTGTTTTAATGGGAAGGAGGGTGGGCGTGCTGAAGAACGACCCTGATTAAAAGGCCGGATAACTAACTGTTGCCTTTTCTTGGGGCCCTGATTAGGCCTGTTACCTCCACTCCCCTTGGTTTTTCTAGAACTTGCATATTTAGATTCAACTGCCAGCGCTGTGCTGACAGCCGTTCCATAGGTGAGGTCGATGCAAGTAGCCATTTTCCTTTGCATTCGATCATTTAAACCCCGCATGAAACAATTCTTCTTCTTTATGTCGGTGTTGACTTGGTCAATTGCATACTGAGATAAGTGATTAAACTTATTGGGATACTGGGTGACCGTATCTCTGCCTTGCTTCAACTTCATGAATTCCTCCTGTTTCATGTGGAGTACTCCTTCTGGTATGTAATGCTCTCTGAAGGCTATCTTAAATTCATCCCAGGTAATCTGATGATTGGCCGGCTGAACGGCCACAAAGTTCCCCCACCAAGTGCAGGCAGGGCCACGCAATTGCTGAGCTGCGAACAGGGGCTTCTGAGTTTCAGGACATCGAAGAAGTCCAAATTTGTGCTCAATGACGCGGATCCATTCGTCCGCCTCTAAAGGGTCTTCTGCCTTGACGAACAACGGTGGACGCATTTCGGAGAAGTCCAAATAAGATGTCTCACGGGGACCTTGCGGATAGCCCCGCCCGCCTTGTTATTGAAGTTGTTGACCTGCCATCTCCCGTAGGAAGCGGGTATTATCTGCTGTAGCATTTACCAAGGCGGCGATAGCCTCGGCAAGTGTGGGAGGGACTGGATGTGGGTTTGGTGTTGCCTCCCTCCCACGGGAGGTACTAGCCCCATCCTGAGCACGAGTCCGGGAAGGCATCTGTGGCAACAAACATTTGAAAACAATATGATATGCCAAAGAAAACCATCCATTTTACATTACTAAAAGAGTAATGTTACAGACTCGAATTTTTACAACAGGATTACACCACTTATTATACATCACTAGTATTTCTACTACTATACTATACTATTCCTGCTTCCTGTCACTCTTGGTAGCCTCACTGTCGGGCGTAGGAGACCACTCATCGACCAACTTCATAGAGGGAGGGGGCCTGAAAAGGTCCAATTCACCACCAAAAGCTTCTCCCGCTACATGAGAAGGTCTGGCTTCTGTCCCGACAGGATCCGCAGGCATATTGGGGTGTAATTGTGAATACAGTACATGAACTTCTTCATGTAGAGTATTGCAATAAGCCTGCAGGTTATCAATGGCTGAGCTAAGCTCTTCTACTCTGGCTCGAGCTTTTGCCTCCTTAGCCTAGGCAATCGAACGAGATTGAACCGCCCAGTCGAGTGCTAAATCTCGATCTGTGAGCTGATCTTGCAGGCGGCGGATGTCGCTTCTTAATTCATTAATTCTGTCGCCATCCGCAACCCAGATGTTAGTCCTACGTCGGAGTTCTGTTTGAAGCCGATTCACTTGCGCTTCAAGATCCCTGATCGGATCATTACTCCCACTACTACTATCCTCGTGTCTTGGGGCAAGTTGATGACGTGGCACACCAATTGGGCCAGTATGCTTTCGCGCAGTTTTCCTCGTGCGCGGCGGCATTTTTCTGAGGGGGGAAATCTTATTAAGATAGTTCTTAGCATGATGCATGTGTAATTACAGAACCAACCTTAGTAGATTCAACCTTCTATACATTGCACTCTTCCTATCTGGTCTTTCGTATAAATTCTTCAGAAATAATAGGTAAGAAGGGAAGAAAATTTTTTTTCTAGATGAATCTTTAGAAAATTCTTTTGAAGATGCCTCATAATATCTGTAGAGAAGGGCTTCGCTCCGATACCAGCTGCGACAGAACCTTCCAAGTCATTAGGCCCACCTACAGTTGTCATTGTCTAACGGACCTCAGACAACCCTGTAGGTGCCCCTGAATCACTTGACAAGTTCAGTATCTGCTTTTCTTACCTTTCCCAAGAGCGTTTTACCCGTCACGCAGACATTATAGATCATTGGAGATACGAAAATGCGGAAGCGGTTACATAAACTTACCTTTATTTTAAAGAAAGACAAAATTATATATTACAGACCAGAATATAACTTATGAGTGCAGAGTAGTATTATTACACACCAAGGGAGGCAAAAGCACCTCCCGATAAGTTTTTAAACAAAAGTTCTTATGGAGGAACTCTTCCTCCCGCAGCTTCATTCTTGATTTTCTTCTATTGGAACCACCTTGGAACAGAAACAACAAAAATTTGTTGCTTCCTCACCTAAAAACAATAGGGAATAAAACCCTGAGTATGGAATTACTCAGCAAGACTTACCCGACTAAGGAAAAGACTCTCAAGGGTATGCTGGCTTAAGGGAGTCAAGGTAAGGCTTATCATTAATCAATGATTCTGTTTGCAGAAATGCTTACTAAAGTGGATCCTTAAAAAAACCAATTTTGTTTTGTCAGGTTAAGATTACCTATCTCTAGAGTTCTTTCTACCCTAGTTCAATCACTTGACCTGCACTAGCCAATTTCTTAACACCCTTAATCTTTACTAGAGTTCTATGTATAAGTCAGTGACCAAGTCTTCATAACTGCGAAGGTACGGCGATCCGAATCGATTATACTCAGCTGAGGATCTCCAATCACACGACATATGTAGCATTTAACCCTTGCATATGTCAACCCGCCACCGGGGTTCTTAAGACCAGATCAGGTTCACATCAACCGAGAGCACAAGTACACCACCGTCCAGCCTCTTGCCACGGAGGGTACACGCTACTCTCGCCACCGCTCCACGCCCATTGCGTGTTATCTTATTCTGCCCTTAGTCTGCTCGAGGCAAGGCTTACCCATGACGAGGCATGTGACCAGTTAAAGGGTCTCGGTCAGCAGGCCTACATCGACACGGTCCTTAATCGACTCAGACGAAGACACTACACCGAGACTCCCTTCTCGTGCAAGTCAACCGCCCGGTCTCAGCTTTATTATTTTCAACCCAAAGTTTGGTACCTGGCAGAGGTACATCTTTTCTGATGTTGAACCCATCAAGGCCTTTGACAGATCCACCATCAAGTTTTATTTTTGAAAACATTCCCACCCACTGAAGCATCACCTTTGTTTTAAAACAAAACATTTTTGTATGCTAAAGCAAGGCTAAGCATCATAAAATTCTTTTCAAAACAGATATCAAGGAAGGGAAATCAATTTTCAAGGAAGGAAATGCATCAACGGTTTAGCACACAACTCCTATCACCTAATGCATCAAACAAGGTGATAAAGATTTGAAAACATCAAGGAGGTGGCGAATGCACCGGGGCTTGCCTTCGTTTACAGGTGAGTCAGGCTCGGATCCGCACATGTCAAAGTAAAAGCAATTCCCTGCATGATGTTCCGCAGGTGGTGGTGGTGAAGTCTTCTCTTCTACCTCAACCTCTTCTTCTTTTTCTAGATATAACCATATATATGTATATAATAATGAATGTCATGTAATGCTCATGAGAGTGTAAAGATAATAAGAATTTATTATCTAAAGTTCTTGAATGCAATTTTCCTTCACGGAACTCCGAGAACCTAGGGTTTCCAGAGTCAACAGTGAAGTTCAAAGAGCAGGGGGTGGGGGTTTTGGGTTCTAATTATCAAACAAGGTCCAAATCAAACCAAAATATACCCAAGGCTTCTAAATAATGTATAAAGGTTATCTAAAAAGTTTGGGGATTTTTGGAATTACTATCTAATTTCTAAAAATCTAGAAACAGAGTTTTAGGCTATTTTAAATGCTTCAAATTCCCCATTTGATCAAAAAAATCATGGAACTATTTTTATTAAATACTATAGAAAATAAGGAATCTAGGAAAATTGGTTTGACATTTTTAGGATTTTTCTATTATTTTCTAGAATTGTTGGAGTCCTGCTCGAAAAAGAAAAGGAAAAAGGATGAATAGTCCTGGGCTGGTTTCAGCCCAGGCGGCCCAAGACCACACAAAAATGCGCGCGCGCCCGCGCCCGCGGTGGAGACTTTGCAGAAAGGCCCTCGGTGTTCTGGCTAACTGGGAACGGGTTCGGTTACTGTTTTCTTGAGTCACTGACAGTTTCTAAAAAGGACCTCCACCTTCTATTCCTTCGCAGATTAAGGTCCACGGCGAGGAACAGCCCTCGCCGCACTCCGGCGAGCCTATTTCGGCCGGACAACGCCATGGCTAGAGCTCCCGTGCGACAGGGACACAATTAAACTCCTACCGAACATTTCCCCTCAATCAATTTCATCATTGGGACTACGAATCAACCGGTCCACGGTGACAGGGCGGATGGTCATATGGATGGAAATGTTTCGGCCAACCAATGGCGCGAACGACCAAATTGAAGCTTGGGAAAGCTTCACAGGCCAACCAGTGGTGACACACATACAAAAATTTGGACTGGACGCGAATAGAAACACGGGGCTACGGAGAGGGTGTCACGGCGGCGTTCCACAGAGCAATTGTGTGTTCCGGTGAAAGGCCTCGGCCGAACTTAAATTGATTGGTATTGAGAGCAATAGGAGACTACAAATGTGCTAGCACAGGGAGCAATTTGGGAATCACTGACCCAAGGAGCGCTGGCCACGGAAGAGCTTTTCACGGCAGCGGAGAGCTAGGCGGACTGGTTTTTACGGACGGTGAGAGTTCTTCTAGTGCAATTGAGTCAATTGCCTAAGAGTTTGTGTGCGTGATGCAAGGAGGAAGCAGCACCCGGACCCAATTTATAGGCGGCAAGCCGGAGATGGATGAGATCCACCGAGCGGTGACCGCGCTGGCGAGCTCACCCGCGCGGTAGAGCCATGGCGAAAGTCCGGTGGCCGCCAATGAACCGGGTAGCGCCACCTCAGTAATTTTCTGCCACATCGCCGAGGACCTTTACCGCGGCCGCCGACGACCCATCTCACCGCGGTGGCATCCTTATCGCCGGCGAGATTTTTCTCATGATCGTGAATAGTGCGCCTGGTTCAATGAAAAGTTTGTTCTGACAGCCCATCTTTAGATCAAGGGAACTCCAATTTTCATATGGTACCAAGACTTAACATCTGCAGCAAAGTTGTTCCTCTATAATAGATCCACAACTTTGTTATAGCGATCCTGGGCAAATTCTTTGAATCCCTCAATCTACAGAGCTCCAAAGATGACTCAAACCCACTGGTAATCCAATTTCAGACTTCAAACAGCCTGAAAGTCCAACTTTGGGCTTAATTATCTCCCAATTTTTCATAACAACAATGCTTACCCTCTTAAGCAAAGTTGTTCACCTTTCATAGAGCTACAAAATTGATGTGGTGCCCTAAGGTGAATTCCCACTATTTTGAAAGTTACACAGCTCTAAAGTTGAGACTATAACCCTGATTTCAGACTTAACATAGAACCCAAATGGGGTCCATTTTGCAATTAGGTCCGAAATCTAAGGTTTAGCTTACAAATCCACATATTTGTGAACCAAATGACTTAGGATACTTATTTAACATGGTTTTTGCACTTTAGTCCACAAGTGCACTATTTTTGCACATAGGCCCCTGGGGTTTGGATTTAGGGTTTTCCAGGGTTTCAATTAGGGTTTCTGGTATCTCAGGGGTGTAAATGTAATGTAGGTCCATCCTTGATAACTTTTGATGATATTTCACTTAATCTTTGGGGTTTTCTCTATTTAGTCCCTGCTTTGCCCTTCTAATTCCCCATTTAGGGTTAACTACCCTACACTAGGGTCTTATTTGCAAAATGCTATAACAATACAACTTGTTTGAAATTTTTGCCTAGTGAATGCACTCTAGGTATGTCAAACATATGCAAATGCCAATGCTTATGATGTTATGCTCAAGTTTTAGTAACAGTAACACCAGGGGTGTTACAGCCGCGCCTAGGGGGCCGAGGGGCCACACGCATCCGGACCGAGGGGCCGCGTGCGAGGGGGGCCAAGGAGTCGCGCCGAGGGGGCCGGGGGCCGTGCTGGGGGGTGGCGAGGGAGCCGCGCTACGGGGGGGCGAGGCCACCGCGGGGGAGGGTGGGGCCGCGCCGCCGGGGGAGCAGGAGGAGCCACGTGCGAGGGGCCAGGGGCCGCCGCGCCGAGGGGCGCACGCAGGGAAGGGAAGGGGAGGAAGAGGAAGAGGGAGAGAGAGGAGAAGGGAGGGGAGGGGAGCTCACCTCGAGGATCCAACTCCGGCGATCACCGTCTCCAAAACCTAGGGCACCACGGGGAGAGAGAGAGAGAGAGGTTGCTGCGCGGGAGAAATCAAATGAGAGAAAAGGGACCAGGGGGCACGCGCATGGGGAGCATGGGGCGCCAGGGGCACGCGGGCCGAGCTAGGCCAGGCTGGGCTGGGTCGTGTTAGGCTGGGCCGCACCGCGGGTCAAAACCCCGTGGCACGCACAACCACAGATCGGAAATCAATTCGCGAAGAAAAAATCTGAAACTAAACTAAGCAACGCACGTGATTAAGCACGAAATCAGACAAAGAAATATGATTCAG
Source organism: Zea mays (assembly GCF_902167145.1). Classification (NCBI taxonomy): domain Eukaryota; kingdom Viridiplantae; phylum Streptophyta; class Magnoliopsida; order Poales; family Poaceae; genus Zea; species Zea mays. The sequence goes on from NC_050097.1 coordinate 146,551,120, forward strand.
CATGATGCAACACTCATGTCAACTTAGGTTTTGTTTACACATGACACGGACACCAGTCGTTATATTTCTTTGAAATTGGGAAGAAGGAGCGAAACGGGAAAAGAAAAGAGAGTAATGCCTGAATTTGGTGAGTAAGAAGAAGAAAAAATTCTACCCCCAAATTCAGGGTGTTACATCCGTATGCTCAGCTATGGTGATGGAGGGATCATGTTTTATAGCAAGGATCCCACAGAAGATCCAACTCGCACCCCGCGATGGCGGAGTTCTGTTGGGGAGAGGGGTTGTCATGTGCTCAGGTTCTAGAAGAGCAAGACGAGCGGATGGAATGACACCCATCGATTCCATTGAGATCTCCACGGAAATAGTCTGGAGAAGGAAGTCTTGAGTGCTGGGAAAGGGGATGAGTCCGACAGGCATGACCCACTAGACAGGGATACAACACGAGTCCGTGAGCACACGAGGAACCCTGGACGATGGACCCCAGGTGGCAGTGACAAGGTCGCCATAGTGTTGATCAAGCGCCACGAGCGTGAGACTAGCGCACAGGCCCCACCGGTCGCCGCCAAAACCTTAGTTGGGTGGCTCGATATAGGGGGTGGGATGCAGACTGGGCCGGCCAAGGTAGATTGGGCCCAAAGCGGAGGTTTGAGTTTCTTTTCTTTTCTCTTTTTCTTTCTATTCTTTTCTCTTTTTCTTTCTATTCTTTTCTTTTAATTCCCTTTCTATTTTAGCTTTCTATTTTCAATTTAAGTCTAGGTTTTGAAATTCAAGCTCTAATTTAGATGCAACAAACAAAATATTCCCAGCATGATGCAATAATATTTTATTATTTCGAATAATATTGATGCTTAATTCATGAGAGAGGGAAGAAGAAAATAATTCACTTAGAAGATAATTCACTTAGAATAATCTTTATGTTTATTAAAAGATTTTCAATCTTAACTTCTAGTTTTGAAACCTAAATCTAACTTTGACAATTCAAAATATAATATTGACATTTACATATCTTCAAGAAATAATTTCTAAACTAATAAAATCCTTATTTACGACATTTATTTAGAATTTAGAAAAATCTTTTGAATAAATTCAAAATAAGATTTTGGGTGTTACAGCGCATCCTTCCCCGGGCGCCAGCCTTTGCCCGGCATCCTAGCCCGGCGCGCGTGCTCCCTCGCCCTGGCAGCCGAGCGTCTGCCTCGCGCTGCTGGCGCCACAGTCCGGCCCCGTCTTGCTCCCTAGCAATGACTCGCTACGCCTCCCTGACTACGGTTGTGCCGCGTGCCCAGCGAGCCGCGTCGCCGTCGGCGCTGCCCTCCCGGTGAGCCCCACCCTAGCCAGCGCCTTCCCCTGACCACGCGCCTGCTCCATGTGCGGTTGTGCGCGTCGTGCTCCTATGAAAGAATGAAACCGTCCGTGTGGTTAGGAAGAAGAAAAGTGGAAACTGTTTCCTTCCCATGGTGGCCACGTGGTAGCTTTTGGTTGGTCCGTGTTACAACGTTCTACGTTGTGGCTTATCTGGGATTTTCTGTGGCTGTGACTCCATAGCCCTCTGCGTGGTTCCTTTCCGGTCGACAGGATCGTGCTACGTCGCCGTTAATCTGCAGTTTATTAAATACGTACTAACTTTTGCGTTAGACGTCTGATCTATTCCTTTCTAGTTATGTTAGCTTCACAATAATGTCATGTACACATTAAAAATATAATATTATCGTAACACATGTTTTCGTTAATTATTTAGTTAATCGTTTGCCTGAGATTTATTTGAACGACATTCTAATTAAAAGTGATGTATATTTTTTTAAATGGCGATATTATAGATACAAGTTAATGTGGTTAGTTCCAACTCAGATACTTTCAACTAATATTTGTTTAATATAAATATGACGTTTGTTTAGCTTTTCTCGTGTGTCGCGCGTGCAGTTTCACACGTGTTCACGTGCTGATTCGTGTGTCATTCGTGTGTTGTCGTGCGTACTGTTTCGCGCACGTTGTCATGCGTTGTCTGTGCATGTCGCATGTGCGAATCGCGTGCGCCGCCGCGCGTTGTCCGTGCGCTAAGTCGAGTGTGTCTACGCGTCGTCCGAACATGCCGTTGCGCATTGTTTCGCGTGCCGTTCACGTGCTGTTTCGCGCAGTGTCGTGTGTCGTCACGCGTCTTTTGGGTGTATCACGCGTGCCATTTTCACGTGTCGATTGCTTTGCCACACGTTGTTAGCGCACATCGTGCGGCGTCTATGCGTGATAATAAATTGTTTTCGCTTATAATCACTTATTTTAATTAATTAATTACTTGTGTAGCCATTAACTATTAGAATATCAAGTTAATCGAAACAAAGCAGTTGTTTTAATTCATATTTTATAAATGCCTGCTAATATGATTATGCCAAAGCTAAATATTGTAGTTAATACCCATTTAGAGTAAACACAATATCGGTCAGCGATTCTCGTGTATCGTCGTGTTGTTCGCGCGTCGTTCGCTCGTGTCGCGCGTGTGTTTGCGCATGTCGTTGCGCGTCGTCCGCACGCTGTTTTGCGCATTGTCATGTGTTGCACGCTGTCCGCGCGCGATATTTAACCGTTCACTTATAATCACTCATGTCAGCTAATTAACTATTTGTTTAATCGTCCACTATAAAAATAGTAGGTCAGTCAAAACTAAGTAGTAGTATTAAGTTACATTTGACAAAGTTCAATTAATATAAATATGTCGAATTATATATTCTAATTTATACTTGTTTAGTGTAAACGCGATAGCTCCTCGGTCGTAGCTCCGACTATCGCGTTTCTTTTCCTCGCGTGACCGTAGAAACGGGCTGTATTTCACATTGCTCATTTTTATAATGTTTTATCTTGTATGGTAAAATATTCTTATGTATATATATGTGTGTTTGTTTGCGTCTGTTCGTGTTCGCTACGTGACGCCAATAGACACGATTCGTTCCCGAGCTTCAGTGAATCGACGGTCAAGCTTCGACGACCAAGAGATCAAACTCTTCTAGTTCTACGAGGCTGAAGGTCCTGAGCATCTGTTTGGTGAAGGCAAGTGTCCTCTGACCTACTTATGTCCTATTCACATGATAATTCATTTCTCCGCATTATATAATTAAAACCTTAGGATTGACTAGCTTTCTATTTACCTTGTCCTTGATTACCTTTGGGTTATTATGGTTAGCTTTATGATAGTGCTCTACTTTAATCAATGAACATGATGAGATATAATTATGATATGATGATCTTATTCTTGATATGTTGATAGATTTGTGACACTAAAGGGGGCTCGGGCTATTTCCTGAGTACCTCTCCGTAAGGACCTATTCGTTGAGAGACCACCCAGGAAAAACAGTGCAACCATGAGGGTGGTATTGGACGCCCTTGGCCAAGTAATTAGGAAAGTCTTGTGTTGGGTGCTGGTTTTGGTCATTAGGGACTGAGGCATCTGTTATGGCTCCTATATTCTCACTCAGGGATCTAGGTATGGGCGTCGTCCCATGGCTTTTCCTGAGGGTGGATGGTATAGGTTTGGGTACATCAGATGGTCTCTACGAAGTGGTCATTTCTAACATTCGCATAGTGAGGACCCTAGGGAAAAGCTATGTAGTGAAACCTTGCTTACTCACATTGGAAGTGTTTAAGGGTCCGTACAACCCGAGGCAAAAGGGATCACAACTCATGGGTAAAGTGTGCAACCTCTGTAGAGTGTTCTGAAACTGATATATCAGCCATGCACATGGCTAAGAGCGGCCTTGGGATCCTCTTTGATTAGAGATACAGACGGTCCGAGATGCTATGGTTCTATTTATGGATTTGGTTACAAGATGATGATGGTTCTATTAATGATGCTTTTATCTATGGATTTTGGTATTTCCTCTATGAGGATGTACTCGTTGGGATGATAACTTGGGGTTGATGATAAAACTTGGCTTATATTAATGAATAAAACTTGACAAAGTAAAAGCAAACTGCTTTCAAACTAACCCCACATAAAGCTACTCCACCTCAGCCAAACGGGACATTTGCTGAGTGCGTTGATGCGTACTCACCCTTGCTTTCACAAAACACCAGGTTGCCTTTGGTGCAACAAATACTCAAGTAAAGAGGAAGAAGGCATCGACGCGGATCTCTAGGAGTTCTAGGACTTCAACGAGTTCGAGGATTAGGCTAGTGACCTCCCCCAATCAGCTACCTATGGTGGGTTTGTTTACGTTGGCTACGCTTCTATTTTGTGCACTTTGATCTATATTATGTAAATGACTCTAGTATGTAATATTATTGCTTACTCTTTATTAATATTCGAAGCATTGTGATATGATGAGTCATTTATGTAATCGCTGTGTACGTGAATTTCTAATGCTGACACGTACATGGTTCTCATTTGGTTTGCCTTCTAAAATCGGGTGTGACATTTTCTCATGATCCTCCTCTTGCCCCTTCGGCTAATTTCATATATTCCTTCTCACAGCAATAGGATATGCTAGAGCCCCTAAACAATGATGACCTTCCTTCTCGACTCCTTGAGACCATTCCTGAGGTCTCTTTTCGTAATAATGCACCACATATGAAGATGATCATAATGTAGCATCAGCCAAATTCTCCAAAATTGGTTATTGAGCGAGGGTTGTCTTTAGAAACTGTTGCCCCCCCAGGTCCAGACCAAGGCGAGGATTATGGTTTCAAAGAAAGCTCATCAAGAGGCGTGATCATCGTCTTTATACCAAGAGGCCTTGATTGCAAACCAAGTACACACTTTCCCTGCCTCTAGTTCTCGTGCCGGTACATTTTTGCTAATTGCATTTCACTCTCCTCCCAGATAGCCAGAGCAGGGATGTGCAAAGGTCGCAGTCGAGACAATGGACTACGTGTCGTGGCGACGCAACGTGTATCGAGCGAGCGTCCGTGACAAAATAGAAGAAAGAGAAAGGGATCTGGGTACATAAGCCATTTGTTTTCGGTGGCCAAGGGGAGGACCGCCAAAAATAACTTTAATTTCAGAAATAAGCTTTAATTTTCGTCGTCAAAGCTCTCGAAAGTAAACATCAGTTTTTGATTGCCATAGTGAGGCCACCAAAATTAACGTTGGCTACTGGAAATGGTTTGAAATGTTGTTGTCCCTGATATGTCTAACCCTGTAGATTTAACAGCAGCGCGGCATTTGAGGTTAGTTGCTGTGGCATTCTAACTAACAAAAAGATGTAGGATCGAAGCGCAATGTCGGTGCATGGCTGCATGGAGGTAGGTTGTTGCATTGTGATGTTCTACTCGGACAAAAAGATAGTGATTGGGTAACAAAACTACCTGTGGACATCGATTTTCGCTTGTGGTCGAGGTAATAAAACTGTCGGTGAAAATCTTTTCCATGTGGAAACACAAAATGGGTTTTAAAATAGCAAAAAAAATTAATTTCGATGTCGCGACACTTTTAGCACATAATTCACGTGCTATGGGTCAATGGGAATCAAACCCTTGACCTCACCCTCACACATAGCACTTTCTACCACTTCACCTATCACTTACATCATGTTTATATTGTAGTTTTGTTGCCCACATATTAGAATATATTGAGCATAAATTGACTGTTCGAGGTTGTAAATGAATTCAAACGAAAAAGTTATCAACCACAAACTTTCATAACTATTGAAGTTCTACAACTTTTGTTTGGTACATTTCCCATCCGAGATCGTTTGCAAAATTTGCATTTTAAATTTGACAAATTTAGATGCAATTTTTGTGAGCCAAAATTATTTCAAATAAAAAACTTAGCAACTATGAAGTTTCATGACTGTTAGAGATCTACAACTTTTATGTTGGTAGTTTTTTCATATGAGGACATTTGAAAAAGTCAAAAAATTTCAGCATACAAATGATTTTTAGTGGCAGTTTCTTGAGAAAACCTCATGTCGAAATCGATTTTTACAGGTTGTTTCTTAAAAAAATTGCCTGTAGAAATCATGGATTTCTAGTGGGGGTTTTCTTAAGGAACCGCCTGTAGAAATATGATTTCTATAGTCAGTTTTCTTCAAAAACCGCCACTAGAAATAACACTGGCGCTTGACAACCCAAACCACCTATAAAAATTAAACCATGCAGCTTGAGAGTGGCTTACCGAAGCAACTGATGCTGTGGGCTGTTGGTTGCGCACATACTCGGGAATGTATGGGGAATAGCACGAAGCGTTATGCAAGACCTGCTTCGACTGATTCTGCCTTGCTTCGGCTTCAACTATCACTATCTGCTTCTGGATCGTGACCTGGCACGTCCTTGTTGTATGTCCTTTATCTTCCCTGCAGAATAAACAGAACAGTCTCCTAGGCTGGGAGCTGAACCTTCCTCCAAAGCTTCTGCCTCCTCTACCTCTTGGAGCCGCTGGCCTCGAAGAGCTCTGCTGCGTCCCTGAAGTCTAGGAGCTCTGCTGATGCCCTTGAGAGTGGTTTCCTCTGTCATCACCTGAGCTAGGATCATGGATCGTCATGACATGACTGGGATGGAGTCGTCCTCGAAGCTCCTAGTCATCTTAGAATACCTATAGGCTTTCTCCCTTCTTTGGTGGAAATCGTTGTCAGCTCAGATGTACTCAACCATTTTCTGGAGAAGCTTCTCCAAGGTCTATGGTGGCTTCCTTGCCAAATATTGCGCTGTTGGTCCTGGTCTGAGCCCCTTGATCATGGCTTCAATGACAATATCATTAGGCACTGTAGGCGCCTGAGCTCTAAGACACAAGAACATTCGAACGTACGCCTGCAAGTACTCCTCATGGTCTTGCGTGCATTGGAATAGTGCTTGGGCAGTTACTGGCTTCGTCTGGAAACCTTGGAAGCTAGTGACTAGCATATCCTTCACCTTTTGCCACAAAGTGATTGTTCCTGGCCGAAGAGAAGAATACCATGTTTGAGCCACAATTCTGACTGCCATGACGAAGGACTTCGCCATGACAACAGTGTTGCCCCCAAATGAGTGTATGGTTGCTTCGTTGCTCATTAGAAACTGCTTCGGATCTGAGTGTCCATCATACATGGGGAGCTGAGGTGGCTTGTAAGATGATGGCCATGGGATAGCCTGCAACTCTGCTGCTAGAAGAGAAGTATCATCAAAAGCAAAGTTGCCATGATGAAAGTCATCGTACCATTCATCCTCATTGATTGGGCTTTCCTGATGAAGCTCCCTATGTTGGGGCCTTCGGTCTTGGTAATCCTGAGTAAGGTGACGCATTTCCTTAGCGGCTTCGTCGATCTTCTTCTGAAGGTCGGCTAGCCGAAGCATCTTTTCTCTCTTCCTTTGTACTTGTTGATGAATGGCCTCTAAGTCCCTGATCTCCTGATCCAATTCCTCCTCCTGAGGTGTTGGGCTAGTAGCCTTTCTCTTCTGGCTCCTAGCTTCTCGCAGGGAGAGTGTCTCCTGATTTGTGTCCAGTGGCTATAGGGCAGCCCCTAGCGCTGTTGTCTTTTTCGGTGGCATGACGAAGGTGAATGCTTGTCGAAGGTGGTCGTTCGAGTTCACCAGAGGTGGGCGCCAATGTTGGTCACTTGTTCTCAAATGCTGTGGGTCAAGAACAAGACAACACAATTTTTAATTAATTATGGACCTTCGTATTCCGAAGCATTATTCCCATATGGGTATAATGCTTATCGAACGAAGGTCAAGAAGGACATACCTTCATCATTTAATATGTGAATAAGAATGTAAAAGGATGAAGACAGTAACTGCATCTCATCAATTCATGCACATTTATATTTCATAAAACATGCATGAATATTAACATCATTGCTATTACATTGATACCTTCGCTTGCTTGAAGGTGAAGACGTGGGAGAGTGATTACAATTTAGCATGAACAGTATGGTGCTACTGTTCATCTATTTATAGGCACAGGACGCAACCCGAGTAAAAGTACATTTATGCCCTTAACATTCATCTATAACCATAACACGAATCATTAAGAATTGAATAGTCTTTGTCCCTTTTCGGTCCTCATCATACTTGATCTTCGTCATCACGTCAAGCCGAAGCTCTTTGACTATAGCTCCGTCGTCCATTCTTATCACCTTCGGGTTATATCTTCACCCTGTCATGAGAGAAGACCTTCATCCCGAAGCCGAAGCCTCCTGTAATAATTCATGTCATACTAAAAACATATGGTCAGTCATGTATTTGAGGACCTTTGGGAGAGGAAGACCCCCAATAGGGACCTTCCTCAGTTTCTCAAAAGGTAGTAGAGGTCTACCTGACACATATTGTTTAGGCACGTTTTTATAATCTGCCTTAGTTGGGATCTTTATCTTTGTGGCCATTGCCTCAGTCTTTTCTGCAGACCCCTCTTGGTCGGCCAAATCAATAATATGTGACGTGAGGTCCCAAGCAATCCCTTTCAAAAATTGAGCTGTGCCAGTAGTAGTAGCTTTACTCTTCTTTTTCTCGAATGTGGACAGCAATTTTGGTACAGGGAATTTAGATTACTTTGATGGTCGTGAATTTCTTGATGGCTGTGCAGAAGGTGGTGGCGTCCTAAATGTTAATGCTTGTGGCGGAAACTGAAAGTCACCTAGAGGGGGGTGAATAGGCAAAACCTGAAATTTACAAACTTTAAACACGCACTATGCTCAGGGTTAGTGTTAGAAATAATTTGGAGTGCGGAAGATAGTTCTCCTTCCCAAGAGTTGCTTAATCAATGCGGCTAACTTTGGGAGCCAACTCAAATCAATATGTGCAAGGAGACTTTTAGAGAGAGGAGAGGGGATAAACAAATTGAATGGAGATCAACACAAATGAACACAGCGATTTGTTTACCAAGGTTCGGTTCCAAAGAACCTACTCCCCGTTGAGGAGGCCACAAAGGCAGGTCTATTCCAACCCTTTCTCTCTCTCAATCAGTCACCTAGACCGGTCGAGTGCTTCTTCTTAAACACACGGGTCACTAAGACCCTGCAAGGATCACCACACAATTAGGTGTCTCTTGCTTGCTTTACAATTCACTTAGAAGGTTGAGAAAGAGATGAAGAAGGCACGATTGCCAAAGCCAAGCAACAAGAGCGACAAACAACACAAGGATCAAACTCTCTCAAGCCACTAAGCACTAATGATCACTTGTATAAATTGTGGGACTTGGAGAGATTGGAAGCTTTGAATGTGTCTTGGAATGGATTTCTAGCTCTTGTATTGAATGTGAATGAGTAGAGTGCTTGGATCATGTGAATGGAGGTGGTTGGGGTTGTATTTATAGCCTCCAACCACTTCCTAGCCATTGCTCCTTTTCTATCGACCGTGCACGGTCCACACCCCTAGTCCGGACGGTCAGCCCCTACACATCAATGGCTGAAATCGTAACGGCCTGCAATAACGGCTAATTGGTTGTGGATACTAACATGAGAAATTTTGATATCCCCTTTTTGTTGGTGATCTCTCAGAAAGTGATATTGGATGTTTATGTGCTTAGAGCGGTTATGTTCAACAGGATTATCCGCCATGCGGATTGCACTCTCATTATTACATAGCAGAGGGACTTTGCTCAACTTGTAGCCATTGTCCCTAAGGGTTTGCCTCATCTAGAGTAATTGTGCACAACAATAACCTGCAGCAATATACTCGGCTTCAGTGGTGGACAGAGCTACTGAGTTTTGTTTCTTTGAAGCCCAAGACACCAGGGATCTCCCCAGAAACTGACAAGTCCCTAATATGCTCTTCCTGTCAATTTTATATCCGGCATAATCTGCATCGGAATACCCCGTTAGATCAAAGGTAGATCCCTTGGGGTACCATAGCCCAAACGTAGGAGTGTAAACTAAATATCTCATAATTCTTTTCACGACCCTAAGTTGAACTTCCTTAGGATTTGCCTAGAACCTTGCACACATACATACGAAAAGCATAATATCTAGCCATGAAGCACATAAATAGAGTAAAGATCCTATCATCGACCGTTATACCTTTTGATCTATGGATTTACCTCCTGTGTCAAGGTCGAGATGCCCATTTGTTCCCACGGGTGTCTTGATGGGTTTGGCATTCTTCATTCCAAACTTCTTGAGTATGTCTTGAATGTACTTAGTTTGGCTGATAAAGGTGCCCTCTTGGAGTTGCTTGATTTGGAATCCAAGGAAATACTTTAGCTCCCCCATCATTAACATCTCGAATTTCTGTATCATAATCCTACTAAACTCTTCACAAGATGACTTGTTAGTAGACCCAAATATAATATCATCAACATAAATTTGGCATATAAACAAGTCTTTAGCAATTGTTTTAGTGAAGAGAGTAGGATCAACTTTACCAACTTTGAAGCCATTAGTGATAAGAAAGTATCTAAGCCATTCATACCATGCTCTTGGGGCTTGCTTGAGCCCATAAAGCGCCTTTGTGAGCTTATACACATGTGAAGGACACTCACTATCTTCAAAGCCAGGAAGTTGCTCAACATATACATCTTCCTTGATAGGGCCATTTAGGAAGGCACTCTTCACATCCATTTGATATAACTTAAAGCCATGGTAAGTAGCATAGGCAAGTAATATATGAATTGACTCAAGCCTAGCTACGGGTGCATAGGTTTCATCAAAATCCAAACCTTCGACTTGTGAATATCCTTTGGCAACAAGTCGGGCTTTGTTCCTTGTCACCACACCATGCTCATCTTGTTTGTTGCGGAATACCCATTTGGTACCTACAACATTTTGGTTAGGACGTGGAACTAAATGTCATACCTCATTTCTCGTGAAGTTGTTGAGCTCCTCTTGCATTGCCACCACCCAGTCCGGATTTCTTAGTGCATCCTCTATCCTGTATGGCTCAAAAGAAGACACAAAATAGTAATGTTCACAGAAATGAGCAACTCAAGATCTAGTAGTTACCCCCTTGTTGATGTCACCAAGTATGGAGTTGACGGGGTGATCTCTTTGAATTGCTTGGTGGACTCTTGGGTGAGGTGGTCTTTGATCTTGAATTTCTTGATCATCTTCCTTATCTTGATTATCTTCATTTGCCCCTTGATCAATGTCCTCCTCTTGAGGTGGCTCATTGTCTTGATCTTCATCCTCTTCTTGTTGAGCCATGTCCTCATCTTGAGTTGGTGGAGATCCTTGTATGGAAGATGATGGTTGATTTTGTGCTTGTGGAGGCTCTTTGGATTCTTTTGGACACACATCCCCAATGGACATGTTCCTTAGCGCGACGCAGGGAGCCTCTTCATCGTCTAGTTCATCAAGATCAACTTGCTCCATTTGGGAGCCATTAGTCTCATCAAACACAATGTCACAAGAAACTTCAACTAATCTAGTGGACTTGTTGAAGACTCTATATGCCCTTGTGTTTGAGTCATAACCAAGTAAAAAGCCTTCTACTGCTTTAGGAGAAAATTTAGAATTTCTACCTCTCTTAATAAGAATGAAGCATTTGCTCCCAAAAACTCTAAAATAAGAAACATTGGGCTTTTTACCGATAAGGAGTTCATACGATGTTTTCTTGAAGATTCGGTGTAGGTAGAGTCGGTTGATGGAGTAGCAGCCAGTGTTAATCGCCTCCGCTCAAAACCGATCCAGAGTTTTGTACTCATCAAGCATGGTCCTTACCATATCCAAAAGAGTTCTTTCTTCCTCTTCACTACACCATTTTGTTGAGGTGTGTAGGGAGAAGAGAACTCATGCTTGATGCCCTCTTCCTCAAGAAATCCTTCAATTTGTGAATTCTTGAACTCCATTCCATTATCGCTTCTAATCTTTTTGATTCTCAATTCGAACTCATTTTGAGCCTGTCTTAAGAATATCTTTAAGGTCTCTTAGGTTTGAGATTTTTCCTGCAAAAAGAATATCCAAGTGAAGCGAGAATAATCATCCATAATTATAAGACAATACTTACTCCCGTCGATGCTTATGTAAGTGATTGGGCCGAATAGATCCATGTGGAATAGCTCAAGTGGTCTGTCGGTCATCATGATGTTTTTGTGTGGATGACAAACTCCAACTTGCTTCCATGCTTGACATGCTCTACAAATCCTGTCTTTCTCAAAATGAACATTTGTTAGTCCTAAAATGTGTTCTCCCTTTAGAAGCTTGTGAAGATTGTTTATTCCAACATGAGCAAGTCGGTGATGCCAAAGCCAGCCCATTTTAGTCTTAGCAATTAAGCAAGTGTCTAGTTCATCATTGTTATCATTAAAATCAACTAAATATAGCTGACCATCTAACACTCCCTTAAAAGCTATCGAATCATCACTTCTTCTAAAGACAGTAACACCAACATCAGTAAACAGACAGTTGTAGCCCATTTTACATAATTGAGAAACTGAAAGCAAGTTGTAATCTAAAGAATCTACTAGAAAACATTGGAAATGGAATGGTCAGGAGATATAGCTATTTTACCCAAAGCTTTGACCAAACCGTGATTTCCATCCCTGAATGTGATTGCTCTTTGGGGATCTTCATTCTTCTCATATGAGGAGAACATCCTTTTCTCCCCTGTCATGTGGTTTGTGCACCCGCTATCGATTATCCAACTTGACCCGCCGGATGCATAAACCTACAAAACAAATTTAGGCCTTGTTCTTAGGTACCCAAACGGTCTTGGGTCCTTTCACATTAGAAACAAGCACCTTGGGTACCCAAACACAAGTCTTGGGACTCTTGTATTTGCCCCCAACATATTTGGCAACTACTTTGCCTGATTTGTTAGTTAGCACAAAAGATGCATCAAAAGTCTTAAACGAAATGCTATGTTCATTTGATGCATTGACAAAATTTTCTTTTTAGGCACTTTGATATGAGTTGAATGTCTAGAGCTTGATGCCTCATTACTATACATATAAGCATGATGAGAAATAGTATGAGTTTTTCTAGCATGAATTTTCCTAATTTTGTGGTCAGGATAGTTCTCAGGATATAAAATGTAACCTTCTCTATCCTGAACCATGGGAGCCTTGTCCTTAACAAAATTTGAAAGCCTGTTCTTGGGGGCATTAAGTTTGATGTTTTTTTTGGCTCCCTTGTTGGAAGCCAATACCATCCTTAATGTCAGGGCGTCTCCCATTATAAAGCATGCTACGAGCAAATTTAAATTTTTCATTCTCTAACTCATGCTCGACAATTTTAGCATTTAATTAGGCTATGTGATCATTTTGTTCTTTAATCATAGTAAGGTGATCATTCATAGCATCAATATTAACATCTCTACATCTAGTGCAAATGATGACATGTTCAACAGTAGATGTAGGAAGATTGCAAGCATTCAATTCTTCTATCTTAGCATTTAAACTAGCATTTTCAGTTCTAAGACAGGAAATTGAATCATTGCACATATCAAGCTCTTTAGATAATTTTCACATTTTTCTACCTCTAGAGCATAAGCATTTTTCAACTTAACAAATTTCTTATTTTCCTTAATGAGCAAGTCCTCTTGGCATTCCAAGAGATCATCCTTCTCGTTAATGGTTTCTATCAATTCATTTATCGTTCTCTTTTGGTCCTTTGTAAGGTTGGCAAAAAGAGAAGTTAAATCATCTTCATTATCACTAGAGCTACCCTCATCATCGGAAGTAGTGTATTTGGGGGTATCTATAGAATGTACCTTCTTCTTTTTGCTTTCCTTAGCCATTAGGCATTTGTGGCCGACGTTGGGGAAGAGAAGGCCCTTGTTGATGGCGATGTTGGCGATGTCCTCATCGGAGGAGGAGTCGGTGGAGCTCTCGTCGGAGTCCCATTCCCGCCCCACATGTGCCTCGCCACCCTTCTTCTTGTAGTATCTCTTCTTCTCCATCTTCTTCTTTCCTTTCTTGTCGTCGTCCCTGTCACTGTCACTTGTATATGGACATTAAGTGACTGGTCTTACCACACCTATAGCAAACCCTCTTGGAGCGGGGTTTGTAGTCCTTCCCCTTCCTTTGCTTGAGGATTTGCTGGAAGCTCTTGATGATAAGAGCCATCCCCTCATTGTCAAGCTTGGAGGTGTCGATTGGGAGTCTACTTGGTGTAGACTCTTCTTTCTTTTCTTCTGTTGCTTTGAATGCAACGGGTTGCACCTCGGGTGTGGAGGTGGCGCCTTGCTCCATGTTGACAATGTGTTTGGAGTCTTTGATCATAAGTTCAAAGCTCACAAACTTAGCAATTACTTCCTCGGGGGACATCTATTTGTATCTAGTATCTCCACGAATTAATTGAACTTGAGTTGGATTACGAAAAACAAGAGATCTTAGAATAACCTTGGCCATTTCATGGTCATCCCATTTGGTGCTCCCGAGGTTGTGCACTTGGTTGACCATTGTTTTGAGCCGGTTGTACATTGCTTGTGGCCCCTCTCCTTTGTTGAGGACGAATCGACCGAGCTCTCCCTCGATCGTCTCGCGCTTGGTGATTTTGGTCACCTTGTCCCCTTCATGCGCCGTTTTGAGGACGTCCCAAATTTCTTTGGCATTTTCAACCCTTGCACCTTACTATACTCCTCTCGACACAAGGAGGCGAGGAGTATAAAAGTTGCTTGGGAATTAAAATGCCTTATTTGGGCTGCCTCATCAGAGTCATGGTCCTTGTCGCCCACATGTGGTGCCTACGCTCCAAACTCAACAATGTCCCATATGCTTTTGTGGAGTGAGGTTAGATGGTGCCTCATTTTATCACTCCACATAAAATAATCGTCACCATCAAAATATGGTGGTTTGCCTAGGGGTACAGAAAGTAGAGGAGCGCGTTTTGGAATGCAAGGATAGCGTAGAGGCATCTTACTATACTTCTTGCGCTCTTGGCGTTTCAAAGTGGTAGACTCGACGCTGAAGGTGGAAGGTGATGAAGAGTCGGCCTCGTAGTAGACCACCTTCTTCATTTTCTTTTTCTTCTTATCACCCTTCCTATATGACTTGATGGAGGAAGCGGATTCCTCCTTGTGCTTGTCACTGGCCTCTTTTGACGAAGTCCGTTCATCGTTCTTCCTTCCCGAGCCTTCGGGCTTATCGCCGGTGACCATCGCCCTCTTGGTGTGTTCTCCTGACATCACTTCGAGTTGTTAGACTCTAATGAAGCACTGAGCTCCGCTACCAATTGAAAGTCGCCTCGAGGGGGGTGAATAGCCGAAACTTGAAATTTACAAATTTTAACACGCACTATGCTTGGGGTTAGTGTTTGAAATAATTCAGAGTGCGGAAGATAGTTCTCCTTCCCAAGAGTTGCTTAATCAATGCGGATGACTTTGGGAGCCAACACAAATCAATATGTGCAAGGGAATTTTTAGAGAGACGAGAGGGGATGAACAAATCGAATGGAGATCAACACAAATGTACACGGCGATTTGTTTACCTAGGTTCGGTTCCAAAGAACCTAGTTTCCGTTGAGGTGGCCACAAAGGCCAGGTCTATTCCAACAATATTCCTCTCCCAATCGGTCACCTAGACCTATCGAGTGCTTTTTCTTAAACACACGGGTCACTAAGACCCTGTTGGTCACTTGTTCTCAAATGTTGTGGATCAAGAACAAGGCAACACAATTGTTAATTATTAAGGACCTTCGTCTTCCGAAGCATTATCTCTCCATGGATATAATGATCATCGGACGAAGGTCATGAAGGACGTACCTTCATCATTCAATGTGTAAACAAGAATGCAAAGAGATGAAGACAATGACTATATCTCATTAATTCATTCATATTTGCATTCTATAAAACATGTATGAATGTCAACAAAATTCATATTACAAGGATACCTCCGACTTGCTTGAAGGCGAAGACGTCAGCGAGTGATTACAATTCAGAGTGAACAGTACGATGCTACTATTCATCTATTTATGGGCACGGGACACAACTCGAGTAAAAGTACATTTATGCCCCTGACATTCATCTATAATCACAACGCGAATCATTAAGGACTGAGTAGTCTTTGTCCCTTTTCAGTCATCATCACATTTGGTCTTCGTCATCACATCAAGCCGAAGCACTTTGGCTATAGCTTCATCGTCCATTCTTATCACCTTCGGGCTACATCTTAACCTTGTCATGAAAGAAGACCATCATCCCGAAGATGAATCCCCCTATAATAATCCATGTCATACCAAAAACATATGGCCAGTCACATTTTTGAGGACCTTCGGAGGAAGAAGGCCCCCAACAGTAACCCCTAGCAGTATTGATTTGTTTCTTTGTAACAAATTTAGACTGCAACATGAATGAAGGCCTTTAGCCGAAGGTCCGAAAAAACACCTTCCCTTCGCTAGAATAGCGAATCACACTGAATTGTGGGACCCATCAATATGTGGGGTTCTGAACATATATATAGGAGCCTGTGTCGTGAGTATTTTTCATGCTATCTAGCTGGTTGCGCTGTGCTTGCCATTTTGAGTTTCTTTGCTTTCTTGAGCTTGATTAACTTTTGAGTTTTGGCATCTGTGCAACCATCGTCTAAATGGCTGAGGAGAAGAAGATCACTGACTGGTTTTTACGAAGCTATGGAGAAGACAAATATAGAAAAAATCACCAATGAGATGTTGGCTGGGTTGTCTGAGAATTCTAGCGAAAGCGAGAGTTTCGATGTAGAGAGCGGGAATGATGAAGTTGAAGATCGACCGCGGAGGCCTAGCCATGTTGTTTTTGGAAAGTCATCTATTAAGCAAGGGCAGATCGAAGTGATGAAAGGCAGATACTTTCGTGATATTTCTATTGTGAGGGCCGGAGGGGAGAATATCGTTCCTCTTCTCGAAGCTAATGAGGTGGTAGTTTCTAGAAGCTTCATGAAAGTTGGACTTTGTTTCCCACTGCATAAGATGTTGGTCGAAGTTCTAAAGACTTTAGAAATATACCTTCATCAACTTTTCCCCGAGGCACTTATCAAAGTAGCAGTTTTTATATGGGCCATGAGGAGCCAAGGGTTAGAGCCAGACGCCAGGTGCTTTTGTAATATTCATGAATTATCCTATCAGACGAAAGCAACTGGGAAAGAACAGTACCACAACAACTTTGGCTGTTACAGCTTCGTGCCCCGCTTTGGGGCCAGTTATCCTCTGCCTAATTTTTGGAAGAAGTGGCCAGGCTCTTGGATGCAAGAGTGGTTTTATGTGAAGAATGATTTGGACCAGAGGGAGGATATACGAGCCATCATTCAACGTCCTATATGGTCACGCTTTGGCATCAGAAGACCTTCCACCGCACTCGGAAATGACGTGCTAGCGTGCCAGACAGCTTTCAATATTATATGCACCTATATCGGCACGAGGGATTTGATTCAAGAACATATTGCTTTCAGAGTATGGCCCCTTCCAAGTGGATGGGAAATGTCAAAGGAAGCTGCCACTGGCTCCAGCCAAAGTGGCCTGATTTATCGGAAGTACACATTCCGGTTTAGGGATCGGTTTGATGAGTCGAATGATGATTGGTTGGATGCTATAGAGGCAATGAGTGATGAGCTACTTAGAGCCTACTCGAGGGGTGAAGATGAAGCTATGACAGTCACCTTCGGTGCTTGAGGGAAAAGAGACTGAATAGGGTTTTCGATGATATTGGGTTTATCTACCCTGACTACTGTTTTCTTGTTTGGAAACAAAAGGGGAAAAGGAAAACTACTACTTCGACATCTTCTAGTGCGCCGAAGGCAAAGAAAGTGAAGGTCTTGACACGTAGACCACGACGCATTGAGACGACCGATGTGCCGAGGCTTATTGAACGTGCAGGGGTTGCTCCTTCTGCCACAAAACTAGGTCATGTTGTGCCAGTCGAGGCTAGTACAAACCTGGTCGAAGAGCCAAAATTAGAGAAGACAACAGATCAGTTGAAGGTGTTGAGCCCACTGGGTACAATAGGATTACCGAAGCCATCAAGCATTCCCGCAGTGACTCCAAGGAAAAGGAGAATGGCTAGCATGCTAGATGCTGTTCCGAAGTCCATAAAGACATCAATTCCTGCCTCTACCAAAGCTCTCAGCATGCAGACTACGGATGCAAGGAAAACTGCTGTCGCGAGCGTAGCCAACGCTCCTGCTGAAGCTGGACCTTCGGAAGCTCCTGCCGAAGCTGGACCTTCAGAAATTGTATCGATAGCACTGGAGAAAGAGAGCATTCCTAAGAAACCTAAATCTCCTACTCGTGAAGCACCCCTTAAAGAGCTGGAATTCATTGTTCGACATGCTTCGGAAAGCAGCTATCTGAAGAGCAGGTTGCCGAAGTGCAACACTATGCCAAGGATCTGAAATACCCCCGAGGGTCCTTGGTATATGGTGGCAATGACGAAGATGACTTCCTTTACTGTCTACCAGACAGTAAAGATATACATGTCTGCCGAGAAATAATGGACAATATAGGATATCCGAAGCTTGAACTTGGCCTATCTGCAATGTCGAAAGATCAACTAGCAGACAGTCTTGCTTACAACAGTCTGAAGGTGTGTGTACTTTGACTGGTCTACTTTTATGGCTTTTCTTGCCACAGTTACATTCTCACTCTTTGATTTCTAGGGCTTAATTCTAAGCAAAGCTTTGAAGGACCAGAAGGATGCAGAGGATGAGAGCTATCACATAGCTCTTGGGAATCAGCGTTCAGAAGTTATCATGCTAAGAAACGAAACTCTTGAAAAAGACAAAATATTACTCTCCTTAGTAGATAGGCTGAAAACTAGCGAGGCCAAGCTTGCCGCCCAAGCCGAAGCTCACAAGGCTGAAGTAGAAGAACTAACGAGGAAGGTTGCTGAAGCAACCGAAAAATTTGAAGTTGAAGCGGTGAAGCATGAGATATGCGAGATCGAAAGGTCAAGAGCGCAAGGGAATGCCGATGAGCTTCGTGCTTCCAAAGAAAGATGTTATGAAATATCCTTGGAATGCACCAAGAAATTAAAGAACAGCTTCGCTAAGGTTGGGGCATATTCCTCTGAGCAGAGATTCATCTACGGCGACCCTGATGGAGTTATCCAGTGGATCAGCGGGGAAGCCGAAGCTTTTGACGAAATTCATAGCGACCGAGGAGATTTTTATGCCTTTGCTGGTGCACGTGGGGCCACCTCCATCTTGGAGAAGGCTAGTTGCGATCATACTAAGGTTGTGGCTCAGTCAGACTTCGCCTTCTCAGTAGAAGATATCAAAAACCCTTCAGCCGAATCTACTACCGTAAGTGGGAAATGTTACTCCGAGATATGGCTGAAGGGCGGGTGAGAAGTCGATGATGAAGCCATCAAAAGGAACGAAAAGGAATCACATGATGCTTCAGAAGAGGCAAAAAGGGCTAAAGAAGCTACCGAGCGGGCTAGGCTTATAGGTATGCATCTGTTATAGTTTAACTTCGTAATCCATTTTAACTTCAGAACTAACAAACATATACTATGGTGCAGCTGAACTATCTCCGCCTCCGGAGCCATACAATCCAGAAGCCGACCCATTCCTAAAGGAGGCACTCGACACCATCAAAATTGCCAATGAAGCTGTTGATGAAGCTGTCAATAAGCTGTTAAATGAGGCTGCCGAGAAGGTCCTGAAGGAAGACTAGAACTTTTATTTTTGCTAGTTAAAAATTGTTGAACATGGTTTGTAGTCTTGCAAGAAACACTTGTAAACAATTTGTGTGTATATTGATGCAATATATTTCTTTGTGATGCATGAAACTTCCGTACACACTGTTTTTGAGTCGCTCGCGAAAAAACACCTTCCCTTCTTTCCATGCTTCACGAAGAAAAAGAGTTCCCTTCTGTCGATTCAATAGTGTGTATTTTGCCATGATTGCTGCATAGTAATATTGCTAACAAAGATTCTTCTCCTTTGTGCAAATATATCTGTCGAAGGCCTATTTTGTGCTACAGCACATTCTTTCATGATCCGACAGGTATTTTCGAAGGAGCAATTTTTCTTCTTCTTCACAATTTTTTGCTAATGCAAAATGATGTATGGTATGATGCTATGCGATATGATATGATGGTATGATGCAAAATAATGTTTATGCCAAAGATAAAAACCCACACGAGTATGCACCTAGACTCTGCATCCCCTCAGGGACGACTTTGGAGTCTCTTCACCCTTTACTTAGGTTGTTTTTCAGCTCTGCATTCCCTTAGGAACGACTTTGGAGCTAAGCTCTGCATCCCCTTAAGAATGATTTTGGAGCTTCTTCACCTTTGACTTAGGTGGCATTTAAGCTCTGCATTCCCTTAGGAACGACTTTGGAGCTTCTTCACCTTTGACTTAGGTGGTATTTTAGCTCTGCATTCCCTTAGGAACGACTTTGGAGCTTCATAACTTACTCTGCATTCCCTTAGGAATGACTTTGGAGCTTCTTGATCCATTTTTGATACACTCGATGGTGTAACCACAGTCTTATTACATCAAACTAAAGGTTAGACCTTCTTGTATTGTCTTTTTAAAAGAAAATGTAAAGGCAAAAAAGAGTAAAAATACATTATGTCAAGGCACTCTTTGGCCGAAACGTTGTGCCGCATTTAGTAGATATGCCTCGACTCGGGCATAGTGTTGTTGACTGTGCGAGCTTTGGACTCTTCCTGAAGGTCACGTTGTTGCTAAGCCTGTCGTTGCCCTTCTAGTTGTTGATTGTGAACCAGGGCAGGCACCAGCGGTGGCGGTGGTGGCAATTGAGCCCAAGAAGCTTGGGAATGGCTCGCCGAAGCAACGAAAGTCATAGGCTGTTGATTGCCCACATACTCCAGGATATATGGAGAGTAGCACGAAGCAATATGCAAGACCTGCTTCGGTGGGTTCTGCCATGCTTCGGCTTCAGCGATTTCCTTCTGCTTCTAGATCGTGACTTGGCACGTCCTTGTGGCATGTCCCTTATCTTCGCCACAGAATAGGCAGAACAGTCCCCTGGGCTGATTACCATATCTTCCTCTGAAGCTTCTGCCCCATCAGCCTCTTGGAGCTGGTGGCCTGAAAGAACTTTGTTATGCCCCTGATGATTAAGAGCTATGTTGTTGCCCTTGGGTATGATTTCCCCTATCGTCGCTTGAGCTGGGTTATGGATCGTCCTGACATGCCTAGGGTGGAGTCTTCCTCTGAAGCCCCTGGTCATCTTAGAGTATCTGTAGGCTTCTTCCCTTCTTTGCCGAAAGTCATTGTCGGCTCTGATGTACTCATCCATTTTCTGAAGAAGCTTCTCTAAGGTTTGCCATGGCTTTCTTGCAAAATATTGCGCCGTTGGTCCTAGTCTGAGCCCCTTGATCATGCCTTCAATGACAATATCATTGGGCACTGTAGGCGCCTAAGCTCTCAGTCACAAGAACCTTCGAACGTACGCCTGCAAGTACTCCTCATGGTCCTTCGTGCACTAGAACAGGGCTTGGGCAGTGACTGGCTTTGTCTGTAAACCCTAGAAGCTAGTGACTAGCATATCCTTTAACTTCTTCCACGACGTAATTGTCCCTGTCTGGAGAGAAGAATACCATGTTTGAGCCACACTTCTGACTGCCATGATGAAGGTCTTTGCCATGACAACAGTATTGCCCCAATATGAGGATATGGTTGCTTCATAGCTTATTAGGAACTGCTTCGGATCTGAGTGCCCATCATACATGGGGAGTTGAGGTGGCTTGTAAGATGGGGGCCATGGGGTAGCCTACAACTCTGCTGTTAGAGGAGAAGCATCATCAAAAGCAAAGTTACCATGATGAAAGTCATCGTACCATTCATCATCATTGATTGGGCTTTCTTGATGAAACTCCCTGTGTTGGGGCCTTTGGTCTTGGTCATCCTGAGTAAGGTGACACATTTCTTCGGCAGCTTCGTCGATCTTTGTCTGAAGGTCGGCGAGCCGAAGCATCTTTTCCCTTTTCCTTTGCACCTATTGGTGAATAGCCCCAAGTCCCTGATCTCCTGGTTCGGCTCCTCCTCTTGAGGTGTTGGGCTAGTAGCCTTTCTCTTTTGGCTCCTAGCTTCTCGCAGGGAGAGTGTCTCCTGGTTTGTGTCTAGTGGCTGTAGGGTAGCCCCTAGCGCTGTTGTCTTCTTCGGTGGCATGGTGAAGGTGGATTCTTGCCGAAGGTGGTCGTTTGAATTCACCGAAGGTGGGCGCCAATGTTGGTCACTTGTTCTCAAATGTTGTGGATCAAGAACAAGGCAACACGATTGTTAATTATCAAGGACCTTCGTCTTCTGAAGCATTATTTCCCCATGGATATAATGATCATCGGACGAAGGTCATGAAGGACATACCTTCATCATTCAATATGTAAACAAGAATGCAAAGAGACGAAGACAATGATTATATCTCATTAATTATTCATATTTGCATTCTATAAAACATGTATGAATATCAATAGAATTCATATTACAAGGATACCTTCGACTTGCTCGAAGGCGAAGACACGAGAGAGTGATTACAATTCAGCGTGAACAATACGATGCTACTGTTTATCTATTTATAGGCACATGACATAGCCCGAGTAATAGTACATTTATGCCCCTGACATTCATTTATAATCACAACACGAATCATTAAGGACTGAGTAGTCTTTGTCCTTTTTTGGTCATCATCACATTTGGTCTTCGTCATCACATCGAGCAGAAGCACTTCGGCTATAGCTTCGTTGTCCATTCTTATAACCTTCGGGCTACATCTTAACCCTATCATGAGAGAAGACCTTCATCCCGAAGATGAAGCCCCCTGTAATAATTCATGTCATACTAAAAACATATGGTCAGTCACGTTTTTGACGACCTTCGGAGGAAGAAGGCCCCCAAAAGACCCCCACCACACAATTAGATATCTCTTGCTTGCTTTAAAATTCACTTAGAAGGTTGAGAAAGAGATGAAGAAAGCACGATTGCCAAAGCCAAGCAACAAGAGCGACAAATAACACACAGATCACACTATCTCAAGTCACTAAGCACTAATGATCACTTGTCTAAATTGAGGGACTTGGAGAGATTGGAAGCTTTGAATGTGTCTTGGAATGGATTGCTAGCTCTTGCAGGCCTTGTAATGTCATTAACTGGATAATGGACCTTATTTCCCGTTGACGCGATAGAGCTTGGGACCGTCGTATAATCGGTGGAAGCCGGCAGTGGAGCTGCTTGAATTATTTGCATCTGTGGAGTGGTCATCTATAGAACAGACATCGCACTCCCCAATTGCTGCATCAATTCTGGAGAAGGATTTGATAGCATTTGAGACATCAGGTCTTTGAACTTTTTCTTTGCCTCCTGCTTAAAATAATCCGACACCTCTTCTTTGTATCGATCACATTTCTTGTACAAACCTTCCCACTATGGTCTGAATCCTTCCTTCCATCCTTCCTTAGACAAGATTCCTCGTACACGACCAGGATGCTCGGGGTTACCGAGACCAGCCGTTAGGACGT
This sequence comes from Zea mays, assembly GCF_902167145.1. Classification (NCBI taxonomy): domain Eukaryota; kingdom Viridiplantae; phylum Streptophyta; class Magnoliopsida; order Poales; family Poaceae; genus Zea; species Zea mays. The sequence continues at coordinate 146,574,352 of NC_050097.1, forward strand.
CTCTCTCCCTTTGTGGCTTAAATGTTCCTTGGCTCTGCTTAGCTACCATTGCATTTATGTTTTTCGCAGCTTCTTCGACATTTGGATCATCAAAAGATATACCAGCCTCAGTTTCCCTTGGTTTTCTAGCACGGATCCAATTAGTCGTCCTTTCACCATGTTGCTCGAAAAGCGTGGGTAACCATGCGGCCTTCCTCTCGACGTCTTCTTGTCTCCATTTAGAAACCTGACGCTTGTAACCACCTATGCCTAAGTGGTGGTGGTACTTGTTCTTCTTAGATAGTTTTGAATTTGCCTCGCTTAGAGATATGAAAATCGGGGCTACTCTTCTGCTCTAGAAATACTATACATTGACCTTCTGAGATTTTATATTTTTTTTGTCGGGTCTAGGCTTTTCTTTGCAAATTTTGTATTCATCTCAGACCTTCAGTTTCAGAAATTGATTGCAAGCTGCTCCATCGTGTATTCCTTCATGAGTTCTTCTAAACCCCGAGGCAGAACAAACCTCATTAATAGCTTATTCCATATTTGATTCTTGACATCAACTGACACATCTTTCCAATGTCGGATTGTGATGTCAAGATTATCCCTAACTAAGAACCCATGTGCATTCCAGAACTTAGGGAGTGCCTCTTCTAGATCTAGGGGCTAACCTTTCGGGCTCACATCTGAGATTTTATATGTTTTGTCAGGAAACTTGTTTAGTCCCCTATCACCTCTTTTTCGATCGCTCTGCTTCCTTTTCCTTGACGTCTCGGTGGTTGTATCGGTTGGTATCGGTGCGTCTTGGTGTCGTGCCACGGCTTGATCAAGTATCGCACGATATTGAGACAAGACTTCCTATTCATGTAATAAAACACAAAACATGCATTTGTAATAGACATTGTGAAATCAACTAATTAGGTACCCACACGAAAGTAAAGATGTGTACTTTACCTCACACTCTTGTGGATCATAATTTGGGTCACGTTGAACCTCATGCCGAGGTGGCCCTATCTATGCTAGGACAAGGGTCGGTAGGTGTTTCATGTCCTTCATCACTTGAATGTTCTTAAGAAACACCCTTGTTCATGTGGTCGGGCATTAACCCTTGGTCCTTGTTTAGAGAACTCATTGAGCTATATATACACAAGATTGCAACAAAGATTCAAAAAAATTGAACACAAAGATTGGAACAGAAGATTAGAACACAATATATATATAATATCATACTAAGATTAGAACATATATCGTAATTTCTACTCGTCGTCGTCCATTAGTGCTATCCAATCGATCTCCCCATCTTCATCGCCAGAGAGGATGATGACTGGTGCTGCCGGCTCCACATGCACGGGCGCGGAGACAACCTCATGTGTAGTCATTGAAGCCGAGGAGCCTATATCATGGTGGTGAGTAGATGGGCCCACAGTGGCGACACGTTCACTGCGATGCTTCGAGAGAACTCTGCAGGCGCACATGAAAATGCGGCGTACGACGTCTTGATGATTGAGCCTCGATTGGCGCCGGAGCTCGAGGTGGCGGCGATGCATGAGCCACACCGTTGCCAGCCGCCCCGCTAGTGTACGTGCCTTGAGACGCGTTGCAATGCCATCTTGTCACACCCGGATTTAAGAGGTAAAGTCGGGTGCGTCTCATAGGTGCGCCAAAGAAGAACAACACATATAATGACCAAGTGTATAGAGATAAATGTCACAAATATTAGTACATAGCAGAGGTATCTTACAAAAATAAATGATAACAATAAAGCGAACTAATAATTATTCCTTGGCACCATCAAGCTGACTGGGAGACGCCACCTAGATAAGCTCGTACTCTTTGTTGTAGACCTCCTCCTGGACTACCTGCTCTTCACCTGTGGGGGATTATATCATAAGGGTGAGCTCACAAAAGATCATAGCTCAACAAGTTGTGGGGAATAATGTGCCTGAACCCACCAAAGGTGGGAGTTCATGTGAAGTGTAAGGTTGATAAACAAATAAGGGTTAAAGCTAAGCGTTGCTTTTAATAAGTTGGTCAAATTTTATGAACAGTTACTAAATGTAAGTATATACCAAACTAGAGTAATAATAGATCAAAATTAATAATAAAACCACAATGCGATGCAATTGACAAATTGAGTTTCATTTCATAAGTTAATCACGCGAGAGTCCTGAGCTGTTCATGACTGCGAGCACGGCTAGTATACCAGTTTTACACTCTGCAGAGGTTGTACCCTTTACCCACAAGTCGTGTTACCCATTTTCCACGGGGTTGATCGGACCCCATACACCTCTACCAAGGAAGCGAGGCAGTGTACCACTACGAGGCCTTTACAAAGTTACACTAGCTTCAGAAAACCCGCTATAGTTCTAGGGAGCGAAATGCAGGAATGCCCCGTCTGAAAAGCCATCGCAGCAAAATCAACCCGAGAACCTCCCTACACTGACAACTCCCCTACTACCCTTGCCCCTTTTAGGTAAGGTAGACCTCCACTAGCTTTCCTAATTAGTCAGCCAAGGGCATCCCATTCCACCCTTGTGGTGGCACGTGTTTCTCAAGTTAAGCTCCATGTTCCAGTTAACACAATAGTCTTATCATGGACAGAATAGAACAACAATAATAAAGCATGACCATGTGTAATAATTATCTTAACACTCAAATCCACATATAGCAATAGCAAAGATAATCCAAAAGTTCAGGGGTAAACAAGGTGTAAAGATGACCAAACTAGGGTGACCTATTGGGTCCCATCAAAATTAAGCCTAAGCATGCCAAAATGACTATAGAGAACATTATTGGGTAAATAAAAGTGGTCAAGAGCACAACTTGCCTTCAATGAGCTCCTGCTCAGCAATTTCCACCTGCTGAACACCTGGGTCCTCGGTCACTTGCTCGTCTACTCAAAGCAATACAAACAAACATGGTATAGGAGAAATTAGCATCATGCCAAACATCAAAACAGAATGCATAATAATAATCTATGCATCGTAATGAGATCGTCGGTTCAAGAATCACTAAATTCGGAGTTACGGATAACAAGTTATGATTTTCCGAAGTTTTTATGTGTTTGGTACAGAATAAACTAAGTGATTAGTTTTCATCTATGTTTCATGGTAAAACAGAGTTACCAGGTGATAAACAATATTACAACAAAAGTATTGCAACTGGAATGGGTTAAAAAGGAATTAAAAATGAATTTTCTATGAATTAAACAAGATTATGGAATTATTTTTACACTAAAAATCATTTTCTATATTAATTTATCTGATTTATTAGGTTCCTGGACTGCGCACATGATTTCTGAAAAGCTCAGGGCCTTATTTGCAAAATCTAGGACCCTTCTGTAATTACTTTTATATTGCCATGGAGCGCGGGTTGATTCCTAAATTTGCCAGGGTCTCTTATGCATAAAGCGCTGGCCGAAGGGTATGTTTAGACTAGGACCGCAGGATACTAAATCTACGGCCAATATTAGATTTCTAGTGCGATGAAGCGGTACGCAATTGGAATCGTTGGATCAGAACTCAACAACAGGGATTTTATTACCGTAGATCTGAATCTACCTGTCGGATCTAGATCAACGGTCCTAACCAAATGCGGCGAAGGGGTATCATAGTCTTCTAATCTGAGCCGTCCCAAGGGAATCGAACGTTAGATGGGTCATCTCCTTCATCCGACCGCTACCGACGGCGGTGTCGCCCCGGCGGTAGAAATCCCGTCGCCGAACTCTCCCTGCCCGGTGATTCCGAGCACCATTCACCGATTCTACTAGTGCGAAATGAAGAGGACGGCCGCATGAACACGGAGTACGGATACTCACCGATGGTTATGGCACCGAGTCCCCTGGCGACGTCACGGTACGGCTCGAGCGTCAACCGAAACTCCGGTGAGAAATTCTTGGCGACGCAGTGGAGGCCTTTCCCTGATCTGGAGACGATTCCAGCCACCACTAGCAGCATGGACGACGGCTCGGTGGAGGGTTTCCCTGCAGCGGCACCTCTCTTCCCCTCTCTCTCTAGTTTGTGATGAGGCCAGGGGTTCCCAGGGTTCGGAGTGGTGCTGACGGGATCCTAGGGCGCTAAATAGGAGCACGAGTGGCGGTTGAGAGGTCCGGAAGGCAGTTGGGCCAACTGGCCGATACTGGGTAAGTCGCGGCAGTCGTTGCACGAGGCTAAGAGGAACAGTAGAGGGGGCCCACCGGTCATCCGAACACACTATGGCTTTGAGTGACGTGTGGGGCCTTCCTGTAAGCGCTAGACGCACTGGAGCACGCGCATGAGGCACTGACGGGAGGGGCCTAGGTGTCAGCGCCGATCTCCAGTTGGGCTGCGTAGTAGAAGCGAAAATGGGCCGGATCTGGTGGTTTTGGCCCAATGCACAGTTTTCCCTTTTTCTTTTCTTTCTCTTTTCTTTTCAATTTTCTTTTCAATTTTCTTTTCTTTTTATTTTTAGATTTCAAATTTAAATTCAAATTTTGTTGTGAAATTCATACTTAGATTAAATGCACAAATTCAAATACCAGTATGAAAAGGTTTATTTATTTATATATGTATTTTCTTTATATTGTATAGAATTTTCCTTCTCCTCTTTTCTTTACTATTTCATCTTCAATTTCTAGATTTCAAATTAGGTTTTAATCCCAATTTCCACATTAATGTATTTTATTACTATTATTATTATTAAATGCACAAACAAATAAACTCCAACATGATGCACTATTTCTTTTATATAATATAATTGTTAGTAGCCATGTGGCCCCATGACTTGAGTATGCAAAAATGTGCAAAATACAACAAGTAGTCAAATAACCTTTTATAATTCCCCCTTCTTATACATTCTATAAGTTCAATCATTTGGGTATTACACATCCACTAGGTCCATTTTGAGGCTGCGACAACAGAAAGTCTAGCTTGAACTATATACTGCAGGTCTCTATATACGTACACACATCTTAATAAAACACATGTATAGGAAATGGCTGATTTGGTTGTGAGATGAATCACACGATTTAATCCCAAGTTATGGCAGAAAATTTGTATAATGCATCAAAAAAATACAAAAAAGTGAAGATGGCGCGGCGGGCGAAGGGGCAGTAACCGGTGGCGGCCTTCATAGCTAGCGCACGGTGGCCGCCATCATAGCAAGCACAGCGGCCACCATAGCTAATGCGGCGAGCGCGTGATGGCCATAGCACGCCCAAGCTAGGGTTTACTAACCAGCGGCGCCCTAGGGTTTACGACCAGCGGCAAACCTGATAGTGGTGGCAGAGGGGAAAGGGAAAGAGGAAAGAAAGAGATAGAGGAAAACCTGACGGTGGCACGGGGGCATGGGGGATCGCCGGCGAAGAAACCCTCGGGGACGAAATCCGGCAACCTGACAGCGTGATGAAATGAACCGACCGCAGGGGACTTGTAAATTTTTCAGCTATCGCGCGCCACCCGTTATAGGCGCAATTTCTACTGGCGGTTGTCATAGATGTAACACCCTGAATTTGGGGGGTAGAATTTTTTTCTTCTTTTTCTCTCACCAAATTCGGGCGTTACTCTCTTTTCTCTTCCCGTTTCGCCTCCTTTTTCCCAATTTCAAACCAGTATAGTGACAGGTGTCCGTGTCATGTATAAACAAAACCTAAGTGTCATGGGTGTTGCATCATGCCGAAGCGCATTTCTTTGTCTGATGTTGCGTGTTCGTCTCGTTCCGTCTCGGTTTTCGGTTCGCGATTGGAGTCCGCTTGATGGTCGTGCGTGTCGCGGGTTTTGATCCGCGTTGTGATCCAGTCCAGCCCAGTCCAGCCCAGCCCAGCCCAGCCCGGCCCGGTCCGGCCCGTGCGCCCCTAGCGCCCCTCCTTTCCCCCATGCGCCCCCCCCCTTCCCCAGATCTTTTTGGCTCATTTGATTTCTCCCGTGCAGCAACCTCCCTCTCCCTCTTCCACCTCTCTCTCCCTGTGGTGCCCTAGGGTTTGGAGTCGAGATCACCGGAATTTGGATCCCCGGAGGTGAGTTTTCCCCTCCCCTCCCTCTCCCTCTCTCTCTCCTTCCCCTCTCCTTCTTCTTCCCCTGCGCGCCCCTGCGGTCCCAGTCCCACGCGCCGGCGAGCCGCCCCCGGCGAGCCTCTCCCGCGCCCGGCGAGCCTCCCCTGCGCCCTTCGCGCCCCGGCGAGCCTCCCTCCCCCACGTTCGGCCGCGCCCTGGCGGCGGCCTGCCCCTGCCCCCTTCCCCGCGCACGGCCGCGCCCCGGCGAGCCCCCGCGCGCTCGGCCGCGTCCCGGCGAGCCCCTCCCCCGAGCTCCTGCCCCGGCGGTCGCGCCCGCCCCAGCCGCGAGCCCCTGCCCCGGCGGCCGCGACCGCCCTGGCCGAGCCCCTGCCCCGGCGAGCCCCACGCCCCGTGCCCTGGCCGCGCGCCGGCGGCCGCGTCGCGCGCCCCGTGTCCCACGCCCTGGCCGCGCCCTCGGCCTCGCCCCTATCCGCGCCCGTGTCTCGGCGACTCGCGTCCCGCGCACCGGCACGTTCGCGTGCCCCCTACACGCGCAGCGCGCTCCCGCGAGTGCGACCGTGCTCGCGCTGCATTTAACTCTCTTCTAGTCCATTTTAATTTGTTTAGTCGATGTGCTGCGTCACGCGCTTCGCCGCGCGACGGATTATTCTCATTTCATCTTTATTAATACGCTGCGTCGCGCGCTTCGTCGCGCGACGGCCCTCCTAAATTTATATTTATTGATGTGTTGTGTCGCGCGCTTCGTCGCGCGATGATTCGTTTAATTTATATTTATTACAAGTGCTGCATCGCGCGCTTCGTTGCGCGACGATTTGTTTTAAGTGCAGCTCTGTTGACGTAAGCCGTCGTGCGTTTTGTTGCGCAACGCTTAACGTTTTAGTAGCACCCTAGAGTTGTTTTCTTAATAACTGTGAGGAGTTTTCATCTTCTCAATATTGTATGAATTTCTAGGGTGTTATAAGTCCTAACAATAATCATTTTAACTCTATTTTACCCCATTCCAGTTGCGTTAGCTTCATAATAAAATTGTCTACAATTTAGTGACAATATTTTATCATGTAACATGTCCTAAAAAATAGTTAACTTATTTGTTCAACCTATGTTTATTGGGTTAACATGTTAATATAGTATTTCTATTCGGAATATCTATAATTTTACTACAACAGGATTATGTTATAATTCAGATTAAAGATTGAATTAGTTATTTCTTTAGATTATCTTTATCTCATGGTTTATAAAATCAACATAAAACCTAGTTTTAATTACTTAATCACGTAGGTCTTCCGAAAACTATATCTTACTCACCGTAACTCCAGTTTTAGTCGTTCTCGAACCTACGATAATGTAGCAGTGCGTAGAACATTCTTACGCTATTTGCTCTCATGTTTGGTGTAATATTATTTTTATGAACTCCTTGTCTATTTGTATGTATTGCTGCGAATAGTGGTGAGGTCATGAGAATCTGAAGAACAACTTGGTACCTAGGAATCTCTAGTCTAAGGCAAGTTGCGCACTTGATCACTTTTCTTTACCCAATGATGTTCCTGTTAATCACTGTGACATGCTCAAGTTAATCTGATGGGACCTAATAGGTATCCCTAGAGTTGTTTATCCCACACCTTGTTTACCAGTGAACTTTTGGGTAGTTTTGCTATTGCTCTACCTAGTTTTGAGATTAATATTACATTATGATCATGTTCCAGTTATACTATTGTTTTAATTATTGCTCCTGACAAGATCGTTGTGTTAATTGGAACATGGAGCTTAACTTGAGATATCCGTGCTACCACAAGGGTGGAATGGGACGCCCATGGCTGACTAATTAGGAAAGCTAGTGGAGGACTACCTTACCCAAAAGGGGCAAGGACAGTAGGGAAGTTGTCGGTATAGGGAGCTTCTCGGGTGAATCATGTTGCCATGGATTTTTGGACAGGGGATTCCTATATTGCGCTTCCTAGAAACTATAGAGGGTTTTCTGAAGCTAGTGGAACTTTGTAAAGGCCTAGTAGTGGACCCTAGCCATTCACCTCTGAAGTGTCTAAGGGTCTAGCTAACCCTGGCTAGATGGGATACACGACTTATGGGTAAAGGGCGCAACCTCTGTAGATTGTAAAACGGGTATATCAGCCATGCTCGCGGTCATGAGCAGCTCAAGACTCTCGCATGATTAATTTATGGAACTAAACTTAATCTGTCATATGATCGCGGGTGTTATTATCAATTTTGATCTCTTACTTAATTGGATTGGTATCTACTTATACTTATTATCTGCTAATAAAATTTTGACCAACTTTAAAAAGCAATGCTCAGCTTCAACCATCTCCTTTGGTAAGCCTTACACTTCACATGAGCTCCCACCTTTGGTGAGTTCATCCACATTATTCCCCACAACTTGTTGAGCGATGAACGTATGTGAGCTCACCCTTGCTGTACTCACATCCCCCAGGTCAAGAACATGTACCACTGGATGAGGCGCTTGAAGGATGCTGTGATGGGTTCGTGAGTGGGTTAGGCCGTCATCTCCCAATCAACTAGGTTTGCTGGATTGATGTCTTCATATGATGTAATTATTTATTTATTTTGTACAGAACCCGTATTCTATAGTAAAGATGTGACATTTGTTTCTGTACCACGAGTCATCATATGTGTGAGACTTGGTCCCAGCACACTTGGTGATTTTATTTCGTGCCTGGGTTTCGGTGCCCCTAGAATCTTGGTGTGACAATTGGTTAAAATCCTCCATTTAAGATACACCATCAACTCTTATAGCTTGTTGTTTTCCAGGAAAAACTACATGCTTCGATTTGTCGGTGCTTTTTTTCTCATCGTTAGAAATGATATGTTCAGCATAGAAGACCTATGCAGCACGATTAGCAAGGATCCACAGGTCATCTTTGTAACCTACCTTACTTAGATCAAGAACTCTCACCCCATATTTGTCTATCATGATATGTTTGTCTTCAACCCATTGACATCGGAAAACTAAGATATTAAATGTACCATAGTCTAGTTCCCATATGTCCTCAATAAAGCCAAAATATGTAATAGTCTCACTAGCTTCATCGTCTATGACCTCGCATCGAACACCACTGTTTTGTGACATGCTCCTTTTGTCCTTGTACTTGGTACAAAATGTAAATCCACTAATTTCATAGGTTTGCCATGTCGTGACCTGGCATGATGGTCCAGATGTCAACCCCTTGATGGTTTGTTCTTCTATTGTTTCTCCATGTGGAATGTCCTTCACCATTAGCCATGTGTTGAACCGCTGCTTATGTTGCTTCATTACCTAATCATCTGTATGCACAGAATTTTTCTTGCGAAGCTCATTGATGTGTTGTTGGATAAATGGCTCCATTATCACTAGCTGATGTAGGATGTTGTGATGTGCCTCAAGTACTATATTGTAATCCGGTGGGATGGAGGATTTCCGTCCCATCCTACCGCTTCCATACAGTCTATCCTCGTGTCGTGACTGAGGCAAACCTATTGCAACCTGGTATTTCCGTCCCATCCTACCGCTTCCATACTATTGTAGAATGGACCTCCTGACTCAATGGCCTCTTCGGTACAATACCCCTCTATCATGGATGCCTCAGGACGAGCACGGGTTGATACATAGCCATTCATTATTGACATGAAACGCTCATACGTCCATATTTCATGTAAGTACATAGGACACAATGCCTCTATTTGTGGTACCAAGTGCACCACAAGATGCACCATGATATCAAAGAACGATGGAGGGAAACACATCTCAAACTATGATATTGTCTCCACTGCGAATTCCTAAAGAGATGTCAACTCATCACGGTCAATTACCTTTTGTGAAATTCTATTGAAAAAGTAGCACAACCTTGTGATTGTCATCTTTAAAAACAAAGAATTTATAGCCCTGATGACAATAGGTAGGAATGTAGTCAACATAACATGACAATTATGTGAGTTATAGTTGGTGACCGTCAGGTCTTTCATTGACACAATACTCCGTATGCTAGAGAAGAATCTAGATGGGACTCTCAAATTTTTGAGCAAAACACACATCACATGTTTCTCATCTACATTAAGATTGTAGCTTGCTGCTGGGAGATGGTACTTCCCATTTTCTTGAAGAACAGGATGTAGTTCCTTTTTTATGCCTAAATTTACCAAGTCCATGAGTGAATTGAGCCCTTCTTTTGTTTTGCCATTTATGTCTAGCAAGGTGCCAATTATGCTTTCAAACACATTCTTCTGAACATGCATACCATCAATCACACATCTAACTCTTTCCAGTAAGGCAAGTACTCAAAGAAAATAGACTTCTTTTTTAATATAGCCCCTAGAGCTGGTTTGGAATCCTTCCTTGTTTTCCCGTATTTTGTCTTCTTTCGAAAACAAAGTTGCTATTCCTAACTATTTCAAAAACTCTATGACCTCTATTGTTACCCAATGGAGGAGTAGAATGTAGTTCACCATTATTGTCGAAGTACTTATCCATCTTTCGCGTGTGGTACCTGTGTCCTTCCAATAAAAAGTGTTTGTGCCTCATGTACACTATCTTCTTAGATGCAGTAAGGGACACATAAGAAGTTCCATCAATACATACTATGCAACCAACCTTTCCCTTAAACTGGCCTGATAATGTGAAGAGACCAGGGTAATCGTTGATCGTAACAAAAACAATTGCTCTTAGTGTGAACAAATCTTTACGATACTCATCCAACATTTGAACACATGTTTCCCACAATATTTTCATATCCTCCATTAAGGGCTCTAAAAATACATCCATGTAAACTCCAGGTTGTATATGGTGAGGATCACCGACCATGTACTTCTGTTTCTGCATCAACCATGGAGGAAGGTTGTATATGGTGAGGATCACCGGTCATGTGCTATGCTTGCTGCTCCTCTCAGTAAATGGATTCATTCAATCAGTACCCAGTGTGAACCTAACATTTCTTGGTTCATCGGCAATGTCTCGGTGGTTGTCATTGAAATCTTGCCACTGCTTCCCACTGGCTAGATGTCGAAGCTTCCCATCATTTTTGTGCTCATCAGAAGCATGCCAGCTCATAAGTTTGGCATCCTCAGGGTTAGCAAACAAACACATCAATTGATCAACGACGGGGAGGTACCACATCACCAAAGCAAGAATCTTTTTGAGCGCATAATTGTCTACTTCTTTTTCTTTGCTTGTGGATTTTGAAGTCTTCTTTAGGGCTTTCTTTCGCTTCTTCCCTTTAGACACAGATGCAAAACACTCTTCCTCTCGATAGTCTTTATTCGTCTTGTACCTACTTGCATTGCACTTTGGGTAGCTCTCCAAGTCTTTATAATCATCACCTCGATAAAGGATACAATGATTTCTACACGCGTGGATCTTCTCCACATCCATAGAAACCAGACTGATTAGTTTCTTTGCATAGTACGTGTTAGTAAGCACTTTGTTCTCCTTTGGAAGCATGTCTACGATAATACTCAAGAACGCATCAAAGCCAGCATCAGACAAACCATATCTAGCTTTTAACATCAACAACTTTAGCACAGACCGGAGCGTCGTGAACTCTTTGGTACAACTGTTAGACTCATCGTACGAAGGCTCTTCTACTATCTTCTTCAGGGACTCCATACCTTTCTTAAAGAACATTGATGGATCTGTATGACGATGCAACATTGCCTCTAACAACTCTGCATCTTCCTCATCCATAACATTTGGCAGAACATGAGTTCTATCATGTTCATTTCCTCCACAGTAACCATGATCAGTAACATTTGGCACTACATGTTCGCTCTGTGGAAGAGATTGGTGTGTCCCGTGAATGAACTGAAATCTTTCGTCCTTAGGGTTTCAGTCGTATAAGGCGAAGAGGTACCCTCTCCATGCTTTGTCCAAACTATGTAATCCTTCACAAATCCTCGGCATACCAGATGATATATGATTTGGTTTGTGTCATCAAATACAACAATATTTTTGTAGTCCATGCATGGACAATATATGTGCTTTGTCTTTGTTCTCCAAGCATGTTCGGTAGCGACATCAATAAACCTATGGACCTCGGATAGTATGATGGATCTAGCCTCAATAAGTTATACATCCAGGATGTCCTCTCCATCATTACCTGTAAAAAGTAATATAAAACACACAAGAACACAAATTGGCAAGAGAAATAAACTAACATTTCCTAACAACTAAATAAATCATGGATAAACAACCTTCTTCTAAAAAATAATTAAAGAACGAAACCTACCACTTGTATTTTGTAAAATATCTGGCATTCCAATGAAAGTTGGCAAGAGAAACATAAGACAAACTTTCCTAGCAACTAATAAACAAAAAACATCTTAATACCCAATTAACATATCTCTAACAACAATTGCAATTCAAACATAATTAATAAACCAACCTCATAACAACTAAACTTAATACCCAATTAACATATCTCTAACAATAATTGGCAATTCAAACATAATTAAACCAACCTCATAACAACTAATAAATTAAAAATAATCCGTAATTACCAAACATTTCTCCCTCTATCCCAAACATGGTGAAACCCTATATACAAAACGTGACTACACTCTTCTCTCTCACATGGTAAAAGCCTAGATCCAAAATTTGGCTAAAATGAGAAATAATATGAACAAAAATTGACAAAGAAACATAAAACCAACTTTTCTTAGCAACCTTCCTCCAAAAAATGAAGATCAAAAGCTCCCCCTTGTATTTTATGTAATCTAGACCTCCAAAATCGCCTCCAATGGAAGTTGGCTGTGAGATACACAGTTCCTGTCGAGGGAGAAAGGGGTATTTATAATACAAAGTTCACAGGCAGGTTGCTTAAGAAACTGTCAGTGAAATATCATATTAACACTGGTGGTTGGCTTAAGGAACCGCCAGTAGAAATGTTCTTTCCACTGGCAGCTCTCTTAACTCAGCCGCCAGTGGAAACCATTTTCTGTTTGAACAGTCGTGTCTTTTCAACTGTCCCTGTAGAATTGAAACGGCAATTATGCTCGCCGAACATGAAGCGACGACTTTGAATGCCTCTTTGCTCCTCGAAGTTCGTGTAAATGTCGATCCGGTTCTCGATTTTAATATATTTAACTGCTCATCGCCACATTTCCACTATTCATCGCCTACAAACTCAGAAAAAACTCTCTTGCTTCCTTCCACCCATGGCGACATCACCGAGTGATTCCTCTGCTTCTTTTGTCTCCCATTCCTCTAGCTATGAACCAACCCTAGAGTGGGATCCTATACCAGCATATGAAAAACATGCCCCTTTGCATTGGGATGCAGATGGATGGGACTTTGAGGCTGCATCGGAATCCGACGGCGATCTCACTGAGGGGACGACCTCTAGTTTCTTGTTAACGGGGAACTGAACTCCGACACCAGCACTAACTGGTCTTGGACGTCCGATGAAGAATTGTCGGATGTGGAGTCCTTCGACAATGATGACGACCCGATGTCTAAACATTGGATGGGCATCGGCTCCTCGGACGAAGAGGACGACGATGACAAGAACGACTATGGCAGCAGTGACGACACCAGCGACGGCAATGTCGATGATGACGGTGATGATGATGGCGGGGCAAGCCAAATATGCGATGAGATGCCTCCCAGCAAGCGTCGTCGGCTGCTGCATGGTAGCTTATTCTGGTAGGAAAAGTAGTAGTTTGTACTAGGATGAAACAATCCTTTTTAATGAATAAAGTCTAGTTCTTGTTAACTAATACTTTTGTGATGAAATCTGATAACTAGTCAAAGTGATTTAGCACCCAAAAATACATTCCACTAGCGTTTCTCTTAAAGAACCACCAATGAAAAAAATAACATTGCGGCTGGCTTAAGGAACCGCCAGTGAAAACGCTCAATTAACATTGGCGGCTGGCTTAAGGAACCGCCTATGGAAATCATTTCTATGGGCGGTTCTTTGTAAGAACCGCCAGTAGAAATCGTTTTAGTATATACGCCTCAATCGTCTCCTCGTAGTCTGCCGCTCCAGACGCCCTATTGCCCCTACTCTCCCTTCTCGCTTCAGTCGCCGATGTACCACCTCGCGCCTCCCCTTCGTGGTAGTTGCCGGATCCGGCCTCCCTCTGTCATCCTAGCTAAAGTGAAGTAGGCGGCGGGCTTGGCCGTCGACTGCACACCACGCGCCACACACCAAGACGTGGATCTAGGTCAACTGCTTAGTTCCTCCATTTTAGTGTTGCTATCTGCCGTCGTGCCTCCATTTTAATATGTTGATCTATTTACCCTCCATCTTTATTTTTCATCTGTCGTATATGTTTGAATCGTTAGTGAGCTAGCTTTTATGTATTAGTAATCCATTTTGCAAGATGTTGCAGCTGCAATCCATATATACAAAACATTATAGAAGTAGTAAAATCTGACATGGATTAAAGCCATAATGTATTATTCACTCTACTCCATACCATAATGTCTAAAATCACTCTTCTTTTTTGGCGCAATTCCAGCATAAGGTTGCCCAATCTGGCACCTTCATTCACTTATTCTTGTTCCCCGTACAAACATGCTCAGTACAACCTATGTGGCAAGACAACTGCACCTACTCAGTACAACCTACGCTAGAAGCATGCCAAAACAACTGTCACGGCAAGTTCTTATGTGCATAACTTATCTTGTTTATTTTACTACATGTCCTCTATTTCAGAAATTGTTAAATGCGCCTTTGTATATGTTTCAAATAGTTACGTGCATGTGAAACTTGCCCATAGATGATTTCATACCATGCCAGCTGGGATGCGATAACAACTAAAATATTCATTGACCTATGCATCATTCAGAAGAACCTTAATAACTTCAATAGCTTGGGCTTAACTAAACATGGATGGCAACAAGTGTATCGCAGCTTCAAAGAGTAGGGTGGTCTTGATTATGAAAACAAAAAACTGCAAAACAAATTTAACATGCTCCGAAGGTCTTTCCAGCATTGGCAATACTTGCAGAACCATACTGGGCTTGGTCGTGACTCAAGGACTGGTGGTATAGCGGCTGATGATTCGTACTAGGGGGACCCAGGAAGGGGTACATTGCTCATGAATTGATTAAAAGTTTTTTTATTTTGCGGACCAATACTAAATCTGCACTATGTTCAAATGCAGGATCCTAGTACTCAGGGCAGTCGAGGAAAAATACCACCCTTTCTTGATGAGCTTTACACTTTGTTTGGTCGAACCACATATGACAGGGGCAATTTGATTAGTGCTGGAGGTGTCCGTGAGCCCCCGCGAAGCTATGGTAGCCAGGATACTCCTGATGACGGTGTGGGTTGCTCCAATATTAGATCATCGTCCAAAAGGCCAATCAGGGAAGCCACAGTGGATAGCCCTCCTAAGAAAAAGATGAGTTTGGAAGAGCACATTGCTAATATTTCTGAGTCCATTTACACCAGAAACCGGAGAACTCTTAGTCGTGGACATGAAGAAGTTGACAAAGTTGTGTGAGTCTTAAAGCAAGATGGACTTGAAGAAGACTCTTATTTGTACTTCATGGCAAATATTCTATGCAAAAACGAAATAGATAGGAGGTTTTTTCTTAATTTGAATACTAAAGAGCGACACCTCCATTGGGTTAGGTTCAAGTAGGATCATATTTCGAAGTAGCTTGTCTGTGTGGTCTTGTAGTAATGCTTTGACGTACACTATTAAGTTTTCCAATCTAGTTTTGAATGTGTGTGTTGTAATAACTCTGGGTCACTTTGATGATTGTGGACATATTGCAGTTCAATTTTATTTATGTCCTTGTGCACTTTAGTTTTATAACATTTGTGTTAAGTATTGCATTTCTGTTTTGAATGATTTATAACCAAATTCGAGATGAGTATTGCATTTCTGCTAAATGTAGGCAACTCTGAGAAGAGTAGTGCAGAAGACTCCGGCCACAGCGACACGACAAGTGATGATAGCTCCATCATATTCCAGCAAGCTAGTGCAGCAGCGGTTCTAGCTGCTTTCGATTCTCGTTCGTATACTCTTACTCCTATGATCAATCTTCCTCCTCCATTGCCACACGTGACAGGACCGCAATGGGTGGAACTTAATATGAGGGACTTTAGGAAGTGTCATGACAATTTTCGTATGACTCCAGATTCTTGTATAGAATTGCATGATACTTTAGTGAGGTATCATGGGTTAAGGTCAACACAAGAGGTGGAGCCATGTGAGGTAATAGGGATGTTCTTATGGGCATGTGGGACACACAAGAGACACGCCAAATTAGAGACAAATTTGAAAGGTCTTTGGATACCATTAGTAGAAAAATGGCTATGGTGACAGATGCTATGTATGGTTTTACACAAACCATTATATGTCCAAAGAATCCAACATTTTCTGCATAACAAGCTTAGACCTTATGCCCCTTTCTTTGATGGGTTCATAGGAGCCTTAGATGGTACACACATTCCAGCTCACGTATGTCATGAGTCGAGGCTTGAACACATAAATAGAAAAGGGTGGCCTAGCTACAATGTATTAGGTATAGTAGACATGGATATGCGGTTCACTTTTGTAGGTGCTGGGATGGCTGGTTCTTGCCATGACATGGTAGTGCTCAGGAGTTGTATGGGAGAAGCGAACTATCCACACCCACCAACAGGTATGGTGGCATGTTATGTTGGCATTGCATACATCATAGCCATGCATTACGATCTAGTAAATATTTTTCTGAGTTTATTTGTTTGTGTACAGGGAGGTATTATCTAGTGGATGTTGGTTACTCAATTCACAAAGGTTACTTGCCACCATATCGGAATCAGAGACATCACTTAGAAGATTTTAATCGAATAGGAGTAGAGACTGTGCAGGAAAAGTTTAATTTCCACCACTCGAGTCTACGAAATGTAGTTGAATGGGCTTTTGGAGTTCTCAAATCAAGGTGGCATGTGCTACAAGGACTTCCATTTTACGAAAGAAGCATGCAAGTGAAGATTATAATTGCTTATTTTGCTTTGCATAACTATTTGTTGGATCGAGGCCACATAGGAGGATTAGGGAGTAGTTCGCATGGCCAAGCTGATTACGATGTGTCAGATTGGGTGAATGTAAATGCAAGTCAAGAAATGACATTAGTGAGAGATTGAATCGCTGCTGGAGTATCATTTAGGTAGTGTATGTGATGAAGTAGTTATATGTAATGAAGTAGTTGTAAAGCCCTAAAATTTTTATATGATAAAAAATGATAAAATAAATAAATACATATATTTATATAAAAGTGTTTTGGGGATCATGGAACCTTTAGGGACTATCTAGTTTCATTTTCTTTGTGCATATTTAGTTAATGGAAATATATTGATCAAATAACAAATAAATAAATACTGAAATATGCATTTCGTGCTGAGGTGTATTTTTGCATTTGTATTCAAACTTGTGAGACATGTTTAAGTTTGAAAACTAGAATTTCAAAATGAAGGAGAAAAGAAAAGAGAAGGAAAAGAATATACATGAATAAATATATTCCTTCATGTTGGCACTTTTATTTGTGCACATAATCCATGGGTGAAACTCACCAATAAATTCAAATTCAGATAGTAGATTTTGAAATGGAGAAAGAAAAGCAAAACATAAAATGAGAAGGGAAAATATTAATAAAATCATTTATTCCTTCCATAATGGAATAGCAAGAAGAATAAAATTTGTAAACAGTAGAATTTATATTTCCATCAGACATTTGGAAACCTAAAAATTTAAAACAGGAGTTTAACTTTAAGTTTGAAATACTTTAGTTTGGAATTTGAAAAGAGAATAGAAAAAAAGAGAAAAGAAAAACCGCATCCTAGGCCGAAACTCTTGCTCCCGGCCCAATTACGTCTCCACCGAGCGGCCCAACCGGGGGGAGGAATTCGCGCGCTCGGGTATCACGCGTGGGGCCCGCGCATCGGTCGCATTATCACTCGCTCCTTTGACTGGTGGGGCCATGCAGTCAGATCTTTCCCCCAAAATGACCAGCGTCGCGTTCGTCGCAACGGCGGGCCACAAAGTTCGCGCCTACCTCGACTCCACCCTTGTTCCTGGCTCAGACTCCACCGCTAGGGTATAAAATCAAGGGCCGTTCTTCCCCATGCCTCCCCATCCAGCCCGTGTCGACACCAACGAGACTGGTCATGCCTAACTAAGCAAAGCAGGGAGGCAGTAAAAGCTGTGGGCGCAACTGACCGTCGTGGCAAAACCTTGCCTCGACGGAGCTTGTAGCACTCGGTCGAGCTTAGGCTGCCCGCAGTCACGTACTTGAAAAGGAACTGTAAAGAATACCGTAGGTTATAGAGTTCGAATGGTGCTGCAGCGAGTGACTGGAAAGATAGCTGTAAAATACAGTCGGCTGAGAAGAACTCTATCTGCAGCGTTCGCTGCCGTGCGACTAGATGACAGAGGTGGGACCGGAGGTGGGGCCCAAGAGAGACGTTGTGAGAGGCCGGTTAGGAGAGAGGTGAAAATAAATAATAGAATATGTGGTAGTTGGTATAGGGTAGAGATTTAAGGTGAATATGACTGTGAAAGATTGTGAGATAGAGTAGAGAATCTCGCTGACGAGGATAGAATATTCCTTTTAGAGTAGAAATTTAGGGTTCCATGAGTGCGGATAGCCTTAGGGGTTCGTCAGGGCACGTGGAACCTGCGCGGGCATCCCTAGGAGCGCGTGATCGATCAGTGGTGGGAGAATTTCTCGTCAGGGTTACGTCTTATCGCCCAGCCGCCGTTCTCTGTGGTTAACCTGGTCACATCTCCTCCACGGTGAGTTTTTATAACCATGAAGTTCATTGCCCTTTATACTTCACATAGGGCCAGTTTGTTGCGCGATTGGGGTTCTGGCATGCCGAATCGTGGGATGACGACCATGGCGCTGCCGTGGATGGCTCCATGCACCGCCGCCTGGGGTCTTGGGTGAGGAAGGGCAGCCGGGGGTCGTTGATCTACCTAGGGACGGTTGGGATTAGATCGATCTTTGCCGGTTCACTCGATTGGATCTGACTCACTGATTTGGAATCCAATGGATCGGATTAGAAGTCACATACACCCCTTCGCGTGATCAGATCTGGGTCGTCGATCTTGATCGTACGGTTCCGATTCAATGAAGGATACATTAAACCTACGTCGTGGATCTCCGATCTAACGATCATAATTGCGTATCGGTTCGGCGCTGGGCTGGGATAAATCTGTGCCTTAGATCTTTGATCGGACGGTCATTGTAAACCAATACCCCTTCGACCGTCTGTTTTGCTAAAGAGCCCCTGGAACCTTTATAAATCAACCCACGGTCCACCGGTGTGAACAAGTAATTGTACTTAGGTCCTGGATTTTTGCAGATTTGACCCTGGGAAATTCCAGAATAGTACCACAGCCCATATAGTAAATAAAATGAGATAGAGAATAGTTTCTAATATAAAAATAATGCTAAAAACTTGTACATTCATATGTAATTCATTTTAACTCCAAATTGATCCATTCCATTTGTAGTAGATCCATAATAATATTGTTTACCCCCTGGTAACTTTATTTTGTTATGAAACCTAAATTAAAATTTTTTACTTAATTTCTTTTGTACCCGACTCCTAAATCTTTAGAAAACCATATTTTCTCAACTGTAACTCTGAATTTAGTGGTTCTCGAACCTGCGATCTCGTTACGACGCGTAGAATATTATTATGCAGTTTGTGCTTATGTTTGGTGTGATGTTAATTTTGTCTATACCATGTTTGTTTGTATTGCTACAAATAGCGGTGAGGTCTCGAGAATCTGAAGATCATCCTGGTACTTGGAATCTCGAGTCCTAGGCAAGTTGTGCCCTTGATCACTTCATTTTACCTAATAATGTTCATTGTTAATCACTGTGACATGCTCAGGTTAATTTGATGGGACCTAATAGGTTTCCCTAGCATTGTTTATCCCCCACCTTGCAAACAGATGAATTATTGGGTAGATTTGCTATTGCTCTACCTGGTTTTGGGAAACTAATGTTTCATTATGATCATGTTCCAATTATGTTGTTGTTTAATTATTGTTCATGATAAGATCATATTATTAATTGGAATATGGAGAACCACCCGGGAAAACAGTGCTACCACAATGGTGGTATGGGACGCCCTTGGCTGAATAATTAGGAAAGGTAGTGGAGGACTACCTTACTCGAAAGGGGCAAGGGCAGTAGGGGAGTGGTCGGTAAAGGGAGGTTCTCGGGCTGATTTTGCTGTGATGTCTTTTCAGACGGGGGATTCCTATACTGCGCTTCCTAGAACTGTAGCGGGTTTTCTAAAGCTAGTGGAACTTTGTAAAGGCCTCGTAGTTGCAAATGGGTAACACGATTTGTGGGTAAAGATGTGCAACATCTGTAGAGTGTAAAACTGGTATATCAATCGTGCTCACGGTCATGAGCAGCTCGGATCCTCACATGAGTAATTTATGAAACTAAACTTAATTTGTCATATGCATTGCATTGCGGGTGTTGTTATTAATCTTGATCTCTTATTTAAGAGGGTTGGTACCTACTTATACTTAGTAACTGCTAATAAAATTTTGACCAACTTTAAAAGCAATGCTCAGCTTTAAACATCCTCTTTGGTAAGCCTTACACTTCACATGAGCTCCCATCTTTAGTGAGTTCATGCACATTATTCCCCATAACTTGTTGAGTGATGAACGTATATGAGCTCACCCTTGCTATACTCACATCCCCCCAGGTCAAGAACAGGTACCACAGGATGAGGCGCGTGAAGGATGCTGTGATGAGTTCGTGAGTGGTCTAGGTGGTCGTCTCCCAGTCAACTATGGGTTGCTGGATCATTGTCTTCATATGATGTAATTATTTAACTATTTTGTACAGAACTCCTATTATATAGTAAAGATGTGACATTCGTTTCTGTACCATGAGTCATCATATGTATGATACTTGGTCCTAGCACACCTGATGATATGTTCGTGCCCGGGTCTTGGTGCCCCCGAAACCCGGGTGTGATAGTAGTAATATATTTATGTAGTGTATCTCAGATTGTTGGATAGTATTGTGTAATTTACGTATTGTGGTATTGAGTAATCATGCAATGTATTGAGGTACTGATCTCTCTCTGGTACTGAGTAATCAAGCAATGTATTGGGTGAATGTTGATACCTTTATACTTTTATAAAAACTACTTTTTAAGACAAATCGGTGCACTGGCGATTCATTGGTGGTTGTGTTAACAAAACCAAAGTGTATGTAGCCCATTCCGCCGGCGGTTGGCTAAGGGCACAGCCAGTGGAAATAACATTCCACTTGCGGTTCACTTAAAAGAATCGCCAGTGTAAATAGCTCTTTTCCACTGACGATTCACTTAAAACAACGGTTCCACTGGCGGTTCACTTAAATCAACCGCCAGTGTAAATAGCTCTTTTTCACTGACGGTTTTTTAAGTGAACCGCCAGTGTATATGATATTTGCACAGGCGGTTCACTTAAAACAACCGCTAGTGTAAATATTTGTTTTCCACTGACGATTTAGTTAAGTGAACCGCCAGTGTATACATATTTCCACTAGCGGTTCACTTAAAACAACTGCTAGTGTAAATATATCCTTTCCACTGGCGGTTCGGTTAAATGAACCGCTAATGTAAATATATTTACACTGGCAGGTCCACCTATTTATTTTCACTGGCGCGCGGTAACTGAAAACTCCAGTATAAATTTCTATGTGCCGCCATCTTAGAGCTCTTTTCTACTAGTGAAAGGCCAAGTTGTTTGCTCAGTGTTTTTTCAGGCACATTGTTACAAAGAATCATGATAGCAAATTTATTTGTACTAATGGTTTAGTTAAAACAACCGCTAGTAGAAATCGATTTAATTGACCAAAGAAAACCATCAGTACAAATCCTTTGTATGAAACATAAATTGGGGATTAAAACAACAAAAAATATTTTAAATAGGGTAGGCCCACCCACGCTACGAGAATCAGCAATACAAATTCTTTGAAAGTCATGGCATTTTCCCCGCAAAATTCGCGCATATGCGGTTGCGGGCACTCGTTACCCCGACCTCACCCTCGCGCGTAGCCTCCTCTACTACTCCACCCATCACTTAGGCCCCTTTAGTAGGGCTCCGGCTCCTCTAAAAATAGCTATGGCTCCTCTAGCTCCTTGGCTTCTCTTGATGAGCCAGAGTTGTTTTACAATTCGTTTAGTAAAACGGCTTCTCCTGTGTTTATTTCAAATTATGTATGAGAAAAGTGTAGGAGCCTGTAGAAGCCAGGTTTTTAAAACGGCTCTCTCGACGAGAAGCCATTTTTTGACCATTTGGCGGCACTTCACGATGAGCTAGAACTAGAGCCGGCCAAAGAGCCATGCCAAAGGGACCCTTACTTGTGTCTAGATTACAGTTTTGTTGCCCACATATTAGAACAAACCGAGTATAAATTGATTGTTTGAGGCTGTAAACAGAACAATTGTCAACTACAGAATTAAATGACTTTTTAAATTCTACAACTTTTATTTATGTACTTTTTTCATCCGAGGATGTTTGCAAAATTTCCATTTTAAAGTTTGTTATGTTCATATGCAATTTTGATAGCCTAAATGGTTTCAAATGAAAAAGTTGTCAATTACAAAGTTTCACGACTTTTATAGATCTACAACTTTTTTCATGGTTTTTTCATACAAGGTCATTGAAAAACTAAAACAATTTGATTTCAAATGATTTGTGTAGACGTTTTTTCTTAAGAAACGTCAGTAGAAATCATATTTGTACTGGGGGTTCCTTAAGAAAACCGCTGGTACAAATGGCACAATTTTTATTGGCGGTTTTCTTAAGGAATCACCCGTACAAATATGATTTCTGCTGGTAGTTTCTTAAGTAAATCGCTAGTGAAAAGTGCTTCCACTGTCGGTTCTTGAGTCGGGACAACCAATTTATTTTCATTGGCTCTCGATAACCAAAACCACCTGTAAAACTTATACCTCATCGTAGGCATAAAGCTTTTTTTACATGTGGCAGTCGCAAAGAACCTTTTTGCCGAGTACTAGACAAAAAATGCTAGGCAAAAAAGTACTTGGCAAATAGCTTTCTTTATCGAGTGTCTTTTTTCTACATTATGCAACAGTTTTTTTGTTGAGTGTCTTTTTTACACTAGACAAAGACAATTCTAAAATCACATTTTGAAGTAGTAAATTCATTCAAATGAAAAGTTTTCAACTACATGAAAAATAGAAGTAAATTTGTTTACAAACCGTGTATTGTCTCTTGTACTTTATGGGATGGTTGGGGTCCCATTTATAGCCTCCAACCACCCATATAGCGGTTATGCCTTGTCTTCCTGTTCTGCACAGGGGCGGACTGTCCGAGGCTTGAGCCTGGACGGTCCGCGACCATCTCAACGGATACGTCTGACAGAACAACGACTACATCAACGACTATCTTCCCTTGGTGACGACTTGCGGACAGTCTGCCCTTGGTCCCGGATGGTCTGCGCCAGCTCTAAAAATACTTTAGTTCAACTTGTCACTTTCGGGCTGAACCAAATCAACACAGGCAGACGGTCCACGAATTATAGCCGGACAGTCTGCGATTTATAGGTGGAAGGTCCGCGAATTATAGCCGGACGGTCCATGGTTCATAACGGACGGTTCGAGAGAAGGATCCAGACAGTCTGCACTTGGTGATTTCAGAATTGAGTTTCTGACTTGTCGTTGACCTTTGAACTATCTTCTCCAAGTTGCTTTGGCTGAACTTGAGAGAGATCCTATGACTTAGACAAATATATCTAGTGGATTTCCAACTAGTCTAAATCATGGATCTTGGCCATTTTAATTCTCTAACTCATATTTCTTCTTTTGCTCAAACTAGCTTCAAAATAGTGAATTTGTTGGTTCTGAGCTTTCCAACCTCTCTAGATGTATTGAATAGGTTCCTCGGGGTATTTAGAACTTATCCAAATAGTAGAACTGTTGATAGTTCATCTATTCCATATTTTACCACTATATGGTTGGATCTGAGCTGATTCTGACTTAGAAACTAAAATGATGAACTTATGAACCTGTGAATCAAGACTAGGCAAACTAGTTAGTCCGAATGGTTGTGATAGTCATCAAGCACCAAAATGAATATAAGAAACGGTTTAAGGCCATTTCCTTTTTAGGGACCACTGAAGCCATTCAAGGCTTAAGCCTAGCGGGTGGAGCACTTAGCTGGTGGGAATTCCTTGCCAGACTCTGGAACATTGTCGTCGTCCGCACCTCACCAAAGATAGGGCTCTGCATGAGCCAATAACTGGTAATAACTCCTCTGAACCATTCGCCTGGGTTTCCTATACATGTAGCATTCCTAGATTCGATGTTTTGTGCGCGGGGTTGAAGATTGGCTGTCTCCGGTGATGTCTGCCACCGTAGCATCGGGCGACACCGCCAGGCTCTTGGCCTATGCGGAGGAATGGTCAGGGTTACCGTTGATAGCATCAAGAGTGGTGGAGATTTGATCACCGTGTACCGAACTGGTCTAATCAATCTGTACCATAGATATTTCAATGAACGCACGGGAATAGATCCAAGGTGTTTTAAATCCTGATCGCCGATCGTGGATCGGATGGCTGTCGTTGCGTACTGGTTCACGTAAGGATCGATCTAATTGGGACCGTTAAAACCAGATCGAGCGGCTCACATGTCATGATACCCCTTCGGCTGAGGTAGTTTTGTAAAAGAACCCCTTTAATCTTTACTATTCAACCCGCAGTTGGCTTCAAGTCAAAAGAAATTACAGTTGGGCCCTGTTTTTAATACTTTAAACCCTGGATTACCTCATAATAGTACCTGCGGTACATATAAGGTATAATAGTACCCGCGATACATATAAGGTTCGGAATTTATAAGATGAAGCAGAAAATTGATTCTCAATATAAAAATAAACAGTTGTCTAAGGATGAACTCAGTGTGTGGGGTGACCTAACCTATATAGACTATCCTATCAAGATCATCGATATCGTGACCCGAGTTACCCGGAACAAAGTAATCAAGATGTGCAAGGTACAATGAAGTCACGACGCAGAGGAGGAAGCCACCAGGAACGAGAGGATGAGTTGCAAGTAGAGTTTCCCCACCTTTTTCCTTGTTCATCGTAATCTTAAGGCAAGATTATTTTTAAGGGGGTAGGATTTGTAATACCTAGATTCTAGTAAATAAGAGTGAAGATATGGTTGTACCTTATATGGGTTTTATTATTATTTAGCATACATGTGCAAGTTAACATGGTTAAAACCATTAATAAATATTAAACTAAAATGAAGATATAAAGTACATGCTGGTGTTCTTTGTTTGCCCCATTTACTGGTGTTTTAATTTCAAAGAAAATTTGAAGTCAAATCTAAAAAAACAAAAAATAGAGAACAAAAAATAAAAGAAATAGAAAAGGGAAGCCTTCCTGTTGATCGGCCGAAACCACCTCACCCTGGCCCAACATCCTCCACTGTGCTGGCCGGCTAAGTCGAGAGCTGGCAGCCCACCCACCGCGTCATCTCGCTGACCAGTGGGGACTGCTGAACGGCTCTCTCAGCTGACACCCCCATAACCACAATCACCGACATGTGGGACCCTCCTAGTAGCGTTTTGTTCACCACGATCTTCTCGAAGCTGAGCGCCAAACTCTGCCATCATGGCGCCGGGGTTGACACACGGTTGTTAGGCCATTGCGACCCTAGCACATGCCCTCGTGGCTATATAAACCAGGCCTGCCACATCCTCCCACGCCCATACCTCGAACGCCGCCATGCCCTGGAGTTGAGAGAAACAGAGAGCACCGCGCGCGAGAGAGGAAGAAGTGAAGTCGTCGACGTCGCGTCTCGTCCACACCCTCGTTCAAGGATCCGCTGGTGGTCAAGAAGATTCGTCGGGGACCACTAAAGCCATTCAAGGCTTAAGCCTAGCGGGCGGAGAACTTGGCGGGTGGGAATTCCTCGCCGAACTTTGGAATATTGTCGTCATCTGTGCTTCATTGAAGACAGTGCTCTTCATGAGCCAATAACCGATAATAACTCAACTGAATCATTCACCTTGGTTTCCTATATGTGTAGCATTCCTCGATTTGAAGTTTTGTGCGTGGGGTTGAAGATTGGCTGTCTTTGGCGATGTCCGCCATCGTAGCATCGGGCGGCGCCGCCAAGCTCTCGGCATGTGCGGGGGAATGGTCGGGGATACCGTTGATAGCATCAGGAGCGATGGAGATTTGATCACCATGTACCGAATCAGTCTGATCAATCTGTACCATAGATATTTCAATGAATGCACGGGAATAGATCCAAGGTGTTTTAAATCCTAGCCATCGATCGTGGATCAGATGTGTCACACCCGATTTTAGGAGCAAAACGAATGCATAGCATATGTGTGCTAGGATCCATTTTCCACACATATGTTGACGTCACAAGTGTAATATATCAAAAGACAATGTAATAAAGGCGTAAAAGAGAGTATAATAAGTTTATTACATTATCCAGACTTAAGAGTCTTAAACAATATAATAATCAAAGTACAACAGAAATAACATGAGCGATCTCCCACAGTAAGATGATCGGAGCATCGCTAGACTCAATTCTCGTCAACATCTTCGTCAAAGTCTTCCTCATCAATTTTTGATCAAAAAATTAGCAAGGGATGAGCTCACTTATGGTGGGGGCTCAACAAATGGGAGGAACTATGCAAGGTTAACAAGTGTCAGTGTTTTGGACCCGCGACCGACCAGTGAATTTGATGTTGCGTGTCCCTGCCCAGATGGGTTGATGCAAGATGAAACACAGGAGGGAGGATGAGGCATATATTATCTTGCACCGGGGTGCTCGTAGTAGGGGTTACAAGCGTCGAGAGAGAGAGAGAGAGAGAGAGAGAGAGAGAGAGAGAGAGAGGGTTCGGCCTTGAGGTGAGTTGTCTGAGTTAGCCTCCTCCGCGTCTCTCCCACTCTGCCTTCTCTGCTTGCGTGCGTGCCTCTAGGAAGGCCCTGGACATCCCCTTTTATAGATACAAGGAGATGGTCCAGCTGTACAATGGGGGTGTAGCTATGTGCTAATGTGGTCGGCGGAGAAGTGCTTGAGCCCTGTAGAAGCGCAGCTGGCGGTGCGGCATGGATCCTGCTGACGTTTCCTTGCTTCCGTAGGGAGCTGAGAACCATCGACGTCATGGACGCACGCGGGGAACCATCATTACCTGTTATTGGAGTAGTTTGATGTGACTCCGGTCTTGTTCCTTCGTAGCATGGGGTGGCTAGCTAGCGGTAGGGTAATGATGTGTCTCTTGTAGCATAGTCGGCCGAGGCCGAGGTCGGGTGAGGCGGCGACTCCTCCCGAGGCCGAGGCTGAGGTCGGGCACGGATGTGACTCCTCCCGAGGTCGAGGTCGGGCGAGGCGGAGATTTTCCCTCGAGGCCGAGGCTGAGACCGAGGCCTGGGGTCGGGCGAGGCGGAGCTCCCTGTTGTGCCCGAGACTGAACTCGGGAGAGGCCGTGACTTACTGTTGTTAGTCTTACCCTGGTGGTTGGCACAGTAGCCGGAGCGGGGCGAACAATGCTGTTTTCCTGTCAGAACGGTCAGTGAAAGGGCGAAGTGACTGCGGTCACTTCGACCTTGCCGACTGAGGCACGCGTGTCAGGATAAGGTGTCAGGCGATCCCTGCATTAAATGCGCATGCGATACGGTCGGTTGGTAAGGCGATTTGGCCGAGGTCGCTGCACGACAAAGTTTGCCCGAGCTTGGCTTCGGGCGAGCCGAGGGTGCGCCCACTGCCTGTGGAGGCCCTCGGGCGAGGCGTGAATCCACCTAGGACTACTGTTCCCGCCCGAGGCCGGGCTCGGGCGAGGTGAGATCGCGTCCCTTGGTAGACGAGGCCTTCACTTGAACCGTGCTTATCAGTCTTTACGGTTTGTTCTGAAGATGTTTTCCAGCCGTGTTTAGGAGTGTTGGGGGTACCCCTAATTACGGTACCCGACAGTAGCCCCCGAGCCTCGAAGGGAGTGTAGGTACTCGCTTGGAGGTTCTGCCGGATTTTTTGCAAGGGGACCAGCCTTTCTCGGTTATATTTTGTTCCGATGGGTGCGCGCGAGCACACCCGTCGGGTGTAGCCCCCGAGGCCTCGGAGGAGTGGTTTGACTCCTCTGAGGTCTTAATTCTTTTTGTGATGCCTCAATCGGCCTTGTTGTTCCCTCATGCGGCCTGGCCGCAGCCCGGGCGCATGGTCAGGCTCCGAGTTTTCAAGCTGTTTTGTCGACGTGGTCGACAATTTGGCCGTAGCCTGGTGCGAGAGCAGCCTCCGAGCCTCTGCATGGAGCGAGAGGACGATCAAGTACTGTCTCGACTTTTATTGTACGCCCCTTCGTCGCCTTTCCACAAGGAGGAAGGGGTGGAAAGCGCCATGTTACCCTCGGAGGGCACCGAACACGGTGTTTCCAGTGAGTTGCTATCGGGTGATCCGAGTGGACGCCCGAGCCCCGTTCGATAAGGGTCGGCTAGTGGCCCAGAGGCGCGCTCCAAAAGTACATGCAGGTGATTTGCTGGACCCGGACCCATTTGATAGGGTCTGAGGGCTCGGTGCCTCCCTCCGGTGGGATTCCATTACAAATCGTTCCCGCTGGTCTCGGAAATGTCTTAGGGTACCTCGGAAGCGTAGCCCGAGCCTCGGCCATGTAACGGACGTACCCAGGGTCATCCCTGACTCTGCGTGCTCTGGGGCGGCTGTCGAACCCTTCCGAGGGGCCATCCTTTGAACCCCTGATCAGTAAAGGGCTCGGAGCCCGAGTGCTCTGGGGCGGTTGCCGAACCCCGCAGGGCGCAACCTTCGAACCCCTGATCAGTAGGAGGGCTCGGGGCCCGTTTCCTTCGCTGAGAAGGATCCTTTTCCGAAATATCCCCTTTCCCGATCCGTGTGGCAAGAGAGAGAGAGAGGAAAAGGAAAATGATATGAATTTAAATAATGTGGCACACCTTTTTTGACGCGGTCAACATGACGGAGGTGAAACGGCGCCCGCTTCGCCTGCCAGAGGTGTCGCTTGCCCTGCCAGGGAGTTAATGCGACGGGACGGGCGATTCGCGGGGCATCTGTTGCGCGTGCGCGAGTCGTTCGAGGAACGGAACACGGGTGCGTCGTCTTTATGCCGTGGGAGAGGGCTCCCCTGCCACTTCAGGAGAGGATGCGAGCCTGTAGGTGATTGGACCGCCGCTTCCGCAGGTCTGTTGCTGCAATTACTGCTGGTCCGCCTTTGGTCATATCAACTGTCGCGCCTATCCCCGCGGCTGACTGACCCATGATTGTCGCACTTAATTGGCACTGTTGGGTCACGCGCGGGGCTGCCTTGAGTCGCTGCACTGGTTCTGCAGTCGGGAAGACGCGACATTGGCGCAAGTGGCGGTGCGGTTTCTTTGCACGTAGTAACCGGTGCGCCGGTTACATGACGTGTGGGCCCGGGCCTCCATGCTAGACCGTCGGTTGCAACAAAGCTGAAAGGGTGCACGACCATGGTGCGGTTGCACGCTTCTTGCATGGCGGTCCGCTTTTTCGACCGCTAGTTTCGGTGAGGATGAGAGGGCGTATAACCGTGGGGCGGTTACATGCTTCGTGTGTGTGGCGGTTTGCCTTCTCCGCGTTTCGGGTCAGCTCGTATGACATGTGGGACCCAGCCCCCGTGTCGTAGGGTGGGAACCCTGGAGCACGTCGGTGGAGACTTTGCCCGTGACGCTTGGGGGTGCGAGTGGGGAAATCCGCCTTTAAAAGGGGATCGATCTCCCGGGCAGTAGCCATGCCTTCGCACTCCTCGCATTCATCGCGTCTTTCCACCTTCCGAGCCCCCAGATGGGGTGCACCTGTGTTGCCTTCTTCTTGCTGCTGTTGGAGGAGCGCGACCTCGTGGGGGTTGGCGCTCTTCAGTCATCGCTCGGCTTCAAGGATTTTCATCATGCAGCCCGGCTGCAGTCCCCCGCCGGCAGTCACCCAGGATGATGACCGCCAGCCTTGTGGTGGGGAAGAGCGAGCCGGGCCGTGGCCTCTCCCTTGCCCTCAGCTTCAAGGATGTTCATCATCCATGCTGGGGAGGAGGGTGCGCCGAGTTGGGTCCCGCCTTCGCGTGGGCAGCGGCCCGCTTCTTCCCTCAGTGTTCGGGGGAGAAGGGCGTTCGCCGTCCGTGGCGCTGCCAGCTGCCGCGTGTCTGGCTCCCCGGCCTAGGCGGCTCTGGCACTGCTTCCGGTGCTGCCTCCTACCGCTGAGGCGGAGCGTGGCTGCCCGTTGCCGCATGGGTGTCGGTCGCACAACACGTCGTACGCCGCGAGGGTGGTGTTCGTGTTCTGGGACAGTCTCGTCCTTGCTCCTGTGGCGAGGACGGGAGTGAGGACCTGCCGGTGCGCACTGGGGCGGCCGCCATTCGCCGGTGTGGTGTTGGCGCGCAGGTGGCCGCTGTCGTCGGTGCTGAGGTGGTGGTCACCATAGGTGAGGCTTCCCCTTGCAGAAGCGGTTGCCTCCGCCGACGAGACCGTCAGTGCCACCTGCGCTCCGGACCTCCGGATCTTTGGCTTTAATGGCTGGTTCGCGTCCCTCATAAGGGGACGTGAGCGAGGGCATTTTCACATTAGCGTTTGCCCTGAGGCAATCGCTGCTGCTGTCTAGCCACCCGAGGTGGAGGTCATTGTCGCTGCTGGTGCAGTGGTCGTCGGCGAGTCGCTTGGAGTTTGTTATCTCGTAGCCCCTCTGGTGTGGAGGTAGTTCATTCCTGCGGGAATGGAGCTGGAGTCCCGTTTGTAAGGGAATGTAACGGTATTTGCCTGAGAGCAAAATGTAACTATTTCAAGTACTAAGACATCTGTCGCAGGTCGGGAAAAACCGCCGAGGGTGCTGCCGACGTCTAAGTCTAGGTAGCATAGTTACCCTGAGTATGAGTGTTTGTTCTCTGTGGCTGTTGAGGCCTGAACATTTGGGTATTTGAGTATAAAGTCGTGCTTATTTCTTCTTATTTCGAGCATTAGGACTTGTTTGTCGGCATCAGAATCACTTATCCAAGCGTGAGCTACCTCTCGCGGAAGGTGATGAGTGAGGTATCCGTATCCCGGAGGCGTAGGAGTCCCTCGGCTCGGTCGGCCTTGCCGCTCATGGTCTCTCTAGCTCGTCTTTAGGATTCTGTTACCGATATAGTCAAAAGGCACGAAAGTCGTTTTGGTATAAAAACCTTTCCGAGGAAAAAAATGATGCAGATGGAGTTCCCTCCCCTTCTAGACCCGAGGCGACCGCTTGGGCCGGGACCCTTGTGGATGTCCTAGCCATGGCCATCGAGTCTGGCCGGTCCGCCCAAGCCATGACCTCACAGCAGCGTGCCCGGGCCGAAGGTATGTCTTGTCTGCTTTGTGATTTTGTTTTTGTCTTCATTCTCCTCCTCGCGTCTGAAGGGTATTGTTCAGCTATCTTCAGGGTTCGAGACGGCTCTTAACGAGTCCGTCAAGAACTGCGGGGCGCTTGCCGAGGCGGCTAAGCAGAAGGAGGCCGACCGAGTGGCCATGTCCGAGGCTATCTCGGCTTTTTGCTGGGCCTTTGGACTCGACGACGTCCCCTTGGGTAGCTCCCCCCAGAGTCACCTGCGGGCCTTGGGCGGCCATGTGCGCAGCAGACTCCGCGGGGCGCTGCACCACGGCATTAGGCGGGCCTTCGCCGTCCTCGCTTCCCACTACGACATGGATCTGGAGCGGGTCAGCGATGGGTACTGCTTACCCGACGAAGAGGAGGCCGCCTTAGCCGAGGTCCAGAGGCTTGACGCGGCTGTCGAGGGCCCAAGCGCGGTGTTGGCTTCCTCCTTTGAGATGGAGATCCTTCCACCCGTGTCGCCGTCTGAGGCCGGGCCAGATTCTGCCGAGGGCGGAAACGACACCGAGGGTGCTGCTCCTCCCCCTGCCGATACCTGAGCCTGTAGGAACAGTTTGTTTTAAGTATGCGTATGTTTCTTGCGGCCGCTGAGGCCTAAACATTTTTAGCGTCAGAGTATAAAGCTGTGTTTTCTTTCCTCTTGTTTCGAGCATTAGGACTTGTTCGGTAGCAGAATTGCTTGTCCGAGCGTGAGTTACTTTTCGCGAAAGGTGATGAGTGAGGTATCCGTATCCCAGAGGCGTAGGAGTCCCTCGGCTCGGTCGGCCTTGCTGTTTAAGTGTTCCTCTCGTCATTTTTAGGATTCCGTTATCGATATAGTCGAAAAGCACGAAAGTTGTTTTGGTAGAAAACTTTTCCGAGGAAAATTTTGACGCAGAGGGGGTTCCCCCTTCTAGCCCCCGAGGGAGGTTCGGTTTTTGCTGAGGCAAGGCCGATCCTCCCTTGACGGTTAGACTTTTTATTTATGCATGTAAAGGGATCAAGGTACATGAACGACTTGAAACACTTTAAGGGTAAAAGCGACGTAGTTGTTCGATGTTCCAGACGTTGCTGTAGACCTCGCCTTGATCGTTGGGCAGTTTGTATGTCCCGGGCTTCAGAACTTTGCCGATGATGAACATCCTTTCCTAGGGAGGAGTAAGCTTGTGGCGCCCTCGGGCGTCTTGTCATAGCCGAAGCACCAAATCTCACACTTGGAAGCCTCAGGGCCGAATTCTTCGGGCGTGGTAGCGTCGCAGAGACTGCTGATACCGTGCCGAGTGTAGTAAGGCTACGTCCCGAGCCTCTTCCAGCTGGTCCAATGAATCTTCTCGGCTGGCCTGGTTGCTTCGGTCGTCGTAAGCCTTTGTCCTCGAGGAACCGTATTCCAAGTCCGTGGGTAAGATGGCCTCGGCCCCATAGACTAGGAAAAACGGCGAGAAGCCCGTGGCTCGGCTCGGCGTCGTCCTCAGACTCCAAACCACCGAGGCAGTTCTTTTATCCACCGCTTGCCAAACTTGTTGAGGTTGTTGTAGATCCTCGGCTTTAGTCCCTGCAAAATCATGCCATTGGCGCGCTCCACCTGCCCGTTTGTCATAGGGTGAGCCACGGCGGCCCAGTCCACTCGGATGTGGTGGCCTTCGCAGAAGTCTAGGAACTTTTTCTCAGTGAACTGCGTGCCGTTGTCGGTGATGATGGAGTTTGGGACCCCAAAGCGGTGGATGATGTTTGTGAAGAACGTCACCGCCTGCTCGGACCCGATGCTGGTTAAGGGTCGGACTTCGATCCACTTGGAGAATTTGTCGACAGCGACCAGTAGGTGCGTGAAGCCCCCGGGTGCCTTCTGCAAGGGACCGACGAGGTCCAGACCCCACACGGCAAACGACCAAGTGATAGGTATTGTCTGGAGGGCCTGAGCGGGCAGGTGCGCCTGTCTTGCGTAGAATTGACACCCTTGACAGGAGCGTACAATCCTAGTGGTGTCGCCCACTGCGGTCGACCAGTAGAAACCTTGTCGGAAAGCGTTTCCCACGAGGGCTCGAGGTGCTGCATGGTGACTGCAAGCCCCCGAGTGTATTTCTTGTAACAACTCTTGTCCTTGGGCGACAGATATGCATCGTTGGAGAATGCCCGAGGGGCTGCGGTGGTACAGCTCTTTTTCATCACCCAGTAAAACGAACGACTTGGCGCGCCGAGCCAGTCGCCGAGCTTCAGCCTTGTCGAGGGGCAGCTCTCCTAGGAGGAGATATTCTAGGTACGGGGTCTGCCAGTTCAGGTTTGGCGCAACCCCATTCTGCTCTCCCTCGATGCGCAGGGCCTCACCCTCGGCGGCCGAGGGTACCTCGTGCTAGGCCGAGGTCTCCTCGGGTTCGGGCGCATCGTCGATTTTGACGGATGGTTGATATATGTCCCTGGAGAAGACGTTCGGGGGAACCGTCGTTCGCCCCGAGGCTATTTTAGCTAGCTCATCCACGGTCTCGTTGTACCGTCGAGCAACATGGTTGAGCTCCAGCCCATAGAACTTATCTTCCAAGCGCCGAACTTCGTTGCAGTAGGCCTCCATTTTCCGATCGCGACAGTGAGAGTTCTTCATGACTTGGTCAATAACGAGCTGTGAGTCGCCACGAGCGTCGAGGCGTCGAACCCCTAGCTCGACGGCGATGCGCAATCCATTAACCAAGGCCTCGTACTCGACCACGTTGTTTGACGTCGGAAAATGGAGGCACAGTACGTAGCGCACATGTTTCCTGAGGGGTGAGATGAAGAGCAAGCCAGCACCTGCTCCTGTTTTCATAAGCGACCCATCGAAGTACATGGTCCAAAGTTCGGGCTGTATTGGAGCTGTCGGCAATTGGGTGTCGACCCATTCAGCCAGGAAGTCTGCCAAGACTTGGGATTTTATGGCCTTCCGAGGAGCGAATGAGAGTGTTTCCCCCATGAGTTCCACTGCCCATTTTGCTATCCTACCCGAGGCCTCTCGGCACTGGATGATCTCTCCCAGAGGAAGGATGACACCACAGTCACAGGATGAGACTCGAAGTAGTGTCACAACTTTCGCCGTGTTAGAATCACCGCGTATAGTAGCTTCTGGACTTGCGGGTAGCAGATCTTGGTCTCGGAAAGCACCTCGCTGATGAAGTAGACTGGCCTCTGGACGAGCAGTGCATGCCCTTCTTCTTGTCTCTCGACTACGACCGCGGCGCTGACCACCTGAGTGGTTGCGGCTACGTAAATCAAGAGAGCTTCTCCCGCAGCGGAGGGCACCAAGATGGGCGCATTAGTAAGAAGCACCTTTAAGTTTTCGAGGGCTTCCTCGGCCTCGGGAGTCCAAGTGAAGCACTCGGCCTTCCTTAAGAGGTGGTACAAGGGCAATCCTTTCTCGCCGAGGCGCGAGATGAAGCGGCTCAGAGCCGCAAGGCATCCCATGACCCTTTGTACTCCTTTCAAATCTTTGATTGGCCCCATGTTGGTGATGGCCGCGATTTTCTTCGGGTTGGCCTCGATGCCTCGTTCGGAGATGATGAGCCCTAGGAGCATGCCTCGGGGGACTCCGAAGACACACTTCTCGGGATTGAGTTTTACGCTCTTCGCTTTTAGGCACCTGAATGTCACTTCAAGGTCAGAGATGAGGTCAGAGGCTTTCCTTGTTTTGACAACGATGTCATCGACGTAAGCCTCGACCGTTCTGCCGATGTGCTCTCCGAACACGTGGTTCATGCACCTTTGGTATGTTGCACCTGCATTCCTCAAGCCAAATGGCATAGTAGTATAACAATACGTGCCAAAGGGTGTGATGAAAGAAGTCGTGAGCTGGTCGGATTCTTTCATCTTGATTTGGTGATAGCCTGAATAGGCGTCGAGGAAAGACAGGGTTTCGCACCCAGCAGTGGAGTCCACAATTTGATCGATGCGAGGAAGAGGGTAGGGAACCTTCGGACATGCTTTGTTTAACTAGTGTAGTCTACGCACATCCTCCATGTCCCACCTTTTTTCTTTACAAGCACAAGGTTAGCTAACCATTCTGGATGGAATACCTCTTTGATGAACCCTGCAGCCATTAGCTGGTGGACCTCCTCGCCTATGGCCCTGCGCTTTTCTTCATCAAAGCGGCGTAGGGGCTGCTTCACGGTTCGGGCACCGGCTCGGATGTCCAGTGAGTGCTCGGCGACATCCCTCGGTATGCCTGGCATGTCCGAGGGACTCCACGCAAAAATTTTGGCGTTTGCGCGGAGAAAGTCGACGAGCACTGCTTCCTATTTGGGGTTGAGCTCGGAGCCGATCCTGACTTTCTTGCTGGCATCGTTGCTGGGGTCGAGGGAGACGGACTTAACCGCCTCGGCTGGTTCGAAGTTGCCGGCGTGCCGCTTCGCGTCGGGCGCCTCTTTGGAGAGGCAATCCGGGTCGGCGATGAGGGCTTCGGACTCGGCGATGGCCTCGTCGTACTCCACACATTCCACGTCGCACTCGTAAGCGTGGCAGTATGTGGATCCGACGGTGATGGTTCCGTTGGGGCCCGACATCTTGAGCTTGAGGTACGTGTAGTTGGGGACGGCCATGAACTTGGCGTAGCACGGTCTTCCCAACACCGCGTGATAGGTCCCTCGGAACCCGACTACCTCGAAAGTGAGGGTTTCCTTTCGGAAATTGGAGGGAGTTCCGAAACAGACGGGCAAATCGAGTTGCCCAAGGGGCAGGACACGCTTGCCGGGGACAATCCCGTGGAAAGGTGTTGCACCGGCCCGGATTGTGGACAGATCGATCCCCAAGAGCCCTAGGGTCTCAGTGTAGATGATGTTGAGGTTGCTGCCTCCGTCCATGAGGACCTTGGAGAGCCTAGCGTTGCCGATGATAGGGTCGACGATGAGCGGGTACCTTCCTGGGCTCAGTACGCAGTCGGGGTGGTCGCCTTGGTCGAAGGTAATGGGCTTGTCGGACCAGTCTAGGTAGACTTGCGCCGCTACCTTCACCGAGCAGACCTCCCGGCGCTCCTGCTTGCGGTGCCAAGCCGAGGCGTTCGCCACCTGTCCGCCGTAGATCATGAAGCAGTTGTGGACCTCCGGGAACTCCTCTTCCTTGTCGCCCCCCTTCTTGTTGTTGCCTTGGTCCTCGCCACCTTCCGTCGTGGGTCCTGCCTTGTTGAAGTAGCGCCGGAGCATGTCGCACTCTTCAAGGGTGTGCTTGACGGGACCCTTGTGATAGGGGCACGACTCCTTGAGCATCTTGTCGAACATGTTGGCCCCTCCAGGAGGCTTCCGAGGATTCCTGTGCTCGGCAACAGCGACGAGATCCACGTCAACGGCGTCGCGTTTTGCTTGCGCCTTCTTCCTGGTCTTCTTCTTCGTGCTACGCTAGGCGGACGCCTCGGAGGCGTCTTCCTTCTGCCTCCCCTGAGGCTGCTTGTCCTTCCGGAAGATGGCTTCGACCGCCTCCTGACCAGAGGCGAACTTGGTGGCTATGTCCATCAATTCGCTCGCCTTGGTGGGTGTCTTGCGTCCCAGTTTGCTCACCAGGTCTCGGCAAGTGGTGCCGGCGAGGAATGCCCTAATGACGTCCGAGTCAATGATGTTGGGCAACTCGGTGCGCTGCTTCGAAAACCGCCGGATGTACTCTCGCAGGGGCTGTGGCGAAACCACCCGAATTATTCCAACTTAAGTGCCTAAGTCTCGCCTTAGAGGCTAGACCACACCTAAATAGGAATAAACCGTCAGTCCCTCGGATCTAGTCCGATAAAGCCACATAACCAGGATCGAATACCACTAGCTCACTCGAAGGTGAGGCACAGAGAAATACAATACAACATAATACCATAAATTAAGAAAGTATCATTAGTGATTACATTATCAGAGTTTCAGAAATAATAATCATAAATTTTAATGCAGCGGAAATAACTAACGGAGAAAACCGAGTAATCATGGCGAAGCCTGGCCACGCTACTCCTCCTGGTCCTCTCCTGCGGAAGCAGTAACCCACTCGACCATCTATCCCGGTGGCAGGGATGAAGGCCAAGTCACACCATCAACCAATCAACCTAAGGAGTACCTGCAAAAATTATGCCACAAGCAAGGCTGAGTATACTAATACTCAGCTAGACTTACCCGGTGTGAGGAGTCTACTCCTCTACCTCTAGACATGCAGCTGTTTGGCTGAGGGGTTTGGTTTGCCAAAAGCACTAGCTGAGTCTAAAATCAAGTTTTAGCTTTTCCAGTTTTAGTATGATCCTTTTAAACTAAGTGAGTACCTAGCTACTCATACATGATATTAAACATTTTTAGCAATCAACCTTTTTGCCAGTCAACTCATTTCCACTTATTACTCAATGTAGCAGCATGGATCAAGCAGTCTCATTAGCTGCGAGAAGCAGACGATTCGAATCGAGTTTTTATCCTTGCAAGGTAAACCTAAACACACGACGTGGCGAGGCACTCCGTCCCCACACACATCAACCATCCCCATCGATTCCCCGTCAGCAGAGAGGGGCTCACCGCCTTGGCGTACAATGCCTCACTGACCCCGACTGCCGTCGTGCAGTGACCGCACTTGTACCCACCATAACCGGAATGGGAGACCACGTCTCAGGTCGCATGAGGAGGGCAATCTGCTACCAGGTTCACTCAGGTACTAGGCTTACCGATTTACCATATTTCTTGGCATGTGTTTAGTACGTTCAAACGCTTGACACACGGTACCACACCTTAATCCTTATTTCAATTTTTGTCTCGTAGACAACGCATCCCCATGGATCGTTGTCCACAGACCATCATTATTATGATATAAAAATGGATACAACCAATTTCCTGACCTCGCGCGAGTGCTAAAAAAATCACTTGACTTCTACCGAGATCCCTAATTAATAAAGCAGCTACTCGACCTAGCATAGTAGTATCCATCTCAAAAGGAATCCTGAGTTCATGCAACTAAGGTTTCAGTCAACTCCTACACTTAAGTGCACAGTACAAGCCTACAAACATTAAGTGTAGTAAAATAGCATATATAACGGTTATGCATAAAACCAGGGCTTGCCTTTAATTTAACACTTAGGTAGTGTTTGCTGGGGGAGGTACTCGCTTGGCGAGCATCCACTGGTTAAGTCCATTCTTCAGGTCGTCCACCAACGGCATCTTGTGGTTGGCACCACACCACTTGTATGAGCGTCATCTCTCGGTCCTAAATGAGATGCAAGATGCATATGTATGAATATAATGACAGTAGCACAAAAGTAGCACAAGATATACAAGGACGCAGTGGCGAACTAAACAATAAAATGGAAGACACCGTAACAATCACATGTTCGCTTTAGTTATCTACACATTATCGACGTTCAACATTAATACCATTAAAAGACAACAAATATTTTATGTATTTACGCAACACCACTACGACACCATAAGCATGCGCATTTTATTTATTTGGACACGACTTTTCATTAGTTCTCCTATTGATCGCGTAAAAGCATCACCGACCACACAAGTTCAATAGAGGACATAGGCATCAATGTCTATGGAACTTTTACATCACAATCAACTAGAGAAAGAAACATATAAAACAAGACACATATGTCATCTCAAGCTTAGCCATGGCAAGTCTACATTAATTAAGAGTTAACCACACATTTTTAGCAAAAAGGTGAACTAACAATTAAATGAGTACATGCAGATTTTTAGGACAGCAATACATCAGTTACTAGTTTTAATCATATCTCTTCAAATATTAATCCAAAAATAGCAAACTAGGATTTTCTGGAAAGCTTAAAAAGTGCTCTACAACTTTGATATTGTCATTACAACATGATTCAGCACTTAGCAAGGTCAAAACGTGCTAATACAACAGTGCTGTCCAGATTTGGACAGATTCAGACCTGTGACTTTAAAAATCCATAACTAAAGATTCAGACATCCAAACAAATTGATCCTAGACTTTCTAGAAAGATAATGAAGTGTTCTGCAAATTATTTATAAACATTCCAAGGTGATTCAATATGCAATTTAGGATAAAAGACATTAGAAGGCTTTACTGTCCAGAATTGGACAGATTCAGTCTTCAGACTTTAAACATCCATAACTCAAGCTTTAGATCACCAAAAAGAGTGATCCAAGACTTTTTGGAAAGCTCAGCAAAAGTACTACACAACTTTTATAATCACCAAGAAGTGATTCTAGGTTTAATCAAATCAAACATTACAGTTTTCGAAATCTGTTCTGAGAGAGGACAGAACACAGCAACCAGTTTGTAAAATTCATAACTCTTAAACTATCAGACCTATGGTTATGAAATTTTAACACAAGCAAGATCAGAAAAGCATCTACAACTTTTTTATAACGACCATGAACAGATTGTAACATTAAATTAGGCAAACAATGCAGTTTCTGAAATCTGTACAGAATTTGGACAGATTCAGTTGCTGAATTTGTAAAAAGCATAACTCCTAAACGATCAGGCTTATGCCTGTCAAATTTTAACACAAGTAAGATAATAGAGTTATCTATAACTTTCTTGTGAGCACTAATAACTTATTTCAACATTAACTTAAGCAACCATTGCAATTTCTGAAATCTGTTCAGAAATTTGACAGATTCAGGTGTTGGGCTTGTGAAAAGCACAACTCCTAAACGATTAGGTTTATGGCTGTCAAATTTTAGTACAAGCGAGATAATAAGGTTATCTACGACTCTTCTATATGACCTTTCTACAGAAAACAAAATTTAATTCATCAAACAAACAGCACAACGAAAACAGTGCGTGCAGTCCAAAACAGCGATTTATAAATTTCAGCTTCTATATAATTCAAGAATTGCCGCATTCTAGAGACTTGAATCATTCTAGCACTTTACCATTTTTTTAGAGTGAAATTAATTAAATGAGGACTAGCAAGTAGACTTACAAATTTATCCAAATCATTTAGTGCACTAAAATTACTACAACCAATTAACAACGGATTCTTCACGATAATCACCCAATAGTTTGCATTTCAACTTAGACATTACATGAGCACTAATATTTTTCATCCGCGATCGTAACCATACGCATTTAGAATACAACAAGCAAATCATCGTGACTACGATTTTAACCAAATCATCGAACAATTTGGCTAACTAGAGCAACGACATGATCCGCTCGACAGCATACACGTCGGCTTGCCTATTACTATCGCAAATCCGAGACACAACATATATATATATATATATATATATATATATATATATATATATATATATATATATATATAACAAACACTTAACGAAATCGACTCCTAATTAACATGAGTTGGCTAATCACAGTAGAAGACTTAGCGAACCATTTAGACATTGCAACTCAAAACATGGGTGGGAGCAAGTTAATTAATGTTTCTTAACCTTTTCTCAACTTAAACTGGACAACACACAAGTCACTTAAATATCACATTTTTGGGGGTCTATCATGGAGACGTTTACACATGGCGTAAAACTCCATAAGACTACATTTGCTACTGACACCAACAATACCTACCGACCTATTATTCACCACACGAACACAGTTACACGCCGCATACTAGTTTCTAACATAATCCTCACATAACTCGTAATCCCACTACTCACTAACAATAAATCACGCACGGCAACTACCACATCAACCGGTTAATTTATTTGGACACCGCCTGCCTAGCGTACCACTAGTACCCCACATTTTGACTCGACTCATAAACATAGAGGAAGCGATGACTACTTCAGCATGTCACCACCTCTCTATTTAAGCCAAAACAATTCCTACTTATATCGACCGAACATTCGTGTCGAGCACACCTTATATTACCTTGTCTCGCATACAACCATGTTGTGGCGTGCACTCGAGACACTACCGATTAACTTAACGCAATTACCACTACAATGCACTTCGATATACACGTTCGACATCACAGCGCTTCGACAGACCCCACACTTCCAATCTACTTGTCACATACAAACACACCACGTGCCCACTGCATTCTCATGACCAATTTTAGCACAATTATTTATGACAACATTTATCGACTAGACAAGTGCAACACTAACCGATCATTCGCACATCTCATCTTAAAAACACTAATCACATGTCACATAATTTATATCTTCGATCCACTCTATCCTACACCACGATGAATACATAAAATATTTTTAACATAGACGAACATCTTAGCCGACTATGGAAATTACCAAGCATGCTTTACGCTTTATTAAATTTACCACAACTAACACACTACTTTACGATGAAGTGTTTTTAACAACCAATTAATACTTCTATGAACCACCCTCGCGACGCGTAAATGAACCATCGCAGTCACACATATTCAACATCAATATACACCATATCTATATGCATGTCATCAATCGAATCACATCAATAGTAAATCATAAATCAATCAACCTGACAAACTCGGATTCGAGTTGCGCATGCGTGCCATCGGTTTGGGGCTCTTTGCCAAGGAGCGATGTGCGGGGCGTGACGACAACAAAGGGCTGCAAGAATATGACAGTGCATGGTTTTGGTCATTTCATGGAGCACTAAAAAGAACAAGTTGCAGCGAGGGCGATGGGGTTTTACCGGAGTTTGACAACATCGCGTCGGGACTACGTAGATCCGTGTCGGCACACTCGACGCGAAGGGGCAGCGGCTGCTGTCACACGTGCATGGAGGAGATCGACGGAGGCAGAACGACAACCGAATAGGGGGCTGCGTAGATCAGCGGTGGAGCTCGCTACGCGACGATGCCGAGGCGGTTGCTGCAGCCCGAAACCAAATGGAGGGGGGCTCGACATGGGAGAGCACTCGCGCGCAGTCAAGGGGGTAGCAAGGGTGCGTGGTGGCTACGACGGCCATGGAGACGGAGGTGCGGCCCTGAGCTCCAGCGTGAGCTGGGCATCTCCAGCGCCCACGGGAGTTTCTGCAGGACAAAACAAAACACCAGGAGAGCTCGGATTGGAGGGGAACAGGGGGTCGGATTCCAACCATTGGGGTGCCGAGCACAGGGGGCATAAGTCCGGCCATGGCTGCTGGCCGAGCAGAGAGCTCGCCGGGAGAAACACAGCAGGGGCGCGCACCGGCCATGTGGGATTCCTCACGCGCGCTGGAACAGAGGAGTGCCCGCGCCGTGGGAGGCGCCATGGACGAGTAGGAGCAGAGGGCACGCAGCTTGTCCTAGGCGCCTGCACTTG
The DNA here is from genome assembly GCF_902167145.1 of Zea mays. Classification (NCBI taxonomy): domain Eukaryota; kingdom Viridiplantae; phylum Streptophyta; class Magnoliopsida; order Poales; family Poaceae; genus Zea; species Zea mays. The sequence continues at coordinate 146,616,800 of NC_050097.1, forward strand.
GAGAAAATGGCGGCCAGGTGGGGCTGCCGAGGGAGAAGCCCCTTGTGCCTGGACCAGCGACTGGGAGCAGGAAGGGAACGCCGAGGAAGCTGGAGCCGAGCCTCCATGGATGGGGAGCAGGGATGAATGGCGTCGTGGGAGTTCCCTGCGCGCTGGGGAAGAAGACTCCACAGAATTAATTAGAGGAGTAAGAATTAATTAGAGGACGACGTACTGAGTATTCCATTTGAGTGTACGGACTCGGATTAAAATAGTCGGACATCGATCGAAGTTTGAGGAGTTGGATTCGGACACAGATCAAACAACAGCCGTCGAGAGTTTGATTTTAAAGAGCTTCAGATGAGATTTATAATTCGAGAATGATCTTCGAGTCTTCATTAGTTCCAAGAATTAAAAGTTTTAACACGCTCCAAAATTGGTTGTTTCTCGCGATCGATTAACTCTGAATTCGGTGAACTTTGAAGAGAAAGCCTGATAAACAGAGATAGGCACGATCGAGAAATAGAAATTTTTACTGAGCATCCGAGATTAGGATTAATCTCCCGACATAACACGAAATAGACACCTGGGGTGTCATAGGGATTCCCCGGGCTACTGGCGGCAGCTCCTGAGATCCCACGAGTTCCCAGGGCGCACGTACGTACCTTGGAAGTTTCCAGCGAAGGCCTTGACTAGGTCGTCCTAGCCGAAGATCTGCGCAGGAGGCAGATGCTCCAGCCAGGCCCGGGCAGCGTCGAAGAGGAAGAGGGGAAGGTTGTGGATGATGAGGTTGTCATTGTTCGTTCCTCCCAACTGGCATGCCAGCCGGTAATCCGCGAGCCACAACTCTGGCCTCGTCTCCCCTGAGTACTTGGTAATGGTAGTCGGGGCACAGAACCGGGCCGGGAACGACGTCCGTCGTATGGCCCGGCTGAAGACTCACGGACCTGGTGGCTCGGGCGAGGGACTTCGATTCTCCTCACTGTCGTAGCGTCCCTCGTGCCTAGGATGGTAGCCTCGGCACACCTTCTCCTCGAGGCGGGCTCGGCGGTCGCGACGGTGTTGCTCGTCGCCGAGGCGATCCCGGGCGGCGGGTGTCCTGTCTCCTGTGTGCTCGGTGCGGACCGAGGCCTCGCACATGCGTCGGGAGGACGCTGCACGATGCTCCGAGGGGTCTCCTCGCCTCTGGGAGGCAGAGCTCTCGGCTCGTCGGACAGCGGCGTCTTCCAGGAGGCCCTTGAGCTCGCCCTGGATACGTCACCCCTCGGTGGTGGATGGCTCTGGCATTGTCCGAAGTAACATCGCCGCTGCAGCTAGGTTCTGGCCGGCCCCGCTGAAGGCCGAGGGCAGCCCTGCCCTGGCATCGTCAATGATACAGCGCTGGATGTCCCGGGCCCGATGACACGCTCCTCCGGCGAGTGCTCGGCCTGCCCACTCCTGCTCGATGTTTTGTCGGAGCTGCACAAGCCGCCCCGTTTCTTCGTCGAGCTTGGCCTGCATCTCGCGGAGTTGCTCGAGCTATGTGCCTTGGTCCCCTGCAGGGACTCGGACCACAGCTAGCTCTCACGGGATCTCAACGTGAGATGCAGGCACATGGGCGTCGTCATCTTCTGGCATGCTGAGGTGGTTGTCTTCGTCGTGATCCCCCTGATCGATGTGGAAACACTCGCGACTTGGGCCATAACCCTCGTCGTCAAGGCTGTGGTCATCGTCGGAGCAGCCGGAGAGGCAGTGGTCACATGCAAGCATGAAGTCTCGCATGGCACTGGGATCATGGAGTTCGAAGAAATCCCAACCGAAGTCGGGGTCATCCTCTTCCTCAGAACCCGCGGGTCCGGAGGTTGAGACGGTCGTTAGTCGGTCCCAAGTTGACCACATATGGTACCCTAGAAGGTCAGGATATGCCCTTGCGAAAGCGCTTACCGAAGCAGGGTCGCTTGGTGAATCGAAGCTGAATCTAAAGGGAACAGGGTGGAAAACGGATGGTACCTCTTGGTTGATGGACGGTGGTGAAGTCGCATCGGGGATGGAATGTGTCGTTATCTCAGGTGCGAGACTAATGTCCGACAAGTCCCTCGCAAGGGTGCCGACGTCATTAGTCTGCATGGGGTTGGCACGTTGCTGGGAAGCGACACCCGTCGCTGTCTCAGGTGCGAGGACAACACCCGACATGTCCCCCGTAGGGGTGCCGGTGTTGTCGACTCGCTTTGGTCCGACAACCAACGAGGTGCCGCCTCTTGCCTGGCCACGGTTGCTCCGTCTCCTCCTCCTCCGGCGAGGAGGGTGGCGGGGCGAACCCGGGTGTTCCTCTTCTACCACGGGGGGAAGTTGTCGTCGAGTTCGCCTCCGTCGGGCGAGCCGATGACCGTCGTTGTTGTCGTGCTGCGGGGAGAGGAGTACCATGTCGTAGCCGCCGTCGGGGGACATGAACTCGAGACTCCCGAAGCAGAGCACCGTCCCGAGCCGAAGAGGTTGCTGAAGATTATCCATCTAGAACTCAACGGGAAAGTATTGCCAACATGCAGCAAGCCCCTACCTGGTGTGCCAACTGTCGGCGTTTTGGACCCGCGAGGACCCTCAACCGACCAGTGAATTTGATGCTGCGTGTCCCTACCCAGATGGGTTGATGCAAGATGAAACACAAGAGGGAGGATGAGGCTTATATTATCTTGCATCGGGGTGCTCGTAGTAGGGGTTACAAGCGTCGCGAGAGAGAGAGAGAGAGAGAGAGAGAGAGGGTTCGGCCTTGAGGTGAGTTGTCTGAGTTAGCCTCCTCCGCGTCTCTCCCACTCTGCCTTCTCTGCTTGCGTGCGTGCCTCTAGGAAGGCCCTGGACAACCCCTTTTATAGATACAAGGAGATGGTCCAGCTGTACAATGGGGGTGTAGCTATGTGCTAACGTGGCCGATGGAGAAGTGCTTGAGCCCTGTAGAAGCGAAGCTGGCGGTGCGGCATGGATCCTGCTGACGTTTCCTTGCTTCCGTAGGGAGATGAGAACCATCGACGTCATGGATGCACGCGGGGAACCACATTACCTGTTATTAGAGTAGTTTGATGTGACTCCGGTCTTGTTCCTTCGTAGCATGGGGTGGCTAGCTAGCGGTAGGGTAATGATGTGTCTTCTGTAGCATAGTCGGTCCGAGGCCAAGGTCGGGCGAGGCGACGACTCCTCCCGAGGCCGAGGCTGAGGTCGGGCGCGGATGTGACTCCTCCCGAGGCCGAGGTCGGGCGAGGCAGAGATTTCCCCCGAGGCCGAGGCTGAGACCGAGGCCTGGGGTCGGGCGAGGCGGAGCTCCCTGTTGTGCCCGAGGCTGAACTCGGTAGAGGCCGTGACTTACTGTTGTTAGTCTTACCCTGGTGGTTGGCACAGTAGCCGGAGCAGGGCGAACAGTGTTGTTTTCCTGTCAGAACGGTTAGTGAAAGGGCGAAGTGACTGCGGTCACTTCGACCTTGCCGACTGAGGCGCGCATGTCAGGATAAGGTGTCAAGTGATCCTCGCATTAAATGCGCATGCGATACGGTCGGTTGGTAAGGCGATTTGGCCGAGGTCGCTGCATGACAAAGTTTGCCCAAGCTTGGCTTCGGGCGAGCCGAGGGTGTGCCCACTGCCTGTGGAGGCCCTCGGGCGAGGCGTGAATCCGCCCGGGACTACTGTTCCTGCCCGAGGCCGGGCTCGGGCGAGGCGAGATCGCGTCCCTTGGTAGACGAGGCCTTGACTTGAACCGTGCTTATCAGTCTTTACGGTTTGTTCTGAAGATGTTTTCCAGCCGTGTTTTGGAGTGTTGGGGGTACCCCTAATTACGGTACCCGACAACAAGGTAGGCTATGGTTATTGCGGTAAACATTTTAGTTGGTCAATATTTTATTAACAACATCCTATTTGCTAATTATAAGTGTATCCCAAACCTCGATTAATCATGAGCAAAATGATTATATCTCAAAAACACTTAAGTGAAACCACTTAAGGAAACCATTTTAAACCAAGGGATCACGATTTATTATCTATCTTTAAGTTCAATTATCATGTGAGGGTCTAGGCTGCTCTTAACCGTGAGCATGACTGACATATCAATTTTACACTCCGCGGAGGTGGTATTACTTTACCCACAAGCCGTGTATCCCATCTAGTCTAGGTTGTATAGCATCATCGCACGACCAGTTTACTGTAGCCAAGGTTTACAAAACCGGTATAAATTGGTCGGTTTACCGAAAACGCCAGGGTGTGGTTTCAGTTAACCAACGGTTTTTTCAAAATTCGTTCGAAATTCAAAAAATGAAAAATTCATAAAAACTGAAAACCACCGGTAAACCGTTATTTTATACCGGTAAACCGCCTATTTTTGCCGGGAAACCGTATTTAATTCCACGATTGAGTATTTTGTGGTCAATTTAGGTATATTAGTCTTGTTTAATGTTACATGCTATATATGAAGATGTTATACGTTATATGTGAAGATAATACCTGTAGCTTAAGTCAAGTTTAGACATTTAGTGGTCAATTTCGGTTTCATTTCCTGTCCAAGATAGAATCTGTGGATCAAGTAGCTTCAGTTCTTCTAATAAGTATTCGTCTGGACAAGACTCAATCTAGAACCCTTAGCTCCAGTTCTTCTATATGTGTTCCTAAGATTTGCTGATCAGGAGAAAAGTTCAACACTTGGTGAGGTGCACATACAATACACAAACACCAAACACACATACCAGTATGTTTTTTTTTGCTTTGTGGATAAGTATTTGTTTGTCGTTGTTGTTTTCTCGCTAATGTATCTCATATCTTGTGTATAGATTTATCACTATCACTATGACGGATTGGAACAATATCATGGTACTTCCAACATGTGTAAGTACTATCACTATGACTCGAGCTGAACATGTGAGCATTGTGAAATAAGTCGACCTATGTGTCGTTGCCTCGTTGGAGAGTTATAAAATAACTTGTATTTGAGTATTGCGAAGTTTGCTGGTTGTTTATTACATGAGAACAGGAGTTTGTGGTTGCATATGTATGTTGCATGTTATTTTAGCGAACACATATCGTGTGGATCAATTAATATTTACTGTGCAATGTGAATTGAACAAACTACAAATAAATCTTGTCAAAAAATTTCATTTTTTCTGTAAAAAACAGCAAAACCGGTTTGTTTCGCGATTAACCGGCGGGTTTTCGTTGGTTTTCCTTTGATAAACTGGTTTGAATTCAAATTGATTTGAATTGGTCAAACTTTTAGCAGTTTTCACCGCTTAACCGACGGTGGGTAGCGGTTTTGTAAACCGTAGCTATAGCTCGGGGAAGAGGGGAGAGAGCGGGAAATCGGTATGGCGAGGTCGAGGAGGTGCTTTTATAGGCCTAGAAGGAGGCCTAGTATTGCTGGGGGAAAGGGAATCGAAGAGGGCGAGCTCCATCGATGAAGGTGGGGAGAGAAATGAAACGGTCGACCATAGTGGAGGGGAAACGAAGGGGCTAGCGGCGTTGGGGAAGGAGAGGAGCAGACGTGGCGTCAGTGCTCCACTCGCGGCTAGGAGATGAGGAGGCGGAGGGAAGCGACGCGGCTGCGTTTTGTTGAACGGACGGCGAGTGCAGTTAATCCAACGAAGTGAACGGAGGTAGAAGAAACGTCCCTACTAGCCAGCGGAGACCGCGAGAGAAGTGAGGATTCCAAGTGGGGCCTACAAGAGAGAGGGGACCACACGTCAAACAAAGAGAGAGGGAGAGAGATACCACGTGACCACATGGCTTGGGAACGGCCTGACCTGAGCGGCCGATTCGAATTCTATTTTTTCTTTTTTTAGAAATATAAATATGTATTTAAATAATTTAAAGTTTATAACTAAATAATAATAATAAAAAACAATTACATTAATAAATTTTAGAAAAACTATTATTTAATAAATTGGGCTTCACAAAAGAATAATTAAATAAATAAACAAAAGTGAAATCCTTGCAATTTACGAACAAACAAAATCATACTCTCAAAAATGAATGTCTAAACACTTGATTCAAATTTTAATTTACATAAAAGATTATTTATATATATTGTTGGGGACTTGTTATCAAATGCTATAAGTTAAGAACAAGGCAACACAGAATGTTAAAGGTTAATGTTCTTCGTCTTTCGAAGCATTATCTCCCTTAGGATATAATGATCTTCAGACGGATGTCATGAAGGAAGTACCTTCATCATCACAGTATATGTTAATGAAAGAAGAAGCATATGAAATATGAGAGATAAGACGAATAATCATGTCACATCATCAATATAACTTTTATTATCTCATCATGGATGAACAAGAAAAATATTGAATTACATTTGTACCTTCGGCTTGATAGAAGGCAAAAGTCCAAGCGTGACGCACGAGTGAATACAAGTCAGCGTGAACAGTACGAGCGTACTGTTCATCTATTTATAGTCACAGAGCACAGCCTGTGTGAAATTACATTCATGCCCTTCATGTTTACAATTGACTTAACGACAATCTATCGAGGACTAGATAGCCTTTTCCTCTTTAAGTCGGTTCCTTTTTCTGCTACTTAGCCGAAGCTTCCTTGCGCGCAGCTTCGAAATTGACTCGACCTTCGTCCCGATCGTGCTTTTCATATTGTGAACAGCTTCGTTCCAAGTTCGAAGGTTCCTGTACATATATTTCATTCGAGAAACATTGTTAATCATGTTTTTGAGGACCTTCGAATGACCAAGGCCCCCAACATATATATATTTATGTCATTATTCTAAAACCATTTACTCTACTAGATATTATCAACTAATATCGAATTGCTTTTAATTGATGGATTTCAGATGTTACAGGATGGTTGTCGCTGCGGACCTGTTCACGTAAGGATCGATCTAATCGGGTCGGTTAAAACTAGATCGGGTGGCTCACATGTCATGATACTCCTTCGGCCGCAGTAGTTTTGTAAAAGAACCCAATTAATCTTTACTATTCAACCCACAGTCGCCTTCAAGTCATAAGAAATTAGAGCTGGGCCGTATTTTTAACCCTTTAAACCCTGGATCACCTCATAATAGTACCCGCAGTACATATAAGGTTTGGAATTTATAAAATGAAGCAGAAAAGTGATTCTCAATATAAAAATAAATCGAAAAAACTTAGAAAATGTATAACTCATCTGTTTCACTCCGATTTTAGTGGTTCTCGAGCCTACGATCTCGTAGCGACAAGTAGAACATTATTATATAGATTGTTCTCATGTTTGATGTGATGTTATTTTTGCATATATAGTGTTTGTTTGTATTGTTGCAAGTAGACGAGTAAGCAACTGAGAAACCCGAAGCACTACAGATCGAAGATTCTAAGCAGGAGCTCACAGAAGGCAAGTTGTGCCTTAATCACTCTTCTTTACCTGATAATGTTCCCCATAATCACTGTGACATGCTCAAGTTAATTTGATGGAACCTAATAGGTTACCCTAGTTTGCTCTACTCTATACCTTGCTTACCACTGAACTATTGGGTAGTATCTGTTATTGCTCTATGTGGTTTGGGGTGTTATGATACATATTATTCATGATCATTCCTATTATTGTCAATGGATTATTTGTTCTTTATGATAAGATTATTTTGGTTAACTGGAACATGGAGCAACCACTCGAGAAAACAGTGCTACCACAAGGGTGGAATGTGATACCATTAGCTAATTAGTTAGGAAAGCTAGTGTGAGTTAATCCTTTCTTGAAAGGGGCAAGTGGGGTGGGGGAGTGCAGGTGTAGGGAGGTCCTCGGGTCGTACTGTCTATATATTTTTTCAGACGAGGGATTCCTATATTGCGTTCGGCCCAGAATCCGTAGCTAGTTCTCTCCTCTAGTGGAACTTTGGAAAGGCCTTGTAGTGCTACCTTGCCTCATCTCCTCGGTAGAGATGAATGGGATTCGAGACCCCTTGACAAATGGGTAACACGGCTTGTGGGTAAATATGTGCAACCTCTGCAGTGTGAAACTGATATATTAGTCGTGCTAACGGCCATGAGTGGCTCGGACCCTCAAATGAGTAACTTTTGGAATTAAACTCAATTTGTCCCATCGCTTTATTGGGCCCTTTAAAATCCTAAAGCGAGTTGGGCAAGTGGCCTACTAGTTGGAGCTACCCAACCACCTGGCAGATGTGCACAATGTGTTCATATGTCCTAGCTAAAGAAGTGTCTTAGAGTCCTAGAAGAACAGTTGCCCATGGATGAACTTAGTGTGTAGGGTGATCTGACCTATACAGAGTATTCTATCAAGATCATTGATACCCTGACCCGAGTTACCAGGAACAAAGTAATCAAGATGTGCAAGGTATAGTGTAGTCACCACGTAGAGGAGGAATCCACCTCGGAATGAGAGGATGAGTTGCAAGTAGAGTTTCCCCACCTTTTTTCTTGTTCATCGTAATCTCGAGGTCCACATTATTATTAAGGGGTAGGATTTGTAATACCTAGATTCTAGTAAATAAGAGTGAAGATATGGTTGTACCTTATATGGGTTTTGTTATTATTTAGCATGCATGTGCAAGTTAACATGTTTAAAACCATTAATAAATATTAAATTAAAATGAAGATATACAACACATGCTGGTGTTCTTTGTTTGCCACATTTACTGGTGTTTGAATTTCAAAGCAAATTTGAACTCAAATCTAAAAAATTAAAAATAGAGCACAAAAAATAAAAGAAATAGAAAAGGGAAGCCTTCCAGTGTTCGGCCGAAACCACCTCACCCTAGCCCAACATCCTCCACTCGTTGGCCGGCTAAGCCAAGAGCTGGTAGCCCACCCCCGCGCCATCTCACTGACCAGTGGGGACCGCTGAACGACTCTCTCAGTCGAGCGCGCCCATAACCATAGTAACCAACATGTGGGACCCTCCTAGTAGCGTTTTCTTCACCACAATCTTCTCGAAGCTTTGCACCGAACTCCACCATCGTGGTGTCGGGGTTGACACACGGTTGTTAGGCCATTGCGACCCTAGCACGTGCCCTTGCGGCTATATAAACCAAGACCTGCCACACCCCCCTCAGCCATCACCTTGAACGCCGTCAAGCCCTAGGGTTGAGAGAGAAAGAGAGCGCCACGTGAGAGAGGGAGAGAAAGAAGCGAAGCTACCAACGTCGCGCCTCGACCATACCCTCATTCGGGGGATCCACTGGTGGTCAAGAAGATTCACGAGGGACGACTAAAGCCTTTCAAGGCTTAAGCCTAGCAAGTGAGAATTCCTCGCCTGACTCCAGAAAATTGCCGTCATCCACACCACACTGAAGACAGGGCTCTGCATTAGCCAATAACCGGTAATAACTCCTCTGAATCATTCGCCTTGGTTTCCTATATGTGTAGCTTTCTTCGATTTGAAATTTTGTGCGCGGGGTTGAAAATTGGCTGTCTTCGCGATGTCCGCCACCGTAGCATCCGGCGGTGTCGCGGGGCTCTCGGCCTGTGTGGGGGAATGGTCGGGAATAGATCCAAGGTGTTTTAAATCCTGGCCACCGATCGTGGATCGGATGGCTATTGTTGAGTACCGGTTACATAAGGATCGATCTAATTGGGGCCGTTAAACCCAGATCTGGCGGCTCACATGTCATGATACCCCTTCGGTCGCATTAGTTTTGTAAAAGAACGCCTTTAATTTTTACTATTCAACCCGCACTCGGCTTCAAGTCATAAGAAATTAAATTTGGGCCCTATTTTTAATACTTTAAACCCTGGATTACCTCATAATAGTACATGCGGTACATATAAGGTTTGGGATTTATTAAATGAAGCAGAAAATTGATTTTCAATATAAAATAAATCGAAAACTTAGAAAATGTATAACTCATCTGTTTCACTCCGATTTTAGTGGTTCTCGAGCCTATGATCTCGTAGCGACACGTAGAACATTATTTTATAGATTGTTTGTATTGTTGCGAGTAGATGAGTAAGAAACTGAGGAACCCGAAGCACTACAGATCGAAGATTCTAAGCAAGAGCTCACAAAAGGCAAGTTGTGCCTTAATCACTCTTCTTTACCTGATAATGTTCCCCATAATCACTGTGACATGCTCAGGTTAATTTGATGAACCTAATAGGTTACCCTAGTTTGCTCTACTCTATACCTTGCTTACCACTGAACTATTAGGTAGTATCTGCTATTGCTCTATGTGGTTTTGGGTGTTATGATACATATTATTCATGATTATTCCTATTACTGTCAATGGATTATTTCTTCTTTATGATAAGATTATTTTGGTTAACAGGAAGATGGAGTGACCACCCGAGAAAACAGTGCTACCACAAGGGTGGAATGTGACACCATTAGTTAATTAGTTAGGAAAGCTAGTATGAGTTAATCCTTTCTTGAAAGGGGCAAGTGGGGTGAGGGAGTGCAGGTGTAGGGAGGTCCTCGGGTCGTACTATCTGTATATTTTTTAAGACGAGGGATTCCTATATTGCGTTCGGCCCAGAATCCGTAGCTAGTTCTCTCCTCTAGTGGAACTTTGGAAAGGCCTCGTAGTGCTACCTTGCCTCATCTCCTCGGTAGAGATGAATGGGATTCAAGACCCCTTGGCAAATGGGTAACACGGCTTGTGGGTAAATATGTGCAACCTCTGCAGTGTGAAATTGGTTGAGCGGCTCGGACCCTCACATGAGTAACTTTTGGAATTAAACTCAATTTATCATTTGCATTGCATTGTGGGATTTATTATTAAATGTGATCTCTTATTTAATTGGATTGGTATACACTTATACTTAGTAATTGCTAATAAAATTTTGACCAACTTATTAAAAGCAATGCTCAGCCTTAACCAATCTTTGTTGATAAGCCTTATACTACACATGAGCCCCTGCCGTAAGTAAGCTCATGCACATTATTCCCCACACTTGTTGAGCGATGAACGTATGTGAGCTCACTCTTGCTATAAACCCCTAGGTGAAGAGCAGGTACCGCTGCAGGAGGATTACTACGATGAGTTCGATGAGATCTAGGCATCGTCTCTCAGTCATACAATGACTCAGTGTTCTCCTATAATAATAGCTACCAAGCCAGTTTGAAGATGTCCCCATTTGAGGCTTTATATGGAAGGAAGTGTAGAACCCCGTTATATTGGGAAAAGACTGATGAAAGACAACTCTTCGGATTGAATATTATCCAATAGGCAAAGGGCCAGGTTTGGATAATCAGGGAGAACCTAAGGATGACACAGTCAAGGCAGAAAAGTTATGCTGGCACCTAAAGAAGACAGTTGGAGTTTGAGGAGGGTGATCACGTGTACCTAAATGTGTCACCAATCAGGTTTGTGCGGACATTCAAGGTTAAAATAAAGTTGTCCCCTCGCTTTATTGGGCCCTTTAAAATCCTAAAGCGAGTTGGGCAAGTGGCCTACCAGTTGGAGCTACCCAACCACCTGGCAGATGTGCACAATGTGTTTCATATGTCCTAGCTAAAGAAGTGTCTCAGAGTCCTAGAAGAACAGTTGCCTATGGATGAACTCAGTGTGTAGGGTGATTTGACCTATACAGAGTATCCGATCAAGATCATCGATACCGTGACCCGAGTTACCAGGAACAAAGTAATCAAGATGTGCAAGGTATAGTGTAGTCACCACGTAGAGGAGGAATCCACCTCGGAATGAGAGGATGTGTTGCAAGTAGAGTTTCCCCACCTTTTTTCTTGTTCATCGTAATCTCGAGGTCAACATTATTATTAAGAGGGTAGGATTTGTAATACCTAGATTCTAGTAAATAAGAGTGAAGATATGGTTGTACCTTATATGGGTTTTGTTATTATTTAGCATGCATGTGCAAGTTAACATGTTTAAAACCATTAATAAATATTAAATTAAAATGAAGATATACAGCACATGCTGGTGTTCTTTGTTTGCCACATTTACTGGTGTTTGAATTTCAAAGCAAATTTGAACTCAAATCTAAAAAAATTGAAAATAGAGAACAAAAAATAAAAGAAATAGAAAAGGGAAGCCTTCCGGTGTTCGGTCGAAACCACCTCACCCTAGCCCAACATCCTCCACTCGTTGGCCGGCTAAGCCAAGAGCTGGCAGCCCACCCCCACGCCATCTCACTGACCAGTGGGGACCGCTGAACGGCTCTCTCAGTCGAGCGTGCCCACAACCATAGTAACCAACATATGGGACCCTCCTAGCAGCGTTTTCTTCACCACAATCTTCTTGAAGTTGTGCGCCAAACTCCACCATCGTGGCGTCGGGGTTGACGCACGGTTGTTAGGCCATTGCGACCCTAGCACGTGCCCTTGCGGCTATATAAACCAAGACCTGCCACACCCCCCTCGGCCATCACCTCAAACGCCGTCAAGCCCTAGGGTTGAGAGAGAAAGAGAGCGCCACGTGAGAGAGAGAAAGAAGCGAAGCTGCCAATGTCGCGCCTCGTCCATACCCTCATTCGGGGGATCCACTGGTGGTCAAGAAGATTCACGAGGGACGACTGAAGCCACGAGGGACGACTGAAGCCTAGCGGGTGAGAATTCCTCCCCTGACTACATAAAATTTCCATCATTCGCACCACACCGAAGACAGGGCTCTGCATTAGCCAATAACCGGTAATAACTCCTCTGAATCATTCGCCTTGGTTTCCTATACGTGTAGCTTTCCTCGATTTGAAATTTTGTGTGCGGGGTTGAAGATTGGCTGTCATCGCAATGTCCACCACCGTAGCATCCGGCGGTGTCGCGCGCGGGGCACTCGGCCTGTGTGGGGGAATGGTCGGGAATAGATCTAAGGTGTTTTAAATCCTGGCCACCGATCGTGGATCGGATGGCTATCGTTGAGTACCAGTTCACATAAGGATCGATCTAATTGGGGCCGTTAACCCTAGATCGGGCAGCTCACATGTCATGATACCCCTTCGGTCGCATTAGTTTTGTAAAAGAACCCCTTTAATTTTTACTATTCAACCCGCACTCGGCTTCAACTCATAAGAAATTAGATCTGGGCCCTATTTTTAATACTTTAAACCCTGGATTACCTCATAATAGTACCCGCGGTACATATAAGGTTTGGGATTTATAAAATGAAGCAGAAAATTGATTTTCAATATAAAAATAAATCAAAAAACTTAGAAAATGTATAACTTATCTGTATTAACTCCAATTTTAGTGGTTCTCGAGCCTACGATCTCATAGCGACATGTAGAACTTTATTATATAGTTTGTTCTCATGTTTGGTGTGATGTTAATTTTGCCTATACAATGTTTGTTTGTATTGTTCCGAGTAGACGAGCAAGCAACTAAGGAACCCAAAGCACAGTAGATTGAAGATTCTGAGCTAGAGCTCGCAGAAGACAAGTTGTGCCCTTGATCACTCTTCTTTATCTAATAATGTTCCCCATAATCAGTATGACATGCTCAGGTTAATTTGATGGGACCTAATAGGTTACCCTAGTTTGGTCTACTCTATACCTTGCTTACCACTGAACTATTGGGTAGTATTTGCTATTGCTCTATGTGGTTTTAGGTGTTATGATGCATATTATTCATGATCATGCCTATTACTGTCAATAGACTCTTTGTTGTTCATGATAAGATTATTTTGGTTAATTGGAACATTTAGCGACCACCTAAGATAATAGTGCTACCACAAGGGTGGAATGAGACGCTCTTGGCTAATTAATTAGGAAAGCTAGTGTGAGTTAATCCTTTCCCGAAAGGGGCAAGCGGGGTGGAGTGCAGGTGTAGGGAGGTCCTCGGGTCGGACTGTCTATAAATCTTTTCTGATGAGAGATTCCTATATCGCCTTCGGCCTAGAATCCATAGTGAGTTCTCTCCTCTAGTGGAACTTTGGAAAGGCCTCGTAGTGCTACCATGCCTCATCTCCTATGTAGAGATGAATAGGATTAGAGACCCCTTGGCAAATGGGTAAACACGTCTTGTGGGTAAATATGTGTAACCTCTGCAGAGTGTAAAACTAGTATATCTGTCATGCTCATGGTCATGAGCGGTACGGACCCTGACATGAGTAACTTATGGAATTAAACTTAATCTAAAATTTGCATTGCATTGTAGGATTTATTATTAAATGTGATCTCTTATTTAATTTGGTTGGTATACACTTATACTTAGTGATTGCTCATAAATTTTTTAAGAACTTATTAAAAGCAATGCTCAGGTTTAACCATTATTTGTTGATAAGCCTTACACTACACATGAGCCCCCACCATAAGTGAGCTCATGCACATTATTCACCACACTTGCTGAGCAATGAACGTCTGTGAGCTCACTCTTGCTATAAACCCTCCAGGTGAAGAGTAGGTACCGCCGGAGGAGGATTACTACGATGAGTTTGATGAGATCTAGGTGTCATCTCCCAGTTAACTGTTGGCGCCGAGGACATAGTTATCTTAGTTTGATTTATTTATTTATTTATTTATTTATTTATTATTTGCTATTTTGTAAGACATTCTCGTTATATAATAAAGTTTGTGACATTCGTCTCTATACACTGAGTCATTGTATGTGTGTATTTCGATTTGGCGCACATATGAGACGCACCCGGGGTTGCCACGAAATCCGGTTGTGATAATTACCTTGACCTCACTCTTGCGTGTAGTCTCCTGTACTACTCCACCCATCACTTAGGTCCCCTTTAGGAGGGCTCTGGCTCCTCTCCTTGGCTTCTCTGGATGAGCCAGAGTTGTTTTACAATTCGTTTGGCAAAACGGCTTCTCCTGTGTTTATTTCGAATGATGTATGAGAAAAGTGTAGGAGCCGGTAGAAGCCAGGTTTTAAAATGGCTCTCTCGACGAGAATCCATTTTTGGACCATTTGGCAGGGCTTCGCGAGGAGCTAAAGCTAGAGCCGCCAAAGAGCCATGCCAAAGGGACCCTTACTTGTGTCTAGATTACAGTTTTGTTGCCCACATATTAGAACAAACCGAGTATAAATTGATTGTTTGAGGCTGTAAACAAAACAATTGTCAACTAAAAAAATAAATAATTTTTTTATTTTCTACAACTTTTATTTTGGTACTTTTTCATCCGACATCGTTTACAAAATTTGCATTTGAAAGTTTGTCATATTGATATGCAATTTTGATAGCCCAAATGATTTCAAATGAAAACGTTGTCAACTACAAAGTTTCACAACTTATATAGACCTAGAACTTTCATTTTGGTGGTTTTTCATACAAGGTCAATTGGAAAACTAAAAAATTCGATTTCAAATGATTTCTACAGGCGTTTTTCTTCAGAAACATCAGTAGAAATCATATTTGTACAGACGGTTCTAAGAAAATCGCGTGGTACAAATGGCTCAATTTCTACTGGCAGTTTACTTAAGGAATCGCCCGTACACATATGATTTCTACTCACGGTTTCTTAACTAAATCGCTAGTGAAAAAGTGTTTCTACTGTCGGTTCTTGAGTCAGGACGACCAATTTATTTTCATTGGCCCTCAATAACCAAAACCACATGTAAAACTTATACCTCCCTATAGGCA
The DNA here is from genome assembly GCF_902167145.1 of Zea mays. Taxonomy (NCBI): domain Eukaryota; kingdom Viridiplantae; phylum Streptophyta; class Magnoliopsida; order Poales; family Poaceae; genus Zea; species Zea mays. Next base: position 146,632,209 of record NC_050097.1, read on the forward strand.
TAGATCTTTTTTACAAGTGTCAGTCGCAAAGAACGTCTTTACCGAGTGCTAGACAAAAAATGGTTGGCAAAAAATACTTGGCAAATAGCTTCTTTGCCGAGTGTCTTTTTTTACACTAGGCAAAGGGTTTTTCTGCCGAGTGTCTTTTTAAACTAGACAAAAACAATTTGAAAATCACATTTTGAAGTCGTAAATTAATTCAAATGAAAAATTTTCAACTTCAATGTTATATAACTCATCAAGATGTACAATTTTTGTTTTGGTCATTTCTTTACATGACAAAATGGAGAAGGTTAAATAAAAGGATGAAGATGAAAAAGAGAGTGGATAAAATTGCAGAAAACATTAAATATGAATGAAGCATAAGTCAAACATGTAACATATGGTTCAACCTTAGAAGATATTACTTTCTTTCCCTTCTTCCATACTTAATAAAAGATTACATAAATACCTTTGGCTTCATAAGATTACAAGAACAAGGTAAAGAAGGTACAATTTCGTAGGTGAAACAGGATACTTTTCTCCAGTCAAAAGATCTGAAAAATGCATGTCAATGTCCTTCTATTTATAGGCGCGACGTACAGTTTCGACGAAATTACAATCATGTCCTCAAGCGTACACATTTAATCTAGCACATATACTAAAGATAGCGCTATATTTTCCTCATGCCGTCTTGTTGAGCAAGTCTTGATGACTTCTCGTAGTTTCATCCCACTTATACATTGTTAATCCGAAGCTTGTGTTTTTGCATTTGCGTTCATTGATAGCGTTGACCGAAGATGAGCTTCGGCACTATACCTATGACACTTAAAATAAGCTAGAAATAGCTTATTAAAGTTAGTGTTTTGAGGACCTTCGAAAGAGGAAGGCTCCCAATAGTATGATGAAAATGAAATGTATACTTAGTTTGAAAAGGGCCTAGCTCATGAAACTAAGAAGAATTAAATTTTGACTGATGAGCTAAATGTTTGCAATGATTAAATTACTTGTCTTAAGCTTGAAATTATGGATCTTGATGCTAAGATTAAGGAATTGAACTCTTGTCATGTTTCTACATCTTTAGTTAAACATGTTTCTATTTGCAATAGATGCCAAGGTGTAGATATTAATGCTCTTGTTGATAATATTCCTATGATCAAAAGTTTGAATAATCATGTCACAAAACTAGAGGAAAAGGTTGTCGAGCATGAATTGGAGTATGAAAAGTAAAATTTGCTCGCAACATTCTTTTGAGTGGAAGACGCCCAAGCATTAAGGATGGTGTTGGCTTCCAAACCGGAGGCAAAGAGAACACCAATTATAATGCCAATGTAAAGGGATTTGTAGAATTTGTTAGGGGCAAAGCTCGAATTGTTCTTGATCATGATTCTTATAATTCCTATCCTAAGAATAGTCATGCTAAGAATGATCATGCTAAGAACACTCATATTCATCATACACATGTCTCTAATGCAAAAGCATATCATTCTAGGCATTTTGGTTCACATGCTAAAGTTTCTCAAATGCCTAAGAAGAAAATTAAGAATGCATCAACCGGACCACATATGTCATTCCATACCTTTGATGCATCTTATCTGCTTACTAACAAATACGGCAAAGTAGTTGCCAAATATGTTGGTCCCCGGCACAAGAGCAGTAAAACTTGTGTTTGGGTTCTAAAGGTGCTTGTTACGAATGTAAAAGGACCCATGACCATTTGGGCACCTAAGAACAAGGCCTAATTTGTTTTTGTAGGTTTATGCATCCAGAGGCACAAGTTGGGTAATCAATAGCGGATGCACAAATCACATGATGGGTGAGAAGACAATGTTCTCATGCTACGATAAGAACAAAGACTCCCAAGATGCTATTATATTTGGGGATCAGAGTCAAAGTAAGGTAAAATCACAATCACCACCAAACATTTCATTTCAAATGTATTTTTGGTGGATTCTCTAGACTACAATTTGCGTTCTGTATCACAATTATGTTTCATTGGTTACAATTGTGTATTTACCAATGTTGGTTTTACCATCTATAGGAGTGATGATTCCATAGCTTTTAACGGTGTGTTAAAGAGAAAACTTTATCTAGTAGGTTTTTCAAATGATAAAGCCAAACTTGACACATGCTTCATAGCTAAAACTAATATATGTTGGCTATGGCATCAACGACTTGTCCAAGTTGGGATGAAGAATCTTCATAAGCTTCTAAAGGGGAACACATTTTAGGACTATCCAATGTGTAATTTGTAACACTCCAAAATCGTATCTTGGTGGATTAATAAAAATTCCCTAAAGATTTAAAATTTCAAGCATATTATAACAAAGTTATGAATTGAGACTATCTTCCCTACAATTTAATAAATAGTAAATATAAAATGTTGGCTATATACTTAAACTATAATAAATAGGATAGTGAGTTATTCTATATAAATTGCTCCTATTTGATTATATAACTATGTGAATTCCATGCTTATTAAATTTCATGCATACAAATACTTATTTGAGCAAAGTAAATAAGGAGTAAATAAGTGTAAAATATTTGTATTCATATTGGTGTTTTGGTTGTGCATATAAATATGGTTTCAAAATTTAAAATCATATTTGAATTGGGATAATTAAATCTAGAAATAAAAAAACAGAAAAAAGAATAGCAAATAAAAAGCTTACCTAATCGGCCACTTAAGGAACACAACCCACATGAGTTTTTCCTCCTATTTTTTATTCCACTTGCCGGATCTTGCATCACTATTACATCATCCATGACATCAGCTATCCCTTGCTGTTCGTAACAAACTAACCATCGTGGTTATTGTAACCGCTCGGCCAAGCATCTCACCTGCGTAACGGATTTGGTTTCGAGTTTGTTAGTGTTCCTAACAGATAGGATATGATTGTAACAGATAATTACCAGATTATATCTATCATGTAATAGATTTGGTTACGTGTTTATTAGAGTTCCTAATATATAGGATATGACTGTAACAGATAAGTACCTGATTAGATCTATCATGTAACCACCCACCTCCCAGCCTATATAAATACACGCCACCATAGCACCTCAAGCCATCAATCAAAGACTCATCTCATCCATAGCCTCGCAGCAGCATCGCCGCCATCCAAGCCACAGTAGCCTATCGTCAGCCAAGCTTGCAGCCATAAGCCGCTATGACCAGCTCGGCAAAGTTCGAGTTCCTCCCCAATTCTAGCAACAACTTCGGCGAGTAATTTACCACCGTCATGTCACCTATTTTTGTGCGGCCTACTAATTTTTAAAAACTGTATCTTCTAGGTCAAATAATTTGTTTTAATCTGTTTAAGTCATGTTAGGTTCATATTAATTTTGCGTACGTAGTAATAACATTGCTTTAATTATGCCACATGTTTTAAATAATTAGTTAATTATTTGTTTAATTAATGTTAACTAGCTAGACAATCTAGTTAATCTAATTTATAGTTGTAACCTATGCTTATTATAAATAATTATTAAATTGATTAATATCAACTCAGATATTTTAACTTAATACATGCTTAGTTTAAATGCAACATCTATTAGATTTATGGCGCCTAAAAATATTGTTTTACCCATAGTTTTTTTGTTTTAACTCCGATTTTAGTGGTTACCGAACCTACGATCTCGTAACAACACGTAGAATATTCTTACGCTGTTTGTTCTCATGTTTGGTGTACTGTTATTTTTATGTACTTCTTGTCTATTTGTATGTATTGGTATGAGTAGCAACGAGGTTACGAGTTACCCGAAGACTAATTTGGTAAAGTACCTGGGAATCTCGAGTCTAAGGCAAGTTGTGCCCTTAATCACTCTTCTTTATCTAATAATGTTCTCTGATAATCACTGTGACATGCTCAGGTTAATTTGATGGGACCTAATAGGTTTCCCTAGTTTTGTTTACCCCATACCTTGCAAACCAATGAACTATTGGGTAGATTCGCTATTGCTCTACCTGGTTTTGGAAAATTAATATTATGATCATGATCCAATTATGTTGTTGTTTTAATTATTGTTCTTGACAAGATTATCATGTTAATTGGAATATGGATAACCACCTGGGAAAATAGTGCTACCACAAGTGTGGAATGGGACGCACTTGGCCAAGTATAGGAAAGCTAGGAAGAGATTACCTTACCCGAAAGGGGCAAGCGGGGAGGCGTCGCTACAGAGTATAGGGAGGTTCTCGAGTCGAACAGCTGCGATGGCATTTCGGAAGAGGGATTCCTATGCTTCCTTCTTCCTGAATCCGTAGTGTGTTTTCTCGAACTAGTGGAACTTTGAAAAGGCCTCGTAGTGGACCCCTAGCCATTCACCTTGGAAGTCTCTAAGGGTCTAGCTAACCCTGGCTAATCGAGAAACACGTCTTATATGTAAAGGTGTGCAACCTCTGCAGAGTGTAAAACTGGTATATCAGCCGTGCTCACGGTCAGGAGTAGCTCAGACCCTCACATGAGTACTTTATGGAACTAAAATTAATTTGTCATATGCAGTGCATTGTGGGTGTTATTATTAATTGTGATCTCATATTTAATTGGGTTGGTATCTACTTATAATTAGTAACTGCTAATAAAACTTTGACCAACTTTAAAAGCAATGCTCAGCTTTAACCATCTTCTTTGGTAAGCCTTACACTTCACATGAGCCTTCACCAGTGAGCTCATGCACATTATTCCCCATAACTTGTTGAGCGATGAACGTATGTGAGCTCACCCTTCTTGTACTCACATCCCCTAGGCCAAGGACAGGTACCACAAGATGAAGAGCATGAATGATGTCGCGATGAGTTCGTGAGAGGTCTAGGCTGTCGTCTCCCAGTCAACTATGGTTGCTGGATCATTGTCTTCATATGATGTAATTATTTAGGTATTTTGTACAGAAATCCTATTATATAGTAAAGATGTGACATTCATTTCTGTACCTTGAGTCATCATATGTGTGAGACTCGATCCTAGCACACATTTGATTCGCGCCCGGGTTTAGCCCTTAAATCCAGGTGTGACAGAAGTGGTATCAGAGGAATGTTGAGTGTAGGACGAACCTATATAGAACTGAACAACCCTTACCTACTTAACTTTGCTTCTCTGATTCTTTCTAAACTTCCCTTAATCTTTTCTCATCTGTTGCTTCTTTACTCTGATTACTCTTACCTTTTCTCTTCTAAAAACCAAGTGGATTTCACACTTTGATATCCTGTACCTAAAGTGACCCTTAGGAATAGGAGATCTAATCTTAGGAACACAAACAAAACTATTTTTGTAGGTACCTATATGTTTGAATGCTTGTTCTTATGATACCTGTTTGATTTGGTTCTTTGATTGAGTGTGATGAGTTGTGCAGTAATATCCACAATTGCATCTTCATAGACAATCAGGCATAAAAAAATTCTAGCAAAACATCTATTCAACTTAGATTATCCATTAAAATATATTTAGCCTAATAGATCCATCTCATATTAAAAGATTCTATCTTATCCTTATAGATTCATCATGTCCTAATAAGCATATTTATCCCACTCTAGAGTAACAACCATGATTTAGTCCAAAATAAATTAATTAGATCTTATATAAGTCTAATCTAGTCATACCAAGTTAATCTAGAACCCATCTAATCTGATCATATTTAATCAAAGGTGAGTTACTTAAACATGTTAGTTGATACTGGTAAAGTAGATTAGACCCACTCGTATAAACATGTCTTAACCTAAATTGGTGTCTTAGGCCAACTCATCCAATACACAAACAACCTAACCTATATATTCTTGTTAGGTTGCCTAAACTATCTATTTCACAACAAAATATTTTAACCTACCCACCTAATCTACATGTTCCTAAAGATCTATACCTAGCCGACCTAACAAAGCAACTAGACCAGGTTTGGCCATAGCACACTCGTCCTATGCCATCTACCTATTAGCTATATGTTCTTATCTACAAGCTATCTTAACTATATGTCCCTAACTCGGACACGGACATCAAGACCCGAGAAGAGAAGATCAACCTCGTCATGGAAGGATAAAAGTCTAACCATATCTTCAGATGCGTACCACCCAAGATGGAGTCTTTCCTTGCCATAATCCTTGTGACCCCAACCTATCCATCTCTTATCCCACATAATAAGTGGCTAGATACATATACTCTCCTAGTCACCCATTAATGATTATTATAGAAAGGGGGACTCCTGATTTTTGAACTAATTAGAAACTAAAAGCTAAATTACAAACCATTCTTTCTATATCCCCTTTCTTAGTTATCTGGTGAACGAGATTATTTTTAAGGGTAGAATTTGTAACAATCCAAAATCGTATCTTGGTTAATTAATAAAATTCCCTAAAGATTTAAAATTTCAAGCATATTATAACAAAGTTATGAATTGAGACTATCTTCCCTACAATTTAATAAATAGTAAATATAAATTGTTGGCTATATACTTAAACTATAATAAATAGGATAGTGAGTTATTCTATATAAATTACTCCGATTGGGTTATATAACTATGTGAATTCCATGCTTATTAAATTTTATGCATACAAATACTTATTTGAGCAAAGTAAATAAGGAGTAAATAAGTGTAAAATATTTGCATTCATGTTGGTGTTTTGGTTGTGCATATAAATATGGTTTCAAAATTTAAAATTAGATTTGAATTGGGATAATTAAATCTGGAAATAAAAAACAGAAAAAAGAATAGCAAATAAAAAGCTTACCTAATCGGCCACTTAAGGAACATAACCCACGTGAGTTTTTCCTCCTATTTTTTATTCCACTTGTCAGATCTTGCATCACTGTTATATCATCCATGACATCAGCCATCCCTTGCTATTCGTAACAAACTAACCACCGTAGTTATTGTAATCGCTCGGCCAAACATCTCACCTGCGTAACGGATTTGGTTTCGAGTTTGTTAGAGTTCCTAATAGATAGGATATGATTGTAACAGATAAGTATCAAATTAGATATATCATGTAATAGATTTGGTTTCGAGTTTGTTAGAGTTCCTAATATATAGGATATGGTTGTAACAGATAAGTACCGAATTAGATCTATCATGTAACTACCTACCTTCCAGCCTATATAAATGCATGCCACCATAACACCTCAGAGCATCAATCAAAGACTCATCTCATCCATAGCCTTGCAGCAGCACCGCCACCATCCAAGCCACAGTAGCCAGCCGCCAGCCAAGCTCGCAACCATAAGTCGGTATGACCAGCTAGTCGAAGTTCAAGTTCCTCCCCAACTCTAGCGACAACTTTGGCGAGTAATTTCCCACCGTCATGTCACCTATTTTTGTGCGGCCCTACTAATTTATTAAAAAATGTACCTCTAGGTCAAATAATTTATTTTAATCTATTCAAGTTGTGTTAGGTTCATATTAATTTTTGTGTACGTAGTAATAACATTGTTTTAATTATGCCACATGTTTTAAATAATTAGTTAATTAGTTAATTATTTGTTTAATTAATATTAATTAGCTAGGCAATCTAGTTAATCTAATTTATAGTTGTAACCTACGCTTATTATAAATAATTGTTAAATTGATTAATATCAACTCAGATATTTTAACTTAATGCATGCTTAGTTTAAATCCAACATCTATTAGATTTATTGCGCCTAAAAATATTGTTTTACCCATAACTTTTTTGTTTTAACTCCGATTTTAATGGCTCTCGAACCTACGATCTCGTAACAACACGTAGAATATTCTTACATTGTTTGTTCTCATATTTGGTGTACTGTTATTTTTATGTACTTTTTGTCTATTTGTATGTATTGCTACGAGTAGCAGCAAGGTTATGAGTCAACTGAAGACCAATTTAGTGAAGTAACTGGGAATCTGGAGTCTAAGGTTGTGCCCTTGATCATTCTTCTTTACCTAATAATGTTCTCTGGTAATCATTGACATGCTCAGGTTAATTTGATAGGACCTAATAGGTTTCCCTAGTTTTGCTTACCCCATACCTTGCAAACCAATGAACTATCGGGTAGATTTTCTATTGGTGTACCTGGTTTTGGGAAATTAATGTTATGATCATGTTACAATTATGTTGTTGTTTTAATTATTGTTCATGACAAGATCATCATGTTAATTGGAACATAGGGAACCACCCGGGAAAACAGTGCTACCACAAGGGTAGAATGTGACGACCTTGGCCAAGTAATTAGGAAAGCTAGGGAGAGATTACTTTACCCTAAAGGGGCAAGCGGGGAGGCGTCACTGCAGAGTATAGGGAGGTTCTTGAGTCGAACTGCTACGATGGCATTTCAGACGAGGGATTCCTATGCTTCCTTCTTCCTGAATCCGTAGCGGGTTTTCTCGAACTAGTGGAACTTTGAAAATGCCTCGTAGTGGATCCCTAGCCATTTACATTGGAGGTCTCTAAGGGTCTAGCTAACCCTGACTAATCGGGAAACACGTCTTGTGGGTAAAGATGTGCAACCTCTGTAGAGTGTAAAACTGGTATATCAATCGTGCTCACGGTCATGAACAGCTCGGACCCTCACATGAGTAATTTATGGAACTAAACTTAATATGTCATATGCATTGCATTGTGGGTGTTATTATTAATTGTGATCTCATATTTAATTGGGTTGGTATCTACTTATACTTAGTAACTGCTAATAAAACTTTTACCAACTTTAAAAGCAATGCTCAGCTTTAACCATCTTCTTTGTTAAGCCTTACACTTCACATGAGCCCCCACCAGTGATCTCATACACATTATTCCCCTTAACTTGTTGAGCGATGAACGTATGTGAGCTCACCCTTGCTGTACTCACATCCCCCTAGGTCAAGGACAGGTACCACAAGATGAAGAGCATGAAGGATGTCACGATGAGTTCGTGAGAGGTCTAGGCCATCGTCTCCCAGTCAACTATGGTTGCTGGATTATTGTCTTCATATGATGTAATTATTTAGGTATTTTGTATAGAACTCATATTATATAGTAAAGATGTGACATTCATTTATGTACCATGAGTCATTATATGTGTGAGACATGATCTTAGCACACATTTGATTCGTGCTCGGTTTGCCCCTTAAATCCGGGTGTGACAGTTTTGAGAAAGACAGGCCATATCATGAAAACATCAAGATCATTGGAACTCCTACTCCTACACATAGATCTTTTTGGCTCCGTTACTTACATAAGCATCGGCGGGAGTATGGTTTAGTTAGTGTGGATGATTATACACGCTTCACTAGGGTGTTCTTTTTGTAGGATAAAAGTGAAACCCAAGGAACCTCGAAGAGATTCTTGATAAGAGCTCAAAGTGAGTTCAACATGAGAATCAAAAGGATTAGAAGCGACCATAGAATAGAGTTCAAGAATACACAAGTGGAAGAATTTCTTGAAGAGGAGGGAATTAAGCATTGATGTCAGGAAAATGGGCGGCAAAAGCGCCATCTCCACGTCAATAGAGACAAATTTTAATTTATATTAATTTAAATGTAACAGAGTAAAGCATACACGTATTGTAGGCTCAGCTTACTTCCATAATTCTTACATTTACATAAAAATTATGTTAATTATGTCTCCGTAAAAAAAATCTGATTAAGAGTTCCAACATGAGCACACAGAAAATATAGTTATACCATATGGCTAGCCTATTACTATACTAAAAAAATCTTGATCCCTAATTTGGTTGACTCCGCAAAGGGCACTTGTCGTAGATAGACTAAAACTTGGTGCATCAAAATATATGATATGCACTCATGCCAACTTGCTTGTTTGATTTTTTAGGCATGATACGACAAGAGTGCAATTCGTAAACCGCTAGCCAACACTCATCCAAACCAATCTCATAATTAACGGAGAATGGTGCCAAGATCGCGTCCGAAGTCCGAACGCATATTGTATCATGAACATTAATTGGATATGGAGCCAGGATAACATGCATGTCCAAACCAGCTTTATACCGTGGGATCGAGATGGAGCCGACGACATGCGTCCAACCCATTTCATATCTTAAATCATGATTGGGCCGGTGACACCAGAATTATATCCGGAGCAGGATATGAACAGGCGTTATTACATGATAATTTTGTTACTGGGAGAAAGTTTACGCACAGTGCATGATCATGTCACTGTTGGCCAAGACTTTTAAAAACAAGAATGAGACCGAAGATGCACTTCTTCGTGCCGGACATAAATATGAAAGTCAGCAACTTTGCAGCCCTCCTCTTTGCGACGTGGAGCAACAATGGTATAGCGACGATGGGATGACAGTACCCTGACGGTGTTCTCAAGTGGGTGATGCTGCTGGGGAGCAGCACCAGCATTCTATTGGGTCCTATCGTCAATCGTTTCGCTTTGGGGAACGGTCAACGGCGCAGTGCTGAGTTGTGAATTTTCAGATGTCATATATTCACCTCCCTTAGCTTTTTAGGTGACTATCAACAAGGGCGATGGTGGTCCGAGCGGCCGGCGTAGAGGAGTGTGGCGGCGGCAACGGATGAAGGCATGAAGCGGCGGCTACAGCTGGAGCACAAACCGATAGAAGAGAAAGGTGGTTGAAGAGAGAGGCCACGGGGGTGAGCCCACATCCTAGGTAACTCTTGTCGGCTAAGAGGTGGGCCAACAAGCTAAGAATAAGATAAACCGTGTCAGCTTGGTCTAGGGACCAACCAGAGTTAATTAAGTGTGTGTTTGGGTAGCTCTAACCCACTTTAACACTGCAATCAAACAAGAAACTAGGGTGCTGTTTGGTTCCCAAAATGTAATGTAAATGGTAACGGTAATGGTTTGCATTCGATTACCAGCGATAATAAGTTTGAATAGGCTGATATCAATTTATAGTATGGTATCTGTGGGGGACAGATATCCCCGGGTCCACTGGAAGGATAAAAGACCTCACGAAAGGCCCGAAGACCCAATAATTCGTAAGGTCATCCCTTCGTGGGCCTGAGGAAGAATGACCAATGAAGCAGATCGACACAAGGCCGGATCGGTGCGAGCCCGGACGGCCCAACAACGTCGAGCAAGTGACCGCCACAGAGACCCGACTTTCCCGCGCTGGAACCCCGTACAGTGGAACCAAGCGAGGATGAGTCGGCAGAACTATAGGAAGATAGACTCAATTAGTTCACTATCTCTTAGGTGCGCATTGTTATCATATCCGCATGTATTGCCTCACGGTCGAATATATAAGGCCTAAGGGGCACCCCTTCAGATCGATCTCACGACTCAGCCATCCACCCCAGCTCTCTACGTTCTAGCGTTAGAGAGCTCCCTTGTAATCCACCACATAAAGCATTCTCGCCAGGACGTAGGGTGTTATGCATCTCAAAGCAGCCCGAACCTGTACACCATTGTCTACTGTTTCTCGTGCACCTTGCACGAACCATTGAGCTATAGTCGGTAACACCGTCCTACTCCTAAAAACACCTTGAGGGGCAACCCCGGGTGTGCGGTCGGACCCAAAACACTGACAGTTGGCGCGCCAGGTAGGGGGTGTGTCGCCGATCTAAGCTAGCTCAATGGCCGTCACCTTCCACCGCAAGATCACCTTCTGCCTCAGATCTGTGTTCTGCTTTGGAACTATCTCATCCATAGCAGATGAAGAAGGAACTCTACATCGCATCGCAGATCCGCCAAGGAAGAAGTCTCCTCCAACAAACTCCGAGAATATCGGAGTAAGGAAGGAAAAAGCGCAACCTCTAGTGCTCCGAAAAAAGATCGCCTTCAGCAAGCCAGGGGCCGAGGGCCCGCTGACCCGAAGAACTCCACTGTCTACTTCCCCGACGAAAGAATGGACACAAATCGCAAGGAAGAAAGAAACAAATAAAACCGGGAGGAAGCAAGTTGTTCTTTCCGTGCCTCCGCCCTCAAAGGAGAACGGAAAGAAGATCGCCGCGACAGCCGCACCATTCTACCCTGACGTCCTCTTCATCGGGAGAGTGGAGTCGCCCCCCGTCTCCGACGACGAGCCGACCGCGCCCGGAGAAGAACCACCTCAGCGGGAATCCCGCCGACGGAGGAACCGGCGCCGAAATATCCAGCGACATCACGAGGCCGGAGAGCGGGACCCAGAGCAGCCTGTCTCGCGAGACGAGGTCTCAGAGATAGGAGAAACTCCGGAGGAACGCGTCTTCAGAGAACGAAGGAACTCCCGACGGCGTGATCGCCGACGAGCTCAGGAACAAGCCGAGCAGGAGGCAAGGCAACGTCGGGAAAATCCACTCTTCTGGCGCAACCTGAACCCCGACTTCGCCCGAGCCATGAAAACGCCGAGTGAAGTCGGAGGGGTACTAGCTCGGATAGCTGATGGACTCTCTCGGACTCCCGACGCCGAGGGCTATCGACGACTGTTCACCCAAGCAGCCAACCATCTTCTACCTCTCGCTCACCCGCCGAACGACCTACGACACGCCATCAACAGCCGCCGGGACGCGCGAAGCTCCATCAATGCTTCGCGTGAATGACGACATGAGAACGAGATCCGCCGCTGGGAGGAGTACGACAGGGATCATGGCATCCCCGCTCGGAGTCAGGCCACCAGAACTGAGTCGGCAACGGCCTCGACTGGCGGTACTACCCGGGGACGGTCGAGGAACCACGACAAGCACTCCCCTCCCCGGGACAGACATCATCCCCGACGGCAAGAAGACACGTGTGGAGTGTCTGCTCTTACTTCGCGCCTTAGGGCCATTCAATGGCCCCCTAACTTCAAGGTATCCAATGTCGACAAATATGAACCTAAGCAGGATCCAGGAGGCTGGCTGGCCGTCTACACCACCGCTGCTCGAGCTGCTGGGGCATCCGAGGACGTGATGACCGCGTACTTACCCATCGTCCTCGGGCAAGACGCGCTGCAATGGCTGCGACATCTACCCCGACACTGCATCGACGACTGGAGCGACTTCAGTCGACGTTTCACCGCCAACTTTCAGTCCCTCTCCGACAAACCAGCGCAACCATGGGACCTCAAATCCATCAAGCGCCGGGGGGACGAGACTCTTCGGTCATACCTCAAAAGGTTCCAGACCATGAGAAATCGTATCCCCGAGGTCACGGAGGCGGCCGTGATCGAGGACTTCTACAGAGGATCCAATGACTCGGCCTTCGTCCGAGCCATATTGCAGAAGGCGCCGACTACCTCCGAGCAACTGTTCCTGGAAGCCGACCTCTACATCACCACCGACGAGCGAGCTCAGGACCTCATCGGGGGAGCGAAGCCCGCACCGGCAGCACCACGACGCGACACGAACCAGCAACCCGACAAACGCTGGGAGAAGAGGCCTCGCGAAGAAGTGCACGCCGCCGGACCACCTGCCTCTCGAGCCCGGGGAGGACCTCGCGGAGGCGAACGCACACTGGACGACATCCTCGACGCCCAGTGCCCGTACCACAAGGACATGCGCCACACCCTTCGGAACTGCAGAGACTTCAAGCACTCCGTCGGACATGGCCGGCCCTTCCAACCTCTACCTCCTCCTCCGCCGCGGGGAGGACCAGGAGAACCGCGACAACCCCAGCAGCAGGAGGAGGGAGGAGGTGGAGTCTTCCCGCGCGTTGATAGAGAGGTCAACGTCATCTTCGGTGGACACGGATCGCAGGAGAACAGAAGACAACAAAAGCTTAACGATCACTAGATATTGGAGGCGACCACCGGTCCTCCGGCTCCGTACCGATGGTCGGAGCACCCGATCACCTTCACTCAGGCAGATCAATGGCTCAACTTCGACCACCCAGGCAAATACCCGCTCCTCGTCGATCCGGTGATCCAAGAGAGCCGGGTGAAGAAGGTATTAGTGGACGGGGGGAGCAGCATCAACGTCACCTTCCCCCGGACACTCCAAGGCTTGGGAGTTCACCTCAAAGAGCTCCACGAGTCAGACACTCCTTTCTTCGGCATCGTGCCGACTGAAGGAGAATACCCGCTGGGCCACATCTACATGCCTGTCACCTTCGGAACTCCGGAGAACTACAGAACCGAGTTCCTGAGGTTCGAAGTGGCGAACTTCGACTGCGGCTACAACGCCATCATCGGGAGGCCGAGATTGGCAAAATTCATGGCCATTCCGCATTACACATACATGATATTGAAGATGCTAGGGCCGCAAGGAATCATAACTGTGCGTGCTGACTTCCAAGGCGCCGCAGAATGTTTCCGAGTGGCCATCCAGGCGGCCCTCACCACCAAACCGTCGGTGATTTCTTCAACGCAGGCAAACTCTAAGCCTGAGGAAGACCTTGCAGCACCTGCAAATGAAGCTCAAGCCACGACCTCTATGTGGCCGACTGAAGAAACCAAAAGGATCAACCTTGGGTTCGCTGATGAACGCAAGACTGCCATCATCAGCTCCAGCCTGGATGACAAATAGGAAGGCGCGCTCGTCCAGTTTCTGCAAGATAACCAGAACATATTCGCATGGCAACCTGCGGATATGCCGGGAGTCCCGAGAGAACTGGTCGAGCACAAACTGAAGGTCTATCCCTAGGCGAGGCCGATTCGGCAAAAACTACGTTGCTCCACGCCCGAAAAGAGAGAGGCCATTCGCGCTGAGCTGGCCCGCTTGGTCGCGGCTAGGTTTATTAGAGAGGTGTTACATACCGAGTGGTTAGCCAACCCTGTTCTTGTACTAAAAAAGAATAAAGTGGATTGGCGCATGTGCATTGACTATACAGATCTCAACAAACACTGTCCAAAGGATCCCTTCGGGCTTCCTAGGATAGATCAGGTGGTAGATTCCACCGCTGGATGTTTTGTGCTGTCTTTCCTGGATTGCTACTCCGGATATCATCAGATTAGCTTGGCAAAAGAAGACGAGGAAAAATAGCATTCGTCACTCCGTTCGGTGCTTTCTGCTATACCTCCATGCCGTTCGGCCTCAAAAACGCTGGAGCGACTTATCAGAGAGCCATTCAAACATGCTTAGCCGATCACTGGGGCAAGCGTGTGGAAGCCTATGTAGATGATGTGGTAATCAAAACGGAGAACTCGGAAAATTTCATCGAAGACTTACAGCTGGTTTTCAACAGTCTACGGCGATATCGATGGAAGCTTAATCCCGAAAAATGTGTCTTTGGGGTACCAGCAGGAAAGCTACTCGGATTTATTGTCAGCCACCGGGGAATTGAAGCTAATCGGGATAAGATTGAAGCTATCATGAAAATGGAGGCACCACGAGCACAAAAGAAAGTTTAGAGACTTACCGGATGTCACACCCGGTTTTAGAAGGCAAACCGAATGCGAACCATGTACGTGCCAGGATCAGTTATTCACGTACACGGCAGTTACATAACATGGACATCATCACACAGTGCTCAAAATAGTATTAAAAGGGGAAATAATAGTCGATTACATCGTACGTCTGAGACGTCCATATAGTTCTTACAATAAATCAAAGTGCGGAAAAGAAACGTAGATAACCGCGGCCTTCACAGGCAGCCGACTGGGGGTTGCCGCTAACCCACGCCTAGAACTCGTCGTAGTCTTGGAACTCCTGGAAGTCTCCTTCCACAGCTTCATCTTCGCCTGAGCAGTGGTTGCAATGCTGACAACCTGGGGATGGGGGGGGGGTTTGGTGTGTAGAGCAAGGGTGAGTACACATCAACATACTCAGCAAGTATCCTGTTTGGCTGTAGTGGACTAGCTTTATGTGGGGATAAGTCAAGCAGTTGCTTTTAGTTGGTCAGATTATTATTTACTAATAGAAAGCCAGGTTTTAGCATTAACCCAAATTATTAGCCCGATGTACCCTTTCCAAACGGAAAGAATACCACTTACCAGCACCATAGTCATAATCAAAACCATCGATCTCATAGCCACCTGTACCATAATGTCTCTGATCAAGTACCACTAATCATTGGAGCTCCCTTGGCCGCTCATAACCGCGAGCACGGCTGATATATTAGTTTTCAAACACTCTGCAGAGGTTGTGCACTTTACCCACAAGCCGTGATTCCCTTTCTGCCCGGAGAGAGCTACTCCCCATTGACCACTACCTAGGTGGCCTAGCAGGGCATCACTACGTAGCCTTTACAAAGATTCCCCGGGGCTGTAGCCACCCGTTAGGTTTCCTAAATGCACCGCACTCCTCCCCAAGGGGCGAACCCAAACTTGGCAGAGCGAGCCGCATACACCGAGCCCCATTGACGGCACGACGGCTAAGTGATCTACACCACGGATCCTCTAATTATTCAGCTAAGGGCACCCCATTCCACCCTCATGGTTGCACTGTTTTCCCGGGCGGTCATCCATAGAACAGGTCCATACGGAGAGGCACTCGAGAAACCGCTCGAGCCCCCTTAAAGGCCACAAGTATAACATCATAATAAGAAGAGGGAAAACAGCGTATCATAGATAATCTCATCATGTTCATTGATTATAGTTGAGCAATAGCATAATGCTAAACAATAATAATCCAACCCAAATAGGTAAACAAGGACATGGATAACAAAAGCTAGTCAATCCTTAGGCATAAATGTGTAAAGCGGGAGGTGAATTAAATAATGAATAGGACAGAGATAGGTCAAGGGACACTTGCCTCCACCAACCGACTGCTGCTCAGGGGCTTCTCCTGCGAGTTCCTCGGGCTCTTCGACCGGATCGTTCTCTATGCGATTGCAAGCATACATACATTCATCCATTCAAATTGGGAGACAAACAGTACATCATACAAGGGAACAAATAAAGTAAATATGCATCAAGTATGACATTCGATATCGCATTCATTATGGTTAGAAAGAAACGGGAAAGGGTCTCGCGGGGGGGGGGGGGGGGGTTAAAGCTTATGCACTAATGATTAGTTACAATTGGTTCTAACAAAAGAATTTAGTTATATGCACTAATGGAAACCTAGTCATTTTTAGTTGATCAACATTGAACTGGATAAACAATTGATTATATGAATCAACTAGCGTAACAGAATTCTAAATTAAGTTTCCTATTTCAATAACATGAACAATGATTAACCTGCCTAAAATAAAATATATAACAGTAATGAAAGAAAATAAAATAAAATAAAAAAAATAATAATAAAAAAGGGGGGGGGGGGCGGTTGAACCGGCTTGGGGCAGGGGCGGCTGGGCAGGGCGCGGGCGCGGGGCGGCCGAGCCGGCCAGGGGGCGGGGCAGGGCGCGCAGGGGCGGCCGAGCCGGCCAGGGGCGGCCGAGCTAGGCACGCAGGGGCGGCCGAGCCGGCCAGGGGCGGGGCAGGGCGCGCAGGGGCGGCGGCGGCCGAGCCGGCCAGGGGCGGCCGAGCTGGGCGGCGGTTGGGCCGGGGAGGGGGAGAGGAGGGGAGAGGGAAGGGAGGAGAGGGGGAGGGGGACCTCACCGGGGACGGGGACGGGCGGCCGAACCGGCGACGAGCAGGGGCGGTGGCTAGAGAGAAAATGGGAGAAAGGGAGGGAGAGAGAGGGATTTGGGGGGGAAGGGAGGGCGGCTAGGCCAGCTGGGCCCAAAGGGGCGCGCAGGGGGGGGGGGGTGCTGGGGCGGCCCACGGCGTGGGAGAGAGAAAAAGGAGGAGAAAGAGAAAGAAAAAGAAAAAGAAAGAAAAGGTTTTTCTCCTTTTCGAAATCCGATCTTCTTAGATGAATGCACTTACATCTCTAAGCAATCAAAGAATGCATAGTTCGGCATGGTGCATCAAACAACATAAAGTAATTTAGGGTTTTTCTTTACACGGGAATTCCAAACCAAACCCCGCTAACTTTGGAAAAGATCAAGGTTTAGCGAGGGAACGAGAAAAGAAAAGGGTAACGCCTGAATTTGGTGAGAGAAAAGAAGAAAAAAATCTACCCCCAAATTCAGGGTGTTACAAACCTATCCCCCTTAAAAGAATCTCGCCCTCGAGATTCAGGGTTGGCTAGCAAAGAGCTCAGGGTACTTAGCCATCAGATCATCTTCACGCTCCCAGGTTGCTTCTTCCTCAGAGTGGTGATTCCATTTGACCTTGCACATTCTGATGGTCTTCCTTCGGGTGACTCTGTCTGCAACCTCAAGGATCTGCACTGGCTTCTCAACGTAATTCAAGTCCTCCTGGACTTCAAGACCTTCCACTGGCAACTGCTCTTCTGGCACACGCAAGCACTTCTTCAACTGAGACACATGAAAGACATCATGCACAGCAGACAAATTCTCCGGCAAACTGAGCTGATAGGCCACTTCTCCACGTCTTGCAAGAATCTGATACGGACCAGTGTAGCGGGGTGCTAGCTTGCCTTTGACTCCGAACCTCTTGACTCCTCTGATCGGTGACACTTTCAGATAGACAAAGTCTCCAACCTCGAAACTCAGCTCTCTTCTTCTTGTGTCTGCATAGCTTCGCTGTCTTGATTGCGCTATCTTCAGATTCTCTCGGACCATCTTGATGTTCTCTTCGGCTTCAAGCAAAATGTCTGGTCCAAACACTTGCTTTTCTCCAGGCTGATCCCATTGCAACGGAGTTCTGCAACTCCTTCCATAGAGCGCCTGAAATGGTGACATCTTCAAACTGGCCTAGTAACTGTTGTTATAGGAAAACTCTGCATAAGGCAATCGCTTGTCCCATCCGGACTGATCTTGCAACGCACAGGCTCTCAACATGTCTTCAAGAATTTGGTTGGTCCTTTCGGTCTGGCCATCTGTCTGCGGATGATAAGCTGAACTGAAATTCAGTAGCATGCCCAAAGCTTCATGCAACTGCTGCCAGAAATGAGAGGTGAACTGCGTTCCTCTGTCTGACACTATCTTCTTTGGCACACCATGAAGACAAAAGATCCGAGACATATACAATTCTGCCAATACTGCACTGTTGTAGTTGGTCTTGACAGGTATGAAGTGGGCTGACTTGGTCAAGCGGTCCACCACTACCCAAATAGAATCGTAGCCGGCTCGAGTGCGAGGCAATCCGACTATGAAATCCATACCAATTTCATCCCATTTCCACTGAGGGATCTGCAACGGTTGCAACAATCCAGCACGTCTCTGGTGCTCTGCCTTAATTCTTCGGCAACTATCGCACATAGCCACATGCTCTGCGATTTCCCTCTTCATTCCGTACCACCAGAATTTCTTCTTCAGATCCTGATACATCTTCTCACTGCCAGGGTGAATCGAATAGGCTGTCTCATGAGCTTCCTTGAGAATCAACTCCCGAATAGACTGGACATTGGGAACACACAAGCGGTCTTTGAACCATATCACGCCTTCTGCATCTTCTCGAAAGTCTTTGCCTCTGCCATCTAGAATCAGTCGCCGGATCTCACTGATCTTCTCATCATTCTTCTGTGCTTCTTTGATTTCGCGCTCTAAGGTAGGCTCCAACTCAACTGTGACTCCTCGCGAATTGTTCAAAAATCCGAGACTCAACCTGTCGAATTCTTTGGCCAACTCATAAGGCATCGGACGAGCGACCATCAGATTGACTTGACTCTTTCTGCTCAAAGCATCTGCCACTACGTTTGCTTTGCCTAGATGGTAATGAATCTCCAACTCATAATCTTTGATCAACTCTAACCATCTTCGCTGCCTCATATTCAACTCTGACTGAGTGAATATGTACTTCAGACTCTTGTGATCTGTGCAAACATCGCATTTCTGTCCATACAAATAGTGCCTCCATGTCTTCAGTGTGTGAACCACTGCTGCCAACTCTAGATCATGGATTGGGTAGTTCTTCTCATGAACCTTCAACTGTCGGGACGAGTAAGCCACAACTCTTCCCTTTTGCATCAACACACATCCCAAACCTGTGTAACAAGCATCGCAATACACCGAGAAGGGCTTGTGCACATCAGGCAAGACTAGGACAGGCGCTGTAGTCAACTTCTCTTTCAGCGCTTCAAAGGCCTCTTGACATTTCTGGGTCCACTTGAACTCAACTTTGTTACCTAGCAACGCTGTCATTGGTTTTGCAATCTTCGAAAACCCTTCAATGAATCGCCGATAATATCCGGCCATTCCAATGAAACTCTTGATTCCTCGAGCATCTGTTGGCGCTTTCCAGTTCAAAATGTCTGCCACTTTCTTCGGATCCACAGCCAATCCTTCTTTGTTGATTATGTGACCCAAGAACAGGACTTCACTGATCCAGAACTCACACTTGCTCAACTTTGCATACAACTGGTGCTCTCGCAATCTCTGCAATACCATCCTCAAATGATCTGCGTGCTCTTCTTCGCTTTGAGAATAAATCAGAATGTCATCAATGAATACCACCACAAACTTATCAAGGTAATCCATGAATACACTGTTCATCAAGTTCATGAAGAACGCTGGCGCATTGGTCAAACCAAAAGACATCACTGTGAACTCATACAACCCATACTTGGTAATGAATGACGTCTTCGGAATGTCCGAAGGTCGGATCCTGAGCTGATGATAACCTGACCTCAGATCAATCTTGGAGAACACACTGGCTCTTCTCAACTGGTCGAACAGATCTTCTATTCTGGGCAAGGGATACTTGTTCTTGATCGTGACCTCATTCAAAGCTCGGTAATCAATACACATCCTCTTGGTGCCATCTTTCTTTTCCACGAACAAGACAGGAGCGGCCCAAGGCGAGGTGCTTGGTCGGATGTAACCTTTCTCTGACAGCTCATCAATCTGCTCCTTGAGTTCAACCAACTCTGGTCTAGATATTCTGTAGGCTCTCTTGGAGATAGGGGCGGTTCCAGGAAGAAGCTCTATGGCAAACTCAACTTTCCGCTCTGGTGGCATACCCGGTAAGTCCCTTGGAAACACATCTGGGAACTCGGACACAACCTTGATACTCTCATTTGGGTCTGCTCCACTGCTATCAACAGCTATCTGATAACAACTTCCTTTCTTTGGCTCAGGCGGGACTAACTCGGTCACCACTTCCTCTCCTAGTGGGGACACCAACTTGATGGTCCTTTTATCACAACTGATAACTGCCTGATACTTATTTAGCCAATTCATCCCTAGGATGACATCTATTCCCTGAGTACCCATTACTATAAGGTTGGCGGGAAACGCTATCCCCCTTATTTCCACACTTATATTCAAACAAATGCTATCAGCTCGAATTCTACCACCGGCTGAGTCAATTTGAATGGGGGTTGACATGGTAGTAATTGGAAGATTATGTGCTTCTACCCATGATGCAGTAATGAAAGAATGTGTTGCTCCAGTATCAAATAACACTTCTGCAATATGGGAGTCGACTGGGAACATACCTACTATCATGCCGGGGGTCTCCTGAACTGCTTCAGCCTCCAAGTGGTTCAGTCTCCCATGATTATAGCGCGGCTGAGAGCGGTTGCCTGCTCCAGGCTGAGGCACATTTTGCTTTGCTGGGGCATTGGGGCCTGACTGTTGCTGGGCTGCCTTCTTTGGACATTGCATCACCCAGTGGCCTTGCTCTCCACAGTGGAAACATGCTCTGTTTCCAACCTGAGCTGGTGCTGCCTGACTGTTCTGCTGGTTTGCTGGGGCAGGAAGACGAGGTGCTTGCTGATTCTGCCTCTGAAACTGACCTCCTGACTGATTGCTCTGACGGTTCTGGTACTGATGCTGAGGATACTGCCTTTGAAACTGCTGATGCTGCTGAGGTGGACGCTGGTTCTGCCTGAACTGCTGAGGTTGATTGCCTGAGAAACGAGGACGACTGCTACTTCCAGGCTGGGGTCCACTGATCTTGCGCTTACGATCTTCCATCTCCTTACGCTTCCTCTCTGTCATGATTGCTCTGTCAATCAGGTGCTGGAAGGTCGGGAAGGTGTGATTCATCAGTTGGTACTGCAGAGGGTCAACCAAGCCTCTCAGGAAACGGTACTGTCGCTTGGTGTCGGTGTTGACATCTTCAGGAGCATAGCGAGACAACTGCAGAAACCTGTCTCGGTACTCACTGACAGACGATAACCCTTGCTTGAGGGCCAGGAACTCCTCCTTCTTCACTGTCATCAGACCTGCGGGAACATGGTACTGACGAAAACTACCTCTGAACTCTTCCCAGGTGATGGCGTCAGGGTGGGCATGGGTGGCGAGGTAAGACTCCCACCATGATTGGGCTGCTCCTCTCAACAGACGGAGACCATACAGGACCTTCTCCCTGTCATCACACTGAGCGGTATGCAACTCCCGCTCCACAGTGTGCAGCCAGTCTTCAGCATCCATGGGGTCAGAAGAGTGAGCGAACGTTGGTGGATGACCTCTCATGAACTCAGCACGCTTGTCTCTGGGCATCTGAGGCATCTGAGGCTGAGGTGGGGCTTGCTGCTGCTGCTGAATGGCGGCCAAAGTCTAACCGATGGCTTGAACTGCCTGAGTCTGCATCAGAAACATCTGCTCGATGGACATCGGGGGCGGGGGCGGCAGGTGCTGCTGCTGGGGCACCTCCTCCTGTTGAGCGGCTCGCTCCTGCTGAGCACGCCTTCCTCCTCTGCGCCTGTTCTCTGACATCTGCAGAATGCAACCACACATCAGAACTGATCTGGCAAATCTTGCAGCATAAGAAAAGAGTATAGAATTCTTCAACAACACTGAACAGATGAGCATCTTCACTGATCTCCAACACAGACCACACAGCTTCTCAGATAAAGAGGAAAGTGGAATAAAAGGTTTCCCAACCATATAACTAACTCCATTAACATATTAGGTAAACCAAAATGCAGGGGATACCCACACTCTGGTGACAGTCATTACAAAGATCCAAACCAAACATAGTTCATCATGACAAACATAGATGCACAGGATATAGCAAACTACCCTGTCTAACTAAGACTAACTAAGACCGAGACTAACGCTAAGACTGTAGCTTCTATGTATGTATATTTCGTATTAATTACAAGATCCAACTCTAACGAGCTATGGTTCTAGAGTTATCTTGGTCTTGCAGTCGGGATTGCCATAAGACTGGTGTCCACGCCGAGGTGAGCGGTACGGGTGCTGAGTCCCGACGGGAGCGGGGGAACCACCGTCCAGGTGACGATGTTCCGCTCGCTCAGCCCGTAGCAGGGCGATCTCGGCACGAGCCCTACTCAGCTCGTCTAATGCATGGTCCAGCTCCGTGTTTAGCACGGCGGCTAGGTTGACTGTGCTGCTCAACCTAGGATTGCCCTCACCAACAGGTGAGACAATCACACCTCCTGTGCTGCCAGATGGACGGCGGGGGTAATACTTCAGGTCAAGACCGTCAGCTGCCCCACCGAAAACCGAGCAGTAGTGCGAAAGCGCACGCCATGCAGCATCTTGCATGGCTGCCTCAGCTGAGTCCCGCTCAGAGATAGAATAGTGCTCTGAGCAGGCCTCCGCACCCTGGAGACTGTTCTCCGGGCAGCGCACCAAGCAGGTTGCCTCCCAGCGGTCCGGGTAGACCCCGCGACTGTGCTGGTAGACCACACAGCGATACTCGATGGACCAAGTATGCCGGTTAAATGCCCGACGTAGCAGGGTGTCGAGCGCATCGTGGAAGTGACACCCGCGAGCAGCGTCACGAGTGATGGGTCGAGCAACCCATCCTTCCGGCTCATGGTTAGCAGAAAGGCCGGTGTCGTGGCTCGAGCTGTCGTCGCCACCTCCGTCGTCTAGGTCTCCTCCAGCAGCTACTCCAGAAGCTGGGGCGCCCAGTGGTGGTGCAGGGGGCGCCTCCAGAGGAAGCACAGGGGAGCAGCTCCTCACAGACTCTATCTCCTGGTGGAGCGAGAAAGAAGAGCCCTGCTGCTCCTGTCGTCGACGTTCCTGCTCCTCATGCAGGCGGTGGTGCAGTCTCTTCAAGTGGCTGGACTGTCCGGCCACGGGACGGCGAAGCGGACGCTCAGCAAGGCGGGAGGGTAAGAAGGGGATGACTAACTTTCGTGCAGTGTGTCTAAGTCGAGCCATCTACAAAAGACATCGCAAGCAAAAGGGGTTAGAACAGAATTAATATGACCAGCAAATAATGAATCATAAGTAAATGAAGGATTAGAATAAAACACAATTTTCAGCAAGGTATATTATATAGTAGAACATAGGTTTGGCCGGTATGACCAACTTTTGAAGGGATATCAAAGTCAAGGCAGAGACAGAGGTCTATAGTCCTTAGAACGACCATTCTACTCTAGGTTAGCGGTCCTACAGTCAGCACGACTCTGATACCACTTATGTCACACCCGGTTTTAGAAGGCAAACCGAATGCGAACCATGTACGTGCCAGGATCAGTTATTCACGTACACGGCAGTTACATAACATGGACATCATCACACAGTGCTCAAAATAGTATTAAAAGGGGAAATAATAGTCGATTACATCGTACGTCTGAGACGTCCATATAGTTCTTACAATAAATCAAAGTGCGGAAAAGAAACGTAGATAACCGCGGCCTTCACAGGCAGCCGACTGGGGGTTGCCGCTAACCCACGCCTAGAACTCGTCGTAGTCTTGGAACTCCTGGAAGTCTCCTTCCACAGCTTCATCTTCGCCTGAGCAGTGGTTGCAATGCTGACAACCTGGGGATGGGGGGGTTTGGTGTGTAGAGCAAGGGTGAGTACACATCAACATACTCAGCAAGTATCCTGTTTGGCTGTAGTGGACTAGCTTTATGTGGGGATAAGTCAAGCAGTTGCTTTTAGTTGGTCAGATTATTATTTACTAATAGAAAGCCAGGTTTTAGCATTAACCCAAATTATTAGCCCGATGTACCCTTTCCAAACGGAAAGAATACCACTTACCAGCACCATAGTCATAATCAAAACCATCGATCTCATAGCCACCTGTACCATAATGTCTCTGATCAAGTACCACTAATCACTGGAGCTCCCTTGGCCGCTCATAACCGCGAGCACGGCTGATATATCAGTTTTCAAACACTCTGCAGAGGTTGTGCACTTTACCCACAAGCCGTGATTCCCTTTCTGCCCGGAGAGAGCTACTCCCCATTGACCACTACCTAGGTGGCCTAGCAGGGCATCACTACGTAGCCTTTACAAAGATTCCCCGGGGCTGTAGCCACCCGTTAGGTTTCCTAAATGCACCGCACTCCTCCCCAAGGGGCGAACCCAAACTTGGCAGAGCGAGCCGCATACACCGAGCCCCATTGACGGCACGACGGCTAAGTGATCTACACCCCGGATCCTCTAATTATTCAGCTAAGGGCACCCCATTCCACCCTCATGGTTGCACTGTTTTCCCGGGCGGTCATCCATAGAACAGGTCCTTACGGAGAGGCACTCGAGAAACCGCTCGAGCCCCCTTAAAGGCCACAAGTATAACATCATAATAAGAAGAGGGAAAACAGCGTATCATATATAATCTCATCATGTTCATTGATTATAGTTGAGCAATAGCATAAAGCTAAACAATAATAATCCAACCCAAATAGGTAAACAAGGACATGGATAACAAAAGCTAGTCAATCCTTAGGCATAAATGTGTAAAGCGGGAGGTGAATTAAATAATGAATAGGACAGAGATAGGTCAAGGGACACTTGCCTCCACCAACCGACTGCTGCTCAGGGGCTTCTCCTGCGAGTTCCTCGGGCTCTTCGGCCGGATCGTTCTCTATGCGATTGCAAGCATACATACATTCATCCATTCAAATTGGGAAACAAACAGTACATCATACAAGGGAACAAATAAAGTAAATATGCATCAAGTATGACATTCGATATCGCATTCATTATGGTTAGAAAGAAACGGGAAAGGGTCTCGGGGGGGGGGGGGTTAAAGCTTATGCACTAATGATTAGTTACAATTGGTTCTAACAAAAGAATTTAGTTATATGCACTAATGGAAACCTAGTCATTTTTAGTTGATCAACATTGAACTTGATAAACAATTGATTATATGAATCAACTAGCGTAACGGAATTCTAAATTAAGTTTCCTATTTCAATAACATGAACAATGATTAACCTGCCTAAAATAAAATATATAACAGTAATGAAAGAAAATAAAATAAAATAAAAAAAATAATAATAAAAGGGGGGGGGGCGGTTGAACCGACCAGGGGGCGGTTGAACCGGCCTGGGGCAGGGGCGGCTGGGCAGGGCGCGGGCGCGGGGCGGCCGAGCTGGGGCGGCCAAACCGGCGGGGGCGCGGGGCAAGGGGCGGCCGAGCCGGCCAGGGGCGGGGCAGGGCGCGCAGGGGCGGCGGCGGCCGAGCCGGCCAGGGGCGGCCGAGCTGGGCGGCGGTTGGGCCGGGGAGGGGGAGAGGAGGGGAGAGGGAAGGGAGGAGAGGGGGAGGGGGACCTCACCGGGGACGGGGACGGGCGGCCGAACCGGCGACGAGCAGGGGCGGCGGCTAGGGCAGGGGGCGGCAGCTAGAGAGAAAATGGGAGAAAGGGAGGGAGAGAGAGGGATTTGGGGGGGAAGGGAGGGGCGGCTGGGCTAGCTGGGGCCAAAGGGGCGCGCGGGGGGGGGGGGGGGGGGGGGGGCGGCTGGGCCGGCTGGGGCGGCCCACAGCGCGGGAGAGAGAAAAAGGAGGAGAAAGAGAAAGAAAAAGAAAAAGAAAGAAAAGGTTTTTCTCCTTTTCGAAATCCGATCTTCTTAGATGAATGGACTTACATCTCTAAGCAATCAAAGAATGCATAGTTCGGCATGGTGCATCAAACAACATAAAGTAATTTAGGGTTTTTCTTTACACGGGAATTCCAAACCAAACCCCGCTAACTTTGGAAAAGATCAAGGTTTAGCGAGGGAACGAGAAAAGAAAAGGGTAACGCCTGAATTTGGTGAGAGAAAAGAAGAAAAAAATCTACCCCCAAATTCAGGGCGTTACACCGGATGTATGGTAGCCCTGAGCAGATTCATATCCAGGCTAGGAGAAAAAGGCTTACCATTTTACAAGCTACTCAAGAAGGTGGATAAGTTTCAGTGGACTTCAGAAGCACAGGAAGCCTTAGATGCACTGAAAAAATTCTTGACGACACCACCAGTGCTGAAGCCGCCACGGCGAGCCACGTCAACTCAACCAGCTGAAGATTTGCTGCTGCATATCTCTTGCACGACTCACGTGGTAAGCACCGTGTTGGTAGTCGAGCGAGCAGAAGGACATGCCTACCCAGTGCAGCATCCTGTTTATTTCATCAGTGAAGTTCTGGGTCCCTCGAAGAAAAAGTATCCTCAAGTTCAGAAGCTATTATATGCAGTACTTCTAACTGCCCGCAAGCTACGTCACAACTTTGACGACCACAAAGTCATAGTAGTCACTGGTTGTCCGATAGGAGATATTCTTCACAACAAGGAAGCCATTGGCCGAATAGCCAAGTGGGCATGTGAACTGGGATCTCATGACATCGAATTTCGACCTCGCACTGCCATCAAAACTCAAGCATTGGTTGACTTCATATCAGAATGGACTGAACAACAAGCACCAGATAACCCAGAAACCGCAGAAGTATGGCAAATGTATTTTGACGGCTCGTTAAAACTGCAGGGAGCAGGCACGGGGATTCTCTTTACCGCACCTGGAGGCAAGCACCTCAAATATGCCCTCTAGTTGTTATTTCCAGCCTCCAACAACGCAGCCGAATATGAAGCTCTGATTCATGGACTGAACATTGCTATATCACTAGGCATCAAGAGACTGATGGTATACGGAGATTCTTTGGTAGTCATAAGCCAGATAAACAAAGAATGGGACTGTTCGAACGATTCAATGGGAAAGTACTGCACTGCCGTCCGGAAACTAGAAGATAAATTCGAAGGTCTAGAATTTCATCATGTAGAACGAGATCGAAACACGGCAGCTGATGTATTGTCCAAGTTAGGATCCAGTCGGACTCAGGTCCCACCTAGAGTCTTCGTACAAGAAATACCACATCCAAGCATCTCAATGGATCAGGCAGAAGAATGTAATATCGTGAACCAGCCAGAGTCAGATTCTGATGACTGGAGAAGGCCGATCACCAGATATATAAAGAATGAAGAGGAACCAGATGACAAAAATGCAGCCGGGCGCATCGCTAGACAGTCAGCTCACTACACACTCTTTGGGGAGACACTATACAGAAGGGGAGCATCGGGCGTCCTCATGAAATGCATTCTCTCATCTACCGGGAAGCAACTTTTAGATGAGGTCCATGCTGGGCAATGTGGAATACACGCAGCATCCAAGACACTAGTCGAGAAAGTCTTCAGGTCGGGATTCTATTGGCCAACAGCGAAAAGTGATGCAGCCGAGTTAGTTCAGAGGTGCGAAGCTTGCTAGTACTTGTCAAAGCAACAACATCTACCAGCACAGCAACTGCAGACCATACCGGTAACTTGGCCGTTCACATGCTGGGGACTGGATATGATTGGACCTTTCAAGAAAGCTCAAGGAGGATACACTCATGTACTAGTAGCAATCGACAAATTCACTAAATGGATAGAGTTCAAACCCATTGCTTCTTTAACCTCAGCTAAGGCCGTGGAATTCAAACAAGACATAATATTCAGATTCGGAATACCGAACAATATCATAACTGACCTAGGATCCAACTTCACAAGTTCAGAATTCTTCGATTTCTACGAGCAAAAGAGCATTCAGATCAAGTATGCTTCGGTGGCACACCCAAGAGCCAACGTGCAGGTTGAACGAGCTAATGGGATGATATTGGAGGCACTCAGGAAGAAAGTCTTCGATAAAAACGAAAAGTTTGCAGGAAAGTGGATAAGGGAGTTGCCCTACGTCGTTTGGAGCCTAAGAACTCAACCTAGTCGAGCTTTGCACGGAAATACTCCTTTCTTCATGGTCTACGGGTCAGAAGCAGTACTACCTGCTGACCTCAAGTTTGGGGCGCCAAGGTTGATCTTTGAAAGCATAGCAGAAGTCGAGGCTACTAGGCTAGAGGATGTTGATGTACTCGAAGAAGAACGGCTGAACATGGTAATTCAATCAGCACGGTACCAGCAAACTCTGAGGCGCTACCATGATAAGGCCATGCGGCGTCGATCCTTTGGAGCGGGAGATCTCGTCCTCCGCCGAATTCTAACGGGGGAGGGACGACACAAGTTGTCACCCCTATGGGAAGGACCATTCATAGTAGCAGAAGTCACTCGATCGGGATCATATCGTCTCACTCAGATGGACGGCACAGAAATTGGGAACTCCTGGAATATAGAGCACCTCAGGAAGTTTTATCCCTAGTTGTATTTCAAAAGCTATCGGGGCGACAATGTACTCTGTAAAATGGAAAATATGTCATCAATAAAAAAGGCTTCAAAAATACTCAGTTTGTTCATGATCGACATACATTCTTACTTAACTCGGGGTGACCACTATGCCCTGCTAACGGAGCAATCGACTTAAGTCGACAACGACTTAAGACGGTGCAACATGCTCGCGCTTACTTAACTCAGGGTGACCACTATGCCCTGCTAACGGAGCAATCGGCTTAAGTCGGCAACGACTTAAGACGGTGCAACATGCTCGCGCTTACTTAACTCAGGGTGACCACTATGCCCTGCTAACGGAGCAATCGGCTTAAGTCGCAACGACTTAAGACGGTGCAACATGCTCACGCTTACTTAACTCGGGATTACTACTATGCCCTATTAACAAAAGCAATCGGTTTAAGTCAGCAACGACTTAAGACGATTCCACATGCTTACGATTACTCATATAGGGGTGACCTCTATGTCCCATGAAGAAGTTTCAAAATCATCATACAACATTTTACTCCTACAAATTTAGATACTGCTGAATTCTAAAACGATAGGAGAGTAACAGTAGCATTCAAATGTCAAGCTGGTGTCCTCTAACAAAATATCCGAGCACGATAACCGCGCGCTCAAAGCACGCAATGTTTCTCTATTTTGCAACATTCTTCTCAGGAGCAACCGACGAAGAAGGGCGACTTGAGGAATCAGGAGCAGCGTTCACATCAGCCCTTATATCGTCGGGAACAATCACGCCGGGTCTCCTCATCAAGATCCGCCCGCGCGAATGGCTTTATCCATGGCTCTATCGCGCTGGGCCTTCAGAGTAACGGAAGTTTCTTCAGCAACTTTGACAGCCAACTGAGCGGTCTCTAGCTCCTGGGCGATGGACTTCTTGGAAGCACGCAGTTCCTTGATAGCAGCATCCTTAGCCGATATCAACTGCTTGAGACGGGGCACGTCATCCGTGGATTCCTGCAGCTTACAGCGATGATTGTCTAACTCCTCCATGGTGAAGCGATGACTCCTCTCCAGGATGGTCAACGAGTTGCTAGAGTCACGATATAGCCTGTCAAGATTGTCACGAGAAGCAACAAGGGCACGCTTTTCTTCCTGCAAACAAGAATCAACTTCTTCAAACATCAAGCAAGCAATAAGAACACGGCAAAACAAGGCACAAATTCATAAGTCACCTTTTCAGAATCAAGCTAAGCGCGAAGAGTAGAGTTCAGCATGTTAGAGTAATTTAGAGCAGCAGAGACCTGGGCCAGCTCAGTCTGGCTTTGGGAATACTTTTCCTCAAAATCACAGCACCGCCGGACCAGTTCAGTCTGACTTTGGGAATGTTTCTCTTCAAGAACAGAAAACTGCCGAGCCATATCTAGCGAGAAACAATCAAGCAAAAGGGTCAAATTGAGAAGCAATTTAATAAGGTAGACGAAGGGAAGCAGAAAAGCACTAACCAGCATTCGTCGCCTCTAAATCAGAGACACGCTGTTGAAGCAGCACCGGATTCCAACGTGCCAGAGACGAAGCTCTTTCTGGAACAGAAGCACCTTGCAACTTCAGCTGACTAGCCATCCCGTCCACCAATGCCTGATATTGAGAGCAGATGAGTGTAATGACAGCAGTTCATCCGGTGTAAAAGTCAAACTAGAATAGATCATAGTACCTGGAGGTTGGAGAAGAATGAGGGGACTCCCAAATCGTGAGAAATCAATTGATGGTTTGGTGTAGGGTCACCATCCGGAGCAACTTGCAATGAACCAGCAGGAACCAATTCAGTGTCATCAGCAGAGCCCAAAACTTGGTCGTCAGGAACGCTAGCCTCTAAAGCGATTCCTTGACCAAAAGCTTGGGCTACCACCATGCAACCAGAGTGTGGAGGAGATCCTGCGTGAACATCCATGGAAGTACAAGAGGGAGACCCTGCTCGGACACCCTCGAGGGCTGGGTCATAGTTTGTGCTACCCACTTGAGTCGGATCGTCTCCGGCAGTACCCTCGGGGGCTGGGCCGTGGCTTACGCTTCCCACCCGAGCCAAATCATCCCCGGCAACACCCTCGGGGGCTAGGTAAGTGTCAACACCATCCTTGAGGGCCAAGTTCTCTGCGGCAGCCGCCTCTAAGGCTGAAGGTCCCTCAGTTACTTCCATGGGAGCAAGACGATCCAAGTCAGTTTCCTGACCCTCAAGACCGCGCTCCAAGGTCGATGAGGCACGTGACGCTGCTCGGGATGACCCCAACCCGGCGTCGAACACATTAGCACAAACATCCATCGCGTCACCATCCGTCGGCTCTGATAACAGATCCTCTGGAACCATATCTTCAAGAGTCTGATCAAAGTTCGCCAGAGACAATTCTTGTAGACCAATGAGGGCAGACAAAGCAGGAGAAGGAACTCCACTACTTTCCCCACTAGTTACATATTGCCGACTGTTCTTCCGAGTCAAAGGGACTTCATTTTCTTCCTCCCCCTCATTTTCATCAGCAACACAGACAACACACCCATTGGGATCAGCGACAGATGGATCACACCCATTGGGATCAGCGACAGAGGGATCACACCTATTGGGATCAGCAACAGATGAATCACACCCATTGGGGTCAGCGTCGGTAAACTCAGGCACAGGCACTTCCTCAGCAGCAAGAACCGAAGGACCAGCATCCCGATCCAAGCTAGATACTCGCCGAAGACGTCTCTTTTTCTTTTTCTGCTCATCAGTAGGAGAATCAAGTTGATTGGCTCGGCAAGGGCGTTTCGGGCGAACACTGACAGACCTCTGAATATCCAAAGTTGTACCAGCTTCCGGGAGAGGCGCCACCACCAATGTCCCAGCAGGAGCAGCATCAGAAGAGTCCTCAGCCAGCATATCAAGCATAGCACTTATCTCTGCATCACTAGGATCCAAAGGCACCTCAAAGTGGACCTGCCATTCATCATCAGGAATTTCTCCAAGCGAAGCAACCAAAGCACTAACTTCTTTGGCAGAGGGTCGCACTCTAAGGCCCAAACCGCCATCAGCAGCAGGAGGATTCGACACAAAATGAGCAAAGGCCTTGGAAGGAGGCAGGTTCCAGACCGAGTATGCGATAGGGGCGCCAACATTTGATACCTTGCCTCTAAGTATCATTTCAAGCCGGTTCACCAAGTCTACAGCGGGAATTCTTCTGTTGGTGACCCGGGTTGAGTCAGCTAGACCTCGGTACAGATAGGCCGGGTATGCCCTGTCCTTCAAAGGCTGAATGTTCTTGAAGACAAAATCAGCAACCACAGCCTCTACAGTCAGATCCCTCTCTTTCAGCAGTCCAACTTCAGCCAGCAAAGCCCCTACCTCAGCCACCTCCTGGTCCGTGGGGGACTCGGTCCAACTCGGAGTACGAACATCCGGCTGTCTCCCTGACCGTGGGGGGAGAGATTTTCCGTGGTTCTCAACAATAAACCACACCAAGCGCCATCCTTTGATACTATCCTTGAGTGGGATTTCAAGGTAGTCAGTCTTCCTCCCACGGCGCATCTCCAAACTCGCACCCCTGAAAGGGAAATGTGCCCTTGGACCATTTCTAAGTATTTTGGTGATTTAGTGTCCAACACAAGTGCCTAAGTGTAAAAAGGTGGACAAAGTACAAATCAAGGATAAAGGTATGTTTCTCAGACTTAGTACATTGTTTTATGGACTAATGTATTGTGTCTAAGTGCTGGAAACAGGAAAAATCCAATTGAAAATGCCTTGGCTCGAGCAGCCAAGACTTTGCTGAGTCTGGAAGCACCGGACTGTCCGGTGGTGCACCGGACACTGTCCGGTGCGCCAGGCTGGCTCGAGCGAAGTGGCCGCTCTCGGGAATTCATCGGCGACGTACGGCTATAATTCACCGGACTGTCCGGTGTGCACCGGACTGTCCGGTGTGCACCGGACTGTCCGGTGAGCCAACGGGGGCTAACGGTCGGCCGCGCAATCTGCGCGGGACACGTGGCCGAGCCAACGGCTAGAAGGGGGCACCGGACTGTCCGGTGTGCACCGGACATGTCCGGTGCGCCAACGGCTCTCAGGCTGCCAACGGTCGACTGCGCCATTTTTGGAAGGAAATCGGGCACCGGACAGTGTCCGGTGTGCATCGGACTGTCCGGTGCGCCAGTCGACAGAAGGCAAGATCAGCCTTCCTAGATTGCTCTCAACGGCTCCTAGCTGCCTTGGGGCTATAAAAGGGACCCCTAGGCGCATGGAGGATAACACCAAGCATCTCCTAAGAATTCCTAAGCACCAAGACATCGATTCCGCGCCTTTGATTCTTTGCGATAGCAATTAGAGCTCTCGTTGAGTGGTGAACTCATTGAGTTGTGTTGTGAGCTCTTGTTGCGACTTCTTTGCATGGTGTTGCTGTGATTTCTTGTCTTGAGTGCGTTGCTAATCCCTCCCTTGCTCCGTGTTCTTTGTGAATTTCAAGTGTAAGGGCGAGAGGCTCCAAGTTGTGGAGATTCCTCGCAAACGGGATTGAGAGAAAGCAAGAAAAACACCGTGGTATTCAAGTGGGTCTTTGGACCGCTTGAGAGGGGTTGATTGCAACCCTCGTCCGTTGGGACGCCACAACGTGGAGTAGGCAAGCGTTGGTCTTGGCCGAACCATGGGATAACCACCGTGCCATCTCTGTGATTGATCTTGTTGGTTATTGTGTTTTGTTGAAGATTCCTCTATAGCCACTTGGCGGTTATTGTGCTAACACTTAACCAAGTTTTTGTGGCCTAAGTTTTAAGTGTTACAGGATCACCTATTCACCCCCCCTCTAGGTGCTCTCAACCCCCCACCAGCTGATGCTACCCCCCGGCCATCCAGGGCGACAGTGATACAAGTACTTGCACAGTCCAAAATGTGGCAGGACGCCAAGAAAAGCCTCGCATAAATGAACGTAAATGGAAATTTGCAGAATGGAATTGGGATTCAGATGGGTCAAATTAAGGCGATAGAAATCAAGGAGACCGTGGAAAAAGGGAGAAATAGGAAGAGAAAGACCGCGGAGAAGAAAAGGAACATAAATCACGGATTCGTGGGTATCCTCTGTTGGAACAGTGACCCCGTGGCAAATCCGCCATGAACGGAGCACCTTCGGAGGAAGTGCCCCGATGGACACGAGATGGAGAAGGTTAGGCTCAGAAACAACAGACATATGGTTACCTGCGAAAGGCAACTGGCTGTTGGGGTCGATAGGGGGAATCACAGCAGCGGACGAACTCGAGGCCTTCCGTTTGGGCGCCATCTCAACTCCACCGGCGAACAGAGCGGAAGCCGAATTGCAAAAGGGCAGAGAAGGTCTGGAGGCAGGAAAGCAAGAACTAGGGCACGGAAAGCAGAGGCGGCCGAAGGCGCAGTACATATGGGGTTTTTTCCCGGGTCGGATACCGTTTCCAAAAAGCGCCCACTCATCACCCTGCGGTTATTTCTAAGACGCTGGCGTGCCATGGCATCACCCGGCGGTTACTTGTAAAACACCGGCATGCCATGTCATCACCTGACAGTTATTCCTAAAATGCCTGTGTACCACATCATCACTCGGCTATTATCTTCAAAGTGACCGACGCAACCCGTTCTAACTCGGCTGTTATTTCTAAAACGCTGACGTTATCATCAGTCGCTCGGCGGTTATCTCTAAAACGCTGACATCGTCTTCAGTCACTCGGCAGTTATCTCTAAAACGCCGACGTCGTCTTCAGTCACTCGGCAGTTATCTCTAAAACGCCGACGACGTCTTCAGTCACTCGGCAGTTATCTCTAAAACGCCAACGTCGTCTTCAGTCACTCGGCTGTTACCTCTAAAAACTCCGATGTGGTCATCAGTCACTCAAATGTTAATTCTAAAATGCTGATGTGGCTTCGTCATCATTTGGACGCTACTCCAGAATCGTAAATGTTGACAATAATAACTCGGCCATCACCCCTAAAAGCGACGATATGATGCCCGAGTTACTCAGCTACTATTCCAGAGGAATTGACTTCACAGATAAGGCAAACAGAGGAATGATTCGAAAACTCCAAATTACGACACAAGCATTACAGACAATAAATATCGCGACAATCATCAACTGACCATGAGGCAAAATAATCAACATAGGAGGAGACGAAATCATTCTTCATTAAGGGAAGCAACAGAACATACAAATCAACTCGTCATGAGTTGATACTTCCCTACTACTACTACTACTGCACTACACTCTACTACTCTACACTACTAACTACTACTACATTATTTCATTATACTACTTCTAATCTATACTAACATCTAAAAACCAGTGGCATCTAGCCACTGGCCTTGTTGCTGCCCTTGTTGCTGCCGCTGTTGCCGCCCTGCTGCTGCCGCCGTTGCCGCCCTTGCTGTCGCCGTCACCGCCCCTGCTGCTGTCGCCGTCGTCACCGTCGCCTCCATCTTCGTCGTCTCCGCCATCACCGCCGCTGCCCTCCTCAGATGAGTCCGAAGAGTCCTCCTCGTCCGAGGAGTACTCTGAGTCATCCGAGCCCTCGAGCTCGGAGCGCTCGACGGCCCGGATATAAGTCCAGACCTCCGTGGCAATCCCCTGGGAGTCGTCTGAATCATCAGACGACGCCGGGGGAGAGACGGGAGCCGAAGACCCCTCGGACTCGGAGGAGAACTCCTCCTCCGAGTATTCCGAGTCGCCGAAGTCCTCCGATGGAGGAGTCAGCTCGCGTTTGCGTTTGTTACTCTTGCCCATGGTGGAAATGAAGGGAGAAGAAGAAAGCAAGCAGCAGAGAGCAGCAAGAGATGTGAAGAAACCGGAGAGGCAAAGGCACTATTTATAGAAGAAGAAGGCAACCGTTCACCTCCTACCACAGTCACTGAACAGTCGCAAAAAATTCAATACACACTTCAAACCGTCTGAAGATACATCAGGCGGCTGACGCCGCTTCACGCAACGCAACACCCATTGGGACTCCAGTCAACTGCGCGAGCGATATGATTACACCCGCGGTCACATCAAATTACTACCCAGAAGCAGCTGGCTAAAACACTCAGCGTACCAAGCCGTCCCTTGCCCACACCCATTGGGGGGGGACGCCCAGGAATTATCAGTATATTTTTCAAAACTGTCACATCCGTGCAGGGCATGCAATGAATACCTCAAGACAAAAATGAGATATCAGTAAGGATCAAAGGAAAGCCAAATATAGCCGGTGAAGTACAAAGTCTGACCGACAGAAGCGACATGAAGACTAGCCAGGGGACGTCCATCGAACGTCCAATCAGTCGCAGATCAAATAAATTGCACCACCTAGCAAGATATGGGCAGATCATGAACTCGGCCTCAAAGACAAAATACATGCTGACCTCTAAAGCATAATATCAATGACATAATGCTGACCTCTAAGGCATTCGGAAAAAGAAAGGATGATTCTCAGCAAAAGGGCACGAAATGAAGACCTTCGAGTGGATTATTTTCAAAAATCCACTTGAAGCTCGGGGGCTACACCCATTGGCGGTGCACCCCATGAATCATCATTTCAAGTCAAGATAATGCTAACTTCTAAAGCATATGGCAAGATCAAAGGCAAGGCTGACCTCCAACAAAGTGCCAGCGGAAAATAAAAATGATTTCTGATGAAGACCTTCGAGTGGATTATTTTCAAAAATCCACTCGAAGCTCGGGGGCTACACCCATTGGGTGCACCTCCGGTGCACCCAATGAAGTTCAGGGTCCTACAGTACGAAATGCTGACCTCCAAAGCACGAGTTTGAGACAGAACACCAGTTTTTGAGTGATCAAAGCAGAAGGAGACAGTAAGAAATCGTTTTTACCAAACTACCTGGAAAGCATTTCTTGTCATAAACAAAGACCGCAAGCTGGACCTAGGATCTTTGGGCTGATTATTTCAAAATCAACCCAAAGATCGAGGGCTTGTGGGGGACAGATATCCCCCGGGTCCACTGGAAGGATAAAAGACCTCACGAAAGGCCCGAAGGCCAAATAATTCATAAGGTCATCCCTTCGTGGGCCTGGGGAAGAATGACCAATGAAGCAGATCGACACAAGGCCGGATCGGTGCGAGCCCGGACGACCCAACAACGTCGAGCAAGTGACCGCCACAGAGACCCAACTTTCCCGCGCTGGAACCCCGTACAGTGGAACCAAGCAAGGATGAGTCGGCAGAACTATAGGAAGATAGACTCAATCAGTTCACTATCTCTTAGGTGCGCATTGTTATCATATCCGCATGTATTGTCTCACGGTCGAATATATAAGGCCTAGGGGGCACCCCTTCAGATCGATCTCACGACTCAGCCATCCACCCTAGCTCTCTACGTTCTAGCGTTAGAGAGCTCCCTTGTAATCCACCACATAAAGCATTCTCGCCAGGACGTAGGGTGTTACGCATCACAAAGCGGCCCGAACCTGTACACCATTGTCTACTGTTTCTCGTGCACCTTGCACGAACCATTGAGCTACAGTCGGTAACACCGTCCTACTCCTAAAAACACCTTGAGGGGCAACCCCGGGTGTGCGGTCGGACCCAAAACACCGACAGTATCCGATTACGATTGAAGTTAAACAAACATGATTTAACGTTATTTGTTACCTATTACATTACAAACATATAAACCAAACAACACCTAGATTCAATCTGTCATTGAAATCAATCAAGGAACGAGTCCGACCCAACCCAGAAAAATGAGTCAGCTCCTATCAGACCCACGTCGTTCCGAAACCAAACACATGCTAACGAGAGTTAATATAAATCACATCGGCTGTCATAGAGCCAACGAGAATTACTAAATTTCCATCAATTAGATCAAAAGCTGATGTGAATAAGTTTGGTAACAGAAATCTTCATGATTCCTGTTGTGAAGACACATGCGAATTAAGGGGGTGCATGTTTGGATCCAAAACTAACATTTAGTCCATATTACATTAGATATTTGATGCTAGTTAGAAATATTAAATATAGTCTAATTATAAAACTAATTACACAGATAAAACTAAATGATAAGATGAATTTATTAAACCTAATTAGTTCATGATTCGTATATGAGATACTACACTAAATATTTACTAATTATGAATTAATTAGACTTAATAATTTTGTGCATCTTTTATAATAAGTAAACAAAACAGTCTCCGGAACCAAACACTCTAATTATCGTCTGTTATCAGCACTAGTACACAGAGGCTCTATAGTGGCAGTTCTAGAGCTGTTTGCACTGGCGTTTTTCAGTGCCGCCAGTGCTAGGGGCTAGTGGAAATCGCCATTTCCACTGGCGGTTATTCTAGAACCGCTAGTGAAAATATCATTTCCACTGGCGGTTTTATTAAGAAAACCGCCAGTGGAAATTGTATTTTCACTGGCGATTTTTTTTATTTAGCCGCCAGTGGAAGTTTTCCCGCCTTTTTTAAAATTTTCGTACTGAAATTTATATATATTTACACACACAAACATATATATATATATATTGATATTGATAAACATGTAGTATTGATATTAAAAGCAACATGGAATTAAATTCTATCATACATTTATATACATCAAAGTCTTGTTTACAACCATGTATGCATCACACATTATATACATCAAAGTTTTCACGAAAGCTCTAATAACTATCTCGGCTAAGAGATAGTCTACTAATTTCTATTAGTATTCTAAACTCTGGCAAAGCTAATGTTCCGGAAGCATCGTGATATTTCCCTTCTGCGGGAATGACCTCTTTCAATATGAATGTGCACAGGTCCTCAACTATGCCATACAATGCACCTTCAGTCAAGTTCTCCGGGCTTCCTTGTTGAAATTGCTGTAAAGGAACTTTATAAACATCATCTATTTATACTCAATAATAACACATTTGCATCTTTAGTGACATAAATACATATGTGCTATTACTAATAATACCTTGCCAGGGTTCGTGATGTATCGTCCGTTCATTCTCATGAACTCGCACACGTAGAATCCACATAGGACCGATTCGGGTGGTTGCTTGTGGCACTACATAACGGGAGATTGGTTATTTAGTTGCAACATTGTCCTATATACGTACATGTATGATATGTATTCATAAATTCACATACTTACCGGCCAGTTATAATGGATGTCTAGTGGCACGCCTTTTTTGGACGTGTCGTACTTTCCACCTCGTAGCTTATAAAACCTAAATGCCCTGTGATCTCAAATAAAATCACCATGTTATTCTACAATTCTCATCGATATAAGTATGCATGCATAGAAAAGGCTTACAGCTCTAAGATGCCGAGGAATTTTGAATAGGCCGAAGGCTCGGTGTGCAAGGAGTCGAGCACCAGCACCTTTCCAACCTTAGGATAAATGAAGAAGCATATCCAGTGGTCCCTGTACGAATCAAACTTGTGATACATGTGTATTGAAATTATTAATTTTATTTATGCAAAATCACACTTACTTAAAGTTGTACGGGGCCACTATGGATTCCCTGTCTTGAAATTGAAGCATTGCGTGTCCTATGTATGTGGCGTATCTTGCTTCAAAATCCTTCTTCAGATCCTGGATACGCACCTCAATTTCTTCGTCCGTTAGTCCCTATAATGCTTCGTTGTCTTTTTCGATTTTAAAAGTGTGGTTATCCTCACATATCTTTATTGGGTTGAGATACCCAACCCTTTTACTGGCACTAGCATTGGGATTGGTACTATAAAGGATCTCCTGCTGATCATGTTGCATTCTGCAACGCACACGTGCATGTCAGATATTGAAAATTTATACAACTCACTAATAATAACACATATATGTGGAGTATGAGTGACACTTACAATGCAAATATGGTTACAAGTTGCACGTCGAGTCTCTGAAGGTTCATCATTAACCACATGTCCTCGAATGCAACAAAGGCTTTTTGATTTGAACCAATAAAAGCATGGGCTGGTATATTGACACTGATGGTGTCGATGCCAACTGAAGATGCCCGCATGTACCAATCATGCAACCTTTTAATATTAGCCGGGACCTTCATTAGTTTCTCAAAAGTGAGTAGTGGTCTGCACGACACATATTTTTTAGGCACGTTTTTATAATCTGCCTTAGTTGGCTTCTTTATCTTTGCGGCCATTGCCTCAGCCTTTTTTGCGGACTCCTCGAGATCGGCCAAATCAACAGTGCCTGACGTGAGGCTCCGTCCAATCCCTTTCAAAAAACGAGTTGTGCCAGCAGTGGATTTACTCTTCTTTTTCTTCTCGAACGGGGACACTAATTTTGGTATAGAAACTTTAGATTTCTTTGATGGTCGTGGATCCCTTGATGGCTGTGGAGAAGGTGGATCCCTGAAGGGTGATGTATGTGGCGGAGACGGTGGGCCACCATGAGGATGAGGAGAAGGAGGGTCAAAAAGAGGATGAGGAGCAGCATGTGAAGTTTGAGGAGGTGATGATGGATGTACAATAGGAACAGCAATTTGAGAAGGCGGAGACGGTTGGGCCTGCGACGACGGCTGTTGTGGTGGATCAACCAATTCGACATCCCTTCGAGGCCAAAGGATAAAATTCTTGATAACTTGTCCAAGTGTCTCGATACCTTCGGGACCAGTTATGTCTAGCATGTCGTCCTCGGATCCTTGGACGACTGTCGTCACTTCTACCCTGCAATATTCTTCTAGAATGTCGTTTCCATGGAACTTGCGTCCTGGGATCGCAAGGCCTGTGGCTACTTTCTTTGTACGCTGATTGTTAATACCATATCTTATAACTAGTGTGCATGCCACAGGCCTTGTGATGTCATCAACTAGATAGCGGACCTTATTTCCCGTTAACGCGATAGAGCTTGGGATGGTCGTACCCTCGGTGGAAGCCGGTGTTTGAGCTGCTGGAATTATTTGCATCTGTGGAGTGGTCATTTGTTGAATAGACATCACACTCGCCATCGCCAATTGCTGCATCAATTCTAGAGGAGGATTCGATAGCATTTCAGACATCAGGCCTTTGAACTCTTTCTTGGCCTCCTCCTTAAAATAATTCGCCATCTCTTCCTTGTATCGATCACGTTTCTTGTACAGACCTTCCCATTGTGGTCCGAATCCTTCCTTCCATCCTTTCTTAGATGAGATTCCTCGTACACGACCAGGATGCTCAGGGTTACCGAGACCAGCCGTTAGAATGTCTCTCTCCCTTTGCAGCTTAAATGTTCCTTGGCTCTGCTTAGCTGCAATTGCATATATGTTTTTTGCCGCTTCTTCGACAGTGGGATCATCAAAAGATACACTAGACTCAGTTTCCCTTGGTTTTCTAGCACAGATCCAATTAGCTGTCCTTTCACCAAGTTGCTCGGACAGCGTCGGCAACCCTGCAGCCTTCTTCTCGGCGTCTTCTTGTCTCCATTTAGGAACCTGACGCTTGTGACCACCTGTGCCAAGGTGGTGGTGGTATTTGTTCTTCTTAGATAGTTCCGAATTTGCCTCACTTAGCGATATGAAATCAGGGCTGCTCCTCTGCTCTAGAAATACTGCCCACTGACCTGCTGAGATTTTATATTTTTTCGTCGGGTCTAGGTCTTTCTTTGCAAACTTTGTATTCATCTCAGACCTCCAGTTTTGGAAATGGATTGCAAACTGCTTCATCGTGTATTTTTTCACGAGTTCTTCTGAACCCCGAGGCAAAACGAACCTCGTTATTAGCTTATTCCACATTTGATTCCTGACATCATCTGATACATCTCTCCACTGTCGGATTGTGATGTCAAGATTATCTCTAACTAAGAACCCAAGTGCATTCCGGAACTTAGGCAGTGCCTCTTCTGGAGCTAGGGGCTGACCATTTGGGCTCATGTCTGCGATTTTATATGTCTTGTCAGGAAACTTGTTTAGCCCCCTATCACCTCTGTTCCGATCGCTCTGCTTCATTTTCCTTGACCTCTCGGTGGTTGTCTCGGTCGATTCCGGTGCGCCTTGGGTCGGTTCCGGTGCGCCTTGGGTCGGTTCCGGTGCGTCTTGGGTTGGTTCCGGTGCGTCTTGGTATCGTGCCGTAGCTTTTTCGAGCATCGCACAAAATTGAGACAAGACCTCCTATTCATGTAATAAAATGCACAAGAAATCATCCATGTGTAATAGACATTGTGAAATCAGCTAATTAATTAGGTACACACACGAAATTAAGGATGTGTAATTTACCTCATGGTCTTGTGGATCATAAGTAGGGTCACGTTGCAACTCACGCGCAGCGGCCCTATCTATGCTAGTGGTAGGAAAAGGGTCGCTAGGCGTTTCATATCCTTCACTGCTGGATTTTTCTTGAGCAACACTCTTGTCCATGTGGTCGGGCCCTAATCCTTGGTCCTTGATTGGAGAACTCATTGAGCTATATATATACAGATACATATTAACACATATTAACATAAGCAATAATTAAATTCATATTAACAAATACCCTAACCCTTAACCACTAACATTAACCCTAAGCCCTAACCCCTAATATTGTGATACAGATATTATCGAGTTACATATAGAGAGGGAGAGTCGTATAGGACGTAGAGAGAGAGATGGAGAGTCGTATAGAACGTATAGAGAGGGAGAGAGGGAGAGTCGTATAGAACGTAGAGAGAGATGGAGAGTCGTATAGAACTGTCGGGGACCATAATTAGGGGTACCCTCAAGGCTCCTAATTCTTAGCTGGTAACCCCCATCAGCATAAAGCTGCAAAGGCCTGATGGGTGCGATTAAGTCAGGGATCGGTCCATACGAGGGACTCGATCACGCCTCGCCCGAGCCTGGCCTCGGACAAGGGCAGCCGACCCTAGAGGATCTCCGTCTCGCCCGAGGCCCCCCTCCAGCGGCGAACGTGTTCCCGGCTTGCCCGAGGCCCTGTCTTCGCCAAGAAGCAACCCTGACCAAATCGCCCCACCGACTGACCAAGTCGCAGGAGCGTTTAATGCAAAGGTGGCCTGACGCCTTTATCCTGACGCGCGCCCCCCAGCCGGCAGAGCCGAAGTGACCGCCGTCACTTCGCCGCTCCACTGACCGGCCTGACAGAAGGACAGCGCCGCCTGCGCCACTCCGACTGCGGTGCCACTTGACAGAGTGAGACTGACAGGCAGTCAGGCCCTGCCAAAGGCACCATAGGAAACTCCGCTCCGCCCGACCCAGGGCTCGGACTCGGGCTAAGCCCCGGAAGACGGCGAACTCCGCTCCGCCCGACCCAGGGCTCGGACTCGGGCTAGGCCCCGGAAGACGGCGAACTCCGCTCCGCCCGACCCAGGGCTCGGACTCGGGCTAGGCCCCGGAAGACGGCGAACTCCGCTCCGCCCGACCCAGGGCTCGGACTTGGGCTAAGCCCCAGAAGATGACGAACTCCGCTCCACCGGACCCAGGGCTCGGACTTGGGCTCAGCCCCAGAAGACGACGAACTCCGCTCCGCCCGACCCCAGGGCTCGGACTACGCCCTGACCTCAGCCGACGGTCTCCGCCTCGCCCGACCCGGGGGCTCGGACTCGACCTCGGCCACGGAAGACAGACTCGACCTCGGCTTCGGAGGAGCTCCCACGTCGCCCAACCTAGGGCGCAGACCAGCCACGTCAACAGGAGGCACCATCATCACCCTACCCCGAGCTGACTCGGGCCACGGGGACAAGACCGGCATCCCATCTAGCTCGCTCCGCCAGATAGGCGATGATGGCGCCCCGCATACTCTGTGACGACAGCGGCTCTCAGCCCCCTTACGGAAGCAAGAGGACGTCAGCAAGGACTCAACAGCTCCAACAGCTGTCCCTCCGCCAGGCTCCATCGCTCCTCCGACGGCCACGAAATCACACCAGCTGGGTGCCAAAATCTCTCCGGCTGCCACAACGGCATGTACTTAGGGCGCTAGCTCTCCCCCGCTAGACACGTAGCACTCTGCTACACCCCCCATTGTACACCTGGATCCTCTCCTTGCACCTATAAAAGGAAGGACCAGGGCCCTCTTAGAGAGGGTTGGCCGCGCGGGGACGAGGACGAGACACGCGCTCGCTTGAAGCCGCTCGCTCCCTCTCCCGCGTGGACGCTTGTAACCCCCTACTGCAAGCGCACCCGACCTGGGCGCGGGACGAACACGAAGGCCGCGGGATTCCCACCTCTCTCACGCTGGTCTCCGGCCACCTCGCTTCCCCCCTTCGCGCTCGGCCTCGCGCTCGACCCATCT
Organism: Zea mays; assembly: GCF_902167145.1. NCBI lineage: Eukaryota > Viridiplantae > Streptophyta > Magnoliopsida > Poales > Poaceae > Zea > Zea mays. The sequence goes on from NC_050097.1 coordinate 146,676,333, forward strand.
GGGCTGGGGCACGCGGCGACATTCACTCGTCGGCCTAGGGACCCCCCGGTCTTGAAACGCCGACAGTTGGCGCGCCAGGTAGGGGCCTGCTGCGTGTTGACGAACAGCTTCCCATCAAGCTCTAGATGGGTAGTCTCCAGCAACCTCTCCAACCCGGGACGGTGCTCCGTTTCGGGAGTCTTGAGTTCATGTCCCTCGACGGCAGCTACGACATGATACTCCTTCCAACGCCACGCGACAATGACAATGGCGGCCGACAGCCCGCCCGCCGGCGGCGGAATCGACGACGTCTTCCCCGCGTGGTGGAAGAACAACATTCGAGCTCACCCCGTCCTCTCCCCCGCCGACGGAGGAGGAGGCGGGGCAACCAAGGCCAAGCAGGAGGCAGCGCCTTGTCGGCTGTCGAGCGAGTCGACAGCGCCGGCACCCCAACGGGGGGCGCACCGGGTATCGACTTCGCGCTTGAGACGAAGACGAGCACCGTCTCCCCGCGACACGCCAATCTCGAGCAAGCGGACGACGCCGGCACGCTCGCGAAAAGCTTGCTGGACGTCACCCTCATACCTGAGACGACGGTGCAGTCAGTCCCCGACGTGACTTTATCGCCGCTCGTCGACCAAGAGGTACCGACCGATTCCCATCCCACGTCTTTCGGATTCAGCCTCGACTCGCCTAGCGGCTTCGCTTTGGTGGGTGCTCTCGTAGAGGCGAGTCCAAACCCTCTGGGGTTTCTATGCGGTCACCTTGGGACCGGCTGACGGACGTCTCGACCTACGGGCCCTCTGGGTCCGAGGAAGACGACGAGCCCAACATCTGTTGGGATTTCTCTGGACTTGGCAACCCCAGCGCCATGCGGGACTTCATGACCGCATGCGACTACTGCCTTTCTGACTGTTCCGACGGTAGCCGTAGCCTCGGCGACGAGGACTGCGGCCCAAGTCGCGAATGCTTCCACGTCGATCTAGGGGGTCCCTCCGAAGGCAACCATCTCGGCATGCCGGAGGATGGTGATCTCCCTAGGCCGGTGCCCCGCGTTGACATCCCACGGGAGCTAGCTGTGGTCCCCGTTCAGGCGGGGGGCCATGACCCACAGCTCGAGCAAATCCGTGGGGTACAGGCCAGGCTCGACGAGGGAGCAGGAGCGCTTGAGTCGATCCGCCGGGACGTCGAGCAGGCATGGGCGGGCCAACCTCCGGCCAGAGAAATACGTCATCTGCCCCAGGGCTTCCAGCACCGCATCGCCGACGACGTCAGGGTCAGGCCGCCACCCACATCTAGTGGGGTCGGCCAGAACCTGGCGGCAGCGGCAATGCTTCTCCGTGCGATGCCGGAGCCATCAACCACCGAGGGGCGGCGAATCCAGGGAGAGCTCAAGAATCTCCTGGAAGGCGCCGCGGTCCGACGGGCCGAGAGCTCCGCCTCCCGAAGGCAGGGGTACCCCTCGGAACCTCATGCCGCGACTTCCCGATTCGTGCGGGAAGCCTCGGCCTACACCGGACGCACGCGCAACACCGCGCCTGCGGCCCCGGGTCGCCTCGGCAACGAGCACCATCACCGCGACCGTCGGGCCCACCTCGACGAGAGGGTGCACCGAGGCTACCACCCCAGGCGTGGGGGACGCTACGACAGCGGGGAGGATCGGAGTCCCTCGCCCGAACCACCCGATCCGCAGGCCTTCAGCCGGGCCATCCGACGGGCGCCGTTCCCGACCCGGTTCCGACCCCCGACTACTATCACAAAGTACTCGGGGGAAACGAGACCGGAACTGTGGCTCACGGACTACCGTCTGGCCTGCCAACTGGGTGGAACGGACGATGACAACCTCATCATCCGCAACCTCCCCCTGTTCCTCTCCGACACCGCTCGCGCCTGGTTGGAGCACCTGCCTCCGGGGCAGATCTCCAACTGGGACGACCTAGTCCAAGCTTTCGCTGGCAATTTCCTGGGCACGTACGTGCGCCTCGGGAATTCCTGGGACCTTCGAAGCTGCCGACAGCAGCCGGGAGAGTCTCTCCGGGACTACATCCGGCGATTCTCGAAGCAGCGCACCGAGCTGCCCAACATCACCGACTCGGATGTCATCGGCGCGTTCCTCGCTGGCACCACCTGCCGCGACCTGGTGAGCAAGCTGGGTCGCAAAACCCCCACCAGGGCGAGCGAGCTGATGGACATCGCCACCAAGTTCGCCTCCGGCCAAGAGGCGGTCGAGGCTATCTTCCGGAAGGACAAGCAGCCCCAGGGCCGCCCTTCGGAAGATGCCCCCGAGGCGTCAACTCAGCATGGCGCCAAGAAGAAGGGCAAGAAGAAGTCGCAAGCGAAACGCGACGCCGCCGACGCGGACCTTATCGCCGCCGCCGAGTACAAGAACCCTCGGAAGCCCCCCGGAGGTGCCAACCTCTTCGACAAGATGCTCAAGGAGCCGTGCCCCTATCACCAGGGGCCCTTCAAGCACACCCTTGAGGAGTGTGTCATGCTTCGGCGCCACTTCCACAGGGCCGGGCCACCCGCGGAGGGTGGCAAGGCCCGCGACGACGACAAGAAGGAAGATCACCAGGCAGGAGAGTTCCCTGAGGTCCGCGACTGCTTCATGATCTATGGTGGGCAGGCGGCGAACGCCTCGGCTCGGCACCGCAAGTAAGAGCGCCGGGAGGTCTGTTCGGTGAAGGTGGCGGCGCCAGTCTACCTAGACTGGTCCGACAAGCCCATCACCTTCGACCGAGCCAATCACCCCGACCATGTGCCGAGCCCGGGGAAATACCCGCTCGTCGTCGACCCCGTCATCGGCGACGTCAGGCTCACCAAGGTCCTCATGGACGGAGGCAGCAGCCTCAACATCATCTACGCCGAGACCCTCGGGCTCCTGCGTGTCGATCTGTCCTCCGTCCGAGCAGGCGCTGCGCCCTTCCATGGGATCATTCCCAGGAAGCGCGTCCAGCCCCTCGGACAACTCAACCTTCCCGTCTACTTCGGAACACCCTCCAACTTCCGAAGGGAGACCCTGACGTTCGAGGTGGTAGGGTTCCGAGGAACCTACCACACGGTACTGGGAAGACCATGCTACGCGAAGTTCATGGTCGTCCCCAACTACACCTACCTGAAGCTCAAGATGCCGGGCCCCAACGGGGTCATCACCGTCGGCCCCACGTACAAACACGCGTTCGAATGCGACGTGGAGTGCGTGGAGTACGCCGAGGCCCTCGCCGAGTCCGAGGCCCTCATCGCCGACCTGGAGAGCCTCTCGAAGGAGGTGCCAGACGTGAAGCGTCATGCCGGCAACTTTGAGCCAGCGGAGACGGTTAAGTCCGTCCCCCTCGACCCCAGCGGCGACGCCTCCAAGCAGATCCGGATCGGCTCCGGGCTCGATCCCAAATAAGAAGCAGTGCTCGTCGACTTTCTCCGTGCGAACGCCGACGTCTTCGTGTGGAGTCCCTCGGACATGCCCGGCATACCGAGGGATGTCGCCGAGCACTCGCTGGACATCCGAGCCGGAGCCCGACCCGTCAAGCAGCCTCTGCGCCGATTTGACGAGGAGAAGCGCAGAGCCATAGGCGAGGAGATGCACAAGCTAATGGCGGCAGGGTTCATCAAAGAGGTATTCCATCCCGAATGGCTTGCCAACCCTGTGCTTGTAAGAAAGAAAGGGGGGAAATGGCGGATGTGTGTAGACTACACTGGTCTCAACAAAGCATGTACGAAGGTTCCCTACCCTCTGCCTCGCATCGACCAAATCGTGGATTCCACTGCTGGGTGCGAAACCCTGTCTTTCCTCGATGCCTACTCGGGGTATCACCAAATCAGGATGAAAGAGTCCGACCAGCTCGCGACTTCTTTCATCACACCCTTCGGCATGTACTGCTATGTCACCATGCCGTTCGGCTTGAGGAATGCGGGCGCGACGTACCAGCGGTGCATGAACCATGTGTTCGGCGAACACATTGGCCGCACAGTCGAGGCCTACGTCGATGACATCGTAGTCAAGACAAGGAAAGCCTTCGACCTCTTTTCCGACCTTGAAGTGACATTCCGATGTCTCAAGGCGAAGGGCGTCAAGCTCAATCCCGAAAAGTGTGTTTTCGGGGTGCCCCGAGGCATGATCTTGGGGTTCATCGTCTCCGAGCGGGGCATCAAAGCCAACCCGGAGAAAATCGCAGCCATCACCAGCATGGGGCCTATCAAGGACTTAAAAGACGTACAGAGGGTCATGGGATGCCTCGCGGCTCTGAGCCGCTTCATCTCACGCCTCGGCGAAAGAGGTCTACCTCTGTACCGCCTCTTAAGGAAGGCCGAGTGCTTCACTTGGACCCCTGAGGCTGAGGAAGCCCTCGGGAACCTGAAGGCGCTCCTCATGAAGGCGCCTATCTTGGTACCCCCAGCTGCCGGAGAAGCCCTCTTGGTCTACGTCGCCGCGACCACTCAGGTGGTTAGCGCCGCGATTGTGGTCAAGAGGCAAGAAGAGGGGCATGCATTGCCCGTTCAGAGGCCAGTTTACTTCGTCAGCGAGGTACTGTCCGAAACCAAGATCCGCTACCCACAAGTTCAGAAGCTGCTGTATGCGGTGATCCTGACACGGCGGAAGTTGCGACACTACTTCGAGTCTCATCCGGTAACTGTGGTGTCATCCTTCCCCCTGGGGGAGATCATCCAGTGCCGAGAGGCCTCGGGTAGGATTGCAAAGTGGGCGGTGGAAATCATGGGCGAGACAATCTCGTTCGCTCCTCGGAAGGCCATCAAATCCCAGGTCTTGGCGGACTTCGTAGCTGAATGGGTCGACACCCAGCTACCGACGGCTCCGATCCAACCGGAGCTCTAGACCATGTTTTTCGACGGGTCGTTGATGAAGACGGGAGCCGGCGCAGGCCTACTCTTCATCTTGCCCCTCGGGAAGCACCTACGCTATGTGCTGCGCCTCCATTTCCCGGCGTCCAACAATGTGGCTGAGTATGAGGCTCTGGTCAACGGGTTGTGGATCGCCATCGAGCTAGGGGTCCGACGCCTCGACGCTCGCGGCGACTCGCAGCTCGTCATCGACCAAGTCATGAAGAACTCCCACTGCCGCGACCCGAAGATGGAGGCCTACTGCGATGAGGTTCGGCGCCTGGAAGACAAGTTCTACGGGCTCGAGCTCAACCACATTGCTCGGCGCTACAACGAGACTGCAGATGAGCTGGCTAAAATAGCCTCGGGGCGAACAACAGTTCCTCCGGACGTCTTCTCCCGAGATCAGCATCAGCCCTCCGTCAAGATCGACGACATGCCCGAGCCTGAGGCACCCTCGGCCCAGCCCGAGGTACCCTCGGCATAGTCCGAGGCGCCCTTGGCTCTGCCCGAGGCACCCTTGACCCAGCCCGAGGTACCCTCGGCACAGTCCGAGGCACCCTCGGCTCGGCTCGAGGCACCCTCGGCCCCCGAGGGCGAGACACTGCACGTTGGGGGGGGAGCAAAGTGGGGTCACGCTTGATCAAAGCTGGCAGACCCCGTACCTGCAATATCTCCACCGAGGAGAGCTACCCTCCGACCGAGCCGAAGCTCGGCGGCTGGTGCGGCGCGCCAAGTCGTTCGTCTTGCTGGGAGATGAGAAGGAGCTCTACCACCGCAGCCCCTCTGGCATCCTCCAGCGATGCATCTCCATCGTCGAAGGTCAGGAACTCCTGCGAGAGATACACTCGGGGGCTTGCGGACATCACGCAGCGCCTCGAGCCCTTGTCGGGAATGCTTTCCGACAAGGCTTCTACTGGCCGACGGCGGTGGCCGACGCCACTAGAATTGTCCGCACCTGCGAAGGGTGTCAGTTCTACGCAAGGCAGACCCACCTGCCCGCTCAGGCTCTGCAGACGATACCCATCACCTGGCTTTTTGTTGTGTGGGGTCTGGATCTCGTTGGCCCCTTGCAGAAGGCACCCGGGGGCTACACGCACCTGTTGGTCGCCATCGACAAATTCTCCAAGTGGATCGAGGTCCGACCCCTAAACAGCATCAGGTCCGAACAGGCGGTGGCGTTCTTCACCAACATCATCCATCGCTTCGGGGTCCCGAACTCCATCATCATCGACAACGGCACCCAGTTCACCGGCAGAAAGTTCCTGGACTTCTGCGGGGATCACCACATCCGGGTGGACTGGGCCGCCGTGGCTCACCCCATGTCAAATGGGCAAGTAGAGCGTGCCAACGGCATGATTCTGCAAGGGCTCAAGCCTCGGATCTACGACGACCTCAACAAGTTCGGCAAGCGATGGATGAAGGAACTCCCCTCGGTGGTCTGGAGCCTGAGGACAACGCCGAGCCGAGCCACAGGCTTCACGCCGTTCTTTCTAGTCTATGGGGCCGAGGCCATCTTGCCCACAGACCTGGAATACGGCTCCCCGAGGACAAGGGCCTATGCCGACCAGAGCAACCAAGCTAGTAGAAGAGACTCGCTAGACCAGCTGGAAGAGGCTCGAGACAGGGCCTTACTACACTCGACGCGGTACCAGCAGTCCATGCGACGCTACCACGCCCGAGGGGTCCGGTCCCGAGACCTCCAGGTGGGCGACCTGGTGCTTCGACTGCAACAAGACGCCCGAGGACGGCACAAGCTCACGCCCCCCTGGGAGGGGCCGTTCGTCATCGCCAAAGTTCTGAAGCCCGGAACGTACAAGCTGGCCAACAGTCAAGGCGAGGTCTACATCAACGCTTGGAACATCCAACAGCTACGTCGCTTCTACCCTTAAGATGTTTTCAAGTTGTTCATATACCTCGCACCCACGCAAAGTTTAGTCATCAAGGAAGGGTCGGCCTCGCCTCGGCAAAGCCCGACCCTCCCTCGGGGGCTAAAAGGGGGGGAACCCCCTCTGCGTCGAAATTTTCCTCGAAAAAAGATCTTTTCTGCCAGAATGTCTTTCGTGCTTTTTGACTACTTCGAAAGTGGATCCTGAAAACTACGGAGTACACGTAAGCAGCCAAGGCTGACCGAGCCGAGGGACTCCTACGCCTCCGGGATACGGATACCTCACTCATCACCTTCTATGATAAGTAACTCACGTTCGGATAAGTGATTCCGCGGACCGAACAAGTCTTCACGTTCGGAAGCTCTTCTGCCGAAGCGATCCTTCGAGCCTTCTCGACTGCGTCGGGAACAGAACCCCATGGACGGGTAAGAGTGCGCGTAAGCGGCAAGGCCGACCGAGCCGAGGGACTCCTACGCCTCCGGGATACGGATACCTCACTCATCACCTTCTGTGAGAAGCAACTCTCGCTCGCACAAAACAATTCTGTTACCGACAAAAAAGTCCAGATACTCGAAACAAGAGGAAAAGAGACGCAGCTTTACAACACGGCGAGGGTGTGTTTAGGCCTCGGCAGCCGCAGAAAACACACGCTACAAGATAATCCGATCCTGCAGGCTCGGATCTTGGCGGCTGAAGGGAGCAGCAGCACCCTCGGCATCGACAACGCCTTCGGCGAGGTCCGACCTAGCCTCGGACGGCGACGCGGTCCGAAGATCCCCACTCTGAAGGACGGCGTCATCACCAAGCCCGGGCCGTCGCCGCCAGGGTCTTCTCGAAGAATCCGGCTCAGGCAGGCGGCTCGGCTAGCCACCCCCGAGTCCTCGGCCAGCTGTCCCCTAAGGACGTCAGCCCGACCCGAGGCCTCGGCTGGTCAATTCCGGCGTCGGTCCCGCTAATGGACGACCCGGCCAGGCTCCGGCCAACCAGGTTTTCTTTTCGAGCCAACTCTGCCTCTGTTCATGCTGACACCGCTACCCTGGCCTCGGCTCATCGAAGAGCGGCCGAGGGGTCCCTTTAACTGAGCAAGAGAAGCCTCGGGCAACAAGGCCGACCGAGCCGAGGGACTCCTACGCCTCCGGGATACGGATACCTCACTCGTCACCTTTACACGGGGCGACTCATGCTTGGTGAAGCGGTTCAGACAACTAACAGGCGAGTCTTAGTGCTCGAAAATGAGGAAAAACACGGCTCCGTGTCGAAAATACATACATGTTCAGGCCTCGACAGCCACAATGAACAAAAACACTGGCATTCAAAGTGCCATTACAAACGGAACTCCGGTTCCACCTCCGCAGGTACGAACAACCCCACTCGATGGGGGGCGGGGCCTGCGGAGCAACAGAAGACCGACGGACGGCTCACCGTCGCCCACTCCAGCAGCAGCGACAACGACCCCCTCTACGGGTGGCCGAACTGCAGCGGCGATGGCCTCAGGGCGAACGCCGCTGCAACCCTGCCCTCGCCCACGCCGACGCTCGAGGGGCGAGGACAAGTACAAAGGGCCGGAGGCCCGAAGCACGGATGGTGGCGGTGATCCCGTCGGCGACGGGGACTTCTCGAGCCGCCTCCGCCTCGGCACCGACGACAGGGGCCGTCGGCCCGCCGGCAGATCCCCACTCGGATCCTCCCGGACGAGCAGGGCACCGACCCCCGCGCGAAGGCACCATACCGGTGCAAAGGCAGGACCGCCCCAGAACACGAACGCCGCCCTAGCAGCGCGCGACATCTTGGGCGGTCCTCCCATGCACACGGCGCGGCAGCCGCCTTCCGGCAGGAGGGGGCACCGGGAGCCAAGCCGACGAGCCCGACGCGCTGGGGCTGACGACGCCCTCCGTCGGCCAGCCCCGCGTTGTCGAAGTCCGACCCGCCCGCAGGGCCAGCGAGCGCCCTCTCCCTCGAACACCGCAGGAGAGGGTGACCCACGAACCCGCGCGGGAGGTAGAGCTCCGACTCAGCCCGGCCTCCACCCCAGCGAGGATGATGAACATCCTTGAAGCTGAGGGTGGGACCAAGATCGCAGCCCGGCTTGCTTCTCCCCACCCAGGGGCTGGTGGTCACCGTCTTGGGTGACCCCCGGCGAGGGGGAGCAGCCGGGCTGGCTGATGAAAATCCTTGAAGCCGAACGATGGCTGAAAGGTACCAACTTCCACGGAGTTGCGTTCCTCCAACGATGAGGTGGAAAGACGGCGGGTATCCCCCATCCGGGGGCTTGGAAGGTGGAAAGATACGATGCATAAGGGAGCGCGAAGACATGGTCGCCTTCCAAAGGGGGTCACCCTCCTTTTAAAGGCGACTCTCCCTACTTGCGCCCCCAACCGTCGTGGGCTGAGTCTTCTCCAACACACTCCAAGGTCCTCCCCTACGGCGCGGGGGCTGGGTCCCACACGTCATGCAAGCCGGCTCAGAGCAGAAGAAGCCAAACCGCCGTGCGCGGTGCGTACAACTGCCCAGCGGTTACAAGCGACTCTCCACTTTTGCCCAGACCAACGGGCGAAAGGGGCGGGCAACCATGCAGGCGGCATGCAACCGCGCCAAGTGGGCGCACTTCTCCGACTCCCAACACGCCCAGCATGGAGGCCCAGGCCCACGCGTCATGCAACCGGCGCGCCGAATGATTCGTGCATGCAACAACACTGCCACTTGCGCCACTACCGCACCTCCTCGACTGCGGAACCAATACCGCGACTCGAGGCGACCCAGCGCACGACCCAGCAGCGCCAGCCTGGCGCGACGGTCAATGCGGCCAAAAATGGGCTGGCAGTAATGGCGGTGGCAGGCGGGCTGGAGCAGTGGCCACGTCGTCAGCCAAGCTCACGTCCTGTCCGGGGGCAGCGAGAGAACCCTCTCTCACGGCGTGAGGACAACGCGCCCGTGATCCGTCCCTCGAACGGCTCGCACACGCGCAACGACCGCCCCGCCAACCACTCGCCCCGTCACATTAACTTCGCGGCGGGACAGGCGGCACCTCTGGCAGGAGAAGCGGGCGACGCTTCGCCTTCGCCATAATGACCACATCAGAAAAGGTACGCCGCGTCGTTCGATTTCGTATCCATTTCCTTTTTTCCTCTTTCTCTCTCTTGCAACAGGGACCGGGAAAGGGGGATACCCCGAAAAGGATCCTTCCCCGTGAAGGAACCAGGCTCCGAGCCTCCCTACTGATCAGAGGTTCGAAGGCTGGCCCCTCGGAAGGGTTCGACAGCCGCCTCAGATTGCGTGGGCTCTACACCCACTACTGGTCAGAGGTTTGAAGGCCGGCCCCTCGGAAGGGTTCCACGGCCGCCTCAGGCTACTCGGGCTCCGCGCCCACTACTGATCAGGGGTTCGAAGGCTGGCCCCCGAAGGGTTCACAGCCGCCTCAGACGCCGAGCGAGGGATGACCATGGGTACGTTCGATACATAACCGAGGCTCGGGCTGCGCTCCCGAGGTACCCTAGGACATTTCCGAGACCAGCGGGAATGATATTGTAACGGAATCCCATCGGAGGGAGGCATCGAGCCCTCGGACCCCGTCGCCAGGGGACCGGGTCCGGCAGATCACCCGCAGGTACTTTTGGGCGTGCCTCTGAGCCCCTAGCCGACCCCCAACGAACGGGGCATGGACGTCCACTCGGATTACCCGCTCGCAGCTCACCGGAGACACCATGTTCGGCGCCCATCGAGGGCAATATGGCGCTTTCCCCCTCCTCCTTGCGGAAAGGCGACGCAGGGGCGTATGTAAAAAAGTCGAGTCTGTCCCTGATCATCCTCTCGCCCTGTGCAGAGGCTCGGGGGCTGCTCTCGCAAACCCGGCTCTGGCCGAACCGTTGACAACGTCAACATACCAGCCCGAGAACTTGGGACCCGACCGTACACCCGGGCTATGGCCAGCTCGCATGAGGGACGACCAGACCAGTCGAAGCATTACGCGAGGCATTAAGACCTCGGAGGAGTGAAACCACTCCTCCGAGGCCTCAGGGGCTACACCCGGCAGGTGCGCTCGCGCGCACCCACCGGAACAAAACGCAACCGAGAAAGGCTGGTCCCCTTGCAAAAAAGTGCGACGAAAGCCTCCAAGCGAGTGCTAACACTCCCTTTGAGGCTCGGGGGCTACTGTCGGGGACCATAATTAGGGGTACCCTCAAGGCTCCTAATTCTCAGCTGGTAACCCCCATCAGCATAAAGCTGCAAAGGCCTGATGGGTGCGATTAAGTTAGGGATCGGTCCATACGAGGGACTCGATCACGCCTCGCCCGAGCCTAGCCTCGGACAAGGGCAGCCGACCCCGGAGGATCTCCGTCTCGCCCGAGGCCCCCCTCCAGCGGCGAACGTGTTCCCGGCTCGCCCGAGGCCCTTTCTTCGCCAAGAAGCAACCCTGACCAAATCGCTGCACCGACCGACCAAGTCGCAGGAGCGTTTAATGCAAAGGTGGCCTGACGCCTTTATCCTGACGCGCGCCCCCCAGCCGGCAGAGCAGAAGTGACCGCCGTCACTTCGCCGCTCCACTGACCGGCCTGACAGAAGGACAGCGCCGCCTGCGCCACTCCGACTGCGGTGCCACTTGACAGAGTGAGACTGACAGGCAGTCAGGCCCTGCCGAAGGCACCATAGGAAACTCCGCTCCGCCCGACCCAGGGCTCGGACTCGGGCTAAGCCCCGGAAGACGGCGAACTCCGCTCCGCCCGACCCAGGGCTCGGACTCGGGCTAGGCCCCGGAAGACGACGAACTCCGCTCCGCCCGACCCAGGGCTCGGACTCGGGCTAGGCCCCGGAAGACGGCGAACTCCGCTCCGCCCGACCCAGGGCTCGAACTTGGGCTAAGCCCCAGAAGACGACGAACTCCGCTCCGCCCGACCCAGGGCTCGGACTTGGGCTCAGCCCTAGAAGACGACGAACTCCGCTCCGCCCGACCCCAGGGCTCGGACTACGCCCTGACCTCAACCGACGGTCTCCGCCTCGCCCGACCCGGGGGCTCAGACTCGACCTCGGCCACGGAAGACAGACTCGACCTCGGCTTCGGAGGAGCTCCCACGTCGCCCAACCTAGGGCGCAGACCAGCCACGTCAACAGGAGGCACCATCATCACCCTACCCCGAGCTGAGTCGGGCCACGGGGACAAGACCGACGTCCCATCTGGCTCGCTCCGCCAGATAGGCGATGATGGCGCCCCGCATACTCTGTGACGACAGTGGCTCTCAGCCCCCTTACGGAAGCAAGAGGACGTCAGCAAGGACTCAACAGCTCCGACAGCTGTCCCTCCGCCAGGCTCCATCGCTCCTCGACGGCCACGACATCACACCAGCTGGGTGCCAAAATCTCTCCGGCTGCCACAACGGCATGTACTTAGGGCGCTAGCTCTCTCCCGCTAGACACGTAGCACTCTGCTACACCCCCCATTGTACACCTAGATCCTCTCCTTGCGCCTATAAAAGGAAGGACCAGGGCCCTCTTAGAGAGGGTTGGCCGCGCGGGGACGAGGACGAGACACGCGCTCGCTTGAAGCCGCTCGCTCCCTCTCCCGCGTGGACGCTTGTAACCCCCTACTGCAAGCGCACCCGACCTGGGCGCGGGACGAACACGAAGGCCGCGGGATTCCCACCTCTCTCACGCCGGTCTCCGGCCACCTCGCTTCCCCCCTTCGCGCTCGGCCTCGCGCTCGACCCATCTGGGCTGGGGCACGCGGCGACATTCACTCGTCGGCCTAGGGACCCCCCGGTCTCGAAACGCCGACAAGAACGTATAGAGAGGGAGAGAGGAGGAGTCGTATAGGACATAGAGAGAGAGAGATGGAGAGTCGTATAGAACGTATAGAGAGGGAGAGTCGTATAGAACGTAGAGAGAGATGGAGAGTTGTATAGAACGTATAGAGAGGGAGAGAGGAGGAGTCATATAGGACATAGAGAGAGAGATGGAGAGTCGTATAGAATGTATAGAGAGGGAGAGTCGTACGGATATTATCGAGTTGTGTACCCCTTTCATCAGATTGGAACAAAAGATTAGAACATATATATAATATCATACTAAGTTCTTACATAATACGTCGTCCATCATACTAAGTTCTTATATATAATATCATACTAAGATTAGAACATATATAGTAATTTCTACTTTTCTACTCCTCGTCGTCTATCAGTGTCGTCCAATCGATCTCCTCATCTTCATCGTCGGAGATGTTGGTGATCTACTCCTCTCTTCCCTTTCCATCCCTCCTCTCCTCTCTCTTCTCCTCCCTCCTCTCTCTTCCCTCTCCCTCCTCTCTCTTCTCTCTCTCTCCCTCCCTCCTCTCTCTTTCCTCTCTCTTCCCTTTCCCTCTCTCCTCTCCTCTCTCTTTTCCTCTCCCTCCTCTCTCTTCCCTCTCCCTCCTCTCCCTTCCCTTTCCCTCTCTCCTCTCCTCTCCCTCTCTCTCACTCTCTGCAGATACGGGAACTACGATAGCTAATAGGAGCCATGCATTAGTGAATCGTGATGAACAGAGACGCAGAGGGAGAAAGTAAAATTGGAAAAGTAGTGAATGCGATTAATTTAAGTGGTGGTAAATAACAAAAGAAAATAAAAATGATTAAAAAGAGGTCGGAGTACTTTTCTAAAGGATATATTCACTTAATACTATTATGAAGAAGTTAAAATTATAAATACAAGTATCATAATAGCAAAAAAACTCGCAACCTTGCCGTCCTCAAAATTAATATCAATTCCGGGCCAAAAACTCGCAACTCGCAACTCAATTTTTCTCTCTCTCCCTCCCTCCTCTCTCTTCCCTTTCCCTCTCTCCTCTCCTCTCTCTTCCCTCTCCCTCCTCTCTCTTCCCTCTCCCTCTCTCCTCTCCTCTCCCTCTCTCTCACTCTCTACAGAGACGCGCGCCCTAGGGTTTTTACACGCGCGCGGCGGCGGCGCGCGGCGACGGCGGCGTGCCCGAGCGCGATCAAAGTCGAAGAAGGGAGAGAGAGAGGGGAACGTACCTACGGCGCGGGGACGACGGCGGGGACGATGGCGTGGACGACGGCGGAGAAGATCGCCGGGGCGAAATTTCGGCAGCCTGACGGCGGGAGTGTAAAAGACTAGGCGCCAAAGACTTAGAGAAATTTTCGGCCCCCCGCGCGCTCCTTTATATAGGAGATATTTCTACTGGCGGTTGACAATGAAAACCGCCAGTAGAAATCATTTCTACTGGCGGTTGTCATCGAGAACCGCCAGTACAAATGGCATCCACAGACTTTGGAGGCCATTTCTACTAGTGGTTTTCGTTGTGAACCGCCAGTAGTAATATTTTTAGTTTATTATTTTTTATGATATATACATATATTAAGTATATAAATTTGTATACATATTAAATATATAAATATATATATTTAGTATACATAATATATATATTTATATATTACTTCTCTCTCCCTCCTCTCTCTCCTCTCTCTCTCCTCTCCTCTCTCTCCTCTCCTCTCTCTCCTCTCTCTCTCTCCTCTCCTCTCTCTCTCCTCTCTCTCTCCTCTCTCCCTCCTCTCTCTTCCCTCTCTCTCCCTCTCTCTCCTCTCTCTCTCCTCTCTCTCTCCTCTCTCTACTTTCTCTCTTCTCTCTCTCTCCTCTCTCCCTCTCCCTCTCCCTCTCCTCTCTAGAAAGTCATTAGAAAGTCGTGTAAAATTACATGCTTCGGTTTGTCGCTAACAATAATCAATTACATGACATGTCCTAACAATAATCAATTACATGACAACTATATAATCTAGGGAGCTATTATTCTGCCTTGTCCATCGTGGCGTACCCAGGGCATCGAATTGCGTGGGATGCTTCGCTCAACGTTCCTTATCTTGGTTGGATGGTCTATGAAAAGAGACATGTCGTTGAACTGGTTAAAATCCTCTAAATCAGATACACCATCAACTCCTATAGCTTGTTGTTTTCCAGGAAAAACTACATGCTTTGGTTTGTCGGTGCTTTTCTTCTCATTGTTAGAAATGATCTGTTCAGCATAGAAGACCTGTGCAGCACGATTAGCAAGGATCCATGGGTCATCTTTGTAACCTTCCTTACTTAGATCAAGAACTCTGACCCCATAGTTGTCTACCGTGACATGTTTGTCTTCAACCCATTGACATCAGAAAACCGAGATATGAAATGTACCATAGTCTAGTTCCCATATGTCCTCAATAAAGCCAAAATATGTAATAATCTCACCAGTTTCATCATCTATGTCCTCGCATCGAACACCACTGTTTGTGACATGCTCTTTTTGTCCTTGGACTTGGTACAAAATGTGAATCCACTAATGTCATAGGTTTGCCATGTTGTGACCTGGCGTGATGGTCCAGATGCCAACCCCTTGATGGTTTGTTCTTCTATTGTTTCTCCACGTGGAATGTCCTTCACCATTAGCCATGTGTTGAACCGCTGCTTATGTTGCTTCATTACCCAATCAGTATGCCCAGGATTTTGCTTGTGAAGCTCATTGATGTGTTGTTGGATAAATGGCTCTATTATCGCTAGCTGATGTAGGATGCTGTGATGTGCCTCAAGTATTGTATTGTAATCTGGTGGGATGAAAGATTTTCGTCCCATCCTCCCGCTTCCATACAATCTACCCTCGTGTCGTGACGGAGGCAAACCTATTGCAACCTGGTCTTTTAGGATAATATTGTAGAATGGACCTCCGGACTCAATGGCCTCTTCGGTACAGTACCCCTCTATCATGGATGCCTCGGGACGAGCATGGGTTCATACATAGCCATTCAGTATTGACATGAAACGCTCGTACGTCCACATTTCATCCAAGTATATAGGACCCAATGCCTCTATTTGTGGCACCAAGTGCACCACGGTGCACCATAATATCAAAGAACGATGGAAGGAAACACATCTCAAACTGTGATATTGTCTCCACTGCGAATTCCTGAAGAGATGCCAACTCATCACGGTCAATTACCTTTTGTGAAATTCTGTTGAAAAAGTAGCACAACTGTGTGATTGCCATCTTTAAAAACAAAGGATTTATAGCCCTGATGGCAATAGGTAGGAATGTAGTCAGCATGACATGACAATCATGTGAGTTGTAGTTGGTGACTATCAGGTCATTCATTGACACAATACTCCGTATGCTAGAGCAAAATCCGTATGGAACTTTCAAATTCTTAAGCCAAACACACATCGCATGTTTCTCATCTACATTGAGATTGTAGCTTGCTGCTGGGAGATGGTACTTCCCATTTTCTTGAAGAACAGGATGTAGTTCCTTTTTTATGCCTAAATTTACCAAGTCCATGCATGAATTGAGCCCTTCTTTTGTTTTGCTCTTTATGTCTAGCAAGGTGCCAATTATGCTTTCAAACACGTTCTTCTGAACGTGCATACCAACGATCGCATGCCGCACATCTAACTCTTTCCAGTAAGGCAAGTACTCGAAGAAAATAGACTTTTTCTTGAATATAGCCCCCGGAGCTGGTTTGGCATCCTTCCTCGTTTTTCCGTCTTTTGTCTTCTTCCCGAAAACAAACTTGATATTCCTGACTATTTCCAAAACTCTATGACCTCTATTGTTACCCGATGGAGCAGTAGAATGTAGTTCACCATTATTGTCAAAGTACTTATCCGTCTTTCGCATGCGGTACCTGTGTCCTTCCAATAAAAAGCGTTTGTGCCTCATGTACACTATCTTCTTAGATGCAGTAAGGGACACGTAAGCAGTTCCATCAATGCATACTATGCAGCCAACCTTTCCCTTAAATTGGCCTGATAATGTGAAGAGTGCAGGGTAATCATTGATCGTGACAAAAATAATTGCTCTCAGCGTGAATGAATCTTTACGATACTCATCCAACATTTGAACACCCGTTACCCACAATATTTTCATATCCTCCATTAAGGGCTCTAAGAATACATCCATATCAACTCTAGGTTGTGTAGGTCTAGAAATAAGGATGGTTAGCAAAATGTACTTCCGTTTCTGCATCAACCATGGAGGAAGGTTGTATATGGTGAGGATCACTGGCCATGTGCTATGCTTGCTGCTCCTTTCAGCAAATGGATTCATTCCATCAGTACTCAGTGCGAACCTAACATTTCTTGGTTCATCGGCAAAGTCTCGGTGGTTCTCATTGAAATCTTACCACTGCTTCCCATCGGCTGGATGTCGAAGCTTCCCATCGTTTTTGTGCTCATCAGAAGCATGCCAGCTCATAAGTTTGGCATCCTCAGGGTTAGCGAACAAACACCTCAATCGATCAACGACGGGGAGGTACCACATCACCAAAGCAGGAATCTTTTTGAGCGCATAATAGTCTATTTCTTTTTCTTTGCTCATGGATTTTGAAGTCTTCTTTTTGGCTTTCTTTCGCTTCTTCCCTTTAGACACAGATGCAACACACTCTTCCTCTCGATAGTCATTATTCGTCTTGTACCTACTTGCACCACACTTTGGGCAGCTCTCCAAGTATTTATAATCATCACCTCGATAAAGGATACAATGATTTCTACACGCGTGGATCTTCTCCACACCCATAGTGAGTGGACTAATTAGTTTCTTTGCATAGTAAGTGTTAGCAGGCACTTTGTTCTCCTTTGGAAGCATGTCTGCGACAATACTCAAGTATGCATCGAAGCCAGCATCAGACAGACCATATCTAGCTTTTAACATCAACAGCTTTAACACAGACCGGAGCGTCGTGAACTCTTTGGTACAACCCTTAGACTCGTCGTACAAAGGCTCTTCTGCTGCCTTCTTCAGTTACTTGAAAGGAAAATGTGCCCTTGGGCCATTTCTAAGTATTTTGGTGATTTAGTGTCCAACACAAGTGCCTAAGTGTTAAATGGTGGACAAAGTACAAATCAAGTATAAAGGTATGTTTCTCAGACTTAGTACATTGTTTTAGTAACTAATGTATTGTGTCTAAGTGCTGGAAACAGGAAAAATCAAGTTGAAATTAAAGATGGCTTTGTTCAGCCAAAGTCAGCTCTGTCTGGGTGCACCGGACTGTCCGGTGGTGCACCGGACAGTGTCCGGTGCGCCAGGCTGGCTCAGGTGAACTTACTGCTCTCGGGAAGTGATTAACGGCGTATGGCTATAATTCACCGGACTGTCCGGTGTGCACCGGACTGTCCGGTGAGCCAACGGTCGGCCGGGCCAACGGTCGACAGCGCGATCCGCGCGAGACACGTGGCCGAGCCAACGGTCGGAAGGGGTGCACCGGACAGTGTCCGGTGCGCCAACGGCTCCCAAGTGCCAACGGTCGGCTTCGCCAAATAAGGAAGGAGATCCGCACCGGACAGTGTCCGGTGGTGCACCGGACTGTCCGGTGCGCCAGGCGACAGAAGGCAAGAATTGCCTTCCTGGAATGCACTTAACAGCTCCTAGCTGTCTTGGGGCTATAAAAGGGACCCCCTAGGCGCATGGAGGAGTACACCAAGCATTCTTAAAGCATTCCTAAGCACCAAGACTTCGATTCCGCGCATTTGATTCTTTGCGATAGCAATTAGAGCTTCATTTGAGTTGTGAACTCGCCGGGTTGTGTTGTGAGCTCTTGTTGCGACTTGTGTGCGTGGTGTCACTCTGATTTTGTGTCTTGTGTGTGTGTTGCTCATCCCTTCCTTACTCCGTGCTTCTTTGTGAACATCAAGTGTAAGGGCGAGAGGCTCCAAGTTGTGGAGATTCCTCGCAAGTGGGATATAGTAAAGTGAAAGCAAAACACCGTGGTATTCAAGTGGGTCTTTGGACCGCTTGAAAGGGGTTGACTGCAAACCTCGTCCGTTGGGACGCCACAACGTGGAGTAGGCAAGTGTTGGACTTGGCCGAACCACAGGATAAACCACTGTGCCATCTCTGTGTTGATCTCTTTGTGGTTATCGTGTTGTGCAAGCTCTCCTCTCTAGCCACTTGGCTTAATTGTGCTAACTCCTAATCAAGTTTTGTGGATTAAATTTCAAGTTTTTACAGGATCACCTATTCACCCCCCCTCTAGGTGCTCTCAATTGGTATTGGAGTCGTTCTCTTCAAGAAAGGGACTAACCGCCCGAAGAGATGGATCCTAGGGGCAAGGGGATTGTGATCAATGATAAGGAGAAGGAGTCCTTCGTCAACGAGCCTAAAGATGACAAGCCTACCGACTCGGGCTCGGGCAACAAGCGAAAAGATGGGAAGAAGAAGAAGACGAGGCGTATCAAGGAGATCGTCTACTACGACGACAGCGACAAATCCTCTTCTTCCCAAAAGGACGACGACAACGTCTACGAGAATAAAAAGACGGTTAATTCAAACTTCTCTTTTGATTATTCTTGTATTCCTCAAAGTACCAATGCTCATTTACTATCCATTCCACTTGGTAAACCTCCTCATTTCGATGGAGAGGACTACGGATTTTGGAGTCACAAAATGCATAGTCACTTGTTCTCTCTCCATCCTAGTATATGGGAGATAGTAGAGAGTGGAATGAAATTTGATAGCTCGGATAGTCCTATGTTTATCAATGAACAGATTCATAAAAATGCACAAGCTACTACTGTGTTGTTAGCCTCATTGTGTAGGGACGAGTACCATAAGGTGAGCGGCTTGGACAATGCCAAGCAGATCTGGGACACCCTCAAGATCTCACACGAGGGGAACGATGTCACCATGCTCACAAAGATGGAGTTGGTGGAAGGCGAACTCGGGAGATTCGCAATGATAAGAGGGGAGGAGCCAACACAGACGTACAACAGGCTCAAGACCCTCATCAACAAGATAAGGAGCTATAGAAGCACGCGATGGATGGATCACGACGTCGTCCGCCTAATGCTAAGGTCCTTTACTGTACTTGATCCACATTTGGTAAACAATATTCGTGAAAATACCAGGTACACCAAGATGTCGCCCGAAGAAATTCTTGGGAAATTTGTAAGCAGGTGGATGATGATCAAGGAGGCGAGATACGTGGATGATGCATTGAATGGTCCTATCCACGAGCCTCAAACCGTTGCTCTCAAAGCAACAAGAAGCAAGGAGGCACTACCTAGCAAGGTGGCGCAAGTTGAGGCGGTCGGGCTTAATGATGAAGAAATGGCCCTCATCATCAAGAGGTTCAAGACGACGCTAAAGGGTCGCAAGGAGCACTCCAACAAAAACAAGACAAAGGGGAAGCGCTCCTGCTTCAAATGTGGTAAGATCGGTCATTTTATCGCTAATTGTCCCGATAATGATAGTGACCAGGAAAAGAAGAGTGGAAAATGGGAAAAGAAGAAGAAATACAAGAAGGCGAAGGGCGAGGCACATCTTGGAAAGGAGTGGGATTCGGATTGCTCCTCGTCCGACTCCGACAACGAAGGACTCGCCACCACCGCCTTCAACAAGTCATCCCTCTTCCCAAATGAACATCACACCTGCCTCATGGAAAAGGAGAAGAAGGTATGTAATCGAAACTCTACTTATGTTTCTTCAAGTGAGGATGAGTCTAGTGATGATGATGAAATAGATTATTCATGTTTATTCAAGGGCCTAGATAGAACTAAGGTGGATAAGATTAATGAATTAATTGATGCCTTGAATGATAAGAATAGGTTATTAGAGAAGCAAGAGGATCTTTTGTATGAAGAGCATGATAAGTTTGTAGAGGCACAAAAATCCCTTGCTTTAGAAATTAAAAGGAATGAAATGCTTTCTTTTGAATTGTCTACATGCAATGACTCTATTTCTAGCTTAAAGAGCATAAATGATGATTTGAATGCTAAGTTAGAAATAGCGAATAAATCAACATCTTGTGTAGAACATGTTACCATTTGCAATAGGTGTAAAGATATTGATGTTGATGCTTGTAGTGAACACCTAGTTTCAATTTCTAAATTGAATGATGAAGTGGCTAGTCTTAATGCTCAACTTAAGACTAGCAAGAGTGAAGTTGATAAAATAAAATTTGCAAGGGATGCCTACACGATTGGTAGACACCCCTCAATTAAGGATGGGCTTGGCTTCAAGAGGGAAGCCAAGAACTTAACAAGCCATAAGGTTTCCATCTCCGCCAAGGAGAAAGGGAAGGCCCGTATGGCAAGTAGTGCTCATAAGAACCATGCTTTCATGTATCATGATAGGAAACATTCTAGGAATGCTTTTAGAAGTTATGATGCTTTTGATTCTCATGCCATGGTTGCTTCTAGCTCTTCCATTATGTATGATAGAAATGTTGCTAGGAAAAATGCTATGCCTAGAAGAAATATTGTTCATGCTCCTAGGAAAGTAATGAATGAACCTTCTACAATTTTTCATACTTTAAATGCTTCCTTTGCTATTTGTAGAAAGGATAAGAAAGTAGTGGCTAGAAAATTAGGGGCAAAATGCAAGGGAGATAAAACTTGCATTTGGGTCCCTAAGGATATTATCACTAACCTTGTAGGACCCAACAAGAGTTGGGTACCTAAGACCCAAGCCTAAATTTGCCTTGCAGGTTTATGCATCCGGGGGCTTAAGCTGGATTATCGATAGCGGATGCACAAACCACATGATGGGGGAAAAGAGGATGTTCTCTTCCTACGTCAAGAACAAGGATCCCCAAGATTCAATAATATTCGGTGATGGGAACCAAGGCAAGGTGAAAGGGTTAGGAAAAATTGCTATTTCATCCGAGCACTCTATTTCTAATGTGTTCTTAGTTGAGTCGCTTGGATATAACTTGTTATCTGTGAGTCAATTATGTAATATGGGATATAACTGTTTATTCACAAATATAGATGTGTCTGTCTTTAGAAGAAGTGATGGTTCATTAGCTTTTAAGGGTGTATTAGACGGCAAACTTTATTTAGTTGATTTTGCAAAAGAGGAGGCCGGTCTAGATGCATGTTTAATTGCTAAGACTAGCATGGGCTGGCTGTGGCATCGCCGCTTAGCACATGTGGGGATGAAGAACCTTCACAAACTTCTAATGGGAGAACACATGATCGGTCTAACTAATGTTACTTTCGAAAAAGATATACCTTGTGCAGCTTGTCAAGCAGGGAAACAGATGGGAAGCTCTCATCATGCCAAAAATGTGGTGACAACATCAAGACTCCTGGAGTTACTTCATATGGACCTCTTCGGACCCATCGCCTATCTAAGCATAGGAGGAAGTAAGTATGGTCTTGTTATAGTTGATGATTTTTCCCGCTTCACTTGGGTATTCTTTTTGAAGGATAAATCTGAAACCCAAGGGACCCTCAAGCGCTTCCTAAGGAGAGCACAAAACGAGTTTGAGCTCAAGGTGAAGAAGATAAG
Organism: Zea mays; assembly: GCF_902167145.1. Lineage (NCBI taxonomy): Eukaryota > Viridiplantae > Streptophyta > Magnoliopsida > Poales > Poaceae > Zea > Zea mays. The sequence goes on from NC_050097.1 coordinate 146,698,272, forward strand.
GAGCGACAATGGGTCCGAGTTCAAGAACCTTCAAGTGGAGGAGTATCTTGAGGAAGAAGGAATCAAGCACGAGTTCTCCGCTCCCTACACACCACAGCAAAATGGTGTGGTAGAGAGGAAGAACAGGACGCTCATAGACATGGCAAGGACGATGCTTGGAGAGTTCAAGACCCCCGAGTGCTTTTGGTCGGAAGCCGTGAACACGGCTTGCCACGCCATCAACCGGGTCTACCTTCATCGCCTCCTCAAGAAGACTTCGTATGAGCTACTAACCGGTAACAAACCCAATGTTTCGTATTTCCGAGTTTTTGGGAGTAAATGCTACATTCTAGTGAAGAAGGGTAGGAATTCCAAATTTGCTCCCAAAGCGGTAGAAGGGTTTTTGTTAGGTTATGATTCAAATACAAAGGCGTATAGAGTCTTCAACAAATCATCGGGTTTGGTTGAAGTCTCTAGCGACATTGTATTTGATGAGACTAATGGTTCTCCAAGAGAGCAAGTTTGTGATCTTGAAGATGTAGAGGAAGAAGATGTTCCAACAGCCGCAATGCACACCATGGCGATTGGAGATGTGCGGCCAATGGAACAAAAGGAGCAAGATCAACCTTCTTCCTCAACAATGGTGCATCCCCCAAATCAAGAAGATGAACAGGTTCATCAAGAGGAGGCGTGTGATCAAGGGGGAGCACAAGATGATCAAGTAATGGAGGAAGAAGCACAACCGGCACTCAAACTCAAGTCCGAGCGATGATTCAAAGGGATCATCCCGTCGACCAAATTTTGGGTGACATTAGCAAGGGAGTAACTACTTGATCTCAATTAGTTAATTTTTGTGAGCATTACTCTTTTGTCTCTTCTATTGAGCCTTTCAGGGTAGAGGAGGCCTTGCTAGATCCGGACTGGGTGTTGGCCATGCAAGAGGAGCTCAATAACTTCAAGAGAAATGAAGTTTGGACACTGGTGCCTCATCCCAAGCAAAATGTTGTGGGAACCAAGTGGGTGTTCCGCAACAAACAAGACGAGCACGGGGTGGTAACAAGGAACAAGGCACGACTTGTGGCAAAAGGTTATGCCCAAGTCGCAGGTTTGGACTTTGAAGAGACTTTGGCTCCTGTGGCTAGGCTAGAGTCCATTCGTATTTTGCTAGCATATGCCGCTCACCATTCTTTCAGATTGTTCCAAATGGATGTGAAGAGCGCTTTCCTCAACGGGCCAATCAAGGAGGAGGTGTACGTGGAGCAACCCCCTGGCTTCGAGGATGAACGGTACCCCGACTACGTGTGTAAGCTCTCTAAGGCGCTCTATGGACTTAAGCAAGCCCCAAGAGCATGGTATGAATGCCTTAGAGACTTTTTAATTGCTAATGCTTTCAAGGTTGGGAAAGCCGATCCAACTCTCTTTACTAAGACTTGTGATGGTGATCTTTTTGTGTGCCAAATTTATGTCGATGACATAATATTTGGTTCTACTAACCAAAAGTCTTGTGAAGAGTTTAGCAGGGTGATGACTCAAAAGTTTGAGATGTCAATGATGGGCGAGCTAAGCTACTTCCTTGGGTTCCAAGTGAAACAACTCAAGGATGGGACCTTCATCTCCCAAACGAAGTACACGCAAGACTTGATCAAGCGGTTTGGGATGAAGGACGCCAAGCCCACAAAGACTCCAATGGGAACCGACGGACACACCGACCTCAACAAAGGAGGTAAGTCCGTTGATCAAAAGGCATACCGGTCTATGATAGGGTCTTTACTTTATTTATGTGCTAGTAGACCGGATATTATGCTTAGTGTATGCATGTGTGCTAGATTTCAATCCGATCCAAAGGAATGTCACTTAGTGGCGGTGAAGCGAATTCTTAGATATTTGGTCGCTACGCCTTGCTTCGGGATCTGGTATCCAAAGGGGTCTACCTTTGACTTGATTGGATATTCAGACTCTGACTATGTTGGATGTAAGGTCGATAGGAAGAGTACATCAGGGACGTGCCAATTCTTAGGAAGGTCCCTGGTGTCATGGAGTTCTAAGAAACAAACTTCCGTTGCCCTATCCACCGCTGAGGCCGAGTACGTTGCCGTAGGACAGTGTTGCGCGCAACTACTTTGGATGAGGCAAACCCTTAGGGACTTTGGCTACAATCTGAGCAAAGTCCCACTCCTATGTGAAAAACACTCGGCAAAGAGGGCTCGACACACAGTACATCGGCAAAGCCTTCTTTGCCGAGTATTTTTTCTCGGGCACTCGGCAAAGACTTTGCCGAGTACCAGGAAGTACTCGGCAAAGAAAAGCCGCCGCCATGGCGCCGGGGTGACGGAGACGGCGTCTTTGCCGAGTGTCTGCCGGCCAGCACTCGGCAAAGAATCCGTCAGCGGGTCCTCATGTCAGGTTCTTTGCTGAGTGCTTTATATGGCACTCGGCAAAGCGTGCCTCTTTGCCGAGTGCCAGGGCCACTACACTCGGCAAAGAACCTATAATGGTGCACATGTCTTGGTTCTTTGCCGAGTGCTATGGTCCTGACACTCGGCAAAGTACCTCTTTGTCGAGTGTCACACTCGGCAAAGTGACCAGTACACACCTTTTTTATTTGTTTTTCCTATTACATCCAAACAAACAAAAGATATTTCATAGATATCACATATATACATCACAGATCATCACAGACATAAATATCCAACACAAACATAAGTTCAGAAGTTCTCAACACAAACAGTATCAACACAAGTTCAGAAGTATGAACACATAAGTCTAAACCTCTGACATAAGTATTCAACATAAGTTTTGTAGTCTAAACACTAAAAACATAACTCTCATTGAGGTGGGCAGTTGGACTGGTGCTGCGTTGGGCTGGGCGAACCATGAGTGTTGTTAGATGCCGCCCCAGATTGGCCCTGCACAGAGAAGAGATTGCATGTGTTATACGAGATGCATTACCAACATCTAACTACAATTTTGATACTCACAGGAGTATGGAACAGAGTAGGGTCAACTGCATGGAACAATTGAGGTGGCGAAGCGAAACCCTGTGCAGCGCCAAGGCTCTGCATGTACTGGAACATCTCCGCCATCCTCTGATAATCTGCCAGACGAGCCTCCCGCTCCGCCTCCTGCTTCGCCATCATCCTCGCCTCCATCTCTTCTAGTTGGGTCTGTAATATTACAAGCCAACGTTATAGTAACTCAAAGAGAAGGTATATAACTCAAGGAAGGACGAGTTACAAAAGCACTAACCTCGAGTTGCTGTATGCGATGTTGTGAGTTGTCGTGTCGATGTCGTATGGCTAGACTCGAGCCCGTGCTCCTTGCTCGCACCTGAGACAGAGTGGGAGTGGAGGACGAGTTGATTGCCCCGTCGGCAATCCAGTACCGCCTATGTCTCTTGCCTCCTTCGACCCTCATGAGCACATCGGGGTCGATCTGCTCGGTGCTCGGATCATATTCTGGGCCATGGACCTCCTGCGCCATGGCGGTATAGTCATGAAGGTGGCTATAGACGGCGGGGTTGGTGTAGGCCTCGGGCCCATCATCCGGGTTGTAGGTGACGTCGGACGTCGCCTTGCCCTTATGGGCCATAGCATAGGCCGAGAAGATGGAGCAAGGCCAACCACCATGTGACGCCAACTGCAAGAAAACCAACGAGATAGTTAGAAATAATATCTAATCCAGTGCTATATACCTAAATAAAAAGAGGGCTTACCCATGTTTCTGCATATTGGCCCAAGCTCCGACTGCTTTGGTGGTGGGAGGGACCTTGCATCATCATACGTCGTTCTCGGCTAGCGTTGTGCGCCTCGTCCCACTCAGGTGAGCACCACCTATCCACCATCTGCTCCCATCACAGAGGATGTGCGGCGCACCAATATGGAATCATCTACAAAGTAAACACGTAAAGTGCATATGAGAAGATAAAATAAAATTCATGCATGGAGTACTGGTACCAAACATGCATGACTTTACCTGCAGGTACTGGTCCCTGGTCAACGACATGGTTTGGGCTTGTTGCTTGGTCACCTTCTCCCCAAGGACAGAGCCGTGGTAGCTGACGATGGCCTAGATTCAGGCCTCATAGTGCATGTCCACGACGAGCTTCTTACAGCTCGTGGTGGCCACCACATCCGCCCTAGCCTCGTATCCAGCCTCGCATCTAAAGAAATCCTAAATACAAAAACGATGTATCCATACATTATTTCAAGAATTTGCAACGAATGCAACATATTTTACATTATACTAAGACTTACCCACATCTCTTGCTTTACCCGCTCCGCCTTGTTATTGAATTCCCGGCCGTCTCGGTCTACTGCATCGGGGGCGACGGCGTAGTGGTCGAAGGTGTAGGCTGGGCCCGTCACTCCGGTGTACTCAACCAGTCTAGGGTTACTAAGTCAACACCATCGGAAGGCGCAAGTTCGTCATTAATGTCATTGCCTTCAAGGATTACTAAGTCATTATCATTTTGCACCTCATCATCCTCCTCATCAACAAGCATTTCAATATCTACGTCCATTCCAATAGCTTTGGTTAAGTCTATCTCAAATCGCCCTTCTAGACCATCTTCTTGGAAGAACACTCCATCATATGTGTCCGGGTCTAAGTTATAATCTTCATCGTTAGGAATAGGTAACCTCCTATGCAGCGATACCTTATACACAACATCCCAACCCTTAAGATGTTCTTTTGTTTGGCACGCATATGGGAGATAATACACTTGTGTGGCCTGTTGGGCCACGATATAGACATCGTCTCCTGGTAAGGTGGAGTCTTATCGAATTTCGACTATCCCAAGATTAGAATGTGTCTGTCTCGTCACTTGAGGGTCAAACCAATGACATTTGAATATCACTGGAGTAAGAGGTTTGGAACCATAAAAATTGAGCTCATATATTTCTTCGATTCGTCCAAAATAATCGACATCGTCAAGGCCGGGCGTAAAGACTCCAGAACACGTTGTTTTCCGATTAGGACGACTTTGGTCGTTGTTTGTTGTGCGAAAACGGTATCCATTGACGTCATACCCAGAATATTTCTTGACCATGTAAGCAAAGTCGTTGGCTACTTGTCTCAACTCGGCACTCATAGACGGATCTCTTTGGCCCTGCAAGTATTCTCAAGTTAAAAGAAGCTAAATTGAGTTCATAGACGGATCTCTTTGACAAACTAAGAACGTACCTTACGTTTGAACCAGGAAATGAAATTGGGCAACCCATTTCTCACACCCTTTCTAAGAAGAGTGTCATATTCCTGTGGAGTGGGGTCCCTTGATCGACGCCAGAATTCATGAAGAAATTGTTCCATGTATGGCGTCACCTCTTCAAGGTTGGTCAATACATATAGCATCATATGCCGCCAATCTTCATGTGTCAGGGTCTTGGTGGTCGAGCCACTTGCGCTTCCGAGTTGGCCTCGAAATATGCTAAGGTTTGATTCATTGTTGCCATCATTGTAACGAGGGGGTGGATTATGCACACTCGAGAGTTTGTCACCATAATAAGTTGTTGTGAAGTTTGACACCTCCTCTAGAATGTATGCCTCTGTAATGGAAGCCTCGATTTTGCATTTATTTCTACATTTCTTTCGAATAGTCTTTAGACATCTCTCGATTGGATAGCACCAATGTCCCTGCACGGGCCCCCCCATTCGTGCCTCATAGGGGAGATGAAGAATCAAATGCTGCCTTGGATTGAAGAAGCCGGGTGGAAATATCTTCTCAAGCTTACACAGTAACACGGGTGCCAATCTTTCCAAGTCTGCAACCACGGTCCGAGATAACTCTTTTGCACAAAGCTGATGGAAGAAATAGCTCAACTCTGAAAGCGCTAGCCAGACATGCTCAGGGACATAGCCTCGAACCATCGCAGGAAGAATCCGTTCAATCCATATGTGGAATTCATGACTCTTCATCCCTAAGACTCGCATAGTAGATAAGTTCACCCCCCTACTTAGGTTAGCTGCATACCCATCAGGGAACATCAACAACTTGATCCACTAAAGTACTTCCTTCCTCTAGGCCCTGCTTAGGACGAAATCGGCCTTAGGCCTTCTCCATGTCTTTCCACCACTTGGCGGCTTCATCTCTTGGTTTGGTCTATCACATAACGCTGCCAGATCCACTCTTGCCTTTACGTTATCCTTTGACTTATCAGGAATGTCCATAATTGTTGCCCATAATGCCTCGGCAACATTCTTTTCAGTGTGCATCACATCAATGTTGTGTGGAAGGAGCAGGTCGTCATAATAGGGGAGCCGAGTCAAGGCAGACTTATGTGTCCACATATGCTGCTCACCATATCCCACAAAACCACCTTCTATATTGGCCACGAGCCCATCTATCTGTTGACAAATTTCGGCACCAGTCATCGTTGCAGGTGGGCGGTCTGTAACTACGACACCTTTCGTAAAGTTCTTGATGTCTAGGCGGAATGGATGGTCAGGAGGGAGAAATTGTCGATGTTTATCGAAGGACGAATATTTTTCCACCCTTTTTCAACCAAATGAACTTGAGAGCTTCCTTACAAACTGGGCATGGGAACTTACCGTGAACACACCAGGCGCAGAATAGACCATACGCCGGTAAGTCATGCATGGAGTACTGGTACCAAACACGCATTCTGAAGTTTGTCTTCGTAGCTCGGTCATACGTCCATACCCCTTCCTCCCAGGCACGTACCAATTCATCGATCAAAGGCTCCATGTACACACCCATTTTATTCCCCGGGTGTCCGGGAATTATCAACGACACGAATATATTCTGCCTTTGAAAGCACACACCAGAGGGGAGATTGATTAGGATAACAAACACGGGCCAACATGTGTACGGGGCAGCGCTCGTTCCATAGGGATTGAACCCATCTGTGGCCAGCGCAACACGTACATTACGAGCCTCTTCGGCTTTCTCACGATGAATAGCATCAAAGTGTTTCCATGCTTCACCATCAGATGCGTGCACCATCTTGTCAGGATTGTATCGTTTTCCATTTTTGTGCCATGTCATCTGTTTCGCGGATTCCTCTGTCATGTACAGACACTGGATCCTAGAAATGAACGGAAGGTGTCGTAGGATTGTCAAGGGGATGTCGAGCTGCCACTTCTGTCCATCACCAGAGTCTACCTCCATGAACCTAGACGATTTACACATGGGATAGTACTTTGCCTCCGCGTATTCTTTACTAAATAGCACGCAGCCCTTCGGACAAGCATGAATCTGCTCATACGTCATCTTGAGTGCACGAAGGAGTTTCTGTGCCTCGTACATGCTCTTTGGCAGAAACTGATCATCCGGAAGCAGGCTCCCAATAACCATCAACAAGCCATCGAATGCGTCTCTACTCATGTTGTACTGTGACTTGAATGCCATTACATGCCCAATGGCATCCAGTTGAGAAACCTTTGTCTAGCTGTGAAGGGGCTTCTGTGTCGCGTCAAACATGTCATAGAACACCTTTGCAGTCGGCTCTGGCTCGTCATCCATACATCCTCTCGTGTATTGTGCCTCCTGATAGTCGTTCAACATATCCGCTACCCCCGCATCCGCATCATAATCCTCGACATGTTGTCTCAGCACTTCCTCTCTCGTACGATGCACTTCACCATGAAAGATCCACCGAGTATAGCCCGGCGTAAACCCATTCTTCCAAATATGTTCTACCATGGTCTTCTTTGGTTTTCTTTTCCGGTTGGCACATTTGATGCACGGGCATGGGACTAGACTCGCTCCTTTAGCAGCTTTGCCAATATGCTTGTTCCACGAAATCATCAGTCTTTCTATTCCATTCAGGGGTGACATCGTTCCTTCCTCTACGGCCCGTGTACATCCACTCACGGTCCTCCATCCTCTAACAGAAGCCTAGCAATAGAAAATTTCGGCACCACCTCCCCTGCACGGGGAGGTTTCGAAATCCTACAAATAAAACTATCAGCACGATGGCTGACATACACGCATAATTCAACGGCACGATGGCCAGCAATCACACACACACATACACACACACACACACACACACACACACACACACACACATATATATATATATATATATTCAATCCATGAAACTATAGTACGCATAATTCAACGACACGATTTACATATTTCATTCACAAATTTTCAACGAGACTATAGCCTAACTTACATGATTTACATATCCTATCATTCACAAATTTACATGATTTATACATTTTATCATCTAATCAATAATAAATATAAATTGACATATAATAAATTTATACCTCGTGTGGGGGCGACGATGGTACGCGTGGCGTGGCCGGGCGGCAGTGGCAGCGCGCGAGGAGGCGGCCTCCGGCGGCGGTGGTGCGCGTGGGGCCGGCGATGGTGTGTGTGGCGGGGCCGGGCGACGGTGGTGCGTGGGGGTGGTGGGGCGTGGGGGCGGCGCGGGGAGGCGCGGCAGGGAGGGGCCGAGACGGCGAGGAGCGGCGGAGGGTGCGGCCAAGCGCGGGGAGCGGCGGCGTCGACGGCGGGGAGTGGCGACGGCGAGGGAGTGAGTGAGTGAGAAGGAGAAGGAGAAGGAGAAGGGCTCTCGGGTACGTTATGTTTTAGTCCTTTGCCGAGTGCCCGATCGCGGGCACTCGGCAAAGGCTTTTTTTAATTTAAAAATAGTCTTTGTCGAGTGCCAGATCGCCGGCACTCGGCAAACAGGTCTTTGTCGAGTGCCTACTGACAGGCACTCGGCAAAGTATGTATTTAGGATCTTTGCCGAGTGCCCCACGTCAGACACTTGGCAAATAAGGTCTTTACCGAGTGTCACCTTTAGACACTCGGCAAAGCATATTTCTATTTTTTCTCCTACCAAACTTTTTGTGATGTGTCGTTCCCTACACTATGTAGACCTACATGTACCATTTTGGGACAATTATAACAGAGTTTTCAATAGGTAGTAGATTTAGTTCGGTTATTTGCATTTCTTCGGAAAATTCATATTTGAACTGCAGGTCACTCGAAACTTGGAAAACCGTGCATGAAAAAATGATATTCATGCTACTTATCACAAGTTACCACCGATTTCAGGAGCGGACCGGAAACTTCGAGCAACATGCTCACTAAACATGGCTGTCAACTTGCCATCCACATGTTTAAAATTTGTATAAAACACAAACAAAGTCAGAAAATCATTAAACTTGTCCACGTGTCATGATATCATATATAGAGGTTGTGATAAAAATTTGAGAAAGTTTTGAGAAAGTTATGACACATTATGTGTAGAAACATAAGAGATCCACACATGAAACCATAGAGATCCACACATGATGTCTTTGGTTTCTACACATAGTGTGTCACAGGTTTCTTGAAATTTCTCAAAATTTTATTACAGCCTCTATATATGATATCATGACACATGGACAACTTTCATGATTTTCTGACTTTGTTTCTGTTTTATACAATTTTTAAACATGTGGATGGCAAGTTCACGGCCATGTTTAGTGAGCATGTTGCTCGAAGTTTCTGATCCGCTCCTAAAATCGGTCGTAACTTGTGCTAAGTAGCATGGATATCATTTTTTCATGCACAGTTTTTCAAGTTTCGAGTGACATGCAGTTCAAATATGAATTTTCCGAAGAAATTCAAATAAACGAACTAAATCTACTACATATTGAAAACCCTGTTATAATTGTCCCAAAATGGTACATGTAGGTCTACATAGTGTAGGAACATACCACAAAAAGTTTGGTTGCCAAAATTTAAAAAATAAACATATGCTTTGCCGAGTGTCCACTCGGTAAAGAGATCTTTGCCGAGTGCCAGATATTTGGCACTCGGCAAAGGTTGACGGCCGTCAGCTTTAGACGGCCACTGACGGCCCTTTGCCGAGCGCCACCTTTGCCGAGTGTTCGCCGCTCGTCAAATATGTCTTTGCCGAGTGTGTTTCTGTGCCGAGTGTCCTGCACTCTGTAAACGAGCTCGTTACCGAGAGCAGGACTTTGCCGAGTGCCCGAGAAAAAAGCACTCGGCAAAGCGCATGGCACTCGGCAAAGGCCCGGATTCCGGTAGTGATACTATTTTTCATCATTCGGTTGGTGGCATCACGTAACACTACCCGAAATGCGTTCTTTACCGAATGTTTAGAGTTATTTACCGATTGCAAAATCTCGGACACTCGGCAAAGATTGATTTGTCGAGTGTTACTCTCGACAAACAACGACACTCGGCAACGTCCCTCTTTGTCGAGTGCCAACCACTCAGCATCCAAATTAAAGACGCTCGGTAAAGGCCTGTTTGCCAAGTGTCCAATTCTTGACAAACATTGGTACTAGGCAAAGTCTCCTTCTTTGCCAAGTGCATGTTTGAACACTCGGCAAAGAAACTGACGTAGGGGCCCAATGGAGCTCCCTCCCCCGAGTGTTTGCTGGCCTATCACTCGGTAAAGGCTTCGTAAACCACGCTTGGCGTCATCATGGTTACTTTTCTTTGTCGAGTACCCGACATAAAGTATTCGACAAAGAGGTTGTTGCCGATAAACTATTCACGTAGTCCTCTCTACACTCGGCAAAGCGTTTGTTGATTGTTATAAAAGCTTTGTCGAGTGCCGCAGGCACTCTACAAAGAACTTTATTCCGGTAGTGTAATAATTGTCCCTTTCTTTTCTATGGTTTTATTATTTTTCTCTTATCTACTTGATATGCCACAAGAGAACATGCTATGTCTTTTAGAATGTGTTTAGTGAAATAGTTACCTATATATTTTAGCGTTGAATATAAGACAGCTAGTATGAATTTTCATACTATATGCAGGATCTCACTACTATCATAACATTTTTTAGAATACGTTTTGTCTAAAAGATGTGCATGCACCTCTAGAATTTCTTTTGAGATAATAATTCCATGTCCTCATGCCTACAAATTGCGACAAGATGAAGTTTTTAACGTCGATGATGAGATGCTTGTGACGACTTTGTTAATATCGAGATTCCAACCTCCTGCCTTAATTAAGTTGCCTTAAGTTTCTGAGCGGCCTATAAGGAAACAAAAACCCAAGACACTTTTCTATAAGGCCCCTTTGTTTCCCTTTGTTTTGAGGAGTTGGAATATAACTAATGGAGTAGGCTATTTTTTTAGAATGTGACATTCCGCAACTTTCCAACGTTTATATATAAGCCTATCTTAAATTCATTGGGTGATATATGGAAATTGATTCTATAGATTTACATGCTAACTTTCTAATGTATAATTTATAACACACTCTTCTAATTGTTTCTCTACAACATAAATGTAGTGTATAACTATCTCTGTCATATGTTTTAGGATAATATACAAATATTATATATATATATTAACTTAATTAGTTTTGTCTAAATTATAATTATTAGAATGAAATTTAATTCCAACAAAACAAACGGGGCCTAAAAAAATTTATGATTCCACATTGTAATGAATATTGTGACTCATGAGAGCATCCCAACCATGCATGCTCTCTCATGCATCAACAATTCACCATCCAACATAATAGATACAAATGAAAGATCCACTTGCACGAGGTCGCACCAAGAAACTACAAGAGCCTAACTGATTATAATTTCAACACTTCTGAGGATATTATACCATCCACTACAGAAAACGTATAAATTTTCGTGGGCCAGAATATTTTCATCGGCCGGCCCATGAAAATACGGCAGTTATTTTCGACGGCCTCTTGACCGACGAAAATGTGGAATATTTCCATGGGATAGGGAATATTTTTGTCGGCGGGCCCACGAAAATACGACAGTTATTTTTGACGGCCTCTTTACCGACGAAAATGTGGAATATTTTCGTGGGCCGACCCTTGCCGACGAAAATAACCTCTTGACCGACCACTATTTTTGTCGGCCTCAGCCCGGCCGGCGAAAATAAAGGCCCCTAAATCGTCCCCCGGTCGCTCGATTTGAATCACACGCCAGCCGCCGCCCGCTGCCGCCCACACGCCCGCCGCCGTCCAACGCCGCGCCCGCACGGCCGCCGCCCAATGCCGCCCAACGGCGCCCAACACCGCCACACGCCCGCCACGCCGCTCAACGCCGGCCGCCCACACGCCCGCTGCCATCCAACGCCGCCCAACGCCCGCCCGCCGCCCACACGCCCGTCGTCGCCCAACGCCGCGCTCGCACGGCCGCCGCCCAACACCGCCCAACGGCGCCCAATGCCCGCCGCCCGCGACGCCCAACGCCGCACCCCACACGCCCGCCGCGCCGCTCAACGCCCGCACGCCCGCCGCCCACACGCCCGCCGTGCCCCTCGCCACGCCGCCCAACGCCGCGCCCGCCCCTCGAGCTCGCGGTCGCGCTCGTCTCAGGTAACCCAGCCGTCGTGCTAATTGTCTTTGTTTAGATAAGGATGGAATATAGCTATGTTGTCTATTTGATTAGATATGGTAGTTCATGAATTTGGAGATACATATAGCTATGTTGTCTATTTGATTGGATGGATGGAATATAGGTTAACGCCACTATTATTTTAATTGGCATGTAAAACATGTACTAATCAACATATTATTGCTTATTAAAATTAATCTGTAGAAGTAATTTGGAACACAGGATTAACTTTTTAAAATTTGGTGTGTTTAGTTATACGTGCCGATGAAATGATGTAATAACATGTAGCGATTATTCTTTGTGACCTACGGGCCTAGTTTGAGATGGCTCTCAAACAGGCTTCGGCTTCTATAGAAGTTATTTTTTAATGTTTAGAGTTGAGTTTTAATCGTTAACCGTAGCGAACCATATGCGTCACCCGTTCGGGAACGGTGAACGTCACATTGGCTTGTGAGGTTCGCCGTTCCGGAATTGTCCACGTATTTTGGATAGCCTGAGAGTGTAGGTCGATGCTTGTGATTTCTGACATGTTCCTTACGATTGACGCGGAATTTCGGTTGTGTAACCCAGTTGTTCTCCAACACACCATGTTCAGGCATGTGCTTGGAGAGCAGCGGGGTTATGCTGCCGAAATTTCGCGGCAATCGTAGGCTACATGTCACAAATCACAAGCATCGGCCTACACTCTTGGGTGGGTTTAGGGCCTTTACCTAATAGGGAGTTCACCTAAGCCACGGACGATCGTTGATGTTCTTTGTCTTTTGTTTAGCCTTTGAAATGGACGGTGATCGAAGGGTGATGTATGATGGGTGGAGAAAGGATGGGGCACATTCGAATGAATGGATGGTTGTAACAAAGATTTTTCTTGAGCACGCTTTCAAAGATGCAACTGGTCGTCTAGTGAAGTGTCCTTGCAATCGCTGCGAGAACAAGTGGCCTCAGAAGAAGGAAGAAATGGAGAAACACCTTTGCAAAAGTGGGTTTATGCCGAACTACCTTGTATGGTACCGGCATGGAGAGTCTATTGGACATGTTGACGTGGAGGTGGAACTTGATGACGATCATGATAGGATGGACGACATGTTGCATGATCTTGGTAGGGAGGTTGAAATGAACGTTGAGGAGCTAGGGCAGCTTCCACGCGATGCTCAGGAATTCTTCCGGCTACTCGCCGCAGGAGAAGAGAGACTGCACGAGCACACTCAGATGTCAGTTCTTGGGACTCTCACAAGACTAATGGCGATAAAGTCGAAGCACAACATTTCAAACAGTGCTTACAACGACATCGTCCAACTGATGGGCGAGGTTCTCCCGGAGAATCATAAGTTGCCAAAGAATATGTACTTCGCAAAGAAGATGTTGGCTGGTCTTAGGATGACATATGAGAAGATCGATGTGTGTCCCAACAGTTGTATGCTATTCTTTGAGGAGGATGACAAGCTGGACCGTTGTAAGCATTGCGAAGCTTCTAGATATGTTGAGGTGACAAATGATGAGGGTGAATTGGTAGTTACGAAGGTCGCAGCTAAGGAACTTCGTCGGTTGCCCATCATTCCTCGGCTTTCAAGGTTGTTCCTCAACAAGGAAATAGCTCTGCATATGACGTGGCCAAAGAATGGTGTACGTCTCGTCACTGATCCAGACATAATGGTCCATCCGTCGGACGGTGATGCGTGGAAGGCATTTGACGAGTTTGATCCCGAATTTGCAAACGACCCTAGGAGTGTATGGCTTGGTCTATCGACGGACGGATTCACACCTTTCAATAGCAGTGCAAGCCCTTACTCGTGTTGGCCTGTCTTCATTGTGCCATATAATCTTCCTCCTGAGTTGGTCAATAAAGAAGAGTTCATGTTCCTTGCACTAGTCATCTCAGGCCTCAAGCATCTAGGGCCAAAGCTGAATATGTTTGTTCGCCCTTTAATTGAAGAGCTGAAACAATTGTGGAGAGGTGTGAAGGCTTATGACAGCCATACTGAAAAGGAGTTTACCATGTGCGCTGCTTATTTGTGGTCAGTGCATGATCTGCTTGCGTATGGAGATTGGTCTAGATGGTGTGTTCATGGTCGGTTGTGCTGTCCCATATGTATGAATGATACGGATGCATTCAGATTGAAGCATGGTGGGAAAGTGTCATTCTTTGATGCTCATCGACGTTGGACTCCATTCAAGCATGATTTCAGGAGTTCGCTTACTGCATTCAGAAGTGGAGCCAAAATCAGAAATGGGCCACCAAAGAGGCAAACTACACCGCAGATAATGGCATGGCATGCTCGTGTGAAGCCAGGAGAAAATGATAGGTTCCAAGGCTACGGGGAGGACCACAACTGGACCCATATTTCATCAATATGGGAGCTTCCGTATGCAAAAGCCTTGATCATGCCGCACAACATACACTTGATGCACCAAGAGCGTAACGTTGCTGAAAGCATCATAAGCACATGTTTCGATGTGACTGATAAAACGAAAGATAATATGAAGGCAAGAAAAGACATGGCTGAAATTTGTAAGAGGCCGATGCTCGAGTTGAAAGTAAGCGATAAAGGACATGAGAGTAGGCCGCGAGCTGATTACTGCCTCAAGCCGGATGAAAGGAAATAAATATTTAAGTGGTTGAAGAATCTGAAATTTCTAGATCGATATGCGGCAAATCTAAAACGGGCAGTCAATCTGAAGACCGGTAAATTGATCGGTTTGAAAAGCCATGACTACCATATTATTATGGAGAGGTTGATGCCCGTGATGTTTCGAGGCTATTTTAAGGATGAGCTTTGGAGCATATTTGCAGAGCTGAGTTACTTCTATAGGGAAGTATGCGTAAAGACGGTATCGAAGAGGTTGATGCAGAAATTTGAGAAAGAAATTCCAATTCTTATTTGTAAATTTGAAAAGGTTTTCTCGCCAGGATTCTTCAATGTGATGCAACATCTAATTGTGCATTTGGCTTGGGAAGCTTTGGTAGGCAAACCAGTGCAATTCAGGTGGATGTATCCTGTAGAAAGGGCATTGAAAAAGCTCAGGGCGTCTGTTCGCAACAAGGCTAGAGTCGAAGGGTGTATTACGGAGGCTTTTGCCCTTAAGGAGATATCTCAATTCTCAACCAGGTATTTCGCTCGAGCCAACAATGTGTTTGCGCCTTCAGTGCGACTTCATGTCAAAAATGAATCACCCCAAAGCACCCTTCAGATTTTTGCGAATCCGGGTAAAGCAGTTGGAAAAGGGAGTGTACGTCACATTGAAGCATGAGATTTGAACACGCTAATGCTATATATGTATAGCAATATTGACAGCACACAGGAGGCATTCGAGTAAGTTTTCCTCATAGTTACGTCCATTTTCTCATCTCATAATTTCTATAGTGTGTAATCTCCATGTTTCTAATATGTCCAACATGTTTGATGAAGAATGTTGGAAATCTACTAGTAAACCTATGGCCATCCAATTAGAAAATCTTCGATGTGATGGGTTGAAAGGTGGCCCAAACTTCGTGCAGTGGTTCGTAATTATGTTAGTAATTGTCGTTCTCTCATTGTCCATACTTAATCTTTGAATTTTGGACTTGGAAGATATAATGCATATACTAATTCCTTGTATAGGTTTCCAAAAACTCTGTGCACCCAGACTTGCAGCAAATGGCACATATCTCTGTGTCCGTCAGGAACTATACTCGCTATGATGTAAATGGATATCGCTTCCGAACCGCGAAATTGGAGAAGAGTCGACCATTGGTAGCCACCACCAATAGTGGTGTGTTGGCAAGTTCATATGTTGACGATGACAAAGTAGTGGACTATTACGGTGTTCTTCAAAACATTGTAGAGTTGATTTTCGATGGCCCCAAGGAACTTAAAGTCGTGTTTTTCGAGTGCGACTGGTTTGATGCTCATAGTGGGACTCGTGTAGACAAGTATGGTAATGTCGAGGTGAAGCATAGCTCTAGGATTCCGAGCAGTATGAGCGATGTTGTCCTTGCAAATCAGGCAAAACAGGTGTACTACTTGCCATATCCTCACCCAAGCCTTAGGGCTTGGTGGGTTGCAATCAAAGTCAATCCACAAGTCTTCGCTCCTGAGAGTGCTGACTACGTGAGTACGAGCAGGGACAACGATGATGATGTTTTTCAACCAGAAGCGGCGTCGAATCAAGACATAGCTCACCGATTCCATGTGACCAATGGAGAAGGCCTTGAAAATCTCTGTAGCAATTCAAGCGACTTAATTGAAGAACCTAGCTCAAAGCGCAAACGACCTGTCGTCGTTAGAAGATCAGTAAGGATCCAACGAATCAAGAGCGTATGAATAAACAACAAGCCGAAGAAGCATCATCGGATGCGGATGACTTTTGATTAGTATGTTTCTTTTAGTTAATCAATTAAGCTATGTATTGCAATTTTCACATTATTAATTTTCATATTATTTGTTTCATATACTGTGGTTTGACATTAATTTATCTACAGTTGAACATGTTCAAGCATAGGAGATCGAGGAGGAGTGGGGGCAACGCGGCCAGCGAGGACAGCTCTGGCAGTGGGCTTTTTCAGGGCACCTCACAGAGCCGACGGAGGCAGCAGCAGCTAGCAGCTTCTCGACTATCTAAACGAAGTGCAGGGTGAGGAGGGTGAGCAGGAGGCTCCTCAGCAGGATGCTCATGTGCAGGGTGAGGAGGGTGAGCAGGAGGCTCATGTGCAGGATGAGGAGGTTGACCCTATGGGGGCAGGCAGCGGGCAACGCGTCGGATGGTTCTTTTTCTACGTCCTTCAGGTATTATTAATTAATGTTGATTCAACTTACTTATGCATATTAGTTTTTAATCATTTCATCATATTGAATTTACTTGTATACTTAGGTATAAGAAGAGCAATGCGCTTGGTCCGAGACCTGCCGAGAGGAGGCTCATCCGGCCGCATGGAGAATGGTGGGGCTTATTTCTGTTGTGTTAATTTTTTAATTTGAACATGATTGCACTGGTTTACTTGTTTTATTAATGTTTGTAGGTCATGGGAAGACTTGACTTGGGACGGTACAGGCAGACGTCCCAAGGTGAACGAGGTGTTAGGTAGCCTCTGTCGCTTCTACTACCCTAGCATGGTGGAGCTCAATGGCGAGAGGTTCGCGGCTATGCAGTGGGCCGACTGGGGTCTGAAGGACTATGTCCAGCCAGGGGAGCCAGGGGAAGGTAGTAGCGGAGGGGGAACTTCAGAACAAAGACGAAGGACTTGTCAGGTGGCTATGTGGGACGAGTTCTGGGTGAGTTTACTTTCGTATATAAGCAATTCACTGAATTATTGCTTCTCCTAATCTTACTTTAACTTAACATCTCCGTTGATATGTAGGAGAGGTTCCAATTGCCGAATGAGATCGAGGAGGATCAGGCTCAGTGGGCACGTGTGAAGAGGCACTTTCGGAAGTGCGCTGATAAGGTCATCAAGGATGCCATGTACAATGCTCGCATCGCTGCCGTCAACTACTACTACAAGAAGATAAAGGGGCAGAACATGAGCAAATCAAAAGGGGCCAATGAGATCTACCTCACAGAGGAGCAGTACCTAGAGAGCGTTGTGGATTGGCTTACGAAGGACATGGAAGCCTGGAGGTGATTGGCTAACAGATGGGCGTCGCCTGAGTGGATTGCAGAGTCCCGGAAGCATCGTGCCACAGGTACGGTGTCGATGGACACCTTGGTACAGCATGCCGCATGGTAAGTATATAAATCAAACTTGTATGTTACATCTATGAAAATTCTATGGTTTAACTCTTCTTTTTCATGCAGGAAGCTGAAAGTAGAGTGGCTCCAAGTTTTATGGAGGTTTACGTCCGTGGTCACCGTGGCCCTGATCCGGCGAACCCTGATGTGCTATGCAGCGAGGCGGCAAGGGAGAAAATGGTAAACAAGTTTGTATTTACGAATTAAATTGCATGTTTTCTGTCTAACTCCAACTCTAACTTTCTTTGCAGAATGCATATGGGGAGGAAATTACTCAACGCCATGGGCCTGACTTTGACTGGATGCATTCGGACTTAGATGCCTCGGCGTTGTACCTCAGTGGTGGGGATAGAAAGCATGGCAGGTGAGGTGTTTGTGTTTGATTCAACAATTTCATTAACAAGAATGTGTCCACTTAATGGCTCAACTATGTGTATCATGCAGGTTTTCCTTTGGCACCAGCGTTGTGGAGTATAACAGGACAATAGGTCAAGGGAAGGCATCGTCTTCGGCAGGGAGTTCTCGCTCCTCCAGGTCTGCTCGAGAGGCTCAGCTGGAGGAGGAGACTTGGGCAGCACAGGAGCAGGCTCGAGCAGCACAGCAGGAGGCTCGAGCAGCGTAGGAGCAGGTCGGACAGCTGACGCAGTATATGGCTTCTTATTTTCAGGTAATTCGTCTATCTCATCATGTATCATTGAATTCAAAGTATAATGTTGCGATTCTAGCGTTTCATCCATTTGCAGGAAATGACTACTCGACTCGGCCCTGATATGAACTTGCCCGCTTTTCGCCCTCCCCAGGTAACACTATCTGAACACTTCAATTCCATGGCAACTCTTTTTTATTATTAAAAATGGCTCGCAGGCACAAGGATGGGGACAGTGGCCAGGACAAGCTCCAGCGTCGCAGCCACTGTGGACCGGTGTTAGGTGGACGTAGGCACCTCCAGGCACTTGGACGGTTCCACCACCCCAAGGATCGCAACCAGCCCCGGGATGGGTGCCATCGGTCTCCCAGCCACCGCCGGGCTCTCAGCCATTTCAAGTGTGGATGGCACCACCACCGACAGGGTGGGTGCCACCACCTCAGGGGTGGCCAGCACAACACTACCCGTGGATGCATGCACAGCCTCCTCAGCACAATGGATCATAGGTGACGTTCCATGTTTAGTTTTATGCAAATAGTGACCAAACATAGCAATGTATAGGTATAGGGATAGCAAAACACAACCTTATTTGAATGATTGATGAATTGCAGGGTTCAGTGTCACATGCTCAGGGATCGGAGGGTGTTGTCAACATCCAAGACTACCTCGTCCATGGTTCCGGAGGGAGTGGCCACCTTCCTGGTGGCAGAGGAGGGAGTGGCCAAAACTCCCACAGCCCGCAGGAGTGAGACTTGTCGTGAGTGAGTTTGTTTATGGACTATGTATGGACTTTATTATGGATGTGATTGTGGTATTGAAACTATGTTTGAAACAGTTATGGACTATGTTTGAAACAATTATGGTATTGATTGTGGATGTGGTTTGTGAATTCTGTATTGAAACTGTTTATTGTATATGTGATTGTGGATTATGTGTATTTTGCTGTGAATTAAAAGGTGCAGAAAAATCTGTTTGGGGGGGTACCATGAATTTTTCGTCGACCTGCACGGAGGCCGACGAAAATACATGCAGGCCGAGCCAGCTATTTTCGTGGGCACGTGGAAGCCGACGAAAATAAAGCACCCTATTTTCGTCGGCCACCGTGGCCGACGAAAATACCCCGCCGAGCACCTATTTTCGTCGACCTTGGGGAAGTCGACGAAAATAAGTCATTTACGTCGGTACCGACGAAAATAGTTGCACATTTTCGTCGAATATATTTTCGGAGTCTATTTTCGTTGGCATGCCGATGAAAATAGACTTTTTTCGTCGGTTTACGCTTATTTTCGTGGGTTTTTGGCCCACGAAAATTTATGCGTTTCCTATAGTGATCTTAGTGTTCTACATTGATATTACTTAGGTTTACACATGAGTAGGTTGAAGATACATGGCCTAAATTTCAAGATATAGTCCGGCAAGTGGACCAAAGTGATGAGGAAGGACAACCGGTCCAGTCTGATAGAACCATCCAAAAGAAATGACCATAGGTCCAGTCTGATAGAATCATTCAAAAGAAACAACAATAAGACATGATTTCTAAAAGATATGTAGGTTTATGATGATTTGATAGAAAGCTTATGAAGTCTAGTTTCTAATGTACCTTAGTTTGACTAGTTCTTTGTTTTAGTTAAGAGATTCGAGTGGTTTACTGCATACTGGTTAGACCTCTAGAATATGACAGTATCATAACAAAGAAAATAGCTCACGAATCCTGAAGGCTATGGAGGTTAACGAGGACTTTTTGGAAATCTTATTAAGTCTAATTACAATTACACCATGTTCGACTAGTTTGGATACCCCAATATGAATCCTGAAGGTTATGGAGGTTAACGAGCACTTTTTGGAAATCTTATTAGGTCTAATTACAATTACACCATGTTCGACTAGTTTGGATACCCCAATGTTGAGATTCAACTGGTTTAGTGGAGACTAGTCAGAAAGTCAATTGTATTCTTGATGATTTATCTATGTTCTATACCATTCTACAATGTTTCATGGTGCATGTTGCACTTGATTCTATGGTTCACTAAGTTAACTTTCCAACATGGAAAATGACACATCATTTTGACTTCTTAAGATGGTGTAATTGCCAAATTATTGAAGACTGCTTAAAATTGCCAAATCATTGTGATCCTATAAGATATATTAGAATTTTATCATCCCCTTTTTACTTTTGGAGTCTCTCTATGATCCCAAATAGTCTTTCCAAGAAAATTAGAGGGCTCATCTTCTGCTGCTACTCCTGTTAAGCATGCCCCATTGTAGTATTATCGAAGGAACTATATGTAGCAAACCCAAAAATATTGTCATCATCCTTTTCTTCTTCATCGTCTTTTATTATAACCCCTCTTTCTTCTTTCTTGGTACAATAAATATAGCTAGACATGAAAGCCAACCTAAACAAGTATTGTGAAGGCTCCTTGAGAAAGCATAATGCTTCACATTCTTACATACAAGTATAGAACACTTGGGCAACATATGAAATCATTCGTCTTATTTGCCTGAACCACATTTAGAAAATCATGCATGCCATCAATGAAGCCTTGGGAGCGTTAGTCTATGTTATGCATTCATTGTCGGTTCTTCTACATTATTATATGATAATATCAAAACTTCAATATGTCAACATTTTCAAATATGATCGGACCCAAATTATCTATTCACAACATGATTAATAAAAGGTCCAAAATACCCAATACAAAAACATTAGTAGTTAATGAAATTAAAGGTCTAAAATATCTACTACACAACATGATTAATTAATTGAAATCACACGATATAGTTAATATCAAACATCCTTTCGAGGCAAAGACAAAGGCTTAGTAGTCAGTGTAATGTTTGTGCCTACTACTGTAGTTGTTTAATTGGAACATTAAATCGTTGATAAAACGTAGACAATCCCAAATAATGCTAAAAACTAAATTTAAAATGCACTTCAACATGATAAGGATTTTACATTCAATTTGAACTAAACAAGACAAATACTTTGTCACATCTTTCATCGATGGTCTTCTTCTAATTCACCTCTTTATGCATAGGTACACTCTCATTAGATTCGATTTAAATTGTACTAGATATCTCAGGCTAAATGTTGATATAGTTTGGGACCGAATGTACCACTTTAGACCCAGATAGAGCCAACGACCAAAACTAAAGTTTCTTTGTATTCGTTTGTGGTGCTAAGTGTTAGACTCAAGACTAATAGTAATGCTAATCCTTGGTGTAATAATATATAACAACATGCACTAAAGAAAGAAACCAAAGATCCATTCTTTTCACTAGTATACAGAAGCTCTATAGAGGCAGTTTGTAACACATTTTCACTGGCGTTTTTTAGAACGGCCTGCGTTGTGGGCCAGTTGAAATCGATTTTCCACTGGCGATTATTTTAGAACCACCAATGGAAATGGTATTTTCATTGGCGGTTCTCTTAACCAAACGCCAGTGTAAATAACTTTCTATGACGGTTGTGTTAAGAGAATCGCTAGTGGAAAAGTTTTCACACCTAAGCTTTTATAACACCCTAAAATTCTATTTTGGGTAAATTAGGAAAGCTCATTTTGTGACTCAAAAAAATATTTTCAAATAAGAGATTATATAAAATATTCTTATTTGAATTAAATTACCCTTCTTAAAAATATATAGTTAATGACTATCCTCTAAAATAATTAAGTAAATCTATCTTAATCTAGCTTTCATATAAGAAGTTACACTCTCTTAAAAATAATTATATGAAGGATATAGATTTAGGTTATTGTTAATATAAACTTTGGCTATGTAATTGAACTATTTTCTTAAGCTAAATATTATGGTGAGGTACATTGAATAAATCATACTTTATTGAATAGTATGTTTTGTTTCAGGGACAAAAGAATTAAAAAAATGTATATATATAATAATCGCATTGTTATGCTGAGACTTCTATTTGATACATCTAATATATGCTTGAAGTTCATAATCAAACTTGGATTTGAAATAAGAAAAAAAAGAAGAAAACAGAAAAAAGAAATGAAAAATGGGCAAACTGGTTCTTGGGCTATTTTCCCTCCCCCTTGGCCCAGTTACCCTTTCCCACCGCCCTGGCCCACTCCCAACTCACCCCCACGCCAGCCCACCTCCACCTCTGTCATCGCTGACATGTGGTCCCCATTGGTCGGCCACTCCGCACACACGATCTAGCGATGGGCCGCTGGCTTGTGGGCCTGATAGGCCAGCGTTCCGCGTGCGCGTATCTGTCTCGGCCGAAACCAACATGTGGAGCTAGTTTGTCAGGAGTCCTTCACCACCAAATCTGCGCGTAACAAACCCATGCGCGTCCGTCGGGGCATGTTCACCGGCCGCCGCGGATTCTGCCGCTACGAACTCTACCGCCGCGCTATAAAAACCTGAGGCCTCTAGCCCCCTACCAACATGGGCGCCCCAAGATCGCGTCATGCCTCGTCACCGAGAACCGAGGGGATCAGTGCGGAAGAAGAGTTGCCGCCGCGAGGGAAACTGGGGAACGTCATCGCTCGAGCTGAAACATGGGGTCAGGGAGCTTCGCATTCTCTTGAGGAGCGTGTCGATGGTTATCGTTGAGCTTTGGTGGCCAAGAATCGGTGGCAATTGCTTGCTGGGCTTGGTGAGGACAGCCCTGCCACCATCCATCGTCGATGGGTGTCTGTGCGGCCCAATAGCTGGTAACTACCCGCCCCTGTAGTTCGCCTTGTCATGTTCATAGCGTAGAACCGATCGTTCATGATAATGGTGTACCGGGGTGCCAGTGCTGTTTGCCAACCATGGCCGCTGCCGCCGCATGGGCCCTCTACGCCATCATTGAGGGCTTGTTCGGTTCTACCCCAATCCATATGAATTGAGGGGAATTGAGGGGGTTTTAATCCCTAGTAAGTCAAAATCATCTCCAATCCGTATCAATCCCCTCCAATTCATATGAATTGAAAATAACCGAACAAGCCCTGAGAGGGCAGGGTTGAGGCAGAAGAGTGGTGGCCGTCAGTCCTTGGATCGACGGTGGAGATTGAGGCTAAGGGATAAAATTTGGTGGGTGGCACGTGTACCGTGTATCTCGTTATTTGTGGCCAGGATTAAAGGATCCATACCCCTCCTTCATGTTCTGATTTGGCCCGTTGGATCGAAGACGAGAGGAGAAGATTACATATGGGCGTGGGTCATCTCGGGCTGTTGATCCGTGATCCAACGATGGTGGATGAGTACTATTCACATGAGAGTAATTGGGTGGCTAGGATGGCTGCATACCCTCTTCGGCCTCGGCAATGTGCAAAAGAGCCCTTAGACTTTTTACTAATCAACCTGTCGTCCACTATATTCAAAGAAACATAGCAACTAGGTCCTAAAATTTGTAGGTCACCCCCTAAGCTCCTAGAAAATTGTGGCCACAGCCCAAAGGTTAATAAAGTGGGTAAAATTAATAAAGAAAATGATTTTTAGTATACAAATAATTCTAAAAACTTGTTTAATTCATATTTATTTCATTTTAACTTCTTTTTGATCCATTCCAGTTGCATTAAATTTATATTAATAATGTTTAGCATCTAGCAACCTTATTTTGTTATGAAACATATGTTAAAATTATACACTTAGTTTGTTCTATATTAAAGACCCAAATCTTCAGAAAATCATAACTTTATAACCGTGACTCCGAACTTAGCGGTTCTCGAACCTAGGATCTCGTTACGACGCGTAGATCATTATTATGCAGTCTGTTCTTATGTTTGGTGTGATGTTAGTTTTGCCTATACCATGTTTGCTTGTATTGCTACAAGAATAACAGTGAGGTCACAAGAATTTGAAGATCATCTTGGTACCTGGAATCTCGAGTCCCAAGCAAGTTGTGCCCTTGATCACTCCTTTTTACCTAATAATATTCGCTGTTAATCACTACGACATGCTCAGGTTAATTTGACAGGACCTAATAGGTTTCCCTAGCATTGTTTATCCCCCACCTTGCAAACAGATAAATTATTAGGTAGATTTGCTATTGCTCTATCTGGTTTTAGTAAACTAATGTTTTATTACGATCATGTTCCAATTATGTTGTTGTTTAATTATTGTTCATGATAAGATCACATCGTTAATTGGAACATGGAGAACCACCCGGGACAACAGTGCTACCACAAGAGTGAAATGGGACACCCTTGGCCATGTAATTAGGAAAGCTAGGGAGAGATTACCTTACCTAGTTAGGGGCAAGCGGGGAGGCGTAGCTGCAGAGTATAGGGAGGTCCTTGGGTCGGACTGTCTATAAAGCTTTTCGGACGAGGGATTCCTTTGCTTCCTTCTTCCTGAATCCGTAGCGGGTTTTCTTGAACTAGTGGAACTTTGGAAAGGCCTCGTAGTGCTACCCTGCCTCGCTTCCTTGGTAGAGGTGTATGGGGTCCATACAACCCCGTGGCAAATGGGTAACACGACTTGTCAATAAAGATGTGCAACCTCTGCAGAGTGTAAAACTGGTATATCAGACGTGCTCACGGTCATGAGCGGCTCGAACACTAACATGATTAACTTATGGAATTAAAATCAATTTGCCATATGCATTACATTGTGGGTGTTGTTATTGATCTTGATCTCTTATTTATTTGGGTTGGTATCTACTTATACCTAGTAACTGCTAATAAAATTTTGACCAACTTTAAAAGTATTGCTCTGCTTCAACCAACCTATTTGGTAAGCCTTACACTTCAAATGAGCTCCCACCTTTGGTGAGTTACACATTATTCCCCACAACTTGTTGAGCGATGAACGTATGTGAGCTCACCCTTGTTGTATTCACATCCCCTAGGTCAAGAACAGGTACCACGGGATGAGGTGCATGAAGGATGCTGTGATGAGTTCGTGAGTGGTCTAGGCCATCGTCTCCCAGTCAACTTTGGTTGCTGGATCATTGTCTTCGTATGATGTAATTATTTAATTATTTTGTAGAGAACTCCGTTATATATTAATGTTGTGACATTCATTTCTGTACCATGAGTCATCATATGTGTAAGATTTGATCCTAACACACTTGGTGGTTATTTCGCGCCCGTGTTTTAGACCCCTAAAATACGGGTGTGACAGCTTTAATAACTATCTCGGCTAAGATTTAGTCCACTAATTGATGTTAGTACTTTATACTCTGGACTAGCTAAGGTATTGGTAGCATAGTGATATTTTCCTTCACATGGAATGACTTCTTTCAAAATGAATGAACACAGTCCTGAATTATGTTATACAATGCATCTTGATTCATGTGGTCCGCCTTTTTTAGTTAAAATTCCTGTAAAGGATGTTTATAAACATCATATATTTGTAGTTGATAATACATTTGAATCTTTAAAGATAGAACTACATACATGACTATCACTAATAATACCTTATCAAGGTTCTTGATGTATCGTCCGTTCTCTCTCATGAACTCCCACGCATAGAAACTATAGGGGACTGATCGGGTGGTTGCTTGTCGCACCACACAATGGGAAATTGGTTATTTAGTTGCAACATTGTCCTATGTATGTGCATGTATGATATATATCCATAAATTTGCATATTTATCGGCCATTTATAATATATTTGTAGTGCCTCGCATTTTTTCAATATATTGTACTTTCCACCTTAAAACTTATAGAACCTATGTGCCCTGTGATCTCAAATAGAATCACCATGTTATTCTCAAACTCTCATTGATAAAAGTATGCATGCATAGAAAAGGCTTACAACTCTATGATGCTGATGAATTTTGCATAGCTTGAAGGGTCGTAATCTAAAGAGTCAAGCACTAGCACCTTTCTAACCCCGTGATAAATGATGAAGCATATCCAGTGGTCATTGTACAAATAAAATTTTTGATGCATGTGTATTGAAATTATTAAATTTAGTTATGCAAACTCACACTTAATTAAAGTTGTACTAGGCCACTACAACTTCCTTGTTTTGAAATCGAAGCATTGTATGTCCTAGGTAGGTTCCGTATCGGGGTTCGAAGTCCTTCAATTCCTCTATATGCTTCTCAACTTCTTCATCTATCTTTCCCTATAAGTTTTTGTTGTCTTTGCTAATTCTAAAAGTGTGTTGTTCCTCGCATATTTTGATTGGGTTGATATACCCAACCCTTTTATCGACATCCGAATAAAGATTCGGCTCGGAACGGATCTCCTACTAGTCATATTGCATTTTGCATGCACATGTGCATGTCAGATATTGAATGTTAATATAACTCACTATTAATAACACATGTATGTGTAAGTATGAGTGACACTTACAATGCAAACACTGCTATGAGAGTTGTACGTCGAGTCACTTAAGGTTCATCATCATCCACATGTCCTTGAACGTAATACAACAACCCACAATTGGTCACTAAATATACAATATCGGCAATGAACGGTCAATCGCTAAAAACATGTCGGTCACTAAAGCCTTTAGCGATGGCACTTACAACGACCATCCTTATGGGTCGCTAAAGGTTTTTAGCGACCAATCGAAGGTCGCTGAAGGCACTTTTAGCAACCAACCATAGGTCGCTGTAAGTGAACCGTCGTGTAGTGGAGCTGTACATCGAGTCGTTTAAGGTTCATCAACCACATGTCCTCGAACATAACAATTGCCTTTTCATGGCTAGTAGTAAAATCATCTGCTGGTATACGAACGTTGATCATATCGATGGCAACAACAAATGCTCTCATATACTAGTCGTGCAACCTTTTTATACCAACTGGGACCTTTTTTAGTACATCCCAAGTGAGTAGAGGCTTGCTAGGCACATAATATTTAGGGACATTCTTGTAATCCTTCCTAGTTAGCTTGTTGATCTTTATGGTATGTATCTCATGCCTTTTTGTTGATGACTCGTGATCAGCCAAATCAAATATACATGAGGTGCGACTCCATGCAAACTTGACAAAAATTTAGTTGTGCTAGCGTTTTTTGCCTTCTTTGGGGTGAATGAGGAAATGAATTTTGGTATATAATTTTTTTGTTTGTTCAAGGTCTTTTGTGGTGGAGAAGGTGGAGCCCTTGATGGCAATGCTACTGGTAGAGACAATGGTCATAAAGAGGATGAGGGGGTGGAGAAGGTGGAGCCCTTAATGGTGATGGTGGTGGTGGGGACAATGGGTTAGAAAGAGGATAAGAAGGTGGCAATGGTAGGTCAAAAGGAAGAGACTGGGTAGCAGGTGAAGATTGACGAGGTGAGGATGGTTTGTTAGCAATAGGATCTGCATGTGATGACCCTTGAGTTAGGGGGCATGAGAATATGATGATGGTGGCTCGACCAATTGGACATCCCATCGAGGCCAAAGGATGAAATTCTTCATAGCCTGTTCAAGTGTCTCAATACCTTTGGGCCCAGGGATGTCTAGCATGTCGTCCTTGTATCCTTGGACGACTGCCGACACTTCTACCCTGCAATAATCTTCCAGAATTTTGTGATCATGGAACTACCATCCTAGAATCGCAAGGCATATGGCTACTTCCCTTGTATGAATATTGTTAATACCATATATTATAACTAGGGAACACGACACAGGCCTTGCGAGTAAACTAGATAGCAGACCTTATTTCCTGTAGACACAATAGAGCTTGGGACGATTGGACACTCTATGGAAGATGGATGAGCTAATAGAATTAGTTGCATCTATGGAGCTTGAGTAGTCATTTGTTGAACGGACATTACACACACCAAATGCTACATCAATTCTAGTTGACGATTCACTAGCATTTGAGACATCATGTCTTTGAACTCTTTCTTAGCCTCCTCCTTAATATAATCGGCCATCGCTTCCTTGTAACGATCACATTTCTTGTATATACTTTCCCACTGTGGTCTGAATACTTCTTTACATGTTATGCCTCGTACATGACTAGGATGCTTGGCGTTCCCTAGACCAGCCGTAAGGATGTCTCTCTCCCTTCGTGGCTTCCATGATCCTTCTTTCTACTTAGCTGCCATCACATAAATGTTCTTTGTTTTTTCTTCGAAAATGGGATTATCAAAAGACAAACCAGACTCAATTTATCTTGGTTTTCAAGCATGGATCCAATTGACAGTCCTTTCACCAAGTTGCTCGGACATCGCTAGTAATCCTGTGGCCTTCTTCGTGGCATCTTCTTATCTCCATTTCAGAACTTGACGTTGGTAATCACCTTTGCCTAGCTGGTGGTGGTACTTGTTCCTCTTTGCTAATTCCTAATTGGTTTGGCTTAGAGATATGAAATCTGGGTTACTTCTCTGCTCCAGAAAAACTGCCCACTGACCTACTGAGATTTTATACTTTTTTACCAGGTCCAAGCCTTTTTTCCCACTTGGTATTCATATCAGACCTCTAGTTTTGGAATATGATGGCACACTGCTTCCTCGCGTATTCCCATATGAGTTCTTCTAAACCCTGAGGCAGAACAAATCTCGTTAAGAGATTATCACAAATTTGATTCTTGACATCGTCTAACACATCTTTCCACTATCAACCTATGATGTCACTTCTAAGAGTCTATATGTGTTGTCCGGCCATCTGTTTAGTCCTCTATTACCTCATTTTTGGTCACTCTGCTTCCTTTTCCTTAAACTCTCGGTGGTCATCTAGGGAAGTTCCGGTGCGTCTTCGTGTGGCACTTCTTCATTCATTGCCTCACAAAATTGAGACAAGATCTCCTATCATATAATAAAATACATAAGTAATCTCGCATGTGTAATAGATATTGTGAAATTTGCTAATTATGTACACACACGAAATCAAGGAGTGTACTTTACCTCATCTTCTCATGGATCATAATTAGGGTCATGTTGCAAATAACGACGAGCGACCCTATCTATGCTAGGACAAGGGTCGCTAGGGGTCTGGTATCCTTCACCATCGGATTGGTGGCCTTGTTCTTGCGAAACAATTTGGTCCATGTCTTGGGGACCTAATCCTTGGTCCTTGATTGGAGAAATCATTGAACTATATGTATAAATACATAAGCACATTAACAATAAGCTCACAAAAACTAAGAACTACTTCAATAACAAACAAGCTCACATAGAAACTGAGAATCATTTCTACTGGTAGTTGTCTTTGTGAACTGCCTTTAGAAAGTTTGTACATTATAAGGCTTATTTTATGTACTATGCTTGAACTTCATAAATGTTCGAGTGGTTAGTGCATCACCCTTTTTTTAAATCACATTTTTATACTATTAGATACACTATGTCTGTATTATATATTATTAATTAAACTATATATGTATTTTTACATCACATTTTTTATATATTATTAAATACAATATATATATATATATATTATATTATTAATTACAATATATATGTATTATATATTATTAATTAAACTATATTTGTATTATATATTTTTAGTATACTATTTAGGATATATATTAAAATTTTAAAATCACATCTAATATTTGTTAAATTTTCTAAATCTAAAATGAATAAATACCTTATTTTAAGTAAGATAGTGGAGAAAATATTCAATATAATGCAAAGTGGAGAGTTGTAGTGAATGTTGTTGAAATTTAGCTAAGAAGTGTTCCATTTGTGAAGACTTTGCCACAAAAAGTTGCAAAATCATCTCAATCTTTTATGGCATGCTTCTACCCTTAGGTTATGTGTCTATGCCAAAATTTATATTTTTTGACCAAGTTTACATATTATTAATTGTTTTTAGAAACTCATGTATTAATTCATTTAATTGACATAAAATTATAAGTTAGCCAAGAAAATTGAATTTTCTACTCTAAAATGAATAAATACCTTATACAAACGTGTGTGCCATAATTGAAAGGAAGAAAGTGGAGGAAACATTCTATATCAAAGTGGAGAGTAGTAGTTGAACATTGTTGAAATATAGTTGAGAAGTGTTCCATTTGTGAACACTTTGCTACAAAAAGTTGCAAAGTCTTTCCAAAATCTTATGCCATTCTTCAACCCTCACTTTATGTGCCCATGCCAAATTTCAGCTTTTTCTCTCCATGTTTACATATTATTAATTTTTCCTAGAAACTCATCTAGTAATTCATTTAATTGGTAGAAATTGTACATGAGCCAAGAAAATTGAATTTTCTATTCTAAATGAATAAATACCTTATATGAACGTGTGTACCATAATTCAAAGGAAGACAATGGAGAAAACATTCTATATAGTGTAAAGTGGAGAATTGTAGTTGAACATTGTTGAAAATAAGTTGAGAAGTGTTTCATTTGTGAACATCTTGCCATAAAAAGTTGTAAAATAAAACTCTTATGTCATGCTTCTACCCTTAGGTTATGTGTCCATACCAAAATTTAGATTTTTCTGACCACGTTTACATATTACTAATTGTTTTCCTAGAAACTCATGTAGTAATTCATTTAATTGATATAAAATTGTAAATAAGCCAAGAAAATAAAATTTTATACTCTAAAATGAATAAATACCTTATATAGTACCAGAATTCAAAGGAAGACAGTGGAGAAAACATTCTATATAGTGCAAAGTGAAGAGTCGTGGTTGAACGTTGTTGAAACTTAGTTAAGAAGTGTTCCATTTTGTCAACACTTTGCCACAAAATTTTCTCAAACTTTTATGCATGCTTCTATCCTTAGGTTAACTGTCCGTTCTGAATTTCAGATTTTTAGGCCACGTTTACATATTATTAATTTGTTTTCTCAAAACTGATTTAGTAATTCATTTAATTGATATAAAATTGTAAATGAGCAAAGATAATTTAATTTTCTACTCTAAAATGAATAAATATCTTATATGAATGTGGGTGCTAGAATTCAAAGGAAGACAATGGAGAAAACATTCTATATAGTGCAAAGTGCACAGTTATACTTAGTTGACAAGTCATAATGTTAATCGATTACATGACAACTGAACAATATATGATCTAGGGAGCTATTATTCTTTCTTGTCCATCGTGGCGCACCTAGGGCAATGAATTGCTGTCACACCCAGGGTTTCGGGGGCACCAAGACCTAGGCGCGAAATAAACACCAGGTGTGCTGGTACAAAGTTCCACTAGCTTCAGAAAACCTGCTACAGTTTCTAGGAAGCTCTAATGCAGGGACCCCTCGCCTGACCGCCATCACAACTAAATCAACCCAAGGGCCTCCCTACACTGACCACTCCCCTACTGCCATTGCCCCTTTCGGGTAAGGTAGTCCTACACTAGCTTTCCTAATTAGTCAGCAAAGGGCGTCCCATACCACCCTTGTGGTAGCACTATTTTCCCAGGTGGTTCTCCATGTTCCAATTAACATAATGATCTTATCATGAAAAGTAAATAACAAACTGATAATAAAAGTGTGATCATGAATAATGTATATCTCTATACCCAAAACCACATAACGCAATAGCAGGTACTACCCAAAAATTCAGTGGTAAACAAGGTATAAAGATAGTCAAACTAGGGTAACCTATTGGGTCCTATCAAAATTAACCTATGCAGATCATTATGATTAATAAGAACATGAGTGGGTAAAAAGAAGTGATCAAGGGCACAACTTGCCTAGGACTTGAGATTCCACGTACCAACTTGCTCTTCAGGTGACTCGTAACCTCGCGCTAGTCGTAGCAATATAAACAAACAGTGTATAGGCAAAATTAACATCACGCCAAACATAAGAACAAACTGCATAAGAATATTCTACGCATCGTAACGAGATCGTAGGTTCGAGAATCATTAAATTCGGAGTTACAGTTAAGGAGTTATGGTTTTCCGAAGTCTTAGGTGATTAGATAGTAGAAATTCATTCAATCTTAATTAGCATTAATCATGTCAGAAATTGTATGAAAAAATAACTAATTCAACATTAATCCTAAGTCATAACTTGCTTAGGGGTTATATTCTAGCCAAATTATAACTGTAGACAGATTAACTTTGTTTATCAAGTCTAATCTACCAATTATAGGTTAAACAAATATATATTTTGGAAAATATGCCACACGATAAAATAAGGTTGCAAAGGTGTAGACAATATTAATACGAGTCTAACGCAATTCGAATGAATCAAATCAGAGTTAAAATGAAGAAGATACGAATTTCCAAAGTATTTTGGAAATTATTTATTTGTCAAAAGTATTTTCTATATTTATTCTGTGGATTTCACCCTGTTGTTGGACAACGACCACAGTTCTAGGGTAAATTAGGGTTTAATCTTAGAAAATCTAGACCAAAGTGTAATGGCCCTTACACATATGTGGATGGCGGGTTGATTCCTTAAAACATCAAGGGTTTTTTTATAAATCTGCTCGGCACGCTATAGGCGAAGGGGTACAGAGAGTTTTAGGCCGTTGGATCTACATCCAGTGGTCTGGATTAGATCTAGCCCGCCCATGAATAGGTACGCTATAACGGCCACAGGATCGAAGATCGACAGTCTGTATTTAACGAAGGCCGAACCATTCATACCCATTCGATCCCGATTGGACGGATCACCGATCGTCTGGACGAAATGGTACCCGACTTCAATCGTGACCGCCCATGAGCTGATCAACGGCCGAGGCTTCATCTTCCTCAACCAACCTCAGCCACGACGGCGGAGTAGCCACCTCGGCGGTGCGCCCACCGGCAACATGGCCGATGGACCCCAATTGCCCAAACCCAAGCGCTAATCGGTGCAAACGGAAGAGATGGAGATGCAAAACCAAATGGAGACCATCCTACCTGAAATAGTGGTGATAGCCGTGCTGCCCATGGCACGTGGCGAATTCATGGCGACGGAAAAAGTACTCCGATGAGCAATTAGGGGGGACACTGGTGGGTTCCCCCGCCAGGGATGGACACAGACGTGCTCCACGTGCACCTGCAAACGCCCCCAAACCACGCCCCGTGCCCGAATGTCGGTAAATCGTGAGGACCCCGTTGGCGGCCTGTGAGCACGCATGGTGGGCGGCAACTTCCCCCACCCCCATATCTCCCATGGTTCCCGCCACGACGGCGATGCCAAGGAAAAAACATGGATGCTTTTATGGAGGCCAGGGGGAAAACAATCCGGTTGGTCGGCGAAGATCTCGGCCACGCGTAACAACCCAAGCTGGGCGCCGTGTTTGTTCAGATTTGGAGAAGATGACTCCGACGGCTGGGCCCCACGCCTCAGTGAGTGCAGAAGCGCAATACCGGAATGGGGTGATACCCCGGGCCCACAACCCAGTGTACCAAGTGGCGCGAGTAGATGTGGAGCCAACCAGCCGGTGACCCTGACCCAGCGGGCCCATGAGTCGGAGAATGGCTAGACACGGTTAAGACTGACGGATGGGGACCGCATGTCGACGCCGAGGCCCACAACAAAGTGGGCCGAACAGGTGAGAGTGAGTGGGCCACAGAGAAGAGGAAGTTGGCCCAGGATGTGTTTTCTTCTTTTCTCTTTTTTCTTTTTAAATTCCAAACTGAAATATTTCAAACTTAAATTTAAACTCTTGTTTTAAATTTTCAAGTTTCCAAATGTCTGATGGAATTATAAATTCTAATGTTTACAAATTTTATTCTTCCTCTTATTCCATTGTGGAAGGACTAAATGATTTTATTAATATTTTCCCTTATCATTTTATATTTTGCTCTTCTTTCTCCAATTCAAAATCTACTATCTGAATTTGAATTTGTTGGTGAGTTTCACCCACGGACTATGTGCACCAACAAAATTCCAATATGCAAATGCAAAAATATATATTTGATAATTTATTTACTTATTATTACTTCTCTTTAAGTAGATGTTCCAAATCATATATATATATATAATAAAGGTAAATTTACTTATTGTTTGTTTTAGAAAAAAAAGAAATATGATGAGTGGTCATTAATTCAAAAATGAATATTTGTTTCTTACTTACTTTGAGTGAAAGATATATATATATATACACACTTTATATTTATTCACTCTTTGTTTACTCTGTTCCGATAAGTGTTTGTACGCATGAAATTTAATAAGCATGAGATTTACCAAATATAAGTATTTGATATAAGATATCTTACCATCATTTTTTTACTTAAGAATATAATCTAAGGATATAACCAAAAATTTATATTTACCATTTCCTAAATATTTAACCTTTACGGAAATTTCTTATTTCATCATGATACAGTTTTGGAGCGTTACAAATTCTACCCCCTTAAAAATAATCTTGTCCTCGAGATTAGTAGAAAAGGGATGCAAAAGATTTGGTTTGCAGTTGGCTTCTAGTCCTCCAAACGAGATCAAATTTAGAAAATTTCTTTCTAATTTAATGGGTGGTTATAAAGGTTATAGGGATCTTTCATGTTTGGCTATTTTGGCAAAAGTAGTGAAGTTTGAAGTTAAGTAAGGTTAGGGCAAGAAAAGGACTTTATCCAAAATGTTTAAGTCCTGATTCATCTCGAGATTCGCTTTGACTGTTATATCCTTCCTTGTCGTTGTTGACTTTTTTCCATATCCGGTCTTGGTCTCATTGATTCGAAGTTAGTGTATATCATCAGGGTTGGGGAATATGGTTAAGATAGATATGGATGAGATAGACTACATGATGTAGGTCAAAAGTTTGTTTGATTTTAGGTGGGGATAGACAGGTTATGCAATCCATCACGACTCTATTGGTTGGGTTAGCTCTTCTGCTCATGGTTGAGTTAGTCTAATGTACCAAGTTAAGTTAACACCTGGCTAGTAGGGTCTAATCTCTTCTACCAGTATCACTAATCCGTTTAAGTAGATCACATTAGATTAGGTCACGTTAGAATATCATTTAGTTAAGCATATCCAACTGACTTTATCTTTACGAAGTTCTAGTATATTTTTTCTAAGTGGAACTTCCAATTAGTATTTTTTATACACTTAAAATTCTTCATGCCATTAGTAGGTGTGGCATAGAAAACAAGGGCACATCAAGTTTTAGCTATTAGGTGAGTCTAGAGAAGGTTGGGGGTAAGAAGGATTAGGGCAAGGAAAGACTCCATCATGGACGGCGGGTCTTGACTCATCTGGTGATCGAGTTTTGCTCTTTGAAGACTTGAGTTGGTGCTTATCCTTCCTTGATGAGGTTGGTCTTCTTTGGCCTTCATTCTTTGAGTTGCCCTCCGAGTTAGGGACATGTAGTTAAGATAATTGTGGGTAGGATAGATTTCATGAGGTAGGTTGGTCAGAATCTCTATTTTGTTGTTAGGTTGATAAAGAGGGGTTATGCAACCATCTGATGGGTAAGGTAGTTGCATATGACTAGGTTGGTCTAAGACTCCAATTTAGGTTAAAACATTTTATAGGAGTCGGGTCTAATCTATTTTACCAGTATTATCTAACATGTTTATCCATTAGATTAAATCTGATCCGATTAGATGGGATCAAGATTAAATTGGTATAACCAGATTAGACTAGATAAGATCTACTTAATTTATTTTGGACTAGATCATGGTTGTTACACTAGAATGAGATAAGCAAAGTAGTTAGGATAAGATAAGATAGAATCTTTTAAGATAAGATGAATCTGTTATGATGGGATCTTTTAGGATGAGATGAATATATTAAGATAGTTTTGTCTTCTAAGTTTGCTTAGCTATCTTCTAAATGTGTTTTTATGCCTATATGTATATGCAGATGCATTTGTGGACGTTACTCCACAACTCATCACACTCAATCAAAGATCCAAATCAGACAAGTATCATAGGCACAAACATTCAAGTACATAGATACCTATAAAAATAGTTTTGTTTTTGTTCCTAAGATTAGGTCTCTTATTCCTAAAAGTCACTTTAGGCACAGGATTTCAAAGTATGAAATCCACTTTTGTCTTTAGAGTGAAAAGGTAAGAGTAATCAGATTAAAGCAGCAGTGGATGAGAAAAGATTGAGGAATGTTTAGAAAGGATCAGAGTAACAAAGGTAAGTAGATAAGGGTTATCCAGTTCTATCTAGGTTTCGTCCTACAGTCAACATCCCTTTGATACCACTTCTGTCACACCCGGGTTTCGGGGGCACCAAGACCCAGGCGCAAAATAAACACCAAGTGTGTTGGGACCAAGTCTCACATGTATGATCAATAGTGGTATAGAAATGAATGTCACATCTTAACTATATAATAGGAGTTCTGTACAAAATAAATAAGTAATTACATCATAAGCAGACAAACGATCCAGCAACCCAAAGTTGACTGGGAGACGATGGTCTAGACCTCTCACGAACTCGTCACAACATCCTCCATGCGCCTCATCCTGCGGTACATGTCCTTGACCTATGTGGGGTGTGAGACAACAAGAGTGAGCTCACATACGTTCATTGCTCAACATGTTGTGGGGAATAATGTGCATGAACTCGCCAAAGGTGGGAGCTCATGTGAAGTGTAAGGCTTACCAAAGAGGATGGTTGATGCTGAGCATTGCTTTTAAAGTTGGTCAAAATTTTATTAGCAGTTACTAAGTATAAGTAAATACCAACCCAATTATGTAGTATAACAAAAGTGATAACAACACCTGCAATGCAATGCATATGACAAATTGAATTTAGTTCCATAAATTAATCATGTGAGTGTCCGAGCTGCTCATGACCGTGAGCACGGCTGATATACCAGTTTTACACTCTGCAGAGGTTGCACATCTTTACCCACAAGTCATGTTACCCATCTGCCAAGGGATCATGACTTCCCATACACCTCTACCGAGGAGGCAAGGCAGGGTAACACTACGAGGCCTTTACAGAGTTCCATTAGCTTCAAAAACCTACTACAGTTTCTAGGAAGCTCCAATGCAGGGACCCCTCGCCTGACCGCCATCGCATCAAAATGAACCCAAGGGCCTCCCTACACTGACCACTCCCCTACTGCCCTTGCCCCTTTCAGGTAAGGTAGTCCTCCACTAGCATTCCTAATTAGTCAGCCAAGGGCGTCCCATACCACCCTTGTGGTACCACTGTTTTCCCAGGTGGTTCTCCATGTTCCAATTAACATAATGATCTTATCATGAAAAGTAAATAACAAACTGATAATAAAAGTGTGATCATGAATAATGTATATCTCTATACCCAAAACCACATAACACAATAGCAGGTACTACCCAAAAATTCAGTGGTAAACAAGGTATAAAGATAGTCAAACTAGGGTAACCTATTGGGTCCCATCAAAAGTAACCTATGCAGATCATTATGATTAATAAGAACATGAGTGGGTAAAAAGAAGTGATCAAGGGCACAACTTGCCTAGGACTTGAGATTCAAGGTACCAACTTGCTCTTTAGGTGACTCGTAACCTCGCGCTAGTCGTAGCAATATAAACAAACAGTGTATAGGCAAAATCAATATCACACCAAACATAAGAACAAACTGCATAAGAATATTATACGCGTCGTAACGAGATCGTAGGTTCGAGAATCATTAAATTCAGAGTTACGGATAAGGAGTTATGGTTTTCTGAAGTCTTAGGTGATTAGATAGTAGAAATTCATTCTTTGTTAATTAGCATTAATCATGTTAGGAATTGTATGAAGAAATAACTAATTCAACCTTAATCCTAAGTCGTAACTTGCTTAGGGGTTATATTCTAGCCAAACTATAATTGTAGACAGATTAACTTTGTTTATCAAGTCTAATCTACCAATTATAGGTTAAACAAATATATATTTTGGAAAATATGTCACACGATAAAATAGGGTTACAAAGGTGTAGGCAATATTGATACGAGTCTAACGCAATTCGAATGAATCAAATCAGAGTTAAAATAGAGAAGATACGAATTTCCAAAGTATTTCGGAAATTATTTATGTGTCAAAAGTATTTTCTATATTTATTCTATGGATTTCACCCTGTTGTTGGACGACGACCACAAATTCTAGGGTAAAACCAGGGTTTAATCTGAGAAAATCAAGACCAAAGTGTAATGGCCCTTACACATATGCGGATGGCGGGTTAATTCCTTAAAACATCAAGGGTTTTTTATAAATCTGCTTGGCGCGCTACAGGCGAAGGGGTATAGAGAGTTTCAGGCTGTTGGATCTACATCCAGTGGTCTAGATTAGATCCAGCCCGCCCGTGAATAGGTACGCTATAATGGCCACAAGATCAAAGATCGACGATCTGTATTTAACGAAGGCCGAACCATTCATACCCATTCGATCCCGATCGGACGGATCACCGATCATCTGGACGAAACGGTACCCGACTTGAATCGTGGCCGCCCATGAGCTGATCAACGGCCGAGGCTTCGTCTTCCTCAACCAACCTCAGCCACGGCGGCGGAGTAGCCACCCCGGCGGTGCGTCCACTGGCAACATGGCCGATCGACCCCAATTGCCCAAACCCAAGCGCTAATCGGTGCAAACGGAAGAGACGGAGATGCAGAACCAAATGGAGACCATCCTACCTGAAATAGTGGTGACAGTCATGCTACCCACAGCATGGGGCGGATTCATGGAGACAAAAAAAATGCTCTGATGAGCAATTAGGGGGGGGACACTGGTAGGTCCCCCGCCAGGAATGGGCACAGTCGCGCTCCACGTGCACCTGCGAACGCCCCCAGACCACGCCCTGCGCCCGAACGTCGGTAAATCGTGAGGATCCCGTTGGCAGCCGGTGAGCACGCAAGGTGGGTGGTTGTCGGTGTTTTGGGTCCGACCGCACACCTGGGGTTGCCCCTCAAGGTGTTTTTAGGAGTAGGACGGTGTCGACAACTGTAGCAAAATGGTTCATGCCGATTGCACGAGGAACAGTGGACAAGGTTTACAGGTTCGGGCCGCTTAGAGATGCGTAACACCCTACGTCCTGGTGAGTATACTTGGTGAATGCGGTTACAAGAGAACTCTCTGCAGAGAGTTGATGGGAGTGGCTAAGTAATAGGGTCGATCGTTCTGAAGGGGTGCCCCCTAGGCCTTATATACTCGACCGTGGGGCAATACATGTGGATATGATAACAACGAGTAGCTAAAAGATAGTGAACTGCTTGAGTTTATCTCCACGCAACCCCGCCAACTTATCCCCGCACGGCTCCGTTGCATGGGGGCTCCAGCGCGGGAAAGTCGGATCTCTGTTGCGGTCACTCGCTCGACGTTGTGGGCCGTCCGGGTTTGCTCCAATCCGTCCTCATGTCGCTCTGCTTTGCTGGTTGTCTCTCCCCAGGCCCACGAAAGAATGACCTTACGATTTATTGGGCCCTTGGGCCTTTTGTGAGGTCTTTTACTCTTTTAGTGGACCCGGGGGATATCTATCCCCCACAAGCCCCCGATCTTTGGGTTAATTTAGAGGTAATCAGCCCAAAGATCCCAGGTCCAGCTTGTAGGTGATTTGAAGAAAATGACTTCCTGTTGTCTTCTCCTGCTTTTGATCACTCGTAGACCAAGGCCTAGTTTCGTGCTTGTGCCTTAGAGGTCGGCATTTCAATTCGTGGGATTCTGAACTTCATTGGGTGCACCGGAGGTGCACCCACTGGGTGTAGCCCCCGAGCTTCAAATGGATTTTTGAGGATAATCCATTCGAAGGTCTTCCTTTTGTGTCTCTTTGCTGGAAATTATCCTTTCTGTTTGTAGAAATTGGCATGAAGCTATTCGCATTATGCTTTGGAGGTCAGCATTATGTCATCAATATTTTGCTTCAGAGGTCAGCATATATTTTGTCTTTAGCAGTCGAGTTCGCAATCCATCCATATCTTGCTAGGTAGTGCAATTTATTTGCTCTGCGACTGATTGGATGTTTGATGGACGTTCTCTGTCTAGTCTTCACATCGCTTCTGTCGGCCATATTTTGTACTTCACTGGCTATATTTGGCTTTCCTCTGATCCTTACTGATATCTCATTTTTGTCTTGAGGTATTCACTGCGTGCCCTGCACAGATGTGACCGTTTTGAAAAATATACTGATAATTCCTGGGCGTCCCCCCCAATGGGTGTGGGCAAGGGACGGCTTGGTACGCTGAGTGTTTTAGCCGGCTGCTTCTGAGTAGTAATGTGATGTGACGGTGGGTGTAATCATATCTTCCGCGCTGTTGACCGGAGTCCCAATGGGTGTTGTGTTGCGTGAAACGGCGTCAGCCGCCTGACGTGTCTTCAGACGGGTTGAAGTGCTTATTGAATGCTTTGCGACTGTTCAGTGACCGTGGTTGGAGGTGAGCGGTTGCCTTCTCCTTCTATAAATAACGCCGTTGTCTCTCTGGCTTTTTCACATCTCTTCGCTGTTCTCTGCTGCTTCCCTCTCTTCTCTCCCTTCTGCTTCCACCATGGGCAAGAACAACAAGCGCAAGCGTGAGCCAACTCCTCCATCGGAGGAGTTTGGTGACTCGGAGTACTCAGAGGAGGAGTTCTCCTCTGAGTCGGAGGGGTCTCTGGCTCCCGTCCCCCTGCGTGAGTCGTCTGATGACTCAGACGACTCCCAGTGGCTCGCGGCGGAGGTCTGGACATACATCCGGGCCGTCGAGCGCTCCGGGCTCGAGGGCTCGGATGAGTCGGAGTACTCCTCGGATGAGGAGGACTCGGACGGCGGCGGCGA
Source organism: Zea mays (assembly GCF_902167145.1). Classification (NCBI taxonomy): domain Eukaryota; kingdom Viridiplantae; phylum Streptophyta; class Magnoliopsida; order Poales; family Poaceae; genus Zea; species Zea mays. The sequence continues at coordinate 146,739,300 of NC_050097.1, forward strand.
GGACGAGGACGACGACGACGACGACGGCGACGACGACGACGACGACGATGGCGACGGTGGCGGGAGCGGCAGCGGCAGGGGCAGCGGCGGCGGCAGCAAGGGCAGCAACCGGGGCGGCAGCAGCAGGGGCAGCACCAGGGGTGGCAGCGGCGGCGGCAGCAACAGGGCTAGTGGCTAGATGCCACTGGTTTTTTAGATATTAGTATAGTATAGTTAGAATAATGTAGTAGTAATGTAGAATAGTATAGTGTAGTGTAGCAGTAGTAGTAGTAATGTAATGTAGTAGTAGTAGGGAAGTATCAGCTCGTAAAGAGTTGATTTGTAAGTGCGTTATCTTCCCTTCTAATGAAAGAATGATGTTGGCTTCTCCTTTATGACTTGTCCTGCTCGTTTGTGAAGCTGATTCCTTTGAGACAGTAAATGAATAACTCGGGCATCAAACTGATGCTTTTAGGAATAGCCGCCGAGTAACTTTGTAGATGGTGTCGGCGCTTTTTAGAGTAACTGCTGAGTGATTGAACACAATATCAGAGTTTTAGAGATAACTGTCAGGCGACTGAATACAATATCAGCTTTTTAGAGGCAACGCCGAGTGATTGAATACGATAGCAGCGTTTTAGAGGTAACGCCGAGTGACTGGAGGGTGATGTCGGCGTTTTAGAGGTAATGTCGAGCGACTGAACACGAAATCGACGTTTTGGAGGCAGCGCCGACTGATTGGAGGGCGACGTCGGCATTTTAGAGGTAATGCCGAGCGACTGAACACGAAATTGGTGTTTTAGAGGCAACGCCGAGCAACTGAACACTATATCAGCATTTTAGAGGCAACGCCGAGTGACTGGGGGGCGACGTCGGCATTTTAGAGGCAATGCTGAGCGACTGAACACGAAATCGGCGTTTTGGAGGCAACGCCGAGTGATAGCAGGCTGCGCGAGCCACTTCGAGGATGATGGCCGAGTGATGAGGTGGCGCGCCGGTGTTCTGGAGATAACCGCCGGGTGACCACGTGACACGCTGGGGTTTTGGAAATAACCGTCGGGTGATGACTGGGCACTTTTTGAAACGGTATCTGGCTCGAGAATATCCCATAAGTGCTGCGCTTTTAGCCGCCTTTGCTTTCCGTGCCCTAGTTCTTGCTTTCCCGCTTCCGAATCCTCTCTGCCATTCGCCTCCCACCCTGCTCACTGGTAGAATCGAGATGGCACCCAAGAGGAAGACCTCGAGCTCGTCTGCTGCAGTGATTCCTCCAATCGACCCCAACAGCCAGTTGCCTTTCGCAGGTAACCACATGTCCGTCATTTCTGAAACTGAACTTCTCCACCTCGTATCCATCGGGGTTCTTCCTCCGCGAGAACTCTGTTCTTGGCGGATTTGCCATGGGTTTACTGTTCTGACAGAGGATACCCATAAGTCCGTTGTTTATGCCCCTTTCCTTCTCCGCGGCCTTGGCCTTCCCATCTCTCCCTTTTTTCGCGGCCTCCTTGATTTCTACCATATTAACTTGACCCATTTGAATCCCAATTCAATTCTGCAAATCTCCATTTTCGTTGATTTATGCGAGGCCTTTCTTGGCGTGCTGCCGCATTTCGGTCTGTGGAAATACTTGTACCATTGTCGCCCTGTGATGGCCGGGGGACAACATCAGTTGGTCGGGGGTGCCAGCTTGGAGATGCGCCGCGGGAGGAAAACTGAATATCTCGAGATCCCTCTCAAGGACAGTATTAAGGGATGGCGCCTGGAGTGGTTCATAGTTGAGAATTATGGGAATTCTCTCCCCTCCCGGTTGGGAAGACAGCCGGACGTTCTCACCCCAAGCTGGACCGAGTCTCCCACAGATCAGGAGGTAGCTGAGGCAGGTGTGTTGCTAGCTGAAGTTGGACTGCTGAAAGAGAGGGGTCTGACTGCTGAAGCTGTGGTTACTGATTTTGTTTTCAAGAATATTCAGCCATTGAAAGACAGGGCCTACCCAGCTTATCTGTATCGAGGGCTAGCCGACTCAACTCGGGTTACTAACAGAAGAATTCCCTCTGCAGACTTGGTGAGTCGACTAGAGATGATCCTTAGAGGTAAAGTGTCAAATGTTGGTGCTCCAGTGGCGTACTCGGCCTGGAACCTGCCTCCTCCCAAAGCCTTCACCCTTTTTGTGTCGAATCCACCTATCACTGATGGCAGCTTGGGTCTTAGAGTGCGACCCTCTGCTGAAGAAGTTAGTGCCTTGGTTGCCTCGCTCGGGGAGATTCCTGATGATGAACGGCAAGTCCACTTTGAGGTGCCCCTGAACCCTAGTGATGCAGAGATAAGCGCTATGCTTGATTTGCTGGCTGAGGACTCTTCTGACGCTGCTCCTGCTGGGGCATTGGTAGTGGCGCCCCTCCCAGAGGCTGATACAACTTTGGATACTCAGAAGCCTACCAGTACTCGCCCGAGGCGCCCTTGCCGAGCCAATCAACCTGATCCTTCTGCTGATGAGCAGAAAAAGAAAAAGAGACGCCTCCGGCGAGTATCCAGTTTGGATCGGGATGTTGGTACATCGGTTCCTGCTGCTGAAGAAGTGCCGGTGACTGAATTTACTGACGCTGACCCCAATGGGTGTACCCAATCTGCTGCTGATCCCAATGGGTGTGCCCCTTCTGTTGCTGATCCTAATGTGGGTGCTCCATCTGTTGTTGATCCCAATGGGTGTGCTGCATGTGTTGCTAACGTGGACAACGAGGAGGAGGAAGATGAAGTTCCTCTGACTCGGAAAAACAGTCGGCAGTTCATTGCTAGTGGCGAAAGTAGTGGAGTTCCCTCTCCTGCTTTGTCTGCCCTCATTGGTCTGCAAGAACTGTCACTGGCCAACTTTGATCAGACTCTTGAGGATATGGTCCCAGAGGATTTGTTATTGAAGCTAGTAGATGATGGTGCAATGGAAGCCTGCGGTGACGTGCCTGATGCTGGGTTGAGGTCATCCCATGCCTCGTCGACCTTAGAGCGCGATCTCGAGGGTCAGGAGACTGACTTGGATCATCCTGGTCCTATGGAAGTAACTTAGGGCCCGTCAACCTTAGAGGTGGTTACTGCAGAGAGCTTGGACCTCAAGAATGGTGCTGACACATGCCCAGCCCCCGAGGATGTCGCCGGGGATGACTTGGCTCAGGTGAAGAGTGTAAGCCACTGCCCAGCCCCCGAGGGTGCTGCCGGGGATGATCCAGCTCAAGTGGGCAGTGCAAACTATGACCCAGCCCCCGAGGGTTCCCGGGCAGGGTCTCCTTCCTGTACTTCTATGGATGTTCATGCGGGATCTCCTCCACACTCTTGCTGTATGGCGGTAGCCCAAACCGCGGACCAGGGCGTCGCTTTAGAGGGCAGCATCCCCGCTGATCGAGTGTTTGGCTCTGTTGAAGGCACCGAGCTGATTCCTACTGGTTCGTTGCAAGCTGCTTCGGGTGGTGGCCTCACGCCTGATTATCAACTGATCTCTCCTGATTTGGGGATCCCTTCGTTCTTTTCCAACCTCCAGGTACTGTGATGTATTTTAGCTTGATTTTCACATTGTATGAACTGCTGTCATTACACTCATCTGTTTTCCTCATCAGGCTTTGGTGGAAGGGATGGCTAGCCAGCTGAGGCTACAGGGTGCTTCCGTCCCAGAAGTAGCTTCGTCTCTTGCATGTTGGAATCCAATGTCACTTCAACATTGTGTCTCTGAATTGGAGGCAACCAACGCTGGTTAGTGCCTTTTTGCTTCTCTTTGCCTTCACTGTGGACTGCTTTACCTTCTGACCCCGTTTTGTTTGATTATCTCTTGCTAGGAATGACTCGGCGGATTTCAACTCTTGAAGAAAAACATTCCCGAGATCAGGCTGAATTCGTCCAGCGGTGTGCTGACTTCGAGGAGAAGTACTCTCAGAGCCAAGCTGAACTGGGTCAAGTCTCTGCTGCTTTGGATGACGCCAATGCACTGAGTTCTTCTCTTCATGCTCAGCTCGATTCTGAAAAGGTAATTTACAAAACTGTGCTTTGCCTTGCTGTGTTCCTATTACTTGCTTGGTTTTTGAAGGAGTTGATTTTTGCTCGCAGGAAGAAAAACGTATCATCGCTGCCTCTCGTGACAGTCTTGACAGATTGTATCGTGATTCTAGCAACTCGCTGACCATCTTGGAGAGGAGTCACCGCTTTACAATGAAGGAATTGGACAATCAACGCTGTAAGCTGCAGGAATCTGCGGACGAAGTGACCCGCCTCAAGCAGTTGATATCAGCAAAGGATGCTACCATCAAAGAACTCCGAGCTTCCAAAAAATCCATTGTCCAGGAGTTAGAAACTGCTCGATTGGCTGCTAAAGTTGCTGAAGAAACTTCTGTTACTCTCAAAGCTCAGCGCGACAGAGCCATGGACAAGGCTATTCGGGCGGGACGAATCTTGATGAGGAGACCGGTGTGGTTGTTCCTGAAGACATAAGGGCTGATGTGAATGCTGCCCCTGATTCCTCGAGTCGCCCTTCTTCGTCGGTCGCTCCTGAGAAAGACATTGCGAAATAAAGAAACATTTTGCGTGCTTTGAGCGCGCGGTTAGCATGATTGAGTATTTGTTAGAGGACATCAGTTCAGTATTCGAATGATATAATTATTCTCTTATTGTCTCAGAATTCATCAGTTCGTAGATTTGCAGTGGTGAAATGACGCGCGATGATTATGAAATTTGTTTGCGGGATATAGAAGTCATCCCCTGAATTGCATAGGCATGAGCATGTTGCACCGGCTTAAGTCGCCACTGACTTTAGCCGATTGCTCCATTAGTAGGGCATAGTGGTCACCCCGAGCTGAGTAAGCGTGAGCATGTTGCACCGCCTTAAGTCGCTGCCGACTTAAGTCGATTGCTCTGTTAGTAGGGCATAGTGGTCACCCCGAGTTAAGTAAGCGTGAGCATGTTGCACCGCCTTAAGTCGCTGCCGACTTAAGTCGATTGCTCCGTTAGTAGGGCATAGTGGTCACCCCGAGTTTAAGTAAGCATGAGCATGTTGCACCGCCTTAAGTCGCTGCCGACTTAAGTCGATTGCTCCGTTAGTAGGGCATAGTGGTCACCCCGAGTTAAGTAAGCGTGAGCATGTTGCACCGCCTTAAGTTGCTGCCAACTTAAGTCGATTGCTCCGTTAGTAGGGCATAGTGGTCACCCCGAGTTAAGTAAGAATACAAGTCAATCGTAAACGAACTGAGTATCTTTGAAACCTCTTTTTTATTGACGACATATTTCCACTTTACAGAGTACATCGTCGTCCCAGCAGTTTTTGAAATACAGCTAGGGATAAAACTTCCTGAGGTGTTCTATGTTCCATGAGTTCCCGACTTCTGTGCCATCCATCTGAGTGAGACGATACGATCCGGGCCGAGTGACTTCTGCTACCATGAAGGGTCCTTCCCATAAGGGCGATAACTTGTGCCGTCCCTCCCCCGTTAGAATTCGGCGGAGGACGAGATCTCCCATTGAGAAGGATTGTGGTCGCACAGCCTTGTCGTGATAGCGCCTTAGAGTCTGCTGATACCGTGCTGATTGGATTACCGCATTTAGCCGTTCTTCTTCAAGTACATCAATGTCCTCCAGCCTGGTGGCTTCAGCTTCTGCTATGTTTTCGAAGATCAACCTTGGCGCCCCGAACTTGAGATCGGCAGGTAGCACTGCCTCTGACCCATAGACCATGAAGAAAGGAGTGTTTCCATGCAAAGCTCGGCTGGGTTGGGTTCTTAGGCTCCAAACGACATAGGGCAATTCCCTTATCCACTTTCCTGCGAACTTTTCATTCTTGTCAAAGACCTTTTTCCTGAGTGCCTCCAGTATCATCCCGTTGGCTCGCTCAACCTGCCCGTTGGCCCTTGGATGTGCTACAGACGCATACTTGATCTGAATGCTCTTTTGCTCGCAGAAGTCGAAGAACTCTGAACTTGTGAAGTTGGATCCTAAGTCAGTTATGATGCTGTTTGGTATCCCGAATCTGAATATTATGTCTTGTATGAATTCCACGGCCTTAGCAGAGGTTAAAGAAGCAATGGGCTTGAATTCTATCCATTTAGTGAATTTGTCGATTGCTACCAATACATGAGTGTATCCCCCTTGAGCTTTCTTGAAAGGTCCAATCATATCCAGTCCCCAGCATGCGAAAGGCCAAGTTACTGGTATGGTCTGCAGTTGCTGTGCTGGCAGATGTTGTTGTTTTGATAAGTATTGGCAAGCTTCGCACCTCTGAACTAACTCGGCTGCATCATTCTTTGCTGTTGGCCAATAGAATCCTGACCTGAAGGCCTTCCCGACTAGTGTTCTGGAGGCTGCATGTATTCCACATTGCCCAGCATGGACCTCCTCTAGAAGTTGCTTCCCAGTGGACGGGAGAATGCACTTCATGAGGACGCCTGATGCACCCCTTCTGTACAAGGTCTCCCCAATGAGTGTATAGTGAGCCGATTGTCTGGCAATGCGCTCTGCCGAGTTCTTGTCGTCTGGTTTTTCCTCATTCTTTATATACTTAATGATCGACCTTCTCCAGTCATCAGAGTCTGACTCGGGTTGATCTATAATGTTGCACTCCTCTGTTTGATCCATTGAGATACTCGGCTGTAGTATTTCTTGCACAAAGACTCCGGGTGGGACCTGAGTTCGACTAGATCCTAACTTGGATAGTACATCGGCTGCTGTGTTCCGATCTCTTTCTACATGATGAAATTCCAGACCCTCAAATTTGTCTTCCAACTTTCGGACGACGGTACAGTATTTTCCCATTGAATCGCTTGAACAATCCCACTCTTTGTTTATCTGGCTAATGACCACCAGAGAGTCTCCGTATACCATCAATCTCTTGATGCCCAATGATATGGCGATGTTCAATCCATGGATCAAAGCTTCATACTCGACTGCATTATTGGAGGCCGGAAATAGCAGCTGGAGGGCATATTTGAGGTGCTCGCCTCCAGGTGCGGTGAAGAGAATTCCTGCTCCTGCTCCCTGCAACCTCAGCGAGCCATCAAAATACATTCGCCACACTTCTGCAGTCTCTGGGTTATCTGGTACTTGCTGTTCAGTCCACTCTGATACGAAATCAACCAGTGCTTGAGTTTTGATGGCAGTGCGAGGTCGGAACTCGATGTCATGAGATCCCAATTCACAAGCCCATTTGGCTATCCGGCCAATGGCCTCCTTGTTGTGAAGAATATCCCCTATTGGAAAACCGGTGACTACTATGACTTTGTGGTCATCAAAGTAGTGACGTAGCTTGCGGGCAGTTAGAAGTACTGCATATAATAGCTTCTGAACTTGAGGATACCTTTTCTTTGAAGGGCCTAGAACTTCACTGATGAAGTAAACAGGATGTTGCACTGGGTAGGCATGTCCTTCTTCTACTCGCTCGACTACCAACGCGGTGCTTACCACGTGAGTCGTGCAAGAGATATACAGTAGCAGATCTTCAGCTGGTTGAGTTGACGTAGCTCGTCGGGGTGGCTTCAGTACTGGTGGCGTTGTCAAGAATTTCTTCAGCGCATCTAGAGCTTCCTGTGCTTCTGAAGTCCACTGAAACTTATCCACCTTCTTGAGTAGCTTGTAAAATGGCAAACCTTTTTCCCCTAGCCTGGATATAAATCTGCTCAGAGCTGCCATGCATCCAGTAAGTCGCTGAACTTTCTTTTGTGATCGAGGCGCTTCCATCTTCATGATAGCTTCAATCTTATCCGGATTAGCCTCAATTCCTCGGTGGCTGACGATGAACCCGAGTAGCTTTCCTACTGGTACCCCGAAAACACATTTTTCGGGATTAAGCTTCCATCTATACCGTCTTAGACTGTTGAAAACCAGCTGTAAGTCTTCGATGAAGTTTTCCGAATTCTCCGTTTTGATTACCACATCATCTACGTAGGCCTCCACACGCTTGCCCCAGTGATCAGCTAAGCACGTTTGGATGGCTCTCTGATAAGTCGCTCCAGCGTTTTTGAGGCCGAACGGCATGGAGGTATAACAGAAAGCACCAAACGGAGTGATGAACGCTGTTTTTTCCTCATCTTCCTTCGCCAAACTAATCTGGTGGTATCCGGAATAGCAATCCAAGAAAGACAGCACAGAACATCCAGCGGTGGAGTCCACCACCTGATCTATCCTCGGGAGCCCGAAGGGATCCTTCGGACAGTGTTTGTTGAGATCGGTATAGTCGACGCACATGCGCCAATCCACTTTATTCTTTTTGAGTACAAGAACAGGGTTGGCTAACCACTTAGGGTGTAACACTTCTCTAATAAATCCGGCCGCGACCAAGCGAGCTAACTCGGCGCGAATGGCCTCTCTCTTGTCGGCCGTGAAACGACGTAGCTTTTGCCGAATCGGCCTTGCTTGGGGATAGACCTTCAGTTTGTGCTCGGCCAGTTCTCTTGGGACTCCTGGCATATCCGCAGGTTGCCATGCGAATACGTCTCGGTTATCTTGCAGAAACTGGACAAGCGCGCTTTCCTATTTGTCGTCCAAGCTGGAGCTGATGATGGCAGTCTTGCGTTCATCAGCGAACCCCAGGTTGATCCTCTTGGTTTCTTCAGTCGGCCGCATAGAAATCGCGGCCTGAGCTTCGTTTGCCGGTACTGCAAGGTCCTCTTCAGGCTTAGAGTTCGCCAGTGTCGAAGAAACCGCCGACGGCTTGGTGGTGAGGGCTGCTTGTATGGCCACTCGGAAACACTCTGCGGCGCCTTGGAAGTCGGCGCGCACAGTTATGATTCCTTGCGGTCCTGGCATCTTCAGTATCATATACGTGTAATGAGGGATGGCCATGAATTTGGCCAGTCCCGGCCTTCCGATGATGGCGTTGTACCTGCAGTCGAAGTTCGCCACTTCGAACCTCAGGAACTCGGTTCTGTAGTTCTCCGGGGTTCCGAAGGTGACTGGCATGTAGATGTGGCCCAGCGGGTATTCCCCTTCCGTCGGCACGATACCAAAGAAAGGAGTGTCCGACTCGTGGAGCTCTTTGAGGTGAACTCCCAAGCCTTGGAGGGTCCGGGGGAAGGTGACGTTGATGCTGCTCCCCCCGTCCACTAGCACCTTCTTTACCCGGCTCTCTCGGATCACCGGATCGACGAGGAGCGGGTATTTGCCCGGGTGGTCAAAGTTGAGCCATTGATCCTACCGAGTGAAAGTGATCGGGTGTTCCGACCACCGGTATGGGGCGGGAGGACCGGTGGTCGCCACCAGTATCTGGCGGTCGTTGAGCTTTTGTTGTCTTTTGTTCTCCTGCGACCCATGTCCGCCGAAAATGATGTTGACCTCCCTGTCGACGCGTGGGAAAGCTCCTCCTCCTCCTCCCTCCTCCTGCTGATGGGGTTGTCGTGGTTCATTTGGTTCTCCCCTCGGCGGAGGAGGAGGTAGAGGTTGGAAGGGTCGGCCGTGTCTGACGGAATGCTTGAAGTCCCGGCAGTTACGAAGAGTGTGGCGCATGTCCTTGTGGTACGGGCACTGGGCGTCGAGGATGTCGTCCAGCGTGCGTTCGCCTCCACGAGGTCCTCCTCGGGCGCGAGAGGCAGGTGGTCCGGCGGCGTGTACTTCTTCGCGAGGCCTCTTCTCCCATCGTTTGTCGGGTTGCTGGTTCGCGTCGTGTCGTGGTGCTGCCAGTGCGGGCTTTGCTCCTCCGATGAGGTCCTAGGCCCGCTCGTCGGCGGTGATGTAGAGGTCGGCTTCCCAGAACAGCTCCTCGGAGGTAGTCGGCGCCTTCTGTAGTATGGCTCGGACGAAAGCCGAGACATTGGATCCTCTGTAGAAGTCCTCGATCACGGCCGCCTCCGTGACCTCGGGGATACAATTTCTCATGGTCTGAAACCTTTTGAGGTACGACCGGAGAGTCTCGTCCCCCCGGCGCTTGATGGATTTGAGGTCCCACGGTTGCGCCGGCTTGTCGGAGAGGGACTGGAAGTTGGCGGTGAAGCATCGACTGAAGTCCCCCCAGTCGTCGATGTAGTGTCGGGGTAGATGCCGCAGCCATTGCAGCGCGTCTTGCCCAAGGACAATGGGTAAGTATGCGGTCATCACGTCTTCGGACGCCCCGGCAGCTCGAGCAGCGGTGGTGTAGACGGCTAGCCAGCCCCCTGGATCCTGCTTAGGTTCATATTTGTCGACATTGGATACCTTGAAGTTGGGAGGCCATTGGATGGCCCTAAGGCGTGGAGTAAGAGCAGACACTCCGCATGTGTCCTCCTGTCGTCGGGGATGGTGTCTGTCCCAGGGAGCGGAGTAATGGTTGTGGTTCCTCGACCGCCCCCGGGTGGTACCGCCAGTTGAGGCCATTGCCGACTCAGTTCTGGTGGCCTGGCTCTGAGCCGGGATGCCATGATCCCTGTCGTACTCCTCCCGGCGGCGGATCTCGTTCTCATGCCGCCGTTCGCGCGAAGCATTGATGGAGCTTCGCGCGTCTCGGCGACTGTTGATGGCGTGTCGTAGATCGTTCGGCGGGTGAGCAAGCGGTAGAAGATGGTTGGCCGCCTGGGTGAACAGTCGTCGGTAGCCCTCAGCGTCGGGAGTCCGAGGGAGTCCATCAGCTATCCGGGCTAGTACCCCTCCGACCTCGCTTGGCGTGTTCATAGCTCGGGCAAAGTCGGGATTCAGGTTGCGCCCGAAGAATGGATTCTCCCGGCGTTGCCTTGCATCTTGCTCGGCTTGCTCCTGAGCCCGGCGGCGATCACGTCGTTGGGAGTTCCTTCGTTCTCTGAAGACGCGTTCTTCCGGAGTCTCTCCTACCTCCGAGACTTCGTCTCGCGAGACAGGCTGCTCCGGATCCCGTTCTCCGGCCGCGTGATGTCGTCGAATGTTCCTGCGCCGGTTCCTCCGTCGGCGGGATTCTCGTTGAGGCGGTTCTTCTCCGGGTGCGGTCGGCTCGTCGTCGGAGACGGTAGGCGACTCCACTCTCCTGATGAAGAGGATGTCGGGGTAGAATGGTACTGTCGTCGCGGCGACCTTCTTTCCGTTCTCCTTTGAGGGCAGAGGAACGGAAAGAACGACTTGCTTCCCCTTGGTCTCCTTCTTCCTCGCGATCTATGTCCATTCTTTTGTCGGGGAAGTAGACAGTGGAGTTCTCCGGGTCAGCGGGCCCTCGGTCCCCGACTTTCCAGAGACGATCTTTTTCCGGAAAGCCGGAGGTCGCGCTTCTCCGGCATTTTCGGAGTTTGTTGGAGGAGACTTCTTTTCCGGCGGATCCGCAATGCGGTGTAGAGTTCCCTCTTCATTTGCTACGAATGAGATTGTTCCGAAGCAGAATACGGATCCGGGACGCAGGGTGATCTTGCTGTAGAAGGTGACGGCCATTGAGCTAGCTTGGATCGTCGACACACCCCCTACCTGGCGCGCCAGCTGTCGGTGTTTTGGGTCCGACCGCACACCTGGGGTTGCCCCTCAAGGTGTTTTTAGGAGTAGGACGGTGTCGACAACTATAGCAAAATGGTTCGTGCCGATTGCACGAGGAACAATGGATAAGGTTTACAGGTTCGGGCCGCTTAGAGATGCGTAACACCCTACGTCCTGGTGAGTATACTTGGTGAATGCGGTTACAAGAGAACTCTTTGCAGAGAGTTGATGTGAGTGGCTAAGTAATAGGGTCGATCGTTCTGAAGGGGTGCCCCCTAGGCCTTATATACTCGACCGTGGGGCAATACATGTGGATATGATAACAACGAGTAGCTAAAAGATAGTGAACTGCTTGAGTTTATCTCCACGCAACCCCGCCGACTTATCCCCGCACGGCTCCGTTGCATGGGGGCTCCAGCGCGGGAAAGTTGGATCTCTGTTGCGGTCACTCGCTCGACGTTGTGGGCCGTCCGGGTTTGCTCCAATCCGGCCTCATGTCGCTCTGCTTTGCTGGTTGTCTCTCCCTAGGCCCACGAAAGAATGACCTTACGATTTATTGGGCCCTTGGTCCTTTTGTGAGGTCTTTTACTCTTTTAGTGGACCCGGGGGATATCTATCCCCCACAGTGGCAACTTCCCCGAACCCCATATCTCTCATGGTTCCCGCCACGACGGCGATGCTAGCGAAAAAAACACGGTTGCTTTTATGGAGGTCAGGGGAAAACAATCTGGACGGTCGGCGAAGATCTCGGCCACGCGTAACAACCCGAGCTAGGCGCCGTGTTTGTTCAGATTTGGAGAAGATGAGTCCAACGGCTAGGCCCCACGCCTCAGTGAGTGCAGGAGCGCAGTACCGGAACGGGGTGATACCCAGGCCCACAACCCAGTATACCAAGTGGCGCGAGTAGATGTGGAGCCAACCAGCCGGTGACCCTGACCCAGCGGGCCCATGAGTCAGAGATTGGCTAGACACGACTGAGACTGGTGGGTGGGGACCGTATGTCGGCGCCGAGGCCCGCGGCAAATTGGGCCGCACAGGTAGAGTGAGTGGGCCGCGGGAAAGAGGAAGTCGGCCCAGGATGCGTTTTCTTCTTTTCTCTTTTTTCTTTTCAAATTCCAAACTCAAATATTTCAAACTTAAATTTAAACTCCCATTTTAAATTTTCAGGTTTCCAAATGTTTGATGGAATTATAAATTCTAATGTTTACAAATTTTATTATTCCTCCTATTCCATTGTGGAAGGACTAAATGATTTTTATTAATATTTTCCCTTCTCATTTTATATTTTGCTCTTCTTTATCCAATTCAAAATCTACTACCTGAATTTGAATTTGTTGTGAGTTTCACCCACGGCTTATGTCCACCAACAAAATTCTAATATGCAAATGCAAAAATATATATTTGCTTATTTATTTACTTATTATTACTTCTCTTTAAGTAGATGTTCCAAATAATATATATATATAATAAAGATAAATTTACTTATAGTTTGTTTTAGAAAAAAGAAATATGATGAGTGGCCATTAATTCAGAAATGAATATTTGTTTCTCACTTTAGTGAAAGATATATATATACTTTATATTTATTCACTTTTTGTTTACTCTGTTCCGATAAGTGTTTGTACGCATGAAATTTAATAAGCATGAGATTTACCAAATATAAGTATTTCATATAAGATATCTTACCATCATTTTTTACTTAAGAATATAATTTAAGGATATAACCAAAAATTTATATTTACCATTTCCTAAATATTTAACTTTTAGGGAAATTTCTTATTCCATCATGATTTAGTTTTGGAGCGTTACAATTGCATGGGATGCTTCTCTCAACATTCCTTATCATGGTTGAACACCATCAACTTCTATAGCTTGTTGTTTTCCAGGAAAAACTACATGCTTCGGTTTGTCGATACTTTTCTTCTCATTCTTAGAGGTTAGAAATGATCTATTCAGAATAGAAGACTTGTGCAGCACGATTAGCAACGATCCATATGTCATCTTTGTAGCATACCTTACTTAGATCAAGAACTCTGAACCCATAGTTGTCCAATGTGACATGTTTGTCTTGAACCCTTTGACATCGAAAAACCAGTATCTGAAATGTACCATAGTCTAGTTCCCATATGTCCTCAATAAAGCCAAAATATGTACTAACCTCACCAGTTTCATCATTTATGGCCACGCATCGAACACCACTGTTTTGTGCCATGCTCTATTTGTCCTTGGACTTTGTACAAAATGTGAATCCACTAATGTTATAGGTTTTCCATGTCGTGACCTGGCGCGATGGTCCAGATGTCAATCCCTTGATGGTTTGTTCTTCTATTGTTTCCCCATGTGGAATGTCCTTCACCATTAGCCATGTGTTAAACCGCTGCTTATGTCCCTTCATTACCTAATTGTCTGTATGCCCAGGATTTTGCTCCCAAAGCTCATTGATTTGTTGCTGGATCAATTGCTCCATTATTGATAGTTGATGTAGGATGATGTCATGTGCCTCTAGTGCTGTATTGTGATCCGGCGGGATGAAAGATTTCCATCCCATCCTCACACTTCCTTAGAGTCTACCATCGTGTCGTGACGTTGGCAAACCTATTGCAACCTTGTCTTTTAGGTTACTATTGTAAAATGGACCTCTAGACTGAATGGCCTCTTTGGTATAGTACCCCTCTATCATGGATGCTTCAGGACGAGCACAAGTTGATACATAGCCATTCAGCATAGACATGAAACGCTCGTACGTCCACATTCCATGCAAGTACATGGGACTCAATGCCTCTATTTGTGGCACCAAGTGCAACACAAGGTGCGCCATCATATCAAAGAATGATGAGGGGAACACATCTCAAACTGTGATATTGTCTCCAATGTGAATTTCTGAAGAGATGCCAACTCATCATGGTCAATTACCTTTTATGAAATCTTGTTGAAAAAGTAGCATAACCATGTGATTGGCACATTTAAGAACATAGAATTTATATCCCTAATTGAAAGTTCCCTTTGACCCGGGAACAGGATCTGGATGTCGCCTAGAGGGAGGGGGTGAATAGGCGAATAAAACTTATCACTTTAAAACTTAAAATCTTACTCTACTCGAAGACTTAGCACGCAGTGGAATGAGAAGACCCTTCGAGTAGGTTGCAGCGGAATAGAAGATCCTGTCTCAAAATGTCCTGCACTTCAAATAAAGCTTATACCACAGATAAGTATTGAAGTGCAGATATAAAGGCAAGTAAGATAGAGAGTCAGGATACAATACAGAACAGAGTACACAGACGCAAGGATTTATCCCGAGGTTCGGCCAAGCCTGAAATGCTTGCCTAGTCCTCGTTGGAGTTAGCCACACCTGGGCTTGGAGTCTATTTCAACTCCTTCCTCCGTTTGCTCAGATCTGTCAGTATGACAGATAGAGCCTTTCACTATTGAGTTGGGTTACAACAACACCGTGGCTGCTTACAAACTTCTCGGCAGCACCTCGGTGGAGTAACGATATGCTCAAGACCTTGCTCTAGCTCTTAGCAGCACTTCTCCTCTCTCTAAAGGCTTATAGTTGTGCCTTCTACACAAACTATAGAGTTACACACAAGAGGGAGAGTGAGAATTGATTCGAGTGATGTCTACACTTGTTGGCTGCACTTGTACATTGCTTGAGGCGCCTAGGGGGTCCCTTTTATAGGCACAAGGGGCCTAGGAGCCGTTGGAAGCAATCCAGGAAGGCAAATCTTGCCTTCTGTCGGGTGGCGCACCGGACAGTCCGGTGCACCACCGGACACTGTCCGGTGCCTGATCTCCTTCCATAAGTGGAGCAGTCGACCGTTGCAGTCATGGAGCCGTTGGCGCACCGGACATTGTCCGGTGCACACCGGACAGTCCGGTGCCCCCATCTGACCGTTGGCTTGTCCACGCATCACACGCAGATTGCGCGGCCGACCGTTGGCCCAGCTGACCGTTGGCTCACCGGACAGTCCGGTGCACCACCGGACAGTCCGGTGAATTATAGTCGTACGTCGCCAGACTCCTCCCGAGAGCGGCCTGTTCACCGGGGTTCAACCTGGCGCACCAGACACTGTCCGGTGCACCACCGGACAGTCCGGTGTGCCAGACTGAGCTGAGTCTTGGTTGTACACAGTCAAGCCTTTCGCACCTCTTTCCTTTTCTTCTTCTTTCTGTTTCTAACACTTAGACAAGTATATTAGTCCACAAAACCAATGTACTAAGTCTAGAAACATACCTTCTCTTAATTATTACATCTATAGCATCTGACATGCTTGAGCTTTGATGTTGGACTCATAAATCATCAAGTCAGCTTGACTTGATCTAGATTGACATTTCTTAGCTCCAACATCCTGCAAAGGTCACATAGAACATCTCCAAACATAGGAACACACCAAACTAAAGATTAAGGTGAACTTAGCTCTTTTGGGCTGCTTCCAGTTCTGGTTTTGACACTTGTTCTTCTTCTAGGAGCTTGATCTTGAGCCTTATGACTTACACCACATAACTGTAGCTGTTGCCTCATTGGTTGTAAGTCACGTCCTTATGTAGTGATCCTTGATGTGTCGTAGTTGTTCTCAACTCGATCACCCTTGACTTTGCAAGCCTTCTTCTTCACCCTTGGCTTTGGGTTCCTCAGCCTTCTTGACCTTCTCCCATGCACTTGGTACCTCGAAGCTCTTCTTGCCTCCGTCCTTGGCTTGATCAGTTGTCTCCGAGCTACGCACCCGAGTCTCACTTTATGCAATGTCCATCTTACTTATGATGTCCATTATGTATCCATAATCCAGTTCTTGGACCATCACATTTGTTCACTTGTGTTGAACCCTGTTACATTCACCTTAAGCACCTGTTCAACACTTAGTACACTTGTTAGTCCTTTAATTGAGTTGTCATCCAAACACCAAAACTCACAAGAGAGCTTTCAATCTCCCCCTTTTTGGTGATTGATGGCAACACAATTAAAGCTTACATGAGAATAAGATTTGAAGCACAAATTTTGAATTCCAAGTTTATAGAATGCTCCCCCTAAATATGTGCTTACTTCAAAAACATAATTTTGGCCTCAGACGCCAATTTGCACATACTTAGGCAATTCGAAACATTTCTACACCTTAGCACTTTTTAGGATGCATTGTGTCAAGAATCAAACCATGATGCTATAACACACAAATGCATGTAATCAGAGTTAAACATCATTCAATTTAGTGGATATATCACAGGAATATCAACCTACCACTATTCACCATTAAGATACCAATTCAAACTAATATACTAATTTAAAACAATCTTAAAGCACCATTAACCACATGCACCATTATCCACATGACTATCTAACCACATGCACTATTGTCTAAAACAATCTTAAAGCACCATTATCCACATGACTATCTAACCACATGCACTATTGTCTTTATGACTATCTATTTCAGAAAGAACACAATAGATGCCAATTAATTCATAGCAGCGCAAGCACTAGTCCATATGATGCAACACATATAATACTGCAAGAAGAAGCATATGAATCACACACTAGCAAAGTTTAAACTCACACACTAGCAAAGCTTAAACTAACACATCACCCCTTAGGATAAGCTTTCCTCTCAGGTTGAGATAAGCTTTAATACACAAATTCTCCCCCTTTGACATCAAACACCAAAAACCATACTCAAGCAAGAACATAGGATGATGTCAAGGGACAGCAGGGTGTTTTAGGAGGAAAAACACTATCAACACTCCCCCTTACTTATTGAACATATGCACCACCAGCATTTAAGTAAGATACATATACGGAAAAAGATTAATACTTCCTTTTGAACCTTTACCATGTTGTAGTGCACTTCCCATCTTGAAAGTATTTAATCTTTCGAGAGCTTCTCCACACTTGTGCCTGATTCTTTATCCTAACCTTTTCTTGTTGCTAAGACACCAAACTTAGAACAAGTTATAGTATTGGGCACAAGAAGAAACTTCTATTCTAATGATTATCAAAAGATGTCAATTGAAGCAAACTATCACAACTACCAATTGAAAGATACCAATTGCAAGATCATTTATTATCATAGCAGCATCTATTATCACCAGATATTATAGAGCATGAGCAATCTAAAAATATGCACTTACTCACGACTTGAGATACCAATTTCTTGACTTACAGAGGTACCCAAGTCTTGATTGCTCCATTTCTTGCTCATCTTCTCTTTTCCACCTAGAGACTATACAAGATCGCTCAAGAAACAGTTAGTCTCAAAAGACACAAGTTATGTGTGCTCCCCCTCAAGTTGTGCATCAAGTATTTGAATGACTTGCACTTTGCACATTCTAGCTTCCTTAGAACTAGAGGGGATCACAACATACCTTGGTCAAGGCATACTCTATCACTTTCATCACACAAAGATACCAATTTGAATATCAAATGCATGCCTCAGGAGTGCCTAAGCCAATTGAATACTAACAGGAAGTCTAACATTTACACGCAACTTAGACATGCTTCATACTTAACTATCATTGTATCACATATACCAAATGAAAAGCAACACGATCATGTCTTAAGCACATCATAGTTAAGAAGGTTCTTTAGGTACACCAGAAGAAAAAACATTTTAAGGCATAAGTCTCCTAAGCCACGGTACTACCAGAGAAATGCAAGAACACAACTATGATCACAATCAATGGAACTTCAAGATATTCAATAAAATTGCACAGTTCCATTTTCCATACCTTTGCCTTTTACCAGTGTGGCCATGAGAGCACCAGTTATTACCACAAACCAGCTGAAAGTTCCTTATTATTTATGCACTTCATAGCTCGAGAGAATGCATTAGAGGCATTAGAGGCATAACACATAGTGCCAGAATAGGGTCATCATATAAACTAAGCAATATGTCATATTTTCACACAGGCTAATCATAAAACCATATACCATAACTCACAACGGGATGCAGGTTTATTCACGAACACAACAAGAGTTAATCATGGAGGATATCTCAAATGATAAGTTACCCAAAGAATGATTAAGCAATGATAAGATACCAATTGAGAGTACCTAATCATGATTAAGCACACATGGTTACGATCTTGGAAATCACTAATCATTGATTGAAAGATACTTAACACAGGCAATCAAGAGACATAACTACTCCAAGGACAGGTAACACACCGAGCAATATCGATTATCAACAAAGTACTTACGATACAAAGGTACCATCCTATGGAGAGCAAGTTGAAGAATCTCATCAAGGTCTTTTGTTTGATTCACCAATAATGATTAAGGACCTATACACCTTATTTCACTTGAGATGAACATGGGATTAGTGTCTCACAATAATTTAACCTTGGGTCAATAAACACCAAAACAATTAACAGCTTAAGCATAGAGTTTTTAGATAACCATCTTAAGCTCTCCCATGGTCTCCAGTCCATCTCAAGGCACCTGCATGGTCTAGTTAGCACAGTTTGGTACCCATCTCGGGATGGGTCCATAATGATCATCTAAATGTGCCTTTGGTACCCAAATTGCCTTTGTGCTAGTTCTAGGTGATCTCGTTATAGATCTAGCACAAGTGTATGATTTGGGTCTCCTATGCAAATAAGATTGATACAAATTCACTTGCTTAGGAATCTTACCTTTATAACATACCTTGGATAGATGACCCTGCTCACCACACTTGTAGCAGAAGCGTCGCTCAACCTGACATGACGCTTGTTGTGTGTCATTTTCCTTGGTGAGGGTCACCTTGGAGGATGCACATCCTTGATTCTTCATGACCGGACATGAAGTGATCGTGTGGTCCTTATTGTTGCATCCAAAACAACTCCTTGTCCCTTCATTCTTGTCTTTGTACGGACAAGACGCGATGAGGTGGCCTAACTTCTTGCACTTGAAGCACCTCCTTTTGCTTTTTTTCTTTTTGTACTTGAATGACATGGAGAGATGATCAGTGCAAACAACATGATTAATTGAATTTTTACCTTTTTCCTTGTTTATGTTGATTTCTTCATTTATTGCTTTGGGAACATCCTTCTCATGGAGTTTGACCCTTGCTGCGGTTTCTCCTTCCTCAAGCTTCTTCACCACGTTTTCGTAGATATCTTGCGGAAGTCGAGCAAGGCATCTTCTCCTTAACTGTCTTTGTTTCTTGTTCCCAAGCAATTTCCTTTTTGATCCTGCAACTTGTTTCTCAAACAAAGATTGGCCTTTCTTGGGGCGATGAAGGTCAGCACATGATAATATTTTGACCAATTGATTACTAGTGCAAGAATGAGGTTCATATGAGTTTAAACTAGTAATTACTACCTCATGAGCAATATCGAGCATGATATGATCATCAACTAGTTTACTATGAGAGTATGACAACGTATCATACTTTTCACTAAGAGCAAGTTTTTCTAAATTCATTGTTTCTACTTGTCTCTCAAGCATGACGTTTTCCATTTTAAGTTGAGCAACACATGATAAAGCATCATCATTATTTCTTTGCTCAAATAACATAGATTCATACCGTTGGACCAAATCATCATGAGAGCACTTTAGCTCCTCATGTTCTTTGGTCATCTTCTCCAGGCTGTTGTTGGTTTTGATGAGGGACTCCTCTAGCCTGAGAAGCGTCTCGCCTTGTTCCTTGTTCCTTCTCAACAACTTAATCAAGAGAGCTTTGTCCGCTTTGTTGAGATGGTTGTAGAAACGGCGAATCTCCTCTTCTTCCACATCATCGGTCTCATTTTCCCTGTCATTAATGTCAGTGGAAGCAATATAGGAAAATGTACCTTGTGATGATGAAGATTCATCCTTGCTATCATCCTCATATTCCTCCTCATCATGGCTTTCGTCTCCACCGTTATTGTTAGCAATAAAACATTTATCACTAGTGGAGAACAAACCTGTCGACGAGGTGGATTCATCGTTTGGGTGCCATCGTTCTTGTTCTTCTCCCTTTGAATGGTTAGTATTACAAGTAATATGGGGAGTAGGTGCATCATAGTTTGCCACAGAATATTTTTCTTTAATTCTATTCCATAAATCATGAGCATCAACAAATAGATCACTATCACTACTCACGATGGCAAAATAAGCACCTCTAGAAAGAGAATCAACTAAGATGTTGCAGGCATGGTGATTTAGAGATAGACATCTTAGTTCATCATGTGAAGGATTTTTACTAAGATTAGAGGGAAAAATACTTCTACTAAAAATTTGTCTCAAATCAGGATCAACACTCATGAAAGCACTATAAATAGAAGCAGACCAAGACTTGTAATTAGAACCATCGCCTAAAAGAAGTTCTACAATTACCTCTTGTGACGACATCGTCATCTCCGGACGGCTAAGCCCACACTGGAGAGGCCTAGCTCCGATACCAATTGAAAGTTCCCTTTGACCCAGGAACAGGATCTGGATGTCGCCTAGAGGGGGGGGGGTGAATAGGCGAATAAAACTTATCACTTTAAAACTTAAAATCTTACTCTACTCGAAGACTTAGCACGCAGTGGAATGAGAAGACCCTTCGAGTAGGTTGCAGCGGAATAGAAGATCCTGTCTCAAAATGTCCTGCACTTCAAATAAAGCTTATACCACAGATAAGTATTGAAGTGCAGATATAAAGGCAAGTAAGACAGAGAGTCAGGATACAATACAGAACAGAGCACACAGACGCAAGGATTTATCCCGAGGTTCGGCCAAGCCTGAAATGCTTGCCAAGTCCTCGTTGGAGTTAGCCACACCTGGGCTTGGAGTCTATTTCAACTCCTTCCTCCGTTTGCTCAGATCTGTCAGTATGACAGATAGAGCCTTTCACTATTGAGTTGGGTTACAACAACACCGTGGCTGCTTACAAACTTCTCGGCAGCACCTCGGTGGAGTAACGATATGCTCAAGACCTTGCTCTAGCTCTTAGCAGCACTTCTCCTCTCTCTAAAGGCTTATAGTTGTGCCTTCTACACAAACTATAGAGTTACACACAAGAGGGAGAGTGAGAATTGATTCGAGTGATGTCTACACTTGTTGGCTGCACTTGTACATTGCTTGAGGCGCCTAGGGGTCCCTTTTATAGGCACAAGGGGCCTAGGAGCCGTTGGAAGCAACCCAGGAAGGCAAATCTTGCCTTCTGTCGGGTGGCGCACCGGACAGTCCGGTGCACCACCGGACACTGTCCGGTGCCTGATCTCCTTCCATAAATGGAGCAGTCGACCGTTGCAGTCCTGGAGCCGTTGGCGCACCGGACACTGTCCGGTGCACACCGGACAGTCCGGTGCCCCCATCTGACCGTTGGCTCGTCCATGCATCACACGCAGATTGCGCGGCCGACCGTTGGCCCAGCTGACCGTTGGCTCACCGGACAGTCCGGTGCACCACCGAACAGTCCGGTGAATTATAGTCGTACGTCGCCAGACTCCTCCCGAGAGCGGCCTGTTCACCGGGGTTCAACCTGGCGCACCGGACACTGTCCGGTGCACCACCGGACAGTCCGGTGTGCCAGACTGAGCTGAGTCTTGGTTGTACACAGTCAAGCCTTTCGCACCTCTTTCCTTTTCTTCTTCTTTCTGTTTCTAACACTTAGACAAGTATATTAGTCCACAAAACCAATACTAAGTCTAGAAACATACCT
Organism: Zea mays; assembly: GCF_902167145.1. Lineage (NCBI taxonomy): Eukaryota > Viridiplantae > Streptophyta > Magnoliopsida > Poales > Poaceae > Zea > Zea mays. Next base: position 146,761,235 of record NC_050097.1, read on the forward strand.
TCTCTTAATTATTACATCTATAGCATCTGACATGCTTGAGCTTTGATGTTGGACTCATAAATCATCAAGTCAGCTTGACTTGATCTAGATTGACATTTCTTAGCTCCAACATCCTGCAAAGGTCACATAGAACATCTCCAAACATAGGAACAAACCAAACTAAAGATTAAGGTGAACTTAGCTCTTTTGGGCTGCTTCCAGTTCTGGTTTTGACACTTGTTCTCCTTCTAGGAGCTTGATCTTGAGCCTTATGACTTACACCACATAACTGTAGTTGTTGCCTCATTGGTTGTAAGTCACGTCCTTATGTAGTGATCCTTGATGTGTCGTAGCTGTTCTCAACTCGATCACCCTTGACTTTGCAAGCCTTCTTCTTCACCCTTGGCTTTGGGTTCCTCAGCCTTCTTGACCTTCTCCCATGCACTTGGTACCTCGAAGCTCTTCTTGCCTCCGTCCTTGGCTTGATCAGTTGTCTCCGAGCTACGCACCCGAGTCTCACTTTATGCAATGTCCATCTTACTTATGATGTCCATTATGTATCCATAATCCAGTTCTTGGACCATCACATTTGTTCACTTGTGTTGAACCCTGTTAGATTCACCTTAAGCACCTGTTCAACACTTAGTACACTTGTTAGTCCTTTAATTGAGTTGTCATCCAAACACCAAAACTCACAAGAGAGCTTTCACTAATGGTAATAGGTAGGAAAGTAGTTAGCATTATATGCCAATTATGTGAGTTGTAGTTGGTGACTACAAGGTCTTTCATTAACAAAATACTCTTTATGCAAGAGCAGAATATGGATGTGACTTTCAAATTCTTGAGCCACAGACACATCGCATGTTTCTCACATACATTGAGATTGTAGCTTGGTGCTGGGAGATGCTACTTCTTATTTTTTTGAAGAACAGTGTGAAGTTCTTTTTATGCCTACATATACCAAATCCAGGTGTGAATTGAGCCCTTCTTTTGTTTTGCTCTTCATGTCTAGCAAGGTGCCAATTAGACTTTCAAACACGTTCTTCTAAATGTGCATACCATCGATCATGTGTCACATGTCTAACTCTTTCCAGTAAGGCAAATACTGGAAGAAAATAGACTTCTTCTTGAATGTAGCCCTCACAATTGGTTTGACAGCCTTTCTTGTTTTTCTGTCTTTTGTCTTCTTCCCGAAAACAAATTTGATTTTGATGACTATTTCAAAAACTCTTTGACCTTTATTGTTACCCGATGGAGCTGTAGAATGTAGTTCATCAATATTGTCGAAGTACTTATCCATCTTTCGTAGGTGGTACCTGTGTCCTTTCAATAAAAAGTGTCTATGTCTCATATACACTATCTTCTTAGATGCAGAAAAGGACACGTAAGAGTTCCATCAACGCATACTACTAACCAACCTTTCCCTTGAACTGGCCTGATAATGTGAAGAGAGCAGGGTAATCATGGATCCTATCAAAAATATTTACTCTCGGCGTGAATTAATCTTTACGGTACTCCAACATTTGGACACTCGTTTCTACAATATTTCATATCCTCCATTAAGGGCTCCAAAAATACATCCAAGTCAAACCTAGATTGTGTAGGTCCAGAAATAAGGATGGTTATCAAAAGGTACTTTCATTTCTGCATCAACCATGGAGGAAGGATGTAGATGGTGAGGATCACCGACCATGTGATGTGCTTGTTGCTACTCTCAACAATGGATTCATTTCATCAGCACTCAGTGTGAACCTAATATTTTTTTGTTCGTCGGCAAAGTCTCGATGATTGTCATCGAAATCTTGCCACTACTTTCCATCGGGTGTATTGTAAAGCCCAAAATTTGTATCAGAGAAAAAATGATATAAATAAATATAATTATGTTAGCGTTTTGGGAATTTTTGGAACCATTGGAGATTAATTAGTTCCTTTCCTTTTTCATATTCAAGTAATAGTATCAAATTAGTCAAGTAACCAATAAATAAATAATGAAATGTGCATCTCATGCTGATGTTATTTTGTGTGATGCATTTTATTTGAATAAAGGAATCATAACTTAAATTTGACCTCAAATTATAAATGAAAATATAAAATAGAAAATGTGTAAAAAGAAAGGAAATAATAATAAATTCATTATTTCTCCCATAATTGAATCATAGGAAGGAAAATAAATAATAATATTAAAAATAGTAGGATTTATATTCACATTAGGATTATGTTTGAGATTGGGAATCTGAAATTCAAAATAGATATTTGAATTTGGCTTGAATACTTGAAATTGGAATTTGAAAAGAAGTTAGAAAAGATAAAAGAAAAAGAAGAAGGGAACTGTTCTACGCCTGGGCCAACAATTTGCCATGCCTCGGCCTAATTACCTCTCGCGCGCGGCCCAACAGTGGAACCCTGGCGCCGACATGTGGGCCCGGGTGGCACAGCCACACCTCCCGTTCACCGCCTCTGTGTGTAAGTCACTGCCATGTGGGGCCTATTTGTCAGTAGCTTCTTCTAGATCGGTCCATTGGGATCCTCCGTATCTTCCGTAACTCGTCTCCCTCCCCGCGCTTCAATAAACTGCGCCCTGAAACCCCCCTACCACCTCGGACTATAAAATCAAGCCCTCACTATCCCCTCCATCGATACGGAAGCATTAGAGAGACATCACTAAAGAGATCGTTGGGGGAGAACGAGAGAGATGTGCAGCCGCCGTGGTCGGGATCATGTTGCGCTAGCGTCGGAGCCTTGGAGCGTGGACTGTGGCAGTCATCTGTGCTCGCTGCACGAGTCCGTAACTTCACCAAGTGGTTTGGGCGATTGGAGTTCATGGCGAGCTCGCCAAAGTACAGGAATCATATTCTTGCGGTAAACCACCCCCCTAATCTGTTAGCTTCCGTCTCTACCCTATTTCATGCAGCATTTGCCGGACTAGGGCTCTAAATCACCGACGGGCCTAGCACCGGTGTGCTCGCCACCACAAGGCGTTAAACGCCGCCATGTCTGGCCGCTATAAGGAAGAAAGGTTCATAGCCGAGGTTCTCACAATGGACGATCAAGATTAGATTGGGTTATACCCTTTTGTCTGTCGAATACGAGCCATAGATCGTTGATCGGGGGTTTGGGTTGGGTAGCGGATAATTAAATATGGGCCGTCTGATGTGATCGGGAGAATCCAACAGCTCGCGCCCATTTAATGATCTATGCCGTCGGTATTGGATTCATCGGCTAGCGTTGCTTACCGCTTGGGAGCAGCTCAGATGTAATCTGGACCGCGAACTTCTAATTGGACGGCTAGGATTGGCCGATACCTCTTCGGCCGGCAATCTTCATAAAGAGCCCCTGCTCTTTTTCGTATTTAACCCGCCGTCTACCCGTGCGGTAAGGAGATTACGAAGCAGTCTCGAAGAATTGCAAATAAGTCCCTAGAGTTTGATTTAATTATAAAAATGACCAAAAACTCAATTAATCCCTAGATTGCTCGTTCTAACTTCGATTTAACCCATTCAAGTTGCGTTAGCTTCGTAACAAAATTGTGTTTAGGGTTTAGGGGAGGAAGACAGGTCTGTGGCCGTCGATCTCTCAACGGGGTCTACAATTAGATCCTAGATAGCTTTTCATTCCATCGTATCTGGGTCATTGGATCGGCGACAACGGTTCAGATTAGAGCTAGGATAACTCTTCAGCGATTCCAAATCACTGCCGTTGGTTGCGCATCTGGCGATCGCGGATGTAGTGGCGACGTGGATGGATATGAACCACTGATCTCTGAGCATGTGGCCTACGATGTGTAATGGTTCATAAAATGTGGGATTTAATCCTGGCCATCTGCTTTAGATCGTATGTCTCATCTCTACCGGTACCCCTTCGGCCGATGGACTTTGTAAAAGAAACCTAGGGAATTAGTTAAACAACCCGCAGTTCCCAGCTGTGGGAAGAATACTACAACCGGGTCCAGAACTTTTTAGAGTAGCCCTGCACCTTTTGTAAATTTATGTCCGCAGTCCAATTACGACTTCAAGTAATAAAATTGACCAGAAAAATAATTTTTGGGTATAAAAATAATTCTAGAACTTTATTTAATTCATAAGTAATTCATTTTAACTCCTTTTTGGTACATTCCAATTGCATTAATCTCATATTAATATTGTTCTTCATCTAGTAACCTTATTTTATCATGAAACCTATGGTTAAAATTATGCACTTACTTTCATTTATATATAACACTTAAATCTTCAAAAAATCATAACTTTATAACCGTAACTCCGAATTTAGTGGTTCTCGAACCTAGGATCTCGCCGCGATGCGCAGATCATTATTTTGTAGTTTGTTCTCATGTTTTGTGTGATGTTAATTTTTCTATACCATGTTTGTTTGTATTGCTACGTTTAGCAGTGAGATTACGAGTCACTTGAAGACCAAATTGGTGAAGCACCTGGGAATCTCGAGTCTAAGGCAATTTGTGCCCTTGATCACTCCTCTTTACCTAATAATATTCCTGTTAATCATTGTGACATGCTCAGGTTAATTTGATGGGACCTAGTAGGCTTCACTAGCATTGTTTATCCCACACCTTGCAGACAAAAGAACTATTGGGTAGTTTTGCTATTGCTCTACCTGGTTTTGGGAAATTAATGTTACATTATGATCATGCTCCACTTATGTTGTTGTTTTAATTATTTTTCATGATAAGATCATTATGTTAATTGGAACATGGAGCGACCACCCGGAAAATGCTACTACAAGGGTGGTATGGGACGCCCTTGGCTGAGCTGCGATGACTTTTCGGACGAGGGATTCCTATATAGCCCTTCTCAAAAACTGTAGCGGGTTTTCTGAAGCTAGTGGAACTTTGTAAAGGCCTTGTAGTGGATCCCTAGCCATTCACATCGGAAGTGTCTAAGGGCCTTGCAAACCCTGGCTAGACGGGATACACGACTTGTGGGTAAAGATGTGCAACCTCTGTAGATTGTAAAACTGGTATATCAGCTGTGCTCACGGTCATGAGCAGCTCGGACCCTCACACGAGTAATCTATGGAACTAAACTTAATCTGTCATATGCATTGCATCGTGGCTGTTATTATCAATTGTGTTCTCTTATTTAATTGGGTTGGTATCTACTTATACTTAGTAACTGCTAATAAAACTTTGACCAACTTTAAAAGCAATGCTCAGCTATAACCATCTCCTTTGATAAGCCTTACACTTCACATGAGCCCCACTGTAAGTGAGCTCATGCACATTATTCCCCACAACTTGTTGAGCGATGAACATATGTAAGCTCACCCTTGTTATACTCACATCCCCCCAAGTCAAGAACAGGTACCGCAGGATGAGGCATATGAAGGATGTTGTGATGAGTTCGTGAGTGGTCTAGGACATCGTCTCCCAGTCAACTTTGGTCGCTGGATCATTGTCTTTGTATGATGTAATTATTTATCTATTTTATACAGAACTCCATTATATATTAAAGATGTGACATTTGTTTCTGTACCATGAGTCATCATATGTGTGAGGCTTGATCCCAGCACACATGGTGAAGTTCGCGCCCGGGTTTTGGACCCCTAAAACCCGAGTGTGACAAATGTGTATCTGGAGAACAGTGGAGTGGGATTAGGATTGGAGTAGAGCATGGAAACTAACCTCGTCTACATAACCATGGGTGGGATTAGGACCTATCCTCACCTATTAGAAGGTAGGAACGTAGTGTACATGCATTACATGTTTATATTATAGTATACTCGGTTATGTATGTTAGAGGATGGGTGACCGCGAGTGGATGTACGCGGGCCGCATAGGAAGGAATGATGTCACCCCTGAATGGATTACAAAGGCTGATGCTTTCAAGGATTATGATGCTAATGCTAGGGTAGCGGACATGTAGAACTACTATCACAAGGCATAGTTCATCGAAGGACGTACGGAGGACGATCCAGAGGCGATCGCAAAGGCATTATATGACATGTTTTACGCGGCACCAAAACCCCTTCACAACAATACAAAGGTTTCTCAACTAGATGCCACTGGACATATAATGGCGTTCAAGTCGCAATACAGTTTGAGTTGAGACACATTTGATAGATTGTTGATAGTTATTAGCAGCCTGCTTCCAGATGATCACGTTTTGCCAAAGAGCATGTACGAGGCACAAAAACTCCTTCATGCACTCAAGATGACGTATGAGAAGATACATGCTTGCTGAAGGGTTGCATCCTATTTAGGAAAGAATATGTGGAGGCAAAGTACTGTTTGAAGTGTAAATCGTCTTGGTTCATGGAGGTAGACTCTGATGATGGACAAAAGAGGCAGCTCGACAGCCCCATGATAATCCTACGATACCTTCCATTCATACCGAGGATCCATTGTCTATACATGACCGAGGAATCCGCAAAACAAATGACATGGCAGAAAATGGCAAACGATACAATCTTGACAAAATGGTACACACATCTAATGGTGAAGCATGGGCTCACTTTGATGCCATTCACCATGAGAAAGCTAAAGATGCTCGTAATGTATGTGTTGCGCTGGCCATAGATGGGTTCAATCCCTATAGAATGACCACTGCCCCCATACACATGTTGGCCCGTGTTCGTTATCCCCATCACCCCCAATAATATGCTTTCAAAGATAGAACATATTCGTGTTGTTGATAATTCCTAGACACCCGAAAAATAAAATGGGTGTGTACATGGAGCCTTTAATTGATGAATTAGTCTGTTCTTGGGAGGAAGGGGTATGGACATACTACCGAGCTACGAAGAAAAATTTCGAAATTCATGTTTGGTACAAGTACTCCATGCATGACTTACCGGCGTATGGGCTATTCTACGCGTGGTGTGTTCATGGTAAGTTCCCATGCCCAGTTGGCAAGGTAGTCCTTGGGTTCATTTGGTTAAAGAAGGGTGGCAAATATTTGTCGTTCGATAAACAACGACAATTTCTCCCTGCTAACCATGCATTCTGACTAGACATCAAGAAGTTTATGAAAGATGTTGTAGTGACAGGCCACCCACCTATAACGATGACTGGTGTCGAAGTTCGTCGACAGATAGATGGTCTCGTGGTCAATCTAGAAGGTGGTTTTGTGGGATATGGTTAGCAACATATGTGGACCCATAAGTCGGGCTTGACTTGGCTCCCTTATTATGATGACCTTTTCTTTCCACACAACATAGATGTGATGCACACTGAAAAGAATGTCGTCGAGACACTTTGGGCAACAATTATGAACATTCTTGATAAGTCAAAGGATAACATAGAGGCAAGAGTGGATCTGGCAGCGTTATGTGATAGACCAAACCAAGAGATGAAGCCACGTACTAGTGGAAAGACATGTAGAAGGCCTAAGGCCGATTTCATCCCGAGCAGGGCCCAGAGGAATGAAGTACTGCAATGGATCAAGATGTTAATGTTCCCTGATGGGTATGCCTCTAACCTAAGTAGGGGTGAACTTATCTACTCTACAAGTCCTAGGGATGAAGAGTCATGACTTCCACATATGGATTGAATGAATTCTTCTGGTGATGGTTCGAGGCTATGTCCCTGAGAATGTTTGGCTAGCGCTTGCAGAGTTGAGCTATTTCTTCCACCAGCTTTGTGCAAAAGAGTTATCTCAGAGCGTGATTGCAGACTTGGAAAGAATGACACTCATGTTACTGTGTAAGTTAGAGAAGATCTTTCCACCCAGCTTCTTCAATCCGATGCAGCATTTGATTCTTCATCACCCGTATGAGGCACGAATGGGGTGCCCGTGCAGGGACATTGGTGCTATCCACCAAGACCCTAACACATAAAGAGTGGAACCATATCATGCTATATGTATTGACCAACCTTGAAGAGGTGACATCATACATAGAGCAATTTCTTCATGAATTCTAGCATCGATCAAGGGACCTAACTCCACAGGAATATGATACTGTACATAGATGGATTGCCCAATTTCATTTCCTGGTTCAAACAAAAGGTACCGTATTTAGTTTGTCATTTGAAGTTGCTCTTACGTGCGAATAATATAACAATCTAGCATGTTTGAACTTGCAGGGCCAAAGAGACTCGTCTATGAGTGTCGAGTTGAAATAAGTAGCTAATGGCTTTGCCTATAGAATCAGGAAATTTTCTGGGTATGACGTCAATGGACACCGTTTCACACAGCAAGCTACGACCAAACTAGGCCCAACTGAAAAACTACATGTTCTAGAGTCTTTACGCCCGGGCTTGACGAGGTCGAGTATTATGGAAGAATTAAAGAAATATATGAACTCAATTTTCATGGTTCCAATCCTCTTACTCCAGTGATATTGAAATGTCATTGGTTTGACCTTGAAGTGATGAGACAAACACATTTTAATCATGGGCTAGTCGAAATTCAACGAGATTCCACCTTACCAGGAGATGATGTCTATATCGTGGCCCAACAGGACACACAAGTGTATTATCTCCCATATGCGTGCCAAACTAAGGAACATCTTAAGGGTTGGGATGTTGTGTATAAGGTATCACCGCACAGTAAATTACATGTTCCAAAAGATAAAGATTATAACTTAGACCCGGACATATGATGGAGAGTTCTTTTCAAGGTTGATATTGAGGCTAGAAGGGCAATTTGAGATAGACTTAACCGAAGCTAATTAGAATGGAAGTAGATATTGAAATGGTTGTTGATGATGAGGATGATGAGGTGCAAAATGATAATGACTTAGAAATGCTTGAAGGCAATGACAATTACAAACTTGCACCTTCATATGATGTTGACTACGAAATGGTTGATAGTGATGATGAGGCTTATGATCCGACTAATCCTGACAGATATGAAGATTATTTTTAATTGATGTAATGCTATATTTTATTTATTTTGCATCTGTTTCTAAATACATATTTTTATCTATGCTTATTTGCTTACTCTTAATTGTAGGTGGTTGGACAAAGATGGTGGGCGGTGGGACAAGGACGAAGAGGGGGAGGGGAGGGGGAGGAGGAGCACCCATAGGACGAAGGATTAGGCGTAGTAGGACGACGCCATACAGCAGCAGGTGGAGCTGCAGGCCGCTGTCGATGTGGCATAGCAGGACGACGACGACGACGCTCAACAAGACGCCTCTCGGTCTACCGCATCAGGTTCGACGAACGTCTACTGGCAAGGTCCCACGAGTCTCCCTCAGCATCCGGTACTTCATGATAGGCACCCGCTTATTTGACCCGATGGGGAAAGGTATGAAACTTTAAATGTTGTTGTTGCTTCTTCATATTATATGTTCAAATTTAAAATAGAAACTAATACGTTTTCTTAATTACTTGGACAAGTCTTGGAAGGTTTTGGAGAATGCAGGGGTCACGACCGCAATCCCAATGGCATCCTCGGCCTTCTGTGCAGGGAACACTTCCCTGGACTTGTTGAGTAAGTCGGAGTGATGGGCCCAGCCTATTCCTTCAACCACTAGGCTGTCGCCCCCAATGCAGTGGATCGGGACGACAGACAATTCAACAACAAGGCATCCTAACACTATATTATTTAATATGTCGCATTCATTGCACATTCTTGAAGTAATGTATGGATACATCATCTTTGTATGTAGGATTTCTTTAGATGCGAGGCTGGAAACGAGGCCAGGGCGGATGTGGTGGCTACCACGAGCTGTAATAAGCTCATCGTGGAAATGCACTATGAGGCACGCATCTAGGCCATCGTCACTTACTATGGATCCATCCTTGGGGAGAAGGTGAGCAAGAAGGACACTCGGACCATGTAGTTGACTCCAGACCATTACTTACAGGTAAATACAGAACATTAATATTGATATTAAATATGCTTAATTTTATCTTCTTATATGTTGTGTACTTGTTTTTTTGGTATATGATTCCTTATTGGTGTGCCACGCATCCTGAGTCCTGGGAGCAGATGGTGCAAAGGTGGTGCTCGGTCGAGTGGGACAAGGCTCACAACGCTAACCGGGAACGGCGTTTGATGATGCATGATCCCTCCCACCACCATGGCAGTCACAGCCTCGGCAAATACACAAAATCATGGGTAGACATTCTCTTTAATTTAGTCTAACTTTCGATTAGACATGATTTCTAACCATCCCATTGGATTTCTCGTAGTCAACGTCACATGGTGCCTAGCCTTGCTCCATCTTCTCGGCGTATGCTATGGCACACAAGGGCAAGGCGACGTCCGACGTCACCGACAACATAGAGGATGCACCCGAGGCATATAGCAAACCCATTGTCTACAACCGTCTTAGTGAATACAATACCATGGCACATGAGGCCCATGGGCCAGATTACGATCCAAGGACCAGGGACATTGACAGAGATGTCCTCATGAGGGTCAGAGGAGGCAAGAGGCATGGGCGATACTGGATTGCTGACGGGGCAATCAACTCATCCTCCACTCTAACTCTATTTCAGGTGCGAGCAAGGAGCATGAGCGCGAGCCCAACCATATGACCTCGGCTGGACATCTCACAACATCGCATCCAAGAACTCCAGGTTAGTGCTTCTGTGCCTTGTCATTCATTGAGTTATATACCTTCTTTTTGCATTATTATAACATTGGGGTGAAATATTATAGGTCTAGCTAGAAGAAGAGAGGAGGGAACAGATGGAGATGGAGACGAGGATGAGGGTAGAGAGGGAGGCAGAGCGGGTGGCTTGTTTGGCAGATCAGTAGAGGATGGCAAAGATGTTCTAGTACATGTAGAGCCTTGACGTCACACATGGTTTTGCTCCACCACCTTTGTTGTTCCCTCCAGCTGACCCTGCTCAGTTCCATACTCTTGTGAGTATCAAAATTTTAGTCTTGCATGATATATACTCATCTGGTCTCACACATGTAATCTCATTTCTATGCAGGGACAATCAACGGCAACGAACAACCCTCACGCTTCGCCCATCCCTTCGCAGAACCAGTCTAGCCGCCGACATCACTGATGTTCTTCTGAACTTAGTTGTGAGACATTTTTATGGCATATATTTGATGTTTGTGGACTCATTTCTATGAGTACTTGTTAGTGTTGTGAACTATATTGTGCTACTTGTGACTTTGTGATCTTTGTGAAGAAATTCTATGAACTATGTGATGTATATGAGATATATGTTTTGTTTGTTTGGATGGAATAGCAAAACCAAATAAAAAAGGGTTTTCTATTCACTTTGTCGAGTGTTACACTCAGCAAAGAGCCTATTTGCCGAATGCTATGACCATAGCACTCGGCAAAGAAGCTACACCTTGGAACCGATAAAGCTTCTTTGCTGAGTGCTGTGGTTGTGGCACTCGGCAAAGGAGAAACCTTTATCGAGTGCCTTCTAATGCACTCAGCAAAGAGACTAGAAAAGGGGCCCACTGGTGCTCCCTTTTGTCGAGAGCTAGTCCAGCAGGCTCTCGACAAAGAGGGAGCCTTTGTCGAGTGCCTCTTGAAGCACTCGACAAAGGGACTGGCAAAGGGGCCCATGGGAGCCTTCTTTGCCGAGCGCTAGTCTAGTAGGCACTCGATAAAAGAGGGAACCTTTATCGAGTGTCAGGGAGAACACTTGGCAAAGGCTCCGTTGCCGTCACTTGGTGCCGTGGCGGCGACTTTTCTTTGCCGAGTGAGCGACAAAAAGTACTTAGCAAAGAAGCTGTTGCCAATGTATAGTTCACATATGACTTCTTTGTCGAGAGTCACACTCAGCAAAGAGTTCGCCGAGTGTTTTCTAGGCTTTGCCGAGTGTCTGAAACACTCGACAAAGAAGATGTGTCTGGTAGTGGTTAGGGTGTGTCGTCGCCGTCGCTCGCCCACCTCGGGAGCGCTGTCACCGCTAGCTCGCCTCTAGAGTGCCGCCTCGTCTTGCCCTCCTCGGGGCCCTAGGGTCGCCACCGCTCGCCCGCCCCGGGACTCTCCATTGCTCGCTCTACGGATTAGGGAGCCACTGCCGCCACCGCACCTTCGAATCCGGGAGCCGCCATGGTGACTCCTGATCGAGGAATCGCCGCCACCGCAACCACTACCCTGGCGGTCCAGCGCCACTGCGCACTCTCGAGCAACCGTCACTGTTGCACGCGCCTGGGTGGATGCAGTAGCTTGTGCATCGGGATGGGGCATCAGAAACTGAACCCTAGTGCTCGAGGGCTTATTTTATAGATGTCCGGACCTGGGGCGGCTGAAACGGATGGCACCATTGGCCAGAGCTTGTTCTAGTTATTGAAATCCCAATGCTTTAGATATATAAACTATATATATTACATGTGTGTTTTTGCAACATAAAAAAATTACTAAAGTATTTTTAGAATTTACATTGATGTGCAAATGGATTAAATAAAGCCATGTTGAATGGTGAATTTTTTATTTTCCTAATAATCATTACACATGTTGTTTTTCAAATTTATCATGTCCTAAAGTATACTTTATTTTATTTTCATATTTTTGGAGCTCATGAAGTAATTAAAACAACATATTGACCATTTGATAAATATTTTAATAAAAATAATAAAATACCTTAGCATTGTGCTCACTTAGACGTACCAATTTCCTCACCTCCTCTCACCTGTCTCGTTTCAGCCATGAAGGGATGAGAAAGTGCATGTGCTAAATGAGGGATAACAATGGAGGATGGAAAGAAATAGACTAAAATGGACCTAGGCTAAGTAGTGTCATTATTTTGTTTTCGTTTGAAACAATTACCGAAATGATCTTTGTAATAATAAAATTATTTCTAGAGCTCTACAAATTTGAATAAAAATAATGTAGAGTACGTTAATAAATTTATGATCGCATGAAATTTTGGAAGGAATACTCAAATTTTCTCAAAAGATCATGAAATTTGGTGTTAGGCCAAAACACATCGTTATGACATCCTTAACTCCTAACAATTGAGACATGCCACTTTTGGTACCTAAGATATATGGTTGATTAAAAATAACGATTAGAACTTCTACACTCTAATATATATAATATGTATTTATTTTTCAAAAGAATGATCAGAACTCCCACGTCATCCTAACTAGTCTAATTCTCATATGTTACGACAGTACCCAACCATATTTGATGATATTGATTGGATGACTAAGCGACACTTGACAGTCATAATAAATGAATTTAATGCCAAAGTAAACATATTGTTCATATACTAGATATTAAACATATTGTTCATATACCAGATAAAAATACCATAATAAATGAATTTAATGTCAAAGTGAACATATTGTTCATGTACAGATATTGAACTGGTAAGATATAGAAAAGCACAAGTATGCCAACAAGATCATTTCCGAAATACCAAATACAACAAGTTTATCCTCTAATGCTTAACATGCTTAATGAAATACATACTTACTCTTACCTTTAGAGTATCATATCAAACAATAAAAACAATTTTCCGCTTTTACAGAGCCTTGTACTTATTTCCAATTGCATAGTTGGTTTCACTTCAAATTTAATGGGCAACGACAGAAGAAGCAGGCAGAGGTTGTTGCAAGATGGACGGGTTTTGTTGCTAGAGTGACAACTACGAAAATGCTGATGTGCGAACAAATATGATAGTGATATGATCTGAGACCGCGGGTTGAATTTGAAAAATACAAGAGGTTCTTTGTAAAAAAAATGACGCGGGGCGACCGTTGAAACTGATGATTTAATATAATAAAGACAAGGCGTTTTAATTCCAAAGAATGGTGAGAAATCCCATGCAAGTGGCATGTGTTTTTTTCATTTTGAAATGTTGTCGTCGTGGGGTTTATTCACATACACTCTTAAAATACTGTCTTGCGGATGCTTATCATTAAGTTGCATGAAGAGTTTGGGACAATGAGGTAAGTTCTTTGCCTTCACAATGCAATTAACTATAGGGCAAGATAGATACTTGACTTGATTAACTCCATAATGGAAGCATCACTATAGAAGAGGGAAGAAGTCAAATTATATGTAGCACTAAGTCATCCCTTCCGTGATCGAGTGTAAATTGCAGTGTGATAAAACAATAAATCCATTACACCAGGATAGATATACATAGATTGAGTTCGAGTACTGAAACTTAAACGTAGTTATTATAACAAATGAAAACAGGTAGCGTCACACACAAACACAACACAACAATATAATGGCACACTTGAGATGATCGAATCTAGCTACTAGCTAGCCAGCAAATCGAAGAACTACTAGAAGCAATATATGTAGAAACTAGAGCGATTTGGTAATAACGATTAATTAGTTGGTGGATGTGGAGCAAGAGGAGGACTTGGAGCTGCTGCACTCGTCCTTGAGTCCAGTGCTCTTAGTGGGGAAGAGGTCCAAGGTCTTTAGAGGACGGCGGCAGCATGGCGGCAGCTGGAGCGCGCCACCCTCGTCAGAGCTGCCCGATGCCGCACCGCAGCTGGCGTCGCAGTGCTCCATTGCATCTGTGGCCTCCCACTCCTCCAGCTGATTGCTGCTGCAGCTGTTGTATAACCCAGCTCCACCTCCATAGGCACCACTACCTGCAGCAGTAGCCTTATTTCCTCCTCCTGCTCTTGCAGCTGCAAGGTCCACCATGCCGGCAGCAGCTGGGTTCAGCACTGGCGGAACAGTCGCCACCTGCTGTCCCATGTAGCCCTAGTATACAATCAAGTGATGAACACGCATGTACATAATATAGATACATTATTATCAGGCATGCGCTAGCAAGCAAATGTAAAATTAACTACAAGTCATGCAATCATGCCTACCAGCTGGTGTGGCATGAAGTTGGTTGCGTACGGGTGCTGGTGATGGTGCAGCTGCATCACCGCCGGATGCACACCGGCGCTGCTGCCACCTGCTGCGAGGGACGGAACGGTGGCGCTGCTGTTAGGGCTCGAAGCCGGGGCCGCCGCGGTGGCCTGCTGCTGCGCGTACTGCTGCTGGTGCCGGGCGCAGAGGCGACGGCGGAGCCGCTGGCGCTCGCGGGCCTTGTGGTTCTGGAACCAGTAGAAGACGTTCTTGCCCTCGATGCGGCCGTAGTAGGCCAGGTGCGCCGTGATCTGCTGGATCTCCGCCGCGTTGGGCGTCCTCACGCCGCTCCGGTACATCTCCTCCAGGATCATCAGCTGCTCCGGCGTCGGGCACCAGCGAGTCGAAGGTGTCTGCGGCATGGAGGACGACGATGCTATTGCTACTGCTAGCGCTCGGATTCAACGCCTACCCTAGGTAGCTTGGTTATGTGTGTGTGTGGTAAGTGCAACCTCCCACACACGCACGCGCACACACACACAACTCAAATCGATCTGCAGAATGCCGTGCGTTCCTAGTCTATGTGACTATGCCTTTGCGGTTCGCTATAGGATGAGGATGGCACTGGCATGGACGAAGCTGGCCTGGTAGATCCTCCAGTTATATAGAGCTAGCTAGCTAGCTGCTAGGGTTAGCTAGGGCACGAGAGCATGGCCACCAGCCATGCCGATGCCGATCCAATGGTCGATCGTATGTGAAAGCAACAACGCATATATGCATGCAGTAATGAACGAGAGATGAATGAAGGCGGCCGGGCTGACAGAGAAAAGAAGGCTAGCGAGCTAGGCAGCGTGTGCGTGAGACAAATTGGTGCACATCAAAACAGCCAGAGAGCTTCGCAGTGATCCTTTTTGACCAACGGCACCACAGTGCTTGCTACTGTCCATGGGAAATAAATTGGCGGTGGTCGCGCACAAGCTCTGCCACAAGTAAAAGCGTGGCTAGCTACTAGCTGTGAAAAAAGTGTTAATACATTTTTTAACAGGTTAATACATATTTGCGAGGAGAGAAAAAAAATGCATGTCGTTACATATATATGGGGTTGCTAACTTTTGCCGTCTTTGGGAGAAATATATACATGCCTGTAGAGAAGAGTTCATTTAAATTGCATGCGATCATACATATTCCGTCCCACTAAATTTAGATGGGGCTATCTACCTATTTACAAACATCCTAGACGTGTTGGTTGAGAGAGTGTACGTGGATGTAGGCCCCTAGAAACCGCCGAGGTTCAGTCAAATCCAATTTAATGTGCAGTTTAGTGCCTATTATTTCTTCATAGTACGTATAGAAAGTGCCTAATTTCTCCTAGTTTGTAATAGTTTGTCGAGCCTTTGATAAGTTCACCCTACGTTACTCCCTGCTTCTCTTACTGTTATGATTAATTTATAAAGCATTGCACACATTCCAAGATATAGGTGTCTGTAGTATATTTTGTAGACGTACAACACAAACGACGATTCGAATTTGGAAAAAAGCTGTTATGTTTATATATAATCATGTATGATTTGCTGGTGATTATATCTTCCAAAAACCAAATACAAGTAAGTGGGGTTTACAGATACCAGCACACATCTTATTTGTAAGTATTATACACTTTTGTTTTCCCACTAGCTCCATTTGGAGATGTGCATGGAACCCCGTTAAGCTTCACAATGGCTTAACTCGATCACATGGATTAGCATCAACCACTACCGGACTCGCCTTCTTTGCGTAGTGCTCCGGACACTCAGCAAAAGCCCTTTTGCACTCGGCAAAGGCTTTATCTAGTGTTGCACTCGGCAGAGTACTTAGTAAAACATTATCAGCAAAAGTCTCTTTGCCGAGTGCTATTTTGTTGGGCACTCGACAAAGAAGAAAAGTCGTCTTGACGCCGGGTTCCATGGTGATAGCGACTTTGTTTAGTGTTGCACTCGGCAAAATAAAAATAAAAAACAATAATTTTTTTATTTTGGGAAGAAACAACTAGTAGCATCGGTCCAAGTCACAAGTCTTGGCATTTTTCACACGCTTCGTGGTCAGTGGGATTCAAACTCGTAACCTCTCTCTTGCGTCTAAACCTCCTCTGCCACTACACCTATATCTCACTTACGTCTATATTATACTTTCCTTCCCCGCATATTATAACAAACCGAGTGTAAATTGATTGTTTGAGGTTCTAAGTGAATTCAATGAAAAAGTTGTCAACTATAAAGTTGCATAACTTTTTGTGATCTACAACTTTCATTTTGGTAGTTCTTCATCCGATGTCATTCACAAAAATATGAATTTCAAATTTAAAAACTTCAAACGTAGTTTTCTATGACAAGATGATTTCAAATAAAAAAGTTGTCAAGTACAAAGTTTCATAAATTTTTGAGACTTACAACTTTCATTTTGGTAGTTTTCCCATCCGTTGTCGTTTAAAAAATTCCAATTTTAAGTTTTTTGAATTCACACATAGTTTTTGTTGACAAGATGACTTTAAATCAAAATGTTGTCAACTAAAAAGTTCTATAACTTCTAAAGATCTGCAAAGCTTATTTTGGTTGTTTGGCCATTTGTTCATCCAATATGGTGGTTCTAACATTGTTCACATATCTTATACATCTCTCTTATAGTTTCATAAATTATAAGGAAGTCTATAAGTTTTATAATCAAATTTATATTTATTTTGTCACATGAAGAAATGACCAAAACAAAAATTGTGAACCTTGATGAGTTATACAACTATTTAGTTGAACACCTTTTTACTTAAACTAATTTACTTCTTTAAAATGTGATTTGAAAATTGTCTTTACCTAGTGTCGAAAAAACACTCAGCTAACAAGCTCCTTGCCTAGTATAAAAAACACTCGACAAACAAGCTCTTTGCATAGTGTTTTTCGTCGTGTGCTCTTTTGCCTAGTGTGTGGAGATGACACTAGGCAAAGGTACAGTTTGCTTAGTGTCCCCTTTGGACACTTGACAAAGTAATTATCGGTACCCTGAATATGGGGTACCCACTCCTGCTGGGTCTAGACGGGACCCTAGCTATTGGCCATCCATAACTATAAATAACAAGTGATCTACCCCGACTTAGGGCCTAGGCCCGTTCGATTGGGTCGCAAGTGTAACACCCTGAATTTGGGGGCATAAAATTAGGTGTTACTCTCTCTTTTCTTTGCTTTCCTTATCTTTTTCCTAAAAATGGAGAATTATTTTGTTTTATATTGGCGTAAACCTAGTGGAATAAGCACTAGAGGCGCTTTGGTTGTTGCATTCATGCCGTTGCATGGTGTTTCTAAGTGCAAAACATGTTTGAAACATGTTAGTGTATCCTATAGAAGTTGTCGATAGATTTTCATATTTTTTGGTAAATTTTTCTATTTTCTGGAAAACAAAATCTATTTATTTGAGGTACTTAAAATGTTTTTAGAAACTCGAAGTATGTTTTTTTGAGATTATTAGATGCCAAAACATTTATAAGATTTTTTCTGGAATTTTTGGAAGCATCTATAATACTTTGAGCACAAAATATGGATTTCTAGGCTTGTCTGAATTTTAAAAATGGTAAAATCCGAATTTGACCTGAATTTCCATCTCATTCGAACCCCAACTATATATATATATATATGTCTCGTTTCTCCTCGCCGAGCCCGTTCCAGAGCATGAAACGATTTCTCTAGATTCAATCCCTAGCTCCCGGAATTGCTCGCCGAAGTTCGGAGTGGTTCAAACTCCGGCGACAACTTCGACGAGCAATTACTTCCAATCTGTGCATTGTCTGCGGAATCCAAGGGTACCGCTGCGTTCATCTTGTCGAGGGCTTTGTCGCATTGTGTCCGGATCGTCGATCGGACCTCCGAATCTCCGTCAATCGACGATTTTATCCTCGGCTCTGACGAGGGTCTTCTTTCCCGGTGAGAAAACTCCATTGTTGTACCTAGGGTTCCTTCGTGTTCTTCGTTTTCTCGTCCGTGCAGGGCCTCCCTCACTCCCCCTCACCTTCCCTGCGGCGGCGCCCCCTCCCCCCTCCATTTCCCCTCCCCGGCGCGGCCCCCTCCCCTCCCTGGAGGCAGTCGGCCTGGTCGGTTCGGCCACGCTTGCGCCCGTCCCGTGACCGCAGCTCCCCTGCGCGCGCGCCACACGCGCTCGTGCCCGCGGCGGCCGGCTCGGACCTCCCCTACGCATCCCCCTCTCCTTCCCCCTCTCCTCTCTCTTCCATGGATGAGAGGAAGAAGAAGACATGAGGAAGAAGATGGCGGTTTCATAATTTAGTACACGTGAATTACAGTCTAGTTTAAAACAGTGATAACTTTTGTGTTTTAAACCCGATTCAATCTGTTCAAGTTGCGTTAGATTCGTATTAAAATCATCTACATGTTAGAAGTATTTTTCCTCACTGTTGCACATTTTATTTAATTTATTTAAACGTTTGTTTGACCGGCGGTTAATAGAACGACGTTTTATTTAAATGTAATTTATAATTTCGAATTGAGCGTTTATAAATCAACGTCAGAGCAGTTAATGTTAACTGAACTATTGTTATTAAATAATTGGTTAGTTTAATTATGTTATTTATTTATTAGTTTCCGCGTATCGTGTCGGCCCGCGTGTCGTGCGCGTGTCGCAGTGCTGTTTCGCACGAGTCGTCGCATGTCGTTCCTGAGTGTCGTGCATGCCGTTTGCACGCATTGCCTTGTGCGGTTCGCACGCATTGTCGCACGTCTTGCCACGCGTCGTTTGCGCGTATCGCGCGTTATCCACGTGCGAGATTAAACCATTCACTTATAATCACTCATGTCATTGAATTAGTTATTTATTTATCATCCACAATTAAAACGGTAAGTTAGTCAAAACTAAATAGTTTTAATTTGTATTTCATAAATGTCAATTTATATAATTACATCGAATCAAATGTTTTAACTAGTAATTGTTTAGCATAAACGCGATAACTTCTCGACCGTAGGTCCGACTATCGTGTTTCTCTTTCCTCACGTGACCGTAGTAACACGCTCTATTTCGTTTTGCGTGTCTTATTATATTTTTCTTTGAATGGTGTGATGTTTTTGTGCATATATACATGTTTGTTTGTGCTTGTTTGTATTCGATGTGCGTCGTGAATAGATCGCGATTCGTTTCCGAGCTTCGAGGAATCGAGGGTCAAGCTTCGGCGACCAGGTTGTCAGGTTCTTCGAGTTCTGCAAAGTTGTAGACCCTGAGCATCTGTTTGGTGAAGTCAAGTGTCCTTGTAATATCCCAAAAAAATGTTGCCAAATGTTGATCTTCGGTGCGTGGATGTGGGAAAAGAGTTGTGGGCCGTTGGATGCTAACTCAGAGTCATTTGTGGCATCGCTTCTTTTCTCCCGCAAAGAAACCCTAGTGGTGGCATTTTCCCCCTTTTGCCCCTACTTGGCCGCCACCCCTTCCCCCCCTCCCACACTTGGCCACCCCTCCCCCCTTTCCCCTTGGACTGGCCGTCCTCTACTCCCATGGCAGCCCCTCTCCACGGCTTCCTCCTCCCTCTAGATCTCCCCCGCGCAGCAAGGATCGAGAAGAGGAGGAGCACGTTGAATTGAAAGGGAAGAGAGGATCAAGGAGATCTTCTTCCCTATCTCTTCTTGAAGAATTTCTTGGGGAAACCCTAGGTATGGATGAGATCCTTGTTCCTCCCTATAATTATGTGCTTTTGGAGGTTGTGGATCATGGGAATTAAAGGATTAGAGGTTGGATTAGATGTGGGGTTAGGTTTTGATCTTGAATTTAGTTTTCTGCAGAATGGCAGATTCGACAGTTTCGGTTTATGTCAGTTTTCTGTGGTCATAGTGGCCTAAAAAAAAAGTCTATATATGAGTCGTAGATAATTTGTAGATCTTTCCGTGGCCGCGAAGAACACCTCAATCGGACATCATATCAGAGAGTTATTGCAGTTTGATTATAGCAGTTTTTCAGTCTCTTAATTCTGTGCAGGATCTGTTCTCTTAAGATTTAGGGAATTTTATCAATAGAATTAAACCTTGGGTTTGTAAGAAAAGATGTAGATAATTTCATAAGCTTTCCATATTGTTAAAGAGTGCTTTCATATGAATTATGAAACTCCAGTTATGTTTGTTTTACTATGGTTGTTCCTGTTTGCCTGACAAAAATGAGCGGGTCTGTTCACCGGTAGGTTTCATTAGGTAAATGGCCGAATTGGCTCTCCCAGCTATGGAGAATTTTGTATAGGGATAACAGTTCTTACTTCCAGCAGAATTTCATGATTTTTTGTTGAGTAGTTTGTGAGATATCGAATTTTGAAAGTTAACAATGCTGCTGTCTAAATCAGATTCAGTCAGTTATCTTGTCAGATGTTTTAGAACTTATAAATGGCAGAATTTAATTATCCATCGAATGCCGAAGTTGTAGAGTATTTTGTGTAGATACTCCTAGAGTATTTGTTTGATATCACCCCTGTTATAATTTTAAAGATACAAAATTAACAAACAGCGCTGCTGCTGTATGACATGTGGTTCAGACTGGGAGGTTTTCCACCAGGTCTTGGTTTCTGGTGTAGGAGCGATTTGTTGATTGTTGGCAAATATTTGTGAAATATTTGTACTAAGTTTTATGCCCGCTAGCAGGTGGCTACACTCAAAATCATGCCTAGTACAATTTTCTTCTTCGATGAAGGCAAGTGAATGTTTGGGTGGTTGCTTCCGTTCTGACCTGTTATTTCTATCGCCTACACTCTAGTGTTCAGAATTATTGGATTCTTTCATAATTGGACTCCATGGTGATGCTTTACTTGCTTGCATTATCCTGATGCTCAATCATATATTATGATGATTATGATTCGAGTACGACTCATGAGATTAATTCACACCCCTGAAGGTAAATGAAGTATTATTTGAGGTTTGTATTGTATCTGAAGGTAAATGAAGTATTATTTGAGGTTTGTATTGCATGTGAAGGAAGTGAAGTATATTGATAAATGTAGCATGCCATATACATTGCATGATTCACTTGCATCTGAAGTTGGGTCGTGACCTATGGTCTGACCGTACCGGTACAATTTAGCATCATACGTTGCCCGAGGAGGGGTACGATGCGGCTTCATACCCTTAGAGGTATGAAGGCAGAGGACATATGTATTGCATTCATATGCATTCATTGAAGTGATATTTGCAGATGATGTGGTTTTATACCCTCAGAGGTATGAAGACAGAGTACCTACATATTGCGTTCCACTACAGGAAATGCATAAAATTTCGTGGGCCCGGATATTTTCGTCGGTCGGCCCACGAAAATACGGAAGGTATTTTCGTCGGCCTCGTCACCGATGAAAATAAAGGGTATTTTCGTGGGCCCGGGCATATGTTCGTCGGCAGGCCCACGAAAATAAGGAAGATATTTTCGTCGGCCTAGTAACCGACGAAAATAAAGGGTATTTTCGTGGGCCGGGGCCGTGCCGATGACAATAGGACATCTATTTTTGTCGGCCTCAGTGGGGCCGACGAAAATACGACATCTATTTTCGTCGGCCTCAATGCGGCCGACGAAAATAAAAGCCCTAAATCGTCCCGTTCACTTGCCCACACCTTCTCTCTCCCTCTCGCTCCTTTCTCTGTTTTGAGTGCCGCCGCACGCCGAGCCGCCGCCGCACTCCCATCGCCGCGCGCTCGCACGCCCGGCCCTCCCCTCGCTGCCGCACGCCGCACTCCCCTCGCCGTCGCACTCTCCTCGCCGCCGCACTCTCTGTCGCGTGCGCCCGTCCGTCGCGCGAGCCCCCGCCTGCCCTCGCCGTGCGTCGCGCGCTCGCACGCCCGGCCCTCCCCACGCCGCCGCACGCCGCACTCCCCTCGCCGCCGCACTCTCCATCGCGTGCGCCCGTCCGTCGCGTGCGCCCGTCCGTCGCGCGCGCCCCGCCTGCCCTCGCCGTGCGTCGCGCCCCCGCCTACCCTCGGCGTCCGTCGCGTGCGCCCGCCGTCCGTCCACGCCGAGCTCCGTCGCGCGCGCCCGCCGTCCGTCCACGCCGAGCTCCGTCGCGCGCGCCCGCCGTCCGTCCACGACGCCCTCGTTCCCCGTTGTGAGCCTCCCCGTCTCCCTTCTTCCACCTCTGTCTTGTGCAGCGAATTCGTCTTCGGCGCCGTGCGCGCCCGTTCAACGCTCGCTGCTTTGGTATTCGTCCGTCCGGCCTGTGCCAAGTGGCTGGGGGAGGGACGTGGCTATGGACTGCGACTTGGCGCTAGCTAGCTAGCGGGGCGCGACGGGGAGGAGAGGGATGCCGCCAGCCAGCCGAGGACCGGCGTCGCGGACCCGTCATCAAGGGGGTTTCTACCCGATTTGACTATATAATTCTTATTATGGTGCAAGCTTGTGACGTCCCAAGGTGAACGCGGTGTTGGGTAGCCTCTGTCGCTTCTACTACCCTGGCATGGTAGAGCTCAATGGCGAGATGTTCGCGGCTATGCAGTGGGCCGACTGGGGTCTAAAGGACTATGTCCAGCCAGGGGAGCCAGGGGAAAGCAGTACCGGAGGGGGAAGTTCGGAACAAAAACGAAAGACTTGTCAGGTGGCTGTGTGGGACGAGTTCTGGGTGAGTTTACTTTCGTATATAAGCAATTCACTGAATTATTGCTTCTCCTAATCTTACTTTAACTTAACTTCTCCATTGATATGTAGGGGAGGTTCCAATTGCCGAATGAGATCGAGGAGGATCAGGCTCAGTGGTCACGTGTGAAGAGGCACTTTCGGAAGTGCGCTGATAAGGTAATCAAGGATGCCATGTACAATGCTCGCATCGTGGCCGTCAACTACTACTACAAGAAGATAAAGGGGCAGAAAATGAGCAAAGCATTAGGGGCCAATGAGATCTACCTCATAGAGGAGCAGTACCTGGAGAGCGTTGTGGATTGGCTGGCGAAGGACATGGAAGCCTGGAGGTGGTTGGCTAAGAGATGGGCGTCGCCAGAGTGGATTGCAGAGTCCCAGAAGCACCGTACCAACCGTGGCACTGAAGGACCGGGGCACAGGTACGGCGCCGATGGACACCTTGGTTCCGCACGCCGCATGGTAAGTATATAAATCAAACTTGTATGTTACATCTATGAAAATTCTATGGTTTAACTCTTCTTTTTCATGCAGGAAGCTGAAAGTGGAGTTGCTCCAAGTTTTATGGAGGTTTACGTCCGGGGTCACCGTGGCCCTGATCCGGCGAACCCTGATGTGCTATGCAGCGAGGCGGCAAGGGAGAAAATGGTAAACAAGTTTGTATTTACGAATTAAATTGCATGTTTTGTGTCTAACTCCAACTCTAATTTTCTTTGCAGAATGCATATGGGGAGGAAATGACTCAACGCCATGGGCCTGACTTCGACTGGATGCATTCAGACTTAGATGCCTCGGCGTTATACCACAGTGGTGGGGGTAGAAAGCATGGCAGGTGAGGTGTTTGTGTTTGATTCGACGATTTCATTAACAAGAATGTGTCCACTTAATGGCTCAACTATGTGTATCATGCAGGTTTGCCTTTGGCACCGGCGTTGTGGAGTATAACAGGACAATAGGTCAAGGGAAGGCATCGTCTTCGGGAGGGAGTTCTCGATCCTCCAGGTCTGCTCGAGAGGCTCAGCTGGAGGAGGAGACTCGGGCAGCACAGGAGCAGGCTCGAGCAGCACAGGAGCAGGCTCGAGCAGCGCAAGAGCAGGTTGGACAGCTGACGCAATATATGGCTTCTTATTTTCAGGTAATTCGTCTATCTCATCACGTGTCGTCATTGAATTCAAAGTATATTGTTGTGATTCTAACGTTGCATCCATTTGCAGGAAATGACTACTCGACTCGGCCCTGATATGAACTTGCCCGCTTTTCGCCCTCCCCGGGTAACACTATCTGAACACTTCAATTCCATAGCAACTTTTTTTTATTATAAAAAATGGCTCGCAGGCACAAGGATGGGGATAGTGGCCAGGACAAGCTCTAGCGTCGCAGCCACAGTGGACCGGTGTTGGGTGGACGCAGGCACCTCCAGGCACTTGGACGCCTCCACCACCCCAAGGATCGCAACCAGTCCCGGGATGGGTGCCACCGGTCTCCCAGCCACCGGCGGGCTCTCAGCCATTTCAAGCGTGGATGGCACCGCCACCGACGGGGTGGGTGCCACCACCTCTGGGGTGGCCACCACAACAGTACCCGTGGATGCATGCACAACCTCCTCATCACCATGGATCACAGGTGACGTTCCATGTTTAGTTTTATGCAAATATTGAGAAAACACAGCAATGTATAGGTATAGGGATAGCAAAACACAGCCTTATTTGAATGATTGATGAATTGCAGGGTTCAGCGTCACATGCTCATGGATCGGAGGGTGCTGTCAACGTTCCAGACTTCCTCGTCCATGGTTCTGGAGGGAGTGGCCACCTTCCTGGTGGCGGAGGAGGGAGTGGCAAAAACTCCCATAGCCCGCCGGAGTGAGTAGTGAGTAGTGAGTGTGTTTTGTGAATTGTGTATTTGAATGGACAATGGACTTATGGACTTATTTGAATGGACTATGGACTATTTATGTATATGTGAATTTGTTTTGTGAATTGTGTATTTTGCTTGTGAATCTGTATATGTGAATTGTGATATTGTGTATTTTGCTGTGAATTAATAAAAGGTGCAGAAAAATCTGTTTTTGGGGGGGGAACCATCAATTTTCGTCGGCCTCGGTGGTGGCCGACGAAAATATCTTGGGAACATATTTTCGTCGGCCATCATCAGGCCGACGGAAATATCGGGCACGTATTTTCGTCGTCCACCACCGGGCCCACGAAAATAGTCAGTCGACCAACTATTTTCGTCGGCCTTGGGAAAGCCGACGAAAATAGGTATTTTTCGTCTGTACCGACGGAAATAGTTGCCTATTTTCGTCGAACTTATTTTCGACGGCTATTTTCGTCGGCCTTTCGTCGGCCTGCCGACGAAAATATGCTATTTTCGTCGGTTTAGGCTTATTTTCGTGGGTTTTTGGCCCACGAAAATTTAGGCATTTCCTGTAGTGTTCCTATGCATACATTGAAGTGATATTTGCAGGTATTGTTGACGTAGGGAAGTGTTATACAAATTATTGTGGTTGTTCGAGGAAATGAGATGATATTGGTTATATTGAGACTACTGAGTTCTATATCTACAAGTATTTCTGATCTTAATAGTGATTCTTTTAAAATGTTGATTAATTCAATTTGTGGTTTAAATATCTTATCAAAACAATTCGCTTGCTGAGATGTTTCATCTCACTCTTCCATTACTCAATGCAGGTGCTTGTTGCTCATCAAGAGAAGTGGGAAGTAGCAACACATCCACCTTCACTCTCATAATAACGCTGTCTAGGCGCAGTCATGATTTAATTAGAAACTTCTTGTCAAAGGATGTTGTTTCTAACTAGTTGTGTGCACTGCTTGATTTAGTTCATGTCGTTATGGTTGTCTTCCCATTGCTAGCAGATTATTAATGTCTATTATGTTTTCTTATCATGATATCTATTTATACTTTGTTGCTTCCCCGTTTATGCAATTTTTAAAGGGGATGCTGTCGAAATTTTATATATGAATGTTAGATGTGTAGTTTAGTTGCATTCTGGGGTATTTGTGGATCCCGGGGTGTTACAGTTGGTATCAAAGCATAGGCTTTAGATTCTTGGCAATTTGAAGATAAATTTGACACACTCGCACATATAGGAAGGGTATGGGTTTAAATATCTTTGATATATGTTAGTGTCTTTGAAGTGCAGATGACAATAACCTCACCCCTCCCTATTCCTTTACGGTGATGTGGTAAGTTGTTTATGGCTTAATGCTTGATATAATTTATTTCTGAAATTTTGATATTGTTTTATTAATGCGGTAGATATCGCTGGTCATTTGTGAGAATGAAGTTGTTATTATGCTTGTGATATACAAGTATGCCTATGTTGTTTTCACCATGTTTTTCATGGTTTAGTTTTATTACAATAATATTGTTATATATGCTTGATTGAGGGTGTTTCTAAGAGGAGTGCGAATTGCGTGTTTTGGGGTACAAGGTAATCATCAATTTGAATTTAAGTTGTTGAGCGGTTGGTGGATAGCTCAAACTATCTTTGCAAAGAATGATTGTTTATGTTGAGAAACCAGTTCTGAAAGAAAAGAATATTGGTACTTTTATATGGATTTTTGGGGGAAGTCTTTACATAGCCAGAATGGCTTACATGTCTCTCTTCTATCGTGTGTTTTAGTAGCCACAAAGCCTAGATGTGGTTTAAAGTGGTTGCATGTTAGTCATGCTAATTGTAGAATAAATCTTTGATTTTTCTTGATCCATTGATTATGTATTAATACGTTGAGGATTTGATGGTTCTCTTCCCGATGCATGTTTGTGGAGCCATTGTTGGACCACTTATCTATTGGTTTGAATGAAGTCATTGCCTAGCCTAGAGTTGGTTGTGTGTGGTTAGTCACCTATTCCTAAATGATGTGGTTTTTACATCAGCTTGGGATGTTTGCCAAATGTGTGAAGGATTACTGGGTTAGTATTGACCCTTTATGTCTGGTACTCTGAGTGCATCATATGATAGAATGAAATGTAAGTTTCTGAACTACAGTAGATGAAGACTTATATTAATTATGTGTAGGTTAACCTTACTAGTTTGGATATTTTTCTTAGTTGAGTTGTTGGATGAAGTATAGTGACATGGGTTAAGCAAGTATTGTGTTGTCGTTGGGCTGTCAGTGCTCTATGTGGAGTTTTAGGCATTTCTTCTATGAAATGTGCCGCGCAGAATGTTATTGGCTTCTTGTCGGTTCTATTGCTCCATTAGTTCTGTAGATTTTCTCCCTTTTGGTGGGGTGCAAAGAATGTTAGATTACATGATTATCTTTTCATTATGGCAAGAACAAGGTTTAGGAAGATTAGGAGTTTTGTTTCAATAGAACTACTTGTTTCGTGGTGATGTGAGGTGAGGTGTTTGATCTTCTTATACATTCATCTGGTGTGGATGTTTCACCATTGAATTAAAATGAATTATTGAAGTTGGTAAAGGTTGTGCTTAGTACATATTACCCCTTCATAAAAGAGTGTCGTTTTAAGACATTGATGTGAATGTATGGTTGCATCCAAATTCGATGTTGTGAAATCGTAGTGTTGATTGCATCTATGACTTGGTTTGAGCTTCATTACATGTTGGTTCATGCTTGATGTCAGGTGGTGTAGTATCCTTAGACATTTAGTCCGAGGTAGAAGTTCTTGTGTTAATTAAGACCAATAATGGACCCATGTTTTGGAATGGTGGTGCTATATGGGGTACCTTGGATGTTTTGTTTGGAGTGGACGAATTCGAGGACGAATTCTTTTTAAGGGGGGTAGAGTGTAATATCCCAAAAAAATGTTGCCAAAGGTTGACCTTCGGTGCGTGGATGTGGGAAAAGGGTTGTGGGCCGTTGGATGCTAACTCAGAGTCATCTGTGGCATCGCTTCTTTTCTCCCGCAAAGAAACCCTAGTGGTGGCCTTTTCCCCCTTTTGCCCCTATTTGGCCACCACCCCTTCCCCCCCCTCCTACACTTGGCCGCCCCTCCCCCCTTTCCCCTTGGACTGGTCGTCCTCTCCTCCCATGGCAGCCCCTCTCCACGGCTTCCTCCTCCCTCTAGATCCCCCCACGCAGCAAGGATCGAGAAGAGGAGGAGCACGTTGAATTGAAGGGGAAGAGAGGATCAAGGATATGTTCTTCCCTATCTCTTCTTGAAGAATTTCTTGGGAAAACCCTAGGTATGGATGAGATCCTTGTTCCTCCCTGTAATTATGTGCTTTTGGAGGTTGTGGATCATGAGAATTAAAGGATTAGAGGTTGGATTAGATGTGGGGTTAGGTTTTGATCTCGAATTTAGTTTTCTGCAGAATGGTAGATTCGACAGTTTTGGTTTATGTCAGTTTTCCGTGGTCTTAGTGGCCTCAAAAAAAAATAAAAAGTCTATACATGAGTCGTAGATAATTTGTAGATCTTTCCGTGGCCGTGAAGAAGACCTCAATCGGACATCATATCAGAGAGTTATTGCAGTTTGATTATAGCAGTTTTTCAGTCTCTTAATTCAGTGCAGGATCTGTTCTCTTAAGATTTAGGGAATTTTATCAATAGAATTAAACCTTGGGTTTGTAATAAAAGATGTAGATAATTTCATAAGCTTTCCATATTGTTAAAGAGTGCATTTATATGAATTATGAAACTCCAGTTATGTTTGTTTTACTATGGCTGTTCCTATTTGCCTGACAAAAATGAGCGGGTCTGTTCACCGGTAGGTTTCATCAGGTAAATGGCCGAATTGGCTCTCCCAGCTATGGAGAATTTTGTACAGGGATAACAGTTCTTACTTCCAGCAGAATTTCATGATTTTTGGTTGAGTAGTTTGTGAGATATCGAATTTTGAATGTTAACTATGCTGCTGTCTAAAACAAATTCAGTCAGTTATCTTGTCAGATGTTTTAGAACTTATAGATGGAAGAATTTAATTATCCATTGAATGCCGAAGTTGTAGAGTATTTTGTGTAGATATTTCTAGAGTATTTGTTTGATATCACCCCTGTTATAATTTTAAAGATACAAAATTAACAAACAGCGCTGCTGCTGTATGGCATGTGGTTCAGAGTGGGAGATTTTCCACCAGGTCTTGGTTTCAGGTGTAGGAGCGATTTGTTGATTGTTGGCAAATGTTTGTGAAATATTTGTACTAAGTTTTATGCCCGCTAGCAGGTGGCTACAATCCAGATCATGCCTAGTACATTTTTCTTCTTCGATGAAGGCAAGTGAATGTAGGGGTAGTTGCTTCCGTTCTGACCTGTTATTTCTATCGCCTACACTCTAGTGTTCAGAATTATTGGATTCTTTCATAATTGGACTCCATGGTGATGCTTTACTTGCTTGCATTATCCTGATGCTCAATCATATATTATGATGATTATGATTCGAGTACGACTCATGAGATTAATTCACACCCCTGAAGGTAAATGAAGTATTATTTGAGGTTTGTATTGTATCTAAAGGTAAATGAAGTATTAGTTGAGGTTTGTATTGCATGTGAAGGAAGTGAAGTATATTGATAAATGCAGCATGCCATATACATTGCATGATTCACTTACATCTGAAGTTGGGTCGTGACCTATGGTCTGACCGTACTGCACTACTAGAAATATGTTTATTTAAGACACACATTTTAAGACGGATATCAGTGTATTTTATAGAAGCGTCTTTTATCGTATGATGATGAGTAAGGTAAGACAGTTTGTTGGGGATCCGTCTTAAATAAAAGAAGTGTTTTGAGACAGTTACATCGTAAGAAATGTCTTATATTAATTTAATACGGATTGTTATTGAAAACCGTCTCAAATAAATATACCTTTTGAGTCATTAAGATTGCAAGAATTGTCTTAGATTTTGGTTAGTATATTAGACACTTCTGTATATGAAACCATCTCAAATAAAGATATTATTAGAGTCGTCTAGACTATAAGAATTGTCTTAAATTTTAGTGAGTATCTAGACACTTCTAAATATAAAACTGCCTTCGTATGATATTTCTAATAAGACGTATTGTAAAAAAACGTAGTAAATAGTGAATTTGGCTTAGTTTGGTGATATATATGATATAAAATTTAAAACTTATCTCTGCAACTTGATACATATATAGTAAAATGGACCCACATGCGACCCGATCATTAACGTCACACAACAAACCTAAGTCATCATTTTACTTTATTTCATATCATTTACGTACCAAGGGGTTTAGGGTTAATTGTTGAATATTGTGAGTGAGATGTACCATTTTCTATAAGTGTGTCTACATTTTGTTCTTTATCTAACTATTCTTTTAATAGATGCATGAGGAAGATAGACTAATACAGAGGCATACACTACCACACATGTAGCTACATATTGCCCCCGTGCTCTGTGTTGTTTCCTTCTCTGCAGCCTCCATAGCTGCACTGTTGATGTACGGCGCAAGCGCTGCTACCTCCTCCTGAACCCCTCCGTGCGCACAAGGATGCTCTGCCGCGCTGCCCCTAGGTGCTAACTCCCTCACCTGAATCGCTTAATTTTTCTCTCGCCTCCACCCAATCTCAGATCAAGTCCAAGCCGTTGGGGCCACTCTGATGACCCAGCCCCAAAATCCCCAATCGATCTTGATCAAAGCTCGTCGATTCCACCGGATTTGACCTCCCGCCGCATTTGAATTCCTCACAATTTCCACTTCCAGCTCGAACCTTCTAGAGGCATTGCGGCTCCAGCTCTACCCCTTTCCCCTAGGGTTTCGTGTTTGCCTCGGCGATGGGGGACACCCCAGCCGCCACCGGGGGAGGGACACCCTAGCCGCCACCGCGGCAGCGTCACCCGCTTGTTCCGCGCAGAAACGGAAACGCGACGATGATGGCGCGGGCTGCGGCTGGTGGCAAAGATCGTGATGGTGTTGGCGGCGGTCGGGGAGGTGCATGGCAGGATGGAGCCCACTGCGGTGGAGTAGACGCTTCCGGTCGAGGCACGAGAGATGCTTACCACCGACTTCGAGGGGCCTGTGCGGCCCAAGATCTGTTCTCGGGGAGGGGGTGCACGCGGTCGTCTAGGATCTCAGGCTCAACCATGACCAGGACCTAGCTATGGGGTTTCGCCATCCCAAGGCCTCCATCACTGATAGGCTCATGCTTACTAAGCGCAAGGTTTTGTAAACTCTCTGTCATTTACACTCATTCTTGCGCAGTTTACTAGCCATTTTGGTATGAATTTTGGAGATCTTAACTGAGGTGATCGTTGCAATATGAGAATTCTTGTATGACCATTAGACTATATTAATTTATATGTCATGGCAATGTTGTTTGCATAGTGCATGCTATGGCTTCTGAATGATACGTTAGCAAATAATGATTCCACACTTGTGATGATTGATGTATTGTTAAGCTTAATAAATTTGTTTTGATGATCTTGCTCTGTCTAGAAATCCCACATTACAGTAACCTTTTCATACAGCTAACCAATCATAATAATTCTGCATTTTGAATGCTTAGGACTACACTACTGGATATCGGTAAGCTTCAGCCTCATCAGAATTTTGGCCTTCCATTTTAGCAAATACTATCGGTGTACCAATTTTATTTGCAGTTTGTCTTCAAATTTTATTTCATGTAATATAAACACTGTCTATAATATTTTCAATCCTTTTTATGATCAACAATATATCCATCTCAAATATGGAAGCTAAGGCAAAGGAATTTAATGAGGTCATACAGGAACAATATTATCCTTGGTTTGCACAATACATGGTCATGAAAAGGTATCATTCTCAATTACTGATTTTGTATAGATTTGTCTGACAATGCTGAGGTATACAAATCACTGCTCATCTTAACAGGGCAAGCATTGAACCAAATTTCCATGATCTGTATCTGAAGTTCTTTGATAAAGTAAACTCAAAATCCTTGAACAAGGAAATACTGAAAGCCACATATGAGAACTGCAAGGTTTTTGTTCTCTCCAATTTGTCTGCCCTGTTTTTATTTTTTGCTAGCCATTTTGTTTAAACTTGGATACTTTTGCTGCAGGTCTTGTTAAGATCAGACCTTATCAAATCAAGTTCCGAGGAGCGCTCCTTGCTAAAAACCTAGGCAGTTGGTTGGGAAAGTTCACCATTGGTAGGAATCAGGCACTAAGGGCTAAGGAGATTGATCCAAAATCTCTTATAGTGGAGGTAGTGCTTCTCTGCATTAAACTCATTGGTAGTTGGAGACTTGGAGTTCCAAAAGCTCCCTTAGGCTGTCTAGATCCTTTATTTAGTATTGCTCTATATTATTTAATATGATATTTCTGTTTCACCTGTGTTTTTTGGTAAAATTTATGTGGTTCCTGAGGTGTACAATTCACTTCAATCGATTCAATTTGTCTGCTCATAATCTTTGGAGAATTTTTTCTTCAGGCATATGAGAAAGGATTGATGATTGCGGTCATACCATTCACTTCAAAGGTGTCCATTCCTGCTAACTTTTTTGTAAAATATTTCTCCAAAGATTACAATCTGATTAAACTAGCTCAAAGAAAATCCAATTATTAACTTGGGTGCATCATGAGTCATGACCATTGGCTGCTCTGCAGATCCTTGAACCTTGCCAGTCAAGTATCGCATATCGACCTCCAAATCCCTGGACCATGGGAATTCTAAGTCTACTTGCTGAAATTTATAATCTTCCAAACCTCAAGATGAATCTGAAATTTGATATTGAGGTCCTCAACATTCCTTTTTTTGATAGTTTCTTTATTGACTTTGTATCTGCCCTAGCTACCCATGGCCATGCTAAATGTTCTTTTGGGATTTTAGGTGCTATTTAAGAACCTTACTGTTGACATTCTAATGGAGTTGTCAGTTTTCTGGACATCTGACAATGATTACTCAAAGATAAACTAATGCCAACTACTACCTTGCTTTCTCGTTTGGAACATTTCTGTTTATTTACATTTGGAGTGGCTAGGGACCTATGGCACATGCAAATTTTGTTCAAAAGAAGTTTATTTGGAAGTATGTAAGCTTAACATAAATATAAGACGATTGTTTTTAAATTTTCTGATGTGTCACATTACTGTTTATGTGCTATAATCCTACAATCTGTCTATTAGTTGTTGTTGTTGGTAATTGAGCTTTACTTGTCCCGTGGCTGTCAAAGGGTTAATGTTACTAAATTCTTTCAAATGCCTAAATATTTGTTGCCAGCCCATGTATGCCACTGGTGTGGTACCTGGAAAGGTGATAAAATATGTAGTAGCTGTAAGAAAGCAAGATACTGTTCTGAGAAACATCAGGTATGTGTGTCGAACTTTAGCGTCCATGAATTGGTTTCTGACACGGACATATATTTTGGATTATTGGCTCTTAATTGTTGTTTCTCAGGCACTGCATTGGGGTACTGGTCATAAAAATGATTGCCTCCAGATAATAAGTTCTTCCGCTGCTTCAAATTCAGTTTTGCCAACTGTTGGAAAAGGTGATTATGTATGGATTACTAAAGCTATTTATACTCTTAACATTTGAATTGGGTTGTGATGACATTTTTTTCTCTACTTTCAGTTCCTGCTAACACTTCTTGGCCAAAATTTGAGATAAAAATAGACTATGAAGGTATATTTGATTCCGATAGTGGTGATGAGAATAACTCGAAGTTGTTGGTGATGCAAAGACATGGGAAACCTGATGCTATGATGGAGTCATGGATGGATCAATTTGAGGTTTTGGGTCCATTTTCTTTCAGAATAACCTCTGTTGGACTTCTGCTTATGCATCAATCATTATATTTATTTAATGCTGTCTGGGTAGGCCGATTCTGACAACAAATGCTGGACATCTTTTCAAGAGCGGGTCTCAAGAGCACCAAATCAAGTGTTGAGGTGATATTTCATTTCTTCCATGATTTCTCTTCTATTTTTACCATGTTTTGTAGTGGAACATATTTTTCCTTGTCTTTTGGGGGGAAATGGCCCTATACTTGAATTGCATACTTATTCTAAAACAAAGAAATGTTGCCAGTATTGCACATAACATGTGTGTTATGCAGGTATTGTCGAGAACCAAATGCCAAACGTAACATGTGTATTATGCAGGTATTGTCGAGAACCAAATGCTAAACCTCTCTGGGCGTTATCTTCTGGGTGTCCATCAAATGTTGATATCCCATCATGTAGCTACTGTAAAGATCCATTATGCTATGAATTTCAGGTTAGCCAAAGTTCATAGAAAAGAGTATTAAGTACTAGTGGCATTGAGGAGATCAACTATAAAAATATATTTCATAAATGTATGAGTTGAAAATGATGTTCATCTATTATTGTAAATATTATTATTCTCTATAAATTTGCCAAATTTAGGATAGTTTGACATAGAGCAACTCAAAAACATTATATTTCAGGATGGGTCTATTTATTATTAACATCTTCTGTCTGATCACCATTGGAAGTAGATCTGGCTTGGGGTATAGTAGATTGAATATAGAGGTACATGGGGTGTACAATATATAGGCAAGGATCATCAAGTTTGACGTCGACAACGTGGTCATGGTGACTGGCGGGAGGAACACCGGGCGTGTTGGAGTCATCAAGAACAGGGAGAAGCACAAGGCCAGCTTTGAGACCATCCACGTGCTGCTTGGAGCTTTTTGCTATGTCTAGTTTTCTCCTATTTGTTGTACAGGAAAACATAGAATATAATTCAAATTTGGTGGTCGCAAAAGTGTGGAGACTTTAATTCATATAAAGTTAGGCTTAACATTAGTGCAAACAGTTGTATTTTAGTTTAGATTTAGAGTACACTTATGTATGCGTTGTTTGACAATGCTTATGATATATTGAATGATACTTATTTATATTATATTAATTATAATGTTGTTCAATATATGTGTATGTATATTTCTCTTTCAAATTATTATAACATGATATCTGAAAAAATGATTATAAATTGAAGAATGTACTGTCGTGTAAGTCATTTCATTTAAATCTTAATAAGACGGTTACCAAAATGTCTAATATCAGTCTCCTAAATAAGACAGTTTCTAAAACGTCCATTAGTAGTCACCTAAATAAGATGGTTTTCCTATTGTAATCGTCTATTATTGTAGGATATTCGAGACGGTTTGATAAATACTTTATGACTTTTAATGTTTGTATTCTCTATGGTTCTTTAGTAGCAGTGTCTTCAAAAAACTAATTCAAGACGGTTTATCGGACGAAATGACTTAAACAAATACCTTTTTCAAACGGTTTATCGGACAAAATGACTTAAACAAATACCTTTTTCAGATGGTTATAAATTAAAAACTGTCTTATATAATATCTTTTAAGACGGTTTATAACCATCTTAAATGTGGGACATCTTTTGCGACTCCATCAAAATTGGACACTTCATAATCGTCTTAATAACTGTAAATTAACCGTCTCATATAGCATGATCTGTAGTAGTGCCGGTACAATTTAGTATCGTACGTTGCCCGAGGAGGGGTACGATGCGGCTTCATACCCTTAGAGGTATGAAGGCAGAGGACATATGTATTGCATTCATATGCATTCATTGAAGTGATATTTGCAGATGATGTGGTTTTATACCCTCAGAGGTATGAAGACAGAGTAACTACACATTGCGTTCCTATGCATACATTGAAGTGATATTTGCAGGTATTGTTGACGTAGGGAAGTGTTATACAAACTATTGTGGTTGTTCGAGGAAATGAGATGGTATTGGTTATATTGAGACTACTGAGTTCTATATCTACAAGTATTTCTGATCTTAATTGTGATTCTTTTAAAATGTTTATTAATTCAATTTGTGGTTTAAATATCTTGTCAAAACAATTCGCTTGCTGAGATGTTTCATCTCACTCTTCCATTACTCAATGCAGGTGCTTGTTGCTCATCAAGGGAAGTGGGAAGTAGCAGCACATCCACCTTCACTCTCATAATAACGCTGTCTAGACGCAGTCATGATTTAATTAGAAACTTCTTGTCAAAGGATGTTGTTTCTAACTAGTTGTGCGCACTGCTTGATTTAGTTTATGTCGTTATGGTTGTCTTCCCATTGCTAGCAGATTATTAATGTCTATTATGTTTTCTTATCATGATATCTATTTATACTTTGTTGCTTCCCCGTTTATGCAATTTTTAAAGGGGATGCTGTCGAAATTTTATATATGAATGTTAGATGTGTAGTTTAGTAGCATTCTGGGGTATTTGTGGATCCCGGGGTGTTACAGTCCTCTGACCCATTATATCCTATTTACCTTAAAATTCACTATCCCGCATTACCTAATTAAAACCTAAGGATTTACTAGCTTTGTATTTACCTTGTCCTTGATTACCTTTGGGTTATTATGGTTAACTTCATGCTATTGCTTTACTTGAATCAACGAACATGATGAGAACATTTATGATACAATGATGATATCTTGATTATGATGATGAACTTGTGATACTTTAGGGGACTCAGGCTGTTTCCTGGTACCTCTCTGTAAGAACCTGTTCGTTGATAGACCACCCGAGAAAATAGTGCAACCATGAGGGTGGTATGGGACGCCCTTGGCCAAGTAATTATGGAAGTCTTATGTTGGGTGCTGGTTTTGGTCATTGGGGACGGAGGCATTTGTTATGGCTCCTATATTCTCGCTCTGGGATCTAGGTATGGGCATCGTCCCACGACTTTTTCTTGATGGCGGAGGTATAGGTTTTGGTATGTCAGATGGTCTCTATGCAGTGGTCGCATATGTTGTGGCTCCTATATTCTCGCTCAGGGATCTAGGTACGGGCATCGTCCCACGACTTTTTCCTAACGGCGGAGGTATAGGTTTTGGGACGCCATATGGACTTTATGCAGTGCTCATTCCCATCAGTCGCATAGTGAGGACCCTAGGGAAAAGCCACGTAG
Organism: Zea mays; assembly: GCF_902167145.1. Classification (NCBI taxonomy): domain Eukaryota; kingdom Viridiplantae; phylum Streptophyta; class Magnoliopsida; order Poales; family Poaceae; genus Zea; species Zea mays. The sequence goes on from NC_050097.1 coordinate 146,798,318, forward strand.
TGATACCCTGCCCGACCACCTAGGAAGTGATCAATTGGGAGTAGCGCTCCTCGGGCAGAAAGGGAATCATGGCTCATGGGTAAAGTGTGCAACCTCTACAGAGTGTTATGAAACCGATATATCAGTCGTGCTCACGGTTATGAGCGGCCTTGGGATCCTCTTTGATTAGAGATACAGTTGGTTCGAGATTCAATGGTTCTATTAATGGTTTTGGTTACGATGATGATAATGATGTTTCTCGATGAGGAAATGATTCACAGGTTGGTTGTTGCTAAAACTTGGCTTCTACTAACAATAAATACCTGACAAACAAAAAACAACTGCTTTGACCCTAACCCCACATAAAGCTAGTCCACCTCAGCCAAACGGGACATTCGCTGAGTACATTGATGTGTACTCGCCCTTGCTTTCACAAAACACCATGTTGCCTTTGGTGCAATCTATGCTCAGGTAAAGAAGGAGAAAAAGGCGTTGAGGCGGATCTCCAGGAGTTCTAGGACTTTGACCAGTTTGAGGATTAGGCTAGCGACCTCCCCCAGTCAGCTGCCTGTGGTGGGTTTATTTACGTTGGCTATGTTTCTATTATGTGCACTTTGATTCATATTATGTAATTGACTCTAGTCTTTAATGTTATTACTTACTATTTATTTTTATTCGAAGCATTGTGCTATGATGAGTCATTTATGTAATCGTTGTGTACGTGAATTTCTGATATTGGCACGTACATGGTTCGCATTCGGTTTACCTTCCAAAACCGAGTGTGACATCAAGCCTCCAGGCCGGTGTCACCCTAGGTCCCGGTGGCGGGATCGCTCATTAACTATAGCCTAAGGCTAGACCCCTAGGGCAGTCTCGGACCCCCTCATGTGCTATTTGGACCTCCGGCAAGGGGTGGTCCAGTGCCACTATGTGTCCGACCATTATGGAAGGATCCAGATTTCCCTAAGTCTCTTTTGGACTCCCAACCTAGGAGGTCTGGTGACACCACGTGTCCAGTAGATCCCGGCCCACGCACCCCGCACAACCAGAGTCCTAGTACCACCACGTGGCTTTTGGCGTGTGATGTAAACCAGCGTGCGGAGTCTGACGCAAGTATCTGGCATGGGACATCTATACATTAACTACGGATAAGACGTGCTCCTGTCCACTCTAGTGGTAGGCGACACGGCTAGTACGCAACGCACAGGCTACACTCTTACCTGCACGTTACCAAGGCAAGACCATTAACTCCCTGTCCCGCAAATGGGAAAACCCTCATCATGACACCCGCTACAATGAGAGGTAGAGGGGATAGGACAACAACATCCATACTCCTCTATGCATGGCAGTGTATGAGGCTATGCTGCAACCTATGCCAAAGCCTACACCTAAGCTCCGACTAGACAAGGCAAGAGCGTAGCAGGCCAGGAGATCTGCACGAAGACCAAGAGGAGATATCTGACCATTGCGGAGGAGATCTTGGTCTGGCAGGATCCATACGTCCATCTTCTATACATTTAAGTATTAGATTACTGGCCCACATGTTGGGTGCTTGGTCACCAAGTACGTGCCTCCCTTGGGCCATAAAAGGGAGGGCACACCCGGTAAGGGGAAGAGTTCATCCAAATTTAGGAGGACCCAAATTCACCCCAGTTCAACTCAAGTTCTCACAAATACAACCCACAATGGAGTAGGGTATTACACTCCATCCGCCCGAAATAATCTAACCCCTTGTGTGTTCTTGTTTCCATCCGTCTCATCCGGTTAATCCTAGGCTACCCTCTATTCTTATGATTAGGTGAGTGCACTCCACTACCTGGCTAGAGTTTTCTCTCCGACATTTGGCACTCCAGGTAGCGGGGCATGAGATCTTAGCTTGACCTTTTGCTTCATATGACATCCCACTCGCCCACCAGCGGGCAAGACTAGAGCAAATCCGCTGACATTTGGCATAAGGCGAAGAAGCCACACCTTATGTGGCTCGCCGTCAATCTCAAGCAGTGTCTCAACAGGCGTGCAACCGCCATCAGGAAGAAGGCGGCGGGAACCTCACCCATGGTGCTTGAGGTTGCCGTTGTCAGCCCCTCGCCAGGCTCCACCGCGCTTGACGTCGCTCCTGTTGATATCTAGCCAAATAAAGTGGAATTCAAGGTTGCCACCGTCGGCCAGCAGCCAAGCACGGACAAGGCTACCTCCGTTGACTTCCTGTTGTGCTCCTTGGTATGTGAAGTTATCACCCCTGATCTTGAGAGATGACTTCTTCTACCTACCAATGGGTTTCAGGAAGCCATGACAACACGGACTATGCCTTCGTCAACATGGTTTCCTTCCTGGATACCATTGGTAGGGTCCCATGGGCCGCATAAGGGCCCGCATAGTCCATTGTGCTGACCCACGCCTTGACTCCCTGGCACATGAAGTGGTCCTCGTCGGCTGCCAACCTAGCCCCGTGGCATGCTCAGTCTCTACCGTACCAATGGAGCCTAGCAAACAAGCCAATAAGGGCTACGCCTTCATCAACCTCACCACGCCAAAGGCATCTGCCATTGTGGGAGCTTCCCCACATGCCTTGGGGGCCTTATAAAGGTGACACTAAGGCCTGTGTTGACCTGTAGCGACCGTCGTCCCCAACCAAGCTCCGTCCTCAACCACCATAGAGGCAGCATAAACTACTGCTTACCCTACAGGCCGAGTGACCAACGTCGCTCAGACAGATGGAGGGGCCCCTGCACATCTTCAACCCTTAAGGTAGCATGAGAATGAACTCTACCTTTGTAATATCATATCTTTTGCCTATGAACCAGTCTGTTAATGCTCGACCCTCATAAGCACGACCGCTGTCGCCATCTATGGACCAGCGCGGCGAGGGCGAGCCTTATAAACTCGACCTTCAGTGTTCATCACACGGATCATACAAATTGTAACACCCCTGGTGTTACCAGGACTAAAACTTGAGCATGACATCATATGCATTGACATGTCATTATGTTTGTTACACCTAGAATGCATCCACTAGGTAAAACTTTAAAACAAATGTGATGTGGTGACTTGAAGTATTCTTAACCCTGGGATTAGGGCATATGGGTAAATATGAAGCCAAATGGAGTATTACCTCAAAAGCCATTGGAAATATTCATAAGAGATCAAGTTTGATGGATTTGAGTGGCACAAAAACCCTAGAGTGTTCAAAACCCTAAAAGGAACCCTAGAAAACCCTAATTTGTACCCTAGGAGTGATTTCAAATTCTATACATTTTTGGACCAAAATGTAAATATCAAAGTGGTAGAACAGAAAAAACCAAGCAACTTTTACATTGGAGAATTTTCAAGTAGTGTGGAGCAATTTGCACTTAATTGCAAAAGTCCCAAGAACACCCATGTGTTAATCTCTGAAATTTCAGTGAGATTAAGCTGACTTTGGGGCATTGTATTTTTTAATTCATGAGGATTTTGCCCTAGGTCAATGCATCAAATTTCTAGAGCTATGATAGGAGTACAAGTTTGATTAAGTGACTAAGCATTGGTGCTGTACAGAAATTGAAGATAAATGGACTTAAAGTCAGGATGTCAGTCACCTCTGAATCTGAATTTTGACTGACAATGAACTAGGACAAACTTTGGGAGCGATTTCGGGTAGGATCCAGTGAAATGTTGATTATGGTGATTATACCAAAATTAAAGCTGGTGCATAGGACAACACCTTTGTTACAGATGGATTAGTGAGTTGTCACATAAAAATTGGAGAACGAAGCCTTTCAATTTGCTCTGTCAGGCGCACTGAAGAGTGTTCGTGATGGTACAGTAACTAACCCGATGCCAGGTTCAGTGCACCTTGCCGCCGACGATCCCATTGCCTAGATTCGCGCCGGCGCCGCGATTCATGCTCAGTGAGTAGTAGATATCACCGCGGGAGTGAAAATATCAGTGGGGTCGGGATTGAGCCAACCTCACCGTACCAACTCGAACGGCAAAGTTTACTGGAGTCTGCCACACTATGTGCTGTCGTACCACGTCACAGTAAGTCATGATGAACGACAAACTATTATCCCGAGCCTTTGCCTCATTAAGCGCCATGACAGATAACTCCGGTGACTCACCTTGCTCCGGCTGCCAGCATGTCTTCCCCAAATTGGGCGCCACCGCTGTTGATCACTATAAATTGATGCCCCGACCTGCTCTGTTAGCTCGTTACAAAGCCAGAGCACCACTTCTCGCCTCCGATTAGCCACTACAGCCCCCGAATTTGGAATTTCCCCCAAAACGGCTAAGAACACCACTGCGTGATCTCGCGTCATGGCCGACCGATCTTAGGTCCGTTCATTCCCTCCTATGCTGTGTTTAAGAATCCTTAGCTGTTAACATTTCTCATTGACCCAACCGTTGAGCTAGACCGCGCTAGATCGCAAGGAACAACCCGGTCCATCCTCGGGTTTCGCCGTCGTCGTACGCAATTGAACTCTGGGTCGAATTAGCTCGTTTAGGGCATGTACTAAGCTCGCCTGGGCCTGGGGATGCTAGTACGATGCTCGGTTTCGACCATCAACACCGTTTGTGGCGAGTTCCAGCGAGAAGATGTCCGACGGGCGAGCGCGCCGTCGCTAGGGATTGGTCTGGTAAAGAAATAGAAGTTTGAGGGTTTTTTGCGTAAATGTCAGAGAGACAGTGAAATACTGCCAAGGGTTCCTTACCGGTTATTCGACCGAGGGTCTCTGCGCAAATTTACCAACACGGGCTTGCGCGCGGGCACGGGTTTCCCCCATTGGTGGGCCGGTTTGGGCTGGTTTTTTAGCCCAATACTATACTGTTGCTTGCTTTTCCTTTTCTTTTTACTGCCAAGCTTGGGAATTTATAGGAAATTCTAGAAAAATGATAAAATCATGGGACCAATTTTGCTAGACTCCTAAAATCCTATAGTATTTAATAAAAATAGTTCCTAGGTTTTTAGTCCAAACCTGGATTTATTTGGTATTTAAAGATGCCTAAACCTAGCCTTTTAGAATTTTATAATTAAATTAGTAGCTCCAAAAATAGTAAAAAATTTTGGTTGAGCTTAATATAATAATTAAAACCCTTGGGTAAAGTTTGGCATGCTTTGGACATTGTTTGGTCCCAAAAACCAAAACACTAGCTTCCTAGGGTATAAGTGCCTAACCCTAATAGAATACTATCCTAGGAAACTCTAGTGTCTAGTAGGTACCTTGAAGGAAAGTTGTATTCAAGATACAACTTAGTGTGTTTCTATTACAACTGCATATTCATAGCATCACATGAGCATTCATATATATGTATTGTGATGTATAGAAAACGAAGAAGTGGTAGTCGAAGAAGAAGTTGTCCCGCAAGCTAAAATTCCACCTGTCGATAACAATTTCTATTTTGATATCTGTGGGCCAGACCCTAAGCCTCCTACAACACAAGGCAAGCCCCGATGCATTTACCCTTTCCTTTTTGTTTCAAACTCTTTATCACTTGAAATGATGCATTAGGTGATAGGAGTTGAGTGATAAACAATTGCTGCATTTCCTTCCTTGGAACTGTTTACCATTCCTTGATACATGTTTTACTTAAAAGTTTTCTGATGCTTAGTCTTGCCTTAGAAAACAAAATGTTTTGTTTTAACAAAGATGATGCTTTATATGGGATAGGGAGTTTGCAAAAGAAAAGACTTGATGGTGAATCCATCATGGCCATGATGGGTTCAACATCGGAAAAGATGTACCTCTGTCAGGTACCAAACTTTGGGTTATAAATGATAAAGATGAGACCGGGCGGGTGACTTGCACGAGAAGGAAGTCTCGGTGAAGTGTCTTTGTCTGAGTCGATTAGGGACCATACCGATGTTGGCTTGATGATCGAGGACCTTTTAACTGGTCACATGCCTTGTCATGGGTAAGCTTTGCCTCGGCCGGACCAATACCAGAAAGGCCACCACGCAATGGGAGTGGAGAGATGGCGAGAGTAGCGTGTACCCTCCGTGGCAAGAGGCGGGATGGTGGTGTATCTATGTTCTCGGTTGGCGTGAACCCGTTCTGGTCTTGAGAAACCCGGTGGCGAGTTAACATATGCAAGGGTTAAGTGCTACATATGTCGTGTGGTTGGAGATCCCCATCTGGGTATTAATCGATTCGGATCACCGTTACTTCTCGAACATGAAGACTTGGTCACTGACTTACATGTAGCAATCCACTGAACTGAAGGGATGATAAAAGACGGCTAGTGTAGGCCAAGTGCTTGAACTAGGATAGAAAGAACTTTAGATGCATGTAACTTTACTTAACCTGATAATAAAACTGGATTTTTAAGGATTCACTGTTAGTAAGCATTTCTGCAAATAGAGTTTTTGAATCTTGACAAGCTTTACCTTGAATCCCACCAGCCAGCATATCCTTGAGAGTCTTTTCCTTTGTCGGGTAAGACTTGCGAAAGTACACTATGTACTCAGGGTTTTCAAACCCATGTTGTTGTAGGTGATGAAACAACAGAGTTTTGTTGTTTCTGCTCAAAGGTGGTGCCAAAGGAGGAGGCCAATCATTAAACTATCTGGGGAGGATGTGTTGCCTCCCAATTTAAAACACTAAGCTTTGGTGTGGGAGGATGTTTTACCTCCCTGTTTTGTAATAATAACTTATGCACTCATAACACCCGGTATTGTAATAAGTACACTCTCTCTATATTTTGTTAATGTAAATTAGGTTATTGTAATCCGCTTCCACTATTTCCTTACTCCGGCTATGTGTGTAATGTCTGCATGATGGGTGAAGCACTCTTGGGCGATCTGATGATGATACAGATGACCGAACCTGTCAAGTGATTATGTGCATCTACATGGTTGTCCGAGGTCCTTAGGACAACGACATCTATATGTGGGCCTAATACCTTGGGAGGTTCCGTGACAGCTAGTATCGGAGCGAAGCCCGTCTCTTCATACATTACGTAGTACTTCAAAAGAATTTTTAAACACTTACCTTGAAACATTCTTTCATTCTTATCTTGCCACTTTCTGGTAGTAACTTACTTTTTAGAACCGGGTATCAGAGTGCAGTATATAAGGAAGTAAGGGATCGACAAAAGATTGATCCCATAATTATTAGGTTATGCATGCATCATGTTCAGACTATACTAATAAATCTTCCCCTCTTAAGGAGATATGGCGCGCACTAAAACTACCCTGCACAAATCAACTGGACCTCAGGGTGTGCCTTGACATCAGCTGACCTCCAGGCATGAAGGAAGCAGTAGTGGAAGCAACGACCCTATTGGGGAGTTGGAGGCAGAGTGGATCGCCTCAGATCAGAACTACGCCACGGGTGTAGGGAGCGTGCGTGCGATAGTCACCGCATTGCTGAACTATCAGCCAAAGTTAATCGCCTACAGTACTAAATTTCAGAACGTGATACGGCCATTGATTGGGCCGTCAACTCATGCTCTTTCGCTTGGGACTGTGAAGCTAAAGCTCTGGCTCGAGTAGCAGAACTTAGTACATCCCTTGAAAACCCCCAAGTGTACTGCAACACCTTGCATGAAGAAGTGCATGTATTGTATGATCGGCTGCACCCGAATGTGCCACCTGATGTGGCAGCAATGGGATCTGGACCATCTAGAACAGCAAATGGAGGATCTGATGGGGGAATTGACCTTTTTGGAGCCCCTCCTTCCATGAATCTTGCAGATGAACGGACTCTAGAAGCAGGTAGCGGAACAACTAAGGATGAAGAAGATTAGAGTAGTATAGTCTAAGTAATGTACTTATGTAAAATAAGTAAGAAAGTTGAGTTGTATAATGGAGTATGTATAATTATTACTGTTCCGCAATGAAATAAAGATGGTGTATGTTGGTATGTTATATTTTTCCAAATGTTTCTTTGCCTCAGATGCCATCTCGGACCCGTGCTCATGATGAGGCAGGTACATCCCACGGCGGGGATGGTACTCCCATTCCGCCACTGGTACCTCCTACCTTGGCTAAGGCTATCGCTGCCTTGGTCAACGCCACCACCGACAACACGCTCTTTCTACACGAAATGGTGGGCAACTAATTTCAAAAACACGGAGGAAGAGTTCCCCCTCAAGGACCCCGAGATAGTACCTATCTAGAGTTCTCCGAAACCCGACCACCGCTCTTCGTCAAGGCAGAGGAACCCTTGGAAGCTGACGAATGGGTGTGAGTAATGGAACATAAATTCGGGCTAATCCGATGCAACGAAGTTCAAAAGCCCCTATTTGCTGCTCAGCAGTTAAGAGGCCCCGCCAGCACCTGGTGGGCAAACTTTTCCGCCATCCAACCTGCGGGACTTCAAGTCACTTGGCAAGATTTTAAACTGACATTTAGGGAACATTATGTTCTAGAAGGCGTGCTACAAATGAAACTGGAAGAGTTCATCCGACTGAAGCAGGAGGGAGATTCTGTGATGCAGTATCTCAATAAATTCAATCATCTCTCCCAGTACACCATTGACCAAGTGGATACAGACCTGAAAAAGAATAATTGATTTATGAGGGGACTAAATGACAAACTCCAGCATAAGATGGCAACGTGTCTGGACCTCACATACAGCAGGGCTGTCAGTACAGCACTAGCAGTTGAAGCCAAAAATGCGGGACACCGAAAATCAAAGGGATATGCGGGTGAAAGATCAACTCAAGGACGTGAAAAGAGAACAAGGTTGGTAATCTGACCTTTCAATCCAAAACGTTCTTCACCTCTTCCACCTTCATATCCATTCAAACAGTCCGTATTAATTCGTCCCACTCCTGCCCCCACTCTGTCCAATCAGCTGAGTGCCCCTAGTACTCGTTTCCCTGCCCTTCCCAGTTCCTCTAGTGGTTGCTTCCATTGTGGAAAGTCCGAGCATTTCATCAAGGACTGCCAATATCCGAAGCAAAACAAATCCAACTTTCAGCAGACTTTTGGGAACTCAAATCAAGGAAAGGGGAACACGACTTACTCTTCAACGGGCAAAAATCTGAAGAAAATTGGACGAGTCTATTATACCCGGGTGGCTACTACATCGGAAGGCGAACCGGTGATGATGGGTACGTTCCTTGTTGCCTACCGCCTATCAGTTATCCTTTTAGATTCTGGTGCATCACATACCTTCATAAGCAAGACTTTTGTGGAGAAATATTGCATACATTGCACTGAATCAAGGGAGGGATTTGTTATCCACTCATCTGGGGCCGAATATTTACTAAGGAAGTAGCCTTCCACATACCCGTAACTTTGGCCAAACAGGAATTTCTCACAAACATGATTGTTATAAAGGGGCAAGATATAGATGTGATTCTGAGAATGAATTGGTTAGCCCAGAATAAAGCCATCATCAATACCGACCAAAGGACCATTAAGTTAAGTTATGGTCACGAAGAAGTCCAATTGTCCATCCCTATAGTTGTCCCAGTCAAAGCATCTCGACAAGTTTTTGAGACTATAGTGCAAAAATTCGGGATATTCCAGTGGTATGTGAATTTTTGGATGTCTTTCCCGAAGACTTGCCCGGATTGCCTCTTGAAAGGGATGTGAAATTTGTGATTGAATTAAAGCCCGGTACGACTTTTATTTCTAGAAGGTCGTACCATATGCCACCTAATGAACTGGCGGAACTCAAGACTCAACTACAAGACTTGTTGGAGAAAGGGTTCATTAGACCAAGCTCATCACCGTGGGGATCTCCAACAATCTTCGTCAAGAAGAAGGATCAGACACTTCGAATGTGCGTGGACTATAGACCCCTCAATGAGGTCACCATCAAGAACAAGTAACCCCTTCCTTGGATCGATATTTTATTCGATCAACTTACTGGAGCCCGGGTATTCTCTAAGATCGATCTCAGATCGGGCTATGATCAGATCTGTATTCGACCTGAGGATATACCCAAGACCGCATTCACCACGGGGTATGGGTTATTTGAATATTTGGTCATGTCCTTCGGATTAACAAATGCTCCAGCCCACTTTACATATTTAATGAACTCGGTATTTATGCCCGAGTTGGATAAATTTGTGGTGGTATTCATTGACGACATTCTGATCTATTCCAAAAATAAAGAGGAGCATGCAAAGCACTTACGGATCGTGCTAACACGCTTAAGGGAACATCAATTGTATGCCAAATTTAGCAAATGCACGTTCTGGTTGGAGGAAATCCAGTTTCTTGGACATGTATTGTCTACCAAAGGAATTGTGGTCGATCCTAGCAAAGTCAAGGATATTTTAGAATGGAACTCACCTACTACAATACATCATGTTCGGAGTTTTCTTGGACTGGCTGGATATTACCGCAGATTCATTCCGGATTCTCCAAGATTGTTAAACCCATTACGGGTTTATTGAAGAATGATACAAAGTTTCATTGGCCCTCAAAATGCAACTAGGCCTTTGAGCAGCTAAAAGTGTTGTTGACCACTGCACCGATTTTGGCCCAACCGAATATTGAAAAGCCTTTTGATGTGTATTGTGCCGCATCAGGCAGTGGACTCGGATGTGTCCTAATGCAAGAGGGCCGAGTCATAGCTTATGCTTCACAACAATTATGTCGGCATGAGGAGCACTATCCAACTCATGATCTAGAATTGGCCGCAATGGTTCATGCCCTTAAGATATGGTGTCATTATCTACTGGGGAATATATGTCATGTGTATACGGATCACAAAAGTTTGAAATATATCTTTACCCAGTTAGAGCTGAATATGAGACAAAGAAGGTGGCTCGAGCTAATCAAAGATTATGACTTGGAAATCCATTATCACCTAGGAAAAGCCAATGTGGTGGCAGATGCTTTAAGTCACAAGACTTTTGTCATTGTCTTATAGTAAAAGCACCTGACACCACCATATGTCAAGAAATGGAGAAGTTGAATCTGGGGATAGTGCAGCAAGGAATTTTGACAAATGTGAAGCTTGAGTCAGTTCTTCTGCAAAGAATTGTTGATGCTCAAAGAACAGACAAGGGTATGAAGTACATTCATGAGAAAATGGAAGCTGGCAAGGCAGATTGCTTCAGGAAAGATGACCAAGGAGTAATATGGTTTAAAGATCGCATAGTTGTGCCAAAAGATACTATAGTCCGCCAACAAATCTTGGACGAAGCTCCTCTTAGTCGATATTCCCTTCACCCTAGAAGTACTAAGATGTATCAAGACTTGAAGCAACATTATTGGTGGACTAAAATGAAAATTGAAATTGCACGCTATGTGGCAAGATGTGACACCTACAGACGGGTCAAGGCAGTACATATGAAGACCGCTGGACCATTACAATCCTTGACCATCCCAACTTGGAAATGGAAAGATATTAGTATGGATTTCATTGTGGGATTGCCCAAGACAGCCAAAGGCTTTCACTCTATTTGGGTCATAATTGATTGGCTTACAAAGATTGCTCATTTTCTTCTCGTCAAGACAAAATATCTAGTGGTCACATACGCAGAACTTTATATTGCTCGTATTCTCAGTTTGCATGGAGTTCCAAAAATGATAGTGTCAGACTGGGGACCGCAATTTGTATCCAAGTTTTGGGAAGAGCTGCATAAATCCTTGGGTACTAAATTACTCCACAATTCGGCTTATCATTCTCAAACAAGTGGACAAACTGAGAGAGTAAATCAAATACTTGAAGATATGCTACGGGCATGTGTCCTAGAGTTTCCGCAGAAATGGGATGATTGTCTGCCATTGGCAGAATTTTCTTATAATAATAGTTATCAAGAAAGCATTAAGATGGCACCATTTGAAGCATTGTACGGGCGACGATGCTGAACACCCTTAAATTGGTCTGAACCAGGGGAACGGTGGTTTTTCAGGCCTGACTTCGTCAAAGAAACAGAGGAAAAAGTTCAACGGATAAGACATAACTTGAAAGAAGCTCAAGCTCAGCAAAAAACTATGCAGATAAGCGACACCGACCTTTGGTCTTTCAAGTCGAGGATCATGTATACCTGAAAGTATCACCAATGAAGGGTGTTAACCATTTTGGGGTAAAAGGAAAATTGGCACCCCGATATATTGGCCTGTTTCCTATTCTTGAATGATACGGACCAGTGGCGTACAGACTTCAACTACCTGAATCATTATCTGCGGTACATAATGTGTTCCATGTATCCCAGTTAAAGAAGTGCCTTCGAATTCCTGATCGAACCATCGATGTGATGGATGTTGCTTTGGAACCAGATTTGACTTATTCGGAACATCCCATTCGAGTTTTGGATCAGAAGGATAGGATCACTCGAAAAAGGACCCTCAAGTTTTATAAGGTACAATGGAACCAGCATACTGAAGATGAGGCTATCAGGGAAACTCAAGAATTCCTAGAGAAAAAATTTCCTAGGTTTTTAGCTTCATGTAACTTGTAAGATTTGTATACCTTATTGTATAGTTGGAACAAGCCCCATACAACCACTTGCTCTGTAAGATAAATAAGGAAATAGAGATGTGACATGTTTCCTTTTCCACTACTTACACTAGAACCATAAATCTCGGGACGAGATTCTTTTATGGGGGGAAGGATGTAACACCCCTGATATTACCAGAACTAAAACTTGAGCATGACATCATATGCATTGACATGTCATTATGTTTGTAACACCTAGAATGCATCCACTAGGTAAAACTTTAAAACAAATGTGATGTGGTGACTTGAAGTATTCTTAACCCTTGGATTAGGGCATATGGGTAAATATGAAGCCAAATGGAGTATTACCTCAAAAGCCATTGGAAATATTCATAAGATATCAAGTTTGATGGGTTTGAGTGGCACAAAAACCCTAGAGTGCTCAAAACCCTAAAAGGAACCCTAGAAAACCCTAATTTGTACCCTAGGGGGTGATTTCAAATTCTATACACTTTTGGACCAAAATGTAAATATCAAAGTGGTAGAACATCAAAAAACAAGCAACTTTTACATTGGAGAATTTTCAAGTAGTGTCGGGGACCATAATTAGGGGTACCCCCAAGACTCCTAAACTCGGCTGGTAAACACCATCAGCACAAAGCTGCAAAGGCCTGATGGGCGCAATTCAGGTCAAGGCTCTGTCCACTCAAGGGACACGATCTCGCCTCGCCCGAGCCCAGCCTCGGGCAGGAACAATAGACCCAGGCAGATTCACGCCTCGCCCGAGTGCCTCCTAAAGCAACGAGCACACCTTCAACTCGCCCTAGGCCCAGCTCGGGCAGGCTTCGCAGTGAAGCAACCTTGGCCAGATCGCCGCGCCAACCGACCGCATCGCAGGAGCATTCAATGCAAGGATCGCCTAACACCTTATCCTGATGCACGCTCCTCAGTCGACAAGGCCGAAGTGACCACAGTCACTTCGCCCCTCCACTGACTGACCTAACTGGAAAACAGCGCCGCCTGCACTGCTCCGACTGCTGTGCCACCCGCTAGGGTGAGGCTGACAGCAGCCAAGTCTAGCCTTGGGCGCCATAGGAAGCTCTGCCTCGCCTGACCCCAGGGCTCGGACTCAACCTCAACCTCGGACGACGGTCTCCACCTCGCCCGACCCCAGGGCTCGGACTCAACCTCGACCCCGGAAGACGATCTCCGCCTCGCCCGACCCCAGGGCTCGGACTCCGCCTCGCCCGACCCCAGGGCACGGACTCAACCTCGACCTCGGACGACGGACTCTGCCTCGCCCGACCCCAGGGCTCAGACTCAACCTCGACCTCGGACGACGGTCTCCGCCTCGCCCGACCCCAGGGCTCGGACTCAACCTTGACCTCGGACGACGGTCTCCGCCTCGCCCGACCCTAGGGCTCGGACTCAGCCTCGACCTCGGAGGAGCCTCCGCCTCGCCCGACCTTGGGCTCGAACTGACCAGGTCATAGGGGGGTACATCATTACCCTACCCCTAGCTAGCTCAGGCTACGGGGAACAAGACCGGCGTCCCATCTGGCTCGCCCCGGTAAAACAAGTAATGATGACACCCCGTGTGCTCCATGACGACGGTGGTTCTCATCCCCCTACGGAAGCAAGGAGACGTCAGCAAGGTCCCGACAGCCCCGACAGTTGTGCTTCTACAGGGTTTAAGCGCTCCTCCGACGGCCACGACATCACATGAACAGGGCACCAACACCCCTCCGACAGCCACGTCGGCGTGTACATAGGACTCTGGCTCCTCTCTGCCGGACATGTTAGCACACTGCTACACCCCCCATTGTACACCTGGGCCCTCTCCTTACGTCTATAAAAGGAAGGTCCAGGGCCCTCGTACGAAAAGGTGGCCGGGCGGGAGGACGGGCTTACGAGTAGGCTCTCTCTCCCTCGCGAACGCTTGTTACCCCCTACTGCAAGCGCATCTGCCCTGGGCGCAGGACAACACGAGCCGCGGTTCCCCTTATTGTTTCCCCCTTGTGTTCCGTCTCGCGCCGACCCATCTGGGCTGGGACACGCAGCGACAATTTACTCGTCGGTCCAGGGACCCCCCGGGGTCGAAACGTCGACAATTGGCGTGCCAGGTAGGGGCCTGCTGCGTGTTGACGAACAGCTTCCCGTCAAGCTCCAGATGGGTAGTCTCCAGCAACCTCTCCAGCCCGGGACGCTGCTCCGTTTCGGGAGTCTCGAGTTCATGTCCCTCGACGGCAGCTACGACACGGTACTACTTCCTCTGCCACGCGACAACGACAATGGCGGCCGTCCGCCTGCCCGCCGGCGGTGGAATCGACGACGTCTTCCCCGCGTGGCGGAAGAGCAGCATCCGGGTCTGTCCCGTCACCTTCCCCGCCGACAGAGGAGGAGGCGGGGCAACCATGGCCAAGCAGGAGGCGGCACCTCATCGGCTGTCGAGCGAGTCGACTATGCTGGCGCCCCAGCGGGGGACACGTCGGGCATCGACCTCGCGTCTAAGACGAAGACGGGCGTTGTTTCCCCACAACACGCCAACCCCAAGCGGACGGATGACACCAGCACGCTCGTGAAGGACTTGCTGGGTGTTAGCCTCGTACCCGAGATAACGGTGCAGTCCGTCCCCGGCGCGACTTCGTCACCATCCGTCGATCAAGAGGTACCGTCCGTTTTCCATCCTGTGCCTTTTAGATTCAGCTTCGACCCACCAAGCGACCCCGCTTCGGTGGACGCTTTCATAAAGGCATATCCGAACCTTCCGGGGTACCATATGTGGTCAACCTTGGACCGACTGACGGCCGTCTCGACCTACGGGCCCCCGGGTTCCGAGGAAGATGACGAGCCCGACTATGGTTGGGATTTCTCCAGGCTCGGTAACCCCAGTGCCATGCGGGACTTCATGACCGCATGTGACTACTGCCTCTCCGATTGCTCCGATGGTAGCCACAGCCTCGGCGACGAGGACTGTGGCCCAAGTCGTGAATGTTTCCATGTCGATCTAGGGGGTCTCGACGAAGGCAACCACCTTGGTATGCCGGAGGACGGCGATCCCCCTAGGCCTGCGCCTCGCGTTGACATCCTTCGGGAGCTAGCTGTGGTCCCAGTCCCTGCGGGGGGTCAGGATGCACAGCTCGAGCTAATCCGCGAGATGCATGCCAGGCTCGACGAGGAAGCAGGACAACTTGTGCAGCTCCAGCAGAACATCGGGCAGGAGTGGGCAGGCCGAGCACCAGCCGGAGAAGCGCGTCATCTGGCCCAGGACGTCCAGCACCGCATCACCGACGATGCCAGGGCAAGGCTGCCCCCGGCTTCCAGTGGGGTCGGCCAGAACTAGGCTGCAGCAGCAATACTACTCCGAGGGATGCCGGAACCATCCACCACCGAGGGGCGACGTATCCAGGGAGAGCTCAAGAATCTCTTGGAGGATGCCGCGGTCCGACGGGCCAAAAGCTCTGCCTCCCGAAGGCAGGGGTACCCCCCGGAGCATCGCGCCATGACTTCCCAATTCATGCGAGAAGCCTCGGTCCACACCGGGCGCACGCGGGACACAGCGCCTGCAGCCCCGGATCGCCTCGGCAACGAGCACCACCACCGCAACCGTCGAGCCCACCTCGATGAGAAGGTGCGCCGAGGCTACCACCCCAGGCGTGGGGGACGCTACGACAGCGGGGAGGATCGGAGCCCCTCGCCTGAACCACCCGGTCCGCTTGCTTTCAGCCGGGCCATACGACGGGCGTCGTTCCCGACCCGGTTCCGAACCCTGACTACCATCACCAAGTACTCGTGGGGAAACAAGGCCGGAACTGTGGCTCGCGGACTACCGGCTGGCCTGCCAGCTGGGTGGAACGGACGATGACAACCTCATCATCCGCAACCTCCCCTGTTCCTCTCCGATGCCGCCCGAGCCTGGCTGGAGCATCTGCCTCCTGCGCAGATCTCCAACTGGGACGACCTGGTCAAAGCCTTCACCGGAAACTTCCAGGGCACATACGTGCACCCTAGGAACTCCTGGAATCTCCGAAGCTGTCGCCAGCAGCCGGGAGAATCCCTGCGGGACTACATCCGGCGATTTTCAAAGCAGCGCACCGAGCTGCCCAACATCACCGACTCAGATGTCATCGGCGCGTTCCTCGCTGGTACCACTTGTCGTGACCTGGTGAGCAAGCTGGGTCGCAAGACTCCCACCAGGGCGAGCGAGCTGATAGACATCGCCACCAAGTTCGCCTCTGGTCAGGAGGCGGTCGAGGCCATCTTCTGGAAGGACAAGCAGCCTCAGGGGCGCCAGCCGGACGATGTCCCCGAGGCGTCTGCTTAGCACAGCACGAAGAAGAAGGGCAAGAAGAAGTCGCAAACAAAACGCGACGCCGCCGACGCAGATCTTGTCGCCGCTGCCGAACACGGGAACCCCCGGAAGCCTCCCGGAGGGGCCAACCTGTTCGACAAGATGCTCAAGGAGTCGTGCCCCTATCATCAGGGTCCCGTCAAGCACACCCTTGAGGAGTGCGTCATGCTTCGGCGCTACTTCCACAAGGCCAGGCCATCGGCGGAAGGTGGCAAAGCCCACGACAACGACAAGAAGGAAGACCACAAGGCAGAGGAGTTCCCCGAGGTCCATGACTGCTTCATGATCTACGGTGGGCAGGTGGCGAACGCCTCGGCTCGGCACCGCAAGCAGGAGCGCCGGGAGGTCTGCTCGGTGAAGGTGGCGGCGCCAGTCTACCTAGACTGGTCCGACAAGCCCATCACCTTCGACCAAGGCGACCACCCCGACCGCGTGCCGAGCCCGGGGAAGTACCCGCTCGTCATCGGCAACATCAGGCTTACCAAGGTCCTCATAGACGGAGGCAGCAACCTCAACATCATCTACGCCGAGACCCTCGGGCTCTTGCAGATCGATTTGTCCACGATCCGGGCCGGTGCGGCGCCCTTTCACGGGATCATCCCCGGGAAGCGCGTCGAACCCCTTGGGCAACTCGATCTGCCCGTCTACTTCGGGACTCCCTCCAACTTCCGAAAGGAAACCCTCACGTTCAAGGTGGTCGGGTTCCGAGGAACCTACAACGCAGTGCTGGGGAGACCATGCTACGCCAAGTTCATGGCCGTCCCCAACTACACCTACCTCAAGCTCAAGATGCTGAGCCCCAACGGGGTCATCACCGTCGGATCCACATACCGACACGTGTACGAATGCGACGTGGAGTGTGTGGAGTATGTTGAGGCCCTCGCCGAGTCCGAGGCCCTCATCGCCGACCTGGAGAGCCTCTCCAAGGAGGTGCCAGATGCGAAACGCCACGCCGGCAACTTCGAGCCAGCAGAGGCGGTTAAGTCCGTCCCTCTCGACCCCAGCAACGACGCCTCCAAGCAAGTCCGGATCGGCTCCGAGCTCGACCCCAAATAGGAAGCAGTGCTCGTCGACTTTCTCCACGCAAACGCCGAGGTTTTTGCGTGGAGTCCCTCGGACATGCCTAGCATACCGAGGGATGTCGCCGAGCACTCGCTGGATATCCGAGCTAGAGCCCGACCCGTGAAGCAGCCTCTGTGCCGATTCGACGAAGAAAAGCGCATAGCCATAGGCGAGGAGATCCACAAGCTGATGGCTGTAGGGTTCATCAAAGAGGTATTCCATCCCGAATGGCTAGCCAACCCTGTGCTTGTGAAAAAGAAAGGTGGGAAATGGCGGATGTGTGTAGACTACACTGGTCTAAACAAAGCATGTCCGAAGGTTCCCTACCCTCTGCCTCGCATCGACCAAATCGTGGATTCCACTGCTGGGTGCGAAACCCTGTCATTCCTTGATGCCTACTCAGGGTATCACCAAATCAGGATGAAAGAGTCCGACCAGCTCGCGACTTCTTTCATCACACCCTTTGGCATGTACTGCTATATTACTATGCCATTCGGTTTAAGGAATGCAGGCGCGATGTACCAAAGGTGCATGAACCACGTGTTCGGACAGCACATTGGCCGAACGGTCGAGGCTTACGTCGATGACATCATAGTCAAGACGAGGAAAGCCTCCGACCTCCTCTCTGACCTTGAAACGACATTAAAGTGTCTCAAAGCGAAATGCGTAAAACTTAATCTCGAGAAGTGTGTCTTCGGAGTCCCCCGAGGCATGCTCCTGGGGTTCATCGTCTCCGAGCGGGGCATCGAGGCCAACCCAGAGAAAATCGCGGCCATCACCAACATGGGGCCTATCAAGGACTTGAAAGGAGTACAGAGGGTCATGGGATGCCTTGCGGCTCTGAGCCGCTTCATCTCGCGCCTCGGCGAAAGAGGCCTGCCCCTGTATCGCCTCTTAAGGAAGACCGAGCACTTCACTTAGACCCCCGAGGCCGAGGAAGCCCTTGGGAACTTAAAGGCGCTCCTTACAAGCGTGCCCATCCTGATGCCCCCCGCTGCGGGAGAAGCTCTCTTGATCTACATAGCCGCAACCACTCAGGTGGTCAGCGATGCGATCGTAGTCGAGAGACGAGAAGAAGGGCATGCATTGCTCGTCCAGAGGCTGGTCTACTTCATCAGCGAGGTACTGTCCGAGACCAAAATCCGCTACCCGCAAATTTAGAAGCTATTGTATGCGGTAATTCTGACGCGGCGAAAGTTGCGACACTACTTCGAGTCTCATCCGATGACTGTGGTGTCATCCTTCCCCCTGGGGGAGATCATCCAGTGCTGAGAGGCCTCGGGTAGGATTGCAAAGTGGGCGGTGGAGATCATGGGCGAGACAATCTCGTTCGCCCATCAGAAGGCCATCAAGTCCCAAGTCTTGGCGGATTTCGTGGCAGAATGGGTCGACACCCAGCTTCTAGCAGCTCTGATCCAACCGGAACTCTGGACCATGTTTTTCGACGGGTCTCTAATGAAAATAGGAGCGGGCGCGGGCCTACTCTTCATCTCACCCCTCGGGAAGCACCTCCGCTATGTGCTACGCCTCCATTTCCTGGCGTCCAACAACGTGGCCGAGTACAAGGCCCTGGTTAACGGGTTGCGCATCGCCATCGAGCTAGGGGTTCGGCGCCTCGATGCTCGTGGTGACTCGCAGCTTGTCATCGATCAAGTCATCAAGAACTCCCACTGCCGCGACCCGAAGATGGAAGCCTACTGCGACGAGGTTCGGCGCCTGGAAGACAAGTTCTATGGGCTCGAGCTCAACCACGTCGCCCGACAGTACAACGAAACTGTGGACAAGCTGGCTAAAATAGCCTCGGGGCGGACAACGGTCCCCCCAGACGTCTTCTCCCGAGACCTACATCAACCCTCCGTCAAGACCGACGACACGCCCGAGCCCGAGAAGGCCTCGGCCCTGCCCGAGGCACCCTCGGCCGCCGAGGGTGAGGCATTGCGCGTCGAGGAAGAGCGGAATTGGGTCTCGCCTAATCGAAACTGGCAGACCCCGTACCTGCAATATCTCCACCGAGGAGAGCTACCCCTCGACAGAACCGAGGCTCGGCGATTGGCGCGGCGCGCCAAGTCGTTCGTCTTACTGGGTGACGGAAAGGAGCTCTACCACCGCAGCCCCCCAGGCATCCTCCAGCGGTGCATATCCATCGCCGAAGGTCAGGAGTTATTGCAAGAAATACACTCGGGGGCTTGCGGTCACCACGCAGCGCCTCGAGCCCTTGTTGGAAACGCCTTCCGACAAGGTTTCTACTAGCCAACCGCGGTGACCGACGCCACTAGGATTGTACGCACCTGCCAAGGGTGTCAATTCTACGCAAGGCATACCCACCTGCCCGCTCAGGCTCTGCAAACAATACCCATCACCTGGCCATTTGCTGTGTGGGGTCTGGACCTCGTCGGTCCCTTGCAGAAGGCACCTGGGGGCTTCACGCACCTGCTGGTCGCTATCGACAAATTCTCCAAGTGGATTGAGGTCCGACCCCTAAATAGCATCAGGTCCGAATAGGCGGTGGCGTTCTTCACCAACATCATCCATCGCTTTGGAGTCCCAAACTCCATCATCACCGACAACGGCACCTAGTTCACCGGCAGGAAGTTCCTGGACTTCTGCGAGGACCACCACATCCGGGTGGACTGGGCCGCCATAGCTCACCCCATGACGAATGGGCAGGTAGAGCGTGCCAACGGCATGATTCTACAGGGACTCAAGCCGAGGATCTACAACGACCTCAACAAGTTCGGCAGGCGATGGATGAAGGAACTACCCTCGGTGGTCTGGAGTCTAAGGATGACGCCAAGCCGAGCCACGAGATTCACGCCGTTTTTTCTAGTCTATGGGGCCGAGGCTATCTTGCCCACATACTTAGAATACGGCTCCCCGAGGACGAGGGCATACGACGCCCGAAGCAACCAGACCAACCGAGAAGACTCACTGGACCACCTAGAAGAGGCTCGGGACATGGCCTTACTACACTCGGCGCGGTATCAGCAGTCCCTGCGACGCTACCACACCCGAGGGGTTCGGTCCCGAGACCTCCAGGTGGGCGACTTGGTGCTTCGGCTACGACAAGACGCCCGAAGGCGCCACAAGCTCACACCTCCCTGGGAAGGGCCGTTCATCATCACCAAGATTTTGAAGCCCGGAACATACAAGTTGGCCAACAGTCAAGGCGAGGTCTATAGCAACGCTTGGAACATCCGACAGCTACGTTGCTTCTACCCTTAAGATGTTTTCAAGTCGTTCATATACCTCACTTACATACACAAGTAAAGTCTAACCATTAAGGAAGGGTCAGCCTTGCCTCGGCAAAGCCCGACCCTCCCTCGGGGGCTAGAAGGGGGGAACCCCCTCTGCGTCAAAATTTTCCTCGGAAAAAGTCTTTCTGTCAGAACGTCTTTCGCGCTTTTCGACTACTTCGATAGTGGGATCCTGAAAACGACGGAGTACACGTAAGCAGTAAGGCCGACCGAGCTGAGGGACTCCTACGCCTCCGGGATACGGATACCTCACTCATCACCTTCTGCGATAAGTAACTCACGCTCGGATAAGCGATTCCGCTGACCGGATAAGTCTTAACGCTCGAAAACTTTTCTGCCGAAACGATTTTTCGTGCCTTCTCTACTATATCGATAACAGAATCTTGCGGACGAGTAAGAGTACACGTAAGCAGCAAGTCCGACCGAGCCGAGGAACTCCTACGCCTCCGGGATATGGATACCTCACTCATCACCTTCCATGAAAAGTAACTCTCGCTCGCACAAGTAATTCTGCTACCGACAAACAAGTCATGATACTCGAAACAAGGGGAAAAGAAACGCAGCTTTACAACACGACGATGATATGTTTGGGCCTCGGCGGCCTCAAAAAAACATACGCACACTATAGATAAACCGTTCCTGTAGGTTCAGACATCAGTGAGGGGAGCAGCAGCAAGCTCGGCATCGACTCCACCTTCGGCGGAATCTGACTCGGCCTCGGACAGCAACACGGTCGGAGGATCTCCACCTCAAAGGAAGATGTCAACACTGCGCCTGAGCCATCGCCGCCAGGATCTCCTCCAGGAACCTGGCCCGAGTAGACGGCTGGATCGGCCGCTCCGTAGCCTTAGCCAGCCGTCCCCCGAGGACGCCAGCCTGGCTCATGGCCTCGGCAGCCCGACTCTAGGGTTGTTTCCGCCAGTTGACGACCCGGCCAGGCTCCGGCCTTCTTCTCCAGCCGACTCCACCTCTGTCCACGCTCACACCGCTGCCTCCGACTCTGGCTCATCGCAGAGCGGCCGAGGGTTCTCTTTAACTGAGCAAGAGAAGCCTTGAGTGACAAGGCCGACCGAACCGATGGACTCCTACGCCTCCAGGATACGGATACCTCACTCGTCACCTTCCGCGCAGGGCAACTCACACTTGGTTAAGCGGTTCAGCTAGCCGACAGGCGAGACCCGGTGCTCGAAATGAGGAAGAAACACGGTATTACACCCAAAATACCTAGATGTTCAGGCCCCGACAGCCGCAATGAACAAACACCGGCACTCAAGATGCCATTACAAACAGAACTCCGGTTTCACTCCCGCGGGTATGAACAACCTCCACATCGGAGAGCCTGCGGGACGACAAACTCCGAGTGACTCGCCAGCGAACTCTGCAGCAGCAGCGATGGTCCCAGGGCAGACGCTACCGCTGGAAGGCTCTCGTTCGCGTCCCCACTCGAGGGATGAGAACCAGACATTAAAGCCAAAGAGCCGGAGGTAGGTCCGCGGGTGGCGCTGACGGTCTCGTCGGCGGAGAAGCTTTCTCCAGCTGCCACCACCTCAGCACCGGCGGCGGCGTCCACCTGCCCACCAACACCGCACCATGGGCGCCGGGCGCCCCAAAGCGCACCGGCAAGTCCTCACTCCCGTCCTCGCCACGAAAACGAGAATGGGATCGTCCCAGAACACGAGTACCACCCTCGCGGCGTACGACGTGTTGTGAGACCCCCCGGTGCGGCTGACCACCGTCGCCCGGACAGAAGACGGAATGTTGCACCCTGGACTGGGCAGCAGCAGTTTGCTTTCCCCGGCATGGCTGGAGGGCGCCTCCTCCACAGAGCTGGAGGATGGTTTCCACCCCCAGAAGCCAGAGGAAGAAGCGGGACACCAGCCCACGCGAAGGCAGGCCCCGGCTCGCCTCGCCCTCCTCCCCAGCAAGGATGATGAAGATCCTTGAAGCTGAGGGCGGGGCAGAGGCCACAGCCCGACTTGCTTCTCCCCACCATTGAACTGGTGGTCACCGTCTTGGGTGACCATCGGTGAGGGGATGCAGTCGGGCTGCCTGATGAAAATCCTTGAAGTCGAGCGATGGCTGAAAGGTACCAACCTCCACGAGGTTGCGCTCCTCCCGCAACGAGACGAAGACAACGCGGGCGCTCCCCATCCGGGGGCTCGGAAGGCGGAAGGGCGCGATGCATGAGGAAAGTGTGAAGGCATGGCAACCACCTAGGAGGTCGATCCCTTTTTAAAGGCGACTCACCCCACTCGCGTCCTCAGGCGTCGCGGGCTAAGTCTTCACCAACGCACTCAAAGGTCCTCCCCCTACGACACGGGGGCTAGGTCCCACACGACGTGCAAGCTGGCCCAAGACAGAAGAAGCCAAACCGCCGCGTGCGGAGTGTGTAACTGCCCAGCGGTTACAAGCACTCCTCCGTCTTCGCCTAAACCAGCGGGTGAGAGGGCGGACCACCATGCAGGCGACATGCAACCGCACCACGGGGATGCACCCTTTCGACTTTGACGCGTCCAGCATGGAGTCCCAGGCCCACACGTCATGTAACCGGCGCACCGGTTACTGCGTGCGAAAAACTGCACCGCCACTTACGCCAATGACTTCGCCTTCTCGTCTGCGGAACCGGTGCCGCGACTCAAGGCGACCCTGCACATAGCCCAACAGTGCCAACCAGGCGCATCGGTCACAGATCAGTCAGCCGCGGGAGAAGGCGCGACGATCGATATGGCCAAAAGTGGGCCAACAATAATGGTGGCAGCAGGCGAGCGGAAGCGGCGGTCAAATCGTCTGCAGGCTCACGTCCCCTCCTGGGGCAGCAGGAGAGCCCTCTCCCACGGCGTGAAGACGACGCGCCCGTGTTCCGTTCCTCGAACGGCTCGCGCAACAGCTGCCCCGCGAACCACTCGTCCCGTCGCATTAACTCCGCGGCAGGGCAGGCGACACCTTTGGCAGGCGAAGCGGGCGATGCTTCACCTCCGCCATAATGACCTTGTCAAAAAAGGTGCGCCACGTCGTTCGATTTCGTATCCTTTTCCTCTTCCCCTTTCTCTCTCTTGCTACAGGGACCGGGAAAGGGGATACTCCGAAAGGGATCCTTCTCTGCGAAGGAAGCGGGCCCCGAGCCCCCCTACTGATCAGAGGTTCGAAGGCTGGTCCCTCGGAAGGGTTCGACAGCCGCCTCAGAGCACTCGGGCTCCGAGCCCTCCTACTGATCAGAGGTTCGAAGGCTGGCCCCTCGGAAGGGTTCGACAGCCGCCTCAGGCCACTCGGGCTCCGCGCCCACTACTGATCAGGGGTTCGTAGGCTGGCCCCTCGAAGGGTTCGACAGCCGCCTCAGAACATGCAGAGCGAGGGATGACTCTGGGTACGTCCGATACATGGTCGAGGCTCAGGCTACGCTCTCGAGGTACCCTAGGACATTTCCGAGACTAGCAGGAGCGATTTTGTAACGGAATCCCATCAGAGGGAGGCATCGAGCCCTTGGACCCTATCAAACGGGACCGGGTCCGGCAAATCACCTGCAGGTACTTTTGGAGCGCGCCTCTGGGCCACTAGCCGACCCTTATCGAACGGGGCACGGGCGTCCACTCGGATCACCCGTTAGCAACTCACTGGAGACACCATGTTCGGCGCCCTCTGAGGGCAACATGGCGCTTTGCCCCCCTCCTCCTTGCGGAAAGGCGACAAAGGGGCGTATCAAAAAAGCCGAGTTAGTCCTTGACCGTCCTCTCGCCCGGTGCGGACGCTCGGGGGTTGCTCTCGCGAACCCGGCTTCGGCCAAACCATTGACAGCGTCAACATACCAGCCCGAGAACTCGAAACCTGACCATGCACCCGGACTACGATCAGATCGCATGAGGGAACAACTAGACCGGCCGAGGCATCACGAAAGGCACTAAGACCTCGGAGGAGTCAAACCACTCCTCCGAGGCCTCGGGGGCTACACCCGGCAGGTGCGCTCGCGCGCACCCACCGGAACGAAGTGTAACCGAGAAAGGCCGGTCCCCTTGCAAAAAAGTGTGACAAAGCCTCCAAGCGAGTACCAACACTCCCTTTGAGGCTCGGGGGCTACTGTCGGGGACCATAATTAGGGGTACCCCCAAGAATCCTAAACTCGGTTGGTAAACACCATCAGCACAAAGCTGCAAAGGCCTGATGGGCGCAATTCAGGTCAAGGCTCCGTCCACTCAAGGGACACGATCTCGCCTCGCCTGAGCCCAGCCTCGGGCAGGAACAGTAGACCCAGGCAGATTCACGCCTCGCCCGAGGGCCTCCTCAAGCAAGGAGCGCACCTTTGACTCGCCCGAGGCCCAGCTCGGGCAGGCTTCGCAGTGAAGCAACCTTGGCCAGATCGCCACGCCAACCGACCGTATCACAGGAGCATTCAATGCAAGGATCGTCTGACACCTTATCCTGACACGCGCTCCTCAGTCGACAAGGCCGAAGTGACCGCAGTCACTTTGCCCCTCCACTGACTGACCTGATAGGAAAACAGCGCCGCCTGCACTGCTCCGACTGCTGTGCCACCCGCCAGGGTGAGGCGGACAGCAGCCAAGTCCAGCCTCGAGCGCCATAGGAAGCTTCGCCTCGCCCGACCCTAGGGCTCGGACTCAACCTCGACCTCGAACGACGGTCTCTGCCTCGCCCGACCCCAGGGCTCGGACTCAACCTCGACCTCGGACGACGGACTCCGCCTCGCCCGACCCCAGGGCTCAGACTCAACCTTGACCTCGGATGACGGTCTCCGCCTCGCCCGAACCCAGGGCTCGGACTCAGCCTCGACCTCGGAGGAGCCTCCGCCTCGCCCGACCTTGGGCTCGGACCGACCACGTCGCAGGGGGGGTACAACATTACCCTACCCCTAGCTAGCTCAGGCTACGGGGAACAAGACCGGCGTCCCATCTGGCTCGCCCCGGTAAAACAAGTAATGATGACACCCCGCGTGCTCCATGACGATGGCGGTTCTCAGCCGCCTACGGAAGCAAGGAGATGTCAGCAAGGTCCCGACATCCCCGACACCTGTGCTTCTACAGGGTTTAAGCGCTCCTCCGACGGCCACGACATCACATGAACAGGGCACCAACACCCCTCCGACAGCCACGTCGGTGTGTACATAGGACTCTGGCTCCTCTCTGTCGGACACGTTAGCACACTGCTACACCCCCCATTGTACACCTGGGCCCTCTCCTTACGTCTATAAAAGGAAGGTCCAGGGCCCTCGTACGAAAAGGTGGCCGCGCGGGAGGACGGGCTGACGAGCAGGCTCTCTCTCTCTCCCTCGGGAACGCTTGTAACCCCCTACTACAAGCGCATCCGCCCTGGGTGCAGGACAACACGAGCCGCGGTTCCCCTTATTGTTTCCCCCTTGTGTTCCGTCTCGCGCCGACCCATCTGGGCTGGGACACGCAACGACAATTTACTCGTCGGTCCAGGGACCCCCCGGGGTCGAAACGCCGACAAGTAGTGTGGAGCAATTTGGACTTAATTGCAAAAGTCTCAAGAACACCCATGTGTTAAACTCTAAAATTTCAGTGAGATTAAGCTAACTTTGGGGCATTGTATTTCTTAATTCATGAGGATTTTGCCCTCGGTCAATACATCAAATTTGTAGAGCTATGATAGGAGTACAAGTTTGATTAAGTGACTAAGCATTGGTGCTGTATAGAAATTGGAGATAAATGGACTTAAAGTCAGGCTGTCAGTCACCTCTGAATCTGAATTTTGACTGACAACGAAATGGGACAAACTTTCGGAGGGATTTCGGGTAGGATCCAATGAATGTTTGATTATGGTGATTATACCAAAATTAAAGCTGGTGCATAGGACAACACCTTTGTTACAGATGGATTAGTGAGTTGTCACATAAAAATTGGAGAACGAAGCCTTTCAATTTGCTCTGTTAGGCGCACTGAAGAGTGTTCGTGATGGTACAGTAACTAACCCGATGCCAGGTTCGGTGCACCTCGCCGCCGACGATCCCCATGCCTGGATTCACGCCGGTGCCACGATTAATGCTCAGTGAGTAGCGGATATCACTGTGGGAGTGAAAAGATCAGTGGGGTCAGGATTGAGCCAACCCCATCATACTAACTTGCACGGCAACATGGCCTCGCGACCACCGCCGGCGTGACCGCAGTTTACCAGAGTCTGCCACGCTATGTGCCATTGTACCACGTCGCAGTATGTCATGATGAACGTCAAACTATTATCACGAGCCTTTGCCTCATTAAGCGCCACGACAGATAACTCTGGTGACTCACCTTGCTCCGTCCGCCAGCATGTCTTCCCCAAATTGGGCGCCACCGCTGTTGATCACTATAAATTGATGCCCCGACCTGCTCCGTTAGCTCGTTACGAAGCCAGAGCACCACTTCTCGCCTCCGATTAGCCACTATAGCCCCCGAATTTGGAATTTCCCCCCAAAATCGTCTTAGAACACCACTGCGTGATCTCGCGTCGTGGCCGGCCCATCTCAGGTCCATTCATTCCCTTCTATGTTGTGTTTAAGCATCCTTAGCTGTTAACATTGCTCATCGACCCAACCGCTTGAGCTAGACTGCGCTAGATCGCCAGGAACAACCCAGTCCGTCCTCGGGTTTCGCCATCGTCGTACGCAAGTGAACTCCAGGTCGAATTAGCTCGATTAGGGCATGTACTAAGCTCGCCTGAGCCTAGGGATGCCAGTATGATGCTTGGTTTCGACCATCGACACCGTTTGTGGCGAGTTCCAGCGAGAAGATGGCCGGCAGGCGAGCGCGCTGTCGCCAGGGATTGGTCAGGTAAATAAATAGATGTTTGAGGGTTTTTGCGTAAATGTCAGAGAGGCAGTGAAATAGTGCCAAGGGTTCCTTACCGGTTATTCGAGTCACCGAGGGTCTCTGTGCAAATTTACCAATGCAGGCGTGGGTTTCCCCCGTTGGTGGGCCGGTTTGGGCTGGTTTCAGCCCAATACTGTTCCTTCCTTTTCCTTTTCTTTTTACTGCAAATCTTGGGAATTTATAGGAAATTCTAGAAAAATGATAAAATTATGGGACCAATTTTGCTAGACTCCTAAAATCATCTAGTATTTAATAAAAATAGTTCCAAGGTTTTTAGTCCAAACTTGGATTTATTTGGTATTTAAAGATGCCTAAACCTATCCTTTTAGAATTTTAGAATTAAATTAGTAGCTCAAAAAATAGTAAAACTTTTTGGGTGAGCTTAATATGATAATTAAAACCCTTGGGTAAAGTTTGGCATGATTTGGACATTGTTTGGTCCCAAAACCAAAACACTAGCTTCCTAGGGTATAAGTGCCTAACCCTAATAGAATACTAACCTAGGAAACTCTAGTGTCTAGTAGGTACCATGAAGGAAAGTTGTATTCAAGATACAACTTAGTGTGTTTCTATTATAACTGCATATTCATAGCGTCACATGAGCATTCATGTATATGTATTGTTATGTATAGAAAACGAAGAAGTGGTAGTCGAAGAAGAAATTGTCCCGCAAGCTGAAATTCCACCTGTCGTGAACAATTTCTACTTTGATATCTGTGGGACAGACCCTGAGCCTCCTACAACACAAGGCAAGCACCGGTGCATTTACCCTTTCCTTGTTGTTTCAAACTCTTTATCACTTGAAATGATGCATTAGGTGATAGGAGTTGAGTGATGAACAATTGCTGCATTTCCTTCCTTGGAACTGCTTACCATTCCTTGATACCTATTTTACTTAAAACTTTTCTGATGCTTAGTCTTGCCTTAGAAAACAAAATGTTTTGTTTTAACAAAGATGATGCTTCATATGGGATGGGGAGTTTTCAAAAGAAAAGACTTGATGGTGAATCCATCATGGCCATGATGGGTTCAACATCGGAAAAGATGTACCTCTGTCAGGTACCAAACTTTGGGTTATAAATGATAAAGACGAGACTAGGCGGGTGACTTGCACGAGAAGGAAGTCTCAGTGTAGTGTCTCCGTCTAAGTCGATTAAGGTCCGTACCGATGTAGGCTTGATGATCGAGGACCTTTTAACTGGCCACATGCCTCGTCATGGGTACGCTTTGCCTCAGCCGAACCAATACCAAAAATGCCACCACGCAATGGGAGTGGAGAGATGGCGAGAGTAACGTGTACCCTCCGTGGCAAGAGGCTGGACGGTGGTGTATCTGTGCTCTCGGTTGGCGTGAACCCGTTCTGGTCTTGAGAAACCCGGTGGCGAGTTGACATATGCAAGGGTTAAGTTCTACATATGTCATGTGGTTGGAGATCCCCAACTGGGTATTAATTGATTCGGATCACCGTTACTTCTCGGACATGAAGACTTGGTCACTGACTTGCAAGTAGCAATCCAGTGAACTGAAGGGATGATAAAAGATGGCTAGTCTAGGCCAAGTGCTTGAACTAGGATAGAAAGAACTTTAGATGCAAGTAACTTTACTTAACCTGATAATAAAACTGGATTTTTAAGGATTCACTGTTAGTAAGAATTTCTACAAACAGGGTCTTTGAATCTTGACAAGCTTTACCTTGAATCCCACCAGTCAGCATATCCTTGAGAGTCTTTTCCTTTCTCGGGTAAGACTTGCAAAAATACACTCCGTACTCAGGGTTTTCAAACCCATGTTGTTGTAGGTGATGAAACAACAGAGTTTTGCTATTTCTGCTCAAAGGTGGTGCTAAAGGAGGAGGCCAATCAGTAAACTATGTGGGGAGGATGTGTTGCCTCCTAGTTTAAAACACTAAGCTTTGGTGTGGGAGGATGTTTTACCTCCCTGTTTTGTAATAATAACTTATGCACACATAACACCCGATATTGTAATAAGTACACTCTCTATATATTTTGTTAATGTAAATCAGGTTATTGTAATCCGCTTCCGCTATTTCCTTACTCTGGTTATGTGTGTAATGTCTATGTGATGGGTGAAGCACTATTGGGCGATCTGATAATGATAGAGATGACCGAACTTGTAAAGTGATTATGTGCATCTACATGGTTGTTCGAGGTCCTTAGGACAAGGACATCTGTAGGTGGGCCAAATACCTTAGGAGGTTCCGTGACACATATCTTATTATCAAGGAAGAATTTTCTCTCAAGCTCTATATTTCCAATTGATTCTTCGTCCAGTTTGTGAGTATCTTCTCCTCTCGTGACCCAGTCTTCTATTGTAAAAATGAAATCTGAATAATGTATCTAGCCTTGCACCTAGTTTGGGGCTCCACTTGATGATGAATGAGGATCGGATTACTAGGAACTTGGTCTAAGGGAAAAGTATACGTTCTCAGGGGTGGTCCAGAGATGGGTAGCCGCTTAGCCTAGTCATGTACCATCATAAGCCTACACCTTCCATCACCTTAGAATAGTTGACTGAGTACCTTTTTGACTAAGTTCTTAGAGGTTCGGACCTCGTACAGAATCAAAGGCTGGTCCCAAAACTAGGCTCAGTAAGACCCAAATGCATGGTTCGATGGATTGAATACAAAATAAGTAAGGGTCCCAAGGGTGCACTACTAAACACCCACATATAGGTCACTTCATAGAAGGCTAGTGCACCAGGGGGCGTCAAAGAAAAGTCTAAACCTCTATGTTGGGCATCACTTTCCTAAAACCCCATGTGGAACCTGATTTCCGTTATATTCATGAGCTTTAAATTATGCAACAAACCTGTAGCTTAGTTTTAGGTCCCCTTTTGTTATGGATGACATTCGAATCGTAAGGGACTAGACCCATGGGAAAGGACCACGTTCACGGGGGTGGTCTGGAGCCGGAGTACCCACTTAGCGTGGTCCCGTACCTTAAGCCTACACTCTCCGCCACCCTATAACAGCCATTCGAGTACCAAGTTCTTGACTCCTAGAAGTTCAGAACTCGCCCTAACAAAAGGACTGATTTCCGAAACTAAGCTCAATAGGATCTCGTTGCATACCTAGGAACTCATGAATGCAATAGGACGTAGTTCCTGTGGGTATGCTACTAATCGCCTATTTTGAAGCCATGTGTAGGGACACCCTTTGTTCGGATCACTAGGCATAGGGGTCCTAGGCTCGATGCCTTGAGCAACAATGATAATCAACATGCCCAAAGCAAAGCATAGGTCTGGCCCCACCTGCGGGTTCGCCGCCTCACCCTAGTTCATCTCAAGCTCTCACCAATACAACACACTTTGGAGTAGGGTATTACGCGCCGATGGCTAGAACCACTCTAAGTCTTTGTGTCTTCTTATGTTCGTCTGTCTTATCTAGCTAGCCCTAGGCTACCCCTGTTCTTAGGATTAGGCGGGCACCCTCCACCACTCAGCTAGAGTTTTCTCTCCGACAGTTTTTATTTTTCTTCTCACCCCAAACTTTTTTGTTGTGTTTCTACGGTATCTAGAACTACATGACCAATTTTGGCACATTTCTCGAAGTGTTTGCTATATTTTAAAATTTTATTTTGTTTAATCGAATTTCTTCGGATAATGCAAATTTTAACTTTTAACTGCAAGTCATTTGAATATTGAAAATAATGAATGGAAAAAATGATATTCATGTTATTGGGTATAAGTTGAGGTCGTACCTAGGGGCAAATAGAAAATTTTGTACATCATGTTTGCTAAACATGACCATGAACTTATAGTTCAGCTATTTTAAATTTGTATAAAAAGCAAACGTAGTTAGAAAATCTTAAAACTTGTCGAGGTGTAACGCTATCATATGTGGACGCTATGATAAAAAGTTGACAAGGTATCGTGAAATTTGTTACATACGATGCTTACAAACCAAAGAATCTCTGAAGAAGTTAATTTCATGATTTCATGTGGAGGTCGACTAGGTGTTAACCATCGTATGTGAAAAAATTTAACAAAACCTTGTCAACTTTTTATCAAAGTCTCCGCATATATTATCATGATAACTTGACATGTTTCATGATTTTCTGACTTTGTTTGTTTTATACAATTCTAAAACAACTAGATCACAAATTCATGGTCATGTTTCATGAACATGATTTTCGAAATTTCTAGTTTGTTTTTGGATAGTGCCTCAGTTTATACTCAATAACATGAATATAATTTTTACATTCATTTTTCTATTATTTGAATGACTTGTAGTTCAAATTTGAATTATGCAAAGAAATTTAAATAAATAAATTAATTTTTTAAAATATAGAAAACACTTTGATAAATGTCTCAAAATTGAACATGAAGTTACAGATACTATAAGAACACAACAGAAGAAGTTTGGTGCAAGAAGAAAAAAATAAAAAACACTCGAGTGTCAACAAAGGACACTAAGCAAAATGCCTCTTTGCCTAGTGTATAGAGATGACACTAGACAAAGGGGCTTCCTTTGTCGATTGTCGTTGTAGGACACTCCGCAAAATTAACGCCAGTTAGGCGTCGTTGCGTGTTGTCGGTGTTTTACCAAGTGTCGGACTTTGCCTAGTGTACGACACTAGGAAAATGAGCTCTTTGCCTGCTGTTTTCTTTGCTGATTGTTTTTATTTTCCGAGTGTCTAGCTCTAAGCAAACATCCACTTTGCCATGTGCTTTTTTGCCGAGCGCAACACTAGGCAAATCGTGCCTTTGTCGAGTGTCCATGGATTTATACTCGACAAAGATCTTAGCACTAGGCAAATATAGCCTCTTCGATAGAGAACTTGGTTCTACCACAAAGGGAGAAACCACATCTACAAAATAGAAAGTCCAAGCTGACTAAAATATGAGTGGTGGAATTGCAAGTGGATGTTCAAGAATAAGGGGGTGTTTGGTTCCCACCTTCTAAACTTTAATCACTTTTAGTCCCTAAAATACCAAATGACATAACTAATGTAGGCCTCCCAAATAGAAATTTTGGGAACTAAAGTTTAGTTTCTAATGTTTAGTAGGGTGACTAAAGGAACCAAACCCCCTAAGCTTAGGCATGATAGTACTATTAACAAATACATAGTTAGGGTTTGTCAGCTTGTGTCTAAATGGTATACATAAAAATATGGCAAAGGCTTATTTGATACAGGCCAAACTATTGCTAGAATGACTTCAAATAAGGTTTTCTCTTATAATTGACTACTCCCTTTGTCCTAGTATATAATGCATAACCACTTTTTATTCTATTCCCATAATATAAGGCATGCTCTCTCTAGAAATGTGTACATCGATGTAGTATAGATAGAATTAATTATATTTTTTGGTCTTTGAACCATAGTTGGTTACACCTTATACACTAGGACAAATGGAGTACCTCATATAGTCTTATAATCCATCAAATGGACGTGATGATGACTTTCTTACAACATGAAGGATTTGTAAGACTTGGTCAATAGGGTAAGATTTATAAGTTATTAAAATCTTTGAATGGGCTGAAGCAAGCACCAAAGCAATGAAATGGAGAATTTGATAATACTTTGACACGGGGAGGCTATGATGTTAATGAAGATGACAAATGTGTTTACTACCGCTATGGTAGGGGTAGAGAAGTGATTATGTGCCTATATGTTGATGAAATATTAATTTTTGGGACTGATATTGTGTCACAAATAAGGGTGAATCTTTTCTATTCCATAGGTTTGATATGAAATATTTAGGTGAGGGTAATGTTTTTTTTGAATATCAAGCAGATAAAAAATGAGGATAGGTTTACTCTTCTCCAATCCTATTACATTGAGAAGGCTTTAAGCCATTGTGGCAATAAGGACATCAAGCCCTCTTCAACTCCTATTGATCCTAGTTTAATTCTTTGAAAGAACAAGGGACAAGAAAGAGATCAACTGAGCTATTCTTAGATAATTGATGCACTCATGTACTTAGTTGGTGCTACTCGATCTAACATCTTCACGATTAGCAAATTAAGCCAGTTTACTGCTAAACCGATAGATCATCATTAGTGCACATTTGAGATAGTTATGCACCACTTGAGTGGTACAATGAGTTATGGACTTCACTATACTTGGTATCCAAGGTACTTGAGGCATATGGTATTTCTAACTAAATCTCTTATGCTGATGTGATAAAGGCACAAGTGGATATGTCTTTACTCATGGAGGAGTTGTTGCTTGAGATCGTGCAAATAGACCATATTGATGAGTTAAAATGTGGAAGTAGATCGAACTCGCTATATTCAAGTATTCAACTACTATTGAGACAATGGCTTAGAGAGCTCTAGATGGATTTACCATAATGAGAAAATCATTTTTAGCAATCCTTATGAACTGCGATAACCAAACAATTATCATGAAAAATGGAAAGTTCAAAAGATAATTTGAAGTCCTCAAGAGATGTCAAAGGATGATTGAAATCTGTTAGAAAATTAAGAAACTCTAGAAAAATAGCTATCAATTATGTAAATAGATATATCAAGAATGTTAATTTATGAAAGGTCTATCATGAAACATGATATTTAATGCATCTAAGGAGATGTGTTTGAGACCGACTTGAATTGCACATGATGTCAGTCTAACCCTTTGTGATCGAAAGTCCCATGAGTTAGGACTTTGGAAAAAACAAAATGTATGTGTAACAAGAAGAGTATAAATTATGTTACTATAGTGAAGACGCAGTACTCTCTAGTCTAAAAGACAGGATGACTTTTGTATTAATGCATTTAAAGGCTCAATAATGAGATACGATTCTATAGGATATTGTTGTACGAACACACCTATATGACCTAACTTTTGGTCATTGAAAGGAAAAAGGTCAATTGAGCCAATTCTATAATGTTTTGGTGATTAATGACCAACACAACATATTGGATTAACCAGTTTGCGAAGCCTATGAGCATAGGTTCACTCAAGTGCAAATTAAAGAATCCAAGTTCAAATGAGGTCAAACAAGGCTAGAAAGGGAAACATTTCAAAAAAGGATAAAATAATGAGGTTTGAACCTTCGAATATGTGGTCATATAGGTCAAACAAGACTAGAAAGGGAAACATTTTCAAAAAAGGGTAAAACAAGGCTAGAAAATGAGGTCAAACAAATTCCAGGAAGCGGGAGCTTTGGCTGGGCGACGTTAGCCTCGATCCAAGCGACGACGAACTTAGCTTGGCAACAGCTGTGGCTAGGCAATGGCTTCCTTGGGTTCCTCGACCACCACTTGATAGCCACTATTGGGGGCCTTCTTCTTCCGAAGGTCCTCAAAAACATGACTAACCATATGTTTTCAGCATGATATAGATTATTACAGAGAGCTTTGACTTTAGGATGGAAGTTTTCTCCCATGGAAAAAGGCATACGATGTGAAGATGTAACTCGAAGATGATAAGAATAGACGTTGAAGCTATAACCAAAGAGTAATAGCTTTGGCTTAAAATGCTGATGAAGACCAAATATGATGCTGACCGGAACGAAAAAAGACTAGCTAGTCTTAATGATTTATGTTATGGTCATAAGTAAATGTCAAGGATATAAATGTACTTTTGCCCAGGCTACGTCCCGTGCCTATAAATAGATAAACAGTAGCACTGTACTGTTCATGCTGGATTGTGATCACTCTCGCGTTAACACCTTCGAACAAGTTGTAACTCTCTAAAATCCTATTCTGGATAAATAAGGAAAACTCATTTCATGATTTAAATAAATATGTTTTCAAGTAATAGATTACCTAAAAGATTCTTATGTGAACTATCCTTTGTGTTAAAGATGTATTCTCCAAAAAAAAAGGAATTAAGTTAAACTATCTCTTAATATAGATTTTACATAAGAAATTATATCCTTTTAAATAAATATGTGAAGATTATAAATTTATTTTATTGTACTTCTAAAATGTGGCTATGTGTTTGAATTATTTTCTTTAATAATTATTATTGTAAAACATCTTATATGAATTATCCTACTAATTTTCACCTACTTAAATGGATAAATTAATTAATAAAAATGTTTGCATTCATGTTGAGTTTTTGTTTGTTGCAATTTATGCTTGAAATAGAAAATTTAACTCATCTCTAAATTAGAATTGAATTTTAAATTTAAAATAGGAAGAAAAAATTAAAAATATAAGCTAATATAATGGATCGATGTATGTTTGGTTGGTTTGTTGTACACAACATCCTTTAGGTAAAGTTGATACAAATTAGGATATCGTAATAAGATATTTAAGAAAATGCTCCTTTCAGCTCGCGTGTAACACCCAAAAAATTAATTTAAAAATTTAAATAAAATATATTCTAAGATTTATTTAAATTGAAGGACTAATATGATTAGTACAAAGTAACAACAATATTATTAGAATAAAAGAGATAAGTTAGAGTTCCTAACAGATAGGATAGGATTGTAACAGATAAGTACCAGATTAGATCTGTCATGTAACGGATTTGGTTTCGAGTTTATTAGATTTCCTAATAGATAGGATAGGATTGTAACATATTAGATCTATCATATAACAAATTTGGTTTCGAATTTGTTAGAGTTCCTAATATACCAGATATGGTTGTAACAGATAAGTCTCAGAATAGATCTGTCATGCAACCACCCACCTCCCAGCCTATATAAATACATGCCACCATAACACCTCAAATCATCAATCAAAGACTCATCTCATCCATAGCCTCGCAGCAGCCACCGCTCGCCAGTGGGCCTGCCACCGCTGGTAGGATGTCGTAGCCCCGTTCTGTAACACCCCTGGTGTTACTGCCACTAAAACCTGAGCATAACATCATGAGCATTAGCATATCATGTGATTGTTACACTTAGAGTGCATTCACTAGGCAAAAATTTCAAACAAGTTGTATTGATGTGACTTGTTATGTGTGGAACGCTAAGGTAGGGTATTTAGCCCTAAACCAGGCCAACGAGTGATGATCAAGCCCCAAGCATGAGAAAACTACAAAACTCATTAAAAATGGTCATAAGATATCACCATGAATGAACCTGAGTGACATCGAAACCCTAGAAGTGCCAGAAACCCTAAAAAGACCACTGAAAACCCCAAATTGAAACCCAAGGGGGGTGATATGTAAATTTTGCACACTTTTGGACCCAAGTGCAAAAATCATGGAATTAGGGTACCTAAAGCATAAGGTTCACACATTTGAGGATTTCCAAGTCAAAAGATGTGAATTGGGCTTATTTGCAAAAAAGCCACTCTAGTGCTCATGTGTGACTAAGTCTGAAAACTAATGAGCCAGGCTGACTTTGGAGCTCTGTAGATCTAAAAATACAAAGATTTTGCCTATGGTCAACACATCAAAAGTCTAGAGCTACTATAGGAGTACAACTTTGCTTAAGGTATTAAGCATTGTTTTTATACGAAAAGTGGAGATAATTGGCCCTAAATTCTGGCTGTCAGATAATACAAAGACTGAATATTGACTATCAGTGAGTTTTGAAGAACTTTAGGCTTGATTCATTCTCAAAGGAGTAAGCAACTGAGCAAGATCTCTATAGCAAAATTGTAGTTTGTATGTAGGGCTACAAGTTTGTTATAGATGGATTGACATGTTCTTGCACAGAAATCCAAGCTCTAGGCGTCGCAACTCTGGATGTATGGCGCTCTGAATTGGGTTTCCAATGGTAGAGTACACTGAAATATCCCAATCCACTGAACCTCGCCGCCGACGAGCCGTGCGCTCAGACTCGTGCCAGCCGCGGTGATTCGTGCCCCGCGCAGTTGGATAACGCAGAGAGCTAAGAAATATCACCCCGTGGATGTACTCCGGCTGCTATTTTACTCCGGCCGCTGTACCCGCTCGTGTCACGGTCACTCTGGATAGGCTCGCCGAAGTTAGCCCCCCCAACCTTGCGCCACATGCCTCGGTGCTTTAACCACGCCGCCGTGAGTCATCTTAGACCATCCGGTGATCGGCGGTGAGCTTGCCACGGTAAATGCCACCAATCGCTTGCGCTAGTCACCTCTTCCTCTCCGACCGCCACCGCGCGAGCTCAAATTCACGAGCCACCGCTCAAGGGCCCAATAAATTGAGCACACCCTCGGCTTTGCTAGGTATTCAAGCACCCAGCACACCCACTCATGCCTCCAATTGTTCACCTGAGCCCCCGAATTGCTCACTTCCCCAAAATCGGGTTTCCACCACCGTAAAAAGGTCCTCGCCATGGCTAGCTCGTTTCAGGTCCGATATTGTCCTCTACTCTCTTGTTTCAGCACCCTTACATGCCCCTGATGCTCCTCGACTCGTTTGATTAAGCTAGACTGCCCTAGATCGTCGGGAACACTTCTGCTCATCCGTTGTTCACACTGTCTCCGTGGACAGGGTGATTTAGAGCTCGAACTATGCAATTGATCGAGGGGAAATGTGTGTTAGGTGTTGAATTAGGTCTCATCCAAGTTAGAGCACCGGTCATTGAGTGTTGTGCCTGGTACAGGCTCGCCGGAGCTCGGTCTGCCGCCGTGCGACGTCAAGGGCCTGACGTTGTGAAGAATTAGAACTAGAGGGGTGTTTTTGTAACTGTCAGTGAAACATAGGAATAGTGCCGCCACCCCGTTTCAAGTTATTCAAATCATCAGGGTCTTCTGCGCAAAGTCGACAGCGCGGGCGCGGGCGCGAGCGATTTTTCCAGTTCTGCAGGCCGGTTGGGCTGAATTCAGCCCAACACTGTTCATTCTTTCTCTTTTTCTTTTTCTTTTTCTTTTTTTGCCAGGGTTAGGGAGTTTCTAGAAAATTGTAGAAAAATGCTAAAAATGCAAGACCAATTTTACTAGGTTCCTAATTTTCTATAGTATTTAATAAAAATAGTAGTATGATTTTTAGTCCAAATAGGGAATTATGGAGTATTTAAAATAGCCAAAACTTATCCTCCTAGAATTTTAGAAATTGATTAATAAACTCCAAAAATCATTAAACTTTTTGGATAAGCTTTAAATATTATTTAGAAGCCTTGGGTAAAGTTTGGCATGATTTGAACAATGTTTGGTGTCTAAACCGCCAAAACCCTAATCTTCTAGTGATGCGTGCCCTAGGAACTTCAGTTCTGACTCCAAAAACCATAGTTTCCTGGAGCCCCGTGAAGGAAAATTGTATTCAAGACCTAAGATAGTATACTTTTATTATATTTTGCATTTTCATAAGCATTACCTGAGCATTCACGGGTATATATGTGATATATAGAAAACGAAGAAGAAGTAGAAGTTGAAGAAGCAAGAGCTATACCACCACCTGAAGACCCACCAGCCGGGAACTGCTTTTATTTTGACATTTGTGGAGCAGAGCCCGACTCCCCTATAACACAAGGCAAGCCCCGGTGCATTTTCCACCCCCTTGCTCTTTTAAAATCTTCCTCACTTGCTTGATGCATTAGGTAATAGGAGTTGTGTGCTAAACAAATTGCTGCATTTCCTTCCTTGAGAATTTAATTACCTCTCCTTGATCCCCTGTTTTATAAAAAGGTTTTTCTTATGCTTAGCCTTGCTCTAGAAAAAACAAAATGTTTTGTTTTGACAAAAGATGATGCTTCAAGTGGGTGGGATGTTTTCAAAACAAAACTTGATGGTGGATCCATCATGGTCGTGATGGGTTCAACATCGAAAAAGATGTACCTCTGTCAGGTACCAAACTTTGGGTTAAATGATAAAGATGAGACCGGGCTGGTGACTTGCACGAGAAGAGAGTCTCGGTGTAGTGTCTCCGTCTGAGTCGATTAAGGACCTTGTCGATGTAGGCCTGCTGACCGAGGACCCTTTAACTGGTCACATGCCTCATCATGGGTAAGCTTTGCCTCGGGCAGACTAATACCCGAATAAGATAACACGCAATGGGAGTGGAGAGATGGCGAAAGTAGCGTGTACCCTCCGTGGCAAGAGGCTGGACGGTGGTGTATCTGTTCTCTCGGTTGGCGTGAACCTGAGCTGGTCTTAAGAACCCCGGTGGCGAGTTGACATATGCAAGGGTTATGTGCTACATATGTCGTGTGATTGGAGATCCTCAGCTGAGTATTAATCGATTTGGATCGCCGTTACTCCTCAGACATGAAGACTTGGTCACTGACTTACACGTAGCATTCCAGTGAATAAGAAGGGTTGATAAGAAAATGGCTAGTATAGGCCAAGTGCTTGAACTAGGGTAGAAAGAACTCTAGATTCAGGTAATGACTTAACTTGCTAATAAAACTGGATTTTTAAGGATCCACTATTAGTAAGCATTTTTGCAAATAGAGTCTTGATTCTTGATTAGCCTTACCTTGACTCCCTCAAGCCAGCATATCCTTGAGAGTCTTTTATTTTGACAGGTAAGACTTGCGAAAGTACACTTCATACTCAGGGTTTTCGAACCCATGTTGTTGTAGGTGAGGAAGCAGCAAATTTTTGTTGCTTTTGTTCCAAGGTGGTGCCTAAGGAAGAAAATCAAGATTGAAGCTTCGGGAGGAAGTGTCCTCCTCTAAAAACTTTTTACTGTCAATCGGGAGGGGTTTTTTTGCCTCCCAGGGTTGTAATAATATTACTCCAGCACTCCTATGTTTTACTGGTCTATAATAATAATACTCTTTCCATACTTTAATATAAAATAAGTTGTTGTAACTGCTTCCGCATACTCATACCTCCGATGTGTTGTAATAACTGCGAGACGGGTGAAACGTTCTTGGGAAAGGTAAGGAATACAGATACCGAACTTGTCAAGTGGTCAGGTGCATCTACAGGGTTGTCCGAAGTCTGTTGGACAAGGACAACTGTAGGTGGGCCTAATGACTTGGGAGGTTCTGTCACATCTGGTATCGGAGCGAAGCCCATCTCTGCAGATATTATGAGGCATTTTCAAAAAGAATTTTCAAAGACTTATCTAAGAAAATTTCTTTCCTTCTTATCTAACTACCTTCTAAAGTACTTATTTTAAGACCAGATAGTAGAGTGCAATGTATAGAAGGTTGTGAATCAACTAAGGTTGATTCTATAATTATGCATGCATCATGGTAAAAACTATACTAATAAAGTTTTCCCCTTATGGAGATATGCTGTCGCGTACGAGGAAAACCGCGCGTAAGTCCACTGGACCGATTGACGTGCCTCGCCACCAGCTGGCCCAAGGCATGAGGAGAGCAGCAGCGGCAGCAATGACCCCATTGGAGATCTAGAAGCCTAGGTGGAGCAGCTTCGAACGGAGCTACGTCACAGAAACAGTGTGTGGGTTGAGGATGGTCAGCGTATAAATGAGTTAAGAACTGACATCCGACATCTGCAAGATGAGCTTGCCGAACGGGAGTTGGCACTCGATTGGGCTGTCAACTCACGTTCCATTGCTTGGGACCGAGAAGCCAAAGCTTGAGCCCGTGTGGAGGAGCTTAGCACAACCATTGACAACTTGCAGGTGTACTGCAATACATTACATGAGGAAGTTCATGAATTGTATTCGCAACTGCACCCCGACGTACCTGCCGACCCTGTCGGAATGGGAGCCGGACCTTCTAGAACAGCAGGTGAAGCACTTGGTGGGGAATTGGACCTTTTCAAGCCCCCTCCTTCTATGAACCTGGCCGACGAATGGTCCCCTACAATCGACAACGAAGCTACTAAGGATGATAAATACTAGCAGTAGTATAGTTTAGAAATAGTGTTAATGTAAAATAGGTAATGAAGTCATGTTGTACATTGAGTTTGTAACATTACCTCTTAAGTAATGTAAATGATGGTATGTATCAGCATGTTATATTTTTCCAAATAATTCTTTGCTTCAGATGCCATCTCGAACTCGTGCACATGACGGCGCGGGAACATCCCGTGGTCAAGAAGTTACACCCAATCCACCGCCAGTACCACCCACGTTGGCCGAGGCTATCGCTGCCTTGGTCACCGCGACCGCTGACAACACCCGCTTCCTACGTGAAATGGCGGGACATCAACTTCATCAACAAGGTGGGAGGGCTTATCCGCAGGGACCCCGCGAAACTTCGTACCTGGATTTCACGGAAACCCGTCCCCCACTTTTCATCAAAGCTGAAGATCCACTCGAAGCTGACGAATGGGCACGGGTCATTGAGCAGAAGTTTGGACTCATCTGATGCATGGAGACCCAGAAGCCATTATTTGTGGCTTAGCAGTTAAGAGGCCCTGCCATCACCTGGTGGGGAAATTACGTGTCCATTCAGCCTGTCGGACATCAGGTCACATGGGACGAATTTAAATTGGCTTTTCATGAGCACTACATTCCATAAGGAGTGCTCCATATGAAGCAAGAAGAATTCATGAAACTCAAGCAAGGAGGAGATACTGTTATGCAGTATCTCAACAAATTCAATCATTTGTCCCAGTACGCAATTGACCAGGTCAATACTGACCTAAAAAAGAGGAATTGTTTTATGAGAGGCCTCAATG
Source organism: Zea mays (assembly GCF_902167145.1). Classification (NCBI taxonomy): domain Eukaryota; kingdom Viridiplantae; phylum Streptophyta; class Magnoliopsida; order Poales; family Poaceae; genus Zea; species Zea mays. The sequence goes on from NC_050097.1 coordinate 146,840,494, forward strand.
ACCGGCTACAACGAAAGATGGGCACCTGTCTTGATCTCTCCTACAGCAGGGCTGTCAGCACAGAGCTGGCAGTTGAAGCTAAGTATGCAGTCCCAGGCAAATCAAAGGGAATTGGAGGTGATAGGTCCAACCAGGGGCCTGAAAAGCGACAAAGGTTGGTAATCCGACCTTTCAATCAAACCCGTTCTTCACCTCGTCCACCCTCCTACCCCTTCAAACAGCCTGTATTCCTCCGCCCTGCCACTGCCCCCACTTCAACAACTCAGCCGAGTGCCCCTAGTGCTTGTTTCCCCGCCCTCCCGAGTTCTTCAACCGACTGCTTCAATTGTGGGAAGTCTGGACATTTCATCAAAGACTGCCCATATCCGAAGCAGAACAAGTCCAATAATCAGCAAAACCCGGGAAGTTCAAGCCAAGGCACGGGAAACACGGCAAATAACGCAGCGGGCAAGAATATAAAGAAGACTGGGCGAATCTACTATACACAAGTGGCCACAACACCGGAGGGAGAGCCAGTTATGATGGGTACGTTTCTGGTGGCCAATCACCCTGCAGTCATTCTCTTTGTTTCTGGTGCTTCGCACACATTCATAAGCAAGAAATTTGTGGAGAAATGTTGCATTCCTTGCATTGAATCAAGGGAAGAGTTTATTATTCATTCGCCTGGGGGACAAATATTCACTAAAGAAGTGGCATTCCATGTGCCCATAACTTTGGCTGAACGGGACTTTCCCACAAACATGATTGTTCTGAAAGTCCAAGATATAGATGTAATTCTGGGCATGAATTGGTTAGCCCAGCACAAAGCTATCCTCAACACTGATCTGAGAACCATCAGGTTGAGCTATGGCCAGGAAGAGGTTCTCTTGTCCATCCCTGTAGCTATTCCAGCCAAACCATTTGGCAGAGTTTATGAATCCATAATACCAGAAATCCAAGATATTCCGGTAGTATGTGAATTCCCGGATGTCTTTCTGGAAGATCTGCCTCGATTACCTCCAGAAAGAGATGTAGAATTTGTGATTGAATTGAAGCCTGGTACGGCTCCTGTTTCTAGAAGGTGGTATCGAATGCCTCCAAATGAGTTGGTAGAGCTTAAGACACAATTACAAGATCTACTAGAGAAGGGATTCATCCGACCTAGTTCGTCACCTTGTGGTTGTCCAGGCATCTTTGTCAAGAAGAATGACCAAACGCTTCGGATGTGCGTGGATTATAGACCCCTTAATGAGGTCACAATCAAGAATAAGTACCCTCTTCTCTGGATTGATATCTTATTTGATCAGCTTACCGGAGCCCGGATATTTTCCAAAATTGACCTCTGGTCGGGCTATCATCAGATCCGTATCCGACCCGAAGATATACCCAAGACCGCATTTACTACGCGGTACGGATTATTCGAATATCTGGTTATGTCTTTCGGATTAACAAATGCTCCTGCCCACTTCACCTATCTGATGAACTCGGTATTTATGCCCGAGTTAGATAAATTTGTAGTGGTCTTCATTGATGATATATTGATTTATTCCAAGAATGAATAGGAGCATGCTCGGCATCTGCGGATCGTATTAACACGCTTAAGGGAACATCAACATTATGCTAAATTCAGCAAGTGCGCGTTTTGGCCGGAGGAAATCCAATTTTTGGGACACGTGTTGTCTGCGAAGGGGATTGCGGTTGATCCCAGCAAGGTCAAGGATATTTTAGAGTGGAAAGCACCAACCACTGTACATCAAGTCCGAAGTTTCCTTGGACTGGCTGGTTATTACCGCCGATTTATTCTATATTTTTCCAAGCTTGTGAAGCCAATCACAAGTTCGTTAAATAACGATATGAAATTTAACTAGTCCTCGAGATGCAATGAAGCCTTCGAGCAGCTGAAGGTATTATTGACCACTGCTCCGGTATTAGCTCAACCATACATTGAAAAGCTTTTGATGTGTATTGTGACGCATCAGGCAATGGTTTAGGTTGTGTCTTGATGCAAGAAGGTTGAGTTATAGCATATGCCTCAAGACAGTTGTGCCGGCATGAGGAACATTATCCAACTCATGACCTAGAATTAGCTGCTGTGGTTCATGCCCTGAAAATATGGCGTCATTATCTACTGGGGAATATCTATCATATTTATAAAGATCATAAAAGCTTAAAGTACATTTTTACCCAGTCAGAACTAAATATGAGGCAGAGGAGATGGCTTGAGATGATTAAGGACTATGCATTGGAAATTCACTATCACCCAGGCATAGCTAATGTTATGGAAGATGCACTAAGTCGCAAGGCTGCCTGTCATTGTCTTACGATGAAGACTTCTGACATTACATTATGCCAAGAAATGGAGAAGTTAAACCTGGGAATGATTCAACATGGAACCTTAAATCACTTGAGGCTTGAGTCAGTTCTTCTGCAAAGGATAATTGATGCCCAAAGAAATGATGAGGGTATGAAACACATTCATGAGAAAATAAAGGCCGGCAAAGCAAACTGTTTCAGAAAAGATGATCAAGGCATTGTATGGTTTAACAACCGCATAGTTGTGCACCTGGTGGGGAAATTATGTGGCCATTCAGCCTGCCGGACATCAGGTCACATGGGACGAATTTAAATTGGCATTTCGTGAGCACTACATTCCAGAAGGAGTGCTCCATATGAAGCAAGAAGAATTCATGAAACTCAAGCAAGGAGGAGATACTGTTATGCAGTATCTCAACAAATTCAATCATTTGTCCTAGTACGCAATTGACCAGGTCAATACTGACCTGAAAAAGAGGAATTGTTTTATGAGAGGCCTCAATGACCGGCTACAACGAAAGATGGCCACCTGTCTTGATCTCTTCGACAGCAGGGCTGTCAGCACAGCGCTGGCAGTTGAAGCTAAGTATGCAGGCCCAAGCAAATCAAAAGGAATTGGAGGTGACAGGTCCAACTAGGGGCCTGAAAAGCGACAAAGGTTGGTAATCCGACCTTTCAATCAAACCCGTTCTTCACCTCGTCCACCCTCCTACCCCTTCAAACAGCCTGTATTCCTCCGCCCTACCACTGCCCCCACTTCAACAACTCAGCCGAGTGCCCCTGGTGCTCGTTTCCCCGCCCTCCTGAGTTCTTCAACCGGCTGCTTCAATTGTGGGAAGTTTGGACATTTCATCAAAGACTGCTCATATTCGAAGCAGAACAAGTCCAATAATCAGCAAAACCCGGGAAGTTCAAGCCAAGGCAAGGGAAACACGACAAATAACGCAGCAGGCAAGAATATAAAGAAGACTGGGCGAATCTACTATACACAAGTGGCCACAACACCGGAGGGTGAGCCGGTTATGATGGGTACGTTTCTCGTGGCCAATCACCCTGCAGTCATTCTCTTTGATTCTGGTGCTTCACGCACATTCATAAGCAAGAAATTTGTGGAGAAATATTGCATTCCTTGCATTGAATCAAGGGAAGGGTTTATTATTCATTCACCTGGGGGACAAATTTTCACTAAAGAAGTGGCATTCCATGTGCCCGTAACTTTGGCTGATCAGGACTTTCCCACAAACATGATTGTTCTGAAAGGCCAAGATATAGATGTAATTCTAGGCATGAATTGGCTAGCCCAGCACAAAACTATCCTCAACACTGATCTGAGAACCATCAGGTTGAGCTATGGCCAGGAAGAGGTTCTCTTGTCCATACCTGTAGCTATTCCAGCCAAACCATTTGGCAGAGTTTATGAAGCCGTCATACCAGAAATCCAAGATATTCCGGTAGTATGTGAATTCTCGGATGTCTTTCCGGAAGATCTGCCTCGATTACCTCCAGAAAGAGATGTAGAATTTGTGATTGAATTGAAGCCTGGTACGGCTCCTGTTTCTAGAAGGTGGTATCGAATGCCTGCAAATGAGTTGGTAGAACTTAAGACACAATTACAAGATCTACTTGAGAAGGGAATCATCCGACCTAATTCATCACCTTGGGTTGTCCAGCCATCTTTGTCAAGAAGAATGACCAAACGCTTCAGATGTGCGTGGATTATAGACCCCTTAATGAGGTCACAATCAAGAATAAGTACCCTCTTCCTCGGATTGATATCTTATTAGATCAGCTTACCGGAGCCTGGGTATTTTCCAAAATTGACCTCAGGTCGGGCTATCATCAGATCCGTATCCGACCCGAAGATATACCCAAGACCGCATTTACTATGCGGTACGGATTATTCGAATATCTAGTTATGTCTTTCTGATTAACAAATGCTCCTGCCCACTTCACCTATCTGATGAACTCGGTATTTATGCCCGAGTTAGATAAATTTGTGGTGGTCTTCATTGATGATATCTTGATTTATTCCAAGAATGAAGAGGAGCATGCTCGGCATCTGCGGATCGTATTAACGTGCTTAAGGGAACATCAACTTTATGCTAAATTCAGCAAGTGCGTGTTTTCGCTGGAGGAAATCCAATTTTTGGGACATGTGTTGTCTGCCAAGGGGATTGCGGTTGATCCCAGCAAGGTCAAGGATATTTTAGAGTGGAAACCACCAACCACTATACATCAAGTTCGAAGTTTCCTTGGACTGGCTGGTTATAACTGTCGATTTATTCTAGATTTTTCCAAGCTTGTGAAGCCAATCACAAGTTTGTTAAAGAATGATACGAAATTTAACTGGTCCTCAAGATGCAATGAAGCCTTCGAGCAGCTGAAGGTATTATTGACCACTGCTCCGGTATTAGCTCAACCGGACATTGAAAAGCCTTTTGATGTGTATTGTGACGCATCAGGTAATGGTTTAGGTTGTGTCTTGATGCAAGAAGGTCGAGTTATAGCATATGCCTCAAGACAGTTGCGCCGGCATGAGGAACATTATCCAACTCATGACCTAGAATTAGTTGCTGTGGTTCATGCCCTAAAAATATGGCGTCATTATCTGCTGGGGAATATCTGTCATATTTATAAAGATCATAAAAGCTTAAAGTACATTTTTACCCAGTCAGAACTAAATATGAAGCAGAGGAGATGGCTTGAGCTGATTAAGGACTATGAATTGGAAATTCACTATCACCCAGGCAAAGCCAATGTAGTGGAAGATGCACTAAGTCGCAAGGCTACATGTCATTGTCTTACAATGAAGACTTCTGACATTACATTATACCAAGAAATGGAGAAGTTAAACCTGGGAATGATTCAACATGGAACCTTAAATCACTTGAGGCTTGAGTCGGTTCTTCTGCAAAGGATAATTGAAGCCCAAAGAAATGATGAGGGTATGAAACACATTCATGAGAAAATAAAGGCCGGCAAAGCAAACTATTTCAGAAAATATGATCAAGGCATTGTATGGTTTAACAACCGCATAGTTGTGCCCAAGAATGATGAAGTCCGCCAACAAATTTTAGATTAAGCACATCTTAGTCATTATTCTATTCATCCCGGAAGCACTAAGATGTATCATGATCTAAAGCAACATTATTGGTGGACCAAAATGAAAATCAAAACTGCACGCTATGTGGCGAGATGCGACACTTGTAGACGTGTCAAAGTCATACATATGAAAATTGCTGGTCCATTGCAATCTTTACCACTCTCAACTTGGAAATGGGAAGACATAAGCATGGACTTCATTGTGGGATTACCCAGGACAGCAAAAGGATATGATTCTATTTGGGTTATAATTGATCGACTTACCAGGATAGCCCATTTTCTGCCGATCAAGACAGACCATCTAGTTGTTGTCTATGCCCAGTTATATATTGCTCGTATTCTTAGTCTGCATGGAGTTCCAAAGACCATAGTGTCGGATAGTGGGCCGCAATTTGTAGCCAAGTTTTGGGAAGCACTGCATAAATCCCTGGGTACTAAATTGCTTCACAGTTCGGCCTATCATCCTCAAACCAGTGGGCAGACTGAGAGAGTAAACCAAATACCTGAAGACATGTTACGAGCATGCGTTCTGGAATACCCACAGAAATGGGATGACTGTTTACCACTGGCAGAATTCTCATACAACAATAGTTATCAAGAAAGTATCAAGATGGCACCTTTTGAAGCCTTATATGGACGACAGTGTCGTACTCCATTAAATTGGTCTGAACCAGGAGAGAGATGGTTTTCAGGCCTGATATGGTTAAATACATGGAGGAAAAAGTTCAACGAATTATATATAACCTGAAAGAAGCACAAGCTCGACCAAAGAGTTATGCAGACAAACGACGTAAACCCTTGTACTTTCAAGTTGAAGGTTATGTCTACCTGAAAGTCTCCCCAATGAAGGGTGTATCACGTTTCGGGGTAAAAGGGAAGCTTGCACCCCGGTACATGGGTCCTTTTCCTAATCTTGAACAATGCGGACCAGTGGCATATCGACTCCAATTACCCAAAACATTGTCTGCAGTGCACAATGTGACTAAGCCCAGGAAGCTTGGGAGTGACTTGCCGAAGCAACGGAAGCCGTAGGCTATTGATTGCCCACATACTCCGGGATATATGGAGAGTAGCACGAAGCAACATGAAGACCTGCTTCGGCGGGTTCTGTCGTGCTTCGGCTTTAGCGATTTCCTTCTGCTTCTAGATCGTGACTTGGCACGTCCTTGTGGTGTGTCCCTTATCTTCGCCGCAGAATAGGCAAAATAGTTTCCTGGGCTGATTACCATATCTTCTTCCAAACTTTCTATCCCTCCGCCTTTTGGAGCTGGTGGCTTGAAAGAACTTTGTTGTGCCCCTGATGATTGAGAGTTGTGTTGTTGCCCTTGGGTATGATTCCCCCTATTGTCGCTTGAGTTAGGATTATGGATCGACCTGACATGCCTAGGGTGGAGTCTTCCGCCGAAGCCCTTGGTCATCTTGGAGTATTTGTAGGCTTCTTCCCTTCTTTGTCAAAAGTCATTGTCGACTCTAATGTACTCATCCATTTTTTGGAGAAGCTTCTCCAAGGTTTGCGGTGGCTTCCTTGCAAAATATTGTGTAGTTGGTTCTGGTCTGAGCCCCTTGATCATGGCTTCAATGACAATCTCAATGGGCACTTTAGAGGCCTGAGCACTCAGTCGCAAGAACCTTCAGACATACGCCTGTAGGTACTCCTCATGGTCCTGCGTGCACTAGAACAGAGCTTGGGCATTAACTGGCTTCGTCTGGAAACCCTGGAAGCTAGTGACTATCATGTCCTTTAGCTTCTGCCACGACGTAAGAAGAATACCATGTTTGAGCCACAATTCTGACTGCCATGACGGAAGTGTTGCCTCCATATGAGGATATGGTTGCTTTGTAGCTCATCAGAAACTATTTCGGTTCTGAGTGCCCATCATACATGGGGAGCTAAGGTGGCTTGTAAGATGGTGGCCACGGGGTAGCCTGCAACTCTGCTGCTAAAGGAGAAGTGTCATCAAAAGCAAAGTTACCATGATGAAAGTCATCATACCATTCATCATCATTGATTGGGCTTTCCTGATGAAGCTCGATGTGTTGGGGCCTTCGGTCTTGGTCATCCTGAGTAAGGTGACACATTTCTTCGGCAGCTTCATCGATCTTCTTCTGAAGGTCAGCTAGCTGAAGCATCTTTTCTCTCTTCCTTTGTACTTGCTGGTGAATAGCGTCCAAGTCCCTGATCTCCTGGTCCAACTCCTCCTCCTGAGGTGTTGGGCTAGTAGCCTTTTTCTTCTAGCTCCTAGCTTCTCGCAGGGAGAGTGTTTCCTGATTTGTGTCCAGTGGCTGCATGTTAGCCCCTGACACAGTTGTCTTTTTCGGCGGCATGACGAAGGTGGATGCTTGCCGAAGGTGGTCATTCGAGTTCACCGGAGATGGGCGCCAATGTTGAGCACTTGTTCTCAAATGTTATAGATCAAGAACAAGGCAACACAATTGTTAATTATTATGGACCTCTGTCTTCCAAAACATTATTTCCACATGGATATAATGCTCACAGACGAAGGTCAAGAAGGACATACCTTCATTATTTAATATGTTAACGGAAATGCAAAAGGATGAAGACAGTAACTGCATTTAATTAATTCATACATATTTGTATTTCATAAAACATGTATGAACATTGACAGTATTAATATTACATTGATACCTTCAGCTTGCTCGAAGGTGAAGACGCGAGAGAGCGAATACAATTCAGCGTGAACAGTACGGTGCTACTGTTCATCTATTTATAGGCACGAGACATAGTCCGAGTAAAAGTATATTTATGTCCCTGACGTTCATCTATAATCATAACTCAAATCATTAAGGACTGAATAGTCTTTGTCCCTTTTCGGTCATCATCATGCTTGGTCTTCGTCATCACATCAAGCCGAAGCTCTTTGGCTATAGCTTCGTTGTCCATTCATATTACCTTCAGGCTACATCTTCACCCTGTCATGGGAGAAAACCTTCATCTCAAGGCCGAAACCCCCTGTAATAATCCATATCATACTGAAAACATATGGTCAGTCACATTTTTTAGGACATTCGGAAGAAGAAGGCTCCCAACAAGACTAGCTAATTAATTACACCAGGAAATAGAACTATAGTTGCAGGAGCGCAGTTGACATAAGCAACCATTCGTCGATCCCTAAAATTATATTTCTTTGGGGTGTGTTGGAGACTTGTTCTCAAATGCTATGAATCAAGAACAAGGCAACATAAAATGTTAAATATCAAAAGCCCTTCGTCCTTCAAATCATTATTTCCTTTCGGATATAACGAATTTAGGACGAAGGTCATGAAGGACGTACCTTTATGATCATGATAAAAAATGGAGAACATTCAAACAAAATACAGAAAGCAATATAATTTCTATAAACATTATTATTAATCTATTTCTATTTCTATCACTTGCATAAACAAAGATAAATTACAAATGTACCTTCGGCTTGAAGGAAAGAAAATACAGGCGTGACGCGAAAGTGAATGCCAAGTCAGCGTGAACAGTACGGGAATACTGTTCACCTATTTATAGGCACGGGTCGCAGCCCATGCAAGATTACATTAATGCCCTTTTTATTTATCAATAATTCTATGGTAATTCTTCGAGGTCTAATCTGGCTTTTCATCTTTAAGTCGGTTTCCCTTTCCGCCGTTATGCCCAAGCTCTTCTGCGCATAGCTTCGTGATCGTCTTATCCTTCGTCGTGATTGTCGGCTCAGTTAAGCTTCGTCTTAACCATGTTTTTGTATACTCGCAACTTGACTTCGAGGGTACCTATTCACATATTTCTTTTGGAGAACATAGTCAATTACGTTTTTGAGGACCTTCGGAAGCCGAAGGCCCCCAACAGGGTGGTTATCTTAAATTGATCAACCCTGAAAATAAATATATTTCTAATAAGGGGATAGTTTGACAACTCTATTTTTCCAAAAAAATTTATTTTTTTCCATGAAAAAATGAACTAATTTACATTGGAAAATTGAAAATCCCTTGAAAAAATGGGGCTATCAAACTAGCCCTGAGAGTGGTTTTCTTAACAGAACTGTCCCTAAAAATATATTTCTAAGGATAGTCTGTAAGCTACAATGCTTTGGGGCATGGTTATAAATTATTTGCTAGTGAACTATTACCTATTTATAAATTAGGAGATCTATGTAAAAAAACCCATTTCTATAGTAGTGAAGTGAAACCATGTTAAAGGTTACAACGGTTGGGACATCTGACAATAAACAAGGTAAAATGGCACCACGCATGGAACTATTAACATATGCACAAATAAAACTTGCATGTGTCAGACCATATACTAATAAAATGTGACGTATGTATATATATAGTAGTGGGGATTTTGGAAACCCTTACATATGCAAATAGATCTTGACAAATATCCTATTTGAAAGACTGAGGGAGTAATTAAATGAAAGAGCGGGCAAGATAGATTCTACTACTTGAATGCATACTACAAGGGAGTAGAAGAGGGAGGGGACAAGATGGGAGGACACGTTATTGCGCAGTACTGCAGTCCCTAGCTACCTGCATTGCATTCATGGAGAACTTGAATGCATTCATTCTCTTGAATTTCTTCTTCAAACCTCTTTCCTTTTTACTGTGGACAGAACCGTTTCAATGTTTGTCTGCATAGTACGGCGATGGTGGTGAGAGAGAGAGAGAGTGGGGGCCGGGGAATGACACACTCATATATGCCCTGTAACACAACCCTTGTTGTGCCCTTGTAGACTGCTGATTAGGCACCACATCATAAGGTTATGATGAGAGGGAGAGGGAAGAACTAACTAACTATATATATACATCTTCCTTCTAAGTACTTCTTGTTCTTTTTTTCTCCAACGTATACCATACTTAGTACTAGATAGGCAGGAGAGAGATCGATCGCTAGACCGAGAATTAGTTTCAGTCTAATTTATCTGAGCGTGCATATGTTCAGTGTGTGTAGGGCAGCGCTATTCGCTACCCTAGTTAAAGCTTCACCGAGTCGTAAATCTGAAGTTGCAAACTTTTAGTAGACATTTAGATAAGTCATTTCCTTTTTTATTTAGATTAAAAATATTTGTTAAAACCGTTTAAATTTATATTAGACACCATAGCTACACGTTGAAGCTGATACTCAGAGCAGTGCCAAACACCCCCTAAATCTTATAATTATGACTAAATAAAAACTATAAAAATTTATAATTATGTTAAATATAATAGATGATATGTATAAATCTTTATTTTAAAGTTATCTACACCCAATGTAATTTTATATCACTAATGATATATAAATCTTAAGTTTAATTAATTTTAATATAGCTAATCATATTAATTAGTATTTTATTTTATCTATATACTTCTTAAATTTATTTTTATTTATGTGAATTTAGTAAATAATATATATTATTATCTATAATTTTCTTACATTTTATGTATTACGAATCCGATCCGAGTTCATCCCGAATGCAAGTTACTTCTTAGAGAGACTATAACATGCAACTATACATTCTTCAATGCATGGCTGCAGGTCCGGTATCTTGATCAAGGGGCCGGGTGAATACTGGAGTGGGTGGAATGCTCCTGCAAGATACTACATACTCGCTGTGCTCCTGCAGGATACCACACACTGTGTATGTCTGTGTCGTCCGACGACGTACGACGTCCAACGCCGGCCATGTACACAAGTACTACGTGAGCAACTGAGCATGCAGGCGAGCTAGTGACCCGTCATGCATTCACGCATGCATGGAACTTGGGTTCCCGGACGGCCGGCCTACTACGCACACACTAGCTAGCTAGGTGCGAAGCTTCATGTCTGTAGCTGCTGGGCGACCTGTCCTCTCCATTCCTCTCCTCTGCCTCTGACCTCTCGATCTTTCCCTATCAATGCGAATGCTGCTGCTGCATGCATCAAATAAAGAAGCAGAAGGATCGCTAGCAGCTAGCTAGCGTGGATACCGAGGCGGGACGAGACGACGCACGGCCATGGCTAGCTCTGCATGCATGACGATCCAGCTGAGTGGAGCTGCTGTAGTACGTACAGTACCATTCAAGTCAAGCAGAAGCTGCTTGCTTTCGTCCATGCGTCGAGATTCAAGAGCAATAAAGCTTCGGCAGCAGAAGCTTCTGCTTGCTGCCTATGGGCGTGGCTATAGTGGGTGTGGGCTGGCTGGCTCTCCTCTTGCTTTTAGCAATAATTCCATCTTTTTTTATGGGCGTACGTACCCCTATATCTATTTACCACTAAAACTTTTGCTCCAACGCAGTATTCGCATCCATGCATCTGTAGCTAATTCAAAACCTAATTTATATATGCACCTGTTTGTGTGGCAGTATATATTAATAGCGCTGCCGCCCTAGCGTTTGCTTTACGGTCAGCCTGCTGACATGTATCTATTGCACTGCTTCAATGCTTCTCTGATGGATCGATCGATCTATTCGCTTCTCTCTTCCTTCTGATATCTACAAACGAAGCTACATTTGATCATGGAACTGCAATTCAAACTTGATTTTAGTGCATGTTGCGCGCATTACTGGAACTACCATTCGTGCTAGCTCTAACTTGATCTGTCTTTCAAGAATTGTCAAATGGGGGATACACTTATAACATGTGCTATGCCATCACTAGTAGAGAAGAGCTCAAAACCTGCGATAGCATATAATTTTTACTGCTGTCAGTGCTATTTGCAGTGGCGGTTTCTTTAAAAACTGTCAATAGAAATCATATTTTCTACAGGCAGTTTGTTAAGAAAACCACCACTAGAAGACTGTTTTCTTAACCAATCGTCTGTAGAAATCGATTTTCAATGGCGATTTTCTTAAGAAACTGCCACTATAAATCATTTTTATTCTTAATTTTTTGAGTTTTTCAAATGACCTTGAATGATAAAACTACCAAAATAAAAGTTGAAGATCTCAAAAGTTATAAAACTTTGTAGTTGACAACTTTTTTATTTGAAATCATCTTAGCTCTCAAAAATTGCATCAGAATTTGTCAAATTCAAAATGCAAATTTTGCAAACGACCTCGGATAGAAAAAATTTCAAAATAAAAGTTGTATAACTTCAAAAGTTATTCAGTTTTGTAGTTGACAACTTTATTATTTGAGTTAATTTCCGGCCTCAAATAGTCAATTTACACTCAATTCGTTATAATATGTGGGCAACAAAACTATAGTTCAAACACAAGACACGTCAAAAATTACATCGCGCAAGGGTGAGGTTACGGGTTCGATTCCTAGGCACTGCGCAGCACACGAAAAATGACGTGACTTACGACTCGACGGAGACAGACGAGTGAGATCTCCTAAATAAATTTTTTTGCTATCTTCAAACCCATTTTTATGATTCCTGAAAAAGATTTTCACCGTCGGTTTAATTATCTTGATGGTCAGTGGAAATCGATTTCCACTGGCGGTTCTCAGTTACCCACCGAATAGAGAAATGACAATGTAAGATAAAAGCCTTGCATCAACACCTTCGAGGTTGGGCCAAGAACACAGTTGGATCACTTCGAAGGGAGAAATCTCGACTTACTCAAAAACTTGACGAGTTAGATAAAAAGGCAGAGACTTCTCAACTTTCGCCAAATGAGCTAGCACTAAAAATATATATTGACGAAAGACTTGCTACTATCTTAAGAGAAGAGGAAATCCGTCTCTTTCAGCAGGCGAAAGTTAAACATCTTCTTGAAGGGGACAATAACACTAAATACTTTCAGTCAGTTGCCAATAGCAAACATTAAAAACAAAGAATTTATAGCCTTGAGGACAATGGCGGGACCCGTATTGAAGAGGTTGACCTCAAAAGCCATATCACTAATTTCTATAAAGGCATGTTTGGGAAGCCGAAACAAAACTCAATATCACTAGAGGAATCAATTACTCACAATATCCCCCAAGTTTCAGATATCGAAAATGCGATTTTGACGGCGCCCTTCATTATTGATGAGGTCCGTGAGGCTATTTTTCACATGAAACATAATAAAGCTCCTAGACCAGATGGTTTTTCGACTGAGTTTTACCAGGCGTTTTGGGAAATAATAAAAGATGATTTACTAGCCTTGTTCATGGAATTTCACAATGGCACTCTCCCTGTCTATAGTCCTAATTTTTGGATTATTACTCTTTTACCTAAGAAATGTATTGCCTTAAAAATACAAGATTATCGATCCATTTGCTTGCTTAATGTTAGTTTTAAGATAATTACTAAAGTCCTGACGAACAAAATTGGAGTGGTTGCAGACAAGATTATTAACCCCTCGCAAACTGCTTTTATGCCTGGTCACAATATTCTTGAAGGCATAATTATGCTTCACGAGACTATTCATGAAATTCATAGGAAAAAAATGAATTGAGTGATTCTAAAGTTGGATTTTGAAAAAGCTTACGATAAGGTAAAATGGTCCTTCCTCCAACAAGCTATGCGAATGAAAGGTTTCTCGCAGAAATGGTGTGATTGGGTTCAGTCAATTGTCTCTGGAAGACATGTGGGGGTTAAAGTTAATGGTGAAATTGGCCCTTTCTTTTCTATTCACAAGGGTCTCCGTCAAGGTGATCTTCTTTCTCCGATTCTCTTTAATATAGTTGCGAACATGTTGGCAATTCTATTTTTAAGAGCAAAGGAAAATAACCAATTCACAGGTGTGGTTCCTCATCTAGTGGATGGTGGACTTTATATCCTCCAGTATGCGGATGATACCGTTGTTTTTCTAGATCATAGCTTGGATCAAGCGCGAAATGTGAAACTTCTCCTGACCACTTTTGAGCAGATGTCATGTTTGAAAATCAACTTTCACAAAAGTGAGCTTTTTTGCTATGGGTTAGCTAAGGATCATGAAATGGATTATTCTTGTCTTTTTAGTTGTGGGATTAGTTCTTTTCCTCTCAAATACCTTGGAATTCCTATGACCCATTGCGGGTTACAAAATAGTGAGTGGCAGTGTGTTATTGATAGATTCGAAAAACGATTAGCCATGTGGAAAGGTAAATTACTTTCTTCTGGCGGTCGTCTAGTGCTCATTAATTCAGTCTTAAGCAGCCTCCCTATTTTCATGATGTCCTTTTTTGAGGTGCCTATCGGGGTGTTAAAAAAACTAGATGCCATCTTCTATCGGTTCTATTGGAAAAATGGCCAATTTAAAAAGAAATATAGACTTGCAAAATGGAATATCATTTGTCAACCTAAGGAGGTTGGTGGTTTGGGGGTAGCTAATCTAGCCATTAATTACATTTGTTTACTCAACAAGTGGCTCTTTAAGTTATTGAATCAAGATGGTACATGGCAACAACTTCTAAAAAATAAATATTTAGGATCCAAATCACATACTCAAGTTGTGAGAAAACCAGGAGATTCTCATTTCTGGGCTAGTCTCATGAATATTAAGGAAGAATTCTTGAGGTGGGGGAGGTTTCGAGTAGGTGAAGGTCATGCGACTAGGTTCTGGGATGACAGATGGATCCTGGATAGACCGCTTAAGGTCATTTATCCAAACCTTTTTAATATCGTGCGAAAAAGAAATGTTTTAGTCAAAGATGTTATGAATGGAAATTTACCCAAACTTTCTTTTCGCAGAGCTATTGTAGGGGTGAAGCGGGTTGAGTGGCAAAATTTATTAACTTTACTCGCATCTATTCCTTTGGGTCATTCGAAGGACAAATTCTTATGGGGACCGCACTGAAATGGAGTTTTCTCGGTCCAGTCAATGTACTGTCTTTTAATGAATACTCCCACTTTAACCCATAACATGTTGCTTTGGAAACTAAAATTCTCTCTCAAAATTAAAATTTTCTTGTGGTTAGGGAGAGAAGTTACTCTCACTAAAGTCAATTTAGCTAAACGTGGGTGGACAGGGAGTATGAAATGTTGTTTTTGTAATCAGAACGAGACTATTCAACATTTTTTTATTGTTACCTTATCAGGAACATTTGGAGTATTATTTACTTTGCTTTAAATATAGAGAGACCCATTAATATTAGTCATATAATTGAGAATTGGGCTACTAACAAGGGAATAGCTCATCAGAAAAAACTCCTAATCGGAGTGACGGCAATGTTTTGGTCTATTTGGTTGTGCCGCAATGATGTGGCCTTTAATTTTAAACCAATACCATCAATTTTATAGGTTCTTTTCAGGAGGACGTATTGTCTCGGACTTTGGAGATAATTGCATAAACAAGAAGCTCACCAAGAGATTCTTGTGGTATGTCAATCCTTAGAGACGGTGGCAATGGAGATCCTTGCAAAACATGGTTGGAGGTCTAATGCCAGATTAAATGACACTTGATTCGAGGACAAGTACTTTTCAAGAATGATCTTTTTTTAATGATGCATGTTTTATTAATTTTCAAACTGTAATACCGTATGTAGGAAACTACAAAAGGCTGAAACATTTTTTGATTCCATTATATAAAAAAAGATTGTTTCTACTAGCTCTTATCATTAGCGGTTCTGAAAAAACGTCACTACAAATAGGTTGAGAATCGCCACTATAAAGATTCTATGTACCAGTGCATATTCTAACAATACTAATAAAGATTTGAACTCAGTTAAATTTTACATGAAATCAATTTAATTTGTTGCAAATTAGAGTTCAAACCGTGCAAATAGCTAGGATTATAGGAGCCAATTTAAAATTTTGGAATAATCTATAAGGTTCCTTCACGGGATAAGAGTAGTAGCATGAGTGCACACTTCTTGACATACACACCACATAAACATACGTCTTATAATGGTGATGTTTTAGGTTTGGGAGTGTTGTCTCCTGCCCCATTGGAGTTGCTCTACCTGCAGATCAAATTTGTGTATCGTAATGTCAGATGGTTCTTTCATTCGTGTTCTCTATTGATTTGTTCTTTCACAACAGCACTGTACACCACTTTTAGCGGTCACGCTTATTTTCGACGGCCAGAGTTCGGCCGCCGAAAATAAGTATTAATTTTGGGCGGCGCGTTGTGGCCGCCGAAAATAACCTTATTTTCGGCGGCTTTTGTCCTGGCAATGTAGTCTCGTAGTATTTCGAAAGGTTATTAGTCCTTTTTTCTGTTTATATCAACGCCCTCTATATTTATCCTCTACATATGTTATTTATTATAGTCTCCTTTAAAAGATTCTCTCCTCTATATCCTCTTTCCTCTCCAGCAACTTTCTCTATATCTTGTCCCCTATACGTAAACATCTATATTAGAGACATTTTATTTTAAATTTTTATATATATACTAGGTATGTGCCCGTGCGTTGCGACGAAACACAAATTGACGATCCTCCAACGGCTTAGGGCCCTGACGACGGACGGCGTTAGCGCAATGGTGATAGATCCGAATTCATCCACATAATCAGATTCTTAGAAAAGACCGTCAGAAAAAAAAGCTAAACCTTTTGGACAACTGAAACCAAGCCGTATATATGATTTTTTTACTCAAGCTATATATGGTTATTGGCAAGTAATAAGTATACATCGTATCTGCAACCGGTGCTGTAAAGTGGTTGAGTAAAGAGGGAAAATTGTATGCTAATCAGAATCTAGGTTTTATGACGAACGACATCTTATCCACGAACGGAGGATCAGAATACTTCACGGTCAGGATCTGCGACGCGATATAGAAATTTGTAGCTTCCGTGTAATGTATCCCATCCCAGTTGACGAATTCAGTAGTGTCGCTGCACCCTTTTGCGGTGACCATCTTACCATCCAGAGACACTGTGTGTCCACATGGTACGTTACCATCGTAGTTCAGGGGTGGGCCTCCGTATCCACAGCATGCCTGAGTGGCGTGCTCGAACCCTGTCGAAAAACAGAAGTGGATGTCAGAGTTGCTTCTTCAGTTATTGGTCACACGCAGAAATAATGCTATTCAAAGCAAATCATATAACATTCGCGAGTCAAGATACAAATCTTAAACGATCCGAGTGCATGATAATCATGCACACGAAATGGAAATCGTATGCTACATACCGTATCGAGAGTAGTTGGCGATCAGGCTGTATTTGATCGTGTGGATGTCCACGTAAGTGATGCTGGCTCCATCGAATTCTGCCCTCAGCTTCGTGCAAAGTGCGTGCAGCTGTAAGTTGAAAAGCTTTGCGGCACGGTTGTGCTTCGCCACACAGTGGAGCTCGTCCAGTTGGGATGGGTCTTTGCCGAACAGGGCGATGTTTTGAGGCAAGCAGCCGAGGGGGCCTGTGTTGTGAATCCAAAACTTCCTAGCACCTTGGTCATACAGTTTCTGAAATCAAGGAACAGAGACAATGGGTCAGGTGTGAAGCACCTCCTTACACCAAGACAGCATATAGAAGGAAGAGTATGGAAAGAATGAAATTTCTGAACTTGGAGACCTAAGTGAATTACATTTACATCAGAGTAGGATCCCTGTACACCAATTAGTCAGCTTTGGGGAAAGAGGCATAGGAAGCTCTGCAAGGATAGATAGAAGTGCTATATCTTTTACAAACCTTGAGACCATTCTCAAATTCCAGCAAAATAGTTGGAATGGAAACGATGACCTAGTCCTCTGTTCTTGAATAGAACTCACCAGCAAGGTCATTCTGCCCAATATCGAACGTGTAGAGTCCCTCTGAGAAGTAATCTTGCTGAGGAATGTATCGGCTGTGCATATCTCCTGCACGAGTAAAAAAACAAAGTTACTTCACCAGCATAGCTCTCTAGTCAAAATATAGGATTTAAAATGATGATTGCCCGCTCACTGGCTGTTACCGGCATTCTTTTTCTAGCTAATTCATCTTCAAAGTGTAATGCTTGAGCTTTTGCTTGTGCTTCTTGTTGCAAACTATTTCTGTAATCTTCAGCTTTTTTCTACAATTGATTTACTAGTCAACCACTATCTGAAAAGAAAGACAGGCTTTCAAACATAGTTCGAAGTACAAAAATAAACATTGTCATCGGTTGCTACAAGCTAAGCAACACCCCTATCCTTGAAAAACTGTAGCAATAGTGTCACTGGCTGTACAACTGGGCAAGGTCCATCTCGTATGCCTTCTTGATGACCACCTCTTAAGCTCGACGTCCATGGCTGCAGTGTCAGCTTGATTTTAGCTGGGATCTCAAACTTCTCCGGTCGTGCTTGCTTACCAGCCTGAAGAACAAGCAGTATCAGTAAGATCAAGTAATTATCATACAACCAGTGACATCATGTGGTACCTATTATGGCGGCAACATAATGTGAAAAATTGGAATGGAGAACAGAATGGTATTGTTCTATCTACCAGAAAATGCAACCATTACTGATGCATTAAGTTGAACGAACAAACCTTCACCAAACCAGAATAAAGTTGAGCAACCTGACATAGATCAAAAGGCATACTATAGAGCACTTGCAATAATAACACACACCATGTAAATGTAAATGACAGGTCCAAATATACAGCACTAACACACACATGAAATTGGCTACCAAGATCTACGACATTATATGAACTTAGGAACTAACAAAGTCATCTTCAAGTAATGTTTTGGACCATAACTACAAGGCATGACAGAAAGCAAAACACAACAACGTCCTTGTGCCATATAAAATTTTGGACCATAACTACAAGATCACACAATCACTGATTAAGTAACATGCTCGTACCAAAAATAGGAATTAAAGAAATGCCTCCAAACGTAGGATATTGACATTCACCTTATTAAGGGCATACGGTCTAAATTAACATATGAAAAAATAAAAGAATGTCACATCAAAAGTACCTCTACTTGGATGGCCTTGCTCCTCCAGCATATAGATTTCAAAGCATGTGTGATCTTGTCTCCTCTAGCTCTCAAATCAAATATGCGTACTTAAATGGCCTACGCACAGTAAAGAAATATATGAATCAGACTTCACAATCATTTGCCATTTAACCGAAACAAAAAAGGTAATAGCAGTTTTCTTAAAACAGATAGACAGGTGTTTGGGTTTGAAATATGCACAGTTTGCACAATCCCAAAAGTCAAATGCCAGCAATCTTTTATGCTTTACTATTCCCCTTTTGCAATTTCGTGGTTTCCAGTTTGGGTTTGAAATATGCACAATTTGGGTTTGAAATATGCACAGTTTGGGTTTGAAATATGCACAGTTTTCTTTACAATTTCGTGGTTTCCATCAGTGTCCTTCACTTGCACTGCTCACAATCAAATAAAACACAAGATCATCAGATCCACAATCTACTGAGCATCAGTGCAACAAACTGTTAGAAGAAGAGCCTTACTATTCCCCTTTTGCAAACGTTCCTTCAGTGGGACACCCATCTTTTGATAGTGTAAGTAAGATGATATTAAGTAAATTCAATAGGAGAGAACTTGTGTGTGATGCTTGTGAACTTGGCAAGCATACACGGTCAACATGTAGTGTTGTTGGTCTTAGATGTTTGTGAACTCTTCATATTAATACATTCTAATGTGGTGGCAGGACCAAATGCAGATTTATTGAAGAAGTTAATTAACAGTACTGCAACTGCAAGCCTACCACACCAATAAAGTTTACTTTGGAACTGAGACAACTGCAACTTGAAATAAAAAGACGAAATAATATCACATTTTCCAGACAGGTTTAAAAAGACGAAATAATATCACAACTGCAATTGAGCTTTTTTCCAGCCCTAGGTGTGGCTAATGGTAATTTTTCTTTAAAACCCAATTCTAGTATAATGAATAGTCTACAGGCAGGTTAGGAGCGGCGATCTGACCTGGGCTTCGTATTCCTCGGCGTACTGCTTTGCGCGGGTGAAGATGAGCTTGCGGCTCTCAATGGACTTCTTCTTCTCGACTAGAGCCTTCTCCTTCTTCTCGGTGGCGGACTCGGTTATGGAAATAACGATCATAGATGAAACAGCAAAGCTCGAGTTCAGTTCGTTGAAGCTCGGTAATGCATATCTATCACCAGACGACAGCAATGCTATGAGGTTGAATCTTGGAGAGGAAAATGAACTCTCAATGGAATCATTAGATTTCAAAGAAGACATCAATCAAAATTCAAGTTCTGGGCCTAGACCTGTTTTCTTTGTTGTGCGTGTGAATGTGCCTTTTTCTGGAGCTTTAAGAATAGATCTGCAGCAGAAATAAGAATGGCATAAAAAATAGATACATAATCATAACAAGACTGTACTGTCGCACACTTTCTGCATATGACTTATGCATGGTGAACTAACACTAAGGAAGTAGCATAGAAAACAGTTGGAGCAGAAAATAAAAATAAAAACTTGCACTACATTCATTTACCTATAGAAGCACTTTGAGGCAAAGATGATTATAGGGTACCAAGAATAACATAATGCACATACCTGTCTTTGGCTAGGGTGGTTCCGTGGGGGTGATCCACCAAGCGACAGGGACGGGAGGAGCCTCTTCACTATAATTTGTTGCATGTTTCTTTTTATTTAAAAAACAAAGTGAGAAGCTGAACCAAATCCTATTGTACCAAAGCTTATTAGAGGTACCAATCTATGAATTAGTATATCATTATTAATATATCATTATATCTAAAACAAAAGAAAAATATTATGAGATTGCTAATAATGACATAAGCGATTCAAAGTGCAGGGGTGATTCATAGACCTAAGCTTTCGAGTCTTTGAGTAGAGATCACCAGCTACGCGTTCATGATTTGCCACTACAACCATTTTACTTATCTGTAAGAATAATTGTGAAGCAATCAATGAGAGTTAGCTGGAAGACATTGCCAACATCTAGCTACGACATGAGCTGACCTAGTGCTAGTTTAGTTTGAGTTGCGACATCAATGAGGCACAAATCCATGCCACACTGTCAACCAAGGAAATTGAGGAGGAAGAAAAGCGCAGAAAGGAAGAGGGAGAAGAGGGGCATTGCACTCACATTGTTCCCCTTTTAGGACCTGTATACCAGCGATGCCTCCCCATCAGCACTAGTGCCGACGCTGACAGCTGTTGAGCTATGAATCACGCAGCCGTGTGCCACCGCTACTGCCCCTATGCACCTGATCTACATCAGCGTCGCCCAATCCGACTCGAAGATCCCGCCCTGCCCATCGCCCTGATGGCTGCTGTAGGCCAGAAACAATCCTCCTCCTCCTTCATAGGTCGCGGACGCGGAGGCACCATCGGGTGCATAGGTGGAGGGGGTGGTGGCCGAAGTCGGCCGAGGGCTAGGGAAGCGGGAGAGGAGGACACAGAGGCATGAAGTAATAGGTACGAGGAAGAACACGTTCTTGGGGCGATGCGGGGAGGAATACTAGTAGAGTCGTCGCGCCGCGGGGAGAGAAACAGTTTGGGAGGGAGGAGAAGGTAGGGAGGAGAGGACACGAAATCACTCACAACACTATTGGATGAATGCTTCAGGTTCGTGGCCGCAGCTGCTCTACGCGTCGGCTCCGGCGATGGGTAGAGGTCCCGTGAAGCACGGGGATAGTGCGGGCAGGGCCTTCCCGTGCATCCTGAGCTTGGATCCCAGCGCGCTCGGTGGCGACTTGACCAGAAACTTGTGCCGCTTCTGCTTCTTGGAAGGCGACGATGTCGCACACAGGTCGGTGGCGGCAGAGGTGGAGGTGTGGAACATGGGGTTAAGGAACATCACCGCCTTCTTGGCCCACGACCGGTTCTTGGGGGAAACGTGGATGGCGGACACGGACGGCCGGCCGACGGCGACCGACGACACGGGCTTGAACTGGATCTGGGACCGCACGCAGTTGCGCGACGGCGGCGTGGCCGTGTCAATGCCCCGTGTCGCGGCGCCACCCCGATGGCTCTGCTTCTCCCAGGCACGCCGCGCGCGGAGAGGCGTCGGCTCGCCCGCCGCCGGCTTCTTGGTCCTGGGAGCCGGTTTCGGGGTCCTCGGGGGCTCCCGATTCGTAGCGCCGGCAGCCATCACGATGTCCCGCGCGAACTGGCTGGCCTGCACGATCTCTAGCACGGTCTCGCCTAGCAGCATCGCCGGCAACGACATTCGTCACCACTGCGCGCCCTCTCCGCCGACGATGCCACCGAACTTGTCGCTTGGGGACCTCTTCTGCGTCGACGCGCCACCCCTCATCCTGCGCCGGCAAGACTCAGAGTAGGAGACAAAATTCGCACGCGTGAGCCAAGGATCTAGGGCCGAATTCGGAGGGGGGAACACGGGGTAGAGAGTGCGCCTGTCATGGCGGCGATTTTGACGGGCATGCGCAGGGTGGGACGGGGGCGTGGTCGAGCGAGGCAGGCGGAACCTTCCTTCCACGGCTTTGGCGCGGTGGATTGCGGCCGCGGATGGAAACGATTGCGGCCGCGGATGGAAAGGTGGCGGATTGCGGGGGATGTGGGTGGAGAAATCACGGCGGTCGGGCGTTGCGGGCGCAGGGGTCAGGCGACGGATTTGGTGCGGCGGATGGCAGCTGCGGATGGAAACGAATCGCGGCGTGCTCACGACGGGCAGAACAGGGATGTGTGGACGCCTACACTAACAACATATAGAGTAGTAGAGATTTGTCATACTCTCAAATGTATTTTATATATTTTAGTTTTGTTAAATCTATTGTTTAAAGTATTAAAATAGATAGAGGATACAACATCGTCTTCTAAATTTAGAGGACTGTTTAGAGGACGCTGCTGGACACGTAAAGGACGGGAATCTTCTCTAATTTTTAGGGTACATGATCCTTTAGAGGACCTTTTGGAGATAGTTAAGGTGCTACATTGCCCAAAACAGTGGTTCTCCATACCGCTCTAGCTAGTGACCAAAATCCAATGAATCACAGATGGGCACATGCCTCCACTACCCGAATTCGGCTCTTTGCCGAGTTTCAAATGATTTGCCGAGTGACTTTTTTCGGGCACTCGGTAAAGTTCTTTGTCGAGTGCCAAACAAAATACACTCGACAAACAAAAACACTTGGCAAAGAGCTTATTTGTCGAGTGTTGTTTTTTTGACACTCGTCAAAGAAGCTCTTTGCCAAGTGTTTTTTTCAGAACTAGGCAAAGAAAATTTCTTTGCTGAGTGTTTTTTCGACACTAGGCGAATAGCTTTTTTGCCGAGTGTCAAAAAACTCAGGAAATTGCCTCTTTGCCGAGTGTTTTTTGACACTAGGCGAAGTCAATTTTTATATCACATTTTGAAGCTATAAATTAATTCAAATGAAAAAAGTTTTGAACTACAAAGTTGTATAACTCATCAAGATGCATAATTTTTGTTTTTGTCATTTCTTCATATGACAAATTAAAAAGTAAATTTGTTCACAAAACTTTTATCTCTCTTGTAGTTTATGAAACTACAAGTGAGATGTATAAGATTCGTGAACAATGTTAGAACCACCATGTAGGATGAACAATTGATTAAATACCAAAATAAACTTTGTAAATCTTGAGAAGTTATAAAATTTTATAGTTGTCACCTATTTGATTTAAAGTTATCTTATCAACGAAAACTACGTCAGAATTTTAAAAAAGTTAAAATTCGAAATTTTCAAAAGACCTTAGATGAAAAAACCACCAAAACAAAAAGGTGTAGGTCTTAAAATATTATGAAACTTTGTACTTGACAACTTTTTGGTTTAAAACCATCTTGTCATGCAAAACTATGTTGAATTTTAAAATTCAAAATTTTCAAACAACCTCAGATGGAAAAACAACCAAAATAAAAGTTTAGGTCTTGAAATGTTATGGAACTTTGTAATTAACAACATTTTTATTTGAAATCATCTTGTCATATTAAAATATGTTTGAAGTCTAAAATTTGAAATTCAAATTTTGTAAACGACCTCAGATGAAGAACCTCTCAAAATAAAAGTTATAGATCTCAAAAAGTTATGCAACTTTATAGTTGACAAACTTTTCATTTGAATCCATTTACTGCCTCAAAGAATCAATTTACATTTGGTCTGTTATAATGTGGAGAAGAAAAACGTGATATAAACACGATTGAGGAAGTGGTGTAGTGGTAGAGGAGGTTATGTGTGAGAGAGAGGTTATACGATTTTGATTCTCATCGGCCATAATAAACGTGGATTTGGTTCAAATATGGTGAAAATGAAAAGGTGATGGGTTGGGAATGGTGTTGGCTTAAAATTAAAAAAATTGTTGTTTTTCAGGTTTTTTGCGATTCTTAATTTGCCGAGATAACCGCACCACTCAGCCATGGCACGACTGCTCACCTGAATGCGCGAGGCTATCATGCGAGGCCTGCGGGTCAGTCACCGTGCCATCACAACGCTGCTAAGTGGGGCCAACCCATCGGGTTCTTCCTTGTTAGCATCACGCGAGTGAAGGGCGCAGACTCCACGGCTCACAAATCGCGAAATCACCAACTGAACCCCGAAATCTGATCACAACAAACTCGCGGGGTTGTGGGATTCGGCATCACCAGTGTATAAAAGTGATCCCCTCCCTGCAAAACACCTTAGCCGAGCAAATCAAGTGATCGAGTGAACGCCATTGCTGAGAACCACGACGGCAAACAGAATATGGATGCAGTGTGGAATAGAACAGCCCCCCCCTGGACTCCCGGCCTTAGCTGCATCTATCTGTACACTCTCCCGATCTCCGGTAAATCGCACCTAGTCCCTAGTCCGGATCGCGTCGTGAAGCGTCAGCCATGCGCTCTGCTGCTTCCGCCAATGTCGCCATCATCGGAGGCGGAATATCCGGCTTCGTGTGTGCATCGCTTCTTGTCGGGGACCATAATTAGGGGTACCCCAAGATTCCTAAACTCGGCTGGTAAACACCATCAGCACAAAACTACAAAGGCCTGATGGGCGCAATACAAGTCAAAGCTCCGTCCACTCAAGGGACACGATCTCGCCTCGCCCGAGCCCAGCCTTGGGCAGGAACAGTAGACTCAGGTGGATTCACGCCTCGCCCGAGGGCCTCCTCAAGCAACAGGCGCACCCTCGACTCGCCCGAGGCCCGGTTCGGGCAGGCTTCGCAGTGAAGCAACCTTGGCCAGATCGCCTCGCTAACCGACCGTATCGCAGGAGCATTCAATGCAAGGATCGCCTGAAACCTTATCCTGACGCACGTTCCTCATTTGGCAGGGCCGAAGTGACCGCAGTCACTTTGCCCCCCCCCCCCCACTGACTGACGTGACAGGAAAACAGCGCCGCCTGCCCTACTCCGACTGTTGTGCCACCCGCCAGGGTGAGGCTGACAGCCGCCGAGTCCAGCCTCAGGCGCCATAAGAAGCTCCGCCTCGCCCGACCCCAGGGCTCGGACTCTAACTCGACCTCAGAAGGCGGTCTCCGCCTCGCCCGACCCCAGGGCTCGGACTCAGCCTCGACCTCGAAAGACGGTCTCCGCCTCGCCCGACCCTAGGGCTTTGACTCAACCTCGACCTTGGAAGACGGTCTCCGCCTCGCCCGACCCTAAGGCTCGGACTCGACCTCGACCTCAGAAGACGGTCTCCGCCTCGCCCGACCCCAGGGCTCGGACTCAGCCTCGACCTCGGAAGACGGTCTCCACCTCGCCTGAACCCAGGGCTCGGACTCAGCCACGACCTCGGAGGAGTCTCCGCCTCGCCCGACCTTGGGCTCGGACTGACCACGTCGCAGGGGGGTACATCATTACCCTACCCCTAGCTAGCTCAGGCTACGGGGAACAAGACCGGCGTCCCATCTGGCTCGCCCTGGTAAAACATGTAATGATGGCACCCCACGTGCTCCATGACGACGGCGGTTCTCAGCCCCCTACGGAAGCAAGGAGACGTCAGCAAGGTCCCGTCAGCTCCGACAGCTGTACTTCTACAGGGCCCAAGCGCTCCTCCGATGGCCACGACATCACATGCACATGGCACTAACACCTCTCCGACAGCCATGTCGGCATGTACATAGGGCTCTGGCTCCTCTCTGCTAGACACGTTAGCACATTGCCACACCCCCCATTGTACACCTGGGCCCTCTCCTTACGTCTATAAAAGTAAGGCTTAGGGCCCTCGTACGAGAAGGTGGCCGCATGGGAGAACGGGCTGACGGACAGTCTCTCTCTCTCCCTCCCTCGCGAACTCTTGTAACCCCCTACTGCAAGCGCATCCGCCCTGGGCGCAGGACAACACGAGCCGCGGTTCCCTTTTTTCCCCCTTGTGTTCCGTCTCGCGCCGACCCATCTGGGCTGGGACACGCAGCGACAATTTACTCGTCGGTCCAGGGACCCCCCGGGGTCGAAACGCCGACAGTTGGCGCGCCAGGTAGGGGCCTGCTGCGTGTTGACGAACAGCTTTCCGTCAAGCTCCAGATGGGTAGTCTCCATCAACCTCTCCAACCCGGGACGCTGCTCCGTTTCGGGAGTCTCGAGTTCATGTCCCTCGATGGCAGCTACGACATGGTACCCCTTCCTCCACCGCGCGAAAACGACAATGGCGGCCGTCAGCCCACCCGACGGCGGCGGAATCGACGACGTCTTCCCCGTGTGGCGGAAGAGCAGCATCCGGGCCTATCCCGTCACCTTCCTCGCCGCAGGAGGAGGAGGCGGGGCAACCGTGGCCAAGCAGGAGGCGGCACCTCGTTGGCTGTCGAGCGAGTCGACGACACCGGCGCCCCAGCGGGGGACACGTCGGGCGCTGACCTCGCGTCTGAGACGAAGACGAGCGTCGTTTCCTCGCAACACGCCAACCCCAAGCGGACGGATGACGCCAGCATTCTCGTGGAGGACTTGCTGGGCGTTAGCCTCGTACCCGAGATAACGGTGCAGTCCGTCCCCAACGCGACTTCATCACCATCCGTCGATCAAGAGGTACCGTCCGTTTTTCATCCTGTGCCTTTTAGATTCAGCTTCGACCCACCAAGCGACCCCGCTTCGGTGGACGCTTTCATAAAGGCATATCCAAACCTTCCGGGGTACCATATGTGGTCAACCTGGGACCGACTGACGGTCGTCTCGACCTACGAGCCCCCGGGTTCCGAGGAAGATGACGACCCCGACTCTGGTTGGGATTTCTCCGGGCTCCGTGCTCGTAGTGCCATGCGGGACTTCATGACCGCATGTGACTACTGCCTCTCCGATTGCTCCGATGATGGCCACAGCCTTGATGACGAGGACTGTGGCCCAAGTCACGAATGTTTCCACGTCGATCTAGGGGGTCTCGACGAAGGCAACCACCTTGGTATGCCGGAGGACGGTGATCCCCCTAGGCCTGTGCCTCGCGTTGACATCCTTCGGGAGCTAGCTGTGGTCCCAGTCCCTGCGGGGGGTCAGGACACACAGCTCGAGCAAATCCGCGAGATGCAGGCCAAGCTCGACGAGGAAGCAGGACAACTTGTGTAGCTCCGGCAAAACATCGGGCAGGATTGGGCAGGCCGAGCGCTAGCCGGAGAAGCGCGTCATCAAGCCCAGGACGTCCAGCACCGCATCGCCGATGATGCCAGGGCAAGGCTGCCCCCGGCTTCCAGTGGGGTCGGCTAGAATCTGGCTGCAGCAGCAATACTACTTCGAGGGGCGGCGTATCCAGGGATAGCTCAAGAATCTCCTGGAGGATGCCGTGGTCCGACCGGCCGAAAGCTCTGCCTCCCGGAGGCAGGGGTACCCCCCAGAGCATCGCGTCGTGACTTCCCGATTCATGCGGGAAGCCTCGGTCCACACCGGGCGCACGTGGGACGCAACGCCTGCAGCCCCGGGTCGCCTCGGCAACGAGCACCACCGCCGCGACCGTCGAGCCCACCTCGACGAGAAGGTGCACCGAGGCTACCACCCCAGGCGTGGGGGACGCTACGACAGCGGGGAGGATCAGAGCCCCTCGCCCGAACCACCCGGTCCGCAAGCTTTCAGCCGGGCCATACGACGGGCACCGTTCCCGACCCGGTTCCGAGCCCCGACTACCATCACCAAGTACTCGGGGGAAACAAGGCCGAAACTGTGGCTCGCGGACTACCGGCTGGCCTGCCAGCTGGGTGGAACAGACGACGACAACCTCATCATCCGCAACCTCCCCCTGTTCCTCTCCGACGCCGCCCGAGCCTGGCTAGAGCATCTGCCTCCTGCGCAGATCTCCAACTGGGACGACCTGGTCAAAGCCTTCGCCGGAAACTTCCAGGGCACATACGTGCGCCTTGGGAACTCCTGGGATCTCCGAAGCTGCCGCCAGCAGCCAGGAGAATCCCTGCGGGACTACATCCACGATTTTCGAAGCAGTGCATCGAGCTGCCCAACATCACCGACTCAGATTTCATCGGCGCGTTCCTCGCCGACACCACTTGCCATGACCTAGTGAGCAAGCTGGGTCGCAAGACTCCCACCAGGGCGAGCGAGCTGATGGACATCGCCACCAAGTTCGCCTCTGGCCAGGAGGCGGTCGAGGCCATCTTCTAGAAGGACAAGCAGCCTCAGGGACGCCAGCAGGAAGACGTCCCCGAGGCGTCCGCTCAGCGCGGCACGAAGAAGAAGGGCAAGAAGAAGTCGCAAGCAAAACGCGACGCCGCCGACGCAGATCTTGTCGCCGCCGCCGAGCATAGGAACCCTCGGAAGCCTCCCGGAGGGGCCAACCTGTTCGACAAGATGCTCAAGGAGTCGTGCCCCTATCATCAGGGTCCCGTCAAGCACACCGTTGAGGAGTGCGTCATGCTTCAGCGCTACTTCCACCTTCGGCCGGGCCCCCGGCAGAAGGTGGCAGAGCCCACGACAACGACAAGAGGGAAGGCAACAAGGCAGAAGAGTTCCCCGAGGTCCATGACTGCTTCATGATCTACGGTGGGCAAGTGGCAAACGCCTCGGCTCGGCACCGCAAGTAGGAGCGCTGGGAAGTCTGCTCGGTGAAGGTGGCGACGCCAGTCTACCTAGACTGGTCTGACAAGCCCATCACCTTCGACCAAGGCGACCACCCCGACTGCGTGCCGAGCCCGGGGAAGTACCCGCTCGTTGTCGATCCCGTCATCGGCAACGTCAGGCTTACCAAGGTCCTCATGGACGGAGGCAGCAGCCTCAACATCATCTACGCCGAGACCTTTGGGCTCTTGCAGATCGATCTGTCCACGATCCGGGCCGACGCAGCGCCCTTTCACGGGATCATCCCCGGGAAGCGCGTCCAGCCCCTTCGACAACTCGATCTGCCCGTCTGCTTCGGGACTCCCTCCAACTTCCGAAAGGAAACCCTCACGTTCAAGGTGGTCGGGTTCCGAGGAACCTATCACGCAGTGCTGGGGAGACCATGCTACGCCAAGTTCATGGCCGTCCCCAACTACACCTACCTCAAGCTCAAGATGTCGGGCCCCAGTGGGGTCATCACCGTCGGATCCACATACCGACACGCGTACGAATGCGATGTGGAGTGTGTGGAGTACGCTGAGGCCTTCGCCGAGTCCGAGGCCCTCATCGCCGACCTGGAGAGCCTCTCCAAGGAGGTGCCAGATGCGAAGCGCCACGCCGGCAACTTCGAGCCAGGAGAGGCGGTTAAGTCCGTCCCTCTCGACCCCAGCAACGACGCCTCCAAGCAAGTTCGGATCGGCTCCGAGCTTGTCCCCAAATAGGAAGCAGTGCTCGTCGACTTTCTCCGCGCGAATGCCGAGGTTTTTGCGTGGAGTCCCTCGGACATGCCTGGCATACCGAGGGATGTTGCCGAGCACTCGCTGGATATCCGAGCTAGAGCCCGACCCGTGAAGCAGCCTCTGCGCCGATTTGACGAAGAAAAGCGCAGAGCCATAGGCGAGGAGATCCACAAGCTGATGGCTGCAGGGTTCATCAAAGAGGTATTCCATCCCGAATGGCTAGCCAACCCTGTGCTTGTGAAAAAGAAAGGTGGGAAATGGCGGATGTGTGTAGACTACACTGGTCTAAACAAAGCATGTCTGAAGGTTCCCTACCCTCTGCCTCGCATCGATCAAATCATGGATTCCACTGCTGGGTGCGAAATCCTGTCATTCCTTGATGCCTACTCAGGGTATCATCAAATCAGGATGAAAGAGTCCGACCAGCTCGCGGCCCCTTTCATCACACCCTTTGGCATGTACTGCTACATTACTATGCCATTCGGTTTAAGGAATGCAGGCACGACATACCAAAGGTGCATGAACCACGTTTTCGGAGAGCACATTGGCCGAACGGTCGAGGCTTACGTCGATGACATCGTAGTCAAGATGAGGAAAGCCTCCGACCTCCTCTCTGACCTTGAAACGACATTCAAGTGTCTGAAGGAGAAAGGCGTGAAACTCAATCCCGAGAAGTGTGTCTTTGGAGTCCCCCAAGGCATGCTCTTGGGGTTCATCATCTCCGAGCGGGGCATCGAGGCCAACCCGGAGAAAATCGCGACCATCACCAACATGGGGCCTATCAAGGACTTGAAAGGAGTACAGAGGGTCATGGGATGCCTTGCGGCTCTGAGCCGCTTCATCTCGCGCCTCGGCGAAAGAGGCCTACCCTTGTACCGCCTCCTGAGGAAGACCGAGCGCTTCACTTGGACCCCCGAGGCTGAGGAAGCCCTCGGGAACTTAAAGGCACTCCTTACAAGCGCGCCCATCTTGGTGCCTCCCGCTGCCGAAGAAGCCCTCTTGATCTACGTAGCCGCAACCACTCAGGTGGTCAGCGCCGCGATCGTAGTCGAGAGACGAGAAGAAGGGCATACATTGCTCGTCTAGAGACCGGTCTACTTCATTAGTGAGGTACTGTCCAAGACCAAAATCCGCTACCCGCAATTTCAGAAGCTACTGTACGCAGTAATTCTGACACGGCGAAAGTTGCGACACTACTTCGAGTCTCATCCGGTGACCGTGGTGTCATCCTTCCCCCTGGTGGAGATCATCCATTACCGAGAGGCCTCGGGTAGGATTGCAAAGTGGGCGGTGGAGATCATGGGCGAGACAATCTCGTTCGCTCCTCGGAAGGCCATCAAGTCCCAAGTCTTGGCGGACTTTGTGGCTGAATGGGTCGACACTCAGCTTCCAGCAGCTCCGATCCAACCGAAACTCTGGACCATGTTTTTCGACGGGTCGCTGATGAAAACAGGAGCGGGTGCGGGCCTGCTCTTCATCTCACCCCTCGGAAAGCACCTCCGCTACGTGATGCGCCTCCATTTCCCAGCGTCAAACAACGTGGCCGAGTATGAGGCTCTGGTTAACGGGTTGCGCATCGCCATCGAGCTAGGGGTTCGGAGCCTCGACGCTCGTGGCGACTCACAGCTCGTCATCGACCAAGTCATGAAGAACTCCCACTGCCGCGACCCGAAGATGGAAGCCTACTACGACGAGGTTCGGCGCCTGGAAGAAAAGTTCTACGGGCTCGAGCTCAACCACATCGCCCGACGGTACAACGAGACTGCAGATGAGCTGGCTAAAATAGCCTTGGAGCGGACAACGGTCCCCCGGGACGTCTTCTCCCGAGACCTACATCAACCCTCCGTCAAGACCGATGACACGCCCGAGCCCGAGGAGGCCTCGGCCCATCCCGAGGCACCCTCGGCCCCCGAGGGTGAGGCTTTGCGCGTCGAGGAAGAGCGGAATGGGGTCACGCCTAATCGAAACTGGCAGACCCCGTACCTGCAATATCTCCACCGAGGAGAGCTACCCATTGACAAAGCCGAGGCTCGGCGACTTGCGCGGCGCGCCAAGTCGTTCGTCTTGCTGGGTGACGAGAAGGAGCTCTACCACCGCAGCCCCTCAGGCATCCTCCAGCGATGCATATCCATTGCCGAAGGTCAGGAGCTATTGCAAGAAATACACTCGGGGGCTTGCGGTCATCACGCAGTGCCTCGAGCCCTCGTTGGAAACGCCTTCCGACAAGGTTTCTACTGGCCAACCGTGGTGGCCGATGCCACTAGGATTGTACGCACCTGCCAAGGGTGTCAATTCTACGCAAGGCAGACACACCTGCCCGCTCAGGCCCTGCAAACAATACCCATCACCTGGCCGTTTGCTGTGTGGGGTCTGGACCTCGTCGGTCCCTTGCAGAAGGCACCCGGGGGCTTCACGCACCTGCTGGTCGCTATCGACAAATTCTCCAAGTGGATTGAGCTCCGACCCCTAAACAGCATCAGGTCCGAGCAGGCGGTGGCATTCTTCACCAACATCATCCATCGCTTTGGGGTCCCGAACTCCATCATCACCGACAACGGCACCCAGTTCATTGGCAGGAAGTTCCTAGACTTCTGTGAGGACCACCACATCCGGGTGGACTGGGCCGCCGTAGCTCACCCCATGACGAATGGGCAGGTAGAGCGTGCCAACGGCATGATTCTGCAGGGACTTAAGCCAAGGATCTACAACGACCTCAACAAGTTCGGCAGGCGATGGATGAAGGAACTCCCCTCGGTGGTCTGGAGTCTGAGGACGACGCCAAGCTGGGCCACGGGCTTCACGCCGTTTTTTCTAGTCTATGGGCCCGAGGCTATCTTGCCCACAGACTTAGAATACAGTTCCCCGAGGATGAGGGCGTACAACGACCGAAGCAACCAGACAAGCCGAGAAGACTAACTGGACCAGCTAGAGGAGGCTCAGGACATGGCCTTACTACACTCGGCGTGGTATCAGCAGTCTCTGCGACGCTACCACGCCCGAGGGGTTCGGTCCCGAGACCTCCAGGTGGGCGACTTGGTGCTTCGGCTATGACAAGACGCCCGAGGGCGTCACAAGCTCACTCCACCCTGGGAAGGGCCGTTCGTCATCGCCAAGATTTTGAAGCCCGGAACATACAAGCTGGCCAACAGCCAAGGCCAGGTCTACAGCAACGCTTGGAACATCCGACAGCTACGTCACTTTTTCCCTTAAGATGTTTTCAAGTCGTTCATATGCCTCGATTCATACGCAAATAGAGTCTAACCGTCAAGGAAGGGTCAGCCTTGCCTCGGCAAAGCCCGACCCTCCCTCGGGGGCTAGAAGGGGGGAACCCCCTCTGCGTCAAAATTTTCCTCGGCAAAAGTCTTCTACCGAAACGACTTTCGTGTTTCCCGGCTATATCAGTAATAGAACCCCGCGAAACGAATAAGAGCGCATGTAAGCGGCAAGGCCGACCGAGCCAAGGGACTCCTATGCCTCCGGGATACGGATACCTCACTCGTCACCTTTCGTGAAAAATAACTCTTACTCGGATAAGCGATTCTGCTACCGACAAACAAGTCCAGATACTCGAAACGGGAGGAAAAGAAACGCAGCTTTATAACACGAAGACAAAGTGTTCAGGCCTCGGCGGCCGCGAAAGACACATACATGTTCAAAACAAACTGCTCCGGTAGAATCAGGCATCGCCCGGGGGAGGAGCAGCACCCTTGGCTTCGTCTCCACCCTCAGCGCCGTTTCCACCCTCGGCGAGATCCGCCCCGGCCTCGGACGGTGACGCAAGCGGAAGTATTTCCACCTCCAAGGAGGACGTCAACACCGCGCTTGGGCCCGCAGCGGCCGCGTCAAGCCTCTGAACTTCGGCCAGGGCAGCTTCATCTTCGTCGGGAAGACAGTACCCCTCGCTGACCCGCTCCAGATCCACATCGTAGTGGGAAGCCAGCACGGCGAAGGCCCGCCTAGCGCCATGATGCAGCGCCTCGCGGAGTCTTCCACGCACATGGCCACCCAAGGCCTGCAGGCGACTCTGGGGGAGCTTCCCGAGGGGACGTCGTCAAGACCGAAGACCTGGCAGAAGGCCGAGATAGCTTCGGACATGGCCACACGGTCGGCCTCCTTCTGCTCAGCCGCTTGGGCAAGTGCCTTAGCGGACTCGTTGAGGGCAGACTCGAGCTCTGCAAACAGCCAAAACAGAATTCTTCAAACACGAGTTGAAGAATGAAGCTAAATCAAAATCTCAAAGCAGCCAAGACATACCTTCAGCCCGGGCACGCTGCTCCAAGGTTGCGGCTTGGGTGGACTGGGTAGACCCGACGGCCACGGCCAGGTCCTCCGCAAGGGCTCCGGCCCGAGCAGACACCTCGGCTAGCTGGCCCCCAAGGGCCTCATCTCGGCTTTCAGCCTCAGCAGCCTGGTTCCGAGATTGGTCCCGCTCACCGACGACCTGGCCAAGCTCCAACTGCCGCCGCTGAGCCTCTGCACGTGCCGCCGCTGCCTCCACCCCCAGCTCGTCACACAGCAACCGAAGGTCCGCCGCCTCGGCGCTCTGTTGGGAGAGGCGCTCAGTAGCCTCGGCAAGCGTGGCCCTCAGGAACCACAGCGAACCCCAGACGTCGGCCTCGCGGCAGATGAACGACGACTTGGCGGTGCTCAGATTCGTCAGATCCTAAGGAAGGGAAGCAGGGCGTCACAAAGAGTGCCTTGACCACGTGAAAGGTATGCCTGAAATCCTTACCTGGAGGATCCTAGGAACGTTCCTGGAAAGGACCTCCATGGTCGACCAAAGCGACCCCATCGCTGCCTCGGCACACTCACGGAGCTCGTCCCGAGACTGCTCCTCCCGCTCGTCGTCAAGAACGAAGAGGGTCTTCGAGGCACCATGGGTCCAGAACCGGAGCGCCTCCCCACGCCGCTC
This sequence comes from Zea mays, assembly GCF_902167145.1. Classification (NCBI taxonomy): domain Eukaryota; kingdom Viridiplantae; phylum Streptophyta; class Magnoliopsida; order Poales; family Poaceae; genus Zea; species Zea mays. Next base: position 146,875,175 of record NC_050097.1, read on the forward strand.
ATTGGCATAGCGCCGCGCGAGGACGAGGTCGCCGCTCCCCAGGACGGGCTGTGGTTCTGCGCCCCCCTCCTCTAAGGCGTCAGGACCCCCTGCAGTCGGCGCAACGGGTACCTCCTCGGCTAAGGGGGCAAGTTTCTGATCACCGACCTCGAGTAGCGGTGCCTCAGCGATCTCAGCATCGGCGGCGACGGGTGGCTCCACGGGCAGAACGGCAACAACCTCGGTGGAGGCTGGTGCCGGTGTCGGCAACACGTCAGGTGGGTTCAAGGCCGCGGTCGCGCCAGCAGTATCCCCCGGCACGACGGCCGCCTCGATAGAGGGGTCAGCCTGGGGAGCTCGCCCTAAGGCAACTCGTGCTGCCTGAGCCCCCCACTTTGGGGCATCTTGTGAGGAGGCCAGCCGACCGGCGTGGCCTGGTGCGACACTGGCTACAGAAGCCGGCGCCGTCTTGAGGACCTTCTGGGGAGCCAGACCGGTCGAAACGTGCCTCCGTTTGCTGGGAGGAAAAAGCAAAGCAGGATCAAGACACACGAAGAAGGAGCCGGGACAGAGGTATCCTTAGATACTTACCCACTCCAGACCAACGCCAATCGTGCCTGCGGGGAGGCCCCTCAGGCCTCGGTCCCCGCGGGCACTACCGAGGTTTGCCCCGCTGCCGGCTTCGGCACCATCCCCGCCTCGGGCGCCTCGGGCACCGAAGGGACGGTCCGCCCAATCGCAGTCACGACGACCGGAGGATCAACCTCCTATGCGGCCGGCACGGGCGACGGTTCTTAGGGGACATGCGGGTCGGCCTGACTCTCTGGGGTCACCTCAACTACCTCGGCCAAGGGGTTAAGTACCCCCTCAGCCTGCCCCTGTTCTTCGGACCGGGACCCTGATGTATCGGCCCCGGATACCAACGACGCCAGCCCACTCGGGGGCTGGCTCGACGAACCATGGCCCTGCCTCAGATCCGGGCTGAGGCCAAGGCGGGCCGCCATGTCGTCGTCTTCATCATCATCGTCGTCGTCGTCGTCAGGCGTCTCCGGTGACGGCTCCCTCGGGAGCCCGTCCCTCTCCTGCTTCCGACGATGCCTCTCCAAGGCGTCCCGAGCCCGCATCCGCTCGCGAGCCCGAGCCTTTTTCGCAGCCTTCTTCTCCTTCTTCTTCTCCGCAGCAACCCTCCGCGCGACTCGGTCCACCGCGTCCTCCAGGACCGGTGGCAGGGAAGGCTTGTAAAACCCCAACTCCTGGAGACGGATGGAAACTTCGACTGTGGGAACCAAGGGCAATCTGACACAAGAAAGAAGAAGGAGCGGACACTCACCAGGGACATGCACCCGCGCTCGAGACGCATCGATGGCTGGGTAAGGGCGCCGGCGTCCAGCCTCCCTACCGTGCCAGCTACCCGCCTGTGGAGGTCATCGGCGGGGAGGGTGACCGAGGACATCTGCGAACCCTCCAAGTCGACCCCCAGCATCATCTCCGAAAGCAGCAACCGCCGCTCCGTCAAGGGAAGCACCCTCCGGTGATGTTTGGCGGCGACCACCCCCGCAGCGGTAAGCCCTCTGTCTCGCAGCTCCTGCAAGGCCTCCAGAAGGGGCTGGAGATTCTTCTGTTTCTCGCGCGCGGCCCCATAGCGCTAGTTGCTGCCGGCGGCAGTCACCACTCGTTGAGAAAATGACGGGAGCCTCCCATCGTCATTCTGGAGGTAAAACCACCGACGCTGCCACCCCTTGTTCGAAGACACAAGGATGGCGGGGATGTACTGTTGCGCGCGCGCCTGCCTCAACTGAAGGATGCAGCCACCGGCCCACACCGCCATGCGGACTCTCTTTTCCCCCGTCGTCGAGGCAAAAGGCTCCGCGGAGAAGAGATGGGTCCACATATCCCAGTGGGGGTCAATCCCCAAAAATCCTTCGCAAACCGCCGCAAAGATGGCCGCTTGCACGATGGAGTTGGGGTTGAGATTGTGCAGCTCCACCCCGTAGTAATGCAGGAACGCCCACATGAAACGGCTTGATGGCACTCCGAACCCCCGCTCATGGAAGGAGACGAAACTCAGCACATAACCCGACGGCGGGGACGGGGCGGCTCCACTCGGAGGGACCATCCACTCCGGCTGCGGGTCACCGGAGAGGGGACGAAGCAAGCCATCGACAACGAGGGCCTCCAGATCGTCCACCGTGACGGTGGAGAAAGGCCACGGGTCGCGCGGCGGAACGACGGTTACCCGGTCGGCCATCACCAAGCGAAGGGGATGGCGGCGGAGCGGACAAGGTGTGTGGTTTTCTTTCTCTGGCTGTTCCCTTGGGTTGCAGAAACCAAAGCAGGAGGCGAGCAGCAGAGTAAAGAACCACCACCGGTCCCTCTTCCGGATATATAAAGGCCCGGGCAAGACCCGTTCAACGCTTCACCCGAACCCGCTGCAAAATTCAAACTCGAAGGCGAAACGCCCGTTCCTCGAACGACTCGCGCAACGGCTGCCCCGCGAACCACTCGTCCCGTCACATTAACTCCGCGGCAGGGCAGGCGACACCTTTGGCAGGCGAAGCGGGCGACGCTTCACCTCCGCCATGATGACCGCGTCAAAAAAGGTGCGCCACATCGTTCAATTTCATATCCTTTTCCTCTTCCCCTTTCTCTCTCTTGCTACAGGGACCGGGAAAGGGGATGCTCCGAAAGGGATCCTTCTCTGCGAAAGAAGCGGGCCCCGAGCCCTCCTACTGATCAGGGGTTCGAAGGCTGGCCCCTCGGAAGGGTTCGACAGCCGCCTTAGAGCACTCGGGCTCCGCGCCCACTACTGGTCAGAGGTTCGAAGGCTGGCCCCTCGGAAGGGTTCGACAGCCGCCTCAAGCCACTCGGGCTCTGCGCCCACTACTGATCAGGGGTTCAAAGGCTGGCCCCCCGAAGGGTTCGACAGCCGCCCCAGAACACGCAGAGCGAGGGATGACTCTAGGTACATCCGATACATGGGCGAGGCTCGGGCTACGCTCCTGAGGTACCCTAGGACATTTCTGAGACCAGCAGGAGCGATTCTATAACGGAATCCCATCAGAGGGAGACATCAAGCCCTCGGACCCTATCAAATGGGACCGGGTCCGGCAAATCACCTGCAGGTACTTTTGGAGCGCGCCTCTGGGCCACTAGCCGACCCTTATCGAACGGGGCACGGGCGTCCACTCGGATCGCCCGTTAGCAACTCACTGGAGACACCATGTTCAGCGCCCTCCGAGGGCAACATGGCGCTTTCCCCCCTCCTCCTTACGGAAAGGCGACGAAGGGGCGTATGATAAAAGCCGAGTCAGTCCTTGACCGTCCTCTCGCTCTGTGCAGAGGCTCGGGGGCTGCTCTCGCAAACCCGACTCCGGCCAAACCGTTGACAGCGTCAACAAACCAGCCCGAGAACTCGGAACCTGACCATGCACCCGGGCTACGATCAGATCGCATGAGGGAACAACCAGACCGACCGAGGCATCATGAAAGGCATTAAGACCTCGAAGGAGTCAAACCACTCCTCCGAGGCCTCGGGGGCTACACCCGGCGGGTGCGCTCGCGCGCACCCACCGGAACAAAATGTAACCGTGAAAGGCCGGTCCCCTTGCAAAAAAGTGCGACAAAGCCTCCAAGCGAGTACCAACACTCCCTTCGAGGCTCGGGGGCTACTGTCGGGGACCATAATTAGGGGTACCCCCAAGACTCCTAAACTCGGCTGGTAAACACCATCAGCACAAAGCTGCAAAGGCCTGATGGGCGCAATACAGGTCAAAGCTCCGTCCACTCAAGGGACACGATCTCGCCTCGCCTGAGCCCAGCCTCGGGCAGGAACAGTAGACCCAGGTGGATTCATGCCTCGCCCAAGGGCCTCCTCAAGCAACAGGCGCACCCTCGACTCGCCCGAGGCCCAGTTCGGGCAGGCTTCACAGTGAAGCAACCTTGGCCAGATCACCGCGCCAACCAACCGTATCGCAGGAGCATTCAATGCAAGGATCACCTGACACCTTATCCTGACGTGCGTTCCTCAGTTGGCAGGGCCGAAGTGACCGCAGTCACTTCGCCCCCCCCCCCCCACTGACTGACCTGACAGGAAAACAGCACCGCCTGCCCTGCTCTGACTGCTGTGCCACTCGCCAGGGTGAGGCTAACAGCCGCCGAGTCCAGCCTCAGGCGCCATAGGAAGCTCTGCCTCGCCCGACCCCAGGGCTCGGACTCTACCTCGACCTCAGAAGACGGTCTCCGCCTCGCCCGACCCTAGGACTCGGACTCAGCCTCGACCTCGGAAGACGGTCTCCGCCTCGCTCGACCCCAGAGCTTGGACTCACCCTCGACCTCGGAAGAAGGTCTCAGCCTCGCCCGACCCTAGGGCTCGGACTCGACCTCGACCTCGGAAGACGGTCTCCTGCTCGCCCGACCTTAGGGCTCGGACTCAGCCTCAACCTCGGAAGACGGTCTCCGCCTCGCCCGAACACAGGGCTCGGACTCAGCCTCGACCTTGGAGGAGTCTCCGCCTCGCCCGACCTTGGGCTCGGACCGACCACGTCGCAGGGGGGTACATCATTACCCTACCCCTAGCTAGCTCAGGCTACGGGGAACAAGACCGGCGTCCCATCTGGCTCGCCCCGGTAAAACAAGTAATGATGGCACCCCGCGTGCTCCATGACGACGGCGGTTCTCAGCCCCCTATGGAAGCAAGGAGACGTCAGCAAGGTCCCGTCAGCTCTGACAGCGGTACTTCTACAGGGCCCAAGCGCTCCTCCGATGGCCACGACATCACATGCACAGGGCACTAACACCTCTCCGACAGCCACGTCGGCATGTACATAGGGCTCTGGCTCCTCTCTGCTAGACACGTTAGCACATTGCTACACCCCCCATTGTACACCTGGGCCATCTCCTTACGTCTATAAAAGGAAGGTCCAGGGCCCTCGTACGAGAAGGTGGCCGCGCGAGAGAACGGGCTGACGGACAGTCTCTCTCTCTCTCTCCCTCGCGAACGCTTGTAACCCCCTACTGCAAGTGCATCCGCCCTGGGCGCAGCACAACACGAGCCGCGGTTCCCTTTTTCCCCCTTGTGTTGCCCATCTGGGCTGGGACACGCAGCGACAATTTACTCGTCGGTCCAGGGACCCCCCGGGGTCGAAACGCTGACACTTCTCATCGCGCGGGGCGGGCCATGGTGCTCTTCGACTCTGGTCGTGGCACCGGTGACCGCATGGCACAACGGTGGTGCTCGACCAATTGGCCCGCTACCCCCCTGCGCGCGTGTCTCCTCGACTCTGTCTGCATAGTGCTTGGCTAGGCTGAGCGTAGGGTGGTGAAAGAAGGTCCCTGCACCGTTCATTCCATGATCTACGGTAACGATTAGAAGATCATACCCCCTTCATTGTTGTGATCTCGGCCCTTGATCTTAGATCGTAGGGTTCTGGGCGGCTCAACATGTTCGAACCTCCGTGTCTGTTGGATCATGGGTGCATGAATAGGATTAGATCCAGGGAGTACCGTTTCATCATTCAATCCCAACCGTCAATCCCAGAGCGGACGACTAGGATTAGATTGGCACATACCTCTTCGGGTTGTAAGATCCGACTGTCGATAGGTTATCGGGTGGTTTAGATGTCACGTAGGTCTCTGACCATAGATCTCCGATCCAAGGGCTCGGATAGCATACCGGTTCACTAAGGGGAGGTTTAATCCTGGCGCTTGGTTCAGATCGGGCGGCCGAGATAGACTTATACCCCTTTGGCTGTTACTTTTTACATGAGTCCCTACCTTTTTGATTTATCAACCCACCGTCCACGACAATATAAAGAACAATACAGATCAGCCATGTTTTTCACAAGTTAGATCCTGAGCTCTCGTGTAATTATGTCCGCAGTCCAGAGCCATTAGGAAAATTTAGAATTAAATCAGAAAATGGTTTCTAGTATAAAAATAATTCCAAAAACTTGTTTAATTCATAAGTAAATCATTTCAACTCTATTTTGATCTATTCTAGTTGTATTAGTCTCATATTAATATTGTTTATCATCTAGTAACCTTGTATTACTATGAAACTTATAGTTAAAATCATGCACTTGATTTGCTCTATAGTTATCACCTGAACTTTAGAACACCATAACTTGTTAACTGTAACTCTGAATTTAGTGAATCTCGAACCTAGGACCTAGATACGACACATAGAACATTATTATGCAGTTTGTTCATATGTTTGGTGTGATGTTAATTTTGCCTATACCATGTTTGTTTGTATTGCTACGAGTAGCAGAGAGGTTACGAGTTACTTGAAGACCAAGTTGGTGAAGTACATGGGAATCTCGAGTCTCATGCAAGTTGTGCCCTTGATCACTTGAAGACCTAATAATGTCCCTCTTAATCACTGTGACATGCTCAGGTTAATTTGATGGGACCCAATAGGTTCCCTAGTCTAGATCTATACTATATTAAAGCACCAGTTTCAACGGTCGTTCTGTGTCATCTTTTTACAAATAACCCATCACATCTTTTTCAAATTAACCTGTTGCATGCCCGTCCCCTCCGAGCAACCAACCTCCATGCTCCAAACCACACCTCCGCATATAGATTACCAAATGGGTGGCCCGTGGGCCGCAGCTCCAGCCCAGGCACGGCATGTCGGCCTACTGACCGTGTCGGGCCGGCCCGTTAGCCCATCAAACCATTTGACTAAATCAACATAAAATGTTAAAAAACAATTTTGGAGGTAGGGTTCGAACCCACGCATTAACGAAAGAAGGGTGGGAGACACTGGGTGAAACTGTCTAACCTGTAGAACATCATGCTGAGGTGTTTTTAATATTGAATTTAAATTGCACATATGTATATATGATTTTTTTGTAAAATAAAAAATATAATCGTGCCAGGCCGGTCCATCACTATGGGTCAAGGCTACGGCCCAAGCATGACACGACACTTGTGCCGGGCTGGCCTAGACACTATTAAATGGGCTGTGCCCCGGGCCGGCCCGCTAGACACGACCCATTTGGCCATCTATACCTCCACAAGATAAGATGGCCCTCGCCTCAGTTGCCACCACCTCGTTCATCATCCTATGTTTTTTTCTCTCCCCTCATACCTCTGCCTCCACGCCACCCCATTCTCGACAGAGGGCGTGGGAGCAGGCGCCTCCTCCCCGTATTCGTCTGACACTAGCCCCAACACCGACCCATGTAGTGGCTATTGCACATCCACGAGGATGCAACATGCACGCACCATAGTTTTCACCGTCGTCGGACGTCCCGTTCATCTTCCTGGCCTTCGCCCTATTCTTCCTCCCCAACCTGCTACCCCCGCCCACAGTCACAGTCACGAGCCGACCAACACTCCTCGACGCGGGTACAGGTGAGTCATCTTGTTCCTGGCCTTTCTGCGTGTGTGCCACCGAGGACACGACTTAGGTTATCTTGGTGATGAGGAGTCTAGGTCTGAGATATTGGACAACCAAGGTCCGTAGCATGGCAGCAGTCAGCATATGCTACGGATTTGGTGGTGGTGTTGTGTCACCTCAGCGGGTCCAGGGCTCAGAAGGCACTCGCATTCTCTTGTCCTTCTCGGACTAATGCCTGGTGCGGGTGCCTCTCGATTTGGAGCTGCAATGACTGGGCTTCTTTCTCTGCTTGCGTACTTTCTCTCTATATGTATCTAGCGGTGTACTACCTATGTCGCCTCCAGATGCCCAGGTCTTCATCGTGTCCTTCTCCAGCAACCAACAGGTATGCCCACCTCTTCCCTTCCCTTCCTACTCTACGAAACCTTGGAAGTGGGGGAGACGAGGGATGGGGGTCCCTGTTGCTGCCTATGGTACCCGTTCGATGACCCGACATCGCTTGTCTACATGGCCTTTCCCTTACCATGGTGTCGACTTGGTATGCTTCTACCACTTCTATGTACCTGTCACCCATGCTTCTGTCATTGCAAAAATTATTCTGTTGTTCCTCTGTAGTTTTGGGTGTTAGTTTTTTGTTGTGCTATGGACTGAACATAATTTGGGTGTGTTAATACTTTATTTGGTGTCTTCACGTGGTTTGTGTTCTTCTGATGATGGCTCATGGTCCCGCAAAATATGTGTTAGGATTTGGAGATCCATGCGGGCACTACCACAGAGTGCTCGTCCCATGTGTTATTTGCTCTTGCATGCATTAGGTTGTTTCCAAGACCACATTGGTGCAATGGACTCCATGGTGTTTGAGGCTACTAAATTGGATGAAGCAGCAATAATTTTTCACTCTAACAGTAAAAAGAAAGGTTATTTGTTGGTTTTAAACATTGGTAATTGCCAAGAAGTACCATAATTTGTATGGAGCGCATCCAGTTTTTATTGATGCCTGACTTTAGCAACCACTCCATATTTTGATCTATCTTTTTTATAAGTTTGAGTTCATGTGACTTATTTTAGAAACTTGAGCTCACAAACTTCCTCTTATTTGGTCTCTGTTTGTTTAGACACTCGTTGTGAACTCTCTTCTAATCGCTCTCTTCATTGGTCGTGCTCTACCAAGACATATTGGATGGAGTAAACAACAACATCAGTTAGTCAAATCAAAAAATATTATACGGAGAGCGGAGACAATCAATAAAAAATCTTGAAATCTTTTGGTGGATAGTTTACGTGGGTATTATTGTGAGCCGTCGCAACGCATGGGCAACTAACTAGTATTGTTTATCCTAGACCTTGCAAACAAATGAACTTTTGTGTAGTATTGCTATTACTCTACCTGGTTTCAGGAAATTAATGTTATATTATGATCATGTTCCAATTATGCTGTTGTTTTCATTATTGTTCATGACAAGATCATTGTGTTAATTGCAACATGGAACTTAACTTGAGATAATAGTGCTACCACAAGGGTGGAACGGGATGCCCATGGCCAAGTAATTAGGAAATCTAGGGAGAGATTACCTTACCCGAAAGGGGAAAGCGGGGAGGCATCGTTGTAGAGTATAGGGAGGTTCTTGGGTCGAACTGTTGCGATGGCAGTTTGGACGAGGGATTCCTATGCTTCCTTCTTCCTGAAACCGTAGTGGGTATTCTCGAACTAGTGAAACTTTGGAAAAGCCTCATAGTGCTACCCTGCCTTGCTTCCTCGGTAGAGGTGTATGGGGTCCGTACAACCCTGTGGAAAATGGGTAAAACAACTTGTGGGTATAGATGCACAACCTCTGCAGAGTGTAAAACTAGTATATCAGTCGTGCTCACGGTCAAGAGCGACTCAGGACTCTCGCATGATTAATATATGGAACTAAACTTAATCTGTCATATGCTTTGCATTGTGGGTGTTATTATTAATTGAAATCTCTTATTTAATTGGGTTGGTATCTACTTATACTTAGTAACTGCTAATAAAATTTTGACCAACTTTAAAAGCAATGTTCAGCTTTAATTGTCTCCTTTGGTAAGCCTTACACTTCACATGGGCCCCACTCTAAGTGAGCTCATGCACATTATTCCCCACAACTTGTTGAATGATGAACGTATGTGAGCTCACCATTGTTGTACTCACATCCCCCTCTAGGTCAAGAGCAGGTACCGTAGGATAAGGCACATGAAGGTGTGACATTCGTTTCTATACCATGAGTCATCATATGTGTGAGACTTGATCCTAGCACACATGTGAATCACGCCCAGGTTTGGACCCCTAAATCCGGGTGTCACAACTACCATGTCTATGACATATGGACACCATGTTGGCTCCTTTCTAATTCTGCATAAATCATATGTCCATGTGAATCAGAGAGACAAATTCCTCAGTCCACAACACACATAGTCCACAACTGGCTCTCAATATAGTACCTTGGCAAACGAACCCTTCAAGCACTACCAGAACAGAGTTCTTTGCAATAGCACTCTGCAAAGGCTTTGCCCAGTGTAGCACTTGGCAAAAAAGACTCGGTGAACTGGGTATGGGCAACAACCTCTTTGCCAAGTACTTTATATCGGACACTATAAATTCTTTGTCGAGCGTCAGCGGATACTCGGCAAAGAAAAGTCGTCATGACAATGCCAAGTGACGGTGACAAAGCCTTTGCCGAATCCCTAGCTCACAGGCACTCAGCAAAGGGAGCTCCCATTGGTCCCCATGTCATTTTCTGTGTCGAGTGTCTAGGATGACACTTGGCAAAGAAGAAGCCTTTGTCGAGTGCCACAACATCCACTCGGCAAATGGAGCTCCCATTGGCCCCAAGCGCATCCTCTGTGTCGAGTGTGTGGCTGGCACTCGACAAAGAAATTTGACCGGTTTCCAGGTGTGCTTTCTTTGCCGAGTGCTATGGCCACTGCACTGGGCAAAGGCACTCTTTGTTGAGTGTCACACTATACAAAGTGACCAAGGACCCCCCTTTTATTTGTTTTTGTTATTACATCTGAACAAGCACTATATATATATATATATCATTGACATGACATATGCATCACAGAACCATCACATGTATCACCAACACCACATATCTCACAAGAGCACAAAGTTCACAAGTTTTTTTCGCAAACTTCACTAAGTTCAAGCCATGCATCACCAACATCAACAAGTTTCACAAACATAAGTATCACCAACGCTCACAAACAATAGTAACACAAGTTTTACAAACATAAGTTTCACAATCACCACTAAGTTTAGAAGATCAATGAGGTGGCTAGTTGGAATGGTTCAGCGAAGGGTTGGGCGAACCATGAGGGTTGTTTGATGTTGTCGATTGATTTTGCACAGAGAAGATATTGCATGTGTGAGACAAGATGAATATATATCACACACGACTAAAACTTTCATACTCACAGGAGTAGAAAACTAAGGAGGTTGAGTTGTAGGGAACAATAGAGGTGGCGGAGCAAAATCCGATGTGGCACCAAGTTTCTGCATGTACTGAAACATGTCTGCCATCCTCTGGTCAGTAGCCAAGCGGTCCACCTCCCGCTCTGCCCTCATCCTCGCCTCCAACTCCACATGTTCCCTCCTCTCTTGTTCTAGCTGGGCCTATAATTTTTCACCCTAATGTTATGATAATGCAAAGAAAAATATATAATAATCAATGAACAACAAATAAAGAAGGAATAACCTAGAGTTCTTGTATGTGATGTTGTGATCTGTCTTGCCGAGATCGTATGGCTGGGCTCGTGCTCGTTCTCCTTGCTTGCACCTGAGATAGAGTGGGAGTGGAGAACGAGTCGATTTCCCCGTCGATAATCTAGTACGGCCAATGCCTCTAGCCTCCTCCGACCCTCATGAGGACATATCCGTCAATGTCCTCGGTCCTCAGATTGTATTCCGTCCCATGGACCTCCTTTGCCTTAGCGGTGTACTATCTGAGGCGATTGTGGACGATGGAGTTGATATACGCCTTGGGCCCTTCCTCCGGGTTGTAGGTGACGTCCAACATCGCCTTGCCCTTGTGGGATATAGCATATGCTGAGAAGATGGAGCAAGGCTAGTCACCATATGATGTCGACTGTGAGAAAACCAATGAGATTGTTAGAAATCATGCATAATCAAAAGTTAGAATAAATAAAAGAAATTGTGTACCCATGCTTCTGCATATTTGGTGAGGCTGCGACTGCATTGGTGGTGGAAGGCACCTTGCATCATCAAACGTCGGTCCCGGCAAGCGTTGTGCATCTCGTCCCACAAATTAGAGCACCACCTTTGCACCATCTGATCCCAGCACTCAGGATGCACGATGCACCAATAAGCAGTCATCTATAGGAAATCAAGTACACGACATGTCAGAATATAAAATTAAGCATATTTAATGTAAATATTAATGTTTTGTATTTACCTGCAAGTATTGGTCCCGAGTCATCAACATGGTTCTAACGTTCTTTTTGCTCACCTTCTCTCCAAGGACGGAGGCATGAAAAGTTATGATGGCCTTGATGCATGCCTCGTAGTGCATGTCCACGACGAGCTTCTTACATCATGTGGTAGCCACCACATCTGCCCTGCCACAATATCCAGCCTCACATTTGAAGAAATCTTCATACAAACATGATGTACCCATACATTATTTCAAGAATGTGCAACGAATCCGACATTTAAACAATATACTGCGAAGAATACTTACTGGCAACTGTTGCTTCACCCGCTCATCTCGACTTCAAGGAGTGTATGTCACCCTACGACAATACCCAAAACAATACTCAACTCAAGAACTTGAACGTTCATCAAAATCCTAAAAAAGAAGAGATGGATTGAAAGAGGAGACAAAACAAATAAAAAACTACAGCAAGAACAAATTGAGAAAGTGATTTGGACAACCCTGACCACATGTATTTTGTGAGTCCCATAACTATTGAGCATGAGGCATCCTTAGTTGTGTAAATTGTTGATGTCTCGTGCTCTCCGATCGATTCTCACATTTTGACTATTTTCCGTGAGCTACAACTCACTGGTTTCGGATGTTTTGGGGTTCTTAGAACTATCGAGTCTCGGACGTTCTAATTCAATTGTTAATGCCACTAGGATGTATCAATGGTGAGACAATATTTTCTACCTAGTTTCTGGTTATAAAGAATTAGTTTTTGAATTTTCTACAACCATGAGGAGGCCAAATACCCGGATCATGAGTTCTTTATGCTATTTTTGGTTTTTGATTCCTAAGGTTTTTTAGTTTTTCTATCATGTCAAGCATGGTAATCTAAGCACTTAGCCATGTCTGATTTTTAGCACCATTTTCTTGTGTAGATTTTAACTTGTTGTGCTCTTGGATCAATTTTCATGTTTCCACTATTTTTCCTAAGCTCTAGCTCACTTATTTCAAGTATTTTGGGAGTCATAGTATTATCGACTCTGAGACATTCTTATGGGGTGTTTCACATGGCTCCGCTCCAACCTAGAACGGCTTTATTCTAAGGACTTGTTTGGAATCAAAGGTAATGAAGTGGATTGAGGGGGCTAGAATCCCTCACTACTTAATTTTGAATAGTGAGGGATTCTAGCCCCCTCAATCCCCTCCATTACTCTTTATCCCAAATGAGTCCTAAAATTTTTGATGGAGCAACCTTGCTATAGAGTCTAGATTATTTTCTCATAACTAGTGGGAGTTGCGAGTAAATGCCTTTACACCTCATGTCTAGGTTGCTTTTTAAGGATTTAGAGCAGTGAAAAAGGTACTACAAAAATATGTACTTTGGCTCTAAAAACTCAATGGAGTTTGCAACTCTGGATTTAGGGTGTTTGGTTGGCTCTAACTAGCTCCCATTTAAAATTTTGCTCTGGAGCCATGCCAAACACCCCCTTAGTCAACTACTAAGACCACTATGATGTATGTAGCCCAATATAAGATTTCTTTATCTAGTTCTGCTAACAAACGATGAGTTCTTTGGATATTCCACACCCATGAGGTGCTGAAATACCTAGGGTTATGAGATTTTTCATACCATTGGCCACCCTTGTGTAACTGTGCTCTCACCAACCACCCTTACACAATCTTTAACAAAATCCTCTAAACCCTCTTCTACCCTAAAAATAGAGAACAATTCTACATCCTCTATATATAGATACTCTATCTCCTCTCCTCTATCTACTTATATGCTTTAGACCATGGTTTAAACAAAACTAAAATATGCATACAACATTTCAGGGTATAACAAATATGTACATACAAAAATTTGAAGCAAAATATATTCATATTATGGGTCTTTGATGTATAAATGAACGAGATATAGAGAACATTGTTAGAGAGGAATGGGATATATAAAGGATATAATATTTTATAAAAAGTATATAAATAACATATATAGAAGAGAGATATCGAAGATACCGCAAGAGACAGACAAATTCACTTTTGCTCCTCCATACTAGATGCAGCGCCCTCCAATCGGCAACAGGGTCGGCTGGGGGTCGGTCTCCTCCACGATGGTGACTAGCTCCGGGGCCGATGGGATCGTGCCCGCAGGTTGCCTGTCCTTATGGCGAGCCTTGTCATATTGGACAGTTGGTTTAAAAAGGTTGGTCGCAAAGACCCCTGAAGGGACGGTTATTTGTCCTGACACTATTTTTTGCGAGAGCATTCGCCATTTCGTTGTCTCGCCAAGGGATATGGTTCAGTTCAAGGATGTCAAATCGTTCCTCCAGCCGGCGCACCTCCTGACAGTACGCCGCCATCTTGGGATCGCAACATTTTGACTCTTTCATCACTTGCCCTACGACGAGCTGGGAGTCCCCTAGGACGTCCAGACATCAAACACCTAGTTCAACGACAATGCGCAGCCCGTTCTCGAAGGCTTCATTCTTGGCCACGTTATTAGAAGCTTGAGAGTGGAGTCACATGATATATCGCAGTTGGTCCTTTGATGGTGATGTAGAAATGAGACTGTCACTAGCTCCCTCCTTTCTCATAGACCCATTAAAATGCATGATCCAATATATCTCGGTGGTTTGCACCAGCTCTAATTGGGTCTCAGTCCACTCCGCAACAAAGTCATCAAGGTCTTATGACTTGATTATTGTATGCAGGGTGTAGGAGATCACATATCCCATCAACTCGAGAGCCCATTTGGCAATCCTCCCAGAAATGTCCGGATTGCGGCTCACATCGCCTAGGGGGAACGATGTCACCATAGTGACAGGATGCGACTCAAAATAATGCTTAAGCTTCCTTTTGGTAATTAGAACAACATACTGTAGCTTTTGTACCTAGGGCTAGCAAGTTTTTGCGCCAGTGAGGACTTCGCTTATGAAGTAGATGGGATGATGAAGCGGGCGCGTGCCTTCTTCCCGTCTCTCCACGACGAGCACTGAGCTAACCAATTGGGCAGTCCCTACGATGTAGAGTAGGAGCGACTCCTTGTCCTTCGGTGGGACAAAGATGGGGGCTCGGGTCAAGAGGCTTGTAAGACCGTCAAGCACCTCCTACGCCTCTGCCTACCATTCGAAGTGGTTGGCCTTCCTAAGTAGCTTGTAGAGCGGTAGCCCGCACCCCCTGAGGCACGACACGAAGCGGCTGAGGGAGGTCAAGCTCCACATGACTTGTTGGACGCCCTTGAGGTCCCGTATGGGTCCCATATTTGTGATGGCGGAAACCTTTTCTGGATTAGCCTTGATTCCTCACTCAGATACCAAGAAGTCAAGCAGCATGCCTCTGGGAATGCTGAAGACACACTTTTCTGGGTATAACTTGATACATTTTGTGGCAGAACCGCCCGAATTATTCCAGCTTAAGTGCCTAAGTCACGCCTCAGGGGCCGTAACACACTTAAATCGGAATAACCCATCAGTCCCTCAGATCGAGTCTGATTAAGCCACTTAACCAGGATCAAATTCCACAATCTCACTCGAAGGTGAGTCATAGAAGAAATACAATAAAGCAGGAAACCTCAAATTAAAGTACTGAATTATTACATAAATCAGAGTTTCTCAAGTTGCTGACAAGGGGTTTGGTTTGCCAAAAGCACTAGCTGTTTCTAAAATCAATTCTTAGCTTTTCAAATTCTAGTATCATTGTCTTTAACTAAGTTTGCTCTTTCTAAGCATACATGGTAACAAGCATTTAATGCAATCTACAAATTGTCTCATGTAACCTCATTTCACTTCTTACTCAATGTAGTACAAGGGGCCAAGCAGTCTCATTTGCTGCAAGAAGCAGACAATTCGAATCGAGTTTTATCCTTGCAAGGTAAACCTAAACACACGACATGTCAGGGTACTCCGACCCCACACATGTCAACTGTCCCCATCGATTCCCCATTCGCGTCCAGGCCTCACCGCCTTGGCATACAATGCTCCACTTACCCTGGCTGCCGCCGTGCAATGACCGCATTTGTACCCACCATAGCTAGCATGGGAGACCCAGTCTCAGGTCGCATGAGGGATAAAGTCCGTGCCCGGCTTCACTCAGGTACTAGGTTTACCGGTTACCATTTTTCCCGACATGTGCTTAGTACATTCAAACGCTTGACTCAAGTATCCACACATTAATCCTTAATTCCTTTTCCCTGTCTCATGGACAAGGCATCCTCCCTGGATCCAAGTCCACAGACTATCATAGATCTCGTTATCAAGATGAATACAGTCAATTCCTGACCTCGCGCGAGTGCTAGAAAAATCACTCGACTTCTACCGAGTTCGTGATTAGCATAGTAGCTATTCGACCTAGCATACTGGTATCCACCTCAAAAAGGAATCCTAAGTTCATGCAACTAGAGGTTTCAAGCAACTCCTACACTTAAGTGCACATTACAATCCTACAAGCATTAAGTGTAGTAAAGTAGCATATAATAATACGGTTATGCATAAAACCGGGGCTTGCCTTCAATAGCTGGGGCTGCAGGGAGATCCTCGATAGCAGCCTCGGGAGCTTGCTCCTGGTCCTCCTCATGGACAGTTCCTTGCTCAGGGATGAGCACATACTCTCCGTCAGCGAGATTACAATCTAATGAATGGAATGAGTAAGATACATGCATGATATGATATGTGCTTTAGCAATTAAACTTTGATGGCGAAAGATCCACTTAAATTTAGATAGGGTTAAATCTTGTTACAAAAGATTTTTGGTGGTATACTTAGTAATTTAGATCACACTCAGTTAAACTAAGTGGTAAGTTCATTTTGGTGTTCCACTGAATTCTTTTTAAAGTTTTAGTGAGAATTGTCAAGATTTCAAGTTGGACTTTTTGGGGTGAGGTTTATCTTTCCTTTCTTTCCCTTTATTCCCTTTATGTTTTTGGAGTGGGTTTGAACTACAAGTTGTCTTAATAAATTTCCAAAAATTCTGTAAAAATTATAGTGGCTTATTTCTCTAGTGGCCTATCTCATTAGTGATCTAGCAAAATTTTATTTGCTCATTATTGCCTTATTTTGGGTTACTCATGATTTATTTGGGATATGACTCATTATTATGTTCTATTTATTTACCCTACTTAAAATGATGGGCTGGGGTGTTTATTATTTTTGCAGTGGGGTTTTGGTGGTTACAAGTCCACTGAATTTTTATTTAACAAATTTGGTTCTGGTTTTATAACTCCAATAATTATTTTTAGTAGGAATAATGCTAAATAAATCATTCCACTTTAATTCTATTATGGACTAGTGGTCTTTTTATTTTTCCTAGGTTCTTTGTTACTTAAGTAGGCTAGGAAAAATAATTTCATCTACTGGTCATTAATTTCTAATGCCTTTCTGATTTTCCTAAGTTTTGGGCAAAAATGGCCTTTAATAGATATCCCTACTAAATTTTTCAATACTGGGGTTCTCACTATTTTTAAACAGTGTTTAAATGGGGTTTGAACATCTACAATTTTTCTTAAGTTCAGCACAGAAGCATAACTAATTTTCCTTAATTAAACAATGTTTGGTCAGTTTCTGTATTTAATTCTAAACTCTGAAATTTAGAACAGAAAGCATGAGGTTCAGTATTTTTATTTGGTAGTCCATAATATTTAGCATCCAGTAAAATTGGTTTGACAATTTTTGGTTAAGTATTTCACAAGTTATGAATTTTCTAAGTTCTACGTTCATTAAAAAGATTAAACAGAAATGATTAAATGGAAAACTACTTTGCAACGGGGTCCCTGGCGGGTGTTTTCAAGTTTCCTTACAAACTAGTCATTGGGCTACTATTCAATTGAGTCACTGACAATTTAGAAAACCCCCTGAGTTCTTCTAATCCTAACCCGAGGTCCTTCCCCCAAATCAAACAGTACCCGCGGCGGAAGAAAGGGCGGAGGGGCTTACCAGCGGCGAGACTACTCCGGTGAGGTGGCCGAGGGTGAAGGGGAGGTCCTGAGGGTCACGGCGATGTGCGAGTCGCCGTCGGGGATGGTCGGAGTCGGTCGGTCCACGTGCGCAGGCGGGGTAGCTCGTCGGCGGCGAGGAGTCCGGCCTATCCAGGGCACAATTGACCAATCAAACGGGTCAGAGAGCTTCACCAGGGATCAAGGAAGGTGTGTGCGCAAGGAATTGAAGAACGGCTCACCGGATTGCTCGGTCTACGCGCGCAGGCGGGCGGCCGAAGTCCGGCGAGGACGATCTTGGCTTTCCGGTGAAGTTCTGCCGGGTCCGAGGGCTAGGAAAGCTTCACAAGCAAATGGCGAAACTAACCGAGCGGCTGGCGCGGCTTGGAAGCAACTGGGGTGGGCTGGCCACGGTGGCCGAGGCTCTGGTGGCAATGGCGGGCGGAAAAGAGCTCACCGGAGTTAAGGACGGGCGTCTGGTCGGTGAAGGTGAGCACGGGGTGAGGTGAGGCATGCCCGGGGAGGCTTAATAGGCGCGGGCGGGCACGACCGAGGGCGAAAGCACGCGGCGGACTTGACTGAACGCTGGGGCGAGCGCGCGCGGGTTGGGCGAACGCCGGCGTGCCGACCAGGGTCGAACACGTGTGCACGTTCGTTCTGCCCAAGTTCTGGCGCGTGTGGTCATTCATCCGAGCCTGCTCTCGCCTTTGTCAGTGCACAAAACCTCTTCTCCTCCCTATAAGTTATCGATCTTGTGTGGGGGTCATAGAATTCTACCTACTATTTCAAAGATTTAGAGCCCTGAAATCCGGTCTGTCGCTCTGCTCGAACCCGAGGCAAATCCAGGGTTTTGTCGTGTCTAGGGCTTGCGTCCCAATGCCATCTTCTGGCATGTGACAGAGGGGTTAGTTAGACACATTTTTGTTAATGGGGTCATTAGGATTTGAGCTAGGGATCAAGGTGAACACGCCTGGTCTTTAGCTCAAGGGCTGAAATTTAGAATTCTGAATTTCAGAATTCCCTATTGAATCCCCACTTGAGAAGCTTGTTTGGAGTTTTATTTAAATTGTTTTGGCCAAGCTTCCACAATCTTTATTGTTGCTTATTTATTATACTTCAATGTTTATATTTGGCCTAAGCCATGATTTTATATTTTTCATAATCTTTTGCCCCTTTTCTTCAATTTTACTTAAAGAGCTCAATTAGGGTTGATATTAGGGTTTCAACATTTTGCTCTTTTGAAAAACTCATTTGTTTTGAACATGATGCTTTTAAGTATAAACTTTGTGGATCCTTTATTCTTAAGTCAATTTGATGCTCATGCTTAATTTGGCTCACATGAAATGTTGGTCCATGGGTTAGCACTGATAGAACCTTGGGTGACGCTGGGGTGTCATAGCCTTCCCCCCTTAAAGGAATCTCGTCCCGAGATTCGGGTCAGAGTCCTCCCAGGGTGAAGCAAAGGGTGAGACTTACATGAAGTGGGTGCTTATTATTAGGGTAAACTGCTCTTCGAATGTCATTCTCTTTGCAACTTCAGAAGGAAGTCCTTTTTAAATTTTGTTTCATAATTACTTCATTCTGATTTAAGATTATATTTCTGAAATTTAGATTCGAAAGGCAGGAGGAGGGGCTGGGCATGATTATGTACCAATTTCCTTAGGTAGGCAATCGGGGAAGTTGGATCGCAAGAATTCCTCAGTCTCCCAAGTAGCCTCTTCCTCTGAGTGATTACTCCACTGGACCTTGTACATCTTGATCAATTTAGCCCAAGTTGATCTTTCCTTGCAAACCAGAATCTTGGAAGGGTACTCTTGGTACGATAGATCTAGCTCTATCTCCAATTTTGGCTCTGCTATGATCTCGGTCGGCAATCGAACACACTTCTTTAGCTGAGATACATGGAACACACTGTGAATGGCAGACATTTTTGGAGGTAACATCAATTTATATGCCACGGGTCCACAGGCTTCTATGATCTCATAAGGTCCAACGTAACGAGGGGCTAGCTTGCCTTTGATCCCAAACCTCTGCACTCCTTTGGTGGGTGATACCTTGAGATAAACGAAATCTCCCACCTCGAACTGGAGAGGTTTCCTTCTATTATCATGGTAACTCTTTTGCCTGGCCTGAGCAGCTTCTAAATTCTTCTTGATTAGTCTGACCTTCCTTTCGGTTTCAGTCACTAAGTCAGGTCCGAAAACTTCTCTTTCTCCAGGCTGAGACCAATTGAGTGGTGTTCTACACCTTCTTCCATAGAGAGCTTCGAAAGGTGCCATCCTTAGGCTGGATTGATAACTGTTGTTATAAGCAAACTCTGCCAAGGAGAGGTGCTTATCCCAGTTCTTGCCACAATCGATTGCACAAGCTCTCAGCATATCTTCCAAAATTTGATTCACCCTCTCGGTCTAACCATCAGTCTGTGGGTGGTAAGCTGAACTTCTGATTAGCTTGGTTCCCAAAGACTCCTGTAGTTGTTCCCAAAATCTAGCAACAAATTGGGCTCCTCGGTCAGAAACAATGGTCCGCGGCAATTCGTGCAAACACACGATCCGGTCAATGTACAACTCTGCATACTTTTGAGCCTTATCGATGGTGTGCACAGGGAGAAAATGTGCCACTTTCGTTAGTCGGTCCACAATAACCCAAATCGAATCATGATGACGAGAGGTGTTGCGCAGACCCACGATGAAATCCATGCTGATGTCATCCCATTTCCACGAAGGTATAGACAGGGGTTGCAAAGCTCCAGCTGATTTCAAGTGGCTGGCCTTTATCCTCTGATAGGTGTCACATTCCGATACATACTGGGCTATCTCCCTCTTCATTCTGGTCCACCAATACAAAGGCTTCAGATCATGGTACATTTTGGTGCTTCCCGGATGCATAGAGAATTTGGAGAGATGGGCCTCGTCCAAGATTTTCTTCTTGAGATCCTTGTTTTTAGGAATCACCAATATGCTTTTAAACCATAATACACCCTTTTCATCTTGGCGGAAACATTTATACTTCTCAACCTTCTGATGGAGATTCTCCTTGATAATCTGTACTCCCTTGTCACTGAGCTGGGCCATGATGATCTGGTCTTGCAAAGCTGGCTCAACGGAAAGGTGAGACAAATCACCAGAAGGAATCACTTCAATCTGCATCTTGCTCAACTCATCACACAAGGTGTTAATGCGAGAATCCATCAGAACACAATTGCATTGCAACTTCCGACTCAAGGCATTTGCTACCACATTGGCCTTTCCTGGGTGATAATGTACCTCCAGGTCATAATCCTTGATCAGCTCTAGCCATCTTCTCTGCCTCATGTTGAGATTAGCTTGAGTAAAGATATACTTAAGGCTCTTATGATTAGTGAAGATGTTGCAGTGGTTCCCATCAAATAGTGCCTCCACATTTTTAATGCATGAACCACTGCTGCCAACTCTAGGTCATGAGTGGGATAATTCTGCTCATGTGGCCTGAGTGCTCTTGAGGCGTAAGCATTGACTCGGTTGTCTTGCATCAAGACACAACCTAGTCCAGTGCCAGAGGCATCACAATACACATCAAATGGCTTGTTGCTGTCGGGTTGCGCTAACACCAGTGCTGTGGTCAGACGTTGCCTCAATGCATGGAAGGCATCTTCGCACTTCTGACCCCAAACAAACTTGGCTTCCTTCTTCAACAGCTCAGTTATGGGCTTCGCGATTCGAGAGAAATCCGGAATAAATCTTTGGTAATAACCTGCTAATCCCAGAAAGCTCCAAATCTGACGGACAGTCGTTGGTGGCTTCCAGTTCATCACCTCTTGCACCTTATCAGGGTCAATAGCTATTCCTGCCTGAGAGATAGTGTGACCCAATAATTTGATTTCCTTTAGCCAAAAATCACATTTTGACAACTTGGCATAAAGGTGGTGCTCTCGCAGACGTTGAAGCACTACATGCAAATGCCCTACATGTTCTTCTTCACTCTTCGAGTACACCAAGATATCATCGATGAAAACCACTATGAACTTGTCCAATTCAGGCATGAAAACAGAATTCATCAGATACATGAAATATGCTGGTGCATTAGTCAGCCCAAAAGACATCACCAAGAACTCATATAGCCCATATCTGGTCGAGAAAGCCGTCTTCGGAATATCGCTTGCTCGTATCTTGATCTGATGGTAGCCGGAGTGAAGGTCTATCTTGGAAAATACTTTGGCTCCGACCAACTAGTCAAAAAGAACATCAATACGGGGCAAAGGATACTTGTTTTTGATAGTCACTGCATTAAGAGGGCGGTAATCTATACACAGCCTCAAGCTTTCATCTTTCTTCTTCATAAACAGGGCTTGACATCCCCAAGGCGATGTACTTGGGCGAATAAATCCCTTATCCAGCAACTCCTGCAATTGCTTCTTCAATTCTGCCAACTCAGCGGGTGGCATCCGGTAAGGCCTCTTGGAAATTGGTGTTGTTCCCGGTTGCAACTCGATGGCGAATTCAATATCCCGATCTGGTGGCATTCCTGGCAATTCATCAGGGAAGACGTCTGCATACTCATAGACCATTGGAATCTTCTTCAGAGGTAACTCCGTCATAGAGAAAGCACATGACTGAGTAGAACTCTGACTGGGCAGAATTAAGGTGAAGTTCCCACAGAACGGGGAATTGATTTCCATGATGCGGCTGGCTACATCAAGCACTACTTAGTGCAGGGTCATCCAATTAGCTCCCAGAATAATGTCCACATTTTCCAAACCCAAAACAAGAAGGGTGGTTTTGACAATGTGGCTTCCCAGTTGAATAGGCACACTTTGGTTTAATTGATTAGTTGCAATTTTACCCCCAGGTGTGGCTATCATAAATGACCCTTTTGAGTGATAGAAAGGCAGTTGACATTTAGCACTGAACTTTTGGCTAATGAAACTATGAGATGCACTAGAATCAAACAGAATTAAAGCAGGTTGATTATAAACCAAAAAGATACCGGTCATGATGGGAGCTCCCTCAGGTACTTCCTCCAGAGTAGTGAAGTTGAGCTTCCCTTGCCTGACTTGTACCTTCTGCTTTCTTCCCTTGTCTTGATTTGGTGCTGGCATCTGCCTCTGCTGATTTCTTGGGCAATTCTTGGCATAGTGGCCCATATTGCCACAAGTGAAGCACTTGTTCCCATTGCCCTGGCGGAACTGCTACTGCTACGGAGGCTGATTGTTCCTTGGAGCAGGAGCTGGAAAATGAGTGGGTGTCGGCTGCTGCTGCTGAGGTGGCCTGATCACCCATCTACCTGCCTGCTGCTGGAATCCCCTGCTCTGATTGTGAGAAACAATCCTGAACCTCTGGGCCTGAGAAGATGGTGCTGCCATTGGTGCCTTCCTCTTCTTCTCCGCCCGGTGAGCTATAATGCAATCCTCCTGGGAGATGGCCAGGTTGTCCAACTCATTGAAGCTATCAGCCCGGACAGTGTTGAGTCATTCCCGCAGCTTGGTGTTGAGACCCCTGCGGAAGCGGTCTCTCTTCTTTTCATCAGAATTAGCATGGTAACCTGCATACTGGCACAGGTCGTTGAAGGCCTGAGCATACTGCAAGACCGTGCGGGTTCTTTGATTAAGTGCCAGAAATTCATTTAGCTTGCGATCAAGAATTCCGGCTGGAATGTGGTGCCCTCTGAAAGAAGTCTTGAATTCCTCCCAAGACACTTCACGATCAGCGGGGAGCATAGCACGGAAGTGGTCCCACCAAGTCCGAGCAGGGCCACAAAGCTGCTGCGCGGCGAAGCGAGCGTTGGCATCATCAGGGCAGTCTCTCGTGAGGAGGGGAAACTTGGACTCAACGACGCGGAGCCACACGTCGGCATCCAATGGATCCTCTGCCTTGGTGAACAAGGGTGGCTGCGTGCTCAGGAACTCCTAATAGGTTGCCGCTGCCGGAGGTCGCTGATGCTGGCCTCCACCATGCTGCTGAGGGTGGGGCTGGCGCTGTAAGAGCTGTCGCAGAATTTCATTCTGCTGGGCCATCAGCTCCTGCACTGTGGGAGCTGGAGGAGGTGGCGGGGGAACCTGCTCGTTCTGCCCGCGACGCTGCCTAGCTGCCATCTGAAAACAGAGATTGTCGCCATTGTTATCCCAACTCACAGTTTCGAACGACAAGCTATTATCTCATATGCAAGGAAAAATGCCATAATCATAATATTAGGTTCAAAATGAAAATAACATGGTTATAAAACATCCCACAGATTTCAAAGGTTCACAGGGTTACATCAATTAGGGGAAGGTACCCGTAAGCCTAGTTCAAAATCCTACATTAACTAAGCTCGCGTAGGTTTCTATCCGCCTAAAGCGTCAAAGTGACTGATCAACCTTGAGCGGTGGAAGCGACACTGGATGCGGGTGAAGGGGGCATCGCGGAGGTAGTCCCATTGGCACCAGGGGCTGGTCCTAACTCCTTGGGAGCCTCTTCTCCCTCGCTTCCGGCCTCATTGGCCTCCATCTCTAAGTGGTGCATGTCCAAGTGGTCATTGGCCTCTTCGAGTTCCCTCTGCACATCATGAAGCTGGTTCTCCAAGACAACGATAGTGTTGTCTCGGATCTCCACCTGCTGCTCCAAGGTGGTAATGCGCTGGCTCAGCCTTTCCACCTGCAGATCCTTCTCCACCAACTCAGAGGATAAGTCGAGCACAAAATCTTCTCGACTGTCGAGGGTGAGCTTGGTGGTTTGAGCGATGTTAGCTAGGTGTGCCATAGCGTCGCTCTGCAGGGCCTGAAGACAGTACAGCGCACTCATGCACTGAACAGTGACCCTCCCAACCAAGTCAGGATACATTGCCCACACATCCTTCACATGGCTCACGCGGTTACACCACATGGGGTCATCCTTCTTCTCAGCAGGGAAGAGTCCCAAGGGGTGCATCACCATCTCCAGGGGATGGTAGCCACAGAACATCGTCAGAGTCTTCATGGCTGCTGCTTCAGTGGTGTCATCCGTCCTGAATCCAACTGTCTCGGAGTCAAGAGAACGCCAACCCAACTGGAAGGGGATGAGCCTCCAAAGTCAGCCAGACTCGGCAACGAGGTACCCGATGCTCCTCATACAACTGCACCATGTACAAAGGGGGCGTAGGGTAACCGGCGGAGTTAAGTACTTCCCACAAGATGGAAGGAAAGCCATCGTGAGAAAGGAAGTCAGAGCTAAAACGAGTGTCTCCTCCACTGGTAGGGGCGGGTGAATTCATCTGCGGAAGGGTATCAAAGGTAAAGATTATGGTGGAAGGAAGAAAAAATAAAAGAGCCTGGGTGGGTTAAAAGGAAGCGGGTTAGCTCAAGTTTTAATTCCTTTTAGCTTTTATAATGCATGCATGCTGAAATCAACGTCTCCTCTCCGAATGCAATAGAAGGGGGGCTCCTAGGGCACCCTTCAAAAGTTAAGGATTGGCCCACAGGGCCTACTTACTTAGCCACCTATTTCTCCCACTATCATTAAGGCCTTTCGTCCTAGGTCTAGCGGTCTAGTCCTGACGATACGTAGCAGTTTCTAAGCAAGTTTTAGATTTTGAAAATTGGTATTCATGGTTTATTGTTCTTCTCTGTGGTGGAATTTGCTCTGATACTAGCTGTGGCAGAACCGCCCGAATTATTCCAGCTTAAGTGCCTAAGTCACGCCTCAGGGGCCGTAACACACTTAAATCGGAATAACACGTCAGTCTCTCAGATCGAGTCTGATTAAGCCACTTAACTAGGATCAAATTCCACAATCTCACTCGAAGGTGAGTCACAGAAGAAATACAATAAAGCAGGAAACCTCAAATTAAAGTATTGAATTACATAAATCAGAGTTTTTCAAGTTGCTGACAAGAGTTCATAAAATAAGATGCAACGGATAATCGATGTCGTCGGTAGCGAGGAAATGGGCAAGGCCTAGCCCACTACTCCTCGTGCTCCTCTCCTGACGGAGCAACATCCCACTCGACCGTCCAACCCAGTGGCAGGGTGGTAGGCCAAGTCACACCATCAACCATGTCCTGAAGCGTACCTACAAAAATTATGCCACAAGCAATGCTAAGTATACTAATACTCAGCTAGACTTACCCAATGTGAGGAATCTACTCCTCTACCTCTAGACCATGCAGCTGTTTGGCTGAGGGGTTTGGTTTGCCAAAAGCACTAGCTATTTCTAAAATCAATTCTTAGCTTTTCAAATTCTAGTATCATTGTCTTTAACTAAGTTTGCTCTATCTAAGCATACATGGTAACAAGCATTTAATGCAATCAACAAATTGTCTCATGTAACCTCATTTCACTTCTTACTCAATGTTGTACAAGGGGTCAAGCAGTCTCATTTGCTGCGAGAAGCAGATCATTCGAATCGAGTTTTATCCTTGCAAGGTAAACCTAAACACACGACATGTCAGGGTACTCCGACCCCACACATGTCAACCGTCCCCATTGATTCCCCGTTCGCGTCCAGGCCTCACCGCCTTGGCATACAATGCTTCACTAACCCCGGCTGCCGTCGTGTAATGACCGCATTTGTACCCACCATAGCTAGCATGGGAGACCCAGTCTCAGGACGCATGAGGGATAAAGTCCACGCCCGGTTTCACTCAGGTACT
This sequence comes from Zea mays, assembly GCF_902167145.1. Classification (NCBI taxonomy): domain Eukaryota; kingdom Viridiplantae; phylum Streptophyta; class Magnoliopsida; order Poales; family Poaceae; genus Zea; species Zea mays. Next base: position 146,901,411 of record NC_050097.1, read on the forward strand.
AGGTTTACCGGTTACCATATTTCCCGCCATGTGCTTAGTACGTTCAAACGCTTGACTAAGGTATCCACACATTAATCCTTAATTCCTTTTCCCCGTCTCATGGACAAGGCATCCTCCCTGGATCCAAGTCCACAGACTATCATAGATCCTGTTATCAAGATGAATACAGTCAATTCCTGACCTTGCGCGAGTGCTAGAAAAATCACTCGACTTCTACTGAGATCCTGATTAGCATAGCAGCTACTCGACCTAGTATACTGGTATCCACCTCAAAAAGGAATCCTAAGTTCATGCAACTAGAGGTTTCAAGCAACTCCTACACTTAAGTGCACATTACAATCATACAAGCATTAAGTTTAGTAAAGTAGCATATAATAATACGGTTATGCATAAAACTAGGGCTTGCCTCCAATAGCTGGGGCTGCAGGGAGATCCTCGATAGCAGCCTCGGGAGCTTGCTCCTGGTCCTCCTCGTGGACAGTTCCTTGCTCGGGGATGAGCACAGTTCCTTGCTCGGGGATGAGCACGTACTCTCCGTCAGCGAGATTATAATCTAATGAATGCAATGAGTAAGATACATGCATGATATGATATGTGCTTTAGCAATTAAACTTTGATGGCGAAAGATCCACTTAAATTTAGATAGGGTTAAATCTTGTTACAAAAGATTTTTGGTGGGATACTTAGTAATTTAGATCACACTTAGTTAAACTAAGTGGTAAGTTTATTTTGGTGTTCCACTGAATTCTTTTTAAAGTTTTAGTGAGAATTGTCAAGATTTCAAGTTAGACTTTTTGGAGCGAGGTTTATCTTTCCTTTCTTTCCCTTTATTCCCTTTATGTTTTTGGAGTGGATTTGAACTACAAGTTGTCTTAATAAATTTTCAAAAATTCTGTAAAAATTACAGTGGCTTATTACTAGTGTATAATTCTCTATCCTAAAAGTTGGGGCTTAAAACGTGAATAGTTCTCTCTGGACAAAATTATAAAATGTTAGGGCAGAAGGGGTGGTTTGAACTACAACTACCATTTAGTAGTAGGAAATTTTCTAATACTTATTTTTGCTGGCATTTTGGTGTAATAACCTGACTTGGCACAAATTTCTAGCCATTAATACTTACCAGTTATTTTATTATGATTTTCCCAAGTTTCTAGCCAGCCAAAGGGGTGCTTTCTACAACCACTATATTTGAAAAATATCAAACAACAGGTTTCTGTTCCTAGCTTCTATTTTGTGCAAGAGCAATCATTCTAAAGTTTGGCATCTTTTTACTTAAGGGAAGGGGTGGTAGGAATTATTTGGATTTAATGGTCTTTTTCATGAAGTATTGGTAATGGGCATTATTGTGCATCTTTCAAATGGGTTTGCATTTTTCTCTGGTGGCCTATCTCATTAGTGATCTAGCAAAATTTTATTTTCCCATTATTGCCTTATTTTGGGTTACTCATGATTTTTTGGGATATGACTCATTATCTCGTTCTATTTATTTACTCTACTTAAAATGATGGGCTAGGGTGTTTATTATTTTTGCAGTGGGGTTTTGGTGGTTACAAGTCCACTGAATTTTTAGTTAACAAATTTGGGTCTGGTTTTATAACTCCAATAATTGTTTTCTAGTTGGAATAATGCTAAATAAATCATTCCACTTTAATTCCATTCTGGACTAGTGGTATTTTTATTTTTGCTAGGTTCTTTGTTACTTAAGTAGGCTAGGAAAAATAATTTCATCCACTGGTCATTAATTTCTAATGCCATTCTGATTTTTCTAAGTTTTGGGCAAAATGGCCTTTAATAGATATCCCTACTAAATTTTTCAATACTGGGGTTCTCACTATTTTTAAACATTGTTTAAATAGGGTTTGAACATCTACAATTTTTCTTAAGTTCAGCACAGAAGCATAACTAATTTTCCTTAATTAAACAAGGTTTGGTCAGTTTATGTATTTAATTCTAAACTCTGAAATTTAGAACAGAAAGCATAGGGTTCAGTATTTTTAGTTGGTAGTCCATAATATTTAGAATCTAGCAAAATTGATTTGATAACTTTTGGTTAAGTATTTCGCAAGTTATGAATTTCCTAAGTTCTCTGTTCATTAAAAAGATTAAACAGAAATGATTAAATTGAAAACTACTTTGCAACGGGGTCCCTGGCGGGTGTTTTCAAGTTTCCTTACAGACTAGTCCTTAGGCTACTATTCAATTGAGTCGCTAACAATTCAGAAAACCCCCTAGGTTCTTCTAATCCTAACCCGAGGTCCTTCCCCCAAATCAAATAGTACCCGCGGCGAAAGAAAGGGCGGAGGGGCTTATCGGCGGCGAGACTGCTCCGGTGAGGTGGCCGAGGGTGAAGGGGAGGTCCTGAGGGTCACGGCGATGTGCGGGTCGCCGTCGGGGATGGTCGGAGTCGGCCGGTCCACGTGCGCAGGCGGGGGAGCTCGTCGGCGGCGAGGAGTCCGGCCTATCCAGGGCACAATTGACCAATCAAACGGGTCAGAGAGATTCACCAGGGATCAAGGAAGGTGTGTGCGCGAGGAATTGAAGAACGGCTCACCGGATTGCTCAGTCTACGCGCGCAGGCGGGCGGCCGAAGTCCGGCGAGGTCGATCTTGGCTTTCCGGTGAAGTTCCGCCGGGTCCGAGGGCTGGGAAAGCTTCACAAGCTAATGGCGAAGCTAACCGAGTGGCTAGCACGGCTTGGAAGCAACTGGGGTGGGCTGGCCACGGTGGCCGAGGCTCTGGTGGCAATGGCGGGCGGAAAAGAGTTAAGGACGGGCGTCTGGCCGGTGAAGGTGAGCATGGGGTGAGGTGAGGCGCGCCCGGGGAGGCTTTATATGCGCGGGCGGGCACGGACGAGGGCAAAGGCGCGCGACGGACTTGACTGGACGCTAGGGCGAGCGCGCGCGGGGGTTGGGCGAACGCCGGCATGCCGACCAGGGTCAAACACGTGTGCACGTTCGTTCTGCCCAAGTTCTGGCACGTGTGGTCATTCATCCGAGCCTGCTCTCTCCTTGGTCAGTGCACAAAACCTCTTCTCCTCCCAATAAGCTATCGATCTTGTGTGGGGGTCATAGGATTTTGCCTACTGGTTTCAGAGATTTGGAGCCCTGAAATCCGGTCTATCTCTCTGCTCGAACCCGAGGCAAATCTAGGGTTTTGTTGTGTCTAGGGCTCGTGTCCCAATGCCATCTTCTGGCATGTGACAGAGGGGTTAGTTAGACACGTTTTTGTTAATGGGGTCATTAGGATTTGAGCTAGGGATCAAGGTGAACACGCCTGGTCTTTAGCTCAAGGGCTGAAATTCAAAATTCTGAATTTCAAAATTCCCTATTGAATCCCCACTTGAGAAGCTTGTTTGGAGTTTTATTTAAATTGTTTTGGCCAAGCTTCCATAATCTTTATTGTTGCTTATTTAGTATACTTCAATGTTTATATTTGGCCTAAGCCATGATTTTATATTTTTCATAATCTTTTGCCCCTTTTCTTCAATTTTACTTAAAGATCTCAATTAGGGTTGATATTAGGGTTTCAACATTTTGCTCTTTTGAAAAACTCATTTGTTTTGAATATGATGCTTTTAAGTATAATATTTGTGGATCCTTTATTCTTAAGTCAGTTTGATGCTCATGCTTAATTTGGCTCACATGAAATGTTGGTCCATGGGTTAGCACTGATAGAACCCTGGGTGACACTGGGGTGTCACACATTTGGCCTTTAGCTTATCGAACATTTCTCTCAGGTCACGGATAAGGCCCTCGAACCATCGGGTCTTAACCACGATGTCATCAACGTAGACCTCCATAGTCTGACCAATCAGATCGCCAAATGATTTGATCATGCATCGCTAGTATGTGGTCCCTACGTTCTTCACACCGAACAACATTGTCACGTAGTAGTATTTGCCGAAAGGGGTGATGAAGGAAGTCATCAGTTGGTCGGATTCCTTCATCGTGATCTGGTGATAACCTTTGTAGGCATTGAGGAAGCTCAGGACCTCGCAATTAGATGTAGAATCAACCACCTAGTCGATGCGCGGGAGAGGGAAAGGATCCTTTGGGCATGTTTTGTCTAGTCCGGTGTAATCAACACACATTCTCCACTTTCCATTTTACTTTCGAACCAATAAAGGGTTGGACAGCCACTCGGGGTGGTTAATTTCGTGGATAAACCCGGTAATGAGGAGCTTGCTTTTCTATTCCCCGATGGCCTTTTGTTTTCTTCACCAAAGTGCGTAGCCGCTGTTTCACCGGGTTGGACCCAGGCTTAATTCATAGGGAATACTCAATAACTTCCCTCGGGATTCCCTTCATGTCGGACGGTTTCCAGGAAAAGATTTCCTTTTCTGCATGGAGGAAGCCGACGAGCACGCTTTCCTATTTTAGAGAAAGGCTGGAGCCGATGCGCACCGTCTTCCTGTCGGCACATTTGGGATCCAAAAGAATTTCTTTACATCATTTACTGGTTTGAAGGTCGTGTTCATCCTCTCCGCATCGGACAGTTGCTCGTTCACATCCAGTAGTATCCTAGAGAGTTCTTGCTTGGTTGCTGTCAGGTATGATAATTTGGGGTACCCAGATTACACCCCTAATGTGTGATTAAACCATAAGAACACAATCAAAGTACATTCCTTGAGGTCAAAGGATCAAGGGCCATGCCTCATCCAAAGTTTGCTGGGGGACAATCGCATTCAATGTGTATACCTAACCCACGCAGACATGCAGGCATACAGGAAACAAGACTGTAGTCTTGTCAAAGATTCACCAACTATGATTACGGGTGAGACCACTGTACATGCACACCGTCTACCAACTCCTGATGGGACGTGTAATACAATGGGGGCGCAGACCAGCCCTCGGGCACAAACTCCGTCTCGCCCGGAGTGGAACTCGCCCTCGGGACAAAACTCTGTCTCGCCCGAGTCCGGCCTCGGCTACCTGGTCCCCCACAAATCCCACAGCTGGCCACTCCTTCAACTATGGCGCACGTCTTCGAATCTCAGGACGGGTTCGGTCGCTACCTCGGGCGGATTTCCGCCTCGCTCGAGCCCGGCTTTGATCTCAATATCCATGACGGAGGATGCCCAACGTCGTTAGATACTGTGGAGCTGACGCACCCCTTAAGAAGCTTTTCCCCATACTTAGCACTATGTCAACCTCTACGGTATGGGCGACCCCTCGCAGGGGGGCTCAGGTACATGATGAGCCATTGGCCTTGGCTCTCAGCGGGAACCAAGCAGGCGCAAGTCAACTATAAGTACAAGACCATACCTCAGGCCATACCATCTATAGGGGCACGAGACACGTCCTCATAGTATGTAGCCAACTCCCGTCCACCAAGCACCTCTGCTTGGACCTATAAATAATATACCCTACTGGTTTAGGAGGGACAGGAGAACACTTCACGAGTTTTCTTCTCCAGTCGGTATTGGCACTTGCCTCAATCAACCCAGGGACTTGGGATCCTTCCCTCTTCCAATCAGCCTGTACTCCCTACTGCAAGCACTTATGTGCGAGTAATATAAGTGTCATCCCCCTCTACTGGAAGTAGGGCCTCTCATTGCCCGAACCAGGATAAAAGACTTATGTCATCTTGCATCACCATCTGGGTCTAGGGCACGCGACATTATTTCACTAGTTGGTTAGGTCCTCGGATCCAAACACCGACAGTTGGCGCGCCAAGCAGGGGCGGTCGCATGCAAAACACCCAATTCCCATCAGGACTCTAGATGGCTGGCTTTCACCACCCGTTGAGGCTCGGCATGGTGATCATGTTTGGGAGTCTAGGGTTCATGTCACTCGGGATCAAGTATGACATGGTGCTCCTCCCACCTGGTCCCTTAGCGAACACACAGGAACAACTAGACATTCATCCCTATCCTTCTCGTTGTAGGAGGCAGAGATGGGGCAACCGTAACCGTGCCACCCGTGACACCCCATGCCCTGATGAAGCTCATGGGCTGGCTGATGACGCAGACTCCCTTGCGAGGCATCATCAGCGAAACGCGCATCCCTAGCACCAACTTTATTGGAACCTCCTCCCACGGTGCGGAGAGCTTCGGTTCCACCAGCCCCTCACACCATGGGTAAGGACGAGCTAGCCTTGCCGGACCTCCCACCTATGGGTTGGGAGGAGCCGGCCACTCCATGGCAGGACATGTCACTTCTATCAAGGGCTGCTGGAGAACCGTCAGTGTTCAACCCTATCCCATTTCAGCCATGCTTCGACACCAGCTTGTACGATGGTCTTCCCTTCCCTTCAAGATGCCTTGAATCCGAGGAGGAAGATGGTTCGGGCCCTGGCCTGGACTTCTCCGAGCTTCGTGACACTAAGGCCATGCTGCAGTTCCTGTTCGCATGCGACAAACTTCTCTCCGATGGCTCGAATGACTACAACACCGACGAGGAGGGTTACGACCCCACTCGAGAGTGCTTCCACACAGGTCACGAGGATCACGACAAAAGGAACCAGCTCGGCATGCCTCGGGAGAATGACGTGCCACCCCACACACAGGGGAACCAGGAGAGCCAGGTGAGGCCCAGACTGATGAGGGGGAGTCACATGGCCCACCTTGCACAGCTCCGTGAGTTGCATGCCAAGCTCGAGAAGACCAACAATGACTGCAACAACTTCAGTAGGTTCTCAAGAGGGAAGCAGCCAACAAGGTTCTTGATGAGGATGCACGCGCCACGGCACTCGATGTTCATCGTCGTATCATGGAAGATGTCGAGACCAAAGCCCCTCTAGCCTTTCATAGGGCTAGTTAAAACCTTGCTACAGTAGTGATCTTGCTCCGCACCATGCCAGAGCCATCTACCACCGAGGGACGCCGAATCCATGGTGAAATTTGGGGGTTCTTGGAGTGTGATGCGGTCCAACAGGCCGAGAGCTCGGGCTCTCGGCTTTGGGAGCTTGCCTCGGAGCATCGAGTGGGACCCTCTTGCTTCGAGAGGGAGGCTTTGGTCCACCCCAAACCCACTAGAGAGAAAGGCCCCATGGTACAAGACCACATCCTCGACAACCGCTAGAACCGAGATCTTCACGACTGCCTCGGCTAACGAGTCCAACACCACAACCGATAACACACCACACACGGCTACAACCCTCGGTGGCGTGCTGCTACGACAGTGGGGAAGATTGAAGACCCTCTCCCGAGCCACCGGGTCCGCAGGTCTTCAGCCAAGCCATCCATAGGGCGCCGTTCTCTCCCAGGTTTTGAGCCTCGACTACTATCACCAAGTACTCAGGGGAGACCAAACTGGAACTATGGCTTGCTGATTACCAGCTGGCCTGTCAGCTTGGGGGAATGAGTGATGACAACCTCATCATTCGCAATATGCCCCTTTTCTTATCGAATTCTGTCAGAGCATGGCTGGAGCATCTCCCGCGTGCCTTGATACATGACTAGGGAGACCTGGTTAGGGTCTTTGGGGGAACTTCCAGGGCACATACGTGTGCCCAGCAAACTCTTGGGATTTTTGGAGTTGTCAACTGAACCAAGACGAGAGCATGTGTGAATACATTCGCTGGTTCTCCAAGCATCGCACCGAGCTCCCCAACATCACCGACTCTGACGTCATCGGAGCGTTCCATGCTGGTACCTCCTGTCGTGACCTGGTCAGCAAGATGAGTCACAAGACCCCCACCAAGGCAAGCGAGCTGATGGACATTTCCACCAAGTTTGCTTCAGGACAGGAGGCCATCGAGGCTAGCTTCCACAAGGATAAGGGCAACGGGAAGCGAAAGGACAAGAAGAACAAAGGCGTCCTCCCAACGCAACCCCAAGAAGAACAAGAAGAAGAAAGTGCAGCAGGGCCAGCACGAGGCCCTCGCCACAGATCTTGTTGCCGCAACAGAGCGACGAATTCCCCAGGTGCCCCAAGGGGGTCCCAGTGTCTTTGACAAGATGCTGAGGGAGTCCTGCCCTTAACATAAGGGACCTGTCAAGCACACCCTCAGCAAGTGCGACATGCTCAGGCGCTTGTACAAAAAGCCCGGTCCTTCAGCGGAAGAAGGCAAGAAGAAGGGCCCTGACGATAGGGAAGACGACAAGGGTGAAGAGTTCCCCGACGTTCACAACTGTTATATGATAATCAGGGACCTACTTTGAACCTTTCCTCAAGGCAACAGAAGTAGGAGCGCCAGGATGTTTTCTTAATCGAGGTAGCAGCACAGTTCTACCTTGACTGGTCTGACCGTGCCATCACCTTAGACAAAAATGACCACCCAGACTACGTCCCGATGCCCGAGAAGTACTCGCTCGTTGTCTACCCCATCATTGGCAACACTCGTATCACCAAGGTGATCATGGATGGAGGCAGCAGCCTCAACATCATCTATGCCGACATCCTGGATCTCATGGGGATAGGCCAGTCCCAGATCCAGGCTGGGGCCGTGCCGTTTCATGGCATCACCCCCGGCAGAAGAGACCACCCCCTTGGGCAGATCGATCTGCCCGTCTGCTTTGGGACCCCTACCAACTTCAGGAAGGAGGTCCTCACCTTTGAGCTGGTATCGTTCTGAGGCACCTACCACGCCGTGCTCGGGAGGCCGTGCTATGCTAAGTTCATGGCCATCCCGAACTATACCTATCTCAAACTAAAGATGCCTGGACCAGCAGGCGTCATCACCGTCGGCCCCATGTATCGCCGCGTCTATGAGTGCAACCTCGAGTGCGTTGAGTACACCAACGCACTCGTAGAGTCCGAAGCGCTGATTGTCAACTTGGAGAACCTTGTAGGGGAGGTTCCCGACCCTAAGAGGCATGTCGGTAGCTTCGAGCCGGTGGAAGCAACGAAGACCGTCCCTCTCGACCCCAGTAGGCTTCGAGCCGGCGGAAGCAACGAAGACCGTCCCTCTCGACCCCAGTAGCTCCGGTGAGATGACGTTGCGGATTAGCTCCCAACTCGAGCCCAAATAGGAAGAGGTGATCGTCGACTTCCTCCGCGCAAATGCTGAGATATTTGCATGGAGTCCCTCGGACATGCCGAGCATATCGAGGTAGGTCGCCTAGCACTCCTTGGACATCTGCACTAGCTCCAGACCGATGAGGCAGCACCTGCACCGATTCGATGAAGAAAAGCATAGGGTCATCGCGGGGGAGGTACACAAGCTCTTAGTGGTTGGATTCAACAAGGAGGTTTTCCATCCCGAGTGGTTAGCCAATCCCATATTAGTCAGGAAAAAGGGGAAATGGAGGATGTGTGTAGGTTACACTGGTTTAAATAAAGCATGTCCAAAGGTTCCCTACCTCTTGCCTCGGATTGATCAAATCGTTGACTCCACTACGGGATGTGAAACTCTATCCTTCCTTGATGCTTACTCCGGTTATCAGCAAATCTAGATGAAAGAGTATGACTAGCTCGCGACCTCTTTCATCACCCCACATGGTATGTATTGTTAGAATACCATGCCCTTCGGGTTACAGAATGCCGACACCACATATCAATGTTGCATGAACCATATGTTCGGCAATCACATTGGAGCAATGGTCGAAGCCTACGTCGACAACATTGTAGTCGAGACAAGAAAGGCTTGCGGCCTCGTCTCCGATCTTAAAACAGCCTTCGCTTGCCTGCGGGCCAAAAGTGTCAGGCTCAACCCCGAGAAATGTGTCTTCGGTGTCCCCCAAGGCATGCTTCTAGGGTTCATCGTATCAGAACGCAGCATCAAAGCTAACCCAGAAAATGTATCGACAATCACCAACATGGGACCAATAAGGGACGTCAAGGGAGTACAATGGGTCATGGGATGCCTTGCGGCCCTGAGCTGCTTCATCTCGCGCCTTAGCGAGAAGGGCCTGCCCTTGTACCAGCTCTTATGGAAGACCTCACCAACACACCTATCTTGCCACCCGCCGAAGGGGAACCCCTCTTGTTCTACGTCGCCGCAACCACCTAGGTGGTCAGCACTGCGGTTGTAGTCGAAAGGCGAGAGAAGGGACTGTTGGGTCTATGCTTCGTCGCCGAAGGTCTTCAAGGGAGAAGCGGCTTTATAATGTGTGAGCAGGTATCTTCGGACTTGTATCAGAAAGGGAGAAGCTCAAAAGATACAAAGGTTGACACAGCGCCGAAGCTGTGAAGCAGGAAAGCTTCGGCATGTTCGCAGAAAAGGGAACCGACTTAAAGATGAAAAGGCCATTTAGACCTCGATAGAGTGCTATAGAATTATCACCAAATGTAAAGGGCATGTATGTAATTTTGTATGGGTTGTACCCCGTGCCTATAAATAGGTGAACAGTACCCCCGTACTGTTCACGTTGACTTGGCATTTGCTTCTGCGTCACACTTGTACTTTCATCTCCTTCCAAGCCGAAGGTACATTTATAATTCGATATTGTCTCTATTTCTCTATGATGATATAATAAAGTTAAATGTATGATGTTATATGATTATTCATACCATCTTTTATGTTTCATATGCTTCGTCTTTCATTAACGTATACTGTGATCATGAAGGTTCGTCCTTCATGACCTTCGTCCGAAGATCGTTATATCCTAAGGGAAATAATGCTTCAAAGGACGAAGGACTTTATCGTTTAACATTCTCTGTGTTGCCTTGTTCTTAACTCATAGCATTTGAGAACAAGTCCCCAACATTGGCGCCCACCTCCGGTGAACTCACTTCCACTTTTTGAGCTGATGGCTTCGTTCAACGACCAAGCTGGAGCTGCTTCGGACCCGAAGCTGGTGCTCCCGATCACAGGTGGCTCGTCCTCAGAGCCAGCTAACAAGAAACAGAAGAAGGAAGCACAGAGAAGGGTACAGCATGTTGGGGTGCAAGGACCCTTCATCAAGTCAAGATGGTCTCACATTCCTATTACCTTCTCCCAAGAGGACCTTCAGCTCAAAGATTACCCACACAACGATGCCATGGTTATCTCTTGTGTTATCAAAGGATTTCTGGTCCACAATGTCTTGGTTGACACAGGCAGTGCAGCTGACATCATATTTGCTAAGGCCTTCAGACAAATGCAAGAGCCAGAAGATAAGATTCATGATGCTACACATCCTCTCTGTGGCTTCGGAGGAAGACAGATTGTAGCATTGGGCAAGATCACCATGTCAGTGACCTTTGGGTTCATCAACAACACTAGAACTGAGCAAGTTGTGTTTGAAAATTGTCGACATGGAATACCCTTACAATGCAATTATTGGTCGTGGTACTCTCAATGCCTTCGAAGCAATCCTTCATCCTGCTTATCTTTGCATGAAGATACCTTCGGATCAGGGACCCATCGCTATCCATGGAAGTCAGGAAGCTGCAAGAAGGGCCGAAGGTAATTGGACTGACTCAAAAGCAATCCATAACATCGATGGAGCTGAAGCTTGTGAACAGTACAAATTCAGAAGGGAGAAAGCAGCTTCAGCAGATCAGCCGAAGCCTATGCTCTTATGTGAGGACATAGCAGAGCAGAAGGTGCTGTTAGGCTCTCAGTTATCCGAAGAGCAGGAGAAAACCTTGATAAAGTTTTTGTTCAATAACAAGGATGTTTTTGCATGGTCAGCCAATGATCTCTGCGGAGTTAATAGAGATGTTATCGAGCACTCACTCAATGTCGATCCATCCTTCAGACCCAGAAAGCAAAGGCTTCGGAAAATGTCAGATGATAAGGCCGAAGGTGCTCGCAACGAAGTCAAAAGACTCCTCAGTGCAGGAGTTATCAGAGAAGTGAAGTACCCAGAATGGCTGGCTAACACTGTTATGGTAAAAAAGGCCAATGGCAAGTGGCGAATGTGCATCGATTTTACAGATCTTAACAAGGCTTGTCCGAAGGATGAATTCCCACTACCAAGGATAGACTCTTTAGTTGATGCAGCAGCTTCGTCAGAGCTCATGAGTCTGTTAGACTGCTATTCAGGCTATCACCAAATTTGGATGAAGAAGGAAGATGAGCCGAAGACTAGCTTCATAACTCCAAGTGGCACATATTGCTATCTTCGGATGCCTGAGGGGCTCAAAAACGCTGGAGGAAGTTTCAGCCGAATGACTGCGAAGGTTCTCCAATCTCAAATAGGCAGAAATGTGCTAACTTATGTTGATGACATCATTGTCAAAAGTACGAAGCAGGAGAATCATATTGCTGATCTGCAGGAGACCTTCGCCAGTTTCAGGCAAGCTGGCTTAAAGTTAAATCCAGAAAAATGTGTCTTCGGAGTAAAGAAGGGGAAATTTCTTGGATGCTTGGTTTCAACAAAGGGGATTGAAGCTAATCCAAGTAAAATTGAAGCTATACTTCGGATGGAGCCACCAACTACAAAGAAGGGGGCTCAAAGATTGACAGGAAGATTGGCATCTCTCAATAGATTCATATCCAGATCAGCAAAGAGAAACTTACCATTCTTCGAAGTGCTGAAGTCAGCCGAAGTCTTTCAATGGGGACCAATCCAACAGAAGGCCTTTGAAGAGTTAAAACAGTATTTAATAGATCTAACAACATTGACTCCACCAATGTCAGGGGCTCCTTTGTTGTTATATGTGGCAGCTTCGCACTCAGCGGTAAGTGCAGCGCTTGTCCAGGAGAAGCTTGATGGTCAAGTCAAGAGGCAGGCCCCAATATATTTTGTATCCGAGGTTCTTAGTTTGTCAAAGAAAAATTATACAGAGCTGGAGAAGGTATTGTATGCTGTCTTGATGGCCTCCAGGAAGCTTCGGCACTATTTCCAAGCTTACAACATAATTGTTCCTTCATCACAACCTCTGAAGGATATTATGAGGAATCGAGAAGCTACTGGAAGGATTGGAAAATGGGCTGCAGAGCTCAATGAATTTTGTATTGAATATGTTCATAGATCTTCGATTCAGTCACAGGCGCTGGCAGACTTTATTGCTGATTGGACGCCAGGGGCTCAGGAGGAGGAAACGAATAAAGATAATGAAGCTTGGACAGTGTTTTGTGATGGATCTTGGGGAACCTTCGGAGCAGGAGCGGCTGCTATGTTGGTTTCACCTTCCAAAGTCAAAATTTGTTATGCGGCAAAGCTTGATTTTAATTGCACAAATAACATTGCTGAGTACGAAGCATTGGTTCTAGGTCTTCGGAAGTTAAAAGCAATGGGAATCAGAAGGGCCATACTTAAAACTGATTCCCAGGTTGTTTCGGGTCATATTGACAAAAATTGTAAGGCTAAGGATCCGAAGCTTGAAAAATATCTGGATATGGTTCGAAGAGTCGAAGCTTCCTTCGAAGGGTTTTCTGTCAAAAATATCCCTAGAGGACAAAATGAACATGCTGATTTGCTAGCTAAGTCAGCAGCACAGGGGCTGCCCTTACCTTCGGATGTGTTCTTCGAAACAATAAAAGCACCTTCGGTGGAACTTCTTGAAAGAGCAGTCCTTAACATATCTCCTGTTTTTAGCGAAGATTGGAGAACCGAGATCATCTCTTACCTTCAGGGTAAATTCCTTTCAGATGATGAAGCTTATAACAAGAGGATAGAGGCAAGAGCTCGTCCATATGTCATGATAGAAGGGGAGTTGTACAAACATGGAGTTTGTGCTCCGCTGCTCAAATGTTTATCCAGAACCGAAGGTATAGAGTTAATGAAAGAAATACATGCAGGCCTGTGTGGATCTCACATCGGATCTAGGCCGTTACTTGGAAAAGTTTTCCGTCAAGGGTTTTACTGGCCGAAGGCAGCTTCGGATGCAGCAGAATTGGTTCAAAAGTGCGAAGGTTGTCAGAAATGTGCAAGAGATCAAAAACAACCTTCGTCCTTAACACAGCTCATACAACCCACTTGGCCATTGCAAAGGTGGGGCCTTGACTTGTTAGGTCCGTTACCACCGGCCCAAGGGAACCTGAGGTATGTTGTAGTAGCTGTGGAGTATTTTTCTAAATGGATTGAGGCGAAGCCTTTAGCCACAATAACTTCGGCTACTGTCCAAAAGTTTTTCTGGCAAAATATTGTTTGTCGTTTCGGGGTGCCAAAGGCTATCACTGTGGACAATGGAACACAGTTTGACTCCGAAGCTTTCAGGGATTTCTGTGACCAAATTGGTACGAAGATCCATTTTGCATCAGTTAGGCACCCGGAGTCAAATGGACTCATTGAAAGAGCCAACGGCATTATAATGACAGGAATAATGAAGTTAATCTTCAATCAACCCAGAGGAAAATGGCCAGATCAGTTAATCAAAGTGGTGTGGAGCCACAACACGACAACATCAAGGTCTACAGGCTTCACTCCATTCAAGTTGTTATTCGGTGACGAAGCAATAACTCCAGAGGAAGCTAAAACCGGATCAATAAGGATAGTAGCTTCGGCAGAATCAGATTCCGAAGCTGCTTATTCTATAGAAAAAGATGCTTTAGAAGGGATCAGACTGCAAGCCGTGGAGAATATCAATAAATATCAAGCTGAAACAGTCAAATGGCGGGATAGAAAGGTTCGGCTAAAAAATATTGAGCCAGGGCACTTGGTGCTTCGGAGGGTGGCCAACCCGGAAACAGTGGGCAAATTGCAGTTGAAATGGGACGGGCCTTTCTTAGTAGCATCTTCGTCAAGACCCGGTTCATACAGACTGAAAGATATGAATGGCAATGACATTCCTAGGTCTTGGAATGCGGATGAGCTTCGGCGATATTATGTATAATTCGATGTAATTTTTCACATTTTTATTTTTTTTCTTTCATGGCACCCTTTTCCTTTCCAAAGGGGGAGAAAGGTTTTTAATGGGGCCAGCATATGTAATTTCCTTTTTTAGTCTTATAAGAGCAAAATCCCCCAAAGAATGTAAATGTAAAAGCTGAGAGCGCACCATCGAGTGCCGAAAAGTAAAAACGAAGAAGCTCCAAAGACGTTCCTAAGGGAATGCAGAGCTTATACCGCCTAAGTAAAAGGCGAAGAAGCTCCAAAGACGTTCCTAAGGGAATGCAGAGCTTATACCGCCTAAGTAAAAGGCGAAGAAGCTCCAAAGACGTTCCTAAGGGAATGCAGAGCTTACAGCGAAAAGTCAACGCTGATTCCGCCAAAAGTAAAGGCGAAGAAGCTCCAAAGTCGTTCCTAAGGGAATGCAGAGCTGAGGTGTGATTGTTTTTAAGAAAATAATGGCTATGAATATAGCTTCGGATACGTGTTTGGCCATTCATTTGCACAACACATTACATCATAGCATTTGCATTCATAAACATTCATCTAGGCATATGTAGGATAATCATCTTCATCGCATAAAATGATTGCTTCGGCAAGAAGAGAAAAAAGAAAGGGAAAAAGAGCTTCGTGCACAAAAAAGAGGGGAAACTGTTGTTTTTATGAATGAGAGCTTCGGAAAAAAGGAAAATGTTGTTTTCTATGCTTCGTTGCGTACGAAAAGAAGGGAAGGTGTTTTTTTTTCGCCTTCGGCTCAAAAAAGGAAATTTCGTCCACATCAAAGCATTTCTCATACATCAGTGAAAGGTTAAGGATATATTACAAGGTATGAACAGTATACATGGAAGTTTTGTTTACATTTACAAAAGTTATCTCAAAAGTTTTTCAAGTACTGTCTGCAGTCTACTATCTAAATCTCCAAGGAGCTTCGGCTTCGGCGTCATTTTTGATCATCAGCTTCGGCTTCGTCATCCTACATGAATAAGGTCATTGGAAGTCAGAATCAAGTTTACAGGAAAAGGTAAGCACAAGGTATGATTTCTTACTGGATCAAGGTGGCTACGAGCTTCGTCTCCAGCTTTCTCTCGACCACCTTTTGTCCATATCATTTTTACAAATCGATTCGAGATGCTTCGGGCGAGATCAGGGATGTCATCCAGGATTGATGGTGACAAAGTAAAATTTGGCCTATTGACAATTTTCCCATGATCACAGCCAGCCTTCATGAAGGCTGCAGCAGTCCCTCGAGAAGCCACCCAGGCACAGAAGTCACCATGCCCAGCTATGACTTTGTCGAGCTCGTCAATCTCCCCCTCAATGTGTTCGAAGGTTTTTGGTAGATCTTCAGCTGAGGGGGTAAATTTTTCGCTGCTAGCTCCAACCGAGTAAAAAATCTTTCTTAATCGTTGAATGCACTTGTTGCTAAATTCCAGGCATTTTTCTTGAAGATTTGTCAGTAGTTTTCTCAAATCCGAATTTTGCTGAGCTTCGGCTTCAAGTTTTGCATTGAGATCTTGTTTTTCTCGTTCGAACTGCTCAGACTGGCGGAGAAGCTTCGAGTTTAGTTCTGATATTTTTGCTTCAGCTTCCGCCAGTAAGCCTTCGGCTGCCTGGAGCTCAAAGTTCTTTTTCTCAAAAGCATCTGATTGCTCCTTTATTTTGTTTTCCAAATTTCCGATTATAATTTCATGCTTTTTATCTTCAAGATCTTGCTGCATTTGCAAGGCTTTGCTCAATAACATACTCTACACAAACACAACCTTCGTCAGACATGTTTTTATTAGAAGCAATAAAGGTTAAGGGACAAGTCATTCACCTTGAAGTTGGAGTAAAATAAACTACCAACGACATGTTGTCGTCGGTAGCGGCTGATGTCTGTTTCTAGCTTCGGGAATCCAATACTCTTGGACAGAGTACTGATAACTTTGGCCCCTGTTTGGTCCCGAATACACTCTAATTTCTCGTCATCAACGCCTCCGAAGAGGAGTGCCCCAGGTTTGTATCCACAGGATTGGGCATACTCTTTAAGCTCTTCTATTTCAGCTTTTGTTAGATGCTCTCCAACTAAGTTTTGGAACGCGAAGGCTTCGTTTTCTGAAGCTTCATCAGCAATTTCTTTTCCTTTCTTTGATGCTGCGGTCACAATCTCTTCGGCAACAGTGGCAGCTTCTTCTGCAGCCATGTCTAGCAGCATTTGGTCAATATGTTCAATTGTGCTCTCTAAATTCAAATCTTCAGCTGAGGCAACTTCGGCGGTTGCGGCCTCCGAAGGTGCAATTTCAATATCTGCCCCCTCTGCAGCTGCTCGTGTTTTTTGGGCCGAAGCTCTTGGCGGTGTTTTGTCAATTACCTCTGTTACGGTAATGATTCTTTGTTTCTTTGCCTTGATTATTTTCCTCGATTTCTCGGGCTCCTTGTCCTTCTGAAAAAACTTTGTCAGTTGAGGATCCAGTGGACTTAGCTTCGCAGGTAAGGATTCAGTCATTACCTTCAGAATTTCCTCAACAACAGCAGCAGAAGGTGATGCGGGAGTTTCTTCTGCTTCGGATATTTGTTGCTTCGGAGAAGAAGTTTTCCTTTTCTTCGGTATTTTCTTCTTTATTGGCTCTTTTTCACCTTCATCTAGGGCTTCAGTTCCCCGTTTCCTTTTTTGGCCTCCGGCACCTTTGTTCAGATTTTCGTAGTCTGGGTATTCGAAACCCAAGGCGTCCAACACCCGATTCAGTCTTCGTTTTGGACGGGTGCCGAAGGCTGCGGTCATCAATTGATCTTCTTTTTTGGAATAATTACCAAGTATCTCGTTGCACATCACTTCAATCGTATCCAGCCACTCTTGGCAAGGAGTTTTAAAGTATTTCTTAAATTTGAAGTAGTAAGGCAAGCGTACAAGTTCACCTTTTTTCTTCTCCCCCTACAGCTTCGGCATTTCCCACTCTTTTACACTAGGGAAAACCTTGAAAGCCAAGAATTCCTGGACCAGGTCCCTTGTACTGATATTCTCTGCAATTATTTTGAATTCATACATTGCTTTTTGAGTCGGACCCTCTGGTAACATGTGGCACTGGGGGCGGGTTTCTCCGAAGGTCAGTTCAAGTGGACTCTGCACAAGCTTTTCCTTATCGTCATCAACCTTGACGTAGAACCATTCCGATTTCCACCCTGCTGCCCATTTGCTTCGGTAGCTGATCACAGGATACTTCGTAGTTTTCCGATAAGCAAAATTATAGCAACCAAAATTCTCATGTAATCCATCTTTTCTAGCCTTTGTCTGATAGTGCAATTCGTGAACCCGGCAAAAGCTGTCCGCAAACGGTTCCACCGCCTGGCTTCGGAGTGCCCAGATATAAACATTAAGCCTAACGATAGCGTTGGGGGTTGGCTGGTGAAAATAGATTCCAAAATTCTTTAATATCTCTGCAATAATCCCATGAAGGGGGAATCTTAATCCAGCCTTTAGGAAGCTCTTAAAAATAACAATTTCATCTTTTTCCGGCTTTGGGGTAGTCTCTTCTCCCCCGAAGCGTAATAGCTTCTTTTGATTTTCAGTAAAATAGCCTGACTTTACCATCTTGGACAAATCAGCCTTCGAAACAGTAGATTTCCCGAAGTCCAAATGGCTGGGTTTGCTTGGCGTAGCAAGGTGATAATCATCTTCGGGGTCAGTTTCCTCAGCATCTTCTCCTTCTGCTTCAGCGATTGTTTGTTCTACATCATCAATAGGAGCCTTTTCCGAAGTCACTAGCCCGGATCGTTGCATGGCTTCGGAGATAGGGACAGTCTCCGAAGCTTCAGTTTCGTCCCCCTCACGTTCAACCCTAGCGGTAGAACGGACTCTGGCCATTTAACTATGAACTTGTGAAACTTTAATACTTTTTTCTCCGAAGCAGGCTTCAAGATGGAGCTTCGTTCAATTCTGACAAACAAGCTTCGGCGATGGTTAAAAATTTTGGCAGCAAAACAGTGCAAATAGCAGTAAATGCTGTGGTAACTTCACACCTACTCGTCTGTTTATATAGTGCCGCAGGTAAGAAGGCGAAGCGCCAGAAGTTTTACACCAGGCGGACACCCGCTCGCACTCGCTGAACGGTGGACCACAGAGACCGAACAGTAACTCTGCAAGGTGGGGCCGCTACGCGCAGGGAGAGTAAATCGTTTCTCGGCAACGAGCTCAGGGAAGGTGTTTTTTGGACCTTCGGCTCCCCGAAGCTTAAGAGACTTTTTTCACGGATCAAGCTCGTTACGAAAAACGATCTAGCACCGCGAAAGGGGCTACTGTTGGGTCTATGCTTCGTCGCTGAAGGTCTTCAAGGGAGAAGCGGCTTTATAATGTGTGAGCAGGTATCTTCGGACTTGTATCAGAAAGGGAGAAGCTCAAAAGATACAAAGGTTGACACAGCGCCGAAGCTGTGAAGCATGAAAGCTTTGGCATGTTCGCAGAAAAGGGAACCGACTTAAAGATGAAAAGGCCATTTAGACCTCGATAGAGTGCTATAGAATTATCACCAAATGTAAAGGGCATGTATGTAATTTTGTATGGGTTGTACCCCGTGCCTATAAATAGGTGAACAGTACCCCCGTACTGTTCACGTTGACTTGGCATTTGCTTCTGCGTCACACTTGTACTTTCATCTCCTTCCAAGACGAAGGTACATTTATAATTCGATATTGTCTCTATTTCTCTATGATGATATAATAAAGTTAAATGTATGATGTTATATGATTATTCATACCATCTTTTATGTTTCATATGCTTCGTCTTTCATTAACGTATACTGTGATCATGAAGGTTCGTCCTTCATGACCTTCGTCCGAAGATCGTTATATCCTAAGGGAAATAATGCTTCAAAGGACGAAGGACTTTATCGTTTAACATTCTCTGTGTTGCCTTGTTCTTAACTCATAGCATTTGAGAACAAGTCCCCAACAGGGACATACCTTGCTTATTCAGAGGCTGGTGTATTTCATTAGAGAGGTATTAACCGAGACAAAGATTCGCTACCCACAAGTCCAGAAACTGCTATACGCAGTAGTCCTAACTTTGCACAAACTGTGACATTACTTTGAGTCCCACCCAATGACAGTGGTGTCATCCTTCCCTCTGGGGGAGATCGTTCAAAACAGGGAGGCCTCAGGCCGGGTAGCCAAATGGGCAGTCGAACACATGGGAGAAACACTCTCGTTCTCCCCCAGAAAGGCTATCAAGTCTTAGATCCTGGCCGACTTCCTGGATGAATGGACAAACACCGTGCTGCCAACGGCTCCCATACGGGTCGAGTTGTGGACCTTCTACTTCGATGGATCGCTGATGAAAATGGGAGTAGGCATAGGTATACTCTTCATCTTGCCCCTTGGAGTACACCTGCGCTACATCCTACGGCTCCACTTCGTTGTATCCAACAACGTGACCCAGTACGAAGCCCTGGTCAATGGCCTGCGCATCGCCATAGAGCTCAGTGTCAGGCGCCTCGATGTCTAAGGGGACTCCCAACTCGTCATTGACCAGGTCATAAAGAACTTGAGCTGCCATAATGCAAGAATGGAATCCAATTGCGAAGAGGTTTGGTGCCTGGAAGACAAGTTCTTTGGTCTAGAACTTAACCACATCGCGTGACGCTATAACGAGGTTGCTGACAAACTAGCAATGATAGCCTCAGTACAAACCACGGTTCCCCTGAACATCTTTTCCAGGGATGTCTACAAACCCACAGTTGTAAAGGCATCCGAACCTGCCCCCGACACCAATACACCCCCCAGCCAGCGAGCCCAAAGCCATGCAGATCGACAGAGAACTGGGTGGGACCACTCTAGCCTCAGGCTGACGAACCCCATACCTAGAGTTTCTCCTCCGAGGAGAACTCCCTCTCGATAAGACAAAGGCCAGATGCCTCGTTCGGCAGGCAAAGACTTTCGTACTGCTCAGAGAAGAAAAGGAGTTGTACCGACGCAGCCCCTCGGGAATTCTCTAGTGATGCATCCCCATCAGCCAAGGACAAGAATTACTATGCGAAATCCACTAGGGGGCTTGCGAGCACCACATAGCACCCTGAACACTCGTTGGAAACGCCTTTAGGCAAGGGTTCTACTAGCCAACTGCGGTTGCCGATGCCACTAGGATTGTGTCGTCCTGCCAAGGATGCCAGTTCTACGCGAAGCATATGCACATGCCAGCTTAGGCCCTATAGACAATCCCGATCACTTGGCCCTTCGCCGTATGGGGGTTAGACCTCGTCGGTCCTATGCAAAAGGTGCCCGAGGGCTTCACACACCTGTTGGTTGCCATCGATAAATTCTCCGAGTGGATCGAGGTCCGACCTCTCGCCAGCATCAAATCCGACCAAGCGATAGCATTCTTCATGGAGTTTATTCATCGCTTCGGGATCCCCAACTCCATCACCATGGACAACGACACGTAGTTCATAGGAAAGAAATTCCTTAGTTTCTGTACCGACCACTACATCTATGTGGACTAGTCATTCATGGCTCATCCAAGGACAAATGGGCAAGTAGAACGTGCCAACGACATGATCTTACAAGGCCTTAACCAAGGATCTTCAACGAACTGAACAAGTTTGACAGACGATGGCTTACCGAACTCTCCTCGATGATTTGGAGTTTAAGGACAACCCCGAGCCGGGCCATGAGGTTCACACCGTTCTTTCGAGTCTATGGGGCTGAGGCCATCTTGCCCACGGACTGGAACACGGCCCTCAAGGCTACGGGCATATAGCGAAAGCAACAACCAAGTCAACCATGAAGATTTGCTCGACCAGCTAGAAGAGGCTTAGGGTGTAGCACTCCTTCACTCGGCTAGGTACCAGCAGTCGCTCCAACACTACCACGCGAGGCATGTCCGACCTCGAGGTTTCCAGAAGGGAGACATGGTGCTTCGGTTACGACAAGACAGCCGAGGGCGCCTGAAGCTCACCCCTCCCTAGGAAGGACCCTTTATCGTCTCCAAGGTGCTGAAACCAGGATGTACAAACTCTACAACAAGCAAGGAGAGGTCTATGAAAACGCCTGCAACATCGAACAACTATGTCACTTATACCCTTAGATTTCCAGGCTCATTTGTATTCAAACTTTCATGAATAAAAAAGTCTAACCTTCAAGTGAGTCTTTGCCCTATCTTTACCATATCGAACCTCCTTCGGTGGCTAGAAGGGGGTGTCATTTTTTCTCAAGGTTTTTTCTTTGAACAACGAGTTTTGTCCCCTCGCCCTAGTCATAAAACGGAATCCTAGGGAACAAGAGACATCCCGATTAGAAAGGATGGCCGAGCTACGGGAACACCTATGCCTCCGGGACACGGTTTCCCTACTCACTATCATCCTCCTAAGAGGTAACTCACGTTCCAAAGGGAACTCTGCAGAAAGGCATGACGATGAGCACAAAACAAGGGGAAAAATAACACGGCAAATCATCAAGATTCAAAACAAGTCTTAAATGCAGTTTATACAGACAACTTAAATGTTATTAAAAACCCCGCAGGGCAAAAATAGTTTATGCAACTGAGGGCGGGGAGGCATCACCCTCGACGTCGTCCTCAGGCACCGCAGTGGATTAGGACCCAACACCAGGAGGCGACATTTGCGGAACCACCTCCTCCTTGAAGTGGTGCTCTAGCATCGAGCCCAGCCCCTTGACAACATCGGTGAGCCGTTGCACCTCTGCCTCAGCGAGGTCATCCTCGTCCGACAGAATATAGCCTTCGCACACCCGCTAGAGATTGATATCACGTAGTGTGAGGCGACTATGGCCAGCACCCACTTCACCCCAAGGTGGATGGATTCATGGAGTTCGCTTTGCACGTAGCCACTCAAAGCTTGCATGCGGCTCTGTGAGGACTCACCCGAGGGGACGCCCTCGACTCCGAGGCCTCGACCGAAGTCTGCCACCGTGTTAGATAGATCCTTAAGCTCGGCGATCTTCTAGACCACGGCCTAGGAGAGCGTTCAAGAGTTCTCGATGGAAATGTCCAAATCCCGCCGGAATTCTGGAAGATACTCGAGACATTGAGCCATGGTTGGAGATAACCAAATGGATAAAGTAGAGGTAAATGCGCGTACCTCCCATTTGAGTCCTCAGGCCTTAGACCGCTCGCCCTCCAGATCCTTCGCGAGGGAGTCGGCTCGGGAGGAAGCCTCGGAGGCTTGGCGTAGAGACTCATCTCGCTCGCCGGTCATCATCTGAAGGCTTTCCTTTAGGAGCCGCACCTCCTCCTCCAGTGGTGCCACCTTTCCACGCGCAGCCATGACCTCATCCTTCAGCTCTGCGCACAGCGATGTCAGGTGCACATCCTCATCACTCTTCTGGGCTAGTTGCTTGTTTAAATGATACATCAAGCCCTGTTGGCGCTGCAGCATGACCCAGACAACGCGCTCACGACAGATGAAGATGGACTTGGATGCGGACTTTGCGATAAGCCCCTAAGAAGAAAAAACAATATCATCACATGAACTCGTAAAAAGGGATATCTCACGTAGAGAAGGTACGATTCTCTTACCCGGGCCATGATCCAAAATTCGGACTACATTTCCTTCTCATCCACGTTGTCGAGGATGAAGGGCTGGCCATCCTCATCAACCATGAGAGGGTCGGGCCTCCCCACGCCAGGGGGACTGGCCCGACGCTGACGATGCCACCTCTCGCCTTAGCGACGTGAGGAGGTGCCGCCTGCTCCACGACCGGTTCCTCGGGCCGCCTCAAGGGACTAGCCTCCTCGACGTTAACTACCCCCAGGCTTCGGGTAGCTACTGAGGAGTCGAGTAGGGAGCGTAGAAGGTCTGAGGCAGGGGGTGACGCCACAGTCAACGTTGTGTTCTGCCATCCCCGGCTCCTCGGAAAAGACCGGGATAGCCTCAACTAATGTCGCTGGAGGCACCGTGGCCACCTCGGTGACAGTAGCATCCTTCCTAGCCTGCCTGCCAAGGGCAAGCCAGGCCGCCTCCATGCCCCGTTGGATGGCCTCCTAGGCAGCATCGACCCACACATGGAAGCGGGTCGTGACCTCGGCTGATGTCCCTCCACGGCTCCACTAGACTTCACAGCCTTGGTGGCGGTAAAAGTTGGCTCGTTAGCCTTGCGCTTTAGGCTGATGCACAAAGAGGCAAAAAATTCATAAAAGAACTTCGAGACAAAGTACAAAACTTCTATAGCTCATCAGCTTACCTGGACCGGGCTATAACCGCCAGCCTCGACCCCTGGCTCCTTAGGCCTCTCGGCCCCATCGCGGGCACCTAGAGCGGGGCGACAACCTTCTCCTCCACGGCCACCACCTCCTCTACAACCATAGAGGTAGGGACCAGCTCGGCTGACGCCCGTGCCTCGAACAGGGACATTGTAGTCCCTTATGCGGGCATGTCTGCACCGCCGGATGGGCCCGCCGAGGTCGGCTCGGACCAAAGCCCGACCTTAGGGCTGAAGCCCAGCCGAACCTCCATCCCCTCGTCATCACCATCGTTGTTGTCCTGCGTGCTAGGAGAGGACACCAATGGCACCCCCACCCTCTCCTGCGCCCTATGACGCTTCTCCAATGCATCGTGGGCTGCCCTTTTCTCATGGACCACTTCTTTTCTGCGTATTTCTTCTTCTTTTCCTCAGCGGCCAACCAACACACTGTCAGGCCGGCTGCGTCCTCTAGGACCCGAGGTCGGGCAGTTCAGTAGCCCCACAGCCCCTGTGAAAGGAAGGAGAATGATGAGATAAAGAAGAAAGTCCTAGAACAAAAGGAGAATCCGAGACTAACCAGGGAAACATAGCCTTGGTCAGGGTGCATCGGGACGGGGGGTGGTGTAGTCTGCCTTCCCCACCGTCCCCTTCACCCGCCGAAGCAGGTTGAACGTGGAGAGGGCAGCCGAGTCCATCTGGGAACTTTCCGTGGAGGCCTCAGGTGTCATCTCATCAAGATGCAGATGACGCTCCATCAGCGATAGCACCCTCCTCTGGTGGAAGGCGGCGACGACTCCGGCCGCGGTAAGTCCATGGTCTCGAAGCCTCCGCAGGGCTACCAGCAGCGGCTACAGCTGGACCTAGTGCTCCCATGGAGCTCCCCGCCGCCAGTATTTCGCCGCCGTGAAGACGACACACTGCGTGTAGGCCGGCAGTCGCTCGTCATCGTTGCGGAGGTAGAACCAACAACCCTGCCACCCCTTGTTTGATGAGGTGAGGATGGCTGGGATGTAAAGTTGAGCCTGATCTGAGCGCAGCAGAAGTGTGCAACCACTAGCCCACACCATGTGGCACACCTTCTTCACGTCGGTAGAGAGGGAGAATGAGCCATAAGTCCCAGTGGGGCTCGATCCCCAGGTATCCCTCACAGATGGTGCAAAGATGGTCGTCTGAGCGGTGGAGTTGGGGTTGAAGTTATGGAGCTCCACCCCCTTAGTAGTGTGGGAGCGCCCGCATGAAGCAACTCGACACTCTGAACCCCCCGCTCATGGAAGGGGGTGAAGCTCACCGTATAGCCCGTAGGTGGAGCTGGCTCTTGCTTGTTGTCTGGTGTCAACCACTCAGGCTGCGACCCATGGTAGCGGGGGCGGAGCAGCCCGGCATCCACCAACGCCACTAAGGGGTCCATCATCGGTGATGGAGGAGATGGGCCATCGGCCGTGGGGGAGAACACTTAGCTTCTCGGCCATCGCTGCAGAGGAAGAAGACGGGGAAGAAGCGTGAGTGCTTTTTACGACTAAGGCAGAATGCGGCTAGGTCCGGGAGGCAAGAATCAAGGAAAAGGATGGAAGGACCTCTCTAGGACGAATTTATAGGGTCGAACGAGGTCACCGAGGCATGGGTCAAGCCACCTCGAGTCGACCTGTGGGCTGGGTCGTTTCGAATTCCTCGCTCACGCGCGTCGCAATGGTCGGCTTGTGGGCCGACACGTCCTATCGCATTTAATTCTCGCTCTTCCTGTCGGGCTGGCGTAAGATAGCAGGCGCCGCTTCACCGACCCAGACTAACACATCAAAAGGTGTGCCTCTCTCTCTCTTTCTCCTTTTTTCCATTCCTTCGTAGATAACAGGAAGAGGGTGCCCCCACCTTGGGCTTCCTTCCTTGAGAAGGAAGAAGAGAGAAGTCACCTACTGCTCAGTGGTTCGAAGGGTGAACCATAGACAGGGTTTGGGAGACCGCCCAGTCATCTACTGCTCAGGGGTTCGAAGGGTGAACCCTAGACAGGGTTTGGGAAACCTCCCCAGAACAAGTGGGCTTCAGACCCTTTACTGATCAAGGGTTCGAAGGTTGGCCCCTCGGAAGGGTCCCACACCCACCCCAGAGCCAGAGTCATGGATGATTATGGGTACGTCCGTACATGGCCAAGGATTGGGCTACAATCTCAAGGTACCCTAAGACATATCCGAGACCCACGGGAGCGATTCAAGACGGTACCCCATCGAAGGGAGGCATCGAGCCCTCAGACCCCATCAAACGGGTCTAGGACCAGGCAAATCACCCACATGTACCTTTGGGACACGTCTCCGGAACACTGATCGACTCCTATCAATGGAGCTTGGGCCTCCGATCGAATTACCCGTTAACAGCTCACTGGAGACGTCATGCTTGTTTCCCATTGAGGGTAGCATGATGCTTTCCCCCTCTTCCTCCTTACAGAAAGGCAGCGAAGAGGCGTATAACCAAAAAAGTCAAGGCGACCCTCGATCAACCTCTCGCCTTGTGCAGAGGCTCAGGGGCTACCCTTGCACCCTTGCTACGACAAACGTGTTGGAAACTCCATCAATCCAACATAGGCGCTCAGGGGCTCCCTTCGCACCCAAGCTACGGATGAAGTCAACAGCGCCAACAGAGGTGAAAATTAAGACCCCGAAGGAGTCAACCTGTCCTTCAGGCCTCTGGGGCTACACCCGACGAGTGCAATCTCGCGCACCCATCAGAAACAAAAACTTCCACTTCTTATGGAAGATAGCGTACCCACTCAAAGAATAGAAGAATCTCCAAACAAGTGTCAAAACACTTCTTTGGAAGGCTCGGGGACTACTGTCGGGGTATGGTAATTAGGGGTACCTAGATTACACCCCTAAAACACGATTAAACCCTAAGAATACAATCAAAGTATGTTCCCCGAGGTCAAAGGATCTAGGGCCACGCCTCGCCCGAGGCCCCCTTGGGGGTCTTCCCAAAACTCCGCCTTGCTCGAGCCCGATCTCGGACGGGGCGTGGGCTCGAGAGAATATCTGTCCCGACCGAGGTCACCTCAGCCCAGGACAGAGATGTTCGCCTCGCCCGAGCCTGCCTCGGGCAAGAAGGATAAACCTGGGGCAAAGACTCCTCTGAAGTCCATCGGGGATAGCTGCATTCAATGTGTATACCTAACCCATGCATGCCTACAGGTGTACAGGAAACAAGACTGCAGTCTTGTCAAAGATTAACCAACTATGATTATGCGTGCGACCACTATACATGCACGACGTTTGCATCCTCCTGATGGGATGCGTAGTACAACAGGGGCACAGACCAGCTCTCGGGTGTAAACTCCGTCTCGCTCGAAGTGGAACTCGCCCTCGAGAGAAAACTCCGCCTCGCCTAAGCCTGTCCTCGGCTACCTGCTCCCCCGCAAATCCCACAGAAGGCCACTCCTTCAACTGTGGCGCACGTCTTCGAATCTTAGGATGGGTTTGGTCGCAACCTCGGGCGGACTTCCGCCTCGCCAGAGTCTGGCTCCGATCTCGATATCCATGACGGAGGACACCCCAACGTCATCAGATACTATGGAGCTGACACACCCTTAAGAAGCTTTTCCCCATACTTAACACTGTGTCAACCACTACGGTATGGGCGACCCCTCGCCAGCAGAGGCTCGAGTACATGACTGAGCCCTCGGTCTTGTCTCTTAGCAGGAACCAAGCAGTCACAAGTCAACAACAAGTACATACAAAGCATTCTGAAAATGGGTATTGGGGTAGTGATCAAAAGAGTGCTTTTTGATTAGCTATATCTAAAGTAGTGATCAAAAGAGTGTGTTTTGATTAGCTATATCTTCACAAAAAAGTATAGCCTTCATCTGATCCGCCGAAGCTGCCTTGTCCCTTATGTGCTTCTTGCTGATTCTGGGCTTCGAGTTCATCTATGTTGTGAATAGCCTTGGAGTCTATCCAATTCCCTTTGACTTTTCTTGCAGCTTCTTGACTTTCATATATGGAGATTAGACCTTGATTGGATGGTCTTTTCACGCAAAGGTATGTTGAATGTAGCACGACTTCAAAGGCATTCAATTTTCCTCTTTCAATAATTGCATTATAGGGGTATTCCATGTCGACTATGTCAAATACAACCTCCTCAGTTATTGTGTTGTGAATATAGCCGAAGGTAATCGGCATTGGTGCTTTTCCTAGTGTTGTTATCTGCTTTCCTCCGAAGCCACATAGAGGGTGCACTGCGTCTAGTATTATTTATCATCTCGTTCTTGCATATGTCTGAAAGCTTTTGCAAAAATGATGTCTGCTGCACTTCCTGCATCCACCAACAAATTGTGGACTAGAAATCCTTTAATGATAGATGATATAACCATTGCATCATTGTGCGGGTAATCCCTTAGCTGAAGGTCTTCTTGGGAGAAGGTATTTGGGATATGGGACCACTTAGATTTGATGAAGAGTCCTTGGACCCCCACATGATGTACCCTTCGTTGAGCTTCTTTCTTCTGTCTTTTGTTAGCTGGTTCAGAACTAGAGCCTCCCGTGATTGGGAGGATAGTCTTTTTCAAACTTGCTGACAAAGCGTCAACACTTGTCATGCTCTTCATCAATGAAATGATGAAGCTCGTTGTGGTCGTAGAAGTGAGTTCACCGGAGGTGGGCGCCAACGTTGAGAACTTGTTTTCAATTGCTACGTGGCATCAAAAACAGGGCAACACAAGTTAAGAAATATGAGCCTTCGTCCTTAAGTTATCACTTCGTCGAAGTGCTAGCTTAAGGACAAAGGTCATTAAACGGAGATACGAATAAAACAGTATCAGACAAAATGATAATAGGAAAATGAAGTATGAAACTCATCTCCTGAGTCTTAGCATTATTTGTTTCATCCTCCTTCGTATTACATAAGTTTACAAAAATACCTTCGGTTTCTTTGCATAAGATAGCTTGAAGGTATTTCGAAGATCTAGTGAGATGAAGTTTATCGTCCTCCAAAAAGATGAATTTATGCAGGACACTGTTTACCTTTTTATAGTTGCGGGGTGCAACCTTTGTGAAATTACAATCATAACCTTAGGCTTATACATTCGGTCTATTTTACATACTAATGGCAAAGCTGTCCTTTCCCTTTTTCAACACATGGACTGAGTTTCGAAGGTGTTCTCTATGGTATTTCCTTGCTTCGTCATTCATGAGGACAAGGTATTCTTCTGAAGCTTTCTCCTTCGGAAATGTGTATATTAATAGAAAAATACTTTTATGTTGGTCAATCTAACCATGTTAACCTTATGCTGCGAACACATATATTTGAGATTATATTGGTGCAATACGGATGATGCATACTTATATATACCATGCATGGGCTACCTGGCGCTGGATCGCAAAGCTAACTAGGGTTTGCAATTTCTATACCTGACTTATGCAGGCACATTAATTGCTGTGCATGCATGTCTGCCTGGACTGCAAACGCTTTAACTTAATTTTCTTGGGTTCTGGACCGACGACTTCACTTGGAATTGATCCAAGGCTTTGCTTCTCTAGGGAGACAAACTGTTACCCGGTCAGACTGGTGACAGTTAGAGGGGAGAGAGCCTGCATGCATAGGGGCAGCCACAATTATATACTTACAGAAAAATTGGTCTTTATTTATACACCAGTAAAGACCGACATGCTAAGCGACCAAGATCGGTTCCTGCTACTGCACGTAATTAAGCAGTAGTGGCAGCATCTCAGCCATCCAAGCAACGACGACCAGCGATATCAGAGCCCTTTTCTCTACATTTTGTATTATCCCCCATGTTCTGCTAGCCTCTGTTTTTTTTCTTTCACAGGAGAGCATGTTGTTTATTAACACACATAAAAAAGCATACAAAGATCCATTTAAGAGCGTGTTTGAATGCCCTAAGCACTTTTAGCGTGTTTTCTTATGTCAACCATCTCTGACAATAGATGATTTCTCAAAAACACACTACCGGACACAGCTCCTTTGCCGTGTGTCTCAGACACTCGGCAAAAGCTATTTTACACTCGGCAAAGGCTTTGCCGAGTGTAACACTCGGCAAAAAATGCTCGGCGAACTGTACATCGGCAGCAGTCTCTTTGCCGAGTACTTTTTGTCGGGCACTCGGCAAAGAATTTGCCGAGTGCCATTTGACACTCGGCAAAGAAAAGTCACCGTCACGGCGCCAAGTGACGGTGACGGATCCTTTGTCGAGTGTCTTCTTTGGCACTCGGCAAAGAGGCCAATTTTGCCGAGTGCCTGCTATCATGGCCCTCGGTAAAGACGGGTCCAGTGGGCCCCACCGCCAGTCCCTGTGCCGAGAGCTCTCGTAGGCACTCGGCAAAGGAGGACTCTTTGCCGAGTGTCTAGTGGACCGGGACTCGGCAAAGAGTCCTCCAGTGGGCCCCTTTGCCAGTCCCTTTGCCAAGTGTCTTAGCAACAGCACTCGGCAAAGATGGCTTTGCCGGTTCCCAGGTTTCCTTCTTTGCCGAGTGCCATGGTCAGCACTCGGCAAAGATGGCTTTACCGGTTCCCAGGTTTCCTTCTTTGCCGAGTGCCATGGTCATAGCACTCGGCAACGTGACCCTTTGCCGAGTGTTACACTCGGCAAAGTGACCAGGATGTCCCTTTTTTATTTGTTTTTGCTGTTCCATCCAAACAAACAAAAGATATATATCATTCACATCACATTATATATCAATCGCATCACAGATATATATCATTCACATCACATTATTTGTTTTTTCCTTCTTTGCGGAGTGCCAGATCGCGGGCACTCGGCAAAGATTTTTTTAAAATTAAAAAATATACTTTGCCGAGTGCCTTTGATCTGGCACTCGGCAAAGGCTTTTTTGCCGAGTGCCTTTCTGTTGGCACTCGGCAAAGACTAGAGTTAGGGTTTTTAAAAAAACTTTGCCGAGTGCCGCACGACAAGCACTCGGCAAAGCTTTCTTTGCCGAGTGTCCAAGCTGGGGCACTCGACAAAATATATTTTAATTTTTTTATTTTGTTTATGAAACTTTTTGTGGTATGTTCCTACACTATGTAGATCTACATGTACCATTTTGGGACAATTATAACTGTGTTTTCAATAGCTAGTAGATTTAGTTCGTTTATTTGAATTTCTTCGGAAAATTCAGATTTGAACTGCAGGTCACTCGAAACTTGGAAAATCGTGCATGCAAAAATGATATTCATGTTACTTATCATAAGTTACGATCGATTCCAGGAGCGTACCGGAAACTTCGAGCAACATGCTCACTAAACATGGTCGTGAACTTGGCATCCACATGTTTAAAAATTGTATAAAACACAAATAAAGTCAGAAAATCATGAAACTTGTCCACGTGTGTAACACCCGGTTTTAAAGGACAAAGCCGGGTGCATCTCATACATGCGCCAAGAAGACAACATATATAATAACAGAGTGTATAGAGATAAATGTCATAAATCATCAGAGTATTTATTACATAGCGGAAGACTTATTACAAAATAAAAGTGTAACATAAAACGAACTAAGGATCGTCGGCGCCAATGTCAACTGAGAAACGCCACCTAGATCAGATCGAATGCCTCAGTGTTAGGCGGCTCCTCTTCGACCACCTGCTCTTCTCCTGTGGGGGGGGTGTGAGACAGCAAGAGTGAGCTCACATACATTCATAGCTCAACAAGTCGTGGGGAATAATGTGGCATGAACTCGCCAAAGGTGGGAGTTCATGTAGTGTAAGGCTAATCAATGAAGTGAAGGCTGAGGCTGAGCATTGCTTTTATAAGTTGGTCAAAATTTTATTAGCAATTACTAAGTGTAAGTAAATACCAAACCTTAATAATAATAAAGAACAATAATAGTAAAATAATCCCAAATGCGATGCAAATGTCAAATTGAATTTAAGTTCCATATTTAATCATGTGAGGGTCCGAGCCGCTCTTGACCGTGAGCACGGCTAGTATACTAGTTTTACACTCTGCAGAGGTTGCACATCTTTACCCACAAGCCGTGTTACCCATCTGCCAAGGGGTCATGAATTCCATACACCTCTACCAAGGAAGCGAGGCAGGGTAACACTACGAGGCCTTTACAAAGTTCCACTAGCTTCAGACTACCCGCTACAGTTTATAGGAAGTTCCAATGCAGGGTTCCTGGCTGACCGCCATCGCAGCAAAATCAACCAGGGACCTCCCTACACTGACCACTCCCCTACTGCCCTTGCCCCTTTCGGGTAAGGCAGCCCTCCACTAGCTTTCCTAGTTAATCAGCCAAGGGCGTCCCATTAAACCCTTGTGGTAGCACTGTTTTCCCGGGTGGTCGCTCCATGTTCCCATTAATTTAATGATCTTAACATGAACAGTAATAATAACAAGATAATAACAGAATAATCATGAATAGTGTATCTCCATACCCAATCCACATAAAGCAATAGCAAGTACTACCCAAAAATATTTCAGGGGTGAACAAGGTATAGAGGTAATCAAAACTGGGGTAACATAAAGGCTCCCATCAAAATTAACCTATGCAGATCATTAAAATTAATAAGAATATGGCTGGGAAAAGTAAGTGATCAAGGGCACAACTTGCCTTCAATGAGCTCCTGCTCAGCTACTTCTACTTGTTGAACCTCAGTTTCCACAGTGGCTTGCTCGTCTACTCGCATCAACACAATACATACATAGTATAGCACAAATTAACATCACATCAAACATGAGAATAAAATATACAGTAAAAATCTACACATTAAAATAAGATCACAGGAATTGGAATCATTAAATTTGGAGGTATAGATTTTAAGTTATGGATTTTCTAAGGTTTAATGTGATTAAAATAGGATTAAATGATAAATAATTTTCCTTACTGTTTTCATGTCAAAACAGAGACACTAAATGATAGATAATAATATTACAAAATTTTAGGAACTGGAATGGAACAATTTGGAGTTCATATGAATTTTCTACAATTTAAACAATTTCTAGCAATTGTTTTTGTAGTAAAAATGGATTTCCATTTCATTTTCCCTGGATTTTCTATCACCTAGACTGGGCGCATAATAACAAAGGAACGCAGGGTCTATTTCATAAACAATCCTAAGACTCAGAACGACTGGCGCCAGGACTGCGGGTTGATTCCAGTGTTTGTCAAGGTCTCTTTAGCAAATAAGCCAACGAAGGGGTATCTATGGATCCAGACCGTCCGATCACGTTCCTATGGACCAGATCAACCATATGAAGAGTTATCCCTATTCTAATCTGAACCGCACGCTCACGGATCAACGTCCCACGATCTTTCTTCCCAACCGAAGCGCCCAGGTAGCGTTTCTCCCTTCGGCGAGCTCGCCGGTGCAGTTACAACCAACGCCGACGCCCCAGAATCCCCACCGTCGAGTCAACCTAATACCCCCGGAGTCGGGAAAACAAACAACGCGGAAGAGAGCGATCTAGTGGATCACGACAGGGAAAAGAAAAATACCGGCAACGACGTAATATAATCCTGCGGTGGCGCTCTGCCGAAGGGCCACGATGGTTTGTTCTGGCGGCGGTGCTGCCCCCCAAGTGTTCGAATTCAACTGATAATCCCCGAAATTAACATGGAGGCTACTACGGACTCGAGAAGGGACAAAGCGTCTTTAACCACCCCGGCTAATGCAATTTCACCCCCTGCAGCGGCAACCATGCCACACCAACACCGGTGAGAGGTGTCCCAACGCCCGATTGCATTTTTCCCAGACGAGAGCCAAAGCGTAGGGAATACGTCGTAGTCATGCACAGGGTTCTTTTTCTGACCTTGACGAACTCGGCGAGGAGGGAGGGTCACCGACGCACGCCGATGAAGCGAGGTTTCCGCCGGTGCGTTGCTGCAGGACGGCACGCAGGTGAAACTCTACTTTGCAGTTTTCTGGAACCCTACGAACTGCGGCGAGACTATCCTATGCTACGACGACCGTGTTATAGAAGTTTGCACTCCGAAGGGTTCGGCGGTGGTTGAGGTTGTTATCAGGTCGTGCGGAGCGCTAATCTCGCGCAGCTCGCGGAGGATCCACGGGCGTCCAGACTTGGAAGAGCTACAGGGTCCGCTCCTGACGTGTGATTGAGAAGCGGGCCCGGTCTGCCAGATACACAGTGCGCAGGGAATAAAATAGGCTGCCAGCGGAGCAGAGGTATGATGGGCCGCGCGCGCATCTGAGGAAAAGGAAGAGTGGGCCGAAATGAAGTTAGGGCCCAGGTAAGGCCACCCTTCCTTTTTCTTTTATGTTATATTTTCTGCTTTTCTTTTTCTTTGAGTTTAAAATTCAAAGTTCAAAATTCAATTTTGCTCTGTGGTAAATCCTCCTCAATTTAAGAGAATCATATTGCACATAATTTTCTTACCTTTATTTATAATTTTGTATACACCTTTTCTTTTCTTTTTCCACTTCTAGATTATAAAATTTTCTTTTATATTTTATATTCCCCTTTGTGACCTTAATATATTTATTTTCTCATTATTATTTTTATATGGTCACAATATGCACACAAAATAAAATCCAGCATGATGCATAATTTTAGTGGCATATAGTTTGTTTTTATTTGTTTTCATGTGATGTTCTCATGAAACGATAAACATGGACAACAAACATATATACAAAGGAATGTCATTTCTTCTTTTAGGATATCCTCCACAAATTACAAGTTGGGTATTACAAATCCTACCCCCCTTAAACAGAATCTCGTCCTCGAGATTTAAGAAGATCTAGGGAAAAGGTGGGGAAAATCTATGCGAATCTCTTCTTCTCTTTCCCAAGTTGCTTCATCTTTGCCATGGTGACTCCATTGAACTTTGCACATCTTTATAACCTTATTCCTCGTAACTCGAGTCAATGTATCCAAAATCCTGATGGGGTACTCAACATAAGTCAAATCTTCTTGAACACTAAGGTCTTCCATTGGTAATTGCTCCTCAGGTACCCTGAGGCATTTCTTCAGCTGAGACACATGAAAGACATCATGAACATCCGCAAGATGATCTGGTAACTCCAATTGGTATGCAACCTCTCCCACTCGCTTTAAGATTAAGAAGGGTCCAATAAAGCGAGGGGACAACTTTCCTTTGACTTTGAATCTTCTCATACCCCGGAGTGGTGACACCTTCAAATAGACATAATCTCCCTCTTTAAACTCAAGCAGTCTTCTCCGGGTGTCAGCATAGCTTTTCTGTCTGGACTGTGCAGTTCTCAAATTCTCCCTTATTTGCTGGACTTGTTCCTCTGCTTCTTGGATAATTTCAGGTCCAAACAACTGCCTTTCACCAGTTTGATTCCAATACAAGGGAGTCCTGCACTTTCTGCCATACAAAGCCTCAAACGGTGACATCTTCAAACTGGCCTGATAGCTATTATTATATGAGAACTCAGCATATGGTAGACTCTTATCCCAACTACCACCATGCTTAAGGGCACAAGCTCTTAACATATCTTCCAGCACTTGGTTAGTCCTCTCAGTCTGCCCATCAGTCTGTGGGTGGTAAGCCGAACTAAAATTTAATCTTGTATCCAATGACTCGTGCAACTTCTTCCAATATCGAGAGGTAAACTGTGATCCTCGATCAGACACGATCTTCTTTGGCACACCATGTAGGCAGACAATCCGTGCCATGTACAACTCTGCTAACTTGGCTCCAGAATATGTGGTCTTCACTGGAATAAAGTGGGCTACTTTAGTTAGCCTGTCCACAATCACCCATATAGAATCATAACCAGCAGACGTGCGGGGTAATCCAACAATGAAGTCCATGCCAATCTCTTCCCATTTTCACTCAGGTATCTTCAGTGGATGCAATAGTCCGGCTGGCCTCTGGTGTTCAGCTTTAACTCTTTGGCATACATCGCACATAGCCACATGTGCAGCCACATCTCTCTTTAGTCCATACCACCAATACTTTTGCTTCAAATCCTGATACATCTTAGTACTTCCAGGATGGATAGAATAAATTGTGTCATGTGCTTCCTTCAATATGGTTTCCCGAAGATTATCAATATCGGGCACACAGATCCGACTCTTGAACCATATCGTGCCTTGTTCATCCTCCGTGAACTCCGGGCCTCTACCCTCTGTTATCAGATCCTTGATCTCCTGGATTTTAGCATCACCAACCTGGCCTTTACGAATTTCTTGCTCCAAGGTAGGTTCCAATTCAATAGTAATTCCTTCTGTATGTGTAACAATCCCCAGGTTGAGTCTCTCAAAATCTTTTGCTAATTCATCAGGTAGCTGGACAACGAAAGCGGAGTGAACATGTTCCTTCCGACTCAAGGCATCTGCAACCAAATTTGCCTTGCCTGGGTGATAGTGAATCTCCAAATCATAATCCTTAATGAGCTCCAACCAACGGCGTTGCCTAAGATTGAGATCCTTCTGAGTGAATATGTACTTCAAACTCTTATGATCCGTGTATACTTGGCACTTAGTTCCCATAATGTAGTGTCTCCAAATCTTAAGTGCATGCACAACCGCTGCCAATTCCAAGTCATGAGTGGGGTAGTTCAATTCATGCTTCCGCAACTGACGAGATGCATAGGCAATCACATGACCTTCTTGCATAAGCACACATCCAAGTCCTTGGCCACATGCATCACAGTAAATATCAAATCCCTTCTGCAGATCTGGCATAATCAATACTGGTGGAGACATCAATCTTTCCTTCAATTGATCAAAGCTCTCTTGGCATTTCTCATCCCACTTGAATTCTTTCCCTTTCTCCAAAAGCGATGTCATGGGCTTAGCAATCTTAGAAAATCCTTCAATAAATCTCCGATAATATCCTGCGAGTCCCAAGAAACTCCGAATCTCCATAACTGTAGTGGGCACTCTCCACTCCATTATCTCCTTCACTTTAGCAGGATCCACTGCTATTCCTCCATTAGAAATAATATGACCAAGGAATGGCACCTTGTCAATCCAAAACTCGCATTTGCTATACTTGGCGTAGAGTTGATTATCTCTTAGCTTCTGTAGCACCAATCTTAGGTGTTCCTCATGATCACTTTCACTCTTAGAATAGATAAGAATATCGTCGATGAAAACCACAATGAATCTGTCCAGATCATGAACTCCTTATTCTTCAGATCATAAAATAGGCTGGTGCATTAGTTAGTCCAAATGACATAACGATGAACTCATATAAACCATATCGGGTCGAAAAATCCGTCTTGGGAATATCCGATGGCCTAATCTTCATTTGGTGATAACCCGATCGGAGATCAACCTTCGAGAATACCCTTGCACCTCTCATCTGATTAAATAAATCTTCAATGTGGGGTAAGGGATACTTGTTCTTCACAGTAACATCATTAAGGGATCTACAATCCACGCACATCTCTTGCGATCCATCTTTCTTCTGTATGAATTGAACTGGCGCTCCACAAGGTGAAGAATCCGAACGAATTTATCCAGCCTCTTGTAATTCCATTAATTGCTTCTTAAGTTCCTTTAGTTCTTCTATGGACATTCTGTATAGCCGTTTAGAAATAGGAGCAGTCTCAGGTAAGAGATCAATGACCAACTCAACTTCCCCATCTGGTGGCATCCTTGACAACTCCTCCGAAAAGACATCCGGAAAATTTCTAACTGCACGGATGTTGCCACCCACAAACTTCTCATCTTCTAAGAATGTCGCTAGTCTGATGGTGGTAGTTACTGCAACTTCAACTTCAAATCTTTGTCCTTTGGAATTGGTGAGTTCTATGGTTCCTTTAGCACAGTGTATAAACTGCCTTTGCCTCTCTTAACCATGACATACCAAGGATCACGTCTATAGTGCTCTCTTCTAACACTATAGGGGTAGCTCATCTGGGTTAGAAACACAGGGTAAGAAAGGAAGAATTGTAGACAAGGCGAGTAATTACGAGGAATATTACTGCGGGGGATTTATTAGCTAAGTAGATTAGTGTGTTAACCACTAAAGCTAACTCATAACCTTATGGTGGTACATGCTAAGATGCCCGTCTATACTATTTCAATCAATCAAAGAAGCAAATCAGACATTGATCATCAGAACAATCAACCAACATTTTTAATAGAGAAAATAGTTTTAATTTTGTCTTAGGCTTCCTATCTCTTAAAAATGTCATAGGGGTAGGGATTCCAAGGTGTGAAATCCATCTTGACTAAGAGTAGAAAAGGTAAGAATGATCAGAGTAGAACAGTAGAAGATGAGACTGGATCAAGATAAGTATAGAAAGAATCAGAGTGAGGTAAGTGTAGAATGAATCAGAATAAGATAAGTAGGTAAGGGTTTGACCATTTCTATCTAGGTTTCATCCTACAGTCAACATTTCCTCTGATACCACTTCTGTAACACCCGGTTTTAAAGGACAAAGCCGGGTGCATCTCATACATGCGCCAAGAAGACAACATATATAATAACAGAGTGTATAGAGATAAATGTCATAAATCATCAGAGTATTTATTACATAGCGGAAGACTTATTACAAAATAAAAGTGTAACATAAAACGAACTAAGGATCGTCGGCGCCAATGTCAACTGAGAAACGCCACCTAGATCAGATCGAATGCCTCAGTGTTAGGCGGCTCCTCTTCGACCACCTGCTCTTCTCCTGTGGGGGGGGGGGGGGTGTGAGACAGCAAGAGTGAGCTCACATACGTTCATAGCTCAACAAGTCGTGGGGAATAATGTGGCATGAACTCGCCAAAGGTGGGAGTTCATGTAGTGTAAGGCTAATCAATGAAGTGAAGGCTGAGGCTGAGCATTGCTTTTATAAGTTGGTCAAAATTTTATTAGCAATTACTAAGTGTAAGTAAATACCAAACCTTAATAATAATAAAGAACAATAATAGTAAAATAATCCCAAATGCGATGCAAATGTCAAATTGAATTTAAGTTCCATATTTAATCATGTGAGGGTCCGAGCCGCTCTTGACCGTGAGCACGACTAGTATACTAGTTTTACACTCTGCAGAGGTTGCACATCTTTACCCACAAGCCGTGTTACCCATCTGCCAAGGGGTCATGAATTCCATACACCTCTACCAAGGAAGCGAGGCAGGGTAACACTACGAGGCCTTTACAAAGTTCCACTAGCTTCAGACTACCCGCTACAGTTTATAGGAAGTTCCAATGCAGGGTTCCTGGCTGACCGCCATCGCAGCAAAATCAACCAGGGACCTCCCTACACTGACCACTCCCCTACTGCCCTTGCCCCTTTCGGGTAAGGCAGCCCTCCACTAGCTTTCCTAGTTAATCAGCCAAGGGCGTCCCATTAAACCCTTGTGGTAGCACTGTTTTCCCGGGTGGTCGCTCCATGTTCCCATTAATTTAATGATCTTAACATGAACAGTAATAATAACAAGATAATAACAGAATAATCATGAATAGTGTATCTCCATACCCAATCCACATAAAGCAATAGCAAGTACTACCCAAAAATATTTCAGGGGTGAACAAGGTATAGAGGTATTCAAAACTGGGGTAACATAAAGGCTCCGATCAAAATTAACCTATGCAGATCATTAAAATTAATAAGAACATGGCTGGGAAAAGTAAGTGATCAAGGGCACAACTTGCCTTCAATGAGCTCCTGCTCAGCTACTTCTACTTGTTGAACCTCAGTTTCCACAGTGGCTTGCTCGTCTACTCGCATCAACACAATACATACATAGTATAGCACAAATTAACATCACATCAAACATGAGAATAAAATATACAGTAAAAATCTACACATTAAAATAAGATCACAGGAATTGGAATCATTAAATTTGGAGGTATAGATTTTAAGTTATGGATTTTCTAAGGTTTAATGTGATTAAAATAGGATTAAATGATAAATAATTTTCCTTACTGTTTTCATGTCAAAACAGAGACACTAAATGATAGATAATAATATTACAAAATTTTAGGAACTGGAATGGAACAATTTGGAGTTCATATGAATTTTCTACAATTTAAACAATTTCTAGCAATTGTTTTTGTAGTAAAAATGGATTTCCATTTCATTTTCCCTGGATTTTCTATCACCTAGACTGGGCGCATAATAACAAAGGAACGCAGGGTCTATTTCATAAACAATCCTAAGACTCAGAACGACTGGCGCCAGGACTGCGGGTTGATTCCAGTGTTTGTCAAGGTCTCTTTAGCAAATAAGCCAACGAAGGGGTATCTATGGATCCAGACCGTCCGATCACGTTCCTATGGACCAGATCAACCATATGAAGAGTTATCCCTATTCTAATCTGAACCGCACGCTCACGGATCAACGTCCCACGATCTTTCTTCCCAACCGAAGCGCCCAGGTAGCGTTTCTCCCTTCGGCGAGCTCGCCGGTGCAGTTACAACCAACGCCGACGCCCCAGAATCCCCACCGTCGAGTCAACCTAATACCCCCGGAGTCGGGAAAACAAACAACGCGGAAGAGAGCGATCTAGTGGATCACGACAGGGAAAAGAAAAATACCGGCAACGACGTAATATAATCCTGCGGTGGCGCTCTGCCGAAGGGCCACGATGGTTTGTTCTGGCGGCGGTGCTGCCCCCCAAGTGTTCGAATTCAACTGATAATCCCCGAAATTAACATGGAGGCTACTACGGACTCGAGAAGGGACAAAGCGTCTTTAACCACCCCGGCTAATGCAATTTCACCCCCTGCAGCGGCAACCATGCCACACCAACACCGGTGAGAGGTGTCCCAACGCCCGATTGCATTTTTCCCAGACGAGAGCCAAAGCGTAGGGAATACGTCGTAGTCATGCACAGGGTTCTTTTTCTGACCTTGACGAACTCGGCGAGGAGGGAGGGTCACCGACGCACACCGATGAAGCGAGGTTTCCGCCGGTGCGTTGCTGCAGGACGGCACGCAGGTGACACGCAAACTCTACTTTGCAGTTTTCTGGAACCCTACGAACTGCGGCGAGACTATCCTATGCTACGACGACCGTGTTATAGAAGTTTGCACTCCGAAGGGTTCGGCGGTGGTTGAGGTTGTTATCAGGTCGTGCGGAGCGCTAATCTCGCGCAGCTCGCGGAGGATCCACGGGCGTCCAGACTTGGAAGAGCTACAGGGTCCGCTCCTGACGTGTGATTGAGAAGCGGGCCCGGTCTGCCAGATACACAGTGCGCAGGGAATAAAATAGGCTGCCAGCGGAGCAGAGGTATGATGGGCCGCGCGCGCATCTGAGGAAAAGGAAGAGTGGGCCGAAATGAAGTTAGGGCCCAGGTAAGGCCACCCTTCCTTTTTCTTTTATGTTATATTTTCTGCTTTTCTTTTTCTTTGAGTTTAAAATTCAAAGTTCAAAATTCAATTTTGCTCTGTGGTAAATCCTCCTCAATTTAAGAGAATCATATTGCACATAATTTTCTTACCTTTATTTATAATTTTGTATACACCTTTTCTTTTCTTTTTCCACTTCTAGATTATAAAATTTTCTTTTATATTTTATATTCCCCTTTGTGACCTTAATATATTTATTTTCTCATTATTATTTTTATATGGTCACAATATGCACACAAAATAAAATCCAGCATGATGCATAATTTTAGTGGCATATAGTTTGTTTTTATTTGTTTTCATGTGATGTTCTCATGAAACGATAAACATGGACAACAAACATATATACAAAGGAATGTCATTTCTTCTTTTAGGATATCCTCCACAAATTACAAGTTGGGTATTACAACGTGTTATGATATCATATGCACATGCTGTGATAAAAATTTTAGAATGTTTGGAGAAAGTTGTGAGACACAATGTGTAGAAACCTAAGAGAACTACACATGAAATCATAGAGTTTCAATGTGGATCTTTTAGGTTTGTACACATAGCGCGTCATAGTTTTCTCGAAAATTTTTCAATTTTTTATCACAGCATTAACATACGATATCATGACACGTAGACAAGTTTCATGATTTTCTGACTTTGTTTGTGTTTTATACAATTTTTAAACATGTGGATGCCAAGTTCACGACCATGTTTAGTGAGCATGTTGGTCGAAGTTTCCGGTACGCTCCTGGAATCGGTCGTAACTTATGGTAAGTAACATGAATATCATTTTTGCATGCACGGTTTTCCAAGTTTTGAGTGACCTGCAGTTCAAATCTGAATTTTCCGAAGAAATTCAAATAAACGAACTAAATCTACTAACGATTGAAAACTCTGTTATAATTGTCCACAAATGATAAATATAGGTCTACATAGTGTAGGAACATACCACAAAAAGTTTGGGAGACAAAATCAAAAAATAAAAATATACTTTGCCGAGTGTCTAGAGAAGGCACTCGGCAAAGCGTCCTTTGCCGAGTGCCCAATATGTGGCACTCGGCAAAGACTGACGGCCGTCAGCTGTAGACGGCCGCTAACGGCCCTTTGCCGAGAGCCCTCTTTGCCGAGTGTTTGACTCTCGGCAAAGCAGTCTTTGCCGAGTGCTGGGCTGTGCCGAGTGTCCCGCACTCGGTAAATAAGATCTTTACCAAGCGTAGGACTTTGCCGAGTGCGGCGCTCGGCAAAGTCGGCTTTGCCGAGTGCCCGATAAAAAGCACTCGGCAAAGCCGCCGGCACTCGGCAAAGAGCCGAATTCCGGTAGTGACAGCTGCAAAAAAATAAAGTCATAATGTTTTCAAATGAATCGGATACAGGCAAACTTTAAAAATGTTATAGAGCTCAACAACATTTAAAACTTTATTGTTGATAATTTTTATTTTGATATTGTTTAAGGGCCCAACTATAAATTTTTATGTTTTCCACATTTAGAGATTCAAATTTTGGATTTTTTTTTTCAAAAAAAACTTTCGATGGAGACACGCGCTACACAAGTTATATATAGTAGTGCTCTTTGAGACCTAAAACTTTATACTTGAGATTAAATTTATTTGAGATAAATTTGAAGCCATATTATTTAATACAAGACTCATAAATGTCAATATTTAAATAACAACATAATGTATATGGTTACAAGGCACAAGTGAATGTGTCGTGGTAGGAGGGGTGCGCATGCATGAGGCAAAAGATCGTATGAAAACATTCCTACTTTTTTTTATAATTTTTAAACTATCTAAAAATATTTTTCATGACCAATCAGAAAACCATCCTTGAAATTGCTTGGTTTCAATAATCAATGTGGAGTACTAGTGGTTTCAAAAAATCACCATATGAATCGATTTTGATTCAATAAAACTGTCTATGTGGTAATGCTGATTTTCTTATACAAAAGCTAGCGTCGTCACCTATTAAAGTGATGATGGTTCTCGGACACCAGACATGCAAACAAAAGTAGTTTAGAGATATGCTTGATTCAATTCAACATGCACTACACAAAAAACGGCCCGCTTCTAACGGTCTACTTAATTTGTGTTGGTTTCTAGGTAGCCATCGAAAATTAGTTAATTTTCGACGGTCCACGTTATTAGTCGAAAACTAAGTCAATTTCTAATAATATTAGAATGAGCCACGGAAACTGACTAACTTCCAATATCTAAGCGTGCTACAATCAAAAGTTAGCCGTCCCTAGAGATGGCAATAGTTGAAGATCTGTCAGGTTTTACTATACCAGACCCGATCCCGCTAAATTTAAAACTCCCCGCTTCACTACCTGCACCCTACGCGGGTACAATTTCACACCCATACCTGAACCCGACGAATACCATTACCCATCTAGATAGAGTGATGGAGTTATGTGTGTCTTCCCAACTTAGTTTATGGCGAATGGTAAGCGTCGAGCGGCAATGTCCGACCTTCCATCTTTCATCTTCCATGTACAGGCATGTCGCGTGCCTGCGTGCGGCTTGCTCACTTGGATTGTGCATTAACAAAAAGTCGTATTGCAAAAGCTTGGAGCCTTGGGCATGCTTTACTGTTTTGGCAGGTTGTCTATCTACTGCTGCGATGTGTTCAAAGGCCTATGTAGCGTATAGTTATACTCAGGAGCCTAGTGCCTAAGACAAATTATTAAGCTAGGATAAAATTTTAGAGAATTGTTGACCATATTTCGGATATTTTATATCCATGGCTACACGGGTATGGGTTTAATGAGTATATACTCGTACTCGTTCTACCCATTGGGTACTCTTTTTCTCTCATTAACAGACCCGTGGGTATAAAATTGTGACCAAACCCGTCCCCTAATGGAGTAGTTACCCATCGGGTAACGGGTAACGGGTCCCTATTGCCATTTTTATCCATTAGCCACTCACGTGGTCATGCCCATTCTCCACACCCACACCCACACTTCACACTCTAAGGCTACATCCAGCAGTGTTATCTAAATTTC
Source organism: Zea mays (assembly GCF_902167145.1). Classification (NCBI taxonomy): domain Eukaryota; kingdom Viridiplantae; phylum Streptophyta; class Magnoliopsida; order Poales; family Poaceae; genus Zea; species Zea mays. The sequence goes on from NC_050097.1 coordinate 146,945,378, forward strand.
ATCACCTAAAAAAATATTCTTCATCATTTACAACACACTCTAAAAATTCAATCATCTATATTTTCACCATCTCCACCAACGATCTCTAAATTTCATCCCATATGCCTCATATTTTATAGTTTCTCAACCATATTAACAGAAATTTTCGAAACCATATTTTTTTCAACAAAATAATATCTCGTTTACATATAGCATATCAGTTTTAAACGCGCATTAATAAATATTTTTTTAAACTACAAATACCAAACAAATTCACATGGACTCTCTTCAAGTCTTCATCTCCACAAAAAATCTCATTCTCTTTTCTTCCTTTGCTTTCTTTTTTTTACTGGTCGTCGGTGTCGGTGTTGTGCGCTGAAATATCCCCTTCTCTTTCCTTTGTCCGTGTCCTGCTCGCTTTCTTGTAGCCGGCGTCGTACCTTCCTGGTGCCCGCCCTTGGTGCTGGCGGGCCGTGCTGTGCAGCAACACGGTGGTGGAAGCAATCTGAGACCGAGGCTGTCATCGCTCCCGGAGTTCCTGCGGTGCGGCCGTGTGCGGGTGGTCGTGCCGGCTCGCCGGCGTGGGCCACGGAAGCTCCAGGTACGGTGAAGGGACCTCGGCAGCAGCTCCAGTCACGCCGCCACGGGAAGGTATGGTTGGTCGTTGGAGGTGGTGTAGACCCGCGCCGCCGCACTTTGCCGCTCGTGGTGGTTTATGCTTTCGGAAAAGAAGAAATTTCGGCCCTAGCCGAAAAAACAGAAAGTTTCGGAAATTCTAGATCAAAATCAAAAAGATTTAATATTTTTTTAAAATGAAAATGATATAATTTATATTAAAAAGTATTAATTTTGGAAATATATATTTTTCGGACACCAGTGAAATCAATGAAATTTTGGAAATTTCTAAAATTTCTGAAATTTCCGGCCGAAATTGTAAACCCTAGTTGCTCCACCGCTAGACCCGTCTAATTCCAGGACTCTCGAAGACGCTATCCTCCTCGCCGGCAGCGGCAGCCGCTCGGTGTCTTGAAAAGGCAATCTGGCGCGCGCGGCTTCTCCTCGGCATTTGGCTGTGACGGATGATGCACAGAAATCCGCTAAATGTAGTGGCCGGAGGACACATTCTATTTTTTTAGCGGAGAAGCTAGCGGATGTTACTTATGAAACTCTAAATATAGCATACATGACGGTTTACGGTCTTTTATACTAGCTCCAACAAAGATCTTTAAAGTGTACTATACCCTAAATTTATAAGATGAGGTCCTTCTCTATTCGCTCAACAGCGTTTTCTAAATGGTCCTCTAAATTTAGATGACGTTGCTGAATCCTCTATATATAGAGTTTTTCTAAACGATTCTCATTCCATTTGAATACTTTAAACAACTGGTTTAGCAAAACTAAAATATGCACAATACATTTGAGAGTATGACAAATACACATGTACAAAAATTAAAAATTAAAAAATATCTCTAATATAAGTATTTATGTATAGAGGACGTGATTTAGATGATGTTGTTGCAGAGGAAGCAGGTAGAGTGGATGAAATCTTTTATAGAAAACTGTAAATGACGGATATAGAGGATGGATATAGAGGACGTTGCTGGAGACAATCTTACTGGAGACGGTCTAGCTAAGCCACCACCATCATGTCCCTACACATGTCGTCCCAACTGCCACTGCCTGCACACGCCATAGTCAAGCCTCTACATGTGTCAGCGGCCAGCACTACATGGGTGTGCCGCCACGACCTGCATGCACCACCGCTGTCGTCAACACGAGTGAGGGTGTTTGTGACACCTAGTTTTAGGCGCAAAACCGAATACATATGTTTAAGGATCCATTTCTACACATATGTTGACCTCACAAGTGTAATATATCAAAATACAATGCATAAAAGCGTAAATAGAGAATATAAAACTTTATTGCAACTCAAATGGACATAATTGTTTTGAATAGTAGCTTAACAAAACACAACAGAATTATAGGTAATCTCCCATAGGAAGATGATCGGGGCATCGTTAGAAATAGAAACCATCAATGTCCTTATCAAAGTTTTCATCTTCACATCTGTTGGGGGCCTCACTCTTTCGAAGGTCCTCAAAAACATGATTAACCATTTATTTCCAGCATGGTATAGGCTGTTGCAGGGAGCTTCGTCTTCAGAATGGAAGTTCTTCTCCTATATGAAGGCATACAGGATGAAGATGTGATCTGAAGATGATAAGAATGAACGCTGAAGCTATTGCCAAAGAGTAACAACTTCAGCTTATAATGGTGATGAAGACTGAAGATGATGCTGACCGAAAGGGAAAAAGACTGCTTAGTCCTTAATGATTCATGTTATGGTTATAAGTAAATATCAAGGACATAAATGTAATTTTACTCGGGCGGCGTTCCGTGCTTAGAAATAGATGAACATTAGCACCGTACTATTCACGTTGAATTGTATTCGCCCTCACGTCAACCACTTCGAGCAAGCCGAAGGTATCAATGTAATACATATTCCGTTAATACTCATGCATGCTTTACAGAATGCAAACAAGAATGAATCGATGAGTTAAACTTGTCATTTCTATCACTTTGTATTCTGATTTACTTATAAGATGATGAAGGCATGTATTTCATAACCTTTGTATGATAATCATTATGTCCATGGGGAGATAATGCTTCGGAAGGCGAAGGTCCTTAATACTTAACAGTTGTGTTTCCTTGTTCTTGACTTACAGCATTTGAGAACAAGTCCACAACATTGGTGCCCACCTCTGGTGAACTCACTTCCACAACCTTCGGCAAGCGTTTGCCTTCGTCATGCCGTCGAAGAAGGCAACAATACCTGTAATATCCCAAATAAATGTTGACCAAAAGTTGATCTTCGGTGCGTGGATGTGGGAAAATGGTTGTGGTCCGTTGGAAGTTCGGAGTCCATAGATGTGACGATCTCATTTAAACGATATCATTTAAGTATTCATTTGTCTGAATCGTGGCATGGATGGGGGATTTGGTTGTGAACCCTAGATGCCCCTCCCCTTCCCTCATAGCAGCAACCACCCCCTCCTTCCCTCATTTTTTTTGCAGCAGCCGCCCCCCCATCTTCCCCATTGCAGCCGCTCCTCTCCTCCCAAAGGTGCTGCACCCACCTCCCTCTAAACCCTAGCCGCCCCTGGTTCCTCCTTTGGTGTGCTGCATTCTCCATTGGTGGATTGGTGGGAGGAAGAAGGAAAAAAGAAAAGGAGTCCAAGGTGGCTACACTCCGGATCATGCCTAGTACTTTTTTCTTCTTCGATGAAGGCAGGTGAATGTAGCGGTGGTTGCTACCGTTTTGACCTGTTATTTCTATCGCCTACACTCTAATATTCAGAATTATTGGATTCTTTCATAATTGAACTCTATGATGATATTTTACTTGATTGTATTATATTGATGCTCTATCATATATGGATGATGATTATGGTTCGAGTATGACCAATGAGATTAATTTACACCCCTGAAGGCAGATGAAGTATTATTTGAGGTTTGTATTGTATCTGAAGGAAGTGAAGTTTATTGATAAATGCAGAATGCCATATACATTGCATGACTCATTTGCATCTGAAGTTTTGTTGTGACCTATGGTCCGACCGTACCGGTACAACTTTGCATCGTATGTTGCCCGAGGAGGGGTACGATGCGGCTTCATACCCTTAGAGGTATGAAGACAGATGACATATGCATTGCATTCATACGCATTCATTGAAGTGATATTTGCAGATGATGTGGTTTTATACCCTCAGAGGTATGAAGACAGAGGACCTACCCATTGCATTCCTATGCATACATTGAAGTGATATTTGCAGGTATTGTTGAGGCAGGGAAGTGTTATACAACCTATTGTGGTTGTTCAAGGAAATGAGATGGTATTGGTTATATTGGGACTACTGAGCTCTATATCTACAAGTATTTCTGATCTTAATTGTGATTCTTTTAAAATGTTGATTAATTCAATTTGTGGTTTAAATATCTCGTCAAAACAATTTGCTTGCTGAGATGTTTCATCTCACTCTTGCATTACTCAATGCAGGTGCTTGTTACTCATCAAGGGGACTGGGGAAGTTGTGGGGGACAGATATCCCCCGGGTCCACTGGAAGGATAAAAGACCTCACGAAAGGCCCAAGGGCCCAATAAATCGTAAGGTCACTCCTTCATGGGCCTGGGGAGGAACGACCAGTAAAGCAGATCGACATAAGGCCGGATCGGTGCGAGCCCGAATGGCCCGACAACGCTGAGCAAGAAACCACAACAGAAGACCCGACTTTCCCGCGCTGGAGCCCTGTACAACGGAGCCAGGCGAGGATAAGTCGGCAGAACTATAGGAAGATAGACTCAATCAGTTCACTATCTCTTAGGTGCGGTTTGTTATCTCATCCGCATGTATTGCCTCACGGTCGAATATATAAGGCCTAGGGAGCACCCCTTCAGAACGATCGATCCCACTACTGAGCCATTCACCCCAGCTCTCTACATTCTAGCTTTAGAGAGCTCCCTTGTAACCCGTTACATAAAGCATACTCGCCAGGACGTAGGGTGTTACGCATCTCAAAGCGGCCCGAACCTGTAAACACTGTCCATTGTTCCTCGTGCATCCGGCACGAACCATTTAGCTACAGTCGGCGACACCGTCCTACTCCTAAAACACCTTGAGGGGCAACCCCGGGTGTGCGGTCGGACCCAAAACACCGACAGCTGGCGCGCAAGGTAGGGGGTGTGTCGCCGATCTAAGCTAGCTCAATGGCCATCACCTTCCACCGCAAGATCACCCTCCGTCCCGGATCTGTATTCTGCTTTGGAACAATCTCATACGTAGCAGATGAAGAGGGAACTCTACACCGCATTGCAGATCCGCCAAAGAAGAAGTCCCCTCCAACAAACTCCGGGAATATCGGAGTAAGGAAAGAAAAAGCGCAACCTCCAACGCTCCAAAAAAAGATCGCCTTCAGCAAGCCAGGGGCCGAGGGCCCGCTGACCCGGAGAACTCCACTGTCTACTTCCCCGACGAAAGAATGGACACAAATCGCAAGGAAGAAAGAGACCGGGAGGAAGCAAGTTGTTCTTTCCGTGCCTTCGCTCTCAAAGGAGAACGGAAAGAAGATCGCCACGACAACCGCACCATTCTACCCCGACGTTCTTTTCATCGGGAGAGTGGAGTCGCCCCCCGTCTCCGACGACGAGCCGACCGCGCCCGGAGAAGAACCACCTCAGCGGGAGTCCCGTCGACGGAGGAACTGGCGCCGAAACATCCGGCGACATCACAAGGCCGGAGAGCGGGATCTAGAGCAGCCTGTCTCGCGAGACGAGGTCTCAGAGATAGGAGAAACTCCGGAGGAACGCGTCTTCAGAGAACGAAGGAACTCCCGACGGCGTGATCGCCGACGGGCTCAGGAACAAGCCGAGCAGGATGCGAGGCAACGCCGGGAAAACCCACTCTTCGGGCGCAACCTGAATCCCGACTTCGCCCGAGCCATGAACACGCCGAGTGAAGTCGGAGGGGTACTAGCTCGGATAGCTGATGGACTCCCTCGGACTCCCGACGCCGAGGGCTATCGACGACTGTTCACCCAGGCAGCCAACCATCTTCTACCTCTCGCTCACCCGCCGAACGACCTACGACACGCCATCAACAGCCGCCGGGATGCGCGAAGCACCATCAATGCTTCGCGTGAACGACGACATGAGAACGAGATCCGCCGCCGGGAGGAGTACGACAGGGATCATGGCATCCCAGCTCAGAGTCAGGCCACCAGAACTGAGTCGGCAACGGCCTCGACTGGCGGTACTACCCGGGGACGGTCGAGGAACCACAACAACTACTCCCCTCCGCGGGACAGACATCATCCCCGACGACAAGAAGACACGTGTGGAGTGTCCGCCCTTACTCCACGCCTTAGGGCCATTCAATGGCCCCCTAACTTCAAGGTGTCCAACGTCGACAAATATGAACCTAAGCAGGATCCAGGAGGCTGGCTGGCCGTCTACACCACCGCTGCTCGAGCTGCCGGGGCGTCCGAGGACGTGATGACCGCATACTTACCCATTGTCCTCGGGCAAGACGCGCTACAATGGCTGGGACATCTACCCCGACACTACATCGACGACTGGGGCGACTTCAGTTGACGCTTCACCGCCAACTTTCAGTCCCTCTCCGACAAACCAGCGCAACCATGGGACCTCAAATCCATCAAGCGCCGGGGGGACGAAACTCTCCGGTCGTACCTCAAAAGGTTCCGGACCATGAGAAATCGTATCCCCGAGGTCACGGAGGCGGCCGTGATCGAGGACTTCTACAGAGGATCCAATGACTCGGCCTTCGTCCAAGCCATATTGCAGAAGACGCCGACTACCTCCGAGCAGCTGTTCCGGGAAGCCGACCTCTACATCACCGCCGACGAGCGAGCTCAGGACCTCATCGGGGGAGCAAAGCCCGCGCCGGCAGCACCACGACGCGACGCGAACCAGCAATCCGACAAACGCTGGGAGAAGAGGCCTCGCGAAGAAGTACACGCCGCCGGACCACCTGCCTCTCGCGCCCGGGGAGGACCTCGCGGAGGCGAACACACGCTGGACGACATCCTCGACGCCCAGTGCCCGTACCACAAGGACATGCGCCACACCCTTCGGAACTACAGGGACTTCAAGCACTCCGTGGGACATGGCCGGCCCTTCCAACCTCTACCTCCTCCTCCGTCGCGGGGAGGACCAGAAGAACCACGACAACCCCAGCAGCAGGAGGAGGGAGGAGGTGGAGCCTTCCCGCGCGTTGACAGGGAGGTCAACGTCATCTTCGGCGGACACGGATCGCAGGAGAACAGAAGACAACAAAAGCTCAACGATCGCCAGATATTGGTGGCAACCACCGGTCCTCCCGCTCCGTACCGATGGTCGGAGCACCCGATCACCTTCACTCGGGCAGATCAATGGCTCAACTTCGACCACCTAGGCAAATACCCGCTCCTCGTCGATCCGGTGATCCGAGAGAGCAGGGTGAAGAAGGTGTTAGTGGACGGGGGGAGCAGCATCAACGTCACCTTCCCCGGGACACTCCAAGGCTTGGGAGTTCACCTCAAAGAGCTCCACGAGTCAGACACTCCTTTCTTCGGCATCGTGCCGACTGAAGGGGAATACCCGCTGGGCCACATCTACATGCCCGTTACCTTCGGAACTCCGGAGAACTACAGAACCGAGTTCCTGAGGTTCGAAGTGGCGAACTTCGACTGCGGGTACAACGCCATTATCGGGAGACCGGGATTGGCAAAATTCATGGTCATTCCGCATTACACGTACATGATATTGAAGATGCCAGGACCACAAGGAATCATAACTGTGCGCGCTGACTTCCAAGGCGCCGCAGAATGTTTCCGAGTGGCCATCCAGGCGGCCCTCACCACCAAACCGTCGGCGACCTCTTCAACGCAGGAAAACTCTAAGCCTGAGGAAGACCTTGCAGCACCGGCAAATGAAGCTCAAGCCGCGACCTCTATGCGACCGATTGAAGAAACTAAAAGGATCAACCTGGGGTTCGCGGATGAGCGCAAGACTGCCATCATCAGCTCCAGCCTGGACGATAAATAGGAAGGCGCACTCGTCCAGTTTCTGCAAGATAACCGAGACGTATTCGCATGACAACCTGCGGATATGCCGGGAGTCCCGAGAGAACTGGCCGAGCACAAACTGAAGGTCTATCCCCAGGCGAGGCCGATCCGGCAAAAACTACGTCGCTTCACGCCCGACAAGAGAGAGGCCATTCGCGCTGAGCTGGCTCGCTTGGTCGCGGCTGGGTTTATTAGAGAGGTGTTACATCCCGAGTGGTTAGCCAACCCTGTTCTTGTACTCAAAAAGATAAAAGTGGATTGGCGCATGTGTGTCGACTATATGGATCTCAACAAACACTCTCCAAAGGATCCCTTCGAGCTCCCTATGATAGATCAGGTGGTAGATTCCACCGCTGGATGTTCAGTGCTGTCTTTCCTGGATTGCTACTCCGGATACCATCAGATTAGCTTGGCTAAAGAAGACGAGGAAAAAACAGCGTTCATCACTCCGTTCGGTGCTTTCTGCTATACCTCCATGCCGTTCGGCCTCAAAAACGCTGGAGCGACTTATCAGAGAGCCATTCAAACATGCTTAGCCGATCACTGGGGCAAGCGTGTGGAAGCCTATGTAGATGATGTGGTAATCAAAACGGAGAACTCAGAAAACTTCATCGAAGACTTACAACTGGTTTTCAACAGTCTACGGCGATATCGATGGAAGCTTAATCCCGAAAAATGTGTCTTTGGGGTACCAGCAGGAAAGCTACTCGGATTTATTGTCAGCCACCGGGGAATTGAAGCTAATCCGGATAAGATTGAAGCTATCATGAAAATGGAGGCACCATGATCACAAAAGAAAGTTCAGCGACTTACCGGATGTATGGCAGCCCTGAGCAGATTCATATCCAGGCTAGGAGAAAAAGGTTTACCATTTTATAAGCTACTCAAGAAAGTGGATAAGTTTCAATGGACTTCAGAAGCACAGGAAGCCCTAGATGCATTGAAAAAATTCTTGACGACACTACCAGTGCTGAAGCCGCCACGGCGAGCCACGTCAACTCAACCAGCTGAAGACTTGCTGCTGTATATCTCTTGCACGACTCACGTGGTAAGCACCGCGTTGGTAGTCGAGCGAGCCGAATAAGGACATGCCTACCCAGTGCAACATCCTGTTTATTTCATCAGTGAAGTTTTGGGTCCCTCAAAGAAAAAGTATCCTCAAGTTCAGAAGCTATTATATGTAGTACTTCTAACTGCCCGCAAGCTGCGTCACTACTTTGACGACCACAAAGTCATAGTAGTCACTGGTTTTCCGACAGGGGATGTTCTTCACAACAAGGAAGCCATTGACCGAATAGCTAAGTGGGCCTATGAACTGGGATCTCATGACATTGAATTTCGACCTCGCACTGCCATCAAAACTCAAGCGTTGGTTGACTTCGTATCAAAATGGACTGAACAAGTACCAGATAACCCAGAAACTGCAAAAGTATGGCGAATGTATTTTGATGGCTCGCTGAAGCTGCAGGGAGCAGGCGCAGGAATTCTCTTCACCACACCTCGAGGCGAGCACCTCAAATATGCCCTCCAGTTGCTATTTCCAGCCTCCAACAACGCGGCCGAGTATGAAGCTCTAATTCATGGACTGAACATTGCTATATCACTAGGCATCAAGAGACTGATGGTATACGGAGATTCTTTGGTAGTCATAATCCAGATAAACAAAGAATGGGACTGTTCGAGCGATTCAATGGGAAAGTACTGCACTGCCGTCCGAAAACTAGAAGATAAATTTGAAGGTCTGGAATTTCATCATGTAGAAAGAGATCGAAACACAGCAGCCGATGTATTGTCCAAGCTAGGATCCAGTCGAACTCAGGTCCCACCTGGAGTCTTTGTACAAGAAATACCACAGCCAAGCATCTCAATGGATCAGACAGAAGAGTGTAATATCGTGAATCAACCAGAGTCAGACTCTGATGACTGGAGAAGGCCAATCATCAGATATATAAAGAATGAAGAGGAACCAGATGACAAAAATGCAGCCGAGCGCATCGCTAGACAGTCAGCTCACTACACACTCATTGGGGAGACACTATACAGAAGGGGTGCATCAGGCGTCCTCATGAAATGCATTCTCTCATCTACTGGGAAGCGACTTCTAGATGAGGTCCATGCTGGACAATGTGGAATACACGCAACATCCAAGACACTAGTCGGAAAGGTCTTCAGGTCGGGATTCTATTGGCCAACAGCGAAAAGTGACGCAGCCGAGTTAGTTCAGAGGTGCGAAGCTTGCCAGTACTTGTCAAAGCAACAACATCTACCAGCACAGCAACTATAGACCATACCAGTAACTTGGCCCTTCGCATGCTAGGGACTGGATATGATTGGACCTTTCAAGAAAGCTCAAGGAGGATACACTCATGTAGTGGTAGCAATCGACAAATTCACTAAATGGATAGAGTTCAAACCCATTGCTTCTTTAACCTCAGCTAAGGCCGTGGAATTCATACAAGACATAATATTCAGATTCGGGATACCGAACAGTATCATAACTGACCTAGGATCCAACTTCACAAGTTTAGAATTCTTCGATTTCTGCGAGCAAAAAAGCATTCAGATCAAGTATGCTTCGGTAGCACACCCAAGAGCCAACGGGCAGGTTGAACGAGCTAACGGGATGATATTGGAGGCACTCAGGAAAAAGGTCTTCGATAAAAATGAAAAGTTTGCAGGAAAGTGGATAAGGGAATCGCCCTACGTCGTTTGGAGCCTAAGAACCCAACCTAGCCGAGCTCTGCATGGAAACACTCCATTCTTCATGGTCTATGGGTCAGAGGCAGTATTACCCGCTGATCTCAAGTTTGGGGTGCCAAGGTTGGTCTTCGAAAGCATAGCAGAAGCCGAAGCTACTAGGCTGGAAGACATTGATGTACTCGAAGAAGAACGGCTGAACGCAGTAATTCAATCAGCACGATACGAGCAGACTCTGAGACGCTATCACGACAAGGCCGTGCGACGACGATTCTTTTCAGTGGGAGATCTCGTCCTTCGCCGAATTCTAACGGGGGAGGGACGGCACAAGTTGTCACCCTTATGGGAAGGACCATTCATAGTAGCAGAAGTCACTCGGCCGGGATCATATCGTCTCACTCAAATGGACGGCACAGAAATTGGGAACTCATGGAATATAGAACACCTCAGGAAGTTTTACCCCTAGCTGTATTTCAAAAGCTACCGGGACGATAATGTACTCTGTAAAATGGGAAATATGTCGTCAATAAAAAAGGCTTCAAGAATATTCAGTTTGTTCATGATTGACCGACATTCTTATTTAACTCGGGGTGACCACTATGCCCTGCTAACGGAGCAATCGGCTTAAGTCGGCAACGACTTAAGACGGTGCAACATGCTTGCGCTTACTTAACTCAGGGTGACCACTATGCCCTGCTAACGGAGCAATCGACTTAAGTCGGCAACGACTTAAGACGGTGCAACATTCTCGCGCTTACTTAACTCGGGGTGACCACTATGCCCTGCTAACGGAGCAATCGGCTTAAGTCGGCAACGACTTAAGACGGTGCAACATGCTCGCGCTTACTTAACTCAGGGTGACCACTATGCCCTGCTAACGGAGCAATCGGCTTAAGTCGGCAACGACTTAAGACGGTGCAAAATGCTCGCGCTTACTTAACTCAGGGTGACCACTATGCCCTGCTAACGGAGCAATCGGCTTAAGTCGACAACGACTTAAGACGGTGCAACATGCTCGCGCTTACTTAGCTCAGGGTGACCACTATGCCCTATTAACAAAAGCAATCGATTTAAGTCAGCAACGACTTAAGGCGATTTCACATGCTTACGATTACTCATATAGGGGTGACCTCTATATCCCGTAAACAAATTTCAAAATCATCACACAACATTTTACTCCTGCAAATTTACGTACTGCTGAATTATAAAACAATAGGAGAGTAACAATATCATTCAAATGCCGAACTGATGTCCTCTAACAAATATCCGATCATGATAACCGCGCGCTCAAAGCACGCAATATTTCTCTATTTTGCAATATCTTTCTCAGGAGCAACCGACGAAGAAGGGCGACTTGAGGAATCAGGAGCAGCGTTCACATCAGCCCTTATATCGTCGGGAACAACTACGTCGGGTCTCCTCATCAAGATCCGCCCCGCGCGAATGCTTTATCCATGGCTCTGTCGCGCTGGGCCCTCAGAGTAATGGAAGTTCCTTCAGCAACTTTGACAGCCAACTGGGCGGTCTCTAGATCCTAGGCGATGGACTTCTTGGAAGCGCGCAGTTCTTTGATAGCAGCATCCTTAGCCGATATCAACTACCTGAGACGAATCACGTCATCCGTGGATTCCTGCAGCTTACAGCGATGATTGTCTAACTCCTCCATGGTGAAGCGATGACTCCTCTCCAGGATGGTCAATGAGTTGCTAGAATCACGATATAGTCTGTCAAGATTGTCGCGAGAAGCAACAAGGGCACATTTTTCTTCCTGCAAACAAGAATCAACTCCTTCAAACTTCAACCAAGCGATAAGAACACAGCAATACAAGACACAGTTTCATAAGTCAGCTTTTCAGAATCAAGCTGAGCGCAAAGAGTAGAGTTCAACGTGTTAGCATCACTCAGAGCAGCAGAGACCTGGGCCAGCTCAGTCTGGCTTTGAGAATACTTTTCCTCAAAATCAGAACACCGCCGGACCAGTTCAGCCTGACCTTGAGAATGTTTTTCTTCAAGAACAGGAATCTGCCGAGCCATATCTGGCGAGAAACAATCAAGCAAAAAGGGTCAAAGTGTGAAGCAGTTCAATAAGGCAGACGAAGGGAAGCAAAAGAGCACTAACCAGCATTCGCCGCCTCCAAGTCAGAGACACGCTGCTGAAGCAGCACTGGATTCCAACGTGCCAGAGATGAAGCTCCTTCTGGAACAGAAACACCTTGCAACCTCAGCTGACTAGCCATCCCGTCCACCAATGCCTGATATTGAGAATAGATGAGTGTAATGACAGCAGTTCATACGGTGTAAAAGTCAGGCTAGAATATATCACAGTAACTGGAGATTGGAGAAGAACGAAGGGACTCCCAAATCATGAGAGATCAATTGATGACTCGGCATAGGGTCACCACCCGAAGCAGCTCGCAATGAACCAGTAGGAACCAATTCACTGCCATCAACAGAGCTCAAAACTTGGTCGGCGGGAACGCTAGCCTCTAAAGCAACTCCCTGACCCAAAGCCTGGGCTACCACCATGCAACCAGAGTGTGGAGGAGATCCTGCGTGAACATCCATGGAAGTACAAGAGGGAGACCCCGCTCGGACACCCTCGGGGGCTGGGCCATAGTTTGCGCTACCCACTTGAGCCAGATCATCTCCGGCAGTACCCTCGGGGGCTGGGCAGTGGCTTGCGCTTCCCACCCGAGCTGAATCATCCCCGGCAACACCCTTGGGGGCTGGGTAAGTGTCAACACCATCCTTGAGGACCAAGTTCTCTGCAACAGCCGCCTCTAAGGCTGAAGGTCCCTCAGTTATTTCCATGGGAACAAGACGATCCAAGTCAGTTTCCTGACCCTCAAGACCGCGCTCCAAGGTCGATGAGGCGCGGGACGCTGCCCGGGATGACCCCAACTCGACGTCGAGCACATCAGCACAAACATCCGTCGCACCACCATCCACCGGCTCTGATAACAGATCTTCTGGAACCATATCTTCAAGAGTCTGATCAAAGTTCGCCAGGGACAATTCTTGTAGACCAATGGAGGACATATTGCCGACTGTTCTTCCGAGTCAGAGGGACCTCATCTTCTTCCTCCCTGTCGTCTTCATCAGCGACACAAACAACACCCCCATTGGGATCAGCAGCAGATGGAGCACACCCGTTGGGATCAGCAGCAGATGGAGCACACCCATTGGGTTCAGCGACAGATGGATCACCCCCATTGGGGTCAGCATCAGTAAATTCAGGCACAGGTACTTCCTCAGCAGTAGGAACTGAAGGACCAACGTCCCGATCCAAACTAGATACTCGCCGAAGACGTCTCTTTTTCTTTTTCTGCTCATCAGCAAGAGAATCAGGTTGATTAGCTCGGCAAGGGCGTTTCGGGCGAACACTGACAGGTCTCTGAATATCCAAGGTTATCCCAGCTTCTGGGAGAGGCGCCACCACCAATGTCCCAGCAGGAGCAGCATCAGAAGAGTCCTCGGCCAGCATATCAAGCATAGCACTTATCTCTGCATCACTAGGATCCAAAGGCACCTCAAAATGGACCTGCCGTTCATCATCAGGAATTTCTTCGAGCGAAGCAACCAAAGCGCTAACTTCTTCGGCAGAGGGTCGCACCCTAAGGCCCAAACCGCCATCAGCGACAGGTGGATTCGACACAAAATGAGTGAAGGCCTTGGAAGGAGGTAGGTTCCAGGCCGAGTATGCCACTGGGGCACCAACATTTGATACCTTGCCTCTAAGACTCATTTCAAGTCGGTTCACCAAGTCTACAGCGGGAATTCTTCTATTGGTAACCCGGGTTGAGTCAGCTAGACCTCGGTACAGATAAGCCGGGTACGCTCTGTCCTTCAACGGCTGAATGTTCTTGAAGACAAAATCAGCAACCACAGCCTCTGCAGTCAGACCCCTCTCCTTCAGCAGTCCAACTTCAGCTAGCAAAGCCCCTGCCTCAGCCGCCTCCTGATCCGTGGGGGACTCGGTCCAACTCGGAGTGCGAACATCCGGCTGTCTCCCCGACCGTGGGGGGAGAGAATTTCCGTGGTTCTCAACAATAAACCACTCCAAGCGCCATCCCTTGATACTATCCTTGAGCGGGATTTCAAGATAATCAGTCTTCCTCCCACGGCGCATGTCCAAACTCGCACCCCAACCAGCTGATGCCGCCCCCCGGCCATCCCAGGGCGACAGTGATACAAGTACTTCCACAGTCCAAAATGTGGCAGGACGCCAAGAAAAGCTTCGCATAAATGAACGTAAATGGAAATTTGCAGAATGGAATTGGGATTCAGATGGGTCAAATTAAGGCGATAGAAATCAAGGAGACCGCAGAAAAAGGGAGAAATAGGAAGAGCGAGACCGCGGAGAAGAAAAGGAACATAAATCATGGATTCGTGGGTGTCCTCTATTGGAATAGTGACCCCATGGCAAATCCGCCAAGAACAGAGCTCCTTCGGAGGAAGGACCCCGATGGACACGAGGTGGAGAAGATCAGGCTTAGAAACAACAGACATATGGTTACCTGCGAAAGGCAACTGGCTGTTGGGGTCGATAGGGGGAATCACCGTAGTGGAAGAACTCGAGGCCTTTCGCTTGGGCGCCATCTCAACTCTACTGGCGAACAGAGCGGGAGCCGAATTGCAGAGAGGATCTAGAGGCAGGAAAGCAAGAACTAGGGCACGGAAAGCAGAGGCGGCTGAAAATGCAGTACATATGGGATATTCCCGAATCAGATACCGTTTCCAAAAAGTGCCCAGTCATCACCCGGCGGTTACTTCTAAAACACCGGCGTGCCATGTCATCACTCGGCGGTTACTTCTAAAGCACTGGTATGCCGCATCATCACTCGGCTATTATCCTCAAAGTGGCCGACGCAGCCCATTCTAACTCGACTGTTATTTCTAAAACGCCGACGTTACCATCATTCACTCGGCAGTTATCTCTAAAACACCGACGTCGTCTTCAGTCGCTTGGCAGTTATCTCTAAAAGTCCGACGTCATCTTCAAGTCGCTCGGCAGTTATCTCTAAAACGCCAACATTGTCTTCAGTCACTCGGCAGTTACCTCTAAAACGCGACGTCATCATAAGTCACTCGGTTGTTACCTCTAAGAGCGCCGACGTGGTCATCAGTCATTCCGACGCTGACGTGGCTTCGTCATCACTCGGACGCTATTTCAAAAGCGTAAATGTCGACAATAATAGCTCGGCAATCACCCCTAAAAGCGACGATATGACGCCCGAGTTACTCAGTTACTATTCCAGAGGAATCAACTTCACAAATAAGGCAAACGGAGGAATGATTCAAGAACTCTAAGTTATGCCACAAACATAACAGATAGAGAACATCACGGGCAATAAATATCACGGCAGAGATCAATCGACTACGAAGCGAAATAATTGACACAGGAGGAGACGAAGTCATTCTTCATTAAGGGAAGTTACAGTACTTACAAATCAACTCATTATGAGTTGATACTCCCCTACTACTACTACTACTACTACTACTACTACTACTACTACGCTACACTATACTACTCTAGACTACTAAATACTAATACATTATTTCATTATACTACTTCTAACCTATACTAACATCTAAAGACCAGTGGCATCTAGCCACTGGCCTTGTTGCTGCCCTTGCTGCTGCCGCCGCCGTTGCTGCCCCTGCTGCTGCCGCCGTTGCCGCCCTTGCTGCCGCCATCACCGTCATCGTCGCCGTCGTCACCGTCGCCTCCGTCGTCGTCGTCGTCGTCTCCGCCATCGCCGCCACCGCCCTCCTCGGATGAGTCTTCCTCGTCCGAGGAGTACTCCGATTCATCCGAGCCCTCGAGCCCGGAGCGCTCGACGACCCGGATATAAGTCCAGACCTCCGTGGCAAGCCCCTGGGAGTCGTCTGAATCGTCAGACGACGCCGGGGGAGAGACGGGAGCCGGAGACCCCTCGGACTCGGAGGAGAACTCCTCCACCGAGTATTCCGAGTCGCCGAAGTCCTCCGATGGAGGAGTCGGCTCGCGCTTGCGTTTGTTGCTCTTGCCCATGGTGGAAATGAAAGGAGAGGAAGAAAGTAAGCAGCGGAGAACAGCAAGAGATGTGAAAAAACCAGAGAGGCAAAGGTACTATTTATAGAAGAAGAAGGCAACCGCTCACCTCCTACCACGGTCACTGAACAGTCACAAAATATTTAATATATGGTTCAACCTGTCTGAAGATACGTCAGGCGGCTGACGCCGTTTCACGCAACGCAACACCCATTGGGACTCTAGTCAACTGCGCGGGCGATATGATTACACCCGCCGTCACATCACATTACTACTCAGAAGCAGCCGACTAAAACACTCAGCGTACCAAGCCGTCCCTTGCCCACACCCATTGGGGGGGGGACGCCCAGGAATTATCAGTATATTTTTCAAAACTGTCACATCCGTGCAGGGCATGCAATGAATACCTCAAGACAAAAATGAGATACCAGTAAGGATCAAAGGAAAGCCAAATATAGCCGGTGAAGTACAAGATCTGACCGACAGAAGCGACGTGAAGACTAGCCAGGGGACGTCCATCAAACGTCCAATCAGTCGCGGATCAAATAAATTGCACCACCTAGCAAGATATGGGCGGATCACGAACTCAGCCTCAAAGACAAAATACATGCTGACCTCTAAAGCATAATATCGATGACATAATGCTGACCTCTAAAGCATAATATCGATGACATAATGCTGACCTCTAAGGCATTCGGAAAAAGAAAAGATGACTCTCAGCAAAAGGACACGAAACGAAGACCTTCGAGTGGATTATTTTCAAAAATCCACTCAAAGCTCGGGGGCTACACCCATTGGTGCACCCCATGAATCACCATCTCAAGTCAAGACAATGCCAACTTCTAAAGCATATGGCAAGATTAAAAGCAAGGCTGACCTTCAACAAGAGTACAAGTGGAAAATAAAAATGATTTCTGATGAAGACCTTCGAGTGGATTATTTTCAAAAATCCACTCGAAGCTCGGGGGCTACACCCATTGGGTGCATCTCCGGTGCACCCAATGAGGTTCAGGGTCCTGAAATACGAAATGCCGATCTCCAAGGCACGAGTGTGAGACAAAGCTTTAGTTTTCAAGTGATCAAAGCAGAAGGAGACAGTAAGAAATCGTTTTTACCAAACTGCCCGGAAAGCATTTCTTGTCATAAACGAAGACCGCAAGCTGGACCTAGGATCTTTGGGCTGATTATCTCAAAATCAACCCAAAGATCGGGGGCTTGTGGGGGACAGATATCCCCCGGGTCCACTGGAAGGATAAAAGACCTCACGAAAGGCCCAAGGGCCCAATAAATCGTAAGGTCACTCCTTCATGGGCCTGGGGAGGAACGACCAGTAAAGCAGATCGACATAAGGCCGGATCGGCGCGAGCCCGAATGGCCCGACAACGCTAAGCAAGAAACCACAACAGAAGACCCGACTTTCCCGCGCTGGAGCCCTGTACAACGGAGCCAGGCGAGGATAAGTCGGCAGAACTATAGGAAGATAGACTCAATCAGTTCACTATCTCTTAGGTGCGGTTTGTTATCTCATCCGCATGTATTGCCTCACGGTCGAATATATAAGGCCTAGGGAGCACCACTAGGTCTTATATATAAGAACGATCGATCCCACTACTCAGCCATTCACCCCAGCTCTCTACGTTCTAGCTTTAGAGAGCTCCCTTGTAACCCGTTACATAAAAGCATACTCGCCAGGACGTAGGGTGTTACACATCTCAAAGCGGCCCGAACCTGTAAACATTGTCCATTGTTCCTCGTGCATCCGGCACGAACCATTTAGCTACAGTCGGCGACACCGTCCTACTCCTAAAACACCTTGAGGGGCAACCCCGGGTGTGCGGTCGGACCCAAAACACCAACAGAAGTAGCAGCACATCCACCTTCACTCTCATAATAACGCTACCTAGGCACAATCATGATTTAAATAGAAACTTCTTGTCAAAGGATGTTTGTTTTTAACTAGTGCGCACTGGTTAATTCAGTTCATGTCGTTATGGTTATCTTTCCATTGCTAGAAGATTATTAATGTCTATCATGTTTTCTTATCATGATATCTATTTATACTTTGTTGCTTCCCCGTTTATGCAAATTTTCAAAGGAGATGTTGTCGAAATTTTATATATAAATGTTAGATGTGTAGTTTAGTAGTATTCTGGGGTGTTTGTGGATCCCGGGGTGTTACAGTTGGTATCAAAGCATAGACTTTAGATTCTTGGCAATTTGAAGATAAATTTGACACACTTGCACATATAGGAAGGGTATGGATTCAAATATCTTTGATATATATTAGTGTCTTTGAAGTGCAGATGACAATAATTTCACCCCTCCCTATTCCTTACGGTGATGTGGTAAGTTGTTTATGACTTAATGCCTGATATAATTTATCCCTAAATCTTTATATTGTTTTATTAATGCGTTTGATATCGCTGGTCTTTTGTGAGATTGAAGTTGTTATTATGCTTGTGATATATAAGTATGCCTATGTTGTTTTCACCATGTTTTTGATGGTTGAGTTCTATTACAATAATATTGTTATGTATGCTTGATTGAGGATGCTTCTAAGAGGAGTGTGAATTGCGTGTTTTGGTTACAAGGTAACCATCAATTTGAATTTAAGTTGTTGAGCGGTTGGTGGATAGTTCCAACTATCTTTGCAAATAATGATTATTTATGTCGAGAAACCAGTTCTGAAAGAAATGAATATTGGTACTTTATATGGATTTTTTGGGGGAAGTCTTTACATAGCCAGAATGGCTTACATGTCTCTCTTCTATTGTGTGTTTTAGTTGCCACAAAGCCTAGATGTGGTTTAAAGTGGTTGCCTGTTAGTCATACTAATTGTAGAATAAATCTTTGATTTTCTTGATCCATTGATTATGTATTAATACGTTGAGGATCTGATGGTTCTCTTCCCGATACATGCTTGTGGAGCCATTGTTGGACCACCTATCTATTGGTTTGAATGAAGTCATTGCCTAGCTTAGAGTTGGTTGTGTGTGGTTAGTCACCTATTCTTAAATGATGTGGTTTTTACCTCAGCTTGATATGTTTGTCAAATGTGTGAAGGACTACGGGGTTATTATTGACTTTGTATGTCTGGTACTTTGAGTGCATCGTATGATAGAATGAAATGTAAGTTTCTGAACTACAGTAGATGAAGACTCATATTATGTGTTGGTTAACCTTACTAGTTTGGATATTTTTCTTAGTTGAGATGTTGGATGAAGTATAGTGACATTGGTTAACCAAGTATTGTGTTGTTGTGCTGTCAATGTTCTTTGTGGAGCTTTTGGCATTCCTTCGATGACCTGTGCCGCGCAGAATGTTATTGGCTTCTTGTTGGCTTTATTGCTCCATTAGTTCTATATACTTTCTCCCTTTAGTGGGGTGCAAAGAATGTTAGATTACATGATTATCTTTTCATGATGGCAAGAACAATGTTTAGGAAGATTAGGAGTTTTGGTTTCAATAGAACTACTTGTTTCGTGGTGCTTTGAGGTGAGGTGTTTGATCTTCTTATACATTCATCTAGTGTGGATGTTTCACCATTTAATTAAAATGAATTGTTGAAGTTGGTAAGGGTTGTGCTTAGTGCATATTACCCCTTCATAAAAGAGTGTTGTTTTAAGACATTGATGTTGATGTCTAGCTACATCCAAATTCGATGTTGTGAAATCGTAGTGTTGATTGCATCTATGACTTGCTTTGAGCTTCATTGCATGTTGTTTCATGCTTGTTGTCAGGTTATGTAGCTTCCTTAGACCATTAGTCCGAGGTAGAAGTTCTTGTGTAGATTAATACCAATAATGGACCCATGTTTTGAATGGTGGTGCTATTTGGGGTACCTTGGATGTTTTGCTGGGAGTGGTCGAATTCGAGGATGAATTCTTTTTGAGGGGGTAGAGTGTATATCCCAAAAAAATGTTGACCAAAAGTTGATCTTCGGTGCGTGGATGTGGGAAAATGGTTGTGGGCCGTTGGAAGTTCGGAGTCCGCATATGTGAAGATCTCATTTAAACGATATCATTTGAGTATTCATTTGTCTGAATCGGGGCATGGATGGGGGATTTGGTTGTGAGCCGTCGGTTTCGCATCAAGGGCATCGGGGGCATCGCTCCCTCCTCTTCTCAAAAATCCTAGCCGCGCTTCCCCTTCCCTCATAGCAGCAGCCGCCCCCCTCCTTCCCTCATTTTTTTGCAGCAGCCCCCCTTCTTCCCCATTGCAGCCGCTCCTCTCCTCCCCAAGGTGCTGCACCCACCTCCCTCTAAACCCTAGCCGCCTCGTGGTTCCTCCTTTGGTGTGCTGCATTCTCCATTGGTGGATTGGTGGGAGGAAGAAGAAAGAAAGAAAAGGAGTCCAAGGTGGCTACACTCCGGATCATGCCTAGTATATTTTTCTTCTTCGATGAAGGCAAGTGAATGTAGCGGTGGTTGCTACCGTTTTGACCTGTTATTTCTACCGCCTACACTAATATTCAGAATTATTGGATTCTTTCATAATTGAACTCTATGATGATATTTTACTTGATTGTATTATATTGATGCTCTATCATATATGGATGATGATTATGGTTTGAGTATGACCCATGAGATTAATTTACACCCCTGAAGGCAGATGAGGTATTATTTGAGGTTTGTATTGTATTTGAAGTTAGATGAAGTATTATTTGAGGTTTGTATTGTATCTAAAGGAAGTGAAGTTTATTGATAAATGCAGCATGCCATATACATTGCATGACTCATTTGCATCTGAAGTTTTGTAATGACCTATGGTCCGACCGTACCAGTACAACTTAGCATCGTACGTTGCCCGAGGAGGGGTACGATGCGACTTCATACCCTTAGAGGTATGAAGGTAGAGGACATATGCATTGCATTCATACGCATTCAATGAAGTGATATTTGCAGATGATGTGGTTTTATACCCTTAGAGGTATGAAGACAGAGGACCTACCCATTGCATTCCTATGCATACATTGAAGTGATATTTGCAGGTATTGTTGACGCAGGAAAGTGTTATACAACCTATTGTGGTTGTTCAAGGAAATGAGATGGTATTGGTTATATTGGGACTACTGAGCTCTATATCTACAAGTATTTCTGATCTTAATTGTGATTCTTTTAAAATGTTGATTAATTCAATTTGTGGTTTAAATATCTCGTCAAAACAATTTGCTTGCTGAGATGTTTCATCTCACTCTTGCATTACTCAATGCAGGTGCTTGTTACTCATCAAGGGGAGTGGGGAAGTAGCAGCACATCCACCTTCACTCTCATAATAATGCTGCCTAGGCGCAGTCATGATTTAATTAGAAACTTCTTGTCAAAGGATGTTTGTTTTTAACTAGTTGTGCGCATTGGTTAATTCAGTTCATATCATTATGGTTATATTCCTATTGCTAGCAGATTATTAATGTCTATTATGTTTTCTTATCATGATATTTATTTATACCTTGTTGCTTCCCTGTTTATGCAAATTTTCAAACGAGATGCTATCGAAATTTTATATATGAATGTTAGATGTGTAGTTTAGTAGCATTCTGGGTGTTTGTGGATCCTGGGGTGTTACGGTGCCAGGGGCTGCCCTGCAGCCACTGGACACTAATCAAGATACACTCTCACTGAGAGAAGCTTGGAGCTAGAAAAGGATGGCTACCAGCCCAATACCACAAGAAGAGAAGTTGGACCAGCAAATCAGAGACCTGGAAGCTATACATCAGCAAGTACAGAGGAAAAGAGAGAAGATGCTTCGGCTAGCCAAAATTCAGAGGAAGATCGACGAAGCCGCTGAAGAAATGCGCCACATCACGCAGGATGGTCAAGGACGAAGGCTTCAACACAGAGAGCTTCGTCAAGAAAGTCCAACCAACGATGATGGATGGTATGATGACTTTTACCAAGGTAACTTTGCTTTTGATGATGCTTCTCCACTAGCAGCAAAGTTGCAGGCTACCCCATGGCCACCTTCGTGCAAACTGCCACAACTCCCCATGTATGATGGGCATTCCGACCCAAAGCAATTTCTCACGAGCTATGAGGCAACCATATCATCATATGGTGGCAACACTGCTGTCATGGCAAAGTCCTTTGTCATGGCAGTCAGAAGTGTGGCTCAGACATTGTACTCTTCCCTTCGTCCGGGAACGATCACGTCATAGCAAAAGTTGAAGGATATGCTGGTAACCAGCTTCCAGGGTTTCCAGACGAAGCCTGTGACTGCCCAAGCGCTCTTCCAATGTACGCAAGACCATGAGGAGTACTTGCAGGCATGCGTTCAAAGATTCTTGCGACTCAGAGCCTAGACGTCGATAGTGCCAAATGAGATCATCATCAAAGCCATGATTAAGGGGCTCCGACCAGGACCGACAGCATAATATTTTGCAAGGAAGCCACCACAAACCCTGGAGAAGATTCTCTAGAAGATGGATGAGTATATCCGAGCTCACAATGATTTTCGACAGAGAAGGGAGGAAGCTTATAGGTATTCTAAGATGACTAGGGGCTTCGGCAGAAGACTCCACCCCAGGCATGTCAGAACAATCCACAATCCCAGCAAAAATGATGACAAGGAAAATCACACCCAGAGCAGCCAGCAAAGCTCACAATCTTCAGGAATGCAGCAAACTTCTTACAGGCCACCAGCCCTAAGAGGCAGAGAGGGGAGAAGCTTCGAAGGAAGGTTTGGCACTCAGCCCAGAAGATTGTTCTGCTTATTCTGTGGGGAGGATAAGGGACACACAACAAGGACGAGCCAAGTCACGATCCAAAAGGAGAAGGAAATTGCTGAAGCCGAAGCACGACATGATCAGTCGAAGCAGGTCTTGTATACTGCTTCATGCTATTCGCCATATATCCCTGAATATGTGGGCAACCAGCAACCCATGACATCAGCTGCTTCGGCAAGTCATTCACAAGCTGCATGGGCTCAGTTACCACCACCAATACCACTGGCGCGTACCTTGGTTCATAATCAACAGCTAGAAGGTCACTGTCAGGCGCAACAATAGCGCTATATTTGGGAGGAGTCCAAAGCTCGCACAATCAATAGCACTATGCCCGAATCAAGACACAGCAACACAGGGGCTTGACCAGAAAGTTTCCTAATTCAATGTATTTTTTAATTTCTTGCCTTTATATTTCCCTTTCAAAAGACAATATAAGGAGGTTTAACCTTTCAGCATGATGTAACAAATCTGTGGTTACACCATCGAGTGTAACAAAAAAGGGTGAAGAAGCTCCAAAGTTGTTCCTATGGGAATGCAGAGCTAAGATACCACCTAAATAGAAGGTGAAGAAGCTCCAAAGTTGTTCCTAAGGGAATGCAGAGCTAAGATACCACCTAAATAAAAGGTGAAGAAGCTCCAAAGTTGTTCATAAGGGGATGCAGAGCTTAGCTCCAAAGTCGTTCCTAAGGAAATGCAGAGCTGAAATACCACCTAAGTAAATGGTGAAGAGACTCCAAAGTCGTTCCTAAGGGGATGCAAAGTCTTATTTTTTTATGTTTTGTGCATTAACATCATCTACATCATGCCATCACATCATATTGCATCATGACATCACATCATACATCACTTTGCATTGATACATACACTAGAAAACAAGGAAAATTGCCCCTTCAGCTTCGGCAAAAATTAATGAGAATAGCCTTCGACAATGGTATTCTTATGCAATGTCTTTGACAAGAACTACATACTCGCTTCGGAAAAGAAGGGGGATTTCTTTCTGAAGCGTGAAAAGAAGGGAAGGTGTTTTTTCACCGCAGGCTCAAAAACACTCACTTCGGAAAAGAAGTGGGATTTCTTTCTGAAGCGTGAAAAGAAGGGAAGGTGTTTTTTCGTCACAGGCTCAAAAATGGTATGTACGAAGGTTCCATGCGTCACAAAGAAATATATTACATCAACATACATGCAAATTGTTCATAAGTGTTTCTTACAAAACCAAGAGTTATGTACAAGGACACTAAACTATCAAAAAATACACAACTTTGGTCTTCCTTTAGGACCTTGTCGGCAGCTTCGTTCACCAGCTTGTCGATAGCTTCGTCAATAGCATCATTAGCAATCTTAATTACATCAAGCGCTTCCTTTACAGATGGGTCAGTTTCAAGATCATATGGCTCAGGAGGGAGAGAAAGCTTGGCTGCATCAAAACACAAATATCTGTTAATACTGAAGCTGAAAAACTTACGAAGTTAAGCTATAAGGGTATACCTATAAGCCTAGCCCACTCAACAGCTTCTTCAGCTCTTTTAGCCTCTTCTAAGGCGTCATGAGACTCTTTCTCATTCTTTCTAATGGCTTCATCGGCATTTCTCGGTCACCCTTCAGCCATACTTCAGAATAAAACTTCCCACTCAGGTTAGTAGCTTCGGTTGAAGGGTTTCTAACATCGTCGGCTGAGAAGGTAAAATCTGGCTGAGCTACAGCCTTGGCATGATCACAACTAGCCTTCTCCAAAATAGAAACGACCCCACAGGCACCGGCAAAGGCACATAAGTCCCCTCTGTCACTAAGAATTTCCTTGAAAGCTTCGACTTTGCCGTTAATCCATTGGATAACTTCACCAGGATTGCCACGGATGAATTTCTGCTCAGAAGAAAATGCACCAACTTTAGAACAAGATGTTCTTCAGATTTTGAGCACAACCCATAGCCATATCGTAGCATTTTTCCTTAGTAGCATGAAGCTCATCAGCATTTTTCTGTGCCCGTGATCTTTCGATCTCACATATTTCATGTTTTACTACTTCCACATTAAAATTCTCAGTTGCTTCGACAACTTTCTTCTTTAGCTCTTCATGTCGGCTTCATGGGCTTTAGCTTGAGTAGACAGCTTGGCTTCGCTGGATTTCAGTTTCTCTACCAATGATAGCAAAATTTTGTCTTTCGCGAGAGCTTCGTTTCTTAGGGTTATAACCTCCGATCAGAGGTTTCCAAGTGCTATTTGACAACTCTCATCCTCTGCATCCTTTTGGTCCTTCAGGGCCTTTCTTAGAATTAAGCCCTGGCAAGCAAAGCGTGAACAGATAGTAACGATAAGAATTACCACATGTTGTAGGTAAGGCTATCTGCAAGCTGATCCTTCGTCATCACAGACAAGCCTAGTTCAAGCTTTGTATACCTCATGTTGCCCATCATTTCACGGCAAACATTGACCTCGTTACTGTCTGGTAGACAGTAGAGGAAGTCATCTTCGTTATCTCCTCCGTATAGCAGAGACCCCTGGGGTATTTCAGCTCCTTAGCATAATATTGTGTTTCGGCAAGTTGCTCTGCTGATAACTGTTTTCCCGAAGCATGTCGAACAATGTAATTCAAATCACCATGGGGAGTTGCTTCGGGAGCAGGTGTTGTAGGCTTTTCTGGAAGATTTTGCTTCCAGCAGCTTTACTGGCGCAGCTTCTGATGATCTCGCTTCAGCATGAACAGAAGAAGCGCTTGTAGTGACCACTTCTCTTGCATCTTCAATTTTCTTGCTAGAAGCTTCGGTAGAAGCAGGAGTTGGCGTTTTCACGGATTCCGAAACAACATCCAAAACACTAGCCATCCTCCTCTTCCTCGGAGTTGTTGTTGCAGTGGCTGATAGCTTTGGCAACACTGTCACCAGCACCTTTGGCTGCTGTGCTGTCTTCTCTGATTCCGGCTCTTTGATCGGGTCTGCACTAGCTTCAATCGGCATCACATGAGCCGTCTCTGTGGCTAAGGGGGCAGTTTCTACCCTTTCAAATAGCTTCAGCACATCGACCGTCTCAATGGGTTTCTGTGTACGTGTCAAGACCTTGACTCTCTTCGCCTTTGGCGCACCAGAAGATGTTGAAGCAGCAACTTTCTTTTTTCCCCCTTGCCTTTGGACAGGAAAACAGTAATCCGAGTAAACAAACCCAATAACATCGAACACCCTGTTCAGCCCCTTTTTTCCGCAACCGCCGAAGGCAACTGTCATGGCCTCGTCTTCTGCCCTCGAGTACGCTCCAAGCAGTTCATCACTCATGGCCTCTATAGCATCTAGCCAGTCATCATTTGGCTCATCAAACTAGCTCCTGTACTGGAAGGTGTAGTTCAGATAAACCAAACCATCTTGGCTGGAGCCAGCGGCAGCTTCCTTCGGTATTTCCCACTCATTTGCCAGAGGCCACACTCTGAAAGCGATGTGTTCTTAAACTAAATCTCTTGTACCAATGTAGGTGCATATGGTGTTGAAAGCCATTTGGCAGGCTTGCACTTCATTCCCAAGTGCGATGGATGGCCTTCTGATGCCGAAGCATGACCATATAGGACGTTGAATAACACCTGTCACATCCTCCCTCTGATTTAGATCATTTTCACGTAAAACCACTGCTTCATCTAAGAACCCGGCCATTTCTTTCGGAATGTTGGCACAGGATACCTCACATCAGAACGAGGCACGAAGCTATAACAACCGAAGTTGTTATGATACTGCTCCTTCCTAATCGCCTTCGTCTGGTACGATAACTCATGAATATTGCAGAAACACTTGGCATTTGGCTCCAACAGTTGGCTTCTCATAGCCCAAATAAGAACTCCAACTATAATTAAGGATTCAAGAGTAAGGTGATGAAGGTATATCTCAAATGTCTTTAGCACTTCGACCAACATCTTGTGCAAGGGGAAACGAAGCCCAGCCTTCATAAAAGTCTTAAATACTACTACCTCATCTGCTTCAGGAAGAGGAACAGTGATTTCTCTTCCAACCCTCACTATAGATATGTCATGGAAATATCTACCCTTCATCGTTTCAATTTACCCTTGTTTGACAGTTGATTTCCCGAAAACAACATGACTTGGCCTCCACGGTCGATCTTCGGCATCTTCGTTCTCACTCTCAACATCGAAGTTCTCGATGTCACTTGAATCACCAGATAGCCCAGCTAACATTTCATTATTGATTTTTTCTACGTTGGTCCTTTCATGGCTTCGTAGAAGCTAGCGAGTGTGGGATCCATGCTTTTCTTATCCTCAGCCATTTTGGTGATGATCACTGCAGAAAGTCGAATCTCCAAAATAATTGCGCTCACAGAACAGGAAATCTAAACGACAACCACAGCACGAAAGCTAGATGGCACGAAAAATATCTGCAACACAGCCTTCTATATATATACTCAGGGCCCCACAGTTCGGCGTGTCCCACAGTTCAGAATGATTCGCTATTCTAGCGAAGGGAAGATGTTTTTTCGGACCTTCGGCTAAAGGCCTTCATTCACGTCGCAGTCTCAATTTGTTACAAAGGAACAAATTAATACTGCGAGGAGCTACTGTTGGGGGCCTCCCTCTTCTGAAGGTCCTCAAAAACATGATTAACCATTTGTTTCCAGTATGCTATAGGCTGTTGCAGGGAGCTTCGTCTTCAGAATGGAAGTTCTTCCCCTATAATGAAGGCATATAGGATGAAGATGTGATCTGAAGATGATAAGAACGAACGCCGAAGCTATTGCCAAAGAGTAACAACTTCGACTTATAATGGTGATGAAGGCTGAAGATGATGCTGACCGAAAGGGAAAAAGACTGCTTAGTCCTTAATGATTCATGTTATGGTTATAAGTAAATGTTAAATGTAATTTTACCCGGGCTGTGTCCCGTGCCTATAAATAGATGAACAGTAGCACCGTACTGTTCACGCTGAATTGTATTCACCCTCACGTCAACACCTTCGAGCAAGCTGAATGTATCAATGTAATACATATTCTGTTAATACTCATGCATGCTTTACGGAATGCGACCAAGAATGAATCGTTGAGTTAAACTTGTCATTTCTATCACTTTGTATTCTGATTTACTTATAAGATACGTAGATTATGCACTACAGTAAAACGTAGAAACTCCGACGGCTCTCTTATGTTCGACATAAGGTAATGTCCGACGGCCCCGGCTAGCCGTCGGACATAACGTAATACGTTCGACGGCTGGCAGAAGGACCGTCAGACATAACGTTATGTCCAACGACTGTCAGATAAGCCGTCGGATATTACCTTATGTCCGACGGAATCCTAGGGGCCGTCGGACATGAACGATTTTAACCTCCACCCGCACCGTTTCATTCCATCTTCCCACACCCGTCCACGAGCCGCCGCCGACAACGAGCCGCCGCGGCCATCGCTAGGTGCCTCCCCGCGCCACCCAAGCCGCTGCCGGCGACCTCCCGCTCCGCCCCGACGCCGAGCCGCCCGAGCACGAGCCCGTGGCTGCCTCCGTGACCATCCCGATGCCACCGGAGCTACCCTGACGCATCCTGCGCCCGCCCCAGCCTCTGTCCCCGATGC